>NC_088248.1:10007500-11257500 GCF_036013445.1 Caloenas nicobarica | reverse complement strand
TTAATTTATATTAATATATAAATAAGAGCAGTAATATCAGCAAGATTGTCTGCCGAGAGAAGCAAAAGACTTAGTACCATAGCAAGCCAGAGATGCTGATAAAGGTTTAACAGTAAAAAATGAATGAAATGAGATTACATCTGATGCAAACCTACATGTGATCAACATATGTGTGGATGGGAAGTTTACCATAACTCCAACAGTTCCATCAGAAGCCAGTACCAGCATTTACATGATCTTCTTTTCTGAGGTTTCCTTGAAAGTTGTGGAGATGATGTGTATTCCCTGTCCTTTCAGGGTACAGTGGTAAACAAAACACTGTCTCCTTCCCTTTTCTTCCAGGAGTACAGTCAGCCTACCTCTAATCACAGCCTAAGAAAAGGTAAAAGGAAATTAACTTTCTAGTAATCAATAGAAAAATAAACGCATATGCTGGGATCCAGTTACAAAAATTAAAATAGCTGGTCCAAGAGCTTTCCAACTGAATATACTGAGGTGTGCTCTCTTTCTCTCCCTTGCATTTATTTTAACCTACTGTATATTCTTTCAACCAGGACCCAGTATTAGTTTATTTCTGGTGCTGTACTTCTTGCAGTGTCAATCCATTGCTTTGGTCATCACAGGAATATCAAAGAATGCCAGTGAATATAAATAACTGAGTGGCAGTTCTTGAAGTGACAGTGTTTACATGGCATCATTGTAGAAGTGCTTATATTTAGCAAAAAATCTTTTGACTCATAGAGTGTTTTTAAAACAGTAATAAATAGAAAAACCAAGAGGATTACCTATAAAGCAAAGAAGCCAACAGCAGCCTGGGTTGAACCATCAACAGGAGCACATGCAGCCCATGGAAAAAATAATTACCCTGTTCTGCTCAGTGCTTACTAGACCACATTTGGAACGGCATCCAATTTTGGGGCCTCCAATACAGAAAACATCAAGAAAGTGGAGCTAGGCTGGAGGAGAAGAGGAGAGACAAGGTGAGAAGGCAGCGGTTACCCAACTGGATAAAGCCCAGAGCAACGTGGCCTGATCGCAGAGCTGCCCCTGCTGTGAGCAGGAGGCCAGACCAGAGGTCTTCTGAGGGCCCTTCCAATCTGAATTAACCTGTATTTAGTGACAGAGACACTTCAGTTCCCTTCTGATTTCCATACTGCTACAGATTGTAAGAAACTTGGGACAAACAAATAGCATGTCAAACACTGTGGATAGGAATAAACAACTCTTTGAGAGATCCTGACCAAGAAAATATTCATGCTACATACTAAAAAACTCCTCACCAACAACCCCCAAAACAACAAGAAAACACAAACAATTGGATATTAATAATTTTTTTAAAAGTTATCTACTTTAAAGCATCGTATTGATTTTACCAACAAAACAAATGGAAGAAAATGAGACATAAGTGTTCACAGGAAGCAATTTTTGGAAGTGGTAAAAAGCCCTCCAACTAGAAATGTTAGGAGATGTATGGCACACCAGAGAACATCATTAACAAAGTGAAGAGAGGGAAAAGGAGCTATTTTACTTAAACATTACCTTTTTCTTACCTATATTTATAGATAATAATCTACTGCTGTTATTTTCTAGTTCTGCTTTTTAAAAAGGAAAATTACCTCCCAGTTCTTGACTTTTGGAAGAAACAGTATAATAGTTTTCTAAATGCTGATTCTTTCTGGTTCTTCTTGTATAATGTTTATGGATATATGCCAACAAAAGGAGCAAAATAGACAAAAAATGCACTTTTTGGTTTCTTATGTAAGTAAATTATTATTTAAGATACAAACCACACATTTTTTAAAAAGTTTTACTTCCTTCCTTCCTTCTTTCCTTCCTTCCTTCCTTGCTTCCTTCTTTCCTTCCTTCCTTCCCTATTTTAATCCTAAACCAAAATATAATTAGGGAAAAACATTTCCAGCTTTGACTGCTACTTCCCCTCTAAGAAAATAATTGTATTAAAAGACTGGTCTTTGGAAATAAACTGGATAACCTGAAGCACTGCATGTTTTCCTCTTACTGTAATACACAGGTACGGAAAGAAAAACTGTTTCGTTTATCATGAGACTAGACACTCCCTTAGAAGTGAAATGTCCAAATCTGCTGTCTTTTCATCCTGAAGAAGAAAGATGATCACAGCAAAATCAGTAATGCAATTGCCAGATTTGTTTTAGTTCTGGACAAGAACTGTCATGCATGATGGGTTATTGCAGCTCAGCTGGTATCTGGACTCTCGGAGCTACAAACAACGGTGCCATCAGACCCTGACTCTATTTGGGAAAGGCACTCAGGGCCACAACCAAACCCCTCCTAGAAACACCTCCGTGATGGTGTTAGAACTTGTCAATGTGATATGCTGAACCCAAATAATTTGCTACAGATATCTTTCTTTTAAGCTAAGAGCATTGACACAAGATTTTTAAGGTCACTGCAAAAGGCGATAGTGCTGCAAAATGCTATTGCCACAAGACATGTAAAAGGCCCCTGTAGTAAGAGAAAATAATGACCTGATGATGCAAAGAGCCAACAAGCATTTTTGGAGCTGGGGGAAGGAGTGCATTTATTTTGTTTTATATAACGCCAAAGATCATAGGGATATAGGCAGTCTTAATTTTACCCATCTGGAATCCTTGCACCCTGAACTATAAAGCCAGCCTTTTAAAGATTGTATATTTCAGTATTTTAATGCGTTGCGCTTTTCCCATCTGTTCCTTCGCCTAATTTGACGGCTTAGAGATCCACCCTACCCTTCCAAAACAATTTGTATTGAAAGCTAAGTTGTAGATTATCAAATGCATTTGCTGAACCCTCTCAGTTAAGAATAATGTAATTAAGCTGGACCACCTTCAGTGCTTTAATTTACAAGCATGTCAGGGCATATACTGCTTGATTCACACAAGTCAGCTGGATTTATCTTGAACTTTTGAATCACTGGTTAGCTGGAGTAATCATGAAAAACTCCAGGCTTGCAGGAAAGTTTTACCCTAGACAAAGCAATAGGAATCCAGTACTGATCCAACAAAGACATGGAATGCATACGTATGTGGAAGCCAATGCATTTAAAATGCACAGCATTTGCTCGGAAGAGAATTATATATCAATGCTGTTTCTCATAACAATCAGCCTTATTTTCGAAACTGCTAGTTGCTATTGTGATGTAGAGGCACTACATACATTTAAAAACTGGATCACTTTATTTTCAGAACCTTAATGTATTTTCAGCAGCTTAAATTTACAAGAACCACATTTGCAACTAGCCTGAGATGCGTACACGCATCTAGTTCAATATATGAATTTGTAATTGGCTCCATTTTCTTCAGGCATGGAAAGTGATTACAAATGCTGGTAAGACACTGAAAATAAAATACTTCTCTACAAAATTAGGAGAAAATGTCAATCATTGGATAAACTAATGATTGGCATTGATGTAAGGGATTATATGAGAGTTATTAATGTGAATTTCCAGATAAGCTGCAAACTTCTAGGCTACATTGAAGCACAAGTCTAGAAATGAACAGAAGGAGAAACGAGGGATAAAACCAGAGGAGGAGAGCAAGAAAATACAAACCCCAAAAGCTACCTTTCCTGCACAAAAATACTACTCTGTGTAGGTGTGTTACTTTATTACTTAATATATTTCTTACTTTTATGCATTTCATTGTGGCTCAAGCCCTGGTCATGGGCTTTTGTGTCTCCTGTAATTCAGGGCTTTTATTAAGTCCTTTTGTCTTTGTTTGAGAGGAATAGATTCTGACACCCTGAACTACAGA
Source organism: Caloenas nicobarica (assembly GCF_036013445.1). Classification (NCBI taxonomy): domain Eukaryota; kingdom Metazoa; phylum Chordata; class Aves; order Columbiformes; family Columbidae; genus Caloenas; species Caloenas nicobarica. The sequence continues at coordinate 11,253,733 of NC_088248.1, read as the reverse complement.
TGGAGGAAAAAAGAATTTATCTGAAACAGTTATAGAAAAAGAGATATGATTTCTCTAAGATCTCTTGGGACTTTCATATTCATTATGGTTTTGTTTGGTTGGTTGGGTTTGTTTTTTTTTTTTTCTTATAATTTAAATAAAGTAGCCTTTATGAACAGATAGGGCTCCCTTATCCTAAGTGTTGTACAAGTAAAATAATAAATTTATGCTAGTGACTTCATAATCTAGAATTATTTAACAGTGGTTATTATGAGGCTCTTAAAATGAAACACTTTAATAGTAAATAAGAAGAGGAAGTAAGTAAATGTAAGACTGTCTCGAAGTTGAGCATCACAAATAACATTGACCTGAACATCAAAATAACTAACTGAAGAAAGAAAAATCCTGAAGAATTGCCTCTATGTAGACATGTAAATGTCTATTTTTGTGCATGTTTGTAAGCATATTGACAGGTATACTAAATATCTGGAGTTCTGCAAGTGCTAATCTAGGCTCAACTCTGTATTTCACTAAGCAAAGCTGAAAATATCAAGGAGAATAAATTCACAAATATTTCAACAAGGAGTCAGTGACAACAGCTAAGACTTCTAAACCTACCTGGTTTAGCTACGCATGCTGCCAGTGTATAAAGAGAAGAGACTACAGGACGAGTTCTTTAAAGAAGCAAGATGATTGTGTTTAAAAATGCAGACAGAACTAGGATTAAGTCTAACTAGGATTAAATCTCAGTGATGTCAAAGTAACATCTGACCTACAGAATGCCTTCCCAGCCTAGCCTTGGCCTTTGCCCATCCCCATTTCCCTGCCTGGCCATTCCCTCGCCGGGCCTGATCCTGACCCCCACACGCAGCCTGACATCCCAGCCGTTCTCAGCCTGTCCCCAGGGAGGTGCCCTATGCCCAGTGCCAGCACTGGGCTGCCCCCAGCTGCCCCCGGCTCCCTGGCTGCTCCCAGCCCCCAGGAAGCCGCCTGCCCTCAAGGTGCCCTGAAAAATTGTCAGTGAGTTAAACAGCATGGAAAAATGTTTCCTTGAAAAATGGCCCTTTTCCATGAGCTCTCTTAAACCTTAGCTAGGGAGAACAAGTAAAAGTGTCTTTCCATTAAATACCTTTGTGACAGTTCATATAACAAAAGCATACATTATCTTTTGTCCTTTTCTTTTCAATTTAGTTAATTACTCTTGTAGATTTTATCTGCTTACACACAGAGAGCAACGTTCAGACTTCTCAAATAACTCAGCAGGATAAATGATGTATTTTACTAGAGAAAAAGACTTTGACGAATGTCAGTCACATACCGAAAACCACTTCAAAAAGAATTCTGAAAACTCAAGATACAAATGCCATCATGGTTAGATACTTAACATTTTCCCATCACTCACAGACAAGCATTGTATAGGCAGCTCTACAGTGAAATAGACCATAATCCAAAGAATTATGTGCGTTCACTTTTAAGTAGATATATAGTCAGAGAAAAACAGGGAAAATTCACAAGTTTTATTATGCAAGTATTACTTCTAGTTTTCTGTTTTCTTGAAAAAGTTTTTTCTTTTACAAACTAAGCCTCGGATAAGGAGTTTGTTACAGCCTAAATATACATTCAAGTTTGTATGGTAGGATGTTACAGAGAGGTACCCCAATGGGATGCAGGGGAAAAGGCTGCACAGCAGAGCACACAGTCCCCTTTCCTAGCTCACCCAGAGCCCAGCCCAACAGGCTGTTCTAACTGGGCTCTCCAGTGCCTCTTGTCAGGCAAATGCTGTGGGAAGTCAACTCTGAGTAGTTATCAATAGGAAGAATTTGATATCCTGTAGGAGGTAAAAAGAGGAATGTGATTTCTAGGCGTGCAAGAGTAATAAAATAGTCTTATTAGGTTTAATATACAACAAGGAGTATAATTAATTTTCTTGGAGACGTCTTTAAACTCATTTTTCCTGTTTAAAATTGATACTTCAAAAATCCTACCTAGCACAGTCACCTGCAGATTCTACTTATTCAAAGGGAGAGGCAGTGCAGAGTGAAGATGTAGAGTTTTGTAACAGAAATATTAAGATTAGCATGAAAGAAGCTTGGATGGAAGCGTCTGTGCGCAAAAGAAGCACCAGAGCAAGGCTTAAAAGAATGGCTAGTATTGGTGAGGAAGACAAGAAATCCCAGGACAGTGGTCCCAGCAGTGAAGCAAAGGACAGTGGTGTTCACCACATCCCACAGGCCCGCACTCCAATAAGACCACCGCACTGGCAACTCACAGCAGAAGTCACTGCGTCCTAGCAGCACGACGACAACAAGGTTGCAGGATGATGACAACAAGGTTGCAGCATGCCACACATACCATTCCTTTTCCTGGTAGCCTAATAAGACAATGGACTTGACATCTTTTTCAAGCATATTCTAAAGTAAAACAGCTAATGGGCGGCAGCAGGTTACAAAGAGTCATTCTTGAAAGTCATGAAAAAGCAGTCACCAACAGTTGTCTCATTAACAATTGCCATCCTGAGGTACGCAAGAGCTCATGCTGCTTTTGCTATTTCCAAGGTTAGCCTTTGCACACTGAATCTTCAATCCATTGTTTTCTCTTCTGTTTTATACAGTCATCACAGGCAGCAGTATTTCCACAATGTAAGTGTAAAAAAGATGATGCGTGTCACCCTTAGCTGCATATCCTAACAGGCAACAGATCTGTGGTAGATATGTAGAGAAATAAAACCATTTCTTCTGAACTGACATAACCCTGCCACCTCTGAAATCACCAGAGAGCAAACATCATTTTGGATCTACTTTGCAGACTGAAATTCAATGAGGAATTAACAAAGAATTAACTGGCAACTCACTGCTCATGAAATTACTATTTTATATATTTATGTGGGAAACATTCAGCATAGTACAAGATGAAAAATATAAAGCAGTTACGGCAAGGAAGATGTTAATGAAAATGCAGTGTTTAAAGAATTTTAACAGAAACCAAAGAAGTCATATGTAAATTGTATTTCTGTAAAACAAACTCACCCAAGGACAAGGATTTAACCTGATTTAGTGTTGCTCAAGGATCCATCTGTTTTAATGTATTATTCTGTCACTCTAGATTGGTGGATTGATCACATCTTGAGTTGAGCTTTACTTGCCAGCGAGCACAAAGTAATCTGTCCAATTGGTTTCACTAGCATGTGGTTACCGAGCACTAACTAGATCTGATCGATATACCCTACAGTGTAACAGCTTCCGTGTTCATCTTGCTGTGGACTTCAGAAGCGACAAACCAGTGTCAGCACAGTTTAGCGGTGATGGCTGAAGTGGTGCACCATGCAAAGCGTGTCTAGTAAGAGTGGCTCAAATGACACAGCTTCCCCGTGATTTTACTCGTGAGCTCCCATGAGAGTTTGGGTCCAGCACAATGAAAATGCCTCTGTCAGCAGAGCCATGCAAGGAACTTGTTATTTGGGCACTGAGGTTTTGCAGGCCCAACTTTTTGTTATTATTACTTGTCTAAAAATATTTATTGTAAGCCCAGTTACTTATAGCGTATCACAAAGTTATAGTCAGAATCACACCAAAAAAAAAGCCCTATTACTAGAATGTATCACCATCATGTATTTCAGAACTGTATTTTGTGACAAATAAGACCTGAATGCTGGCTAACATGCTGCATTGTAAGACAGGTATGAAAAGGTGCTGCTAGTGAAAACGGGGAGAAGTAGCAAAACCAGACTGAGACAGTAAACAGTTACATAAGCTGCTTCTTGGCATTCATCCAAGGCATCCCAATCTAGATCTACTACAAGAACTGGACACTTATACAACAATTGTATCTTGAAATAGGCTTTGCTTTGCCTATGCTAGTCAGAGTCTTGAGGTGATTGCTATTTTGATTTACATAATGTGAGGGCAGGGAAGACAGCAGCTTTCCTGAAGATACTTTGAATCATAATAGAGCTACTGCTGAAGCACTAGTGGGCCTTGTTGCAAAAGTCTTTGCTGACCTACTAGAAACCTCTTCAATTAAGTGCAATTCCAAAGCTAAGTGTTTCATAGTGGCATATCTGGCTTGAGAAAGATTTTGTCAGGAATGCATCTTTATTTTCATGTTGTTTTTCCCCTTCAAGACTGGGAGAAACTGATTCTTCCAAAACACTAAGGCTTCATTGCTGTGGGAGAGTCTAACATGAAGACTCCTGTGCAACTTACTACACAAAGTACGGTGAAATCATAGGAGAGAAAAAAGGTGGGGGAAAAGTAAAAGCTTTCCAACATCCAAGATAAATCTACAGGCTAGTTGTAAAAAATATTAGTATTAAATTATAATACTAAATGCGATTTTCAAGTAGTGTCCATACCAGAGCGGGATATACAACATCTCACAGGTTTGGAGGGTGCTGATGAGTGTTCATTGGCCTCACACACACTTGACCGGTCAATGACACTGCTCCATTTAAAAGCTCCCTATGGAGAGCAATGAGTCCCTTTGGGGATAGCAATAGCATAGCTCAGCATTATCCCATTTTGTGTTTAGTCCCAAAGCTGGTTAGGTGTATCTACAATTCAGGGATTGAATCTCCCAAGACTGCCTTGTGAGACTGACAAGATGAGGAAATTTGAACCTGTGCTTGGGAAATACTTAAAGAAATCTCAGTTAAAAAACAATCCCCAAACCAACCAGTGTGCCTGTAAAAGACTTAAACAAGCTCTTCCGAAATAATATTTGTGGTTTTGGTTTTTAATATGATGAATTTAATTTTGATTATCATTCTGCCATGAGATTTCCAAATAATTTTTTTTCTTTCTAAGGTCTTTTCAAACCCAAATCACTACGGACCTCTCATCATCCTAGTATGATAAATAAGATGCATTTTTTTGCTAGTCAGTAAATTTCATCTCCCCTCACAAGAGCAGGGTAACACTTACATTGATGCAGCCAGACACACCAGAGTGGTTAGTGGCATCATAGTCAAGGAAACTGGATTTAATTTAAAAGAGATGGCAGCAATGCCAAGCACACAGAGGAGGATCAGCAACACTGGAGTCAATGAACTCCAGCTCTCTTACCGCTGCCAAGGCCCAGTGTGCCAGCAGCCCAGCCAGCCAACAGCAACAGCATCCCCATCTACTCAGACGCACATGCTCTTAAAATGATTACGTGACAATAAGCCACAAGGCAGCTGATGAACCCATGGAAGTAGCTACTGACTACTAATTGTGTTATCATCGCAAATGGTTTCTAGAACCAGTTATATTATTAACCACCAGAAATTTGAAAACATAGTTTAGGCAGAGCTTAATTAATTTTTGCTGCCTCCCTCCTCTCCTCAACTGATTTTTGTGGAAGCCTCTAGAGGCTTTTGAACTCTGCGCTGTGACAGATGAAACCACTTGTGCTCCCTGTTAGTTTTTGGTGATGCCTCCAGGAATGAGTGCAAATGTAAAATGCCCAGTTCAGCTGTAGCATATTGGATAACAAAACCAGTGCAATTACACAGCCTTTGTCCCTCTTCATCTCTGTGATAAGAAATGAAATTAAATCTTCCATACAATAAGCATTCTTTTATGTAGTACATTCCATTTCATGAACTAATCTAAAAAAATAAAAAAGGAAAACAACATAAGAATTCATACAAAACTGCTGATGGAGAAGAAGACTACCCACCAACACACCATCATCTATTGCATCTTATGTTCTCAAATAAAATATGCTGTATGGAAGTGATTGCCTTGGAAGTTATTGGCACATTTGAATGCAAACTACCAAACCATGAAAAACGAGGCATCCATTTGCTATAAAAATAAATTAGGAGGCAATGCTTTGCTGGCAAAGCCATTTGAGTACCACAGTTCATAACTATTCATGGTACCATTAACAGATGTCTTTGCTTGTACTGTGAGCAGCCTTATGATATTGTCATATTCAGCAGTACTTTATATATAAAGTGAGCACAAGCAACTTTGTTTTAGAATATAATAAAATCTTGCCTGATGTAGAGATCCTACGGGAAATTATACAATAATGTTACCTACATAACTAATTTTCTTCTTATGAAATCATGATTCCCACTACACTTTTAGAGCTATTCCAAGTATTGTTTAACATCACCATTTCCATGTTAATATCTCAATAAATCATGGAAATACAATACTTCATATGAAAAGTGAGTCGCGCCTTTGGGAACATAAGTTTTCCTTTCTAAATTAAAAGGGGAATAAAATTGATGCTGAGTGTACTGTATGTTGTTCAAGGGTAGTAAAAGTACCCAAGTGCTCCTAACAAAGCAAGGCTACATACAGTATGCAAACACACAACACATATTGCATAATATTGCTGAACTCTTTATGTCAGGAGAATTGGGGAGCTGGTTTAAAATACACCTTTAGAAGAAAAACTGAATGCACTGTTGCTTCAGAGATTACTCAGAACTAAAAGGAAATGGATAAGCAGAGTGAGCTTCCCACCATTAAAGCAGTTATGATATTAGTTGTTTTGAATATGGATTATTTTGCATCTGTACTGGAACAATTAAAGGCATGCCATAACTCTGATGCTTCTTAAAATTATTAAAATAATTTTGAAAAATCATATAAGTGGTAAATTCCCTTCCTGCCCTTCCGAAAATGCTAAATGTTCAGAAATCCCAGTACAGAGCAACAAAACACAAAAACCGGCACCTTTGCCATTCCACCTCCCTCCTTCCCCCCAGTTTGTAGCAATGAGCTTTATAATATATTCCTGTACTTTTGTGTTTTCTTCAAAACAGAAGCCTGGTAAAACAAACATACTGTACACAGACCTGAGAGCTAGGTAGTCTCATCCACACAAGTTGACTCATACTAGTTAAGACTAATGCATAACCAGAGGATCAGGCCCTGCAGTCAAATATTCTGGAGTTTATTCTGCATCCACTCTAGATTAAACAGATTCTATAATACAGAAACTGAGTTTGGTATGGTACTATTAAAAAGGTGAATGTTTCTTATTTAGGTACCTTCAACAACTCAACGCTTTCCGATCTGCCTAAGGACATCAGAGCTGAAGACAGCGTGTCCCCAGCAGCTTGCCTGTTCCAGGCTACAAGCACTGAGTTAATGTCTTGTATGTCAACCACCACACTGGTACACCAGTATCAGTACAGCTACTCCTATTTCTATGCCAACCCCATTTCTGTTTGCATCTGTGTACAACTTTTTTATTATTAAGATAAAGTCTTATGTAGGGGCTTAATTGTCACCACATTCAGACTCTCATTTTAACTCCCATTCACTGCATGCTAATTTGTAGTTCCAGCATAATTTCTACCCTTTCCCGGCAGTTCCTAATCAATGTACTATTCATCAGTGCTGTTTTCCAGCCAGAATTCACTTGGTGTAGGCTACAATTGAGTAGGTAAAGGAAAGAAGAGTCGTACATGAATTAAAAAAAACACATTTAAAAGTTGTGCAGATGATACCCATGCAATTTATTTAGTCTTTATTTCAGTTTTGTTTAAAATAGTTACCTGCCCTGTCTACTCTGCTGATCATCTCTGTGCTAAATTATACAAACCTACCCCAGCTACCTTGTTAAATGCTTTCAGTAGGACACCATTTTGCCCTTTCTGGTTTTGAAAAATAGCAGACAAACACCAATTAAAATGTTCCTGGTTTATGTTTGAGGGACAGAAAAATAATTAGAAATTTTTGCCATTTATATTTTATTCTTTTTTTTTGTATGCTTTCCAATAGGCTTTTTCTAAGCATTTGTCAAAAATAAAAGAGATTACCTTGATCCAGTGGTAGAACAATTCTCTATTTAGTTAAATTGCTTTCACTGAATATGAGAAAACCCCCAAAATATCTTTCCAAAGCAGAGATTTTTGATGAAACACTTTAGTTACGGACTTTTGATTGTTCACAAACACAATTGTTCTTTATTTTTTTCAATAACAACCAGAAGCCATAAGTAATAGCTATTATCTATTTCCACAGTAAGCAAAATGTTCAAACTAGTATGATAATTATGGCTAAATGTTAGAGCTGGGTGATTAATGATATGGACACGGAGAAAGAGCATGTCTTCAATAGATACATAGTGTCTACGAGTCTGTGTTTCTTGCCATTTTCATAAGCCAATCCTGTTTGTTTCTCAGTAATGATCTTCAAACTACTGCATGACTTTGAAAGGGTATTATATTTTGTTATTAATTTCTTCTTAAAGTGAGGCAGTCAGTGAACAAGAATGGTCAACCAAAAATGTATGACAAATATATTCACCCCAAATTATGAAGAGGGAATAATAAATCCTACTTAAGATGCTGGAAATGTATTGTTTTGAAAGAATTCCTGCCATAAAATTAAGAAAAAGAAAGGGTCCATCTAGGCCAGCAAAAGTCTCTGGCAGTAGCCAAAAATAGACCTTGGGGAAGAGGTGAAGCTTGGAGCAAGCACACAATGATACTTCCCCCAAATGCATCTCTTGAAATTCTGTAGCTTTTTGACTTCTTGGTATTCTATAAGCTTTGCCAGATTTTTCCTTTTGACTTCTGGCAGTTTCTTTTCGATCATGTGTGTGTTTGTCATCCAGAACTTCCCAGCTCAGTTCTAAGTTGTGTGAAGATTGGCTTTCGTTTGCTTGTTTTGAACTTGTCCTGAATGCCTTCTTTCAGGAAGTGTTTTGGGAGAGATGGGGCATGACTGTTTTCTCTTCCACCTACAACTGTAACGTTTCTCTCTCTCAGTTACTCTTCTTGGCTGAAGAAATATTAGGTTTCTTACTTGCTTCTTGTGGAGAAGCTGCTCCATACTTTTGATCATCTTTACTTAAGGGAGTGGAGCATCTCCCTTATGAGGAGAGGCTGAGGGAGTTGGGTCTCTTTAGCTTGGAGAAGAGGAGACTGAGGGGTGACCTCATCAATGTTTATAAATATATAAAGGGTGAGTGTCACGAGGATGGAGCCAGGCTCTTCTCGGTGACAACCAACAGTAAGACAAGGGGTAATGGCTTCAAGCTGGAACACAAAAGGTTCCACTTAAATATGAGAAGAAACTTCTTCTCAGTGAGGGTGACAGACACTGGAACAGGCTGCCCAGGGGGGTTGTGGATTCTCCTTCTCTGGAGACATTCAAAACCCGCCTGGACACCTTCCTGTGTAACCTCACCTAGGTGTTCCTGCCCTGGCAGGGGGATTGGACTAGATGATCTTTTGAGGTCCCTTCCAATCCCTAACACCCTGTGATTCTGTGACTGTCTCTGAGCCGTTTCCAGTTTTTAATGTATCTTCTTTCTGAGACAGAGACCAATGCTGTACACCACACTGATGGATCTGGGCACACATTCAGCTTGCACAGTGACATAAGGAAATTTTGTATTTCATTCATTATTCCATTTCTGGTAATCCTTAACTTTCTGTTTCCTTTTTTGACTACTGAATGCCGAGCTGACATTTCTGGCAATAGCTCATTCCCGAGTGGTAATGGTTCATTCAGAGTCTATTATTTACAGAGAGAACTTTTTTCTACTCTATGTGAATCCCTTGACATACATCTATGCTGAATTTAATCTGCCATGTTGTCTCCCAGTCACTCAGTGTCATAAGGTCATTCAGCAATTCTTCCCAATAAGCTCTTGTCTTTGATGCTCTGAAAAACTTGCTGTTACCATAAAACTTCTTTTACTGGCTCACATTTTGAGGAACACAGAGCCCAGCCCAGAGCCCAGCAAGAAGGCCTCCACTGCCAGCTGCCCTACACAACAGACCATTTACTCTTCTCCACTTTTTTCCTGTTGGGAGCAGCAAGGATGTGGCTGCTGCAGGCAGGAGGAGGAGAAGCAGAGGCAGAGCATTGCCCCTGCTGACCAGGGCACAATCCCACAGTCCTAAGCTCCAACAACGTGAGACAGTGGGTCACGTCCTGGGTTATCCCAGGCAGTCTGGTTGGGAGGAGTAGGAGAGTGGGCTGGAGAGAAGGGTATCTATAGTGTACGTCCAGAGTCCACCTGGGGAAACCAGAAGGAAAGCCGGGTCTGGAGGAGACAGGGCTGGCACAAGGGTACAGCTCTGGGTGCCCAGGCCTGAGCCTCTGCAGAGGTCCCAGCCCACAGGCAGAGGTTGTGTGGATGGGTGTCCCCGATGAGGCTTCTCAGGGAGATTATGGCATGTTAGGGCAGCTGGGACCCTGACAAACCAAGGAAATTATTCTTCTGCACAAAGAGCTCTTATTCCTTGTCTGTCTGAATTCTTAATGGCATTTTGTTGAGGAACTTTGTCCAAATGCTTTCCAGTTATCCAAGCAGACTGTATTAACTGGCATAAGCTTGGCATCTCCTTGAAAGAACCCTGGAAGGTTTGTGAAACATAATTTATCTTTTCATCAACTATTTTAAGAACCCTTCTCAACACATATTCACCCTTGTGAATACTAATGAAATTATTGCATATTATATTTGATGGCATCGTAATTATGGTGTCAGGCTAATGCATATTAATACATACCAATGATGGTGTCAGGCTTACCAGTTTCCTTTTTGAAGCTTTGAAAGGTCTTCATGTCATTCACACCAGCTGAGGGAATTTTTTTTTGAAATTATGAAAGCTTTTTTTTAATGGTAAATCAATTCCTCACTTAAGAATAGCATCCCATCTTGTGAAAATGGCAGATTTAAGTTGGTCACTGTGGTTCTGCCGCAGTGGAGCCAGAGATCTGGGCAATGGCAAGGTCTCTAGTAACCTGCCAGGATGCTGCAGAAGACTAAGCTATTTCCCTCTTCTGTCTCTGTACAGTGTTATCTGTGTATTTCAGCAGAATTTTGTCAAACGGGTACGTATATATGAAACATTTCCTATGAAACTTCTCTCTGCAGATTTCCTGGGTTACAAATATTATATGACATAGCTAAGTAAACAGCTCAGATCTCTTGACTGAAAGTGCAATGGCTTGACTATATGATCAACTTCCATTTCTGCTTTTTCCCTCCTTCCTTGTATTTCTTGACTGAATCAACTGAAGAAACAGCTGACCAGTTTATAATGATAGTAATAATAGTACTGGTAATAATAATAATAATAATAATCATCATCATCATCACCACCACCACCACCACCATCATCATCTTTTACTACATCTGACAGTCAAACTAAAGAAATGTTTATCTAATGATATAAAACTGCAAATAATTAAGCAAAACCCCTTAATTTTGAGGATCTCTAACATTATCCAATTTCACTTCCTCCATTTTACTCAGTCACTACAAGAGTGTTTGCAGCTTTTTGCCTGGAATCAGACTGCTTTGATTTGGTCATTTATATTGGTTTTTATTTAGTAAGAGAAAGCAACACAATATTGATAGTGTTAGTTACAGAACTGTCACAAAACAAGATCAATAGTGCTTGCTGCACCAGAAAGCATAAGGCACAAATAAACTTGCTTCTTAAAGCTCGTTAAGCCTCAGAATATGTATATATATGTATACAACTGAGGTCAGTAAACTTGCAGCTATTAACAGTGGTAAATCTTAGAGGCCTCAAAACCAGACTTCCTGGTCTGAATCCCCTATTGTTTATATATTTACAAATATTTTAAGGTAAAGATATAACTTCATCGAAAAAAACTTCAGTAGAGATATGTTATTTCTGCTCTACATGGGAGCAGTACAAGTGAAGCTTGGCCACAAAAAAACATATTCTTGCTCCAGATTTATTTTCATTTCCTCTGGAAATTGTCTGAAACAATATGACCATGCATCTATATAAATAAATTATTCAGAAGTAAACTTTCTTATACAAATCTTTCCCTAATGAAAGTAGTCCAAGTAGCAACCACCATTTGGAGGAAAAGATGAAAAATAAAAAAAATGCCTACATCAGAACCTAATTGAATTTTTTGCACTACTTTTCATATTTTTACTTGTTTCAAGATGGCCAAAACCAGTGACATAGTGGGAAAATCAAAAGAAGTCAGCAATCTCACTTAGTTGTAATTTTTTAAAAAAAGAAAGACAGCAGAGTATCCAGGCAGATTCTGTTTATCTGTATTTCCACTTGACCACAAAACTGTTCAGGATTAGAAAAATGCAAGAAGCACACACAAAAAAGTAAGACAGACTTGAAAAAGGGTGAGAGCTTTTTCACTTAGGCCAAGCAAATGCCACAATTCCTATTAAAACAAATGTCAAATCTTAAGTCGCTATTTTCCATTCCAGATTTATATCCTCAAATCTCAGATTGTGCTCATTTCTGGGGACTAGGTGTTCTCTTGCCAGTGGCATTTTCACCCTTATTATTTCTGTTCTCCTTATGTCATTTTACCCACACTTGGGTACGCTTATCACTTCTTAATCTCCCAAGATTTCATCTTGTATTCTTCAATTCTTTTCTCTACATACATGCAGGGCCTCCCTCCAGCCACCATGAGACAAGTTTACGGTTTGTTTGTTTAGACTAATTATCTCACCTTTCCATCTTTTCACTCCTCCAACGGCTGCTTTCTCTGGCAGCTACATATTTATGATATAGTTTGCAGAAAAGTCCTTTGTTGATCTTCTAAATTAAAGAACAGGATATTTTCTTGCTCTGCACTGATAAATCCCAGCTGACAAGCTCAGCTAGTTAGGAACTTACCTATTTCTTTCATGACTAGGTTTCAGATAACACACTCTTACAAAGCTTGGGTCACTTGTGAAACAAATCTCTACTCCAGGACCCCAAACAAAGCACTGTTTGTTTGCCTTTTGCCTACTCTAACCTAGCCTGGCTCCATGTGAAAGCTGCTTCTTTGTAATGGAGCTTCCATAATACCTGTTAGTCACCTCTTCCTGAAGGTATCTCCTCCTACGATCCTGCTTAAAAGTGGAGAAGCTAAAGTGTGCCTCAGTACTTTCCTGAAGTATATGATGAGAAACAGTATATACCGATTGCCAGGGTCCTGCACAAAGCAATAGGTTCTAATTGCCATGGCCAGCTATACCAATCCTCTCTGTAATTTTCCTCTGAGACCTCCTCCCCATGCTCCAGGGAGTTAGCTGTGTTCAAGGTCTGCTCTGATGCGGTATAGCCATATAACCTTGGATCAAACTCTGTGGAAACACCTACATTTGTTTCCCCATCCACTGACCCAAGAGTTGCATTTAAGCTTGAGCTGGGCTATGTTGTAGGTATGCCCATGCCCAGCCTGGTACTTGGCTGATCTTGACCTTGCCCTGCTGACTTGAGCTCTTGACTTGGTCTTGGACGTGCTTTATCACTACGAACTTGCCTGGCAATCACAGGGCTGTAGCTGCCGTGTTTCCTGTTACCAGACCTTTCCTGCTTGCCTCTGGTCCTGGGGGACTGCACCCCATGAAACACTGCACCCCTCAGCTTCTCCTCTGCTGCCCTCTGCGCAGCCCACTCTTGCTGGCTGCCTGAGACTGATCAAGTAGCCAAGGAAGCCCTTGGCCAGTGGTTCTCTTGGGGGGTGTATTGTAGGAGGGCACTTTGTTGCTGGAAAGAAAGGCAATCAAGAACAAGGAATAGCTTTTACATGCCTGGTGTTTGTATGAATCAGTGAAAAACTACAGTTGGCTGTAATTCCATATACCTTAAAAAAACCCCAAAATACCCCAAAAAACCACAACACAACCAAAAGCAAAATGAGGCACTTCAGGGAGCTGATTTAGAAACGGAGGATAAAAAGATATTTCTCTGAAATAATCTTCACATCAGTTATCTATGTTTTCTTCTCACCCAGAAGATGGCATTAATGATGTGCATTCTACCTGCATCTGTTTTTGATAACCGCAGAGATTCGTAAGCTGTTTTGCCCATTAACTTTCTGCTGCTTTATATTAGAACAAATTCACACTTGTGCCAAAGAGAAAGCACTCACTTGTTCACCAGCATCTTCAAGGTGAAATCTAAGTCAAATAGGAGAGATATATTCTTGGAAAAAAACTAGCCCTTCCTCTGGAGCACTCTAGCATTTTGCTAGAGTGAGAGAAGCAGAGAGAAGGAGAAAGTGAAAAAGGGAAAAGCAAGAGACAAAATGGAGGAGGAAGGAAAGCAGGAAATAGCCTTTCCATATACATATTTTAGGCCTCAATTGATACAAAACTTTCTCTAGCTGTCTCTCATAATTCTTCCCTAACTACAAACTTTAGAGTTATGGCACATTATGTTGATAAATATCTGCACGACATAGAATTCAGGAGTAATAATTTCTTTGTAACAGACTAACTTGGATCTAACAAAAGAAAACAGTGTAGTTCCACTTAGAAAACTTAATTTAAAGCCAACCATAACCCCCCCAATTATTTTAAATTGCTATGTGTCATTTTGTAAACATAATTATCAGCTGTTATCTTGGTTGAACAGGCTAAGTTGGCAGTCACTCATTTGTGCACCGTAACATTCTGGAACTCATTGTTAGAGAGTTGCTCTTGGCTGATGATGGAAGAAATTGATTTCTCTGTAATCAACAACAAAAAAATTAACCAAAAATTGGTCATATACGTGATTGTATAGTATATAGTATATATAGTATATATATACTATATAGTATATATAGTATATATAGTATATATACTATATATAGTATATATAATATATATAATATATATACTATATAGCTAATTGAGCTTTTAAATAAACTTTTCAAGAAACATCAGAACATTTTGCTCCTATAGTTCTGCCTTAATAATAATATATGATTCGAAATTTTAGCATACTATATTTAATACCTTGGAATTCCTTCAAATCATGATACCTGCCATGACAGGAAAATGGATCATCTGAATTCTACTTATTACTATAGGCACAGAGGTGTCAGGTTATGCTTGCACTAATTTTACTAAACTTTAACAGATCAAATTCTTTGAAAACCTCTAAATCAGGGCTTCTGTTTTCACTGGAGATGCAAAGTTGGTGCAAATAATCTATGCCTAAACTTAATTCTGTTGCTGTTGTATTCAGGTCCTTGTGCTGCTTAAAATTTATCAACAGCATCTGATTAAACATTTATTATATCATTGAGATCACAACACTACATTCCAAGCTCTGTTGGTATTTTCTTGCTGAATTCCAATTTTCAAGGGTTTATTACTCCATTATCTTATATCTCACTGAGCTCTCTTATAATAATAGGGGATTATGTCTGAAACTTAATTAGTTCAATTTTTATTGATAGCACTTATTAGCAGGTCCCTAGTTTCCACTCTACAGCTAGTAAATAAAGAAGATACAGCCAGGGAACCTGGAAGAGAAAACATTTTAAAAACAAAATTCAATCTAATAGCATAGAAAATGAATCAGAATATCCTTAAAAAGGCCTGAGGTCTTTTTTTGGGCAAAGATGCAAAATGAAGCGCTGATTGCAAATTCCTATGTTGGCTGGGTATCTCTAGAGCCTCTGGTAGAAGGTTCGCAACTGTCATTTCCTGGTAGAATTGTTAAGGCCAACTGGGATCAGTTCCTTCTGGAAAAGCAGACATCACTTCTCGGGAGATGGTAAGCACTATGACTACATATGACATTTGTGATTCTTGTAACAACCTAGGATAAATCTAAGCCAAAGCAACTGACAGATAAGCAAATTGCATTTGCTTTAAACATACTATTTACTTCTCCATAAAACATGACAATTATATGTTGGATCAGAATAAATCCGACTCATCAGACTGACACCTAGAAAATACATAGTCTGCCATGAGAACAAAGCTTTAAAGCTACAGAAGTGAATTTTTTCTTTCAGCATTGTACATACTAGTGCACATCGCCAGTAACTAGCCAGCACAACATACAACGCCTGCGTTAAGTCACAAATGAGAATGAGTTTGGACACAGCTTGAACCACAGACATGTGAATTGGGTTATCCACTGGAACAACAGGATCTGTTTTAGAATGCTATACCAGGACACACTTATTCTGGACATTAGTAGGCTTGGTTTGGTCAAAGATGCAGTTTATTCTGAAGCAGAGGGAGAAATGGTAAAAACTACAACAGTGTCAAGAACCCCATGTAGTACTTGCATTTTGTTAGGATCCTTATTACTTTTGGATTAAAATACTAATAGTGTCAGGCTATGCTTGGCTTTTCTCAGTCTTCAGAGAGCTAAGAATTTGCAATACTCTTCAGAAGGTAGAAAATAGGCACAGTGACTGGTGCTGCTTAGATTACTATATTTCATTCTCTATAGCAAAATGGGTTAAAGACTAATCGCTGCATTTTAGATGCTTCCTTTCAGACAGGAAAAATATTCTTACCGTGCAGAATTTCATCATGCTAAGTCCTATATTTCTTCTTACAAACCAATTAGGAAAAGGATAGAGACAAAGCATCATTGTTGGATGAAGAATTCTATTGGAGAGGAGTACAATACAACTTACGAAAAATAATTTAAAAAAGACCTTAATGCCCATAGATACTACATAACGTACCATGATTATGTTACTTACACATATATAGGGAATTGTCCTAAAGAATAAAATTATAGAACAAACTACATTTCACTAACTGCATTTCAAATAGATTGCAACACACTGAATATCTTACAAATTCTATATATATGCCAATAACTTCCACTTTTCAGTGCTGCTGTAAACATGAGGAAAAAACGTGTCTTTCCCTTAATAAGACTCACAGATTTCTAAATATGGTACTGAGGGAGAAAAACTGGAAGGAGTCCATAAAAAACTAAGTTCTGCACACAGCACTGCAAAAAACCAGAATTTATGCAGAATAGCTATAGAGTTACTTCGCTGTAATGTCCTCCACTCTCACAAAGTAGTTTTTTCTCATTTTAATTTGTAAATGAATCCTGTATATTTACATAAGCAAGCTCAAAACCAAAATCTTCCCAAAATAAAACTAAACCCAGCTGCAAATTTGGACCTCACACTGCCATACATTAGTATTCTACTTGTCTTACATCTAAGTACTCAGTGTCTCCCTAAGAAAACTATACTGCAGCCTTAGTTTTTTCAAACTGATTTTACTACAAATATTTTCCTCAATAGCTACATGAATTATTTTGTATCATGCTATGCTAAGTAGTTGTGAATTTCCACAGATTCTAGCCTTTTCTGTGTGTCTTTTTTATTACCAAATGCAAACATATGGCTCAGTTTCAAGTGGCTAATTGGCAATATCTTGAAGTGCTGTTAAGAGGTTCAATTTTATCTATAACATCTGATAATCTGATTGTATTTTATTTAAGACTAGAAAGTACTTCAGAAGTCAACAGATGGCAGCAGATATACTTTAGAGAAAAAAATAGTAATATACTTCTATTTCTTTTACAGAATTGTCTTGCCATTTATTGAAGCAGAGTTTGAAAGTAGGGTCTGGAATGCAATGAAGAAAACAGTAGAAAAAGACTAATACTAGATGTTTTAGCTTCATTCATTGAGATAGTTTCAGTTAATTACAAATGTATTTCATGCACAACATATATATATATATCATAATCCAATTGCAATATATAGGTGCAAAACTATACTTCATACCATTTGCTGCAAAAGAAATTGCCTTAGTGAATGGGAAAGGCTTTTCACTCATACAGCTTCTATACAACTGAATTATATACTGCAGAGGAGGTTACTACTGTTGTAGGATTATACATTGGAATATAGCCTCTGAGTAATTTTGATGATTTAGATCTTAATTATCTTCAAGAGGACCTTGGTATCCATAAAAAATAATAAATCTTAATTACTTATTTTAATTGGGATAACCACTACCTTGGATAACCAATGGTCTAAGAGATTCTTTTTTGTAGCATAAGAGACGAGTTTTACTAGGCAGCTAATTACAGAACTGAGATCAGCAGGTAGGTGGCTCTTCCTCACAAGAGGTACTTGGCAACGCACACCCAAAGTCATTTCCAAGAAAATGACCACGACAAAAAAGGGCATCCCTCAACAGGAAGATGTTCCTTCTTCGGCTACTTCTTTCTGAAGTAGTTCTATAGTCTCCCTTACCATAAGCGTTTAAATACAAGGTGTCTTTCTCACTGTACAACAAGAGAGCTGCAGATGACTACTTGCCACTACATGGGCCTCAGGAGTAAACATGATTGCTGAGTACACTGCTTACTTTGCTCAACTGCCACACCAAAACCAGACAAATTAGACAGCTAGAGTACTTGCCACTGACATCTCCCACTTATTCTCAAGAAGGTAAAAACAACACACTGCTATCTTCCATAAGATGATAGAGAAAATATTCTTCCAGGTCAAGTATATGATAGAATAGAATAGAATAGAAATTCTGACAAATGAATAGGAAAAAGTAAACCCCCAAACAGGGAGATCAGGGCACAGAAAGCTGCTGTGCTCTTGTGTGGTGTTTTACGGCCGTTCCCTTTGCTCAGGGTTTCCTCTGGTGTGATGCTCTTGAGTCTCATGAGCTACTTGTTCAAATCAGAGGTGGATGGGAGGAAGGGAGCATTTTCAGTTCCCAAATTCTGCTCAAGACATGTAAAGACACAGACTTGTCCTTTTCCCAGCTTCACCTGGGATTTTTAAATGTGTGCAATGCAGCCGAACTAGCAAATCAAACCTTGCATTTTCAAGCTTGATCATTTACATAGCCCAATACAAACAACAAAATATTATACATATCTTGTGATTTAAACACTGAAGATACTCTACACTTTATATTAAAATCCAAATCACTACTTTGTAGGGTCTTAAACATTTTTCTTTTAAGATACGCAAATTGAAAAACTGAAGTGTGAGGGATTTTGAAGACAGTTCTATCAAACTCTTCATGAACCTGGCATCCCAACTGTAGAGCTTTTAGATCTTCTGGGAGCATCTTTTCAGGAAATATAAGCAAATATTTCATTATAAATATGTAATCCTCTTTTACGAGTAAAAAATTATAACTTTTTAGAAATTCATACAGGGTAATTTAAAGTTTAAATTCAAAGGAAGGATCTTTTGCTTGTCTTATAATGCAAGGACATTATTACAGATAAAAAGATAATGTATTTATGTTCTTACAGTTATTTCAGACATTTTATGTGATTTTTTTCATAACCACTCTAAACCACAAGCCATTATAGCTTTTAATATTAATGTTTTAATATAGTAGTGGAAAAAGAACAAACTAGAGCACTGTATTGTTTGAGAGATGTGTTGCTCCAATCCCAGTTTATTAATCTTAATAGAAAACATCTTTACAAAAATTTTAAAAAGTGTTTCATTATAAGGAAAGAAAAAAATCAATATGTTCTTTGAAATGCTCCTTGAATCCAAGGTGTGCAGTGAGCAAAGTATTACATATATCCTCAGCTCATGTATATATTCCAAATTGCCATCTGGTGTGCATATATTATGCATTTGTATAACATGCATAGCTACTATTGTTTTAAAATATAAGTTATGAAAGCTAAGTAAAATACATCATAGCTGACAACTCATTTTTCCCAACAGCTTTTGGACAGACATGTTTATACTATCTCAATGTCATATTAGTATGTTCAAAAAATAAGACGCATTGTGTGAAAATGAATTACAGAATAACTAGCTTTCAGCCCCTAATACATGCTTTTGGCATGCTTCGTGTGTAGAATATGCAACCGTTTTAGTCCTTTTGCCTGCATGGACTAGAGTAGGTTTTATTGTGTTTCAGTTCAAATCAAAAATCAAGACAGCAAATTTGTCGTCTCTTGGGGTTGTTGAGGTTAACTCTACTCTGGGATTAGATCATGACACTCGTTGATTTAGCTTCAGAATTCCCCAAGGAGTTGCACCCAAAACACCTCACCCTCCCGAACAGGACAAGCTAATACAGCTAATTTAAGATCCAAAGCCAGTGGCTCCATGGCAATATGCTGCCTCATGATGACATAGCCCTATGCAGTCACAAACTGAATTTATAAAAACAGTTTTTAACTTGTGACAATATTCACATTACTGGAATTTTGTCTTTATTAATTTGTTGGTGTTTGAAGATTGTTTACTGGATTCCACTCTATTCCAACAAGATTCTACTCTTTCAACCCTATGACACAAATGCTGCAGGGAAGAGATTTATGCCAGCTAGAAAGACCCTAAGCAAATTCTTCAGGTTCACTTTCATGTCATTTAAAAAGGTCTACAAAAACCTTTTGAAGCCTTTTCCCTTTTTCTGTTCTGCTACTGCCTGGTTTTAACAATTAATATAGTGTTTGGTGGAGGTTTTGACCGATGGATGAATTTTGTCTGCAGGAAATCTGTATGAATTTTGTGGGTTCATAAAAGATGAGTAAAGGCCAGATAACATGCATAAAACTTAAATGACATCAGAACTAATACTTGTCTGAAATCCCCATAAATTGTAGAGGTTCTGCTCATTTACTTTATTAAATAATAATACATTAGGTATTCAGCAATAAGTTAGATAAACTTCGGCAATAAGTTAGGAAAAAGAAGTTAATAAGCAGAAAGAAGCTGCTTTCCAGCAGCTGATGAAATCATAGCACAACGACTTTGAAAAGAAGGATGCTACAGTTAAAGCTAACTATTGGATCAGGATGCCAGAACAAAATTTTGCAGCTTAAAAAATGCTCTTTAATATTCTTTTACAATATTTTTAATTCTTCTTATTAATTTTTAGAAGATATTCCTAAAGCACAGAGTTTTGTGTTTAGGCTATACACTGGATCTATGCTGGTGCAAGAGAATTCTGTCAGATGATTTGATATTTTTTTTAAATGCCTGCCATATTCCTCTATATTAAGCTCGACTCCTGTTTTGTTGTCATTTCTGATAATCAGAGACCTGAACATATGTGTGCAATAAACCACTTTGCTTAGAACAAATTATACACATCATACATCAAGACGGCTTCAGACTTGTCAAGGGAAGCCCAGAAAACTCCTTCAGGTGAAAGTCATGAAAATGCTATAATTTTCATTTGCAAGCTCAAGTGTATATATAACAATCCTGAAATCACCAGTCATTACAAAATAGCTTTACAGCTATGGATGGAAGAAGATTACTGCCAATGTAATAACTATACTTAAAAACATCAAGCATAGGGATTTTACAGATCACTGATTTTCATATATAAACATTGCAAGGTATATAAACAAAACTCCAAATAGTATCTAGAGATATTTTGCCTTTGTTGTTCTAACAGTAATCAGATTTTAGCCTTCCACTTCCTACCACATCTTGAGGCATCACACAAACACTCACAAGCAAGTATATAGTTGTACTTTTTACTCAAGTTACATCACTTCACAAGGAAAACAACCCTTGCTGATTGTCAAGGCAGCCAGATGAGAGATGGCGCAGAGAGAAACAATGTGTGAATATGAACTGCACACGTAACTAAAAACAAATTATGAGACTGTCATCACAGTCTTTCATTGTCTAATGTATTAAGTAAATTATCACCATTTATATTTTTTAGCAGTGAGCAAGGGGTTATTTGGCTTTTTTAAGAGAAGATTCTTCTGGCTTTTTTACAGAAAGCTATTTCTACAAATTTAAAAGACATGGAAGTTGACATTAAAATTGACAGAGGACTGGCAAGGCAACAATATGTAATATTTTAATGTGAACTGGGAAATTAAAAAAAACCCCTGACTACTATTTTGGATTGGATTAACATAACCAAATGATTGATTTAATCAAAATATATTTGTGAAAATAAAATTATTGCTATTATGATTAAAAAAATGCTAAATACTGTATAAATTAAGATGATTGGACAGCTAGTTTAAGATCTTAAATCTCTAATTCAGTGTTACTGAAGAAATATATTACCAAAAACTTCAGTCTCTCAGTTGGTTTCTTCTACTTCATTCCTCTTTTTGGGGGTTCATGTGAACATTCACCTGCTACTGGGAGCTGCCACCCTTCTGTTACCCTTATAATAAAGGTAATACATATCAAAATGGCAAAAAAATCCAACTGAATGACCCTTTTCAACTGCATCAACTCATATCAGCTCACTGAACCTTGACTTGATATAAGCTACAAAGCCCTTTCAATACTGGTTGGGGATTTCTTCTTGCAAGCTTTTGGTGAAGGGGCAACAAAATTCATGGTACAAAATGAACCAAAGTCCTACTCACAGAGAATTTAAAATAGTAGAAGGAATTCAAGCTGTTTCAACAGTGCATGTTCACCACCCTCTGTTGAACACACAGAGGACATAACGCTATGATGTGCTTTTAACTTTTTTGAAGCAAATCAATAGTAGAGATAGATGCCTTAGTAGGTGCATAGATAGAATACTGATATAATAACATCCAAAACCAAATTGCATTTCATGCCTATCCCCCTTTATCTTCAATCATTTTTAGTTTTCTTCAAAAAAAGAGTAGTTCAACCCTTTTTACAGTATGAGCACTATATACCCGTTGAGAATGTGCATCTAAATACATATGTGGAAGAGAGACTAAAATACCACAGCTGAAACTAGTTATCTGGGGAAACATTAAGGCAATTAGCTGTAGTTATTGTTCAAACACAGGTTTTGCTGCATACCATTATCTAAAATAATACTATAATTTTCATTTTAACATTACAAGAATTAGAAAGAGCCTGTAATTAAGGCAATGTTTTGACCTCCTAGTTTCTCATGTTCCAAACAAGCCAACTTACGGATTCCTACATGTATTATAGCAGATTCATTTGTATGTCGGCAGAAAGAAACATAAGACTAGATTCAGCAGCTTTTCTTAAGCTAATAAAGCTTCTGTGTGTACTAGAAGAAGATCTCAGGCTCTGTACTGGCCTGATAGGGCAGGGTCTCAAGAACTTGCCTGGCCTTGCTGTGGCCTGAGCCACGCTATCATTTAACTGCGAGGACGTTTATTGCTCAGTGCTTGCACATTTGTGCTTTGCGCTGGGATGACCTGATGTGCCCCCAGCTGCAGCTCTTGGGGGACACAGGGCTAGAGGATGCTCTCCTGAGCTTTACAGGGCATGACTGAGGGGGGAGCAAACTGTGATATGAGACTATATAAAAATGCAAGTAGAGCCTGGGTCTGGAAAAGGGATTGGTTGGTGTTTGTACTGGCTGCTCCTTGTGAAGACTTTGGGATGTTGATAATCTGCTGTGAGTTTTTGCTCTCTCTGTTCCAGGATAGCTGGTGCTCTTCACCTAACATGCCAGAGGGATGCTGGAAGGGTGTATAACAACAGAGGAAAGGGGCAGTCACCAAAATTTTTTCTTCTGTAATAATTTTAAGGGTATTATTAATCAGGCTTTTTGATATTTATTTGGATTGTGATTGTCAATATTTTTGTAATTGAACCAGTAATATCTTGCTGATGGATTTTGATTACATTGTAAAGATTTTAATTGAGCTAATGATAAATTCTTGGCTCTATATATGCTTTATTCCCTTTTGGCCACACGACTTCGAGTGTAGTGCTTCCTTATGATGGAAAATGGAAAATGGAGAATAAAAAAAGGAAATCTCAATTCAAATAGAGCTTTTACAAGTTCATATTTAGCATTCTCCTTTCATACTCTTTATTTATTCTTTCCAGTTCTGAAATACATGGAGATTGACTGTTTTAGTAGGAAAATATTGTCAGATCCATATGAGTTATAAGTCAGTCACAAGAAAACAACAAATATTCTTCTACAGTATGAAATTTTTACTTCCCCAAAGGAGCCAAAGCTGAGTTCCACATTTATTTAGATTTAGATCTGCATTACTGAATATGATCCATATGATGAAGTGATAGTATAATGGCAATGCATTGGCAACCACTAAAATGACTGAACTGTGAAGTTGTCCAAAGTAGCCAGGCCAGTTTCTTTTGATCTTTCAAGTAGGACCTTGAAGTGGGAATTGTTTGCATTCAGACACGGAAATGAAACCTGATTATTACTGGTCACAAATGCTTGTTCACTTATCCTGGAGGAAATGATCTCCTGTTGGAAATTAAGAGGTAATTAGCAGTTTCCTGACTAGAATAAGCACATCCAGATAGTAATTTTCCATTCTCAACCTTGAGGCAAGTGAACTATTGCCAGTTGCAGATGTTTAATTCTTTCCAACCTCAAAATAGTCTCATTCCACAATTTCAGAAATGCTTCTTTAAGCATGTTAACTCAAGGAATATGAAGTTTTACATAATACATTCATTTGCTAAATGATGGCTTATATTTTCCCTGAGTTCTGATTTAATATCCTACAGCAGATTCAGGCATTGAGGTTAGCATTCAAGGATGTGAGTAGATGAAGCAGTACGCTCCAGTCGCAGTAGACAAATGCTCATACGAATAATTACTTTTTCGATTTGTTAGTATGGAAACACACAACCCACTCCCGAAGACAGAAGTAAAACGATCAATAAAGGGCAGACATATATCAGTGACTGCATCTGGGAATCTTCACTCTCCTGGAACAGGATATTTTCTATTTCTACTGTACAATTACTATAGAGGTCATTATTCTTCTAATACCTTGCCAACTGTCATTCATGGCTGAAAATCCCACCTATGATTTCTATTTTCTTCCACTTACATTTGAGCAATTCCCTTACATAGGGAGGCTCTAAGCACAAGAGCACAAGCACGTATCAAAGAATAAACAGTTTATGAGCTTCTCAAAGTACTGATTAGCCCTCAAAAATGATTTTTTTTTAGAGATGCAATTTGAAAAAGTGCGTTCCACACTTTAGTATGTTTCCAAGAAAGATATTAATATTAAATTACACAAACAATAATAATCACGAAAACATATGATCTCTATGAAACTTTGCTCCAGAAATATGTAAGCTGGTAAAAATACTGTTTTTCCTAAAGTTTGTGGTAAACTAATCAGCATACGGGTCAAGAACTAGTTTCATAGACTCCTGCATGCTACCTGTACTATTTCTAACTGGCTGTCTGTACAAAACAACTGTGTTCAAAGGCAACCTATAATATTTCACCTCAAAAATGAACACCATAACTTGAATTAAGGCAATTTAATTAATATTTTCATATATATTTAGCATGCAGACTAACTTTGTATTACAGTAGTGTCCTGAATTTGTTCAATAAAAAACCAGGAAAATGTGGCAGCAACCTGATTTAGGAGACAAATGTCATTAACCCATTTAACAGCTAAAGCGAATTAAACACTGAATCAGAGGTCATGCACTGTACTGAATGACAGAGCAAAGATGTCAAAGCAGTCATGCAATCCAAACAGAAGATATCAAAGCCTGTATTACCACGCCCAACATGTAAAATAAAGCTACTGTGCATTTAATATTATTATAGAAGTTTACTTAGAAGTTCTCCTCATGCAGTAGATACACAGATGCATCTGTGGGATCTTTGCTAAGAACAGTTCCCCTAGAAATCAGAGATGGCTACTGAAGTGGTCTGCAATTTCGCTGGTGCTTATTGTTCCCACCTTTTCCACTAGAGAGTATCAACAAAACGCCCAGGTGACTATACTGTGGAAGTACCCATATAAAAAGGAATCTCATTGAAAAATGTGTTGCAATAATATTTTCTAGATAAGTTACACTTGTTCATGCTGGACAGCAGAGAGTGAAGTTGTGAAGAAACATGAACCAGTTGAAAAAGAGAGGGGGGGTGTGCAGTCTCCGTATATTGATGTTTCTGCTGCTACTCCCTTTGAAAACAATGGGATGTTTGTCTAAACAAAGAAATCAAGCCTACGTGTGAAGATCTATCCTGCAAGTAGGTGCTTCAGCATGTTTCTCACAGAGGAAATAACAGACTCTCCTGGAAGAGCCATGTGCAGATCTGTGCTTACACCAGGCCCTGCTAAAACCCCAGCTGGTCAAAACCTCTGAACCTCTTCAATCTGCCTGGAACACTAGGGGACTGGGTCAACTGTGTGAGGTGAGTGAGTGTCTCTGTTCTGCAGTGGTAACCTATTAAAATAGAAACAAATAAAAGTAGAGTTTGGAAATTGGAATTTCAGATCTGTAATTCAGACAATATTTTTAATCAAAAGAGACCAATATACTTAAATGAAAGTGTGGAGGAAAATGCAGAAGCCTAAACAGCCACTTTGAAGGCATAAGCACAATGGGAAAATCTTGAATGACAATAGATGCAGAATCTACTTTTAACAAACTCAAAACTTTTTGTATTCTTTTGGCATGGGGATTTACTTCCCCTTCTCCCGTATTTAAAAAAGCAATAGAGTGTATCAGAAGTACTTTTGATCCCAGGATAATGGAACGAGTGTGAGAGGAAGAAAATTCTATAGGCCAATAAGGAATGTTGATATACTGAGGCAGATATTAATATTTGAAAAAAAAGGATAACCTTTTTTTGGTATAAATGATAAATCAGAAATGTCACCATGATAGAAGAAACCAATTGTTATGTTTAAGAATCCTTCATTTTCTGCTGAGCAGTTCTGTTAAACCTAGCAAACCTTTCACAGCCCATTTATTTTATTGTTCTGTTAAGCTTATGGCGTTTTTTAAACAGTGATTCAAACAGCCTTTTAAACTTCCCTAAATAGTGCATCAAGCACATTTCTTAAGATTACCAACCAGCCTCTGCTATAAATTAGGTAGTTCTGAAAGTTTATTTGCAATTTCACCCTAAATCAGATATTTTAAATTTTTAGACAGCTTAAATAAAGCCTATATGGAATCAAGCATGAAGTTAGTACGTACACTATAGGCTGTGGAGTTGTGTATGGTTTCAGAAATGACCTTGTGAAACTATGCTTAGGAATGAAAATGATGAAATTTGAACAAGGAAGGGATCTTACGAGAAATAAAACCAAAGCTTCAAGGAGGGTAGAGGGAAGAGGATGGGGAATCCTCAACCTTTTTTCCATCACTGATAAAGATAACATTACAAAATGAATGCAGTTACCTTGTTTCCCTAGAATAGCTGCTGATAGTAAAAAACCCATATACACAAATTGATTAACAAATTGACTTTGGTTTCTGAAGCAGAACTTGCCTTCCATTTCAGTGTTCCAATGAGAAGCACAAACCAGAAATACAGTACAAGTAAAGATTTGCTGCCTGCATACCTGTTGTAAAAGGATCTGCCTAGAAAATTTCCCCTACATGTTAGGGAGTGAACACCCAGCTAAGCAGGGCCTTGATCTGGAAGGCGGCCAGTGAAAGCTTCTGCAGGACCTGCAGCATCTGTGTTTGTTTCCATTTCATAGATCCCATAGCAAATAATTCCGGGAAGGACTATTATTTCTTCTACTCCAAAGCAAGAACACTGTATGTAGCTCATTCCTGGCAGCTATTTGAACAGGGAGAGTGTGAAATTTTGGTAACTTCATAGACCTGTTCCAGTGCCTTACCAGTCTTACTGTTTAATTCAATTATTAATATAAATGTTCTTGGCTAATATTTTTAAGCTTATTGATTATTTTTTATCTCTCTTTATTATTGTGAAGAATGTTTTAAACTTCTCCTCTTCCAACTAGTCTTTTGTGATTTCAAGTTTTTTATAAACTTCAAGTTTTTTATAATCTCCGTAGACCCAGGAGCTCCACAACTTTTAGTCTTCATTTATTCACCAAAACAACACACATACTTTGGCCTTATTACTAGAGAAAAACATTTTACAACTCTGAAAAGGTATCTTTTTGCTACAGTTTGCAGAACTTAACTGTAAGAACTAATTAAGGAACTGTGAAGCAGACATTGCTTAAGAAGGTTTCAGTAGTTAGCAGGTAGTCTGGTCAGAAATCACAATTAGTTCCATCTGTTCATCTGTCCATAGAGCCACCTGGTATGGAGAAGGTGCCATTCTTGCTAGGATGTATCTCCATTTTGCTGCTTTGGAGAAATTTAGTGTCGATTTGAACTTTTAGTCTTTTGCATTAGCAGCAGAATTGCATAGGAAACTTTAATTTAGGTAAGTCTTAAATGTTTGACAACTGCTTAGTTCTATATTTTCTTGCATGTATTTCTCATTCTTTTCAGAACTGGGCCTGTAATATGCATTAGTTTAAAAAAGTAACCTAACTGCAATGATTTCTATTTGATGAACAGCCATACTAGATTGCCTCCAACCCCCTAACAGTATGTGCTGCTTCAGTAACACTAATGTACATATACGTATGTATTTCATTATGCATAGCTGCATGCATTAAGGTGAAAGAGAAGATGGTTTGGATTGTTTTGTACTGTGCTTACCAAGCCTCCTTCAATTTACCTTCACTCTGTCTTAATCTCCTATGGCCCCTGAAATAACTCAAACTCTGGTTTTGGTTTCAGTTTGGTTTGCCCAAATTCAAGAGCACGAAAAACGAACCTACGCTTCTGTATATCAAAGAAGATTAATAGTAGGCACACAGGCACTTGCAAAGTAAAACCAGAACTTAATGTATTTAGTTGTAAGTGGTGCTTGCAATAATTAAAAAAAAAAAAAAAGTATCACTTTTAGGAAATTCTGTAACTCTATTATTAATCTAAAATTGAAGTATTTCTGGCAGCAAACAAGAAGTAAAATTGAGGCATGATTGGGAGAAGTCATTGATAAATCCAGACTTCTTGGAAATATGATTATGACACACGAAGCTAGCACCCAAGCCTATTAGAAAAGGTATCACAGATTCAGTATTATTTAGAGCAAAATGTAAGTTATGCCTATGAGAAAATTCTCCATAATCCAACATTTCTCTCGCCAAATCTTATTTCTACTGGATTTACAAAACATAAGCAAAGTAATATCCACTGGAAATGTTCTTGTGTGCAGAACTAGCTTTGTTCTGAGTCTTTCAATAACAGTTTCATGAACCAGCTACAACTGGAGACACTGCTATTTCTTGTGTTTCATTTGGTGGACTGGAAGTTAGAAATGGATAGAGGCACACAATTTAACATCGAACGTCAAAGCCTAAAACTACTTGGACTTATTGGAATATTGGGTTATTCTTCAACAGGAATATAACAGCAAACCACGTTTGTCCTCTCAGGTTCCAAATTTCTCAGAATTCAATTTTTATGGGCAGGGCCCATCTTTACCTTAAACTTACATGAGGATTTACAGAGATTGATAAACTGTGTAAAAACATGTTTCCATATTCTGAATGAAAAAATGCCAAGAGCAGGTGTCAGTGGAGCTGAGGGAAGCCTCACATGTTGTGCTGCCCCAGGGAAGCTCCAGCGTATTTCCAGCCCAGGTCTACTGTTCTTCGTTCCACTGCTTTACATTTTTATTTCTTTTATAGATTGAGGAATCCATCTGACAAAATACAAGCATCCTGTTATGAGTCTCTTTATGTATATTTTATTCTCATTGATTTTTACTTCCTCCTTCATGTTTCTGTTTTCAGTGTGCCTTCTTTTTAATCTCCGTATATCTGTTTTCCTTTCACAACACATTTCTCTTTCTTTCCTGACATCCATCACTTCTGGCTACTTTGGTTTAGTGCAGATTTTTTTTTCTTCCTTCTGTCTGTTAACATTCTTAGATATTATTGGCTGCCCCACATTTATGACCTTTGGTCACAAATCCAGTCATTCAGTTTCTCTTGCTTATCACCAATTGACAATTTGTGTTAATCATAAATGCATATTTAAAATCTCCAAATATTTTCTAGGGGAGACTTTCTTTGCATGTCAGACTTTCTCTTTCACCAGACAAGGAATGCAGCCTGAGTGGGGCTAACCTCTCACACTTAGGCGCTTCCAGACTACACAGAGCTTCTTAAACCCTGAGCAATCTCCGCATTTTCCTACTTCTGCTCCAGTGCCTTGTAGTGTGTCAGCCTTCACCTGTTCTTTTAACTTATTTTCTTGCTGTAAATGGAAAGGAAAATACAGGGATAGAACAAGAAAAATATTTTGCTGATATGCAAAATATTATTCTAGAAATGTTTTTACATCCTGTGAAGCTGTCCATCTCATGGGTTATCTGTCTGTCTATCAGAGAGGGACTCCTAAATGTTCATAAACGTTCACATCTTAAAAGTGGTGCTTTTGGTTTACATTTACTGGATAAGAGATTCACTGTTGTTTATTGTCTTGAATTAACTCTTAAAGGTGAATTTCCTCGGGGAATTCCAATTTCCTCAATTATGCTTGCTTTAAAGCCTGATTCTGCAGCCATTAAAAGTAAGACATAATTTGTAGTAGACCTTAGCGGCATTTTTTTAAATGGAAGGAACATTCCCCTGAATTTTATTTCATTTTTCCTTGATGAAAAACCATCTGGATTCCTGAATGTGATTAAGAAATTTGTGTCTGCCTTCACAAATCAAAGCATATACGTATTTTTATTAAATAGCATACAACACCTGTTGTTTGGCTGGATGGAAACTATCATGGGAAGAAGGAGAATGGCAGGAAAATGCTTCCAAAACCAACTGAGTTCCAGACATAATAAATCTATATTTCAGCACTGTTTTGCAACTGGAATGTTCATATGTATTAAGCATTTCTTCAGATGTAAATATCTGTATGCCATTTTAGATATTTTCACTTGTCTCTGAAACTGAAAATAACATTTAAAAGAAAATGACAGCAGGCAAAAGAACAATTTTGTGCGTGTTTTCTAATATTTCCTCCCTGGAATCATGTCATGAAAGAAAGACAATACTAAAATGAAATCTTGACATATCCAATATTAGCAATCTATTCCTAGTCTGTCCTCTGCTTTTCCAGGTTAAGCTGGTTTTACACTGCTTAGGTAACACAAGATATTTAAAATGTATAAGTAAGGAAAATGACTACTCTGGGACAATCCAAGAAAATGTATCTGTACTTGTGGTTTCATTAGGTCCACAAATAGGAAACATATTTTCGCCTAAGTAGATAATGTCTTTCAGTTAGCATTAAGTGGGAGTGCTCAGAAGTAGTAACAATATTCTATATATCATGAAATTATGTAAAGAGAAAACCAAAACTGATATGAAGAAGATTATTTAAGTTTTAAAAGAAACTTCAAATCCCTGGATTTTTATCCTAAAACTAAATGTTATTAAATTTTTCTTCATCTCTTCCTTTTAAATCAACTCTGAAATCAACACATAATTTCTGAAAGTTTGTCACAAAAAGTTGTTTTGATGAAAACCACCTGCTCAGCTCAGTTTAAACAGCTAATCATTTTGCAGAAGGAAGAAACAAGGGTAAGGACAAGCAGCAAAAATTTCACAAGCACAGTGGCTTGGATCTCATTTTTATGAATTCCAGCTCAGCCAGTACAGAACAGGGATGATACCAAACTGTTAGTCTGACACATTTTGAGTTTTTAGTATTGAATATTATTTATAATGCTCAAGGAAGCTGTTGGGCTTCAAATTAAGAGATTCCTTCTGGATTCAGAAAGTACGCATTAAAGTAATATAGATAACAAACATTTAATAATCCAGGTTTCTGGTTCGGTGCTTTTTGTTCAGGACTTATTTTCAAGTCCAATAAACACATTTTATTGGAAAATAAATAATTCTCTTTTGTATATTTCAACTATGGACTCCTGATGTGAGAAGCTGTTATATGAGGCTGTTAGTGTTGTGAAACAACTGGCTACAATAATTTCTGCATCTATTGGTAGAACTTTTCCTCATTAGACCTCCCATGTGACAAACGTCTTTCTTTGTAGATTCCTTACAGCAGTGGTGGCTGCTACTAAGCTCTCCTGACATCTTCTGGACTGTTTTATACTGGAGGGTAGCTATTACGATTTAATGCTGCTGTGTTCCTTTCCATGACTTAATTGTTAAAAAAAATAAAATAAAATAAAATAAAAAAATTTTGCTCTCTGTGCATTGGTCATGGAGAGAGAAAAATGAAGCATGCAGAGTTCAAAAGATTTGTATAGGAGTACTGAACTGTATTCTATACAGTAAGATACACTGGAGAAAAAAATTGTTCAGTAAAATACTTTTTTATTTATATATGGAGTTAGAGATAGGACATAGGCTCAAGTTCATCATAAATATCAATCCATGGCAGATGATATCTTAAATATGTTTGCCAGGAACTTTTCCCATTGATCTGCCCTGAAAGACAACTCAACCTTATCTGATGAGCCAGGATCTGATCTCAGTTACAGCTGAACAAATCTGGTTAAGATCTGTTGAAACTGAGATTACTCTGAATTGCATGGGAATAACTAAGTTTACTCTTCTAGTTCCAAAAAGCAAACTGACATATCTAGTTAGTCACTAATTCAGAGGCTGACTGAATAAATAATTTGAAAGTAATATCTAATGTTTTTTGGGTAGTTAGAAGTATCATCCCACACAGGGCTATGTATTCTGCTTTCCTGTTCAAATGATTACTCGTACATAGGAAAGAAAACACTGATGATACAACTACTGATAAATAAGCCCATTAGGACGGAATGGGAATTAATCACCAAATCTCTCATTTGAAATTAAGTTCTTATTTGAATCGACTGATACTCTAGTGTCTTCGGTTTTCAATACAAGTCTTGTTGAAAAAAAGCGGTTTTGATTGGTAACTGAGAGCTTGGTTCTGTCTGTGTATGTTGCTATTGCAGTGCCAGGCAGGAAAGTATATGAGCTTCTGACCTTTCTTTTGCTGTTAAAATGACACTTAATACACTTCATTTAACTCT
Organism: Caloenas nicobarica; assembly: GCF_036013445.1. Lineage (NCBI taxonomy): Eukaryota > Metazoa > Chordata > Aves > Columbiformes > Columbidae > Caloenas > Caloenas nicobarica. The sequence continues at coordinate 11,221,309 of NC_088248.1, read as the reverse complement.
TTAATGAGAATTCTCTAAGGAATTCAGGTACTTTTATCACTACTAGAAAAAACAATTTTTTTTTTAAACTATTCATATGACTCATTTTTTTAATCTTAAAAGTTGATTAAATAATCTTGCATAAAAATGTAATATGATGTTTTCCTCTTTAAGTAATGCGAGATTGCTCAAATAAATAGTCCCATTATACCTGCAGTGTAAATACTACCGCATGTGAGCATTTTATCATTACAGAAATGGTCATTCACTTGCACAAGTCTTAATCTTTCTTATATCTATATTACTCTGAAACTTGATGATGACAGCACTGAAAGAATCAAAATAACATCAGGGCATCAGCATCCTAAGAACTATGCACTCACTTGAGGAACAAATATGTTTTGGGTCAAAGAATGGATAATTTAAATAGACAAATATCCAGGTGACGCAGTGGCTTTCCTAGGTTGCACGGCAGGCAGGTGCAATTTGAGAACATAGGTGTCCTAACTCAGTCAAATTATGCACTCTACCAGTTTTACCCAGCTCATCTTTATTAATTTGAGATTTAGTTATGTTAGACCTCCAGCTGTTTTTCATGCTTGTCCCAAATGCAGTTAAGCTGGAAACCTGACCTTGTAATAACTAATTATTTTTGGGTGGCACCTATGTGCCAGGAAGCATAAAGTCATGTGGTGTAATTCACACATTTCTTCCTACAATATGCATTGTTTACTAGACTGAAGGAAAATTGAGAAACTGTTTTATCTAGTATGAGCATTATATGAGGGAATATATGCTATCCTATGTATTTCTTTTTGTGTAAAAAGAGAGAGGACAAAAGGCAACCAGACAGATTACTGTCCTTAGTGTGGGTATAGTGAGCTTTATTTCCCTTACCATTTTTTCACTGACAGGCTACTTTTTCCCAAAAGGCTTGATTAGGCTTTTAATTAACTTGAGCTGGAGGTGATGTGACCTCTAATTAAGTTTAATTTTGTTTCTTCTGGCAGTATAATAATGAACGTATTCAAATAAGACTCACAGATCAACAAACCCAAACATGTTAGCAACTAATAATGAAGGTTGTCAATAGATTTGAAAAGGGTTTAAAAAAAAAATTAAAATTAATCTGGTTTTGTGAGCAGAAATTACTGAGGCAAATTCCTATCGCGTATGTATGGTAGTACTCTATCCAAATCACTGCAACTCCCCAATTAATATTAGCTAAGTAGCTGGCCTGCTAAATAATACAGTGATGTCTCATGATGCAATTTCACTCATTTTGTATCCAAGTACTGCCTGCCTATGTCCATTTATGTTCTTTTAATACTAAAACTGCGTATGGATTTTAAAAATGCACATGAGAAACTTCAACCTACCAGGCACTGAATCACAGGCAGAGGAGGAAAAATGAGAAATCCTCTTCTATTGGAAGTTTTAAAAGTGTTGTCACTGCAGGTATGTGACAGCCGAGCGAAGCTGAGTGCTTGCTTCACAGGTGATGGAAATGGTATCATTCACTAATGTATATCTTTCTATCAATTATTTTTATGGTGGTTATTATTATTTGCTCTATAAAAGCACCTAGACATCCGGGGTAATATGAAGTTCCCATGATTCTATAATTGGCGGATTATACCCCAACAAATTTAAAACCTAGACAGATATTATTTCTGAATAAGATAGAAAGAACAAAATAGTATTTTCACAGGTGATGAAGCTTGACATTTCCAGGACCCCAAATGATGCCTGTGGCAGTTCCAGGAAAATAACTTTGAAATTTTATGGGAAAGCCCGAATTCTTAAGTACAAGATTATCCTTCATTTTCTAATCTCTATTTAGCAATCACCTAAATCTTTTTCAGGCAGGAAAATGATTTTTAAAAGCTTATCTACAAGTCAGAGATGGATATTTCACAGTTGATGCTGATGTCACCACAATAACTTCCTTGATTAATGTTATTTTAGATGTGATGTAGGAGGTGAATGAAGTTTAATGTGGGCATATTGCAGAGTCTTTCAAAACTTAAATAATTTTTTTCCCGAATAGTTTTCACTTGTACTGACCTGCATGCACAAATGATTTTCCTTAGAAAAGTATTGCAAAGGTTTGGTGTATTTTCCAAGTAAATTTGCTAACTATGTAAAATTCTACTAAACATTTGGTAGGAAAGGTTCACAGTTTTGTGTGTGTGTGCTTTCTCTTTTTTTTCTCAAAATGGATTTGGATAATTCTCTTCAGTTAAACTCTTGAAGGATTATTTCAAATTTTTAATTAGAAGGGATGAAAATTAAGTTACCCTTATACTATGAAACTTAGCTAGTATATATTACATGTTAGAAGCACAATTTTATTCAGTTTATTTTGTCTTTTTTTTTTTTCCCTTCTATTTCTCCTGTTAGGATTAACATCTGCCTTACTAGTACCTGAAGAATCAACATCTTGAGTCCTACTTGTAGTATCAGGTCTTTTGGAAGGCTACCCTTTAATTAGTGCCCTAGGGAACTGTGAAATTATATTCTGCAGCTATTGGGTGACAGAAGCAGGACTGTGATTTGACTATGGTGTGAATATCTGTTTTACAAACTACTTCTTAAATACTTGTACTCTTGTGCCTAATTAAAATAGGGATGTTAGATGAGGGTCTGTATGTGAGATCCAAATTAGTTCAATTAAAAGTGGCTTCTTTTTCGTCAAGCTAAGCAGATGTTACCATAGAGAAAGAAAAAGAATGGTATGTTCACTCCTGCAAGTTGAATGCTACGTATGGGGTTTGAGTTTTCCCACCTGCTGTCAGTCTAGATGGCCACCTTGTAATGGCCCCGAGACTCAGCCTTCATGTACTGGGAACACCAGTACAGCCCAAGAGGGATTTCCATGGCATGAGCAATACTACGATACAGGTATGGAGTAAGCAGGGTTAGAAAGACCTTATTCCACCATTATATAACATTCGATGTTTTCTCAGTAAGTCTTGAGAGATACGTCATGCTTTCATAGCCGAAATTTGGAAATATTTACACAGGTTCTTAATGAACAATTGTTGGACACTGGAGTCTAGGAGCTACCTTAGAAAGAAGACAGTCTGAAGGAAAAAACCCCATATTTCTATAGAACAAGTAAAACCTCCTTCCTACAAGGTGGCTGTAAAGGAAGCAGACAGATGACAGAACAGCACATTCTGGAAAAAAAAAGACTGGAAGTAATTTTATAATAAAAGAAAAGTAAGGTGGATGGTCACAATAGGCTAGAATGGGAAGGAACTGGAAGGTAAGGAAAAGACGACTGTTTCTGAGGCAGTAAAAAATGGAAATCAAATGGAGAATTTTAAAAGGAATGACCAATCAAAATAGCAGACCTTGTAACAGAAGGCCTGAGAAACAGAAATTAATGCTACTGTGTCTATATAAATTACAAGTGGGCGGAGATTAAAGATTAAATTGGTAGTTCTGAGAAGTTATTGCATTGTACATAGTTACCATCGGTCCTTTCTTACCGAGTCATAAAAGACCAGCAGAATAACATTAGTCCTTTGGGACTTCTATTTATTGGGTATGTCTCACCAATTTAACAACTATTTCACAAGTGAGAAAATAATTTTGCTAGAACTACATTTTCTTGCTATAAGAGGGTGCCATTTTTACTATTTCCCTGTTTTTCTAAATGCTTTCTACCATAACATTTGGCTCCTGGTTATTCAGAATAAACTATTGTGTACTGAATTATTTTCCTTTTTTTTTTTTTTTTTTTTTTTTTTTTTTCCCAAAATGTATATTTGTTATCTAGACAGCTGCAATATACAAGATCTCTATTATGGAGATGAAATGCAAATACAATTCTTTCTGTCTTTTAAAATAATTTCGGAGTACGAGAATTTATTTTGTCATATAATAGAGTTACTTTGCTTGTGTCATGTCTCATTTTGCTTGGTAAAGTAGTACACTGCTAAGTGTTGTAGCACAAAGTATTTAAAATGTCAGACATATTTGTAACTTGGCTGTTTCTTTTCAAACTGAAACAGAAGCGGTATCTATTGATACCTTTGATTAAACATTCAAGACTGTGCTGGGGATAAATCTTGCTAACTCATAAAAAAGTTCTATGCTTTTGCATAAAAGCGGAAGGGAAATTAGATTTTTGGAAAGGAAACATTAAGTATGTTCAAATAGTTGGAAAAATAATTTTTCTTTAAAGGCCAATGTACATGGGCAAGCAATGAAAATTAAACATTCATGCTGGCTGTAACCATTTTACAATGAAGAAAATTTCATCGCCTCTAAAAAGGAGCACACTAGTATTGCATTTTTTGGCCTTGATTTTATGAAGTCCCTAAAATTCTTTGGAGCAACCTTTAGAAAAATAAATAAAAACCAGGACACTATTATATGAATACAATTGTGCATCATACCACTTAATGCCATCGAAAAAGCAGCTATTAAAACAAAAATACACTTCCTGAAGTACGGCTTGTTGCAAAGGTATTGGCATAAAATATAAACCCCAGCATTTTAACTCTTACAAGTAGATGCATAAAGACAACTTTAACAATCTAAAAAAAATTTCTGCCTCACAGCAAAAATGTTGGTCTACCTTCTTTCCCAGGTAAAGCATTCAAAGGCTCCACTGAGAGCTACAAGAGGAGGGAGGGAGACCTACAAAAGATGATTCACAATGTAGGTGTTGCAGAGCTCCCCGAAGGTCCTTTTATTCGCCACTGGCTATAAAGGGAGTCCAGAGAAAGCAGACTCCCGATTTAAACATCTGTTAGGAGCCTCCAGTTACATGGAAAGAAGGGGGAAAGAAAAAGAAAAAAAAAAGGAAAGACATTTGTGATGGGGTAATTACACACATGGCAACTTTTTTGAAGACTGTGAGCTGTACTGAATTTTTTCTTATGTGAAAACGCTGCAAAATTTTAAAAACTGGCATAAAAACTTAAAGCATTGTTTCAGCAGCACAACAGAGGTGAACCAACAGGCCATTCAATTATTCTAAAAATTAGAAAGATGGATTTTTCCTTTCAATTCTTTCTCAGAGTTATGAAAAAGGTAGTTTAATTATTTCAGATGCCATTCTGATATTATTAAACACACATTTTTTTCTTGAAACTGTGTGTTGTGCATGTAGTATGGTTAATATTTTTACTACTAGTAAATCACACTCAGTAAACCGAATACTTCCATGCTCTCTCTCTCTGCTTATAATCTATAGTGGCTTGCTATATAGTTTCTTGCTGTTTTCAGCCAAGAAAAGGTGAGCTATGCAAATTTTAGGACATGCACTTGCATTCTGAGCTAACTTTCTAAAGGTTAAATTCTAATTTTGTTCTAGTACTTAGGAACTGGTGTCACAGGCTTGAGACAGCTGGCAGGTGGGCATGTGGTTTGAAAATTATGACCAGCTTGTCAAATGGTACAATTGAAATGAAACATTAGTAGGCCCATCCTTAGTCAATAAGAGCACCTGGGCCAAGTAATCCCCTTCTGTTAGTGTCAAAATCTGATGGTTAATTGTTTGTACTTAAATAAATTTTGCTATAGAGATAATGTTTTTGTTGTGCTAATCTATGTCTTTTATGACAGAATAAAAATTTTAGGTAGTGTCTGCAGATTATCAGCCCATAGTAATACAGAATGTTACTGTAACATGAGTCTTCATTTATGATAGCTGCATTCTAAGTGAAGCTCAACAAAGCATGAGTATTATTATTTCTCTTTGTGGTGATAAAACTATTAATATTTAACGTTTGAGAGAGCCATCTAAGAAGTTTATGCTAACTAAAAGAACAATACTTTTGACTAAAAGCACAATATTTTTGACTAAAGGCTAACATTCTGAGCTAAAATAATACTGGGTGTGCCACTTCTATAGGCTCCATCATGAGACATCATTCCATATTGTCATATTATTTACTGTTTGTTTCCTTTTTAGGAATGTGGCAGTTAGCAAGCTGCTTAAGGAGTCCACCCCTCTCAGGGATGTTTACCTGACTTTGTTAACATTGAAATGATTGTTTTTTCTCATCTCTTTTTTTTTTTCTTTTTTTTCTGAAACAGTAGATAGGTTGGGTCTCTGCAATCACTTGGCAGAGAGCAGAGGACCAGAGAGGAATCACAGAATGGTTGGGGTTGGAAGGGACCTCTGGAGATCATCTAGTCCAAAACACCTGCTAAAGCAGGTAGGCCTAGAGTAGATCACACAGGAATGTGTCCAGGCAGGTTTTGAATTTCTCCAGAGAAGAAGACTCCACAACCTCTCTGGGCAGCCTGTTCCAGTGTTCTGTCACCCTCAACGTAAAGAAATTTCTCTTCATATTCAGATGGAACCTCCTGTGCTTCAGTCTGTGTTCGTTGCCCCTCATCCTATCATTGGGCACCACTGAAAGGAGTCTGGTCCCATCCTCTTGACATCCACCCTTGAGATATTTATAAACATTGATGAGGTCGCCTCTCAGCCTTCTCTTCTCCAGGCTGAACAGATCCAGCTCTCTCAGTCTCTCCTCATAAGAAAGGTGTTCCAGGCCCTTAATCATCTTTGTAGCCCACCACTGCACTCCCTCCAGTAATTCCTTATCCTTTTTAAACTGGGGAGCCCAGAACTGGACACGGAACTCCAGATGTGACATCACCAGGGCAGAGTAGAGGGGGAGGACAATCTCCCTCGACCTGCTGGTCACACTTTTCCTAATGCACTCCGGGATACCGTTTGCCACCTTGACCACAAGGGCACATTGTTGTTTCATGGTCAACCTGTCTTCACCAAAACTCCCAAGTCCTTATCTCATCTAATGCTACACAGCTCTGTTTGTTGTTCTATAATCACAAGTGCAAAGAAACACAAACTTCTGATAAAAGTGCCAGGTATTTTCTGCGCATTTCCCCCTCAACTCCTAGGTCTTTGCCAGCTGGAGACAGTGAAGCATGTTTCTCTGGTGCCAGCTTAGTTTCTGCAAGGCACCAGGGAAGTGCTTAACTTTGTAGAACTATATGCCTCCTAATTTCTGCAATTGTTGTTCTATTAGTCTAAAAACTTTGAAGCATGGACAGAATTAACTATCTCACAAAAACAAAAAATATTTGAGTCAGCCTTTTTTATATCTCTAGACTTGTATATTTTACTACCTTTGGAAACTCACCCATCTGAGTGTAACACAATCCAGCACACTGTGACGCACATTGTAGTTTCAAAGTGCATCTCAGATCTTCTTGTGTTTATACATTTTACTTTCTAAGTCCATGTCTGCTGCAACATTGTAAAAATATTCTCTTCTTTACTACTGGAAGTTATTTTTGTCTTTTTCTCTTGTCTGTCCAAGTCTGGGGCCATGCAGCTACTTGTCATACTATTAAGACAGGGAATGGAGAAACTGGTGTTTTGACAGCTGCCTCAGGTCCCTCAGACTTATTCCAAGTTGACACTTTATACAGCAGTAAAGGTAGGGCTTTTGTGTACTCTGCCAATTTTTCTTTCATAAGAAATGTTTTATCCAGTTGGAAAACAAAAAGCATACTCCTTTCTCAACAAAACAGATGTCTGCTCCATTTCATTGTTTGGAGTGTGCTATTGTTCTAGTTTAAAACAGTGACCTGTATTAACTCCCATTTTATCTTCTCCTTTGCATTCATGAAGTGGGAATATTTATTTAAAAAAAAATCTTATAATCCAAATATAAACACCTTAGGTTTAGTTAATGAAACACCTTAGTCCAGTTTTCTATTGACACAAACAAGCAGAACTTAGCAGCATGACAGGAAAGTCCATTTTGCATCACCATTTACTACTAGGAAATCCTGTCCTGCTCCTGATTCATAAAAATGAGGTGTCTCCTTTTGTGGGTGTTGTGTGATTTCCTATTTAATGTTAGTCTTTGTCTAAAAAATCCTCCAAGCCCTGCTTTGTTTGAACAGTATCATCTATTTAACAACAGTGTTATTAAGAGGCTGCTTTAGAATATGTGAAACCAGATCCTTAGAATTTGCTTTTGTCTGTTTCAACTTCTTGATCACCTAATTGTTTTAAAGGTTCCATGGAAAAAAGAAACTGCCCACTGGAAGAGTACTACTATCACTTTTTTCTCTCTTATTATGCTTCGTTTTCAGGATAAAGTAAAATGATTATAAACTTATTTTGCCTATGGCACTGCTTTTCAGTGTTGTTTCCAATTTTGGTAGCTAGTTCTTAATATCTGAAGCAGTCACAGTGTGATTAAACATAGGTAATGAGCAAAGATTAGTACTCAAGTGAAACTTCCAATTATGCACAGATCATGTTTTTACTTAATCACAATTTATTTAGCACAGAAGCTACATCCTATGGGAATGTTTTAATGGATTAAGTTTGACCTCAAGGGGGTTAGCTAGCATCAAACCCTTCCTTTTTCTCCCAAAGAAGCAAAATAAAATAGAAAATAGTTTTCAAGTACAAATTCCCCTATGTTTTCTAATACAAACAATTCACTTTCAGAACTTGATGAGGAAAATAATACAATTTCATTAGAAAAATAACTGTTATGAAGATGTGAAAAATGTGAGTGGAGGGAAAAGGTATCCATAAGTAAATCTGGACGTTGCATATGAGTCTTCGATCAAACCACAGCTAAAAAAACTCATCTTCATTTCAGTGCTGAATTTGCAATGTAAGAATGTGAGAAGAGGTGCAGGGAGAATCGTATCGTTCGTTAGACCAGTGAATCTAGTTTGAAAAAGCACATAAGCTGCTGAGTGCACAAGGCTCCTCACCTGTGTAGAGGTCTCCAGGACTGTCATGGATGCAGGGGCTGGCAGTGCACTCAGCAGTTGAGGACAGGAGCCCTTCTGTGCCCATGGTGGTGTGTGCACCTGAGGGACGGTACATGGGGAAGCAGTTAGTTTTGGTAGGGAAACTGTGACTAGCAGATGTGTGCACACACACACATACTATAAAAATAGCTTGCTTCAGATCATTTCAACAAACTACTTTTATGAGTAATTTTAAGTAAGAGACTGAATTAGGCCTCTTAGTCGAACATGCAGCACATTTGTTTCTTATACATGTATCTACACACACAAACACATGGATACATACATTCAGATATATAAACACACACACCCATATATGTATATGCATGTATTTGTATACGCACATAGACAAGGGAAAGAAGCAGTTTGCCAAAACTGCTGCATGTTTAACCAAGAAGTTGAGCCTTTTTAGCTGAGAGTAATTCGGTGAGACACTCTGTGAATTCCCAAATTTGTGTTTAAATTTAGTCTGCCTGATAGCAGAAAAATACTGCCTGATAGAAATATTTTCAAGATGGAATAATTTAGATTATGTAAAGATATTACTGAATGTAAACACCAGTATATACTCAATACATAGAAAGTATCATATCAGCTTTTGGTAATACTTCAGTGAGATCCAAGATAGCTACTCAGGCCCAAATTTTATCATAAATTTTACAAGTTAGCAGAAATAGTTATCAACATTCATATTAGAATTGTGTTTTCTTCTTGGGTGGAAAAAATTGCACAGGACATGTTAGTATCTCTGAATTATCTTCATTTTAAATAGTCCTATTTTAATATTGTATGTCCAAACTGAGCTACACCTCTCACTTTGACACCTTGTAAGACCTAAGCAGGAAAAATAGAGGCTCTCTCTCAGACAGGACAGGCTAAATTAGGCATCATACGCTTCATACAGCTAGACAAGTCTACCCACACCAACAGAAGAAAAGCACCTTCTCTGACAGCTAAAAGAATAACCTTTCCAGTGAAAGGCTTTGGCGTTGGGAATAATATTTCTATCCTTTATTATTTTGAAGATTAAACATATAATCATTTTATTAAACCTTTATCAGCTAGGGAAAGCAGCATTAAGATAAAACATCCTGACCCTTCCTTTTTGGCTTTCTAAGAGCACTAGATTTTGAAACAACTGTTTGCACATGTGAATGCTTAGCAGACTTAGTCCTCAAGTACAACACTGCTGTTGTAATGACTGATAACAGGAAGATCTAATTTGCTCATAATCCATGCGTCGTTAACAGTTCACATAGTGATTCATTGCACCAATAAATCTGGATACCTTTTCAAGTGATCCCCACCCTTATTTGGCTGTGGCCGCAGATGATCCTTATCTTTTAACAGTTGTTCAGTAGATGCAGCTCTACTCCAGTCATACGTCCATCAGCCCACCACAGAAGGCCTTTTTGCTTTCCTGCTTTTGAAGGAGCAAGTTGGGAAATGCTTCTTTGGACTTGCAGTGAGCTGACAGAAGAGCTCACAATGCACAAACAGAAGTTTCTCACGTTTCAAATGCTGAAAGATAGTATGGTATTTTATGGGAAATATGGAGATTTTTAAAAATAGAATTTAGATTTTATGTCAATGGTGACCGTATGGGGCTAAGCCAGGATTCCTCTAAGCAGAAGTAGCTATTTTCAGATATATGTTATTGTTACTCTTCAAAGGTAAGAGGACTCAGTTGTACAGAAAGGAATAAAGTGTATCAGAAGCCCATTTAACTAGCATATAGTAGGCAGATTGGAATAACTGAGAAAATTTGCTACAGGGAAAAATACTTTGTGTTATGTTAGAATTTTGTTGGGTTTGGTTTGTTTGGTTGGTTTTGTTTGGGGTTTTTTAAAAATATTTTGTCTGAAGAAGATTTCCCCTATCTCTGTTTGCGTGACATCCATAGGATATTATTTTCTGGATGGAAAACCTCTGGATCATAAAAGCAAGGGCAATCCTCTCTTATGGTGTTTTAAAAAATGATTAGATCTCAAGGGAACAGGGGCACATTGGATGATTAGTGTATGTAGAAGATTGATGTTTCATCTTGAACCTTAATGGGGAAGCTTCCATCTTTTTTTGGTCAGTTAAACTTCAGCTGAATGTTATTAGTTGCACACAGCATTGACCTTAAAATGAATCTCCAAGACAGTAAAAAGCATGCCCACTTAAGAACGTCTCAACAGCAGATGAACGACAATAATCCTTTTTGATCTCAAGAGACTGTCATAACTTCTTGTAAGAAAAGGCTATTTGTGTATCTTCTTAATGTGCTAATGTGCTCTTTCAAGAGAGAAGCTATGGGGTAAGGAGCAGGTGACTTATCAGATAAAGACTTGGATAATACACAGAGAAGATGAAAGTGAAAAACAGGCCCTGCCATGTCTTTTATCTATTTCAGATCAAGGCAGTTTTACCAGATTAGCATGAAAAGAAGCCTCTACCTCGTATATCATGCAGCAGCAGGCTGTGTTAGGCAGTCCTAAACTTCAGAAAGGTTATTACAACCTTTCTACAGTGTAGACATTCTTTAAATAATTATGTTCCTTGAGACTGCTAATTCCTAAGACTCACTTCCATTTACATACCATTGCATGAGGTTTACTTTTTGTCAGCAGAAGGAGGGAAATACATTGAAGGAACTCAGAAAATGCTATCAAATAAATTTCCAAGACATCAAGGTATTTCAAGACATAGAGGCAGATGACTAACTTTGCACTCTACAAAGAACCTGAGTTAAGTGTTTCAGCTATTCAGGGCTTAAGAAGACACTGTTCAGGTCAATGGATTTTCGAGCAGGCTGCCTAAAAGCTGTCAATGCAACAGCTACCTAGGAAGCCATTCATGGCCGTGCAGTACCCCATATATCAGTGAAAACTCAAGACTGGGTCTTCAGATATAAAGTTTGAATCCTTTCTTCTGTTCATTTGCATAGCATCAAAGGCTAAGATCTTTGAGGGGTGAAATTAATATAATAATGTTTTTATATTATCTGAATGCTATAGGTTTTGGTACATATTAAATATATTATATATATATATGAATATATATTTAATATGCTCAAACAGAATATAGCAACGTAGGAGGATCATTAGTGGTCTTTATCTAAGTGAGATTATGTAATTATTTTTAATGACTAATGGCTGAACTAATTAGCATTTAGGTATTTCATTTATATATATATTTCTACTTTATTCGAACACAGACATGCAGCAGTGAAGTAGGTAGTCAGAATCTTCCTTAATTGCCACAAATTTTTTTCACTATATATGTTAACTGTACCTATTTGTTTTAATATACCTTGAATTCCTAAGGCTCTGTTCAAAGAGATGATCCTCAGGTTAAATTCTGACATTTTAGTAGCTTATACAGGGAGAAAAAAGCTCTCTCTCTTTTTTTTTTTTTTTTTGGTTGTTGTTTGTTTGGTTTGTTTTTTTTGATTGTTTGGTTTTTTGTTTGTTTGCTGTTTTTGTTTTGTTTTGTTTTCCCCCTTAGGTGAAAACTTTTTATCTTATAAAAATATACCCTTTTAAAAGTGCTTGTATTATTTCTAAGCCAGTGAAATCTTACGTGCAATCATTTAGTAAGGTATAATGATCACCTCCCAATTTACTTGTGGGGAAATCATGCTACAATCATGGCTTCAAGGCAGAAAGATCTGGCCTTAGGCATAAAATAGGCTAAAATTTTTAAGCTACTGTTACATCTAACGTCCAATATCTTGATTTAAATAGATCAGCTGAAGAACAATTAATCATATAACTGCATACGCTTTTAAACTGCTACTTTCATCTCCTTGCTGTAGCTTTATATTGAATTTACCACTTTCAGCTGTATTCACTCCTTTTTCTTCTAGTACTGAGGCCACTTTATCAGAACACTTCTTCACAAATAAGCACTTCTAAAAATAACATATGGGCCACTAAGATTGCTCTTTGGTATAGTAAATATACTGAGCTTCTGTGTTGCCTTCATGTAAGACATCTTTTTATTATATCAGATTAGCCTTATAGTTTACTCCTGAACAATATTGTCCTAGTCATGCAATCGTAAAATTAACATAGAAGATCATTAATTAGTATTACTAAGTCACTACTGATCTATATGGGGAAGAATATTTGACTGGGCACTAATTCTAACAGAGAGGTGACATGACCTGTGAAATTTTGTCAAATAGTGTATATTTATCAAAGCCAGAAAGAAATCAATCTCAGTGGACTTTCATGCATTTTCATTTCTGTATTCCATAATCTTTTTTCTTAGTTAAAAGCCGTAAGATTACCTGGGAGTTGGGAGATGCAGTTTGAAAACCTAACCTGGATTTGACCAAAAGCTTTGACAATGTTACACATAGTAGTTCAACAAACGGGTCATAACTTTTTAACTTTTCAGCAACTAACTTTATTGTCTACTGCCTACTGTCTGACTCCTACTGTGGAACTGATTCCCAAAACACATTGTAATGCTCAAAGTACAAATAGATACTTAAAAAACATTTAGTAAATTGATTGAGAATAATTCCCTCAGTAGCTTTTATAGAAGGTGATCTAGGTATAACTCTTGGTCATCTGTTTTGTTGCTGGAAGCTAGGATTTTTATCAGGAAAAGGATCCCTTTATATAAAACTTTTACAGTTGTTTTTAAACATCTACTTCCTGTTGCTATTGCAGATACATACTGGGCTACACAGCTACTTGGTTTGATTCAGAATCACCCTTGGTTCAAATTTATATTCACAGTAACTCTTAGATTTATGATTGATGTGCTCCTCTAGTCTCCTGTGAGCTCACTTGTTTTATAATTTTGATTCTGTTATTTTATTTAATCTCATGTATATTTTAGTTTTCACAACAAGACTTTGCAGTGGTAATCACATTTCAGCTTCTCCCCTAGGCCTGATCCTTGTCATAAGGATTACAGGTTCGTACAGCTATACAAGTCAGCATTATTTTTATTAAAATCAGATGTAGCATCATTATAAGGAAGTTCTTAAACAGTAAATTACACCAAAACATTTTTGTGTATTTTCTCTTCTAAATTTTTCTATCCATACAGGCAAACTAAATTTTGGCTGATCAAGTAATTTCACCATTGAAAGTGTTTTCTTTTTCTGCATTTTCAAATCCATGGGTAACTCCTTGTTTGTTATCAATTTATCTGACTAGTGAACACTTCCAGCTCCATAATGTCAACCCACTGATAAAACCTTCCCCCCCTGCAAAATGCTTACTTTTGTGTCAGATACTGGTAAACATCTTCCTGGGACAGCCTACACAAGGAAAGTTCTTGCAGCTAAAGTAGGATTTTGTAAGGCTCCATAACATATTAGGTCAGGAATTCCAGGTAGCCATGACCAACTTATCTGAAAATAAAATTTCAGTTTTAAGTCTTATTCTGATTCTTTTTATTATAAAGAACAAAACAAAACCAGTTTTAGGTATAGAAAGTGTTGAGTAACTTTTACTTAACTTTTCTCTTTTTTTTTTTTTTTTTTACTGTGCTTTGCCATATGATCTGCATCCACCTGACTAGGAGAGGCCTTGCAGTCAATATTGCTCCTTAAAACCAGATTTTGCCTGTTTGATTGAAACGCTTGCTTGAATCCTACCTTAAATCCTTCAGCTTGACAGTTACATAGAGAGCTCTCTAATCTATACCATTCAGCTGCCAAGAGAGCCACACTGCTTACAGCTGTGACTAGATGAAACATGAAGCCCTTTTTCAATATGCCAGCCAGCTTCCTATTTCTGTTTTTATCACATTAATGCTTCTTGTTCTCTTTTTGCAGTCCCTTCTTTCAGACCTCACTGTTGCAGGTCATCATTGAAGTCATTTTGTGTTCCTTCTTTGACGTAGACTTGTGACAAGAGAGACTTTTCCCACTTTATGACAGCTTAATAATGCAAACTGAATTCAGAAGAGCTTGGCAGGGTTATCTGAAATACTCACTGGCACCTAATATGTTCGATATTTAAGATCTCATGTCACAGATAAAACATTCAAAACAATGTGGGAAAGAGACTGAAAATGGTTAACAAACATTTTGTCTAAAACATATTTTACAAAATCCTTTAAAATTGCCTTTCCTACTTGAAACAACTAATTCATTAGGCAATAAAAGCCAAAATCACTTTTTTTCAGAAGCAATTTCACTATTTAGTATATGAAATAAAAGCAACAGGACTAAAATTACTATTAGTTTTTAGAATACCCAATATCTGAACCGTCAATTCCTTTGAACTATTTCAATACAGCTCTTGAACAAAACAAAGTATGTTTTGGGGCCCTTTTTCAGTGGATGCATAAGCTACACTAGACCTACAGTTAGGAAAATCTCCCTTGCTCAGGCTTGGAGTGTTACTGTTTGCTGCGTGTTATGGAAAACGCTTCTATTCCTCAGACAGGTTAGCTTACAGAAGATCAGCCCAAATAAGTGATAGTGAAGTACTCATGTGCATAGTCTCAGTGCAATATTGTATTGCTATTTAATGAGACACTTCAAGACAAGAATCTGTAAAAAAGAGATAAAATACTGCAGTGTAAAGCTTGCGTGAACAGTGAGCTGTAAGAAACAAGCAGGGCATTTATTTGCTTTACTTGATTTTCAGTTTTCTGGTCACCATAATGCATATATGAGCTTAAGGTTTTAATGCAGCAGAATTAGTCATCCTATCAAATATCTTGCTTGTAGAAAATAAAAATAACTCGTTAGTAAGTTAATGACTCCTAATATTTCTGAATGAGATTTTTCCTAAGCCAAGTCTCTCAATTGTGTCTAAGTATTCAAAGTGTAACGGAAGTATTCCCTACTATAAATACATCTCCTTCAACCTGGGGAGAAAGAAGATGAAGTATGAACACAGTTGTAATGCACTCATTCTACTGATGGTGGTTTGTTTTTGTAGCCTTCTATTGCAACCGCATTTCAAACCACTAATTCAGGCATTTCCCTTGAAGTAGCTGTCTTCTAATCAGGTTCATTAAGCTCTCTAGTTTAGAAAACATCAAGATATTTCAAGCAGGCTACTATTGAAATTAAATGTGCATATGCAGCTATAGATACTTAGTGTAAACACAGTTCTAGTCCTTTTGTCATCAACTTTATCTTTCATGCTTTTCATGTTTTCACCTACATTTGTGGAGTGTCTAGCACAAATTATTCTTGTTTGCTTCCCATGAGCTATTGTAATACTGTTAATATATTGAATAATTTCTTGGCAGTGATTTTATTAGAAGTGATTTATTATTATTGCGTATGAAATAGCATTTGCCTGTAAAAAGTACACCAAATATTATGAAGTGTAAACAAGGAGAATGAGGTCTTGCCAAGTAGGTGAGTTTTGGCTCATCTATGTGAGATACTTCATGCTATTTTCTCCTTTTCTGCAAGCAAATCTATTGTAATCCAAATGATCTTACCTGTAATAACGACAGAATGATAGCTGCCTCCTTTGATCAGTAATAAGCACAATGAACGGTAGAAGTGTTACCAGAATCTATGGGCTAGTCTGTAATGAAAAGACATTCACTGGAGGAAAGTGAGAAATACCATTGAGAGAAAAAGCTACTGTAGGAAATAAGGGATGTTATGGAAGGTGAAGCAAGCCGTTCCTTGCTATTATATGCACCTTATCTCTAAGAAGCATATATATGCATAACAATTTTTAATGTAACAATCATGCCCAGTGCGGCAATTACGGAGCTAACAGAGGTAACAAGCAATACATAAGGAAGCAGGAGACATATGGGTGTGCTGGTAGGACCAAACATGGGGTAGCGGAGTGTGGAAGCACAGGCAGAGACAGGAGTCCTAGCTCCAAGCCTGAACACCTAGATGAAAGAAGAGTTGATGTGCACATTTCAACAAAGGCGTTATTATTCTAGGGAAGGAGGAATGGTGGGGAAAACAGTTGGCTGGATGCACATTATAACATCTGGCTTGGGAAACAAGTGTGGTCTGCACAGGCTGTTACCTTGAGAAGCCTCTCTCATAGCCCTGAAGAAAGAGGGTTTTTGTTTATAAAGATATGCTCAGAAGTCTGATGTCTTTGGCTGCTACCAGCACTGTTTATCCATATGGACTGAGGAATAAGTCTCATAAGACCACAGGTAGCTATTATACCCTTCAGGTAAAGGATGACAAGGACTGCAGATGAGATAGAGAAAGGGACCGAGAAATAATGACGATTGTGCTCTACTGAGCCAAGAGTATATCCAGAATCATTATTTTGCATAACAAATTCACCTATCAAATGTAATTCAATTTTCCAGGGAAAATCAGTTCTGTGACCTAGATAGTAATAAACAGCACACTGTGTATGCGTTAGCCCAACGTACAACAGCTAAGGCTGCAATAAATTTTGCACTTAAAGAGAAACTGAATCTACTGCTTCTCATTAATGATTCAGACTTGATTCTGGAGGCTGGCATTTGTGGGGGCCTTTTTTTCTTTCTTTCTTTTTAATATGTGGAATAGGAGGCAGAGCTTTGTGCAGCACTGAATTTCATTATCATCAGTGCTTTTAGTTTTGAAGTGCTCAGGGCGGTTGCATCTATTCACTGGGGATCCAGAGCAACTGCACCAGAGTAGCTCCACAGAAAAAACTCAGGTGTGCTTGATACATTCCCTTAATCTGAGATACTATGGCATTTGTACAACTAGAAATATAAAACATGATGCTGCTTCAAGGACCACTACCTCTCTTCTCCCTCTCCCTCTCCTCCCTGTGTAGAACAGTGCCTAGCGAGATTTGCTGCCAGTAGGAATAGTTCCACCTGTGGAGAACAGATGTACCAACTGCTTTGCAACTTGACTCATACGCCACTAAACCGTGACTTCCACTTAGGTAGGGATCCTTCCTACTGAACGTAAATCTGTTTTAATAAGCAAATAACAATCAATCAATCACACAAACTCTTAAGCAAGGAAATGTAATATCTGAAGGGGAAAAAAATAATCCTATCTACTTTTGTTATGCCGAGCCTAATCATCTGGGCACTCTTTTCTTTCTACCAGGAATGGTGATCATTTCTCAGATTTAATGGAAAGGAAGTGGATGAATAAGCTTATAAGGGGCAGATATATTTCAGTAAGAGACACTTGTGTCTTTTTAATTTTTCCTTTGCCTACTTCTATAGTGTGTGTCAGACACTTTCATAAGTCTTCACCTACTTAAGTAGGTGAAAATTAACACTGACTTCATAGAACTACTCAAAAATGTAAACCCCTTGCTGCACTTACCTGTAAATATTAAATATGTAAAAATGTAATTAAAAATTTCAAGATGAAAACAAAAACCCAAATCAGCCTTTTCTTTTGCTTAAAACTTAGTCGTCATGGATGAAGTGATATCTTTAAAATGAAAAGATTTGTAAGTTATTTATCAATAAGTCTTTAAGATATACCCCTTTAAAATGTTTTTGCTCTTTATCTGATGTTTACCTAGCTAGTAATACTATTTCATAGATATAGCCTATGACTAAAAATGGAGCAATTCTCCTACAGTAAATGCTTTTTGAAACACATTCTGATTATTTCCAGAAGCAATGAATATTTCATTATGCAAAGTCTATTTACCTAAACAAGCTCAAAGGACAGGACCTTGCAGGTGAATTAAAATCCTCTCTTTGTGTTTCAAAATTCAAAGGGGCAAACTGATGCTTCAGAGACTAGCACACCAATGCAAATAATTTTCTCCATTGTTGATTCTTGGCTAAGAAATCCTGAAAGGAGAACTCTGACGCTTGTTGTTTAATCGGCTTCTGGGTCTGTGCAGCTCACTTTTGACAAACATAAAGCTGCAAAAAATAGCGCTTGAAAGGAAAAAAAGAAAAAGCATTCCCAAATGTTTTTGAAGCTACCAATTTCTAAAAGCCAGTGAAAAATCCATCTTACGGATCCAGATGACAGCAGATCAGTTTTATCCAGTCAGAGCACATGGTGTTTGGTATTCATTAATGATTTTATGACAAATTGGATATATCTTCATGTGCAGGTATGAATATGTCACTGAAGGTTTCATTTCTCAAAAAAATCAAATAATGCATGAGGATATAAAATTTAAGGTTGATTTATTTTTGGGCAAGCCTTTGTGCATTTCATTTTAAATTAATTCATATTTGAAATGACTTATCTTCGGAAAGAAGCAGTACCTTTAGAAGCTGTCTTTGCCAACAGTCTGATCTTATACCAGAGGTCAGCTTTTATGTTAATCTTGCATCCTCCAAACACATTATACTTATTTAATCTCTTATGAAGGCCTCACTGCTTTTAAACTCAGCATATGGTGAGCAGCTAGTAGAACTGGTCATATCGTATCAGGTTAAGCTTGGGATAGTTTTAACACAGAAAGAAATGGGATGTGAGTGCTCATGATTATCATAGTGCTAACATAATGAAACAACTACTTTATTGTTGATTCATGACACATAATCTTTGGCAAGTGACACTGATGTGCCTCACAAAGTAAGCAAATGCACAGCCTGGGCTAGTGTTACAGAGGGATTACATGGAGACAACCAGTGCACAGGGTATAGCAGAAGGCTTTGTAGCCTGGGTAATCCCAGCACTCCTGAGCACATTTGAACAGCAGATATTTGCAGACTAAAATAGGACACACAGATTTAAATTGCACTGAATTCTACATAAAATCAAGAATCTCTTGAACACGTCAAATAAAAAAACAACCCAAACACATTCATTTAAAACCCAACGCTGTTCTATTTTGTATGGGCAGGAAAAGAAATTAGAGAGGGGAATCATACCAGGGGAGCTGCCTGCTGTGTTGTGTACGGCAGTATTTGATATCTAAGCCAGACTTTCAGCACAGCATTTTGGCTTGTTTGATGTCTGAGGATAGGAAGAGGCTGAAGTAGATGCTCAGTTCCATTAGTAGCACAATCACTGTAGTTCACTCATACAAAGGCAACTGTTTCCCCTGTCTGAAAGAGAAGTTCATCTTGGTGTCACGCAAAATAGCATTTTTTTGAGTTGATTATTTGAAGATGTTACCCTTGACTTAGTTGTTGGTTAAGCCTCCTGTTTTGATAGTAGCTCCTTTTATTCCAAGCCAAAACAAACTTAGGCATTTTTCACTTTTTTACATAAACCTGTCACCGCTTACATTGCCTTAACATGACCTAAGCCACACCTATGACCAATATTTCCTGTATTAATTCAGAAAGCGGAATCTTCCTTTAAAACTTTCCATCAGCAAGACCCAACAGAGGAAATAAATGTATTAAGTGAGCTGACACACTCCTTTATTATTTCCTTTAGTTTTTGTTTGGTCAGGAGAATAGATTATTCACCAGCTAGAATTTTAGAATATTCTTGGTAATAAATTTTACATGAAAGAGATAGACACGTTTCCATAGTCATAAAAACACAAGACATGATCATAAACAATTCAATAATCCACCTGATTATTAGGTTTCTAGATAACATTACTATATTTGTACTGTCTCAAAGTATTGGACTTTGATGTGGACATAAATGTATTACCTAGTCAGCTCTATCTTCTTTCATAGACAGACTGTCAGAAAACTACATAAACCTGCCCGGCAATATGTTAACATGACAAATACATTTGGACTCCAGAGGACTTCATCTACCTGCATTTGAAAGTTTTACTTCAGAGCTTAGATCACAGGAGACTGAGGAATCTGATAATGAGAACACTGTTTAAAGGCAGTGAAGACACAGCACCAGAAACAAAAAACTCGGCCTTGTTCCTTAGTTTCTCCATCAATTTATACCACATTTTGTTGTATAGTTAATACATGTTATTTGATAACGTAGGATTTGGCTTCAGATGCATTATTTCTGAGCTTCTTAATTATGCCGTTGGTTTTAAGACAATTATCAGGAAGAATATACTCTGTGGATCATTAAAGAGTAATTTGTCCAAAAAGAGTATGAACACGAGAGGCGCACACCGGCACTTGCTGGAAAATTCAACAACTAGGTGACCAAAATCACATTCTTGGTGGTTATGAACATCCAGACAGATCGCTCAGTGGTATATGAGAGATTAGTGGTGTGGCAAAGATGAGCTTTAAGAAGGGACACAAGTAGCTTGTTCTTTATAATGGTTTTTGGAAGGGAAATCTGTTAAAGATAAATTGTCAGTTAACAAAACACATGAGGAAGAGAACAGTTAAGCTTAATTTTACAACTCTTATGCAAGTGGCAAATCCTTATTCATTTGAATACTGCCACTGAATTCACATGTGAATGAAGATATAGGATGTTAGAAATCTGAACTCCTAGCTTTCCACTTAAATACTCATATGAAGAAATACTTATTAGTTGTTAAAAACAGCTTATAGCATACATAGATACACTTACATCAAGCACTGTTGAGCAAGCCAGAATCTGCATTTGAAGAGTTACACAGGTGTTTAATTCATTTTAGAATCTCACAATTACAGATGCTGTTATTATAATGGGAACATAACAAGAAAGAAAGATAATATCTGAAATTCTTAAAATTATAGATTTTGTTGTTCCTCCAAAGTTGCTTCATTGTAGCTACCCTGATCTAAAGGATGTAGAAGAGACAAAGCTTGTAGATGAAAATAACATCTATTAGACCAGATAATACAAAAAAAAAAAAAAAAATTAGACAAGTCATTCTTCAAGTCTAAAATAAAAAGAATGGACTTCAGAGCTAAATTCAAGTCCAGTCTCTCTCCAAAAGTTTAGTTATGTATGATATCAGCTGGCCTGCCCTTGACAGAAAATTTTATAAACCCTAAATGAAGCTGAAACAAGCTGTCTTATCCTTTTCCTTATATAATGATATATTTCATAGAATCATTTAGGCTGGAAAAGACCCTTAAGATCATTGAATCCAATCATAAACCTAATACTGCCAAGTCCACCACCAAAACATGTCCCTAAGCGCCATGTCTACATGTCTTTCAAACCCCTCCAGGGATGGTGACTCCACCACTTCCCTGGGCAGCCTGTTCCAATGCCTGACAACCCTTACCATGAAGAAATTTTTCCTAATATCCAATCTAAACCTCCCCTGGTACAATTTGAGGCCATTTCCTCTTGTCCAGTTGCTCGTTACTGGGGGGAGTGGCTGACACACCAGAAGGCTGTGCTGCCATCCAGTGAAACCTGGACAGGCTGGAGAGTTGCGTGGGGAAAAATTTAATGAAATATAACAAGGGCAAGTGTAGAGTCTTGCATCTGGGCAGGAACAACCCCAGGTTCCAGTATAAGTTGGTGAATGACCTATTAGAGAGCAGTGTAGGGGAAAGGGACCTGGGGGTCCTGGTGGACAGCAGGATGACCATTAGCCAGCACTGTGCCCTTGTGGCCAAGAAGGCCAATGGCATCCTGGAGTGTATTAGAAGGGGGGTGGTTAGTAGGTCGAGAGAGGTTCTCCTCCCCCTCTACTCTGCCCTGGTGAGACCTCATCTGGAATATTGTGTCCAGTTCTGGGCCCCTCAGTTCAAGAAGGACAGGGAACTGCTGGAGAGAGTCCAGCGCAGGGCAACAAAGATGATGAAGTGGAGCATCTCCCTTATGAGGAAAGGCTGAGGGAGCTGGGTCTCTCTAGTTTGGAGGGGACTGAGGGGTGACCTCATTAATGTTTATAAATGTATAAAGGGTGAGTGTCATGAGGATGGAGCCAGGTTCTTCTCAGTGACAACCAGTGGTAAGACAAGGGGTAATGGGTTCAAACCGGAACACAAGAGGTTCCACTTAAATTTGAGAAGAAACTTCTTCTCAATGAGGGTGACAGACACTGGAACTGGCTGCCCAGGGAGGTTGTGGAGTCTCCTTCTCTGGAGACATTCAAAACCCGCCTGGACACCTTCCTGTGTAACCTCATCTGGGTGTTCCTGCTCCGGCAGGGGGATTGGACTAGATGATCTTTTGAGGTCCCTTCCAATCCCTAACATTCTGTGATTCTATGATTCTGTGAAAAGAAACCAACACCCTCCATGCCACAACCTCCTTTCAGGTAGTTGTACCCAGCAATAAGGTCTCCCCTCATCCTCATAAGCCACTCCTCATAAGACTTGTGCTGCAGGCCCCTCACCAGCCTCGTTGGTCTTCTCTGGATGTGCTCCAGCACCTCAATGTCTTTCTTGCAGTAAAGGGCCCAAAACTGAATGCAGGATTTGACATGGGGCCTCACTAGCACTGAGTACAGTGTCATAATCACTTCTCTAATCCTGCTGGCTGCATTATTTCTGATACAAACCAGGATGCTGTTGGCCTTTTTGGCCACCCGGGCACACTGCTGGCTCATGTTCAGATGGCTGTCAATCAACACTCCCAGATCCTTTTCTACCAGGCAGCTTTCCAGCCACTCCTCCCCAAGCCTGTAGCGCTGCCTGGGGTTGTTGTGACCCAAGTGCAGGACCCAGCACTTGGCCTCGTTGAACCTCATACAATTGGCCTCAGCCAATGGATCCAGTTTGTCCAGATCCCTCTGTATGGCCTTCCTCCCCTTCAGCAGATCAACACTCCCACTCAACGTGGTGTCATCTGCAAACTTACTGAGGGTGCACTCAATCCCCTCATCCAGATCATGGATAAAGACATTAAATGGAACTGGCCCCAACACTGAGACCTGAGGAACACCACTTGTGACTGGCTGCCAACTGGATTTAACTCCATTCAGCAAAGCTCTTTGGGCCCGGCCAATCAGCCCTTTTTTTACTCAGCAAAAAGTGTGGCCATCTAAGCCATGAGTAGCCAGTTTCTCTAGGTGAATGCTGTGGGAAATGGTGTCAAAGGCTTTACTGAAGTCCAGATAAACAATATCCACAGCCTTTCATCCACTAAGCAGGTCATCTTGTCATAGGAGATCAGATTTACTACAAAGAAACCAGATAAGCAAAAATATTGAGAGATATTTGTGATTTGCATAATGATCAAATAGAGTAGGCATTTGAATAGTTATTTCATTATTTTCCACTATTGTTTTTAAAGTTTCAACTACAGTGCTCTTTGGAGCAATGTCTACCATGCGAAAATGCAGATTCCCAAGTTCCATAGTTTCTGATTCTTTCCTGCAGTAACACCACCTGGTAGCTTAGTGATATATAGAGTCGCTGAAGTCACAAAGCAGGCATTTCTGACCTTAGCAGTGAAACCAAACATTTACAAAAATAGGAAGCATCTCAGGACCCCAGGGAACATGAAATAAACTACACCTTCCATTAGACATTTCCTTTTGTAGTCCTTACATGAAAAAAACTATGCTTGCTTACAGTATCCTCATTGACTCCTAGGCCAAATTCTATTACAAAACTGTGCCCATTCAAAAAAGTTCAACAAAACCACTTAATTGCTTTGCAGCAGGAACTTCAAGGCCTGGTCATTTTCCTTGCATTAGTTAGAAAAAGAGAAATCCACTGGGGATACCTGTCAATCAGTGCTTGTGTACAAACTCCTCAAAACCAAAAAGATAAATGAAAACTTCTGCATTGTTCTGTAACAGGATTGTTAGACACTTACATCAATATATGTAGTTGTGCATACACACACAGACACTACATGTTCATCAACATAATTGAATAAGAAATAGACAAATAGACAAAATAAATATTTTTCTATCTCAGACACATTAAAATTAGAAGACCACATATTTATGCATGTTCCCTCTGTAAGTTTAAGAACGTGAAGTTGCAGACTTCCTTATAAACTTGTGCTTATTTCTGTTCTGTTTTTCCTGGTTAATATGAAGAGTTTCTACTTCAAATAAGTTTTTTCTTCTAATTAATTTTTTAATGAAACTTCAGGCTCCCTTCAAAGTGTCTTTTTTATGTTTTCAGTTTAGCCCAGATTCCTGCCTGACCTGGAATACTGCCACAGAAAGCCTAAATGGCTATATGAGTATATTTTAGTCTGAGAAGCAAACAAAGAAAAACATTAGCCAATCTCGTAACAGCTTTAAACCATTCAAAACTGTAATTTTAAAGGTGATAAAAGCATAAGTAGATTTTACTGATGTTTAAGGCCACAACTAGAATGCCCACTTCTCTGGGTAAAAGGTGTAAAGATTGTGTAAATGGCAAGTTTGTAGGAGATATGTGCCTATTTTTTTCATCAAATCTTAGCAAAAACATCCTTTGAAGATGATACATTAATTTTAAAAAGCTGGAAGAATCGAATCATACTTAGATTTAAAATACCATGATAGTAAATACAAGATACAGCTGCTGTTAGGCACTTTTAGGAAGTAATCAGCACACAACAACATGATCAAAAGTGGAGACCATTGGTTTAAATGCCATGACTATTACATCAAATGAATTTTAACACTCTGAGACTGAGGATCAGGACTTGGCTTGACATAAAAAGTCTAATGTCTGTCCTCATGAGGGTTCCACCTGCTGCCATTGCCAAATGGCACCTGACAAACACCACTTCAAAACAGAGAGGGACTTTTGTTGTTTTCATCATTTTGGTTTTGTTTTCCAATTACAAACATGATTTGCAAAATGAACAGGAATTTGGAAGAGATTTACGGATTTCAGACAGACTTCCCAAAGGCATTTGGCAGCACTAGTGCCAGGATGAGTTCAGAGTGAGAAAATCAGTCTAATTTAAAATTTTCATCTGGTCTTATTCAAAAGATAGACAATGGTTGCTGAAGCTGTACTTCAAGAATGAAATCCTGAGGAAAGTATTTAGCCCAGGGAGGACTAAAGAGAAAATATCCAGCCTATGCAGTTAATCAATAGGAAGCTCTCACATCCTCTGGAGGGAAGAGGGGATTGTGCCTAAAGGACAATGATTCCTAAAATGGCTTGAAAACATTATAATGGTACAAAAAAGGCATTTGAGAATGGAAAAAATTGAAGAGGAAAGGTAGAGATAATTTATACCGCGGGCTCAGACGGCCAAGGACATTGGGGAAGCTGTCGAGGCCTGCTGCATATGCCAAAAATGAAGACCAAATTCATAAACATAATCCACACTGCTGACATAGCAAAACCAAATGCTTAACATAGAGATTTGTTTACAATTAATGGGAATGTATACATATTTATTTTAAACTCTTGTCCCAATTCCTTTGACATAGTCTTAGAAAAAGAGATTTAAACAAATGATCACGTGCATCAAATCTGTTTTCACTAGACATATCAGACATAGTAGTGTCTGTCTGTGGGCTACCGTTTAAGAAGCAGTTTTCTGTGAAATACAGGCTTAGACATGGGACCTCTAGTTTTTTATCCCCTTTCCCAATAGGCTGGTAGAAAATGGTGTCAAAATAATAAAGTGCCTATAAAGGTGGCAGTGGAATGAGACACCAATCTGTATTTAGCTCTGCAGAATTACAAGATGGCACCAGTGAAGCACGGGCTGACACCTGCTGACATTTTATTTAACTGAAAACTGAAAACAAAATTACTGGCACTGAGTGGAAGCGGGTGTCAGAGTCATGGAATATTTCCAGAAATATAGAGACATGAATAAGGCTGAAGAAAAGTATTTTTTGGCGTCCCAGAAGATGCCAGCTCCACTAGAAAATGACACCGAACACATCTGTGATGAGAATGTGTGACTGTAACATGCAATTTTGTCTCAAAAGACCTTTGCTTCAGGTTTATGAGGTTGTCAGCCCCAATGGACATCTACTGAAGAAAACCACAGCTCCGCACTGAAAGGCAGAAATAATGGCTACCAAAAGTGAGGAAAGCAGCAGTCACACAGGACGAGTTACTGTCCAGTTACACAGTTACAGAATACTAATATCAGAAAGGAGACTATCAAGTCCGAAAACCAGCAGTTATTTACACTAAAAAGTATCTCTTCTTTATGTGAGAAAGATCTCTCTTATGATGGCAAACTGTGGGATTTTTGAATAATTAAACTAAGGAAGAGATAAAAAGCACATTACACTAACGGAAAAAAGCAATTAATTTTGTTAAAATTCATGCACTTTTTACAGAATTCGAATTAAGCTACTTACTCTATCTGATTTTCTTCAATGCTCTACAATCCTATAAGTACTCCATTTCCCTTTTTTTTGGTGTTGAATAACGCATGGCCATGTATATAAAAATAACTTGGCAGACAAGTGAGTAAATTTCTTACTGACATTTGTATAAAAACGTTTAACCTAAAAGTGATGCTATAATTGCTTCCTGCCATAGCAAGTGCCTAGTTTTTCCAGTCTCCACTGAAAATCTGATCAATGAACAAATATAAATATAACTTCATTATTTACCAATATTTTTTGTGTTGAAATTCTATATTCTGGAGATATTTTATTTATGACTATTCAACCTTCATTTTATAGGCTAAGACACTGATGTTTGTTATCTCTAGGCCTGGTTAAACTGAATGTTAAAAACAATTTAGACACATCTTCATTTATTGCATTGGCCTGCAGATCTCCTGGTGCCTCATAAAAAAATGGCAGGATTTTAAAGTCAAACAAATAGGCTTAACTTACATTTTACACACTGATCAGATCACAGCAGAAGAGTAATATAATGTGGGATTCTCAGTAATTAGTTGTAAATATGATATTTTTACATTTTCATGTTTCTAATGATTAAAGAAAAAGGCGTGGATGGGAATTGTCAGCCTTGAAAAAGGAGATATACTTGGATTTAGCTGTACTGTTATCCCAGATGTCCTGCACTGTATTATTCAGTCTTCTAAGATAAAACTGTTTAAAAACCAGTACAGTCAGAGAATATCTGATATGACCTAGAAGCAGCCTGCTACCTTTGTGCTAAACAGTCCAAACAGTATGAAAAGCAGGGAACAGAAATTCTGGATTTAAACTATTATATAAGCAGCTACCTAGAAGTACTGGCAGGAGCAGCTGCTGTTGTTATTGTAGTACTTATAGTAGCAGCAATAGCAGTATTTACCTCTCTCAAACATTAGGGAGATACAAGGCAAGGAGATGAAATCTAAATTAGGAACCCTTATAAAACTACATTTATTATGTCTGAAATTTTGTATCATGGATCCATCCTTTCATATGCTGTAGACTTCCCTGTTGGCAGAGAACGAACTCAGCTATTTATCTTTACTCATCCATGTTTGCTTGCTAGGATTGCCTAGATATGAAGTGTACCTCACAAAGTGATGGGACAGCATAAAGATATAAAATGCAGGCTCATTTAAGAAAACATGTCACAAAACCCTCATCAAATCCTCCAGAAATTATGGTTTTGATCCCCGTGGTGCAATTATACACCCCCCACCCCCTGTCTTGACCACAGACGTAGAGGACTTAAGGACTCCTTCTGTCACTGTACTGAATTAGAGTTTCCATCAAATATTAAATGCAAAGTTTTCAAACAGATTATATTTTTTGCAAGGGTTCACCTATAATAATAGGAATCACCACGTTGCTAGATTTCCGTTCTCTCTTCCATGCAACTGTCAGTCAAATAATTGCTTTATGTAGAAAGTTATAATCATTATAATCAAATATAATTCAAAACTTATGCTAGGTGGCATGATGTTACACTAGAATCACTCTCAAAGCTACAACAAACTCTTTTGTCAGTGCTTTTCTTATGAAGTCTGGTTTTCACTGGGTTTCTAATTTATTCATGAGTGTTTATCCAAACTTCAGATGCATTTGTGCATAAATATAATTAAAGCATGTTTATTTTATATTGAGAAATATGAAGGTAATTAGTAATGTATGAATTGAAGGTCAGAGCAATCACACACATTTTTACTTGGTTTGTACTTATAATAGTAAGTATCTTTGCATACGTACTATTTCCTTACTGCTTTGGCATACTGGCTTACAAAATTTCCATTCTTCCCCATTTTTAATTTCAAATTGCATGCTAATAGGTTGTCGTAGCATTTATAGTTCAACTACTGGGAAATTCCCAAATATTTAAAGCATAAAAGGCTTTTTGTATGGAGTAAAACTGTTATCTGTCTAGGTCCATAACGGTTCCTCTGTTGCAAATTCTCTCAATTTATCTTTTATTATATATCCAATATCTGAATTCATGTGCGTTAACAATATTCATTCTGAAAGGAAACCTCTTTAGACCCCTGATTTTAAAAGGTACACTGGACAGATGATTTCAGGAGTTTCTAAAACCTAAGTGAAAACTATAATAATTTTATTTTATATTACCTAAAAACAACACCAAAAATATCTTTGGCCTACTTGACTTTTTAACTTACAGTACATGGCTTTAAACAAGCTGTACATTTTTTTCCACATGATGTCTTTTATTTGTAATTTTCTTATTTTTAATTAAAAAAATGCTATGATCATCAGGTTACAAGCTCTGCTTTTGGAAATAGATTTTTTCTTATGGGAGAAAATTGTAGCAATATTTTTATGCAGCTGAATATGGAAATATTACTGATGTCCTGGAAAATTTAGTGTATTGCATACAGTAAAAACCTGGGTTTTTTTCAGATTACATGGTATTATGAAAAAAATAGCATTCATAAGCATTTAAAAGCTAGTATAAATCAAAGCATGTTTTCAGTTCAGCTGCTTAAATTAAGTTAAAATTATGCTGGCAGGTACATGTTTATAGCTATACATTTGCATAACAAAATAATAGTTCCCACAATGTTCTTTCAAAGTTTAGAGCTATGGTTTCTGAACAAAAATGGTTCATAATGTAACATGGTAATTGTAATAAGCGAATATTACATGTAACATTTGAAGGATGCCTAACTCCTTTATGTATATTAATGGATTGATTGGATGGGGTGCATGGTGGAAGGGGGGCTGCCAGAGTTACTCTGCTTCAGTTTTCAGTGAATCACTAATTCCACATGATTTAATCAAGCAAGACTGTTAATTTAGTCTTATCATGCTGTGTTGCTTTGTGGGTTTAAAGGCTAGTGCAATAAACAGACTTGTAAGTTCAGCTTCTTTTATTAGAACTACCAGCTCATTTTTCTCTCAGTTCACCTCATAGCAAATATGATTCCTGAAAATAAATGTTCAGTTTTTCACACTGGAAATAGTAAAACACTGGAACAATGTGTCCAGGGAAGTTGGGAAATTTTAATCCTTGGAGATATTTAGAATTCAACTAGACAAGGCTGTGAGCAATCTCATCTAGCTGGCTCTGCTTCAAGTATGAGGTTGGACTATATGACACAACCTAAATTTTTCTGTTATTTTGTGCTTCTGTTCTATTACACCTCATATCATCAAGAAACACCTCACGTTAGAAAGTTAGTAATAATTAATATGCAATTGTCATGTTGTAAATTTCTAGGTACCTATATTGCCTTCTACATTAGCACCAGAAAAAGAACAGACACCCATGTTATCACAGCTGCAAGCTGTGCTGCTCAATGAATGACAAAAAGCAAAGTCATTATACTACAATCCTTAATGTATTATACAAATAAAGCATTACAGAAGTAAAAATGGTTTGGAATCTAAATATCTTGCTATATTTTTTACCGCAGGCCCCGAACAGTAAATGATAATACAGCAATTCAATTATTAGGGTGTGTAAACAGTCCAGTTATCAGAGGTCCTGCTACCTGAACTTTTGCCTTACACAGTCTGCGAGGCATATTGTTCCTAGTGCAAATAACATAGATTTATATGTTCTAATCTTAGGCAGGCTAGCATGGATATGAATGTATGCACAGGTCTGGCTACAGCAGCTAATTAGCAATTTTTTTAAGGCAGAGAGGGTTTCAAGACAGGAAAGGCATTGTTGTCAAGAACAAGGTATTTTTATAGCAATTTAAAAATAATAAACAATCAGGAACACGGAAAAGCATTTGTTCAAAATGTTTCACTTTTCACAAGAACAACTAGACTTTCTCTCTGCTTTGCTCTCCCAGCAAACCACAAAAACATCTTCCAAAATCATTCCTTTTAATCTCTCTTTAAATTCCAAACTATAAGAATGCACAATCTGTAAAACATAGAGGGAAACAGATTTACTCTTAAAAGTTAATTTAATTCTCATAAACTATTCACTCCATCTGTCAGCAGGAAAATAGTGTTCCATGATACCACAAAACCCTGTAAAAAGTAAAGTATGCTCTTGAACATTATGGAAAGCTGATGCCAGAAAGGTGAAATTACCTCCATCTGTGTGTGATGCTTGAGTAATCAGGCTCTGTGGTACCTACTTCAAACCCAAATGGAAAAGTCCAGAGCTTTGTAAGTGACCTGCCGGCTGTGAAGAGGTCTGAATTCACATGCAGATGAATCCTGCTGCTCGTGTTTTGGTGTATACACTTTACCAAGCGGTGCAAAGATGGAAGAGACTGGAGTTTGGTCTGGTGCTCCATTTTGGAACCGTAATCAGAACGTGCGTTTACTGGCAATGAAATTAACTTGTTTGCTTCTCTTGAACATTCACTGACCATCTGAACCTAGTATACCATTCATGACTAACAGGAGCCCACTCATGCCCGGGGAACAAACTGCTGGAGGACCTTGTGTCCACCCTGTGACAGGGGTGCTCTAGATGGTGCTGCAGGGCAGGACTTCCACCTTGGCTTCACTGGGAAGGAAAGAGCTTTAAGTGTATCTGTGGTATATTCTAGTACACACAACATGACCTGGAACTATAAAAGCAAGTGGATTTAACACCTAAAAAGAGCCACTGCAAAGGGTGAAGTTGCTAGTTTAGATACACCTATTGTACTCTCTCACATTAATCTACATAGAGGTCTTTTTGGCAGCATGTGGAAAATACAACTATTCGGTTGTATTGCCCTGAGCAACTTTATAAATAGATATTTGGTATTCAGTGGTTAGGTAGGTATAATTAATGGTGAATGGAAAGGTTTGAGGTTTGGTGTTTTCTGATAAAAACTGCTTTTATAAAGAATATACATAAAATCCAATTCTTGTAAACTTGCTAGAAAACAAGCAAGAGAGAGATTTCTCTTTGCTACTGCAGGTATCTTTTCAGTGAACAAACCAAATCCAGAATACACTTTACTTATATGAAGGATTATGCTACAGTGTGTATGAATGTCTCTGGTGTACATAAAGCAATGTGTTAGTCACTTCCTACTGAAATTCAAACAAGAAACATTCATCAGATTACAGTTTTGCCTGCAGCTTCGGTTATGGCCAGTGACTGCAAAAGGACAAATACTTTTTACACTGATCAGGAATATCAAGGTTATGTAACACATAGTTTATACATGGTTTCATTCAAGCCACAGTCTTACAACAGTATACAACTGTTTGGAAAGATGTAAAAAATGCTATGACATAATTTTTAGAAATAATAAAAAATGTCCTGCAAGATTTTCAGCCTGTTACTGTTCTATCTTAGTGGTCCTACACCTCAGAATGTGTGCCACTGCGATTTTTGCTAGACATGTCTGCCTTGAAAAATCTGTAATCCCAGTGGTTAAGAAAAAGTGAGCTCATAAACTGGGAAGTTGACTACAGAGAGATTTGGGTAAGACTTCTAAAACTAAGTGATCTAGCACTTTTGCCACTTCTTTGTAAGTATCTAACTGTCTTTTGCAAATTGAACTTAACTACATTAGAACACTAGTTCCTCAAAGGTCTCATGGCAATTAATAAAAAAAAAGGATCTAAACGTGGGTCTCCTGCAACTCAATCAGTTCTCTATCAACCCAATGTCTGCTAGTGAATGAAACCCACAAGATGAAAGAAACTAGCACTTAAGAATATAACTGCACTGAGGAGAAATATAATAATGAAATGAATCACAGATAAAGTGAAAACTAGACTACATTTTTTGAATTATTTTATATTTTATCATCTAAAAGTTCTAGTAGTAACTGAAATAAAGAAATAAAAGTTTACACTGTTTCTTACTTTGTATGAACTGTTTCATTGATTGCAGGACTCTAGATCTGAAAAATTAGTTTGTGCATTGTATCATTTTCAATGAATCATGTTTAAGGTGACACTATGCTATTAAACTACAAAGTCATGTAGCAGAGAAACATAATGACCTCTCTATTAATCTCAGAGCTTTCAATGGAGTATCCTCATACAGCAGTAATTTGATATTTTACAGTTTTAAAATGTAATTGAAAGCACTTTTATTGGCTACATTCTCATTACATAGCCACACAGCCTTCATTTGATAAAGCTGTTTAATGGCAGACTGAAAATGAATGATCAGTTAGAAGGGAAAAAAACACTTGATGAAAAAGGGAAAATAAAAAGCTTGGAAAAATTATAATCACTTTAAATTCTGAGGTAATGACATTGCTCTTCAAGGTATTCTGATTTTTTCTTTGCCAGTGTTCAAAACTCTCTGTATTACATTACATGCTTCACTGCAATCTTGCAAGGTTTTCCTAAATTTTAACCTGGCAATTCCTGAATGCACAGTGAAACAGCAGCACTGCCTCACTTGCCCTACGTGCTACAAGATTTCTCCTTTTCCTTATCTGTTTTCATTCACTAACAGCTCATTTCAGACAACAGCCTTCATGTCAGTTCTGAGCAGCTTTATGCAGTATATAAAACACGTAAAAGTTAGCTCTTCTGTTTTGACAGTCTCTTTGTAATTTTACTTCATGCTTTTCAGCTTTCCTGATTAGACAAAGGACCTTGCACTATGTTTACACCTCAGTCTTACATAACTGAAGTGGAAATTAGGTTTTCTATAATTAAGGATGATGTGCATTTCCAACTCAAGAAATTGGCCTAATGTCATAAGAACCAGCTGGATTTGGCAACTAGTTGTCCTGTGATATATTTACCTGACATCAAAAGAACAGAATTATGGTGCTAATTCAAGATATAAAACTCTATAAACTGTATATATTTCCAGTAGAATAACAAACTATTATAGATAAGAAAGCAAGAAGGATCAAAAATAAACGGATGAGGAGAACCATCATGCTTCATTTTTTTTTACTAAACTACTTCTAGGCCAAGACTTTTTTCTTTCCATACTGAAGCAAGTAACAGGAATCTTTTTTTTTTTTTTTTGCTAACTCTAAACTCCAAATCTCCCTCAGTTTTGTTAATTTGTCTCAACAGTTGCCAAGACACCATTCTGATTCCCACAAGCATGCTCTTATACTGCTTGATTCAGAGACAATAGACAGAAAAGGTATAAAAGCAAAGAAATCATCGTAGAAAAGTAACTTTCATTACCATAATTAAGGACAACATTCTCTCACTTAGCAATAAACTACATTTAGATCTTGTCAGTAATTGGCAAACGAACGAGCAAACAAAATCTATACATTTTTCTCTTGAAATTCGGTATCTCATCTGTTCTAGAATACCTCTGTCTTATTAGATATGGTGATAACAAACAGGTTTAGGGAAGGTTGCTGGGAAGCAGAAGAGAAAAAAAATATCAAATAGAAATTCTTCTGCCTACTTGAGCAACAAAAATGTAGACAATGCCTCAATCTTGGTTTCAAGTTTAATTTAGTTCTTTTACAATATATATAACTTTCTCTGATGCACTTGTCATTTTTCTCTTATTCCCTGAAATTATTGTATTTACCCACTGCCAGTATTCTGTAATGTAAATGTTTCTGCTTTGTAGTCCTTTTTCATTTGGTCTCTGTATATTTTTTCCTTCACTTCTTTCATCACTACAGTGTCATGGCTGAGACTGGAACTTTAAAGAGGTCTTCAGAAATGCCTTATCAGTAACCTGTATCTCCCTTCCAATTCCAATAATGGACACAAGTGTCAAATATTAGTTTTCCTACTAGATTTCTTTCTGGTGCTTCAAATAGTAAAGAATATAATTCACTTTGTCTAGTTATTTCAGTTTTTAAAGTAAAAAAGTGGTATTAAATAATTCATGATAACTACCTTTGAAATTACAAAAAACCCAAGATTCATATCTTCTAACAAGGTTCTTCTTTTTTTTAAAATGGTACATTTAAGTGAGGAGAAATAAAGTAATAACATCAGCTAGGTATAGAAAACACAGCACTGGAGGATACAACTGTACAAATATACAACGGTCTACCCCCTGTGTGCTTCATATTACCTTCCAGAATATGTGGATGAATTTAGACTAGTAATCAACACAACACATCAGAACTCCCTACTTAGATGACATCTGTGACATTATTCTGGAGGGTTACTACTGAGAACAGACGTTCACCAAAACAGCCAGAGTCTAGATTTCACTGATACACCAGGTTTCTTAGAGAACCTGAGGCAGAAGATAATGCCTCAAAAGTTATTCAAATCTGTATCTCATTATGTCACATGTAGTTTTAACAGTTCTCTGGAAAGGAAATAATGAAGGATTAAGAAACAGCCTTAAGATAAAGGAATATACAAATAAAGTACTATGGATCTTGAAGTCCTGGGTTTCAGAAACAGAATTCATTTCACAATTCTAAGAAGGAATATATGGTATCTACCTTCAGCAAATTCTGACTGATAGTCTTTGATTTTTTTTTTATTAAAGATTTTTGCTAAAAATCACATTTAAATATAAGAAAATAGGGAGACACAAGAAAAAGGTAAAGCAGGAGAGGGCAAAAAAAGCCTTTGGTAGTCACTGAAAAAAAGAGAAAATATAACAGAAGTAAATCTAAACTTTGAAAAAACCTGATTTTTTAAAATTATTTTGCCAACTAATTCTATTGGCAACAGCTTTCCAGGAAATATTGTTGACATAAACCAACAGCCGAGAATAAGCAGTCCAAGCAATCTGTTGAGACCCTAATGGCTCTGATGCAACAGGTCAGTATGGGGAGGAAGATGGCAAGTGAAATAATGTCTGAAGACCACATGAAACAGCAATGAAAGGTGATGATCGCTAAGGAAGATTTAGGTGATTTCTACCTCTATTTAAGAATCTTATGAGTGAATCAGTTATTAAAAACCTATGCATCGTTCTTATTTTGTTTCCACAGCATAAAATTATGTGCTGCAATGCTCTCCAACCAATGATGAGCCAGTGAAGAAAGGGATTTTGGCCGAGGTTAATTAAAATGATCCTTTCCAAGCTACGCCAGACTTGTCAAAAGGAACAAGTATGATATACCTTCTTTATGCCTATACAGTTTATATGGAGTTCATCTTTACATGAGGAACAAGACTGATGTTGCCTGTGCAGATTAGACTCATTGCCCATGAGTACCTCTATTTTGCATTGCTAAGAACAGCAAAATGCCACATGTATTGATCAATACTATTCCAGGTGATGTGTGTTCAACAAATACAAGTATCAAATTTATAGTGATGGGTTGAATATAGAATTATCCAGCAATTGTGGATGTCTGGTAAATTCAAATGATCAGACAGTATAAGAAAAGCAGTAGCCTAATATCCAACAGTTGGGGATGCCAAGTCTACAATCTTATTCCTGTGCAATTGGTGTTAACTCCTTTTTAGGAAGATTCACAATTAAAAATAAATTTAAAATAAATTTACTTCTGTTTATTTGGCAGGGGTGGGGGAAGGGAGGGTCTCATATTCTAAGAAATGCATTTAAACTTAGGAATCATTGCCTAAAATGTTCATAGCTGCAATCTATAGTTTTAATTAAACCTTGCTCTTCTAATAAGTTCTTTTGCTTTAATATTCACATACTGATTAGCTCATTTTAAAGTATGGCCTCATTTCCATATGAATTTATTCATTGGCCCCACAGAGTAAAAAGAAAACAGAAGTGGGTCATTATTTCTGATACATATCATATCCATTTGTTTCACAGGTAGATTTGACTCTGGTATTTTTCAAAGATACACCTGTAGCATTTTACAAGAAATACTTTATATTGCTGTGGTAAGTTTACTGAGGTGCCCTCCCATATGGCTACAGACTTTAGACATGACTACTCTGTGTACTGTTTAAAGTAACAAGAAAGCTGCAAGAGTTGTATTATTTTGTTCAATAAAAGTCTTCCTACTCCAATAACTGTAAAACTTCCATAACACATGCCTGAATTCTGTGTTTGAGAGGATTAATACCCATCTTCCTGGCCGTGCTAATGCATCTAAATAAATTTCTATCAAATGCAATCCTTATCTATTTTTTGTCATGCCACTGAGCTTTCCTAATAACACTTTGATTAGTGCCATAAAAATTATAGTATCATGAATCATGTTCATAATAGCTGACATTTCTTGCTAAAATTCTCAAAAGAATTTTGATGGAATGTCTATATCTAGTTCTCTTGGCTCTTCTGAAAATCCAATACCTTATAGCAACTACAGTCACAGTCTAAAGCTTTTGTATTTGCATTCATGAATATTACATGCTTACACAGTTTATAGGATTAAAGAAATACACTTACTAGGTATCCCTCTTTATCAAATACTTCGAACACTAAAAAAAATTCTCCAGTGCTCTTCAAAGAAAAAAGTCTGTCTGCAAACATCAGGCACTTCTACCATTGCTAAGAAATAAACTGAATGGAAGGCAGAAATGGGAAAAGTGTCATCCTGCCCATGACAGAACTAATATAACCTGATTATTGTTAGTAATATTTTCAGCTCAAGTTACAAAGATAGTTCTTAGAAACACACTGGTAGAATGCATCACATTGGAAACTTTGTGCCACTTAAGAAACAAAGGGTAGATATTCCTGCCATCCATGTGAGTTTTATCTTAAGGGGAATTTCTATCCAATATTCTGATCAGGTGGAAGATATATTCCTATACACAGAAGGTATTAATAGTTCTATAACTGTTCTCTAAATCACTGCCAACCACTCAGTAGGATTACAGTAAACATTTTGCTTGATAAAATTTTTACATAACAAGCAAAAAAATCAAAATACTTTCTCAACTACAACACCCCTAAGAAGTTCTTGTTTCAGTATGGCATTCATAAAAAATTGTTCATAAAAGATTTAAGTTTTAAGTCAGTTTTAAGTCTGAGAGACTTTATTTATTAGACTGCTACAGAAGCCCTACAGATGCCACATGAGAGATGTCCCAGAAACCTGCATGTAGATCCCTGAACAGCCAAGCTCTCTGAGCTGGTGAAATTATGCAGCCCTGCCCTTGACATCAGCCCAGGAAGAGTCAACATTTGAGCTTTAAGATTAGATCAGCAAGCAAAAGTTTTGAAACTGTGGAAGAGATACCCTTTCTGCTCAGTAAAGGAGACTTGAAGCAACTCACCTTGAAGAGCCAGCTAAGACACCAATGACCCTTACACAACTAGCACTTGTTATGGAGAGAAGGAAGATGCACTGAGTTAGGAAAGCGGACGAGCATTGGGTGACCTCAAAGATGACACTGTGCCCAAATGGTACTCACATCCTGACCCATATCCTAAGACTTGACTGAGGGCTGTGAAGACCCACCACGCAGTAACTGCCACATGGTGGATCTTCACTTGTTTTGTGAGGAGGAGGATTCTTTGCTTGACAATTCTCCAGCATTTGCTAATACCTGCACTGCACCTTTGGCCCTTTTTTAGACTGAAGATGTGCCCATGAGTTTTTCCTAAATGGCTGATAGCTCATAACTGTGGTAACTTTCATGTTAGGCTTTCAGAAAAATTCTCAATGGAGTCAACCATGGGAGAAAGAACTAAGAGCTTCTCTCGTTCCTTCTGCTTAACCCTCTCACTAGGCAACGTGTATTACTTCCAAAAAAAAAAAAAAAAAAATATATGCTCATATTCTCATAGGTATATTTTTTTGTATGAATGAGATGCATATTTGAGGCATTTTGCTAAGTTGATAATTGTTTTAGTGAATGAAAATCACATATTGTGCTGAATAAACCAATATATGTGCACATATATTTGTAATACAGTGTTTATAATACAGTATTTTTATTCAGTAAAATGACTTTTACGGTACCTACTTCTAATTTCTATTCTTAAACCTAGAGACAGCTACAGAATTTAACTGGTTCAGTAGTCACATAATTAAGCATTTCAAGATGCAGCATTAATTGATCAGCATAACCACTGCTGAATTCCGGCTTGGCTACCATGCCTTTCTTTCCAAATATGTTTTAATATATCTATTTATAAAAAATAGATATTTAAAAATATATAAATATATAAATTTTCTAAATACACTCACCCTGATTTTACACTCTGAGACATTTCAAACAACACTCTCTAACCTTTCGAAAAGATATCTTAGTAAATGCAGAATGTCAATTAAATGCAGACTATTTTAAGACTTTCTCTGTATTCAGAGAATATTGCTGAGAATTTGGGACAAATAGTTAAGAAGCTTTATTCAGTTCTGGCATATTTTCTGTTTAGAAAAAGAAATCCTCAGGACATGAGGTGATGAGTCCTGTAACAGCATTATCAATATACTTTCAACAACAGTTTTATGGATGTATGTTCTTACAGCTTTTACTTTCTATTACTATGCACTGTTTGCCTCCCTAATCTGCTGTAAGGGAGAGAAAAATGCAGTGATAAATGGTAAACACCATCATAAATGTAACCAGAGTCTGACAAGAATACTTTCCGAAGTTCGTAGTACAATTTATCTGTTTGCCATAAAGTCTTAGTATATGATACAATGTCCTCCTCTCTTGCAGGTCCATGATGTTCAATAAATAAGAAGGTGAATTTTCTCAGAGACATAAAAATAGTATGTTGCACCTATGCAAGGAGCAAATGATTTTCTGAAAAATTAGGCTCTTAAATTGTATTATGTATAACAATTCTCACCATCGTAGTTCATTCATCCAGATAAAATGGTACCTATTTCCTCTGTAAATGTCAAATATGTAATACCTATTTTGAAATAGGAAGGATACCTTAGGCTACATGCTAATGTACTCCCTTCAATTACATTTTATGATTATGACCTTTATTCCAACAATAATTTAATGTTTTAATTAAATTTGCAACTATTTCCTTTGCTGCAAGATGTCCTTCATCTCTCTGTACTGTAATTTAATGAAGTGATTTTCAATCACAATCAGCAATATCTAACAATAAATTTTAATACCACTTTTCAGGAGTCTAAGATGATTTTCATGTTTAAAAACAAACTTCATATCAATGCCATAGCAAGAAATAATTCCATCGTTTACTCTAACCAAAGAATACATATTTTAAGTTTTGTCAGCCAACTCTTGAGATGTAGAATATTAAATATCTCTTTAAAAAGTTTGAATAAAAAGGTCCTTAATTAAGAAGAAGGGAAGAAAAAAGGGAAAGAAACAGTTCCATACGTGATAGCACCTTGGAAAAGAATGTCCACTGGTAATTACAGTGTTTGATTTAGGACATGTTCCTTATTAAAAATCAAAATTAGGATACAGGTTACTTACTTCAGTGTTAAAATTTTCCAAAAATTGTTTACTGGGAAAATATACATTGCCATTTGAAATAATGATTATGTTTGAACATCTGACAACTTTTTGATATGTCTTACCACAGATATTAATGAAAGGAGTAACTTAAACATTGCAGAAGACTTCTGAAAATGGGTACAGGAGAACATAAAATTGAAGCAAAAGGATCCATATTAGGATAATGGATATCCAAAATAATGTTGATGCATTGAACCAAACAAAATGTTTTTACCAGAAAATGTAAATATTAATATTCTCTTGAAAAGCCACAGAGAAGACCTTAGCTATGGCTTGATTATTTCAATTGCTCTGGGAATTGAAAGAGGAATCTTAATCAGCTGTATTTATGAGAACTACAGCTGACTGGGAATTTCTCTGAAAGGCATTATTTGGCCACCCAGACTTTTTAAATAGATCCGAGACAACCATGTTATTTGGCAGTTTCCTCTTATAATGAAAGGCTGATGGTTGCATCAATTCATACTCACTCAAATATATTCTATGATGAAATTACTTGCAAAAATGGTGTGAGATTCTTTTATCTCTGGAATACATCACTAGTACAGCTCCCAGAAATTTTCAAAATAGCTGTTTTCTTTCGAAAACATCATAGGAATTTCTAACAGACTTTCTTCTTTACTTCCTGTGTCTATAGTTTGTGGTTTGGTTTTGGTTTTTCTTTTTTTTTTTTTTCCTCAACAAGCTTCTGCTGCCTACAATAACAGGAAACAAAGGTATACAGTAAAGAGGAAAAGAATACCAGGAAAAAAATGGTCAGAATATTTAATTAGGAAGAATAAGATCAACTACTATAATATCTTTGTTACACAACAGCAGCAACTCATAAATTCTGCACATTTTTGCATGTGAGGTGGTGACCAGAGCAGAAGAAACAACAACAAAAAAACATTATTAAGTCATTGTAATCAAGTGAAGAAGTTTTTTGGTCTCTTTCTTGCACATAAACTTAAAGCTTCTTGGAAGCGCATAATAGCCTTCCCCCCTTTTTGTGTTATTTTATGGAGAATGCATGCATGGAGAAGTGAGAACATTTGGAACTCCAGATCTTTTCTAACTACTGAAATGCATTGTCTTGAAAAAAAAAATCAGGTGAAAAGCAAAATATTCAGAATACCTACATCTGAGCAAATGTTGACAGGGTCTGATAAAATAAGTTTTTAAATAACAGTCATAATGCCAGCGCTGAAGCCAAACCTTACAGAAGATGCTTTCAGTTCTACCTAGGACTATATATCAGGGTACAAAAAGAGATCTAGGCTTGTAAGCCCCATGTAGAACTAAGGTACCTTCCACCATGAATCTCTCATATCCCTATACCTTGGAAGGCGGTAAGTAAATTCTATTAGTTAAATCAGTATAATTTGAGTTTGCACAACAGTGATAGGCTAAGTGAAACTCTGGTGTGAATTTATACATATAGATCCACCTGGGTAATAAGACAGGCGTCTGGAAATGACTTAATTCAGTTTTATCTTCTGCAGACAAAAAGCAATCAGGAACATATCTGAACAGAGTCATTACTGTCTGAATGCTCTCTATTCATCTTATGCAGCAATTGGTTTCAGTGCAATTATTATTTCCAACCATAACTTTGTAATGACTGAACAGGATTAATTGCTGTTGTGCTCTAACGGTTTCAACTATGCTGAAAATTCTCTCCCGTCTCTTGGCAGAAGTTGAGTGTGTTGCTTTCAAATGGTTTTGAGGTGCATCTGTATTTGTTACCAAATGTTCTTCACAGAGAATTCAGTCACTTTAGCAAGGATTTTTTTTCCCTCTTCTGTTGTTCAATAATTTAAAAATGTATATATGTTTGAGTCTGAGACTCCCTCACTTAACTTCAATGATTTATTGACCCTGTCTAACCTGAGCTGCTTGTCTTTTCTACCTCTTCTAATTTCCTGATATTTAAATCCTATTTTTGACAAAGCAGAGAATGACATTTTTCTGGACAGACTCAAATAGCGTTTTGCATGTGCTTAATTTGATTATTTTTTGTGCAAACAATAGCAATTATTTTTGTCCTAATGGTAGGGGGGGGGGGTTTGTTTGGTTTGGTTTGGTTTGGTTTTTTTTCCTGTCTTCTGGCTCTAGTTGTGAAATCCTCCAGAGAACTATTTACATAAGACAAAAAACAATTCTTAGAAAATATATCAGAAATGCCCATGTAAGCAGAATACATAATATAGCGTATGAAAAGGATAAATACATTCTCTACTTTGTATTAGTGAAGCACAGGGCAGCTGTTTGCATGGAAATATATGGCACATTTGTTGAAGTATTCATAAATCAGACATTGAGTTAAATATGGCTGGAAGTGAGAAACTGAATAACTAAGAGACCCAGCTTCTGCAGGTGTCTGCAGAACAGGTAAGGTACAGAACAGTAACAGAGTCATTAGACTTCCCTCACGGCATTCAGGATTATACAGGATTTATGCTTCCCTTTCATTTGATATTGATTTTTCTCTCACACTTCAGCAATACTTTTGCTTGCCATAACCTGGGATACAACAGTGCTTTATCTTGCTAAATGTAACTCAACATTTGGTTTGGTCATTGGACTTGCCACAAATTTGAATGTAATATCCACTTTCAATTGTATTCCCGCAATAAAACTATTGTAGCTAAAGTGTCTACCTGTATCTGTCAGTGGGTAAAAAACCCTCCAAAACAGTTACCATTAAAAGCCTTACCTCCCACATATTTCCACGTCAGTTTCTCCATATCTGAAATTGTAAAATTAATGGAGTTGGGGCAGTTTAGAGTTTTCCATTCCCTGGATGAGCTAAAATGATCAGAATCTCTGCTTTTAAGAGTACAGAGATGACTACCAGTTGTGAGACAGTTCTGGGCAGATCTCCCACAGATGAGATGGGATCTTTTACTTTCTTGTGAACTCTGGCCACAAACATAGAAGTTATAGTCTGAGATGAAATCAAAAGCAGAAGCACACTTTTATACCTCAAGCTGTTTCAAGTATGGAGGTGTCAACATGTTGTTGACTCTGAATTTGAAAATGAAAGAAAGCACTTCAGCAAACTCAGAAGTAGCTCAGGAATCCAAGGTTTAAATGTGAGTGCATGTTGTTACTAAATTCTGTGCCAGAGTGGCCTTGGAAAGTGAGCTTTACAAAATGCATGAGATCTACCATAGTAGTATATAGATGATACAGAGGTACATTCCCTGGAAGAAAACAAATTATTTAACTTGCAATTATAAAACGTAAATAATGGTTCTAACCGCTATTGTAAAAGAATCTGCAGGTAAAAAAGGTGATTTGAAACTGCGTTAACAGTAAAAAATTATAAAAACACAATATAGCTGAAATGTTTTTTCAAGATGAAAATGTCAGGAGTCTTTGTAGCTTGTCTTTAGAATAGTGGCATCCCAAATTGGTATTCTCTACACACAGCAACACCATTGACCGTGATTGTTTTTGTTGAATTTAATAAAAGATCATCTGCCATGGAGTTCAAGGTTTCACCAAGAAGCGACTGGGAGTCATGCCTATTTTAAGGTTGTTTTTACATTTACTATGGTTGTGCGTATCCTTGTGACAGGGTCCCCTGAAGACAAATTTGTATACGGGGCTAAATGACTTGCAGACAATGTAAAGAGTTTAATAATAGCATTTTCAAACTCTCTGACCATTAGTAAGAGATGGGTATATTAGGATAATAGAGAGAAGACGAAGCGAAAGAAGTGGTATAGACTTTTTCTCACCTATCATAGAGCTTCTATAGCAATTTTTATGATCCTACTAAAGGCATCAGGTCTTGGATGCAGGACAAATTAAATCAGTGTCTTTTAGGGAATGTTCTTTCTCTTCTTTGTGTGATGTGGTCTCTTTTGAAGAGTAACTCTAGCTTAAAAATCAACCGAGGCTCTTGTTAGTTGGTTTGGTATACAATAGATAAAAAT
Source organism: Caloenas nicobarica (assembly GCF_036013445.1). Taxonomy (NCBI): domain Eukaryota; kingdom Metazoa; phylum Chordata; class Aves; order Columbiformes; family Columbidae; genus Caloenas; species Caloenas nicobarica. The sequence goes on along the minus strand of NC_088248.1, from coordinate 11,177,430 downwards.
ACTGAAATGACAATTAAGTAGGGGACTATCATGAACTGATTTTTTTTTTTTTTTTTTCCAAACAAAAAAGTGCATATGAGCACAGAATTTCAAGTCTTTCACTATAAAATCCAAATCCCTGAAATGTTCAATGTATTTGGTTTGCAGTGACATAAAAATCTAGGGTAGAGGTGTGGGGGCTATATCAACTGTGCCTTTTATTATTTTTTTTTTAATGTTTAAAATTGCTGTTAAGGCATAAGCTTGTATATCAGAAATTCTTAATTAAACATTTATATGTTGATGCACAAGCATTATTACTGCCAGAAGAGCAGAAATGTTTCAACTATGTCAGACATTACAGAAATTGAGATCTACAGATACAGAAGGTCCACTAAATGTGTTTCTTTTGAATGTAACAGTCTCCATTATTCACACATAATCAGCAAACCTGGTCAATGCTGCATTTATCCAACAGAGTTATTGTCAAGGGGTGAGAAGAAAATTCTGAAAAAATGAACTTCATGCTTAAGAATCATGCACTCAGCCTGCCTTCTGCTCTAAGTCAAGTTTTTATACCATGTATTTATGGGTTACCCTTCATAATTAAGGTCAAGCTAATTAATTTATGGCATTTTATGACAACTGCATTAATACTAAGTAAGTTCAAAATGATTAATATTATTACTATAATATCAGAACAATTAAATGTGATAGGGTCATTATTTTAAGACATGGTCAGCTTTAGACCTATTTCACAGTATGACAGTATGCGCTTCCGAGCTAAAATACAGTTGATCAGTAGAAACAACGTATTTTGTGAGGACTGGTACTTAAACTCTTACATACTTATAAACAGCAAAAAGTGCCTGAAGAACCAAAAGATTTCTGCTCTTTGTAGTAACCTCTTTTTAACAGAGAAATTTGGAAATCCCAGTCTCAGTCTTATACAGGTTTCTTACAACAGAAACTTATTTCTGCTTTTGGTGGAGTTGCTAGGGGGAGAATAAAGTTCATTGTTTGCATTTAAAATTGCATTCATACTGAAATAGAATTAGCTTATTTTCTCCTTTATCTGCCTTGGAAAAATCTGTGGGACAGATTTTAATCTCTTGCACTTTTGAAGTACTTCTATTGATGCTGAGGGAAATATTCAAAATCAATCTTGTTGTTTCTGAACCATATTGATGAAGCAATTATACCCTCAGCCCCACCAAATTTTAATTAGGATAGTGGTATTAGAGTCTGTAATAATAACTCATTGTAGGCATCAAATAGCATAAAAGATTTGTTTTAGAGTCTTCCTCTTTTTTACCATAGATAAAGTAAAAGAACAGCTTTGGGCTATCATTAATGTTAAACACTTGATGTAATGTTCTAAACTAACCAACTTTAAATTCAATCACCTCCTTGAAGTACTGGATGACCTAAAACTTCATTTCACAGTAGGAAACCCCAGCTTTTTTGGAAGCATGAGTGCATTTTTTATTATAATGCTTTCTCTGTCCATTTACATGCATTTTTAAGTAATTTCATCTTTCTACATTTTCAGTGCAGCGGCTGTTACAGTCCCACTTTTTCAAGACAGCTTCTTTTTAGAGCATGTCTTACTTTTATGTGATATCAGCCATTGTAGAAGCAAAAGTATCCTATATATATATAACCAAGACATATTTTTATCTGTTTTGTTGACTCCTTCCTTCACTTTTTTCTCTTCAGAGCTCCAGTAAAATGTCCGCTTTTCTGTAGACTGATGACAATATTGATGTATATGTAGTCAAATTCCCTGAAATTTCTATACAACGCTATTACAGGTTTAGGAATTTTAGGGACTGAAGGAACGTTTACAATCATAGTCTGACCTACGTAATACATCAGGAAGATTACCTTTCAGTAACCGCTGCATCAAGTGCAGAAGGTATTTGAACTTGATTGTATCTTCTAGAAAAACGAGTCTTGATTTATTTATTTATTTAATGTGAAACTCACCATCTCATTTGGTAATATTTACTAATGGCTAATTACTCCAGATGTAGACCCTATATCCTACTTCTAGTCTGAACACATTGGACTTCAGCTCCCAGCCACTAAATATGCCTTTTACTTCCAGAAGAAAGAATCATCTGATAGCACAAACTGTTCCCAGTGTAGGTAATGTGATTAAAATCCTTGATCAAATCTCAAGTTTTAAACAAAATTGACTGGAACTGTGACTGAACTTCCTTTATAATAAAGTAGATTTTCCAAACCTTTACCCAGTGATTACACCTGGTTTGTGCCCTCTCTGATTTTACAGTAAACATTTTTTTAGGAAGCCAGAACTCTTAACACTAAAAATGATATTCGAGGCATACTAATGAGATTATACTGCTCTCTACTCCAGCTTAGAAATTCTGGCAATGTTTTCAGCTACCTCTGAGAAAGTGTGATCTGCTATGACTCATAAATCCTCCACAAATGCACTGCTTTTCAAATTTGCTCTGTAAATGGGGTATACATTCTAATTCCTAGATGCATGTTCTTACCAATGTGGAAGTAACTTAATGACTTATTGCCTCCTTCATCTAGACTCGATGACAAACCTTTCTGTTCACTATTAAGCACTAGACCTGTTATACAGATGTCTGTCATTTGCAAATGCTTAAATCTGAGTAATGCAGCATTTAAGATCATTCCCAACATCAGCATCTTCTAGTTGCTGAGCTCAGGGCAATGAGAAATAATGTTCATCCTTAGGATGTCCTTGCTCACCTTGATGGCTATTTTGTGTACTGATCTAGAGGGCCTACCTTTTCCTGTCCAGGGTACAGTGCGTTTACACTTAAAATGAGATTAAATTGCTGAAAGGGTTCATTACAATAAAATACATTTAGGAATTTTGCACATGCAATTGGATTATATACAAGTCATTATACTTGACACTAACTGAAAATATAACTCTAATAGCTTTGATGTGTTATTTTAAAGAATCAACTTCCAAAATCTGTGGGAAGACTATTAAACATTTTTGATAACCAGAGATATTTAAGCATCACTAACTTTAAAAAAAAAATTTAGTAAAATCAACAATGTATAAAAAAATTTCTACAAATCTGTCTGCAAAGTATTGCTATTGATGCCACAATCCATGCAGAAAACTGAAAGTTCTTCTGTTTCTGCCAACATGCCAACAAACTATTCTTCAGACAAACAGACAATTTTTTTATTATTATTTTTGGACTTTTTTCTTTTTTTTTTTTTAACTTTTGTCCCATTAAGCATAATAGAATTTTATAAGAAACTCAGACTGTGAAATAAAAAAGTGTTCCTACTGAGAGTACAGGTAATTTCCAACATCTTATTTTACCGCTGAGTCAGTTAGCAAAATAGCATTCTTAGTGTATACTGTAACTATGATACTTTTATTTTGCTTCACAGATTTTTTTTGGTCTCATACAATGGATTTCTCTTAATGCAATATAACTAAGTCATTCTTAGTCATGCTGTAGCCATTATTGCTTCAGATTTTGACAATTAGTTTTCCATCAGCTCAAAGTAATATTTTTAAATACAATTCTGGTGTCTTTTTTCTAAAGAGCAGCTTTATTCTTTCAGACAGGTAAAAGGTTAGTGGAGCCTGTTTGAGTGGCAGATGGCCAGCAGCAAAGCTTTTAGCTGCTGGCATGATCATAAGGGAATGTACTGCTATAAAACTGAGGTTGTGACTGATAGTAATCACAATCTACTGACTGATTTATAAAGCTCCACCTGAATTTTTAAAATATGTTTCATGCATTACTTAACACAAAGTATCAGAAGGCAGAGCATACTACACATCAGATATTTTTTTACACAATTCAAATTATCATTGCTATGCTTTTTCTTTGTATTGCCAAATTTTACAGAAGTCAGTCACTATAAGCAGAAAACCAGACACCTGTTTTCAAAGCAACCTTTGCTCTTGTCTCCACTACAGAGGTCTACCACCAACCCATCAATGTATGTCTTCACATGTATTTGTGTCCTCACACCCCTCATGTTTGCAAAAATTCTTTGCAGCTTAATTTTTAGAGGTAGAAATTTAAGCTGACAGTGCGTGAAAACTTGTTCTCCAAAGTTATCACACATTAGGTCAGTGTTTGGGATACTAAATTCAAATGTTTCAGAGTGGATTCAAAAGAAATAAAGTTTTCCCTTGCTGCTCAGGGGAATTCTTTTTGAAGTTTTCAGAAGTCTTAATGGCCACCCTATAGACTCAATGGAAATTATATCTTTAATACAGAACAAGCTATGGAATAAGGCTTTTCATTAAATCATTCAGGACTTAGAAAGTGATTTTTAAATAATGTCCTAAGAACTTTTTCAGCCCTTTATGGGACTTTGTTGGGCAACAAAATTGTATGTACCCGTATCTCTGCCAAAGATGTCCATCTCTGCCCAGTATAGCTGTTTTTCAATTCTACCCCTTCCCACTCCCTCCTCTGCAATGCCTGGGCACTGAACTCCTACTAGTGTAGGAGTTTAGCTTTGGAAAACTTCTATTTTGATTCAAGACATTTCCTCCTGACATATCACAATCAGGCAAAACAATTCATAGCTCAGAGTTCTCTGTTAGTACTGATTACTACTACTACCATATAATGCCATGCCTAAAACTTTTATCTTGTCTTCACACAATGTCATCCCTTGAATTTGTTGTTGAAAAAATATAAACAGTCTGTACTACTACAGGCATTGTAATTGATTTTATACATTCAACAATAAATAATCTTGTATCCTAGATCAGCACTAAGCAACAGGTAGCCATTATGTCTCTACAAATAAAAATGAATTCATCTTTTGCTTTTTTATATTCTCGGGAGTTCATTCTCATTTAAAAGTTAGTATTTATTATTGTATCAATTATTCTAAGCAGTTTAGCAATGCCAAATGAACATGAGAGGTGCTGCCTTTTGTTAGATGATCTTGCAAGGGTCTTTTTCACTTTCTTCAAATTTTAATGGTATAACAATTATTTAACACCAAACAATTATTTAACACCTTAGAAAGTCCTGCTTACCATGGTGCCATGGTGAGCTGGTTTCTGTTTTAGGACAACCAAATTCAACTGGAATTCAGAATAGCCTACATTGTGGGCAGTAGCAGCATCCTTTGAAAGTGACATTTCTCCTTTACAGAATGGTAATAAAATAATAGGGCTAAAGAAGTATGAATGAGACATGTCAGTGTATTCATGCATAAAGATTCCCATCCTCATCAGTGGCCTCTATGCAACCCCCCTTGCACACACCTCTGTTTCAAAGAAAGGTATTGTACCTATAAGAAATCCGTGCTCAGGTTGATAAAAATCAGAATATGAAGGAACACATATGCTGCCTAGGCAATGTGCAGTTTATTCTGAGCTATAAAAAGCCTTTTGCCAGATACTTTCTGCTCTAGTTCTTACATGCTCTCTGTGTGCTATGGATAAAAATCAGCTATTGCTTCTCTTGGCCAAAAAAAAAAAAAAAGAAAACTACGAAAACTAAAATATCCAAGATCTTAAGAAAATTTATTTAAGGACACTTGTTACAACTTAGAAAATGTGTAGAAACCATTTTATCTTTGATTAAATAATGTTTTGTGTTATTGAGACCTGGAAAACTATTTTCTGTATGACTGGGATCTATGGCTATCTGACACTCCTACTTGGCAGTAGCAATTTCTTCTAGCATACCACCTGTAACTATGAAAATTTATTTCAAATAGCATATCTTTCAGCCAAATATGTTAGTGTTTTGTATTAAAGAATGACTTGCCAACAACAAAAATTATTTATTTGCCAGACAGGATGATGAGAATGTGCTGACTACACCAGATAACCAAGTAGTAGCTTGAAGTCATGGGGCTGGGCTATAAAATGATGGAATAGACTTGGGCAAAGGTAGCGCTGTTAAAGATCCATATCAAGGTTCTTGGTATGGTCTGAAATGAATTTTAGAGTCACCTGTTACAGGGATGAGTTAGAGCATTTGCATCCTGTGAAAACTATTCTTTTATATAATTAATTTTTACTACACCCAAAATACAAAACTGTGTGAGACGCATTTTCTAAGTAAAACTTTTTGTTCCAGATGTTAAGTTTTGCATCACATTCCGTATTTTTTTTTATTGAGGTAGTCATCTATAGCTACCACGCTATAGGAGAATAAAAACTTTTCTGAGATATGATATGGAAATATGTGAGTTTATTCCTCACATCCTCACTTTTTTGGAAACATGTTCTAGAAGAGGTTTGAGGTTTTGATTTGAGTATTTATAATCTTGACTTCCTGCATCATTTTAGATAAGAACATGGTACATGTATTTTGATGACCACAACAAATATGTTTGGTGACTCTTTCAAAAGTTGATTTAGTGAAATATAAACATCCCCTGATATTATCTCCACATATGCAATACTTGGCTTTTCAGAGTGCAGAACAAATAAGGGATCACTTTTATCTAAGACATCATTCCTTCTACCCGCTCCAGAATGGAATATCATTGAATACATGGGTTTTTAAGAAACCTGTGGAAACTTCTTGGTTTAGCCCTCCTAAAAAGATTCAGCAGAACTTAAAAAATTCTTAGTTCTTCTACAAGCAGAGCCATGCAATTTTTCTGTGGATCATGCAAGGTTTAGATTGTTTGTAGTATTCTGATTTTTGCCTAAATGTACACAATCTTGTGAACTTCAAGGACAAGTGAAATCTCTGAACTGAAAATGGGTGGATGCTGGGGGATTACTAAAGAGAAAGTATATCTTTCTTACTTTGCCATAAACAGCTGCTGATGACCACTGCTAGTGAGAGGACACTGGGTAAGATGAACCTTTGATCTGATTCAGTTTTGCTGTTCTCAAGAAGTTTCCCAAAGAGATACGTGGATATGAAAGTGTTTTTCAAACAGTTTGTTCCACGTTACATCAGATGATGTAAAGATTAAGAACTTAAAATGAATAACTCCTTAGATGAAATACCACAATAAGCCAAAACAGTAGGTAAGGTATTCACATTTGTAGACAAATTTGACTGTACCTTTTTTCCATTAAAAATATATCTAACAATGCTATAAGCTCTCACAGTATTCCAGGACAGAATGTGTTTCTAACATAAAATCAAAATTGAATTGAAAGTCTTGTCTTTTAGAGTTGCAGGTTTCAATCCATTTTCACTATCTCATGTCATCCAATCTCTATTTCAGTATGAATTAATTGAATGATACTTAAAGGACACTTAATGACTTTCCATTCCAAGGATTTCAGTGTAGAAACTGTCTCCTTTATCTCTCTTCTGTTTCTAAAATTTTTAGAAATGGAAGGACTACTTTCTGTACAATATTCATTGTCTCAAAATTTTACTGCTCCTCAAGCCTTGTATTTGAGAAACAGAAGTTTGTTTCTCCTCTATGCAGACACCTGCTTAATGTGGCCCTTTAAATTCCTTGGTTTTATCCCAGGTTTCCCTGAGTTCTTTTTGCCTGTTAAAAATACCTTCATTTCAGAGAAAACACCTGAACAAATCAAAAGCTGGGTGGATGTGGACAACACTAAGTGGCTGTGAATTATTTCTGAATTTACTACATAGTCACAGAAACCTGAAGCTCACCTGAGGCTGAGCTATGTGTGCCTTCATGCCACTTATCACTGGCTTGTACTTTATCTATTTTATCATTTATCTCCATGTGCATCACTTGCATGTCATCACTTCTCAGGTCACCATTCAGGCTTAAATATGCCATCTCATTTCAAATAAACTAGACTCTGTTTTGCCACTTGTCCACCCTCATTTACCAAATAAATGAAAGCGCTTTCTTCTGCCGGCTGTGTTTGACTTGGACTTACCAGTACATTTTATCATACAAATAGAACACACACTAATTGTGTCTCACCATCCTGCTCTGCTCTCTTGGGCCACTGGATCTTCCTGTGGTGCTATCCCAGTTGGCTGTATATTGTTCTGCATCTTTGCACTGTTATATGTATGGTTTTGTTTTTGTTTTTCTCATATTGTGCTGTTTTAACTCTGACATACCTTATCATGGTATAAAACAGAGTATGTTATACATAAGACAGAAGGGAATGGACTTCTAGAAATTTTGATCAGATGCTTAACACAGGAATTTTGCGTCAAAAATATTTGTTTCCTATGTACATATAAAAAATACTCTAAAAGAGCATGATCCTGCAACATCCAAGTTTCAAAACAGCTGAAGTTGAATTTCAAATGCTCATATTTCCAATCAGCCCAAATTCTTATTCTACAGTAATACCACAAAACTACCATTAGTTTCAACAACTTCTGAGACTGACAGGTTTTCATAGTATTTTAAACAAAATTGAAACATTGTCCTTTAATTTTGCTTCTCTCAAGTACTAGGAGTAAAAAAAAAAAAGAAAAATTATTTAACACATAAACAAATTATATTAAACTACCAGTTACATGTCATTCTTTCTCGAGTTGCCATTATATGAATTATAGTATATCATATGAATATGTTATATGATGTTATAATTATTTTAAAATGTAAGTTACAGCAATGTATACCAGCCGCTGATCTCTAAATCTGGCATGTTTGCCAAATTTGGTATTAGCATTCTTCTGATTTAAGAAATATTTGGCAGATTTTTCCACCAAAATTTAAATGCAAAGTTATTGATTCTAGTAAAGCTTATTCTTAGCAGTTATTTCTATTATTGAAATTCATATTCTTCTAAAACACTGATGGCCCTGACCCATTCTGTTTTTAAAAAAACCCCAAACCTGTGGAATGCTCTGTATTGCTTATAAAATATAATTAAATTCATTTCAATTTATCAGTTTGTGGTGGCTTAAAAGAAAATGTTATAATCCACCTTATTGCTTTTGTTGCATGCTCACTATTTACATTTTTGTGTAAAATCTCATTATTCAGACTGCTGATTGAATAACATTGAAGTCTGTTGTGTCTTATCCGCAATGCCACTGATGGTCCAGGGTATGATGACTAATGGAAAGCCTTTGACTCACAGTTCTAGGAGAGATAGGTTTTCCTATCATAAGCTAGTGCTCAGACATGAAATGTTTATAGAAGTAATAATAATTAATGAAAAACTTAATTAAAATTGCCTTTCAAGGATCATCACCAGTTTGCTTTTATTCAGGCTTCATTATCACGTTGCATGTGGATATTTCCTTCCAAATGTACACAGTTGCAAATGACAAAGAAGAAGAGTTTCAAAAATAACATTTTAACACAAAGTTATCAGCGGCCTGAAACTTCTGAGAAAGGTTTCAAAAAGGTATTCTGTGGCAGCTGTATTTGCCAGTCCTTTGGACTGCCAGTACAGCCATGTTCCCTAATGCTCAGATCAATATGATCCAGTTACCTCAGAAAACATAAGCAACAGAATGCAGCTGTCAACAAACTCTCAAGGATGAAGAGCCTTTTGGAGTAAAAGCCACAATATACAGTTAAGCAAAAGAGAGGACTCCTTATCTCCTCATGGGACATCTGGCAATAATTGTTCTTAGCAATTGACTGCAAATCAAAAAGTAACTTCATCACCCTTTATAGTGGTCTTTGGATCAACAAGACAGGTCTGCACCCCATGAATACATTTAGCTCCATTAGTTTAATATTTTTTTCAATCTCTACAAATAAGAATCCTAACAATGTTTCATATAGCCTCATGATTCAGAAAATGTTGGTCTTGTTTAGATGCCTTTTTTCCTTCCATCAGGGTGCCATTCAAGAATGAATGGTGAAAAGTGACCTTTCTATGTGTAATATCCTCATATTCAAGTTTTATGTAGCTCAGCTTAAACGGCTTCCTATTTTAGCAGTCCTTAGAGCAGGTGGCATTTCTTGCTCTTCCCATTTGACAATACTCATCCTCTATCATCTCACCTAAATGATGTTTGATAGTTGAAGATGCAGACCTGCAGATAAATTAACTCATTCATTAAAAAATATAATAGTATATTTTTCTGTTTCTACATGGAAAAATACATTCTCCACAAGGTTATCCATACACAAGTGCTAATAAAGAAAAAACTCAGAAATTAACACATACATGTATGTTCTCCAACAGAAATCATGTATATGATTTCTCCATACTAGACAATATTTCCGTGGGGACACAACATGAGCTCCTGAAAAAGTAAAGATTTTTTTTCTACTAAAAGGTCAACCATAACTTTCTAATCCATGAAGTTTGTAATAGGGTATGACAATAAGGATTTCCAGGTGAGTTTCACAGCATTTAGTCCATTAGTCAGTGTTTCAGCTCTGTCAGAGCATTGAATTTTGCTAAAATATGTCTCGTTTAGATCATGTAAATAGCTCCTTCCTAATAAAACAGGTAATTTCAAGTTTGTTTATGTTGTTTATTACATATTGAAGTTTCTGATTAATAGCACTTTTACTCACAAAACATTTAGAAAATACGCCATCTCTCTACAAAAACTGCATCATTAAATGTTTTTAAAAATCATGCTCCCTGGTAGAATTTGTATACATGTAGTTTATGAACTATTTCTAAAGTTAAAATGAAAAACAGTATTAAGTTGTCAAAGAAAAATGAAAGGCCTACTAAAAAGCCACTGAGTTTAAAAGAGGCTATTTTTAGTTTAAAGGAAGTACATACGTATCATGCTCTGCACCACACTTTAATCATTAGCCTCATCAGGATGACAGGTGATGCCAGGATAATAAATGAAGTCTCTGATTAGAACTGAAATTGCTATGACAGAATTTGAAGGCCCTAAAGCCTTCCAATTCCCCTCCTCTTTATTATTTACGTAAATTTCTCCTCTTCCTCCACAATAAAGTGTTTATTCACTCAAATTCAAGGATACACTGTAGGGAAGAATCAGTAAAGATCAATATCAGAAAACAAATCAAACCAAAATAAATATAGAGCTGTCAATATAAAATTTTCTAGACATAAACTAAGCCTAAGGAGAAATAATCAACAGCGCTATTGACAGCATACACAGTAATGCCTTTGGTCAATATCAATTGCTTTTGTTTTACAAAAATGATGGAGAAAAGAGATACTTGCTCTTTGTGACAGATCCAGATTCTAAATCAGGAAATGCAATAATAACTTACACTCTGCACATTCACTTCTTAGTTGTAAAGGAGAACAGTCCTATTCCTGTACTAGTACTGTAGCCAGAAAAGCAGCTAGCCACGTATGTCCCATTCCCAGGAATCAAAACACAGTTTCAGAGATATTCTAGTAGTAACAAGTCCAAACAAATATGTCTCAAATTATGCTTCTGTGGCCATGTTGTTTATGACTTAACTACATTACAAGTCTCAACAAGCACACTTTGAACAATCACATGACATTTAATTAACTAACAATAACCATAGTTTACATGCAAATTAAATACTCTTTGGGGAAATAATTTAATTTGAACTGTTACCATGTTACCTGCATTGATTTGACTAACAACTTTAACTTTGTATTACTTAGTCCTTGGCATCTCAATTAACATCAGTAGGATTCGATACAACCACAACACATAAGCAACTGCAGAAGCTGAGTAGAAAGCCCACCTTCTTCTTTAAACTGCAGTTAGTGAAAATGCTTCTACCATTTCTCAGATTTTGTCTTCAGGAAACAAAATTCTGAAAGCCCCAATGAGTTAGAGAAGATTTAAAATGTACTTGGCATCTTTGATCTAAGGTGTGGGCTTTTCCGCTTATACTGCAGTTAGTTTGCATATTACATTTACCACCCTTTGTAAATGCATTTACAGATTACTCTTATCCCCATTTGAGGGATGGAGAAATGAAATCATGAAGAATTGAAATGACGTGCCCCACTGAACAATAATGACAAAACCACAGAAGTCCTTCTACTGCATGCTAACCACTTGAATGCATCCAAGCCAGTGACAAAAAGGAATGCACGAGAGTCCTCTGTGGCCACAGTTCATTTTACTCCACCTGTGTCATCAAGATGTTGTGGCTTAACCCAGCAGGCAGGTGATCACCACAAACAGTCATACATTCATTCCCCCTGCCCAGGGTGATGGGGGAGAGAATTGGAAAAAAAGGTAAACCTCATGGGTTAAGAGAAAGTTTAAAAGGACAGAAAGCGAAATAGTAGTAGTAATAACAATAATAATATTAATAATAATAATAGTAGCAGTAACACTAATAATATATAAAAGAAGTGACACACAATGCAATTACTTATCACCCACCGATTGACACCCAGCCAGTTCCTGAGTAGTGGTCTCCCAGCTAACTTTCTCCTAGTTTATATACTGAACATGATGTCATATGGTGTGGAATATCCCTTTGGCCAGTCTAGACCACCTGTCCCAGCTGTGCCCCGTCCCAGCCTCCTGTGCCTCTCCAGCATCCTGGCTGAAAAGTCCTTGACTTGGTATAAACATTGCTTAGCAACAACCAAAATAGCAGTGGATTATCAACATTTTGCTCATCCTAAATCCAAAACACAGCACTATACCAGCTATTAGGAAGAAAATTAACTCTATCCCAGCTGAAACCAGGACACAAGCTCAGTTCCAGGGAATTCAACCTGATTTTTGAATGCTCTCTCAAACGCCCACCAAGTCACTGTGCAACTTTCTTCCATTCTGCAGTTTTCATCAGCATAAAATTCTGTAGTATTTATCAGATCACCTAGCGCTGCGTGACTTTGTCTGACTTTGTTGCTATGGTACTTTATATTTTAAGTGTTTTAGTTGACTTGGGTGCAGAGGTTGTACCCTTTCCTGGCAACAGCATTCTGTAGCCAAATAATAATAGCTATAATGATATTATTTCCAATAGTTACCCCATTTTTCCATTTCTTAATATCGCTCTGCTATTATACTTAATTTTGTATAGCTTAAACTGTTAAATTAGTATCTTCGGCATTTTTACATGCCTTAGAAAAATAGCTCTTATGACTCTATACCCAATACTGTCACTTATCAGAATGCAGAGTTATTGTTTCTGTTTGGTTCCTTGACTTCTCTGTTCTTTTTCTCTTACATTTACTTATTCTACAACTACACAGGAAAATATTGTTATTACCCTCTCTCATAATGTCTTGAATCTAGGCATACAGTCCAAGAATGTATCAAGTCTCTTTTTTTCATGACATAATCATCAGAATGTAATTTGCTGCCCACTGTTGGGAGAAACATTAACAGTTAATAATTTGTCCAGCCCTTTTAATAGCTTTGAACTATGGCAAATACAGGTTTTATTTATACAAATTTATTGACTGCTGAGAAAAACTGAATTACTAACTTTAATAGATATGAGTTACAACTGAAGTGGATTTAGGAGAAGAATCAAAGTTGGACATAATGCCACTGTCCTTTGTGTTCCATTATTTGATTTCATTTTATACCTGATGCCTACAGTCAGGAACCTAACATGGCTGCAGATGATTTGGTTGCTTTTGTGCAACTGATTGGGTTAATATCACCTCTGCTTTTTTATTTCAATAAATGAGGTTAAAACCATTCCATTTTGTAGACAAGTTGCTGCAAAAAGACTTTGTGTAGTAGAAGGAGATATTCCTAGACAACTAATTAAGACCAAGTGCCTTTCCACAAAGGTATACTTGGCCACAGATGTGTCATTTTATGTACTGTTGACTGCATTTATTTGCTATGAATCTGTAGTCTCTCATTAGAAAGACATTTTACTTTTCAAGCTGAAAGTTACTGGACAGCAGGTCTCTGAAACTTGGAATGTTACCCAGAGAGTACACAATGCACAAAGCTGTAAGTTGTTCAAGAAATTATACCAGAAGTTAGAATATGTTCTTGATGAAGCTGTAAACTTAACTGGTAGACTTATCAAAATAAGACTCTATCCTCGAGCTTAGTGACGAGTGGGGTGAATACCACTTCCATCTGCTGTATTGTACAGAAATAAAATAAACTTCAAAAAGAAAGTTCTTAACCTGTTTGTTTTTGCTGAAATGAAAATACCCATTCAGCAACTCATTTTTGGGAAATGAGTCTCCAGTAGTCATAATATTTTTCAGATGCCAGACGGCCTGCTCTTTGGTCTGCACCTCAGAATAACTAAATGCCTGTATTTCCTAATGTATTGTTTTAGAGTAGAAAATAAAGATATAAAACCATTAAAATGAGAAGCCCTGAGATGAAATCTCAACTCTACTGAACTCAGGGACAATTCAGCCATTGACTTCAGCAGCGTTATATTTTCATTACTGCTGTATCCCAGAGGCAAAAATAAGTCTGTTTAATTTAGAAAATATCATTTCAGGAGAGATAGTTTCCTCACATTACTGCTTCAATATACAATCCTTAGGAAATAAGAGTGGTGTAAGGAAGGATTTTAGGACAGTAAACAATGGTACATTAGGAGTGGCAAAGTCTAAATATTTTTTTACTATTATTTTGAATGACATATTTTATAATGTGCTTACTTTTATTTCTTTTGCATCTGTAAAAACACAGAATGCTTTCCTCATACTTACAGGTTAGTACCTATACAGCATACAATTCTTAGCCTGCAAAAAGCAGGTGCTTTAAAAGCTTCCTGAAACACACATTTCATCTTAAACGTTTCTTTAAAATCTTCGTGTGAGTTATCAGAACACACCTGACAAAATGTGTTGTTTCGGATATGGTTCGAACGTACAAAGATTTCACCTAACTTTTAAGGTCCCTACAGAACAGTACAATGAAAATCAATGTGCAAGCTTCATAGGTAGTGTCACGGAGGCACCCCAAAATAAGTTTAGGCCGACAACAAGGTCCAAAACAAACTTTATTCTGGCCAGAAAAGTACCGCCGATAAACCAATTAGAAACAGGGTTTACGTAATTAGTTAGCACTCCGATAACATAAGATACAGGTCCAGATATTAGGTTAGGAGATTATTTGGGGTGCAGCAAAATAAGAATGAGGATCCATAGCTTGCATACACGCACTCACAAGAAAACAAACCAGAGCCCTCTCTGCCCCATTTTGCCCATAAGAGAGAAACACTAGCCTACTGCGGCCAGGACTTTACACTCGTCTGTCCCAGACGAGGAATTTATTAAAGCATATATTCAGTAATTTATCACTCACCCACACGCAGAGGTGAGGCGCTCCCCATCCCAGGAGGTTACCTTAGACAGCTTCTCTGTTTAAGGGGAGGGACTCTGGCAGCGTGGCAGACCCGCAGCTCCAAGGAGACCACACAAAGGGCATCTCCGGCAGGAACCCCATTTATAGTCTGCTCAGATCTCGCTGTGGGCATTCCAGAAGCTTCTTGGCTTCTCTATGCCCTGCCCCCTGAGTGTGGGCATTCAAGAATCTTCTCGGCTTCTCTGGGCTGTGGGCACGCTTGGCCCCTCCTCTGCTAACGACTCTGCCCACGGACTCTGGGTCTCCACAAAGAGCCATTAGCTGCCCCATTGAAGGCCCCAGTTCTGAGAGGGGAAGATGGGCAGCTACCAGTGCAACTGCCACACCAGTTCTCCGGGCGTGGGGGGGGAAAGTGCAACTGCCACAGGTATTCAACAGAGTAAGACAGAGATGCCTTTGAAAACTGCTTGAAGCAATCGCTGCCAGCCTACCTTGGGAACCTACACTTAAGAGCTGAAGTCTCCTTTTTCATAGGATGTCAAAATCATATCCATGGACTATAAGGATACTAGAAGTATTTACTATAGAAAATTCACTAAATTCCTAGAGTTTAAGAATGAGAAAGTTAGGTACCCACATTAGTTAGGTGGGATCTTTCTTCAGGTTTGCACCTATGGAAAAATGGTTTGTAAAGTCTGTCTTTTTTCCTCTGCTGAAAATTAATGTTATTAACAGTAACCAATACATCAGTGAGAATTTGTAATGGTAAATTGCTATCTGGTTTAGCTAGTGCCAAGCTTGCAATGTTATTGCATTGACTTAAATGGATACAGCCTTCCCCCACCTTACACACTAGAAAGTGTAAAAGTATTTAGTAGACCAGAATGGTCTTACCAGTTATTCCCATGGGTAAGTTGAATGGAGGTAGACATGTTTGGACTGACGGTATATGACATCTACCAACACACAAATACCTCCATCAGATTAATAGTGCTAATATAACATCATTCATTACACAGGGCACACATTTGAAAAACAAATGCATCTGACACTAAATGCATTCAAAACTGCCAACTCTGAAAGGACTAGAATCTGGACTAATCAATGATTCAATGAACTCTTGTAATTTTAACCTGTTCTTTCAGTATTAGACAACTCCTGTCCACATTTTATCGTGCTATACTGGTATCATCTGGTTAGTCATGCTGCTATAGCATTGAAAATGAGCTGAAAAGTGACTCTGTTGTATATTTATAAAAAATTCTGTGGCTAACTTTGCTCTAAATTGGGCATGTAATGAATGCATTACTGCAAAGCAGGGAAATAAAACCTATTATAGGCTAGAAATGAATCATCGCAATGGCAAATCATTTTTCTAAGCTGCAGTATTTTCTCTGTTATTGCTTTGCTTTAAACTTTGGTGAAAAGCAATTACTTTATTCTTTCTCTTTACTTTTATTACTGGTGATTCTTATGCTAATTTCCCCCTCTATATTTGATGTGATTTTGAAAAGCTTTTTGGAATTTAAGATTAAATTAAGTTGGTGGTACTGCCCTGCCATCTTTACCTCCTACCTTTCTTCCCATCCCCCGCTTTCTAATCTGAAGAGTTCTTAAGAAACAGAAAGAAAACTCAAAGCTATCACATTTTAAACTGTTACTTGTTCAAGATGAATGAGACAAGTCAATGTCCTCAAAACACCAGAATAATAAAAGTAATATTTTTTGCAATTATTTTTTTTCTGTAGTGTGAAGCTCTTTATTAACTTAATAGTGTGAAGAAACAAAAAATCCCTGCATTTGACAAATTTTACCTATATCAATTTTTTCCCCTTGAAGAATAGAACACCTTCTGCATTCAACTGAAAAGTGTTCACTTCCTGTACCTTTGTTGTTCTATGTCAGTTGCTTAGATCAGAACAAAAAATGTAAGTTTTTTTCCTTGCAGTGTTACAGAATGTGCTACTTTTCAGATTCATCAAGAATCCATTCAGCTAACCAAAAAATAAAAATCTGAAATCAGACAAGTTACAATTCTAGCCATAAGCCTAGAGGTAATTTTTCAACCATACATTTTAATCTTGGAATTAACCATATTTTTAAAAATTTATTATCAAAAGTCACTAATAGGGCACAGAACTACTGAAGATTTACTTCACTCTCTTCTTATAGCATGACATACAGTGTGAAGGATTCATATGGATTAGCACTTTTTAAATGAAAGTTTACAACCCCTGAGACTGAAAGGTGGTGTTAATTTTTAAATGCTGAGGTTTCGTTATTTTAAAATCTGTATTCAATGAATTTGAATTAGATTTCAAGACTAAATTATCCTCTGGTAAACTTTTAGGTGAGATACGACTAAACCCAGAACTGCAACAATATCCAAAATTTATTACTTACTTCTTAGTTACTTAAAGGCTTAGATTTAAGGTATCACTAGACTAATAGGTACTACCTACTTTTACAATTACCAATACTATTTTATGTATTCATTTTAGTAGCATATACCAAGTGCATCAAAAATCCATTTCAATTGCAAATTCCGGATTGAAAATTTATTTGCAAGATTATTCAATCCGATTTGCCAAGCAGACCATGGTACACTGGCTCTGAATTGTCTAATGTTTCTACAATTTGTAAGTGTCAACAAGAAAATAACATTGCTGACAAAAGACAGGACAGAGTCCTCTACACAGTAAGAGACCTTGCCCTTGCCTTTTATTGTGTGAGTCAGTAGATATAATTATTTCTGAAGAACACTACTGCTGTAAGTCATTCACATTGAACCTGCTATAAAAAAATATAAGTCAGTATGTTTATTTCTGTGGGTCTTAACAACTAGGCCTAATAATATTTTTATTAATGTAAATAATTTTATATAATACCTTTTAAAAATAATAATCCCCACTAAAATATTGATAAATCCCTGATATTTAATTGCATAACTCTGCTTTTTTTTTTTTTTTTCTGGGAGAGTTATGCACATTTTTGATTCATCATGATTATCTTGGAAATGCATAGTGCACACTGTTAAGTCAGTCAACATAAGAACAGTACTGAGAAGTGCTCAGTAATACTTGTGAAAATAGGCTATAAAAATAAGCCACTAGCAAATACTGCAATGAGACTGAGCTCCATGAGTTACAACATAAAAGAGTTAAAAACATGAATGTGAAGTATGACAAGAATAATGACAACACTATAATAGCAGGCAGGCAAACGTAACTCATGATGAAATTATGCCTAGGCCAAACACCATGGCTAAGTTCTCATTTAATTCTGGTTTTCAGCCAAGTTATCTATTTGCTTCCTAACTAAACACTCACCTATGTTGCTCAGTTGACATGAACTTGTCCTGGATGTGATTACTTTGAAGAAGGAATAGGAGAACAATTAATAATTTTTTTTTTCTTCTATTAATGGAATTGCAGAATTCAGAGAGCTGCCAGCAGTTAACACATTTGCATTCGTTCCTTGCTTTTACAGGAGATTCTGCTTCCACAACTGGAGTTGCTGATGTAATGTACAGCTCCCAGATGAGGCCTCTTGCTACTCAAGTTTCTCGAAAAACAAAAGATGCTCAGGAAAACTGTACCTATCATTGGTCATCTTGTGTATATAGACAATGCCTGTCAGAGAGCCAATCCAAGTGCATACTTACTTCCTGCACTTTCCACTTTTACAGTTCATCCCATAGAAAGAGTAAAGATTATAGCAACTTTTAAAACACTCAGCTGTATTTAAATAACTAGTAAGGCTAGAAAGGCTCTATTTCAACATGCAAGTGTGATGGAGACTAATGTTGCTGCAAAGGCTTTTGCATGTTTCCTGAACAGTCATTGCTATGAAGTTGCTTTCCCGCATGACATCTGCATAATATACCTACAATGACTGCAAGGATGCTCTCAATTTCCTTACTTTGGGAAGATCAAATTACACAGAACCAGAAATGGAAATTATACTTTTCCTAATGCCGGGTCAAATATAGAGGCAATATTTTCTAAAAACCATAAACTGTTACAAGGAAATAATGAAATACTCTCCTGTAGGCTTGAGGGCAATCTTTGATGTAAGCAAATACAATGTCATCAAGAAGAAAAGAAAAAAAAAAAAAGAAAAAAGAAAAAGGCTCCTTGTTTTTCTACCCTTCCCTGAACTCCAGCCTGGGACACCATGTACTGTTTATGCTTGTAGGGTCAGTGAACACTGAGCTTTCATTCATTTATTTTGGAAAATTTAGGACGAAAGACAAATTCAGATCTCTTGTATGGGCAGTTGTGTGTACTTCATTTCAGAAAAGACATTGCAGGTTAGATGGAAAATTACAGGAACCATGACCGTCTCATAGTAACAAAGAAGGCAATGCCACATCTTTTCATTCTTATTTTGACAGAGTTTGGGTGAATTATAAATATAAAAAAGATCTGATAAAATTATTTACCTAAAATGCCTAAGAACATTGGTAAGGCTTTATTTTTTCATGTCTTTGAAAGCTCAAAAAATACAGCTATAGCTAGGCAATCACCATGGTGAAAAAGAGAAATACGTATTTAAAGTGTCAAGAACTACTGCAAATAAAAATCAGAGAGTACTTGTTCTGTTTATATTAACAGAAATTTCTTTAAAACCTCACTGTTTGCTTAAAGATTAAATAAAAGATGTGACTGGTAACAAGGCATGGGATGAATGATTTGAAATAATTACACGTTCTGGCCACTGATTTAATAAAAAGGTAAGTTAACACCTAACAATCCTAGCTACAGGTTATTTTCACAAAAACTCTGCAGCACTAATGACTGATCATATTCTAATAAAAGGCTATATTTATTGCATAATTCGGCTAATTAAACCTGTAGTTTTCCATAAAACAGTTTTTTCAATAGTACGTATTTATCACTGAGTAATGCTGAAACCTTGTTTAAATGCTGAAATAACTGCAGTATAGCAAAAGTACCTTTTTAATATCCCAAATTTAGCTCTGTTCTTATATTTTGGGTGAATAAGGGTAGTTCTTTTTCTTAAGTTTTTTGAATGCTAAACCACCACTTCCAGGTTTACTACAGTTTGAACTGAAGAAGTACTATTCTTATTTGCAGTTTCACCACTGGATAAAGGTGTGCACTGAATACGCTCTTAACAGCGATCAGTCTTGATTCATATTTGTCACTGTGCTGGGTGACACAGAGTTTTTATTTTATTTATGGCTGTCTTGCAAAAGATGCGTTCCCTTTGACAGGGCGAGACTTCCATTAGACACATGGCAAAAAGTGAAAAGAGATATCTATAAAGCCAGCAGAGGGTTCAGGAAAGCCACCTGACCAGTTTCTGCAAGGCAGCCTGGGTAGTAGAAGTCAAATTTGTTCAAGAAAGGCGATCACCATTGGCAAACGATCTCGCATCAAATAGTCCTTTTAGGAAATCCAAGAAAAGGGGAAGACTGAAATAGTGCCTTCGCGATTTTGGGTCATTTTCAAACTTTGCAATTTTTGTCCATTAGCTGTTGGACTCTTTCTATTTGTTGTTTCTCTTTTGTGCCTTCGTTATCAGCATTCACTGTTCATCGTTTCTTATAGAGTTTTACCTACTTCTTAATGGCTGAGATCACAACCAAGACAGGCCTAGGAAACTTCAGTTACTGCAGCTGGGGCTAATAAAAGCATTGAGATTCTGTTGTTTGTTTGGAAGTTTTGCTGTAATTTTTTAGACCAGTGGAGACATTCAAGATGCTGACTGAGATCAGTAGAAACCATGGAACTCTTTTTATTAGCTTTGTTTTCCCTTGATCTGACTAAAATTAGAAGCACTAAAACTGCAGCTAACTTTCTGAGATGATACCATCACATATGGTTTAGGTGATTCTTGGCGACATAAAAGCAGAGACTTCCATTTTTCTAAGTTGTTCTAAGCAGCTGTATTAATAGAATGTTGTAACAGAATGGTTTTATTTTGCTATGTAGCATTTTAGTTGCATCCAAAGTCTAAAGACACATTATTAACATTACTTTCTAAAGAAGCAATTATTCCACTATAGATGGAAGAGCTGATTGGAGAACAAGGTCCTTTCTAATTTGATTGCACGTAATGTACTCTGTGATTATGTTTTGTTCAGCAAGGCATTCAGCCAGGCATTAATAAGTGTTCCTACTCGCTTATTGATCCTAACTAAGAATGCAGTCTTACTTCTAAAATTTACGGGAAAATCACCTGTACAAAATGGGAAGCACTCTTGTGTCATTTCCAGTGGTGTGGAATTACATTTAGACTCTTAATTTGCATTTTATTGCAAGTTGTGCCCTTATTAAGGTATGCACCTCTTGTCTCGTATATCTTCTATTAGTAGTATCTGCAGAACAGAATCCTCTGTCTCCCCTTCTTTCTCCCTCCCTCTCTGTCTCTCCCTCCCCTTATCTCATAAGAAGTCTCCCACAGTTAAGAGTCAGAGATGAACAAATTTTGCTTTGCTGCATCAAGTGTATGCCAGTGAACATTCACTTTGCTGTACTTCACTTTAGCTATTAAAATAAACAAAATCCTTTCCTAGAAAAATCTTTCTGAAAAGATTCGAGACACTTTTATATATCATTTGAACAGATTTTCAGAAGAACTAGGAGAAGACTTAAAATTCTGAAGGAAATAGTTCTTGACTACTGGCCAGTAAAATAGATTTTTAAAAGGCACATAATACATAAATGTGCATTTTTTTAATATATGATATTTAATCTTGCATATTTGTGCATGGCACATGGCATGACTAATTCTCAACTTGCCTTGTCTTATAACTGAGTCACAGTTTTAGAAAATAGTAAAATATTTTAAGCCTGTTATTCTGAATCAATATTATGCTTCTGAAGATGATCTATCACTGAAACTTAAGCAACAGTGCTTCAGTCCTTCAAGGGCAAATGTATTTGCTTCACAGAGACCTACTGAAACCATGTTTGAAGTTAAACAAAAGCAGTTTTTGTAGCAGGCAAGGAATTAATGTGTGAAATATTAATAGCCTTACAATTTCTTTCTATCAACAGCATATAGGCTATCCTTTTGAAACCTTTCAATTGTAAATAGTAGTAATTTATACTAGGCATCATGCATTGTCAATTATTTTCTTTGGACTTTAAGTCTTTGAATGCTAGGGGCTGTAAAAGTAGAACAAAGATTAAAGAAGAAATTTTCAACGGTATGAAGAGTTCTTAAGGAACTAGCTCCTATTCAAAATCAGTGAGAGCTGGACACCCAATCAGCATGGGTACTTTGAAAATCTCTCAATACTCTTTCATGCAAGTCCCTTGCTATAGAAACAGTACTGAACTAGAAGTCTAATTGAGAAATACTATGCGGAGTGTGACAAGGAAAGAGAGGTGAGGAAGTGAATTAGCTGCATATTTCAAGACAAAAACTTTTTCCCAGACATGTCTATTACACTTCCTGGTTGAAATAAAAATCAAAATCTTCACCAGCATGCAAACTCTTAATTGTCTTTGTCCCTCTGAATTTCAAGATATGGACCCTGAAGATGTCTTCTCTTTGGGAATTAGGGTATTCTTTTTCAGCAATATTGCTTTGTTTTATTGCATGTTATTTTGATGTTATAGTTGCTTGCATAAAATAATATAAAACCACTTATATCTGCGTTTAGAGAGGACCTGTTCATCTTGCCTGTGCTATGCCTGATAAAGGGGTTTTTGATAGGCAAAAGCCATGTCTCATCTCATTTTACAAGGTAATAGTTACAAATAAGTGGATGATTAGTGCCTTCCCAGCACCCTTCCTACTCTCCCAAGTTTCAACAAGGACCAAGGAATGACTGGCAAGCCAGAAGATTGCATCTTCACTAACTTCAAAAATGTAAAATTAAGTGTTAGCTAAAACCATTATGCCCCAGAAGGTAGAAGGTGGGGACAGGACAATGTAGAACTTCAGCTTTAATCAAAGATATATTATTGTATTGTATTATCTACATTCATAAACCAACTTTATTCAGAGTTTTAGATATGAGTGGCCTTGGAATACTCAATTTTCAAGTTCATTGCTAGTTTCCTAACCATTATCCTATGCTATTTCATAAATAACATTGTACTGAATTATTATAAGGCAATATATAACGTATACCACATAACTAAGCTTGGCCCACCATATATATTAGTCTAATATTTTAAATGTTCATCTTCCAAGTCAGGTAGTCCCTTACTGAGGCTCTGATTTCTCAAATGACTGACATGATTGGAGAGAGAAGGTTTTTGCATAACCACTTATAATTACGGAAAATATTTTATTTCTATTATTTCTCCCTCTCCTGAAAAATGAGGATGAGCAAGATCACCTGACACTCTAATAAAAGGAAGCTTATCCAAACATTGTATCATTTTACACATTCTTCAAGAAAAAACTCAATTTTCTCTCTTTAGGAGAGCTTTACTTAGAGGTCAGGATGAAACTGATCTAATCAGAAAGGGTCACTTCAAGGCCTCTTTAACTTTAGGTCTCTTAGCTTGCAAAGTTACATAGGACTTAAATATTACCCAGGTTTTAAAGATTTCTGCTTTCTTAGCTATAGACACCTGGCATAACAAAGTTATACTCATATGTAATTAGTGAAAATCATAAGGTCTTAAGAGAAGAAGATATGTCCATTTTGGTGTATCAGACATGTTTAATTATCCTTCAGTCTTAAATTGTCCATGCTTTTTCGTGCACTTGTTTAAAGTAATACTCGCTGATCACTGTGGTTGCTAAGAAAAAAATCTTGTAAACGAATGGACGATTGAGGTAGGTTAAAATAGATAAGGCATATGGACTACAGAAGACTGGATTAGAAGGTTACTAATGCTCATGCACAAATGGATTATATCAGAAAAGAAATAGGAGTGGTCACAATGATGTGTACCGTGCACAGCAAAAGGTCCATTACAGAACAGACTTAACTGGAACCCGTGGGAAGGTGGTAACTCTCATGCAAAATATTAGAGAACTGAGATTGTTTTGAAAAGAAAGACAAAAAAAAAATCACTGAGACGTATGACCCTATAGCACATAAAGGATGCAAATGAAGAATACAAGTAGCAAATATCAATACTAGAGTCCAAAGAAAATCATTAATAATTGTATAATAGCAGGGAAATATCTTCAGGCACAGACACAAATGCTTTTACAAACAATGCATAGGATGTGAACTCTAAAATGGGCAATGATTGGTTCACACCAAAATAACAGGACAGCAGCCTTATATCTCCAAGAATGTGGGATGTCTTAACATTCTAAGGTAAAGTTTGAAATGACTGACATATTTCCATGGATGATATAATCTCTCTGATGTCTCTCCACTGCTTGTATTAATATAATATTTTTCATGGCAGTAGTGAGCAGAGACCAGGGCGGGTTTGGGAACCACAGAAGCAGGTGCTGCAGAAGGCAACACTTGCTCGCCAATCCCTGATTCAGTGTCCACATAAGTCCCTGGCAGGTAACAAATTGGCTTCGTGGAGCCTTCCATAAAGTCTTCATAGCTAAACAGGCTGGTTTTGCTGATATAGACATGACAACACAGTACTAGTAACTGTTGGCAGATGTACCAGTAGCTGAGAGTAAACAGTAGGATTCAGATCTCCCTGGCAATAGGTATTTTCCTGCTAGAAACAATTTTGATCTTTCATCCAAGAGAAACATTTATTTCTTTCTTTAAATATAATTCTGATTTTTTTTCCATTCTGCCAGCTGATTAAAAGATTCTGGCTTTGTGCCTTGAAATAACACATTTTCAACTTGCCAAAAAAACTGCTTATACTGAGCCATTTTGGCAAATTTCTATTATAACCAAGCAAGAAAATCAAGGTCCAACTTGACATCTGCATCTGGTTTTAATCAAAGTATTAAGACTCTCATATCGATAAGTTGGCCAGAAGTTGCTCAAACAGTAACTACTGCCACACTATCACTGTAATAACTAGTTCAATTACATGAATTACTATGATGCAGCCTGATTATTTTCCCTTTGTCTTTACAAAAAGAAGACTAAGTAGATAATACACAAACTTTTGTGAAATAACTTCATGCTTTAAAATACTATTTGTTTACATCAGGTGAAACCAAACCTTTCTTTCATCCCTCAAATATTAAACAATACCACACTAGGATGCCTAGTCTTGCATAAGAGAAGGAGTTTGGGGACTCATTCCCATCATCCAGCCGATAATCTTCCTTGTTTTAAGTCAGAGTTCTAAAATTTGATAGTTAACACATCTCTGTAACCCTTTCTACGATTACCTTTATTCAGAGATACTGACAGATAAACAAGAGATTGAAAACAGGCATTATGACAGATTTACACCTATAGGACCAAATCGTTTCTATGATGATTTTCATACGTTTCACAAAACTTCTTCTTACCTTGCGGATTAATTTATTTAACTTAGAATATATTTTCACACCTCGAGTCATAGTACTGATACTAATCTTACAGCTTTCAATGCATCCAACCAACGGTCCACTGTTAAACAGGAAAATATGTCAATGTTGTCTGACCTTTTTTATATGTAATAAAAATATTTTAAAGAATAATTGAAATGAACAGAGCTTGCCAATAAGCTGTTTTTCCTTATACTAGCAAGATTTGATATGTGGAATTTGGAGGGAAGTACTTGTAGATCCCAGCACTTCCAGCACAAGAATGGTTCTGTTTTATGAAATCTTGCCCTCTAGAGGGTGCCTACAAATGAGTGAAGTTATACCACCAATGCATTATCATCACTAAGCCTTCAAGGCAGCTTTCAATGTCCTACTTGTTTTACCAAGGGACAGCAGAGTTTTGAAAGGTGAAATCAGTTAGGAATGAATTGTCATAGTGATATGCAGCTAGATTTCATTTATCATTGTTTTGTTACAGCCTTACAGAGCTAGATTCCTTTTATCATAATTCTGTACACTGTTATGTTTTGCTTTGTAAGCTGTGTGGTAGTTGAGTAATTCTCCCCTATGAATTAATATAATGATACTTCTGCTTCTCCCACTTCACATTAGTGGGGAAAAAGAAGTCTAGCATATGCACTTTCAGCAGTACAATAGATTTTTACTGAGTCTATTTTAAGAATATTTCTTGCCAGGAAGAAGAAGGAAAAAATAGAAATCGAACTGCTTTGTGAAAGTTCTGTTCCTTTAAAAAATTCAGTACAAGAACCACATCATTAAAACAGCAAACACATGAAAACTACATCCAAAAGGGCAGGAGACCAGATCTGGATGCATTTTGACTTACACCAGTTTATTTAGCCAAGGCACTTTAGCAGCTGCCCTTAGAGATAAACATTTATCAGACTGAAATACAGAAAGTTCTCTGTTTCACACAGCACTTGCCATTAGATGTTTAGCTTTAGAGTGAGACTAGAAGAGGTAGTATCTGTCACATCTTTATCCTGAGCTGGTTTGAGGATCTGTATCATGCTACTATATGACCCAATTCTTCAGAACATGCCAGTGGGCAAATCTCATCTCCTTGAATTTGCTAATGCTAGCGATTACTTCTTAACTGTAAAATTGCTCAGGTCAGCAAGAACTAAGGTTTTTCAGCAGAGGACGAACAAAGAGAATTAAAATGTTTTCCTTTTCTATACTTGCATTTGTATTTTGATGTTCCAAGAAAAGAAAACGCCATTTTCTAAGATGTCATGCACAGAGACAAAAAAATTGTAACTTAAATGCTAATAAAAAGCATGTCAAGTTTCTACTCTCCCTCCACTCTTACTGGAAACATTTACAGGAGATAAACTGGGACTCTTTCCAGTGTACATTTCAACAAAGTCACTGGTAGTTTGAGAATGTACTGAGTGCTTTCTTGTATGCTGGTAAGAAGATAACATTTATTTGTTCGAGAGATCTAACACCTGTAAGCTTTTCTACTCAGGCTTACAAGCATTAGTAAAGATAACAAGGCTCCTCTCTGATGAAAGGATGTGCTTGTAAAATCTTGTCTACATAAGGGCTTAATGAATATGCAAAGTTGTTATTGCATAGGGAAAATTTTGAAATGTGGCCAAAATATATATTTAGCGGTGAAAGAATGCTTTTTCAGTAGCAAACCCTATTTCACTAAACATTTAAATTTTGTTCCATTTTCATTCTTTCATTAAATAAATCATTCACTTAACAGCATGGGAACCATGAGGTGTTTTCAAATACCCTGCAAAAAACCTACACCCATTTGCATCTGAGGTTTTTTTGAGTTTCAATGCTACAACACGTGGAATAGTGCAAAGTGTGAATACTTAGGCATACTCAGATGACAACCATAAAGGCTAAATAAAATTGACAAGGTTTTCCTTTGTATTTTTCCTTGGAGAAGAAACCACTCTTATAGATGTTTGGGAACATACTGCCTTAGTTTATTGAACTTAGGGAAAAGAAACTTCCTTAACATAGATTATACTTCTCTATTCCTGTCTTCTAAATTATAGCTGTTACAGCTGGACATTTTCTATTAAGTATAAGTTAGCAATAGGAATGAACATTGTAAAAATTTACCTAGAGCCAGGGTGGATTAAATTGTTCATAATGCTATGAACCTGTGCAAACCCAGATCCTACATGTCTCCAAAAGTACTGTCAAGCAAACATTAAAGTTCATCCTTATGAGCTGCTTAGTGACAAAAAACAATGCACATTCTTTAGTCTTAGAGCAATATTCACAAAAATTCTCACTTGTCTAAGAATGCATAATTTTACAAGAAAAAAGACAGGAAATAGGTATTTTCAATGCATTAATTTATCATTATAAGGTGAGGGAGTGGTCTAAGTCCAACAAACGTGGTACTTAAGGAAACAGAAGAGAAATACATGGAGAAGGAAGATTCTCTGCAATTGGCAATCTGTATAGAGAAGACAATGCTTAATTTGTGCATTAATAAGCAAATTAACTGATTAATGCATGCGCAGATGTGTAGGAGTAGTTTAAACTATCAAGGAAATTGTAGAGCAAACACATTGCCACTATTGTGAAGTCTGTATCAGAGATAAACCCCATATAGTGTACTCTGCACACACTCCAAAGAAAGAAAGAAAGAGAAATTTAGGCAGCTTGCACTTTTTGGATCTTGATACCAAACCTACCGAAACTCATGAGTCACTGACCTTAACTGGTTTTGAATCAGGCCCTTAAGAGGAAAATTAAGGATCCATGAGACTATTTACTACCATTCAAGCACTCGCAACATTTAGCTTGACAGAAAGTGTAACCCAACCAATTATCCATGCAGTGTTGTATGCAAATAATTAGCAGTTTACACTGTAATTGCTCTGACCTCCAATAATTATCCTGGTAAAGTGTCAACAAGCAGTCACTTGCCAAGCCTATCTATAGATTGGTGAGAGTTTTGTTTACTGTTCCTTGAGTTCCTAGTGAACTACAGAACACATCTACGGCATTAGAAAACACTTTGGCTCCTAAAGGGTTGCAATTAAAACCATACCAATATAGTACACATACTAAGGGCCTGATTCTGCAAAATTATTAATGCCAGCAGATGCTTGGCTCTGTAGAAAGGCTGTTAATGTTGCCATGGAGGGTAGCAAATTAAAATTTAACTTTACCGAACTTTTGCTAATTCAATAAGCTGTACTATATCTTGATGGCATCCTCAGTTTCTCAGCTTCACTCAATTTAATTCTAAATATACTTTTTATCACAACATTTTGTATGAATCTATTTTGAACATGACCCTATACATCACTCGCAGCACTGCTACACAATCACATTTTTACTTCTTCAACCCTTAGTATATATTTCAGGTGCTTTTACTGATGGTGGTCCTGGGTCTTCCCAATGTTAGCCTCAACCACTTAATAAACTTACTTTTACTACATCATTTCTTGAATGTTCTTATTCACATACTACATTTACTGCAGCAATGACCTGGATTACAATTCTTGGTTCGAAATATCTCAATAGAGTAAAAGTGGCCTCAAATCACCCACTGAAAACATGGAAAATGTCTCCTTGTAGCAGCAGGAGATATATAAATCCCTGAAGAGATAAATTATCTCTTGTGATTTTTATGTTTGAAACAATGTTGTGTGTCTCAGACTTTCTGAGGTGCTACAAAATAAGCGTAGCAGGGACAAAGCAGAGTATCACTCTACTATGTTTTACTCTGGTACATCATAATGGAAAGCTTTGGATATGGAACAGCAGGACACTCTCTGCAGACTCCTTTCCTGTGAAAAAACTATTACTACTGTTCTTCATGAATTTGAAAGGGAATCGATTCAGACAATCTCAAAGAAGTATTCACTGAAATTTTCAGTATTGTGCCTTCTAAATACCAAGAAGATTACCTGCTAGCACTCATTACAAATTGTTCCTCCCCTCTGCTCCTTTGACTGCCCCTACAATGATCCCTCACTATTACTACATAGGAGAAACATCTGCAAAATATGGGTACGTTATTTCATGTTGTGAGTCACTGAAACATGTCTACTGTGTCGCCTCCCAAGAGAAGATCTTAGATTCACCTTGTAACTTCCACAACAGGAAGCAAGGAAGTTAGACTTTTGCTACCCAGAGAGAGTGCTCTTTGCCAGTTATCGTTAACACTTACATGTCCAAGCGTGACAAGTATGTAGAGTCTGCATCATGGAGAACGGAGAATGGGGTAACATCATTGTTACTGTTCAACTTAAACTTTAAAAGACACTCATTAATTTCTCCAAACTTCCCCAGACTACCAGAGGGATGCAATTTATGCCTGTTAACTTTCATGTACCTTGTGATAATGGAAGGCAAAGATAGCTGTCAAATTAATAAGCCTGAGCTTGAACAACTTATCTGCCATAGACACCAAGTGTGCTGCAGCTGATGCTTTTTACATGCTTTGCCTCTGGCACTGAGCCACTTGACAGTTCAAAATCAGCAGGAAACTTCACCTCTCTGATTTTGAAAACATATACCTGAGGAAGCCCAATATGATAAAAATAGCAGGAAAACCTCATGAAGAGTAGATTATACAACTGGAAGACATTTAGAAGTAAATGTTACTTTGTTGGCAGAACTAGATGAGAAAACCTGCCTTTACAGTATGAATGAAGGAAGGTTAACTGTGAAACTGGAATCGTTAAGCCAAGTGCATCCTTGACTTCAGCAGCACTTACACATCAGTTTAAATGTTTCCTGAAATGGGTACCTAAAGATTTGCCTGTCTGAGTCTTTTAGTTCTTAGGTAGAGAATCTCTATGAATTATACACTTAATGACTGCCTTCTTGCTCAGGATAGTACGATTGTTTATATATGCCTCTCATTTTTTTAATCCAACTGTAGCTAAAAATTCAGGGGGAGAATTGAAAATTTTCCACTACTGGATTTGTAACAGGGATCCTTGCTTTAAATGGTCCTTATTCTGCACATTTTTATGAATTCCATTGGACCAAGCATATGTAATGTCAGCTGATCTCTATCAAGCATTTTTGTTGCACAGGAAAATACTAAGGTAGCCAATAAGCAGCATATTGTCTGTGACTCTGTACAAGCACACCAGAAATCTAACTGAATCATACTGTGGCTGTCTTGCAGTCTATACAGCTGAATTTCCTTCACATAAAAGAAAGAAGACTGGTGTCTGGCCAGAACATGTACCCTGGGGATGGAAACTGGTGGATGCTCTCTAGTCCTCACATGAAGACACTGTACTTTTCTAAATCTTCTTCCCACCTTTACCTAAACCTTAAATACCAAGGAATTTCTCTACTAATTGATGCAGCCAGGCTCTCATTGCCAAGAAATGTCTCCTCAGTGTAAGCTTTTGTTCAGATTGTAATGAGTAATATCAGTGTATGTTTTGATGCTGTATAAAGGAATGTAAGTAGTTAGATCTATAGACACCTTAAAGCTTGGCTTAGAAAAGCATTAGAAAATCCACTTTGGGAACATTTTTGTAGTGAAGATAGAGAGACTTCATTAGCTAATACGTGACATTATGCATATTATGCATAGCATAAAACTCTACCAAAAGGCTTCACATTTTGTAAGAAAATTTTGACACATTGAAACCTACACTAAAATGTGTAAAATCTGACTTAGTCCCTTTTTGATCACCCCTAAAAAATTTGTGACATTTGATAAAAATGCCTGAAACTTCATTTTGAGTCATCTGAAGTTCTAGCTTTACAGAATTCAAACATTACTTAATGTGAAACTCATAGCTCCCAAACTCCACATTTTAGATTGTGTGATACAGTGTTACTAAGTTTAACAGTTGAACAGAAAGTATCTTTGACACCCTGAGTATTTCTCCTTCCAGTATTTTCGTCATTCTCAGTTATTAGCACTGTGCTGGTTTGACTAAAATGAGTTCATTTTTGTAATGCAGTTAGAAACCTTTCTTTTTTGTAGCTAGCATAGTTGTTGTTTGGACTTAGTTACAGAATAAGAAGATAACACCCATGACAGAGTTAATGTTTTTAATTGCTCTGGCCTGAGAACCAAGGACTTGTTCTGAGCTGTCTGCCCACAGGTGTGAGGCAGTGGGGAAGGGGGGCAGGGATGGGGCAGAGCTTGACTGACATCCAGACTGATCAATGAGAGTGTTCCATCCCATTAGCGTGCCGGTTCATATTTAAGGAGAATTGGGATCTTCCAGTTAGCTCTTTGTCAGAGCTGCAACAGAGACCTGTTTGGGGGAGTTCTGTTTGGGACTTTCTTTAGTTCAGCCTTTGGCCATCCTGCCCTTTTGCGGAGGCCTCCGGGCCTTTCTGCCTTTTTCTCACTTCTCTCTCTGCGATCAGCTGTTCGGGGCCAGGTGCCGCTGCCCGGGACTGGCTGCTCAGTGAGGATGGAGTTAGTGAGGAATTGCATCGAGTATCTTTTATTTTATATTCTATTTTCATTTTTTATATATTATTATTATTAGTAGTAGTATATTAGTGTTATTTTGTTATTTTATTAAACTGTGTTTCTCTCAATCCAAGTTTCTCCCTTCCCTTTTAATTTTCTCCTCTATTTGGGGGTGGGGTGCGGGGAATGTGAGTGGCTATCGCTGTTATATTGCTAGCTCAGGTTAAACCATGACAAGCACAAAGTTACTTCTAATACGTAATATATTTAAATACTTCTAAACATTACTTGCAGTAAGTCTTTTCTCAGTTTTTGGTAATGTAGTCAAGTACAGGAATATGTCTTGAGAACTCCAATCCCTTCAAACACTACTGGTTTTGAAACACCATGTGAGCCTTCTGATACATTGATTTTGGGTAATATTGTCCCCTTAGACTGACGGTTTATTTATCAGAATACTGTATTCAGCTTTGCATTTTATATTTCACACTGTAATATCAGAGAACAATTTTTTATTTGTACTTGGGTTGTAAAAGTGTACAGAGATTGTACTTATTGAGATTATTTTCTCCCCATATTTCCATGAAGTCTGAGCTGCCAGCTTCCTAGCACTGTGTACATTGTTAGCAGGTACACTGAGCTTGAAAAGCAATCTCTTATTTCAAAGCTTAGATTTCCAGTCAGAAATCTAATCTGCACTTTTTTTCCAGTGCTATTCATCCACAGATAATGAAAGCTGAGAGTTCTGATAGAGGATGAAAACACTAATAGCATTTATTTATATCTGCATGGATACAATTTTTAGGCATCTTTACTAAGAATACCGTGAAAGTTGCATGTTAATTGCAAGCAAAGCTCAAAGACTGAACTTTGGAGGGCTGCAGAGGTATTTAGCACTGCTATCCCTGTTCTATGTGATGCAGGAAGGCATCCTCTTAAGAAAGTTACCTTCACCTTTCTAACAGAAAAACTATTTAAAAATACTACTTGCCATTTTGTGGATTCCAGGACCTAAGTTTACATTTGTCAGCATTTGCCAGTAACAAATATATATCTTAGAAAATGTCAAGGTAAATGACAGTACACAGTGAAGCAGCAACTTCCCACAAATAAAAATTTAAGATCACTATTCTCTCGTTAGAAAACACTGCTGGCTCATTTCCCTTCTGAAAATCTATGTATTCACTTTTCCTTTACAACAAATTCCCAGGTAAATTGATACCTCAAATTTGATACATCAAGTCTGTGAGCACTGCTCACGTGACATACTCACATCACAAAATTTGTTGGTGTGAGAAAACAGTTTTGAAATTATCTACACATTTCTTCTGATACTTCAAAGAATTGCAAGGAAATATATCAATTATATTGTGTAACAAAAGAACATAGAAAGTTATAGGAAGTATTCACTTGCCAACTTTCAGAATAAAGGGAAAACTTGCAGTTTAACCATCTCAGCAATACTCTGTGTTCTTTTCCAGCTTTGATCTCTTCAATGAACCTTTGAGAAATCATAAGACCACACAGGGTATTGCTGATAGGTCATAGGAACACCTTGTTTCTGCTTGTTATCTGGTTACCTGTACAGAAAGTGAACTACAGAAGTCAATAAAAATCACTTCAATAATTTGGTAATTCTCAATATTTTCTTGATTTGGTTTTCTTAATAACATTTAATTTTACTACATTTTATCTTTTTTTTTTTTTTCTGAGTCTGTTTCCAAGTTTAGCTGATTGAAAACTAGTATTAAAAACAATCTGTTTCCTGAAGTTGTTATCAGGGTTCAAAAAGGAAGCACCAACAGCTATTTCCCTCCGTCACAAGCTGTATCTGCCTTACTAACCAAGATCCTACCCAGAATAAAGGAGTGTGGTCCAAAAGGGAAAGAATTACAGCGACTCCATTCTGAAGGAAAATTACAATGAAAAATGAAGACATAGCAACAGATGGAGACAACTGCTTCTCCCATCTAAAGCAATGTTTATTGCCCACCTGCTGGCTGGAAAGGTTAGCATTTCATTCAGGGCCTAAAATGAAGGGGGAGGCGGGGTGAGGGGGAAGGAAAAAATAAATTCTAAAAGTATTTTTTTCCAGTGCTCAGAATCCAAAATGAAACATAAGCTTAAAGTTATTTTTTCCTTAATTCCTCCTATTTCTACTTTTTAACCAAAAGGGAAGTACATTACTTTGTCCCTTAGAGTTACACGTGTCCATAATTTTAAGGGAAATAATTTATTTCAGTCATTTTTTGAATGAGCAATGGGATAAATCAATCAAACCTCAAAGGAACACTAACCAATACATTGTTGACTTAAACATTGGTTTCAGTGTAAAATGTAGCCTAAAGAAACTTAAGTTTTAAAAGAAAAACTGGTAATGAAACACAAAGCCATGATTTGAAGCTTTACTCCAGCGGTTTGAAGTGTTACTAACTTCGTACCTATGAAATAAATATAATTCATGTATGTTCACTTTTGAAATTCTGCCTTTTAAACTGTGATGTTAGTCTGGCCTCTATTTTTGTACTTGTAAGTCTGGTAAGGAAATGCCATGGTATGGAAGAAAACTGCTACATAGTTTAATTAGCAGTTTAATAAGCTGTGAATGTTTACCATGTCTGCATATTAATATTCTTCAATGTCTCATTGACTGTTCTGTGAAGGAGAAAGTCTTAAAGCCGTTAGAAAACTGGATTCTCTGCTCAGAATCTGGAAATATCCAAGGAAAGTCCTCATCAGAGTTCTTGGAAAACTTCATCCAGCCTAAGTAATCTGTGATCTCGGAGAGATTCTAGTCAATCTGGGCATCCATCTTCTGTGCTGGTGGTGCACCCTGAACTACTGATATGACTGCAGAATATCAGAACCACTCAAAGAAACTGGAAGAAAAAACAAGAGTTTCCGAGAATTGACCTGTAATACTCCATCAAAGAAAGCAGTGGAGAATTCCTCTGTTTCTACTGAAAATGCTGTCTGAAGTCTGAAAAACTGTCCAGAGAAGAATGAAAATCTGAAGCCAACTGTGAATAATATTATGATTTTCAAGCCTCTATGAGACCTCAGTATGACTACATTTAACAATCTTTTTTGAAGGCCACTTTTTGGCTACAGCAACTTGTAATGCACGCAGCCTCAAACAATATTTATTATTTATACAGTAGCTCAATTAAGAGATCCTGCTTCAACCACCACTGAAATGTGAAAAAAAGTTAAGTCCAAATTATTGACTGTACTAGCGAATATTGCCCTTTATATTGAGACATTTCATACCTAAATATGATTTTATCACATGTATTTATCTTGCTTATTGTTGAGCACACCATCAGCTATCTATTTCCTCTATACCACAGTGGACTGGGACAACGAAAAAGATGTCATATTGTAGCTAAGTAAATATATCTAAATTAGCAATTTTAATTGTTTAAGATAATTGCAACCAGATTTGTGATAATCAGGGTGTAACTCTTGAAGAAAAGAGACTTTGCACTTTGTGGGATGAGTGTAAATACAGTCTTTCAAGGATCAATAAAGTCAGAAAAACTGCCATAATGCCATAATGCTTACTGCAGTTTATGCAGAATAAGCTTCTCAACTGCTCCTACTGGTCTTTCAGACAAAGAACATAAGACAAATGGAGGGTATGAACCAAATTTAAGCATCACACGGAATAACAGAATTCTTAACACTTTTTTGATATCACTAGAATGCATATATTTTTGTAAACTGTCACAATAACATATATGGAAGCAATAAAAATAGTTACTCATGTTAATTAGATGTCAGCGACATACACTGAAACAAGTTTGGGTGTTTTCTTTTAAATTCACCTATTGGTCTTCTGTAACATATAAGAAATTATGTATAGCCAAAGGGAGGGGGTTTTTTTTGCTTTCTTTTCTGTGACACACACCATGAAAATACCTAATATTTCAAACGGTTGTCTGTTATTACAGTTGAAAGAGCAATAATCTTTTCTAGATTGTTTTCAAGACAGCAATAAAGCTGCATTAGGAATATTTCAAAATGCGATATTGGTATACTATCAGCAATTTTAATTTTACAACAAGCATATTTTTGCATTTGCATCATCAGCATCATTTGTAATTGCTAATGTTGTTTGCTCACAAGTTAATACAAAATTGACTATTTGCTTCCAGCTAACTACCCAGATAATATGCTGCATAGCATGAAGTACATAAGTCATTATTTGATCTGGAAGATATTTTAAAATATTTTGATAATTTATATTCATCTGAAAAAAGGATTAACAACTCTAAGATATACTGCATAATAGCAGGTTTAGAAATTATGGAAACATTCATGCATGCCCTCATTAAACCATTCTCTCTAAATGCTGGAATTAAAAGGATTTGAAAATGTGTCCAACCTACTAGTAGCTCCTGCTGTAACTTTGAGAATAGCTTGATATGCAATTTTCAAAAGTATATCAGAATAAGCAAAATAAAATTGGAAAGACTTTTTCCAGGCTCAATAATATTCATGCTTTTATTCCACTGTTTGAAAAATAATCAAAAGAAACGGCTCATGTATGCGCTTAAGTTCATGACACTACACATTAATCGCAGAATAAACCACAATAAGGAATCAAAGACAAGTCATCCAATGAAAATTCAGATCTAAAATGTATCAAAGTGGAAAGCAGATGTAGACAGGGATTCAATTAAGTGGTAAATATTGTTTTGCAAATAACTGATTTCATATTCAGATTTCAAGAAAAGAATTCTAAATTCCTATTCTAAATTCAGCCACTTTCCCTGGAATAAGTACTGAAAACTCAGAAAACTAACTGCTAATGAGCATTGAATGCTGACAAGAGATTTTTCTTCATGAGGAACATTCAGAAGAAATTAAAATGAATGTGTGCATGCTTATATAAGGAAATATTTTAATATTCTTTCCTTAAAGCCAAGTTATTCCAATATTTCAGCATTGGCAATTAATTTATTCATTCCTATCTCACATGCAACATATTAAGAAGTATTTACCATGGAAGAATAGATTTGGACACAAAACTTTCATGACCTTCATTAAAGCGAGAGTTAATTTCAATGCCTTGTTAAAGTATTTACTCACTGATAATTTTAATACAGTTTGAGAATATCTGTCTACCCAACCATTGACAGTTTAACATACTATATGATTTTTAAGACATAAACCTATGCCTTCTTGTCATTTGAGTTATAGAGAAAATGGTGAATTTGCTAATGTGTGTTAGACAGCTGGTCCATCTAGTAACTGATTGTCCTCTTAGCAAAGTCTGATACCAGGGGAAAAGAACTGTAACATGCAGAGCATTAGACATAAAACAGGAAATAGCACAAACCAAAGATCAATTACTCTACCAATAGTTCCAGTAAACTTTTTATAGTTTAGATACCACATAGATACCACTTCTTGTCAGTCAAATCCTTATTAAAGAGAATAGGAAGTAACAACAGGCTGCTCACTTACCCGAGTGATAGATTATCCTGTGTTCGCTATAATACTTGCTACTGAGTATGAAGCTTTGCTTCTATCTTGAAGGGCTATAAACGTCCCTGCTAAGGCGCATGATATGCTATCAAGGTCTATATAGGGCTTAAATAAAGATGATGGCTTCCTTGATGAAGGCTCATCATCTATATCTAAGAAGCTATCTAAGCTATATCTAAGCTAGCTAAGCTATATCTAAGAAATGCTAATAGTGAAGGAATTTCTTCTTGTTCCCTGCCCCTCAACAGGCAATTAGCTTTACTCTTCAAAATTATAGTATGATCCTTGTATCAGTTTACATGGCTTCAAATCTTAATTATTTATTGGTCATGAAATTGTCCTTTGAAAGATTATACATAAGTATTTCATACTATGAACTTCAGCATCTTTGATTTAAACAGATGGACTCTGAGTTATATAGTCTCCTATTTATTTTTAAATGTTAGAGCTTTAATTTTGAAAATTTCAGTCTTACACGTAAAGATAAAATGTGCATTATTTATGTCTATATCAGTATCAATGGCATAAGAGCAACAGGTTAGCATTTAGCTAACAGAGTAATTTTGTCTAGAGTCTCAACATAGCCAGGTTTGGTTCATGCAAATTACAAATACGCTGCTGCTCTGAGTCATCTCTGACATTGTTCCTAAATCGCAGAACATTATCTGAGTGGAGACAGTGGAGACATCTCCACAGCTCTTGTAAGTCCTGTCTGTACACAAATATTTTTTTTTTCCTCAAATGGCAACTGCCATACTGAGCAGAACACAGGGCCTCATAGTGTGATCTAAGTTGATATGGCTATTTGCATTCCAGCGTGCATGTATTTTTATATGGAGATGGATGGCAGGATCCACCTCTCTGAAGTCAGCAAAGCCATATTAATTTACATCACATCAGCAGCTGGTTCTTAACACACTTAGTTTCTCCCTACATGGTTTATTTGTCGAAAGCTCAATAACTCTAATATCTTTTGAAAATGAAAATGCACATCTAGGCATAACAGAACAACTCAAACATTGTTATTATAGCTGAGATGACATATTCAGCAAGATCAATGTTCATATTGAGACGTTTGTTAATGAAACACCTAGACATATGGCTAATTTATGCTTCTCAACTCCTGTAGGCTAGCTACTGTGACTGTCATGAGATATATAGTTGTCCAATTTATCTAGCTAGATTAAAATCGTGAGCTCACAGCACATCAATGACAGCTTTATACTTACTCTCTTGGTCTGCACAGCAAAGATAGAAAATGCAATTTCACTAACTCTCTTATTTAATTAAATAAAGGAAAAAGAAAAACAGGTGAAGTTGTTACAAGAGTATCAATCCCACTTGACTTACAGAACTTGGACAATAAGTCAAATTCAGTGCTAACCACATTAGGACTTGGTAAATCATTGAGAGAATCTAATTGACTGACTGGCATCCCAATGGGCAGATTAATCTCTGTGAACTCTCCTGTTGAATGTGCACTGCTCAACTCTCCACAAAACATTATTTTTCATAGTATAACATACTTGATTTTTACAATTAAAAGTATTTTTAATAATCTCTTCTTCAGCTAGAAGAATCTATGGTCAAAATGTCAGCTTTAATCTTATTTTGGTAGCATGTATCCTAAAAAATATTCTACCTACACTGATGCAGCACTAAGTTTGCTTCTGTTAAAGAGGCAGGGAGATTATATTGAAAGTAAAAGTGACTTGTTTTGTTTTGTTGCAGCTCTTCAGTTTTTCTCTGATACCTAGTTCAGAGATTCAGCAAACCCATACGTGCTAGTAATGAACACAGAGTAATCACAACCTAGAGAAGACTGGTGAAGATGAATATTCACAGTGTGTGAAGAAAGCTAAGGAAAACCTTAACTCAGTCACACAATAAAATATTTCAAGGGAGCATCTCACTGTTGCATCTCTCACAACATTTACTCCAGATGTTACCCCACTGTCCCAGTCTCGCTGCATTTGGGTCATTATTTCTACCTCAGAATTCTCTTGCAAAGCCCCCTTTCAGTTGCTCTGCACAGCTGATGTGTGTTGCTAAAGAGTTCCTGTGATCTGTTCTGTACCTAATGGCTGCTCAGAGGGAGGCAAACCAGAAGCAAAATACAGCCAAATGAGGTTGCCTTTGTAGACCTACGCAGAGCTGGGGCATGGATATGAGTGGGTGATACTAACAGGCTGCTGGCTATTTTCAGGTGGCACTCTGCCTTTGCTCTTTTCTCTCACTGGAGACATAGGGTTCACCAAAGAGGATTAAAATAAATGAAAATGAGCATGTTCTGATATAAAAACCTCCAAACCCTGAGCAGTGCTGGCATATTCTTCATTATAATGACACGGAATTTGTATCTCCGAGTTCAGAAACCATGGGAGGCCTAGGCAGAGGCTATTCACGCCATCAGTGATACTAATGCAATCAGTTGAGCTCAAGAAGAGTTTTAAAAAATCTTGCTGAAACTCTGAAGGCATTAACACTTGTTAATGGTAGAAATTTTGATCTCTCTGACTATGAGATAGCACCACATATTCTAGACAGGCAATCCATCTGTATGCTGGTGTCTCTCAAACTTTCCCAGTTATGGGAATGTCCACGTGCTGCAGAGACAGGGATTATGGAGGAAAGGAAAAAAAAAAAAAAGAGAAAAAAGCATAAAGACTTTCAAGATTCCAGCTTCAAAGGAAAGAGCGTGGACTAGAATGTGGTCATTTTGGGATAAACTGCCCAGAATTATAGATTTTGGGAACAACCTGTCTGCTCAGTGACATTGGTATTCTTGTCGGCTTCTCTGCCAATAGCAGCAGTAAAACTGACAAGAATATCAATGAAGCTGCAGGGTCTGCTTCATTACAGGTTTCAGTGCTTTTTAAATTAAATTGTATCTGCTCTCAGTTAATAGCGAAATTTGAAATTGCAACTTTAAACAGATGTAGACCAAAATGAAAATTAGGAAAAATCTAAATTTTCTGTGAAACAGCAATTCTGTTTCTTCTGTTTGGCTTTATTATTCATGTCAAAAAGATCAGTGGAAACAGCAAGAACAAATTTTCATTTCATCCTGCCATAGGGCTAGGTAGAGTTGCAAGTTTCCAACTCATGTTCTTGTTCACATGCTAAACAGAACAGAGTTTATCAGTATCAACAAGAAATCATCTTGAGAAGCAGAATAAACTCGTAAGTAATATCTACTCCTAAAATATGAGCTCTCCACATAAAGGTTTTTGTAACATTTCACATTTTAGGATAAATCTGGATAAATTAGGATAAATTTGCCTGCTTGTTTGGAATCATGTTATACTTGGCTTTTACTCTTATTTAGTATGAGTGATAAATATGGAGATAACATTCATAAAGCCTGTAACGTGCATTCTCTTTTAGTTTTATTTACCCCCCCATCATTATTTCCAGTGTTTGTTTGTTTGTTTGTTTGTTTTCAGATTTATTTTACAAGCTAATTCTAAGCATTCTCTAATGACAGTTGAATTTCTTGAATTGTAGCACCCACTTCTTATCTGGCCAAATTCCACACACATTTAAACTTTCTGAAGCTGAACTGCATTTTAATTCAATACTAGTATATAATATTGTTGATATCTGTTGTCATTTACACTAGAATTTCTTTCATCTTGTCAGCCTCGTTTCTTGAATCAAATACAACTTTGGAGGTCTCTACTGCCTATCAAACAGATTTCTCAGGGCAGTTTTCCAGCTTACTTTGCTGAACTATAAAAAAAAATAATAAGAGAAATAGATATGTAAATAAAAACATAAATTTCACTATTTTAAGTACAATGCTTCCATTGCTTATAGTAACAAAATCAGTACTAATTTCACTGATAACCAAATCTGAAGAAATGCCAAACCAAAGAAATACAAGTTTTAAAAAAAAATCTTAGTGTCACAAGGTAATCTGTGTTCTTCATCTTATTATTTCTGTAAATAGATGCAAATCCCAATCCTGTGAAGCATCCCAAGTGCAGAAAGATTTCAGGAAAGAGCCCTTTAATTATTACCTAACCAATATTACAAAATATATCCCCCCCACACCTGTGCAGTAAATTGCTAAATTTCATCCCATATTTCTCTGTATCAGTGGAATGCTATCAGTATTAGTGCTATCAGTATTAGTATTGGTATCAGTAGAATATGGTCACTAAATATTATCATACAGGCATATATTTTGCTTCAGAGACCTTGCAACTTGCCCATCCTCCATAGCTTTTTACAATACCACCAACAGACAAATGCCCAACTTGAGAAATGTCTCCTCAATTAATTTCAAAATTCTACTCAGAATGTTGAAATGCTGAATAGCTTTAATTTAAATAACTTGAACATAGTACTTTTATTGTGTGCTTCCAGGTAATGGAACAGCTGAAAATTCATGGAGCATTAACATTGCTCCCAGGGTACGGCAATAAGGCTCTGCACTGGGTCAACACACGTCTGCACAAAGAACTGTGGTGGTGGAAAACAGTTGGTGAGAGTCACAGCCCGTCTAGTCCTCCTGCAGGGAGATGTGGCTGTGCCTCACTTCCCACTCAGGGCTTCACTCACAGTATAGTACTTCAGGGAACTTTAAAAATTGCTTTGAAAAAAATATCCCTGAAAGTAAAAAGAATCTAAAACATTAGGTTTACTAATATGTTATTTATGCTGTGGGGTTTTTGTTTATTGCATTTGTTTATTGCATTTGTTTATTGCATTTTGTGTATTGCATTTTGCTTGCAGAGACAAAGGCAGACGATTATCTTCATTTGTAACATGTTGAGTTTCATCACAAACAAACAAAAACCCCCCACGTTTTCTCATGTTTCCTCAAGCTTGAATAGCCAATGACAGCTTAAAGGAAATAATTACAGATGGATAAACTCTATACCATCTAGCTTTTGTAAGCTGCACAAACTTGAATCTCTAAAAATTTGTTAAGAGGGTGGTACTGGTGATGCAAGTCTTTAAACTTGGTGTGATCGAGAAAAACATTTTAAATCCTTCTTTTTTGTTACATACAGTATGTTTTAAATGAACCGTTTGTTCTTTTATAGAATTACCATGCCACATAAGAAGCTTTTACGTGACTTCCCTTATTTTTCTAAGAGTCTATTCTTCTCCTATTGAAATCAATGCCTAAAGTCTCACTGACCTTAGAGCCCTTGGCAAGCAGACCTGTAAGTGGAATTAATATGATTAATAATCACTATCATGATTTTATCAACCCATTAAATTGATAATATCTCCAATTACGTTAATCTGGTACATGGCTGAATTATTACCTTACTCCATACTGGAAATACCTCCTTCAAAGTTTTTACTTATTTAATAGATTTTATTTAATAGATTGCCTCTCTTTTTCTTCTGGAGCTCTTTATCCAAGTGTTTATTGTGTCCTTGTGTCATAGCAATCTCACTGTGAATATATAACTTACACATAATATCTAATTTATACACAATATTTTTGAGATCAATAGAGGATTTGGCAGGAACCCCAAAAAAATATAAACAAATAATTCCAAAACATAGAAGTTATTAACTCATTGAAATAAAAAGAAAATACATCTTTGGAATAAAATCATCCCGTGTGCTTTTTAGGTAAGTTTTACACTTTTTTGGAGGTCTTTTGTCTTTATACTAGGGAAAAAGAAATTCAGCATACAATTTCAGTTTTATTACTTTTGTACTATTCCCATCAAATAAGTCTAGCTATGTGAAGGTCTTTCTCTGCTTCTTTAAAGGATCATTCTTGAAATGAAACTTTCTTTTCATTTCAGTGCAGCATATCATGTTTTAATAAAGAATTTTGCTCCCTGTTGAGAGTATTTTGAGAAAACAATACGATTGCTTTTGTTTGCCATTTAATTTACCAGTGGATCAATAGAGTTAGATGGAACTACTTTTGGTATTAAATCTCTAAAATTCTAGGGGAAATGGAAGTTAAATGGTAAACAAAATATTTCACTGGCATTGATCTCAAAAGCAGAATGACAGTATTGCTAAAAAATCATCAGCTTCCATATATAAATCTCACCAAACTGACAAGAGATGGATTTGATTATTTTACTTCGAAAGGGTCATTCCTTTAAAGCCACAAGATTAAATGAACCATATTTTCCTTTAGTTCCTGTTGCAACTCCTTTTTGTGATTATCCAGGCTTGATCAGGTTATGAGAATGACTGATTATTTTGCTCTCTATTTTAGGCAACCTCAAATTTACAGAATTTATTACCCAAGCCAGATCATTTGTGATATAAAGATTACAGGTAACT
Source organism: Caloenas nicobarica (assembly GCF_036013445.1). Lineage (NCBI taxonomy): Eukaryota > Metazoa > Chordata > Aves > Columbiformes > Columbidae > Caloenas > Caloenas nicobarica. The sequence continues at coordinate 11,133,807 of NC_088248.1, read as the reverse complement.
CGAACTTACTTAATGTACTGTGATACACTGCCAAGAAGTACAGCACCTCATAATGCCTCAAGTGTATGAAAAAAAAGCCCAAATAACATTCTCCTTTCAGGCAATAGCCATCAAAACTACAGTAACTGTTTATTTCTTTAAATGAAGAAGAATTTTCATGTACTCTGTAGCTAACAAAAATCTTGGCTTCTTTACTTGATTTTTTTCCCTTTTTCTCTCTCTCCAATAAAAATATGAGTAGGCCACTTTTTTAGATAACATTGATTGCTCTACTTCCATCACTAGTTGCATACACTTTTAATTGAAAATGGAATACTAGCAATATCCAAAACAAGCGTCAAACCCTATAAACCTCTGCATGGAAACTCTGGAAAAAGACAATCTTTCTCTGAAAAGCACCTTTCAAAGGGTCATTACTTGGATTCCCACACCCTCAAAACATTAAAACTGTGCTTATATTTTGACTGCTGATAATCTTATCAATGGATCAAGCTGACACCCAGGCACAGTAGATCAATACCTCTGCTATGCTGATGTCTAAGCTCTCCAGAAATGACTGAGAATTCTCTGCATGATGCCTGGTGTGCAGAAGGCATAAATTCCTCCCTAGAACTGACATTCTTTCTGCAGCTTTGACAGCCAGAATAAAGGCAAGAATCTGGCAAGCCAGGAGACAGCATCAGTGGTGGGATGACAACTAAACTCAAGTTTTATGTACAGATGCTGCTCATTTCATTGATAAATTCATGCAGTGCAGTTTCCTGTGTAGCCTCATCTAGGTGTTCCTGCTCCGGCAGGGGGATTGGACTAAATGATCTTTTGAGGTCCCTTCCAATCCCTAACATTCTGTGATTCTGTGATTTCTTGGAGCTCACCAGGCCAGGAAAATGTGTGACAGACTGGTGATGGTGTGTCTGTAAGTATGAGGAGAAATCAAGCCTGAATACCACAATGAGTAAGAGAGAACTAATGAAATTAAACCTGTATACAGCTTTTTAAACTACTTTGATCTGTTCCTGCACATGTAAAGGCAGTATGTTTCTTACTTTCGTAACTTAACTACATCATCAAAAAACAAGCATGCCAACAAAAATTAAAGTAAAAATTACAGCATACCAGCCCGTGACTGTCACTGAAAGCCAGAAGCTTTACATATTTGGGAATTTAACAATAAAGTTGGTGTAAGTTGGTTATCTAAGCCAACAGGGTATTGTCAGTTCATGGAATTTATCATGCTTGTTGACCTCCATTTTTTTGTGTTAAGAGATCAGTTAGCACTGTTTATTTGGATTAGGGTTTCCAAGTGTAGGAGCATTTGCCACTTAACTGTCATCTGTTTGAACTTATAAATAGCTTCAGGAGGAGTAAAGATTAAAACCATCTACAGCTATGCAACAGCAGCATCAGTGCCATGTTCCCAAGTAATGACATGTGCAAATAACAACAGAAAATTCTCTCATATAAAGTCTCACGTTTGTTGTCCATTGAATTACAACACAAACTAGTTTTGGAGAGTTGACACCAGACTTCAGTAACGATTTGGGGCAAGGAAAAAGCTGTTATACAGCTATATCAAGCATACAGCTGATTCAGATCATAGATTCTTTAATACGTATTTTGAAAAGGCTGTGTTTTACTAATATTTGTTGACATGAGAGAAACATTTGTCACTTGGAAAGGAGGAGTCCAGCAGAAAATAACCTTCTACTGGCATTTTGAGACAGCTAGTCATCAGTAACATAAAGACAGTTATCAACTGTTTTAAGAACATGTTCTTCCTTCTTCCCTTACTTCATATGGTACAGCAATGCAGGGGACATGGCCCCTTTTTTAAGCATTTGTGCTAGGTTACTGTTCTCCCTGTTTACCAACACGTTTCAGAAGAAAGCTTCTTTCTTAGTAGAGTTTAGGACTTGCACCAAAAAATTATATGACACATGGAAAATGTGAGCAAAGCCTCACAAAGCCTACACATCTGGTTTACATTAGAACAGAATTTAATCTGCAGTTCAAAGCAATTTTTGTGACATTACCTCTGTGGTCCCCTTTACACCATGAAACTACAAAACATAAGAGATATCTGCAAAACTGCTTGCTTTTCTCAAACTGTTTACCTCTGACATTCTGATCTTTGAACTCCTATTCAGGTGAGACCCTTCCTCTTAAGCAGCTTTTTATTTCTTCACAAACTCTTGGCATGTTATTTTCATTTTCCTGTCTCATTGGAACAGCTTCAGATCTGCACTACTACCATTTTGTCCAGTATTAGTGAATGCTTGTTTATAAAAATTGCACTGGAGTTGTTCAAACTGTCCTTTACTTAAACTGAAATAAAAGATGTCATGCTACAAAAAGTAGTTTTAGTTACACTCTTTCTTTCTTTTTACACATTTTACAGTAATTCAGTCTAACAAGAATCAGCTCAGTTAAAAGAAGAACTTTAACAGCAATTTAATTTGCCTCTGATTTCCAGCTTTACAGGCTCTCTTCTTTTTATTCGTATCTCCTATAGCCATTCTAAGCATATTTGTGTCAATATTTCAAACTTTCCTGTATTATAAAAGCTACCGATGCAGCTGATGTTTTATAGCCTATGTTAGCAACTCATGAATTTTTAATAGATATTTCCAGTAGTCTACCCTCATCACTCCACATGTAATTATCTGCCTGAGGCCACCATTCAGAACCTTACTATTTTAAGGCATGGGTCACCAAGACTTTTCTCCTTCTTGGCTGATTTTTTTTTTTTTCAATTGAATCATTTTTTGCTTAGTCACCCAAGAACAGGACTTTATTAACAGTCAAGTAAAAAATAGCAAGTAAAATATTACAACATTGGAATATTGATAAATAATGTTTCAGCTGCACATTTATCAATATGGCTTAATGCAGTAGGTAAAAGTTAGAAAATTGTATGTACTCAAAAAAATGACAGGTATTTATTTTTTATTATAAGATTCTGTTCTCTGAAATCATTGAATCAAAACAGAAAAAGAGAATGCATTACTCTCAGAAAACCCTCTTTTGCATCACACATGCAAAAAGGTATGCAAGAGATAATATTTCTATCAAATATTTTAGTTCAGGAGCTGCATACTCACAAGTCTTATTCATGCGGTAATAAAACTTCTCTAGCATTTCTAAAATTTATGGATGATAATTTCTAATGGATTTTGTGTTCAGCAAAAGGGAGAAAAAAGTTATTTTGAATCTCAGTGAAGAAAAAATAATCATTAGACTTGAAAATTACACTTGTCTCAGTAATCATGACTGGCCTAAAAATGCCAGTTATTCATAGACATAATTTTTTGTGCTTAAAAATACAACTCCACTGAGATTTCTAAAGCTGGAGAAGATCCACCAGCAAGGGGAAAAAATTCTGAAAAGGAAGAGACAAGAAGGGAAAAAGAAAGGAGACAAGGAAAAAGAAAAAAAAAAAGCGGGGGCGGGGGGAGAGCCAGAATTCATGAGGAAGAGTAAATGCAGATTAGATATTTATGCTCATATCAAATAGGAAAAAAACAAACAAACAAAAACCCAGACAAACATAAACCCAAACAAACACAAACCCAAACAAACAAAAACAAACACAAAACCCCAAACAAATAGAAAAAGAAACAAAAAACCCAAACCAAACCAAAAATACAAACCAACCAAACTAACCAATCAACACACCAAAAAAATCCAAAACCACCAAACCACAACAAAGGTCAAGATTTAGCTTTAGGAAAAAAGGAATGTGAGATATGGGTAAAGAACAAGTGACCACATCCTGAATGCATCTGAAGGGTATCTAGTGAACAAGGGCTAAATATGACACTCTAATACAATATTCTGACAGAAAATTAAGTTAATACTAACCTTGTGCAAGTGAGCAGAAAATAAGTGAAAGGCAGTTAAGAAGATGATTTTATATTTTTTTGCCTTAATGTCACTAATATCCAAAACTACATATAGATGTGGTATTTATATATTAGCAAAATGTGGAAGTTAGACATGATGCAGAAAAAAATTTTCTTCAAGAACTAATTAAAAACATGTCAGAGACTTAGAGACTTTAAATTATTCAGTTTATGAAAAAGAACACCCAGGAATTACTTTGTTGCATCATTCCTTTGGAATGAGAAAAAAGTTCAGGAATTGTGAAAGGAACCAACAGTTCAAACCAGAAAATTCACATAAAAAGTAAAGGACAGTGCTTTAACAGCAAGTATGATTAACTGCAGAAAAAACCAAAACCTAACAAAACCAAAATAAAAATAATAATTAAAAAAAAAAAAACCACCAACAAACAACAACAGTGCTAAGGACAATAGCAAAATCACCATTTTTGGTGGCTTAAATCAAGCCTGGGTATTGTTCTCTGAGAGATGCATGTAAACCTAAAGGTCTCAGCTTTCATGTACAGATAACTAACTGAAGCGTAAGGGTCCATGCTGTGTGGGTAGCCAAAGCAGATTACACAAACATCCCTGTGAGTTTTAAACTTCATGAACCAGATGAAGTCTTCAGGTTTAGATCTCTCTAGAATATTTTAAAACTTGATTATTAAGTTGATAATCAAGGCTATATGCTTTACGCAGATTTTTTTATTTTTTCTTTTTTTTAAGTTAAATAATTTAGGTGGTTCCTTTTCAGCAAATTTGAATATCCTAATACTTGCCTGTTCCATCAACTGCTTGACTTTCACGCATTACTGTCATGCTTGAATTTAAGTATGTGTTTAATAATTACTGATTATTCAGAGTGATAAACTGTACAAATTGTACATAGAGGATTAAATTGACAACAATGTAAATGAACCCAGCTTGTATCGAAACTTAGGAAGGTTAATGATGCTGGAAGACAAATCCTAGAAACAGGTATGTTAATGCTACCTAGACAACAAGAGAAAAAGCCTTAAAAATGTTTGACATTGCCAGAGGTTAATGAGATGTGAAGTCTTACTTTTAAATGTGAATAGAAACATGATTTAAAATTCAAAATTACTAACCTTGTGTACAGGTATATAGAAGGTGTGTTGCCACTGAGTTTGCTTAATAGAATGTTATGTTGAATTCACTTAATAGAACAGATATCTAGACTGGTGTAACTTTGCTTCTGGTGAGGTAATAAATGAAATTGTGATGCTGGCACTACCTGTCTGCATGACAGTAACTTCTTCAAACATTTAGTCATTTTGAAAATATCTTTTGACCCTAAGAGTTATCTAATCAGAGAAGGGAAACATACAACCTAGTTGACCACTAAGCAGCTAAATGTGAAACAATAGAAGTCACACTGTATAGGTTTTATGAACTTAAATATTTGAAACAATGACAAACAAACTAGTAAAAAAAATGTTTTTTCATGGATAATTGATGAACAGCAAACAGGAGCTTCATTGATCCATTAAATTCTCCACTGCAAATTAGTCCACATAGGTCTTATTAGAAAGGACAAGCTTCAGAGGAAAAACCAAAGTCACAAAAAACAGATCACTGGAAGAACATAAGCCCGTGTTACAAGCAATGAAAGAGAAGGAGGCTCGTGCTGGGCATTGTCAAATGGCAAGCAAGAAAAATCAGTATCATTGGGAAATTAATTTCTCTTGGACAAAAGAGCTGCAAAACAGCTTAGTGCTTGTTCAGAGAGGAACGGTAAAACAGAACTGCTTTGTATGTACACTTTTAAGTAACTAAGATGCCATTTTTATTCTTCTGCACACGTTTCTATAGACCAGGACAAAAATATTTTTACTCTTCACAGTCTGTACAGAAGTGAGTTTTGACTTCTGATCATCATTAACTCAACCTGTCAGATGTTGCTGACATTTTGTAGAACTGTATTTCAAATTGAAATACAGAAGCATTTTAATTGACAGAGGTAACCCTGGGTTTCTCATTCCTTGCCTCTCCTCTAACACCGCCCCCCCTCCAAAAAAACAAAACCAAAACCAAAAAACATTTTAAAAACCAGTTTCGATCCTAAACTGACTGGACAGTACTTTTTTCAAGTATTTCCTTCTTCCAAGCCAGAATAAAGAACTTTTCATTTTGACCAAATAGAAATAAGTATCACCACATAGACTGAACAAGTGGTGATATAAACTTTAAATCCAGAGTAAACAATTAGGGAACGGCCTAAACTAAAACAATTTATCTTAGAGAAAATACTATTTATTTTAAATGTTGTAGATTATCCCCATTTCCATCTTCTCCAGTAACGATTTGCACAAAACATTTGGGAGAAAGTATTTTTCAACGTTGTCTATCCACCTATCCAGCATATTTATGGAGTTAATTTTGCCCTAAACGTCTTTCTGTATCACCCACAGTCCCCGCTCTTGGAACTGAAACATGATCTCTAGACATTGTTTGAGACACAACTGTACTGCGGGCAACACAATGTATAAATCTGTTACGTTAATTACTATATTTATAAACTAGATTTCTGACTTTTGCCAACACAAGATATGCCACATTCTACTGCAGAATTTGTCAGTGTTACCCCTTTAACTTCAGTTAAAATGAATGTAAAACTTTGGATGAATTTGAGGTTTTTGGAACTGATTTAATATTGTTAGGACAGTAAAATAAAGTGCAAACTGTATATAGTACATGTAAGTACCAAGTTTGTTTGAACAAAAGCTATATATTATAAGGAAAAGTCACAGCCTTCAAACTCTCGAATAAGTCCTCCCGATTTAAAGTGCAAAAGAACTCAAAAGCCAGAAGGTAATGTACAATTGAGACAAATCTTTATTGTGATAACAAAAAGAAAAAAAATCCAAGTAAACCTACCCACTTGCCCCTTCTGTATTTCCAGGAGTTTAAGATTGAAGCTATTGTGATAATAATATATAGGTACATCCACTTCCTCCAAATCCCAGAGGGCAACCCCATACTAAAGATAGGATCTTTTATTGATTGTAAAACATCATATGCTAAAATTCAATAAAAATAAGCCAAAAAATCTCTGCATTGCTATGACATATTTGTAAAAAATGACAAAACCTGTTTTCTGGTTAGTACATTTTAGGTCATTTTACATTGCTTATTAGAAAAAAAAAGAAACTTTCATGAACCCTAAGGTTAGTCCAGCTGTGTAAGTGTATGATGATTACTATTTTAGAACATTTACATATGATTCCTGGTGTAGGAATGGCAGATAATTATCAAAATATTGGTTTTATTATTAAAGTAGTTAATATAAACAATATTCTCAGTTAATACGGCCATTTCTATGTGCTCTTCAACTTCTTAAAAGAACTATTGCTTTTGCTTATATAAAAATGCAAAGGAAAAAAAAGCCAAAGGAATCAGACGAGCTCTTAAGTGAACATGTGTAAAGGGCACATGGCAGAACTATTTAGTGTAGATGTTCATCCCCCTTGACACCAGCAGCAGTAAGAGAATACTGCCACTATGTTGCTGGGGAGATCTCCCAATACCAGTGAAGTTGTGGTGACCCTATGAATTGGAATTATTTGCTTTCATATATTAATTTTTGTACTGGCTGAGAACACCTTGCTGCATTTTCATGTAAAAACACAGCAATAATAGCCTTGAGTTTCATAAAACTGGAAACCAAATATACTTTCATGTATATATAATCAGTTTTATTGATAACTACTAAACTTTGTAAGGTATGAATGTAATACTGGTAAATGTGGCATTTTTATATGTCATCTTTCTGGAGATTTATTTTCTGGTTAAATTATTTCATTTATATCAAGCCCTCTGATCTTACCGTTACCTCACTTTCGGCCAATCAGCAAAAACAATAAACAAAAAACTTTGCACAGCAAATTTCTCTTTTCACTTAACTGCTTACAAAGTCATCATTCAAAGATTGTTTGGGAAATGGCTGACTGACTCACTAAAATGGAAAGGTTTTCTCAGTGATAGGAGGGAGGAAGAACACCACAACATGCAGTTGCAGCAGGCAAGAGATGGAGTAGCTTCTGAAACACATCAATGCCTATGGTATTGTTCGCAGACAACTGACCTTATTTAATGAATTAAAACCAAAATTTCAAATGACTGCTCGTATGATTGGGATTTTGATTCATATAAGGAGGTTTGCTGACATTGATACAAACTAATCCTTTAATAGAATCCATAGATCTCAAAGTATTTTACAAAGTAAGCAACATCATTATCCCTACTTTAGAAATAGGGTAAATGCGGCATAAGATAATATTCTTATGTTCTTATGTTATTCAGTAGGCCAATGATAGACCTCAAGTCTATACATCCAGTATCAGTGATGAATTAATGGACTTTACCCTTTAAAGAGACAAAAATGACAAAATTTAGAGTGGTTTGTTTAATCTACCTATGTTGGTGTTTTTGTTGTTGTTTTTTTCTTGGAGCATATGTTCAGCTAGATTTAGAAGGGAATCCAGAGTTTTCTCATTGAAAGCAAGCCAAGAGGAATATCGTGATTTGGGAACAAAAGACAGCTGAAAGAGGATTGTATGTCTGAGAAAGAATTAGATCACCCTGCTGTCTACTGCTATCAGCTAAACAGGCAGGCTGCCAGAACAAGAACACACTGGGTTTGCATTGGCGGAACAGGAGCCAGGTACGCTCTCTTTGAAGCAGAAGTTGTTGATAATTTGTCCTTTGCAAAGCTGCTGCAAAAACAGCTCAGTCTTGCTTCATCCTGCACCTGAGTTAGACCCGCAAGCCACATTTGAACTCATAAGCACACTGAAGCAGAACCCACTCTTATACACAGAATACCACTAAAATACTTTTTCTTATATTTCCTAATTATTTTTTAAAACTCTTGACCTATATCTAACCTAATAGCAAATCCTTTTCAAGTCTTAATAGTCCTTTAGACCAGATGCTCTTGTAGAAAAGACTCTTTCTTTGACAGTATTATGGAAGAAATGACCCCTTTTTCACCCATTTTCCAAGCTAAATTGTCACTGAGCGCTCTGCAAATCAGGCTATATCAATCACATTACACTACAATACATCATACTAAGGCATGAATGATGTAACCCAAGATTAGGTGTCATAATCATACATATTACTAAGATATTCGAGAAGTCAAAAGACCACATTCTTATCTGCTGTAAAGTGACCTAGCATGACTGGCTTCCTTTGGGGACAAGCTACAAGATAGCATATGCTTAAGCTGCCAACATTACACCATTACATTTGATCATGTATCATTGCTGTATCATTACAATGACCATGTAACATGAGCAGATGCAACACATATCCCTCTATAGATATTAGACTAGCCATGGAAAATCACCTTCTGGAAGAGCAGCTGCTGGAAACTGATCTAGGCAAAACTGAAATGGTTCTGCTTGGAAAATAAAATGTTTCAAAAGTTTTCCCAAAGCTTACAGTTTCTATTTGTTAACCTACTACATACATCTAGGTGTCGTTGGGTCCCTCCTAAACTTGGACATCCCTGCATCACCAGTCTTCAAAACGGGCCTTGGTTCTTCCATTTTATTAATTGAATTCTCCCTAAGGAAGGTTTCTCATAGCAGTCTCCGTATTTGTCATCAGCTGTCTTTGTGTTCAAATCAAGAAGACAGGGCATAACTTTAATACTAACGGCAGGCCCATGCCTGTGCTACATATATAGATAAGTTAGAGGCACTCCATACAGCACGTGGTACCTGTATTAATGCTCTCACAAAACACTTGCAGATCGTGACATCAATTTCTAATTGTGCATTTCTAGCTTTAGTTTTCTGCAGAACAAAACTTATAGCAGGTGATAACTGCTGCATTGCCTTTTTACAATTTAACAGTGCATAATAATGATGAAAGCTTGATTCTGCCAGCTGTTTTATTTGCTGGTTTGTAATTTTCAAGAAACCTGTTGTATTCAGAATTACGGTGTTAAGTGGTTGCCCACTTAGATGGCAGAAACTGACACCTATACTTCACTGTAATATGATGTCAGATATCACTACACCAGTTACACTAGATCCATGAAAAATAATTTAATACACACCATCTTGAGTTAGCTCACAGCAACATCTATTAAGACTACCTTGGGGGACTGAGATTAAGTTTAGGAATCTTTGTTGTTAGTTTTATCTTTTCCCCAGGAGACAAATAAATACTCAGACAAATGGTCTATAACAATGTTGAAAGTCAATGTAATTGTGTATTATATTGCAAAAAACTTTTTTGGGTAAGTGATTAAGTTGTTCACAGAAAACACATTCTCTGTTTCTACAAATTCCTAAAGAAGTGAGCATGGTTGCTTGTATTTAAGATTTGAACATCAACACTTAACAAGTATAAAATGCATCTGTGCAGAATGAGACGGTCAATAAAATTTAGCACGAACAACATTTTCAAAGTAGATATATTCTACTTTCTCTTCAGTTAATAGCATTTATCTGAACAGTAAGTTGTAAACTACCATTTTATGCATGTATATTTAAGCTAGAACACTAACTACTTGAAAATGAATGTAGTTCAACCTAATTGTCTGCTCTAGTTTCCCATTTAAAATTTCCACTTATTCATGCCTCATGGAAACCAGCTGATTAAATTTTATTGTTGTTTGTCAGTTAGTTCCACATACACCATAATGTGAATTTCAGTCATTGCATGTCATGCACAGGGGAAGGGCAGAAGAAGGGCAGGGGGAAGAATCTAAGCATGATATAGAGGTAAGTTGTGCACAAGATGGAGCTATAAAACAGAAACATATTTGTAGCCATATTCTTAAAACAAGGAGACTATTATGTACAATACTGAATTAAAGACTGTTGCAATTGGCCTAAGATTTACTGAGCATTTAGTGATATGAATATATTACTCTTAGACTTAAAACCCAAACTGTTTAATCTAATTTTTATATTCAAGCCCACTTCTGTTTTCTGTGAGAATGATCAAAACATTAAAAGCTGAAGGGTAAACTGCTAATTACTTTTTTTTTAAAAATCTATTTGTAAGAATTGTCATTCATACATTTTCACACAAAAAGTTAACTGAGCCTTGTCTTGAGCAATACATTCTTCAGTGGTAACAGAGCGGCTTGTATGTGTGTGCGTGTCTATTGTAGTGCGCTCATTTTAAACTGCTGGCAGAATGAGTTCACATCAGCAACAGCAGATGAAATAATGAACAGGATGGAAAACCTATGGTGCTTCTTTCCAGCTACTTAGTGATTGCAACTTGGAATGACCTGGTGTAGCTATGATGAATGTGGCAAGACTTAGGTAAGTAAGAAACAAAAAGCTTTCTGTGAGAACTATCTTCTGAGGACAAGATATATATGAGCTATAGACCTTTGAGTAAGAGTCAAATTCTGCTGCCGCACACAGGCTTCACCATGAACTTCACCGAATGAGACGGCGTTAGCCATAAAAATAGCCCGATCTGCTAGGTTAATTACACAGAGGAGGGGTGTAAAAGGAAGATCTGTAAGTCACTGTTCACTAAGTTTAGCTTGTGGTCAAACCCACCATTTACGGACCCTTGATGTTTGCCTGCCCACATAACTTTAAGTAGTTCGATGACTGTTCTGATTTGGCATACAGATACAAATACATTTATACTTTATCCTGGTTACAGGAGTTGAAGCATCTATTTTAAATCAAGTTTGGTATTCCACATGTGCTTGTTTTGACTGGGGTAGAGTTAATTTTCTTCAGAGTGGCTAGTATGAGACTAAGATTTGTGCTGGAAATTGTTAATAACACAGAGATGTTTTAGCTATTGCTGAGCAGCACTTACAGAGTCAAGGCCTTTTCTACTCCTCACACCATCCCACCAGCAAGTGGGCTGAGAGTGCACAAAAAGCTGGGAGGGAACACAGCTGGGACAGCTGACCCCAACTGACCAAAGGGTTGTTCCACACCATATGATGTCATACTCAGCAATTTAAATCTGGGGGAAGAAGAAGGAAAGGGAGGACTTTCAGAGTTATGGCATTTGATTTCCCACGTAATGGTTACAAGTGATGGAGCCCGGCTTTCCTGGAGATGGCTGAACACCTGTCTGCCAATGGGAAGTGATAAATGAATTCCTTGCTTTGCTTGCTTGTGTGTATGGCTTTTCCTTTACTTATTAAACTGTCTTTATCTCAACCCATTAGTTTTCTCACTTCTACTCTTCTGATTGTCTCCCTCATCCCACCAGGGGAGAGCGAGCGAGCAGCTGCATGGTGCTCAGTTACGAGCTGGGATTAAACCATGACAATGTTTAACTGAGACGCCTAGAAATGCATAAATAAACTGGGCATAATTTTAGCCCTTCATTAGTTGAGAAATATGTCTGTAGTTTATGCTGTCATATAAGTGAAAATACAAAAAGTTTAAGAATATAAGAATATTTAAAATATTATAAAAGATAGCTAAATATTATAAGTATGTATGAAAATAATGAAAATAAGTAAAAAGATAGGAACTACCTAAGCATTCCTTTTTTTTCTCTAAAGCCAACTTTATTTTCCTGTGGAGATTCAAAAGGACTATAATATTATGAATATGTGTATACAAAAACCAAGTCATATTCTTTTATGTGTTCCATGAGAATCCTACCTAAGTAGAATAACAAAGATCAAGTGTGACTGCTTTATTTCTTTGCATAAAAAAATCTCTCATGATAATGCCTTATCACATATTATACAGAACTTCAGCTCAACACATCTGATAAATTAACAGACGTCCAAAATTCTGGATTTTCATTCCAAATGATTCTCTGATTTGTCTGTAACATGTTTAAAAGCTTCGCATTCATCAAAAGAGTCTAGACAATTTAGAAGGACATTTACAAATATCCCAATAGAGAAAGATGCCTTACAGAGATATCAGGACTATTTCTCAAATGGAAATGAATTAAAATCTCGAGAACTTAAAATTGCAGAGAAGTTGCTGTTCCGTGCCATATTTTTAACACAGCTCTAACAACGCAGTTGTGTGATAGTTTATACTTGTAGGTAGCCATACAGTTCCATGAGTTGTCTGCTTTAAAAGCTTCTTATTTTCGCTTGTGTTAAGTTGCCTCTCACACACATTCCTCCTGACTCTCACAATATTGGTGTTTAGGCCTGAGGACATCCCTGAAGACCTGCCAATGTTCAACTCCCACTAGGCTTTTGTATGTGGGGAATCTCCACCTAGCTTTCTCTTGCTTCTTTCTGAATTGGTATTAAAATTTTTGAGTTTTAAACATTTTTGACAAGCACACCTTGAGCAGAAGGGTTTGGGGAAGAATTCTCAGAAAAAAGGCCCCTATTATATTTACCAAAACAGTTGACAAGTAAGAAAAGAAATTACACCTTTTGCAAAGGATGTAGTTCAAAAAACACAAAAACCTCACAGATTTTTGAAATTTCTCATCTGGAGTGGAAAAGAGGGTATATTTGGATCAAGAGGTTTTTTTCATTCTATTACTAAATGAGAAAACACATTAAAAATTATCTACATTCAAGGGCACCTCTGAGTCTAGAGTTTCGTTGAATAGTCTTCAACTAAACCTTCAGCTGCTAGACATGAGTAGTGAATTAATGTTTTCTGCACACAGATAATTTAATCTGAATATCTGGGCTTCCATTTACTGAGTTCTAGTGGTTTATTGGCTGCTATGTCAAATATATAGAGATGCACTGTTAACTTAAAAAGCAAGTGCTGTGAAGAGAAAGACTCCACATACAAAAGGGGAAACCCAGAAGAGGAAACACACCCATGACACCTTGACCATGTTTCAGAACACATAATCATGAATATATTCACTTACCTTGTGTTACAGCTTATCTAACAGTATATGTATGTGTTTGAATAACAGACACATATGGAAATAGATGTATATTTTCTCTGTGCCAAAACAGCCACACTAAAAAGCAACATTGCAAACTCATCTCCTAAAATGTCACCTTCTGAAATGTATTCAGTTGGTCAAATTCACCTACTAATTCCAAAGCTTAGTATTGGATTTAGAGTATGTGCTTGTATGCTATTGTAAATAATGAAAGTTTACAAATAGTTTTTGTTTTGTTATTCTGTGTCTTCCAGTGAGGTTCCAAGGATAAGTCAAATTAGAAAAGTAACTGCAGATTGTAAGAAATAATTAGTTTTGTAATAGAAAATATTTCCATAGTTTGTGTAGGTTGTTAGAGCCAATTTTAACTTCATTAATCGAAGCAGTTATTCAGCATACATTAATTCAGTACCCAGAATTTAGAAGTGGCAACTAATCAATAAAAATAAATGAATATTGATATTGCAGGACTTCGCAATATTGTATTTATAGTGCCCCTGAAGCAAGTTCGATCTTACATTAAAAGATCAATAAACTAATGCAAAGGCTAACGCCTTGCATTCAAAAAGTCTTGGTGTCAGGGGATAAGGGGGAGGAAGCTAAATATTTATTCCTGTATTTCTGATGAGATTGCAGAACTTTTGTAGGATTGAACCCAGGGCATTGATTACCTTTCTGGTGGAGTCCAATGCTATTTTATAACGTTCAGATGTTCAGTCAACATCGATATATTAGAAAAGGGCTGCTTCTTCCCCAATGTTTCAGTACTCCAGTATGTTGTTCCCTAAAAGAGAAAGATAAAACATTCTCTTTTTAATCAGCAAGAACATAGCTTTTTAAACTTTATATGCTGTTGAACTCACTATCCTGCTTTCAAAATGAAAGAAGAATTACAGTAAAATCAGATTATTTTCACTAAAGTAAAATAAACAACTGGATGCAAATACCAGGCCAAATAACTTAATACACAAACTTCAGTAACAGCTATCCAAAATCTTATGGTCAGAACCTTGATCAATGCTACATTTTTTTCTAACAAATGTAATGTGTGGATATACACACACAAATAAAAAACTTGTATTAATGCAAAATTGTATTTAATGCCTAAGTACTCAGAATTTAAAAGTAGGAGTGTCCATGTTGAGAGATTTGGACTGGTTTTTACATTAGAACATATGAAAAATAATTAATGAGTTTTTGCCACTAAAACATATGACCTGATAATGAAATCTCAAAATAAGTATGATTTGATGAAAACCACTTAATTTTAAAATACTTCTTCACTTTCACGTTTTCCATCAGCTTAAGTTTGGCCTGAAAACTGCCCTATTTTGCTCCTGCATATGAAAAGAGGAGGAAAATAATACAGAAAAAGTTAACTATTTTTATATTATTGATAACATTCTCAAGTTTTTTAAAAAAATATTCAAATTATTTTTCAAAATCAATGTTTCAATAATTTTATCCCAGCAAAACATTCTCCCCAGAGTTTAAACTAGAATGTTTAAATCAAAGTATTGTCAAACTTTTCTACTGAAAATATTTCAGCCTTGCAAACCTGACAAACCATTTGTCTTCACCTGAATTTTTATTTTATATTTTGCTGTTTTGTCCCAAAACCTCGAATCCAAGGTTGATTTGTTCAACAGTTAGGGCAACTTATTAAGACAACACGTCTTCAACATCATGAGCTGAATTCCAGTCCTCACTGTGAAGCTGGGTGAGAGATTTTAAAACTATCTCACCCCCATGAAAGCAAAAAAGTGAGTCAGTGAACTGAAGCACAGCAGAACAACTACTGCAAGAACCTTTCCAACAGAGAGAAGAGTTCTCACATTCTGGATTTTCATATTGATGTTTGTATAGTGTAATCCCAAAGGGACAAGATATGCAGAAGGGAAGGGAGATGCTTGTCCTGACCCTGAAGCATTCCATCTGTAATCCCTTAAGTAGCATACAGATTTTGGCAGACTTCTACTTATGAATATTGATGTATTGGAATCATGCACATTTTAAAAAAACCACAATAGCTGTCAAATCCTAAAGCATATATATCTATAATTCTTCAGAAAAAGAGTATTGATGATTTAAAGTGACACACAAACATAGAAAATAGACCTTTAGATTAACATTAATTCCTAAAAGTCTTGCATTTCTCATTTTTCATAGTACCTAAGCAGGAACTGCCTAAACACAGTAGTTTGTCCTTGATCAAAATACCTGACCTAATACAAAAGCATTAATATTAGTAAGGCAAACAGAAATGGGCAAATTGAAATTTTCCTGGTTCTTGAAAGTATTCTTCCTTAAGACTACGTAACTTCTAGGATGCTAGTGTCAAAATTACATTTTATATCAGACTGTGAATTTTTTGTATTTTCAAAGCAATTAACCTGCCTGAAGATTTCACTGCATACTTCAGTGAGCATGCACACAATCAATAGATTTGATTTTCTGCACCATGTATGACCTGTTATTTATTTATTCTATCTAACGTAAGTTATTATTTTTAAAAATAATTCTTCTATTTTTTCACATATATTGTCTGAACATCAATGCAAGGCAGAAACAGAAAAAAAAAAACCCAGCAGCTGTAAGAAAAAGGATAGGTGCCAGCTAGTCAACATGGACATTCTGACTCTTTGGGAGAAGCCCTTTAGGTAGCTGTACCTTACCTACAAGGAAGGATGGGAATAGAGCTCTGCAACTCAACAGGAAAGATCCTTTGTCCAATCTCTGTTCTCCAAGGTTACAGCAGAAGCACAGAAATTCAACAGAAACTGTTTTTCTACTGCCAGGATGCTACAGAGCTTTTGACATAGGAGTACATCTGTGCCACAAGGTATATTATGATATAGAAAATAGTAAGCAAGCTATTACTATGTTACTAAAAATAACTATAATGAAAATCTCTACATACTCAAGCAGCTTGGTCAGCAAATTTTAATCATCAGTAGTCATGTATTGATTTGCCACTACCACAGAGTTTAACTTTTAGAATTTTTAAGGTAGCTATGATTAGAGTTTTAGACCAGCTCTCATTGTTGGATTTGTTGGGCATTTTTTTAAGAATCAGGATTGACACTAATGACCTCACCCTCCTAATTCTGATGAACATTGTAACCTGTTTTTAAAAATGTCACTTCTGTTTAAATAAAGACTTTAAATTCCTGTCTGGAACTAATGTAATTAAAGTAACAAGAATGCAGTCTTCGCTCAAACTTCCAATATTTTGACAAGATATAAGAGCTGATTTTTTTTTCTAAATGACAGTAATGAAATTAAGATTGATGAGTAAGTATTAGAAGAAATTAACTTTGAGTTACATGCAATAGCTTTTAATTGCATCGTTTAAATGCTTAAGCATTTCAATTTTATATTCATTCAGGGTTTTGCATAATTAATTTGCAGACTTCCAGAATGCATTAGGATGAAACTTTTAGATGGATGGATGGTTATTAATGGATTATATAAATATATTATTCATTATTTTTAGTTGTCTTTGTAAATTGCACTGTGTACTTCTGAATGAATACTGAATTCAACATAATCCCCTGAATTCAAAAGCAAAACACATTCTCAATAATAATTTATTGAACTATAGAATACTTCAGGTGTCATTTCACAATAAATACTCTGTAACAAGATGGTAACATTTGTTACCCAGGCAAAGCTGAATTTCAAGTGGTCAGTGTTTTCAAAGAAATCAATGCCAGACTGATCTAGTCTAGTCCAGCAACAGACAAACTAATTCTCAAAGTTCTGATTAGCTAAGCAATACCTAATATTTGTGGGCCAACTGAATGCCAGGGAATAATTGCCTTTATACAAAAAAGTATAAGAGAGCATTTTTGAGAAAACGGCCACAGAGAAACTCCATTAACTAAGGAAGAAAAGTAAAGAAAAGTAGTCTGAGCCAAAGGCCAGGGAAGGAGATCTAAGGGTCTGAGTTGATGGCAAGTTGAATATGAGTTAACAGTGTGCCCTGGCAGCAAAAAGGGCCAACCATGTCCTGGGTGCATCAAGCACAGTATCGCTAGCTGGTCGAGGGAGGTGATTGTTCCACTTTACACTGCACCGGTGCAGCCTCACCCGGAGTATCATGTGCAGTTTTGGGTGCCTCAAGATAAGAAGGACATCAAGCTACTGGCGTGTGTTCAGAGGAAGGCGATCAAGGTGGTGAAAGGCCTCCAGGGCAAGACTTCCGAGCAGTGGCTGAGGTCGCTTGGTCTGTTCAACTTGGAGAAGAGAAGGCTGAGGGGTGACCTCATTGCAGTGCGGAACTTGCTCAGGGAGGGCAGCAGAAGGAATGTGCTGATCTCTCTCTGGTGACCAGCAATAAGACACAAGGAAATTGAATGAAGCTGTGGCAGGGGAAGTTCAGGTTGGACATCAGGAAAAGGTTCTTCACTGAGGGGGTGGTTGGCCACTGGAACAGATTCCTCAGGGAAGCTGTCATGGCACCAAGCCTGTCAGAGTTCAAGAAGCATCTGGACAATGCTCTTAGTTATTAGGTTTAGCTTCAGGTAGTACTGCGAGTAGCTGGGAGTTGGACTTGATGATCCTTATGGGTCCCTTCCAACTTGAGATATTCTATTCTACAAAACATACCTCTTTTTAACCCTTCAATTATAAGTCTGTGTTAATCATTACTACTCTGCACAAAATAAATGAAGAAATATCCTGAAGAGCAGATTGGAACAATTAAAATCCAATTAAAACGTAAGCTCTTTTGTAAAATGTGAGAAGAACTGGAAAATGTTTAAAACCATCTTATTGATAGTATTTAGTGGTGAAAAGATGAGTACCAGCAACCAGCAAAACACTCAGTAAGTACAGTCATATCTGAGGAATACTTCCAAAAAGGCTGATTACACCATCTGTAAGGGTGAACTATAGGTACCAAAATAGCATAGAAAAATCTCAGAGATTGCTTGAATGCTGTTTTTCAGCTTAGTTCATTGTTTATAACTATCTGTACTGGGTCTGTCTGGTATGAAGTTAATTTTCTTCACAGCAGCCTGTATGGTGCTGTCTTTTGGATCTGTGACTACAACAGTGTTGATAACACACCAGTGTTTTGGCGGTTGCTGAACAGTGCTTACACAACATGAAACTTTTCTCTTTCTCTCACTCTTCCCACAGCAGTGGGTAGGCTGGGACCGCAAAAGAAGCTGGGAGGTGACACAGTTGATGCAGCTGACCTAAACTGACCTAAGAGACATTCCATACCATATGACAATGTGCTCAAAAAGAAGAGCTCAGGGAAAGGAGGAGGAAGTGGTGATGTTCATGGTTACGGCGTTTTGCCTTCCCAAGTAACTGTTCCATGTGCTGAGGGCCTGCTTTCCAGGCAGTGGCTAAGCCTCTGCCTGCTGATGGGAAGTATTGAATAAACTCCTTATTTTGCTCTGCTTGTGTATGCAGCTTTGCTTCAGTTATTAAACTGTCCCTATCTCGACCCACAAGTTTTCTCATTTTTCCACACTCAGTTCTCTCCCCATCCTGCTGAGGTATGGATGAGAGTGACTGGGTGGGTGCTTAGTTGCTAGCCAGTGTCAAAGCACTACAGTATTTTGATTGGAGATTTTAAAAAAATCTTTAATATAATATATGCCTAGGAAAGGAAGATGCCTTGTCATGGCTTTTGGTGTGAACAAATTGAAAGTGGTTGTTAAGCTGTCCCAAGCTGCATAATGACAACAATTTTGTTTGCTATCTGAATCAAGCAGATCTCTGTTAGGCATCTTGACCCTGAATGACCACTGAACAAACACTTTCATTAGTGATACTACTCCCTCCTTCTTTAATCCTAAACTGAGGATTCTTGAAAAGCCATGATACATGTATGTAGTGAAGGAACCGATCCTTTGAAATTTTTACTAATCACGTATGGACTAAAAGGACTCAGAGAATGTGTCACCAAGAGCTAGGGAATTAGTCATCTCAGAAACAGCAGAATTCTCTGGTTGCCATTGTTCTGCATAGAATGGCAGAGCTTGTGTGGACCATACTATTATCTGAAACATCATCGCCAATTTAAAGCTAAGGCATTTATATTTAGTTTTTCATATTCAGCTAAGCAGACCATATTTGCAAAAGATGAAGGTATGATAAAAATTAGGGCAAGGGAAGGAACAGAACAGTGTCAAGTCCATAATGTTTCCCAGAGAGCAAGAGCCTTTCAAAAAAAACTTTTCCTTTTCCAGATTTTATCCACACCTAAATAATCTGATATGCCAACCTTAATTTATTTAATTTAGTTCTGATGGAATAAAACATTGTACTAATGCTATTCAGTGAGCTGTTGGGAGGCAGCCTGAAGATCCATGCCCTGAAGTTACTTAATATTTCTATGTTTGTTACAATTCATTGAATAAGTGAGGTTTAAAGGCAAACAAACAGCAAGACAAGAAAAGAAATGATGTTTTAAAAGGATATGCCTTGAACTGATGTTTTCAGACTTAAATGAAATGACAGGAGGACAATCACCCATGTGGAAAATATCCCTCTAGTACTGTACTGCAGAAAAGGAAGATGAGCACAGAAATAGAATGGCAGTATAAGAAATACAACGGCATGATTTACTTTAGCAAAGTGCTAATGAGAAAGTA
Organism: Caloenas nicobarica; assembly: GCF_036013445.1. Lineage (NCBI taxonomy): Eukaryota > Metazoa > Chordata > Aves > Columbiformes > Columbidae > Caloenas > Caloenas nicobarica. The sequence continues at coordinate 11,113,457 of NC_088248.1, read as the reverse complement.
AGATGCTGATGCTGAAACAAGCTTCACAATCAGAAGTAATTTTTAATCCTTTTATATTATACAGTCTTTAATGAATGTAAAATTATCTTTGTACCGCTAGTTTTATGCTCTCATTTTTCTCTTCTAGATGATGGCCAAATATTTACATGAGCTGTCACTTTTTAGCTGATTAATCAATCAAGCAGTTTTGCATGTACATAATCAAACTAAGTAGTTCTTCAGAAATTTTCCATTGGCCTCAGTAATCTGGCTGCAGTGAACGATTTATACTCATGAATAGCTTATACAGTCTTATACAGTTTTAGCAGCCCTTCATAGACTTCGACAAGTAAAACCAATAACGTATTTATTACAAATCTGGTTTTACTTTTCCTCCTTTTGACACCATCTCCTACCATACCTGTTTCTATACTCCAGTCTTTTAATTATGAGAAGTGAAGATACAATGTGTTTCCCAGCTCTTGATATTTCTTTTCTGCAGGAATAGCCAGGAAAACCAGCTGGTCAGTAAAGAAACCCAGGAATATGAAATGTCCTGAGTCCTATTCCAGTTCTTGTTAGGTTGCATAGACTGAACATGATAAAGCATAGTGTTTTTCATTGAAGAAACAAATGCAAATATATTAAGTGAAACAACATGTTATGCAATTTTATGTTGTGTAAATACCAAAATGAATTGGCTGATTCATCGTAGGATTTGGGGTTTTTTTTAACCTTTGCAACTGAGAGTCCAATATCCTGATCAGTTTAATTTCTTTTTTCTTTCACTTTTAGGAGGTCTGCTTTTTGAATGCATATATAAAACACAAACGTCAAGTTGCTTGTACTTTCAGGCTTTGTTCATGAGTTATATACTGGCCTCACAATGCCAAATCTGTTCTTGAAGCACTTGCTGCTGGCTTCCAGCACTTGGCTAGTCACGGAGCGATAATTTCTAATTTCAGTTCCTGTTGATTGATTACACTGCACTAGTACAAAGCCAGAATACCCTGAATTCTATCCTCAATTGTCCAAACCTGATTTTGTGATCCATGTACAAAATTTACAATGAGGTACATACTGAGTTGTCAAGCACAGAATTCTGGCCTGCATAACTGAGGAGATCCTACTGATCACCCTTCTCCTAGGATTTGTTCCCCATTGGGATGAAAACTACCTATGTCACACCAATGAACTGAATTAATCAGACAGCTAAAATAATAAATTGGAATAGATGTATTGAGTTCACATCAGTGAATTACAAATAGCTCAATACTATTAAATTTTACATATCACACATTCTTTAGCTATCTAAAAGTTGCCTCCTCTTGGCCTTAGCCTGGGATAACATCTGGCTGAAAACCAATTTTCTTGCAGGTGGCTTGGCCCTTAATTTTCAAGATAGAATGTATTACTGTTGCTCTTGTAAATGTGTAGTCCATTACAGCAGGTAATGAAAAAACCATCTGTCTATGGCAGTAATCTCCAGTGAAAGCAATCTCGCATAAAAGTTCATACTCTCCCGCTGGATGCTTTATTGAAAAAAATTAAGTAGTAGGAACATAATTCCTACATATTTCTTGATTCTCCAAAATAAAGAAAATCAGAGAGGCTAAAAGTACTCTAGAGAAGATCACTCCTTTAAACTAGATACTCTGCTAAAGGACAATTGTTCACTTTTCAGAGTAGTTGGCAGAAGTTTAACTCTAAGGTCTAATCTAACGTTTATGAACTACCAGTCAGCAGTCGCCTCTTAAAAATATATTGTTAAGTGTGTGGCTGTTGGTACCAAGTCAGCTGCTGACAGGGAAGTAATTTAAAGAAGTCAGCCTGACTCTAAATACACAGAACAAAATCTACATTTAAAAAGTATATAACAATAAAAAAGTTGTATTTTTATGTGAACAAAGCAAAATATCGTTATTAGATAGGATTTGTTTCATAGAAAAAAAATATAGTGGATAGAAACCAACCTATTCATTGCTACCAGGCAAGTGATGAGCCTACTAATTCCCTTAGATCATGAAACTTCTCAAGTACAGTAACAGTAATTGGGTCATGAAGCCCTGTTAAAACCAAAGACCCCGAAAGAATAAATAGTGAAAATGTATTAATAGGGTACTACGAGAAACACAGGGACTTAGATATTCTTTACCTCATGGAAAAACAAAAGAAAACAAAAAAATATTGACGGAGTTTATTAGTTCCAGCGCACTCTCTCTGCATTTTTACTTAAAATCAGAATTAGGTTATGCAAACTGGATTTTGCCCTGAACAATTTTAAGCCAGTTGAGTACTTATAGAAGTGGACCATTTAGATTAAACTAAGAATGAAAGCTGAATGATACAGCTTTAATAGTGATCTTGCTGCCCCTATTTTTTTTTTTAATATTTTCCTCCTTCTGCCATGTCCATGTCATTTCTCTTCCCTTTCTTTTTCAAGTACAGTTGCATCCATCATCCCTGTCTCATCTTCTATGAATCTTTCAAGTATGGAACTGGAGCCAGAGAGCTGCTAAGTCTGCGTTTAGAGCCAAAGCCAATCAAGCTACAGTGAAAAGACAACTGTCTGGCTGCAGATGGACAGAACTGGCTGAGTTCCACCACTAACATCTCCATGCGCAGTGTGCTGAAGGGTGAATTAAGAGCTGGTTTTAACTACAGTACTTCTCAGAGAAACAAAATGGGACTAAAAACTAGATACTGAGATGGGTTCTTCTCCTGTTCTTGCATACAAAAGAGAAAGTCTACTGGTTTGCTCTCTGCAAACACATAGATTCCTGACACACATATTTGCCTGGGCCATGATGAGAATAATTTATATGAGGTTTCGAAAATGCTGAGAGCACTTCCTTCCATCTGGAAGTCACTGAGACAAGTAGAGTTCTAGCAAAGAGGAGATACCGGAAATGCCAAAAAAATACAGGAGTTCCATGTCTGCAGCATCAAATGTCCTGTGCAGTTACAGAGAATAAGTAATTCTGCAATGTCATTTCTGCAGAGTCAATTTCTACACTCTTGGTTCAGTTGTGATGACGGAAGAACAGAGTTTGGCTCAGGAACTGCAGTACACAGACAAAACCTGAGTGAATGCAGAAAAGGTAAATTCTAATGGTGCTGTCATTTACATTTTGCTGGGTCTTATTGTGTTTTAACTGATCTATACAAAATCAAAACATGTACTGGAAGTTTTAAAAACCCCTAAAAACAGTACTGAGCACAGAAAGGCATAGTCAGTGGGTCATTACCAAGAAGAAACAGGAGAAAGAAGGAAATGAAAGCCTCTACTTAGCAGAAATAATCAGTGGGGAAACTGAATTGAAACTGTTATTTTTTCCTGTATCTAGCAAATACATTCAGCAGACTTAAACTGCAGTACTACTGTTAATCTGCAGGGGTAGTAGCATAGTTATAAAACAGTTACAGATTAAATCTTCGTACAAAAGTTATCTTGCTAAGACTTTCCCAGAAAGCCTTTTCTGACTACAACTAGGAATGCCCAACATGGAATTCATGGATAAGATTTCAAAATAATATTACAGAGAGATAGGTTTTTGGTAGAACTGATGAGCAGAGGTAAATTTACTTTGTAATACATTAATTTTGAGACAAGGTTTTGACTTCCTCTGCTGTTTTATTGTGTTTTCCTGAATTTAAGGCAGAATATTAAAGCCAGTTCTCAGTATAGGGCTGTTCTAAAGGCCATTCAGAACATGAGACAATCTTGGGGATTCCAAAATAGCAGCTGAACACTGAGCATTCAGATGATGCATTTTATAAATTCTCCTCCTTTTCCTTGCAATGTGGAAAAAAAAAAAAAAAAAAGCTATAGCTACAACCAACATAATATACCTGAAATACACATTTGTTTAACTTATATTCAGTAAGACGCCCATGGTATTCTGTACTACAAATGTCATGAGATCCTTCCCCTATAATTAGATGAAAATCATAGTCTTGACCAGGTAACTTCTTCAACAAGAACTGTTCAAATCTAGTGAGACTCTTTGAGAATATACTGAAGTTACTCAGAATGCCATTTTAGCAACATGTGAGCAAGAAAAAAAAGCCTCGTTTTCTTCCCATGCATAGGCCACAGTAAAATTCTTAAACAGTGAAGAATCACCATGGATTTTTTTAAATAGGCTTGTTGCTTTAAACTAGAAGCCTTACCATCTGTTCTATACTAATTAAGAATGCAAAGAGAACACATTTCACAGTTACAGGAGCATATAGTAAGATTAAACTGTTTAAATGACTAGGTAAACGTTTCCTATGCTTGTACAATGGTATTTCCAGCTGTGTTTCCCATGTTCATGACATAAATAAAGAAAAATGATACCTTAGATATCATGAAAGTTTAACAGCTACTAAATTCTTTCTTGTATCTGCTATTAGATACAATGATCTGTCAGCTTAGGACTGCAGTACTCAGAGCAGGTATCTTCAAGTCAAATCTAGATTTTAAATATGCTTTTAAAGTTATTCATTTGCTCAGACAACTTGCCTTCAAGGATGCATTCTTAGGAACTTTAAGGAACACTGCAGTTGCAAAGGTAATGTTATCAAAGGAAAGACTAGGGAATGTGTGATTGCTATATATAAATAATCACTTCGACTTGAACAGCAAATTCATTGCTGCCTCTGAAAGGTAATTTTTCAATTCTAAAATATACTGTTTGAAATACTTACAGAAGTTTTCTAGTTCTGTGCTCGGCATTGACTAGATGGAGTAGTCTCCACCGTTTTAAAATCCCCTGACTTAACTGTAGTTGCATCTGTTCTTTTTGACTCTGGACCAGGAACTCGGCACAAAAGTGAAGAGATAGTATGAAGAACCACTTAAATTTATTTAGAAATAGAGCAATTTCTTAGGGTAAAAAGAACCTATGCAATAATATCACATCTACCTTAGCTAACATGAAAATTCACTACTGGTAATGAATATGAATCATACTGAGATACTACTTTCATTAATATATGGGAAATTTAACAGGTACTGAGGAATGCTTAGGTCAGAAAATGGCATATGCCAGGTGACAATCAGTATTCCTTTAAAGAATAAAATTGAATGTGTCTGGATCTGCAAAAACAACAAATGCAGAATATAATGGGTGAAATATAAACAGAGAGATTTAAGAAGTAATCAAAAGTAAGAACAGATATTTAAATAAATGTGAGGTAGTCAAATTGAAATAAGAAGGATGAGTTTGCCAAACTGTGAGAGAAAAATGGGACAAGTGAAAGAATCACTTGTCTTTTATTAGAGATGAGATACTGTGAGATCCTGCAACAAAGCATCACTGGCTGCATTAGGCTTCCACAGACTCCTGTTGGTTCAGATTGAAAACGGGAACAGCTATGGTTTAAGTAAGAAGATTTGTAAGCCATGTATAAGAAAGTTTATAGAATCATCCAGACTTCTGACTATAAACCAGTCACTAAATGTGCAAGAGTTGGATAACAGACTGCACATTAAAAAATTTATTCTTGAACTTAGAAAAACAACCACTGCATAAGCTGGTATTCAGTACTAGAGGTACTAGACCAGATTTGAAGTTAAATGTCAGTTTCTGATTTTCCATTTCTTCAGGTATTTAAATAACACTTCCAATTTTATAAACGTAACTTGCCTTACAAAAAATCCTCAGAATAAACAGTTCTACATATTATATAAATCAATCTTTTTTTTTTTTTCAAGTTTCATGCCAATGCTGCTGTTATTTTCCCCATTTTGCTTCAAGAACTACCTATAATAAAAAATCAAATGCACTCACATAATTTCTCTATTGGACTGCCCCTTTCCACAGTCTTTGTAGGTTTTTGGTTTTGCTCTCTCTATATTTCCGCTAAAATTACTTTGACAGAGAATCTAGTTATTCAGGCTTAAGAAATGACTGGTCACCAACACTGAACCACTGTAGTTCCTCATTTGCTCTATGTTAGCTTGCTGCAGTTATGATCTAGCTTAGACATCTTCGAGATTAAATACTGTGTTTTACACTGAGGATGAGACAAAACATGTTATGCTGCACAAAGTGCAGCCGAGTGAGCAAGACCACTGGGTGCAGACAGACAGGCAGACAGGCGTCCTGCTGCTCCTGCTCACCCCTCGGAACTTGGCCGTAAGCCAGCAACCCGCTTTTAAACCTCTAATGCTGGCACACCTACTACATGCGTTTGCGGAGAAGACTCTTCTAAAATCACGTATTAAAAAGTTTGAAAAGGCCCACTTGTGTTAAGTAGGATTTTCAGAGGGTGTTTTATTTCCTCTGGTTTGGGGGACTGGGGGCAAGGCACCCCACAAAAAGGGCACATGCAATTTCACGACTGTCTCCGAGGTGTGGCCTGGGGCTCCTTGTGGCTGCCCATAAATATGGCTCTGAGGGGATGTCTGGGCGCACCCCCCCTCCCCGAGAAGGCTTTCAAACAAACAAACAAAGAAACATCAAGAACACAACCACTGATAATTAACTTGTCAAACAAGCAAAGAGGCGCCGGAAGGCTCTGGGCACAGGGCTCCTTACCTCCGGGCCCGGTTGTTGTGGGGCTCACACCCAGACGGCTGCCAATAGCTCCGGCTCAAGCTCGCTCCCCCCTCGGCCTCTTCCCGCCCTTCTGGAAGCTTCTCTGCCCCCTCAGGGGAGGCGGCTCCCCGCAGTGCCGCCAGCCGCCCCCCCGGCTTGTGCAGGGAGCGGGGGAGCTCGTAAGGGCCGTTCGGCTCCCACCGGTCAGCGTTGGGTGTTGCTGAGGGGTTTGGTGTTTGTGGTTCGTCAGTCAGGTTAGTGGGTTTGTTACTTTGGATCACGCAGTGTAACTGGGAGGGGTTCCCCCTTCCTGCTGCCCGAGAAGAGAAAAACTCGGTTGTTGCAGGGCGGGCAGCGCCCCGAGCAGCCGGTGGGCGCTGGTGCGCGCCTGCGAGCGCCTGGGTCCCTGCGCTCTCTGTGTCGCTGGCTAACGCGCGAGGTCCCTCGTTTCCACCTGCTTGCCATTGCACGTCGCGGCGGGTCGTGTTTTCCCTCTCGTAGCGCCACGTGTGTGCTTCGCTACCGCGCGTGTCCGCGGAGCCGTGTCCCCCTGCGGCCGCGCCCGGCCCGGCCCTGCGGGGGGAAACTGCTCCGGAGCGTTTGCGGAGCGGAGCATAAGCAGCTCTCACCTGCCCGCCCCTGGCAGGAACGGGAGGGTTAACTTCGCTGTTCCCCGTCATGTGTCGAATGACAATTATTTTCCTTATCTGTTGGCAGAACTTTTTTTTTTTTTTCCTTTCCCCTCCCCTCTTTAATAAACTGAACAGCAGGGTGCTAATAACAGAAATTGCTATCAGTAAAGTATGTTTCTGTTGTAGAAGAAAACAAATTCACGATTTTGTTTTTTATCAGAGTCCAACATCCCTTAAGGGAGTGGGATAAGTTTAAAGTAGCTATTAAAATTATTGCTGGGAAATGAAATTTGATTAAAAAAGCAGCAGCCCCATTGCTTTACAAAAGCATTCAAGTAAAGTAGTGCTGTTTCAGGCCATTATTTGAGCTCCATGTACTGCTTTATTGAAGATAGCTACTTAAAATATTACCGATATGAAATGGAAAGCTGGCTAACCTTTTATTATTTGCTATTTGAACAACAAATATAGGCCACTACAAGGTAAAAAAAACTTGCTTGCTCCATTAGTAAATACTTATTATTTCTATAGCACAAGTGGGAATGATTCTCACACAGTAGTACTACATTTGTTTTATCATTTTTATAATTAAAAAAAATCACTCTGTGCAAATTGTAAGCTTGAGAAACACTCATCATTTTCTCACTGTTTTCAAAGGCATCCAACAATGAGTTCCTTGGTGATGCATGATGTTAGTTGTCATTAGATACCAGCAAAGAAAATGTTGGTATTTCATGCCTGGCTTTAAGATCCACTTTTGCAGAAATGTGTAAAGGAACAAAGCAAATGTGAATAGTGATTGCATCTTTGGTACACTAGTCATTTGTGTCCTCAGAGAGACAATCCTTGCTAACCAATAACATGGAAAGATGAAGAACTCAGGGATGTAAAGTCACTTAATGCATTTTAATGTGTCTTCCACCATCATTAACACTGTTTAAACAGTTGGTTTTGGATGAAACTGCCTAACTCTTGTTTGTCTCGAGTTACTGGCATCTCTACAGCTCTTACTTTCTCTGCTTTTCTCCTATGTGTATTAATGCAGTCATGCTCATACATACATACTGAATTCCAGGTAGGCAACCAGTGTTCCAGGATTTTCTCCTCAGTTTTAGTCAAGTATGCAGACCTGTCCTCCTAAGTGCTGCAGAATGAAAGCTCTGTGAAAGTTCTTTAAAAATATGATGGTGTGGAATGGAAACTTCTGGCACAGTACTGTTCCTTCTGGTGGTTAAAATCAGGCAAAGGAAAGTACGTGTGCATTTTATTTGGGGTTTTTTTGTTTGTTTTGAAGTGGGCTTGCAAGTGTGAAGTGACTGTTATTTCTCCCTGAAACTGTGTCATAAAGCACATGTGTGAAGCTGTGGTCAATGTGCTGAAGACCAGTGCTCTCTGGCCACATAATTTCAGGACTGAAATAAGTCAGATTTCTCATGACTGCTGCTAAATTCATGGTTAGCGGAGATAGTAATAGTGCCTGTAAGGGAGCTGAAATACCAAGGACAATTTATTGTATATAGATAAAAACTTCTACTTACTGGCAGGCAGCCAGAGTCTGTGGTAGCCCTTGACCCTCATGAAGATGATATTAGTGTACTAAGAAATAATAGCGTAAGCTAAACAGGTGCTGTGAAGACCATTTCCTCTATGGTTTCTGTTCTATGAAATATACATAGTGTGGTATAAATGTTTTATTTACTCATCTTGATTCTGCTGAATAAAGTCTTATTCGAAAGATTGAATATGGATAGGATGGTTGCATGGAAGTATAAAGTGTGGGTTCAAGTCCCTGATATGCCTACCTCAGACCAGGTAATTTAGTGTGCGTTACCCAAATCCGAGCTTTTTCTATGTATTTTTAATAATAAAAAGTGTATTTGGCTTTCTTCCACAACCTCAAAACTAAACAAACAAACAAACAAAACAAAACGGGGAAACATTTATGCCAAACATGGAAAGTATCTATAAACAATCATCAAACAGTTTATGAAATAAATAACTGCACTTCACACAATAAATAGTAATGTTTCATGGAATAGTATTACTGATTTTACAAAGCAAAGTTTCAGACATTGGTCCCATATGCATGTGTGTAATCAGTGCTTATGGCATCAACTAGAAAAAAGTCTATGTTAATACTTGCATTACATTGATTTTATAGAATTATGTTCCCTTATGGACATAGGGGAACTGCCAATATTTGACAATACTTATATTTTGTTATGATCAGATCAAGCTTTTTGCACAAAGCTGAGTGAATGTTGCTAGGATATTTAGCTCATATGATACATAAGCGTATTTCAATTTTTCTGTACGACTTCATCTGTCGCAACATTTTTTAAGAAATTGATTCAATTAGTCGTTATACTAAAAGTGAGACAAGTGAGAATGCTGGGTTTTTTTTTTCTTTTTTCTTTTTTTTTTTTCTGCTAGAAACACTTGTTTTCCTTAAGTGACAATACAAATCTGTGAAAAATTGTGGACAATTCTCCTTTCCAATTTAGAGTGCATGTGGCCAAACAGCCTCAGTTGGCTATTGGGGAGAATCCTGCTGTGTACATATTCAATCCATCCTTTACAGACTCCACTGGCCTTATGCAGTTTCCTAAAAAGCATTTAAAATAGTAGATTTGTCTCATAAAATTCAGAATAGCTGAGGCTTGACCCCTGTGCTTAAGAGTGTCCTTGCTGAGTATTTCCTTGCTGACATTTTGTATGTATAACCGGGGTTCTAGCAGTAAATTCACAGTGTTATTGGGAAACAACTTCTGTAGATACCATCTTCATTATTTTCAAGTAAATTATTAGCAAGAGAGGGGTTTTGTTTGTTTGTTTGTTTGTTTTTTGATATTTATGAGTTCTGTAGTAAAAAAGTGGTATTAGACAGAAATGTTGCTGCTTGTCTGCTAGTTTCACTGTATTTGAATGTCAATGAGCATTTCTATGATATATGCACATATAGATGTATATATGCACATATAGATGTATATATGTATATCTTGTATATATGTGGAAATCTAAAGGTATGGGTAGGGAATCAAGGTGATTAAACTTTGTGTGCTTAAACTTGTCAAACACTTAAATATTTCCTATAACCATGTTTTCACTCATCTATAAGCTACTCTGAACCTGCTGGAAATGACAGGCTATAAACATGTAAATGGACAGGAATCACAACACGGTTACCATATTAAAGGCTTGTTCCCAGTTCAATCAGTGATTACTTGATTGTTTATTTATACTTTCTCTAAATATGCCAGATTTTAGTGCCCAAGTCAGATATCTAACTACAGGATGTGAATAGGAATGCTTGTCTAGAATACTTCATTTGGTTGTATTGGTTGAATACACAGCTATGACGCAGTCAACATACTAAGCTTTGCAAGATTTATCTCATCATTGTCCATCTTGGGAAAAAAAATGGTAGTCTTTCTAAATCTATGACTTTCTAATGAATACTAGATATTTTATTTACCCATTTAGATCTCACTGTAAATAAATTTCAAATTATTTGGGTACACTAAAGCAAAATAACCATCTTTAGTTGATCTGGTAAACATACTGAGGCAAATAACTCAATAACTGAAATTCTCCCATTTTGTAAGTTTACTGTGTTTTTGCAGAACTACATTATGCCATTTTGATTTCTGTGATGCATGTGGTCCAGGTTTGAAGTAAATAATGAGTAATATAAAATCTGTTTCATGTTTACAATTGTGGTCTATATTAATGTTCATTCAAGCTGAAGAAAGGTGGCTTCTAGTTGAAGATGATGCAAGTATGTTACCCATTTAGCACAATTTTTAAATTGACATTTTAGGTAGAAGGATGGTAATATCTGTACTTTTGCATGCACCAGACTTGATACTATGTCTTAGAGCTTGTTTTGCTAGACGTCAAATAACTGTGAATTTCTACTTGCTTTTATTCTCCTAACTTAAAGGAGAGAAGACAAATGTAGTTAAACAGTGAGGTAGTGTTTATCTCCTACTTATCAACCAGTAGATAAGCATTTTCAGAGTGATATTTAAAAGAAATGTGGTTTAATGAATGTAATCCATATTGAGAAAATACAGGAGAAAATAACTTGTTTGCCATGAAAATAAATTATATGACAGGAACTAAATCAGCTCATTGTATTTTTCTTCTCCTAGCTGGTGGATATCTGACAGGACCTATATTCTGTCTTGCTCATGACTAGAACACATAAGAAGACTATTTCTTGTCTTTCATGGCTGGTATTAATTAAGAATATTCTTGTTATTTTATTACCCTAACTGAGCTGTGCCGTTTAAGACCAGTGATTCTTAAAGTAATTTTTGGTTGTAATTGCCTGCATCACAGCTGTCAGCATATTCTCTGGCTTATCCTAAGGCCTCAGCAACCCAGTCCCAAGCCTGCTATTGATGTGACGAGCCATGTTCTTTTGTGTTCCTGCAGAGCCAGCACATTTTTCTCCGATGCGTAATTTTCTCTCATGTCATAGGTTCAGTAAGGGACACTCTGCCTATCATCACTGCCTATTTGATTCCCTGAAGCTCTGGATACCACGAAGATTTTTCCAGAGTGCAGCACAGATTCCAAGGAGAATCCTTTCTCCTCACCGCAGCTTTTTTTTGCAGTCCAACTTAGGTGTTTTGGCCGAGCAAGGTGGGGGGGAAGAAGCAGAGACTCTTGACATATTTTTCTCACACAACTACAATGGAATATCCTTGCTTTCCAGCCTAGGTCACTGCACTGTGGGGAGAGCATGGGCAGGGATCCTACAGTTGTGTGCACACTGAAATGTCTGTGCCAGAGTAACTTGGCCCCCATCCTTCTGTCCCCACAGATTCAAAGTAAAAGCCGGTTTGCATAGATGCCAGAGTCAAGAAAAGTGAGGTGAACAGAGAGCGTGTTTGGAGAATAATGACAGAAAGAGGAGAAAGGGAACTGGGAGATAAAAGCTAGATTTAATTTCCTTCTACGTTCCTTCTGAATTAAAAATCCCTTCTACTTTCTTCCTTGCAGTTTGAGAATATGAAGGTACGATACCTTTTTTGTTGTTTCCGCTAGGTAACAAAAATGCTGACTTTGATGGAAAATCCCTTTCTTAACATGTACTTTTTCAGTAACCCTACCTACCAAAAGGGTTAAACAGCAGTAATACTCAAGTAGTGTCCTTGCCTTGAGGCCGCTTCCACTCCTCCATAGAGAGATTGCACAAGTCCCTGAAATGTCTTTACTCAGTGAGCATTTCAGTTCTAGTGTTTCATAAGAAGAGTGGAAAAATACTACGAGAAAGCAGTTTAAGGTCATATAATAGAAAAGGTGCATTCATGGTTCACTGATAATATGCAAATAATTTGGGGATCTGTAAATTTAACTATGAAGAATCTTCAATTATTAAAAAAAAAAGTGACTCAAACTTTTGTTCCTTCAGAGATTTAACTTCACTTAACTTCTTGATGAAGAACTAAAATAACGTTCACAGACTTTTGCGAAATGCAAGACGTTCTCTTCATAGCTAGTAATTATTCAAGGTCTGAATTCATATGATAGTTGTATAATTTCTTGTATTTACCCCGGAATAGGGAAGAGTTGCATGAAATATAAACAGTAAAAACAATTAATTGGTTCATCTATCCTTGTCTATATTGTGGGGATAGCCTATAGCACTGTAATTATCATGCAAAAAATCTGGCACTCAGATAATTACACACTTATTCAACCCTAGTATAATGCAGAAGACTATCACAGTTAAATTATAGGACTAGATTAAATGTGAAATGCAAACTTTTACAGGAATTGGCTAGCTCTGTACAGGGGCATTATTTATTTATCTGAAAGCATAATAAACCTTTAACTTCCACAAGACAAATGTATCTGCATAATTGCTTATTGCTGTTGGATATTTCTCTTCTACTGGGCTAATCATTCTAGAATGCCTAAATAATAAAACTTTTTCACAGTTTAAAAGAATGTTGGAATAATATTTGGCATGGTCTTAGTTCTATATTGAACTCAGGGTCTAAAATGGCCAGTTCCTTTTGAGATTAATAGGCAAATTAGAAATATACCTCAATGACTGTATTGTTTATGGAGTCTTTACTTGAGGCTGATTGGCACTAATTTTCCCACCAAAAATGTCCCCCCCCCCTTTTTTTTTTTTGATTTTGTGTTATATATTTGTTCTCTCTCTTACTCCTGCAACTCATTATTAAACCTAGAGATATCTTTATATTAGTCTCAGTGATGTGCCAGAGTTTAGTAAGACAAATATATATTATTTCTTTACTAGTTAACTGCTTGTTAGTTGTAATGGGAATGTTTAGGAACTAATTGTGTATAATACATAGTCGTTTTTAGTGTTGTTGATTTTTTTTTTCCCCCCTGGAATTTCTTATTAAGGAAGAATAACACATTGAATATTGAAGGTTCAAGAAACAATTCTAGCTCGGACCAGTATTTTGTGCTTCACTAATATTTGTTTGTTGTACTTCCATGTTATTTAGCAGAGGTCGTTATTAATATAGCTCAAGTTAGAACACACTGTTTGAGTAAGAGCCATGGTATATCATTTAGCAGTTTACTTAAAAGAAGGAGACTGTTGTGTGGTGTAAAGCTGCTAGGTTAAGAGTAGATTCAATGAATTTATTCTTTTAGAACAATGTGAAACAGGGAGTTGTTTAACAACAGCCCTGTGTAGGCCAGAAAGGATCTGTTATTAATCTGTGTAATGAAACAAGTCAGATTCTGTTGAATAATTTGGCACTTCTGCTGAAATTTAACATTCATCTACAAATGTTTTTGGTTGATCCTCACATCTGAGATGCTAAAATGCCAGTAAAAATGGAGTATTGTGGAATGGAAGAGACATATTACAATACGATTCCTGCTTTGTATCCCTGTTCTTGCAGGTCTGTTTTCTCCATTCTGTTCCCCTGGGCATTGTACAACCCAGTTATAAATGGCTCAAGGTGTTGAACTTGTTTCTTGATGTGTCAGCCAAACCTTTAGTGCCCAGGCTGTAATAAGGAGATATGTTTGCTGAGGTATCTGTAACTTTGTTAGTTACAAGTGCCACAGAAGCTGTGATTTCTGCTGAATAGAAGCAGGTTTCATTTTAATGTCTGATCTAAAGAACATCACCTCTAACTAAATATAAAATTACCTATCTTGTCACATCATCATTGCTTTCCTTAAATCTAGTGTAAACTCCTTTTCAAGGATTTAAGTGAATTAAAGTAATGCATAAGACTGGTTTTTGTCCCATAAATTAAAGAGACCTTCACTTTCAAAATATACAGGATGATTATCATTATATGTAGGCCCAGTCCTGGTGAAAAGGTTTGAAATTAGAAGCACTGGATGGCATTTATTAAAATTGACAAGAGCCGTTCTTTTGACTTTATTGTGCTTTGGATCAGTTTCTTTATTTCTGTATGTGTTCTAAAGTGTACAGTACTAGAAATTAACTCACAGTATGTTGTCATATGTGTTTGGTATTCAAATACAGCTTCTGTAACAATCGTTAGAACAGTAGATGGTGGTACTGTAAATTGAATGAAATAAAGGAAAAAGGTAGAAAATAGCCACGTTATTGTTTGTCAGGTTTATATGTATGTCTGCTTTTATTTATTTTTAATGGGTTGTTTTATACACATGGTGAAATACAATATACAACTAAGATGTGTATTATAAACAATAGATGATAATCTTCTGTTATAATAAATAATGCACATGCCTTATTACAACATCAACACCTACACATGGTTATGAAGTTTCCTGAGATTTAAGTAGAGTTTCCTCTGTAGATCTCTTCATATCACCCAGCTGGCTGATAGGGTATTCACTGTGTATTTGAGTGATGGAAACAATGTTTCATTGGTCTCAATGTTACTTTACAGATTTCCTAAGTTCTTGCTGTATTTTTGTTTGGATTTCCTAGTTGTCTGGTGTTGTTTAGGTTTTATATGATAATATTGTATTAGAACTTATAAATTAGAACATATAATTTATGGCTAATCACAATTCTGTAGGTTTCTTGATTCAAATTATAATGTTAATGTAGCAGCCTACATAATGTATCATGATGTGCTACACATGTAGAAGTGGGAAGTACTTTGTTACATTGTAACGCCTTAGGGGTGATTTGATTTTTAAGTAGTTACAGAAAAATTCTATTTAATTTCCATGAACCCTTTGCATTAAGAGTTTTTTTAAGGATATGTATCTACCCATCCATCCATCCGTCTATCTATTTATATCTATATTTCAAGGCCAACGATTAATACATGGACAGAGTGGAAGTTATTTTGAAACTGAACATTTTTAATATTGATTATAACAGAAAATCAGACCTAAAACAGAAGAGGGTATTATGATATATGTGATCGTATAAAAATGCATGCAGAAGTGACCAACGAAACTAAAAAAATGGACTGCAAAAGTAGGCAAGGCATTAGAGTACTTTGTAAAATTAGAAAGTGGGGTATGTTTAAGGATGTAATTAGATCAGATGGGACAGCCGTTTAACATTATCAGCTACCAGAGAGTAGACTGAGAGCAGTAATTTTAGAGTTTCAGTAATATAAGCAATGTAACTGAGCTTTGAAAGACAGGAGAAGTGAGAAGCCGTGATCACAATCTTATTTGGTTTAAGATTATAGCAGATATTAAAGCTACAGGGATACAAAACCAAAATAATATCAAAAATATGAAGTTCATTAAAAACAGAGAATGTTGTACAACAATGCCATAAATCAAATGGGGAATCCTTCAGAGATCCAGGATTTGGCAGTATTTATGTGGGAATATGTGAAAAATAAAGTGAATTGTGCACTTGCATGTGTTAACGAGTGGTGTGGGCAATCTTGCCAGAGACAATGAGCTATTACATGTTGAGTGTGTGGTGTCAGTGTCTGCGGGAAGCTTGTGCAAGGTAGGCAGTTCATGATAAATTTACCCTTGTAA
Organism: Caloenas nicobarica; assembly: GCF_036013445.1. Lineage (NCBI taxonomy): Eukaryota > Metazoa > Chordata > Aves > Columbiformes > Columbidae > Caloenas > Caloenas nicobarica. The sequence goes on along the minus strand of NC_088248.1, from coordinate 11,097,364 downwards.
GGAAGTCCTTTGCCCATTCCCTGGGTGAATGAGCCCCCCAAACCAGAACACAACTCCTGAAGCTTAGCCATGGTGGTTCTTCTGACTTACTGAGGTCTTAAGAAAAAAAAATCCTGGTGTATTTCTGCATTTCACTCATTTTGTAAAAGCTTCGCATCTTATTTTATAGAAGTGGAGTACTACTATTTGCCCCATAAAGATGTTTGTTAATGAATTAAACTTTTTAAGATGTTTTGAGGCTCTCAGATGAATAACTCATATTTGAGAGTCATTTTTTTTCTTTTTTGAAATTAGGCATAATTGTATCTAGCTAATTACATTCTTCAGTAAAACTGCCTTTTCCTGATGTAAATATTGCATCACTTTTCAGGTATTCTTTACATTGCTGTGTCACTGAAAGAAGCTGACAATCCCTAGGTGTCCCAGATCAGGTGAACGAGCTCCTGTGTGATCTTCCAGTATCTTTTCATATAGAGTTCCTGTAGGAAGAATGCAACACATTTAAACTACTGCTGAGTATTTGGCTTTTAGGATCACTTCAGCAATTTGAGAGTGGTTGTAATGTTGACCGCTTAGACCTTAGTCTAAATCAAAGATGTATGCGTAAATATTGGCAGTAGTAATTGTGAGGTATTTCTTGATATTCAAAAATACTGAGACTGAGTATAATACTCTTTGAATAGAGTCTCTGCTAGAATATTTTAAAATAAAATATTCTTTATATTATAGAGAAGTTTTATGCAAAAATATGAATGGTTGCCAAGGATTTTGTGAGTTACTGATTATCAATTTTCAGTCAAGACTAACATATGAATGCTAGGAGACATGATGAAATCCTACCATGATCCCGGTGGATTTTACAAGAAAATATTTTATAGTTAAAAATAGAGTCTGAAGCAAAAGTAGCTTGTCCTGCAGCAATCTCCGCTACAATTAGTTGTCATTAATAATGCAGTGTTGAAAAAGTTTGCTGAAGAAATCCAGAATATTAATATTTTATAGTTGCTAATATGCTTTGATTTCAGTCCACATTTTCCTACTTGAGCAAGGGGAAAGTGGTTCTGACCAGTGGTTTTTCCATATGAGTAGAAAAATACTAATCATTTTCTCAGGAAAGGCCCATGGGAAGATTCATCTTAGCAAAGCTTATTTTCAGGCTTCTTTCTCATTCAGGTTTGTTGTGATTAACATTACATGAGCATTTTTCTGTAAAGTCCGTGTGAGGAATCTTGCTCTGCCAAAGCCAGGGGGCAAAAATTCCCTGGTTATATTTGGAATGAAATCCTGACCCTGTTAATGAGCAAAGGTTTGACAAATGCCAAAAAGCTGAATGAGATCAGAACACAAAAGCTCCTTCCACATAACCATTTTCTAATAGCTGATCATTGGAGGTTTTCAACTATCTGGAGGCCATACAGCCTAAGAATAGGTTCACCTGTTTTAAGTTAGTCAAAAGTCATCTCTTTGGTGATGACTCACAATGGTTGATACAATTTACCACAGTATAGGAAATTACAGTCTGTCAAATCAAAATGAAAGGAGAAGAGGGTATTATTTTTTTCTCTATTTCAGAGTAGAACTAAGACAAAAAGAGATTTTGGTGTATTCTGCTGCTGAATGTACATAAGCAGGAACCTGTCTATGAAGAGCACTACCAGAAGCCCGAGTCTTTGTGAAACTGCCGAAGTTGAGTTATGATCCTAAAAAAACTTTCTTAAAATCAGGGAGAAGTTATTTAAACTCAGTAGGTGTGAGTTAGCAGCAGAAGTAGTCTGAGAATATTCATTTTTATATGATTAATTTAGTCCTCACAGATATTTAATATGTTTCCTTTCTTGCTGAGAATTTTGCATTGTTTTAGATGACTTAGTATTAGCTCTATAATAGTTACCCATTCTGATAACCAATAAAGGAATTAGTCTTTTGTTTTTATCATAATTTTAGTGAAGTGATGATTTCATAGCTATTTAACTGGAAAAAGAGTCAATAAGGCACTGTTTATGCAATTCTGCTGCACCCATAAAAAAGACTATTTCTCTGAAAGACAGAAATCCTATTGGTCTGAATAGGCATTAGAATTAGAATCCCTTCTCACTGCAATGGTAACTACAGCATATAGTAAGAATTTTGTTGAGGTCGATATTGCATCTTCTAGGATATAAGATGAAAGTAATGTTTTAGAATATATTCCTGTTAGAATTTATGAATTTCTGATTAATAGTTTGATTCTAATAAAACCATTTATTTCATGTTTGCATATTCTGAGCATTATGAAAGCTTTTGTTTCTCAGATTACTGTGACGTGACACTATTTCTTCATCTGCCTGTTCCAGAAGGTTCTCCTTGTCACGAGGATGGAGCCAGGCTCTTCTCGGTGACAACCAACAGTAAGACAAGGGGTAATGGGTTCAAGCTGGAACACAAGAGGTTCCACTTAAATTTGAGAAGAAACTTCTTCTCAGTGAGGGTGACGGAACACTGGAACAGGCTGCCCAGGGAGGTTGTGGATTCTCCTTCTCTGGAGACTTTCAAAACCCGCCTGGACGCCTTCCTGTGTAACCTCACCTAGGTGTTCCTGCCCTGGCAGGCGGATTGGACTAGATGATCTTTCGAGGTCCCTTCCAATCCCTAACATTCTGTGATTCTGTGATTTACCTATGCTGTGATATTCTTGCATCTTTGAAGGAGGAAAAAACATTTGTTCATCTCTGTACTATATTGTGAATACCTTTCCAATTATATTTTCCTGATTATGTTCTAGCCTGAATTAAGGATCTCAGTATTTGACCTTCTAATGGAAATTTATTGGAAAATTTATCAGAAGTTGCTTGTAACTTTTTTAAACTATGTGGAATAAGAAACACTGTTCTTTGTACATGTTCCATATTTTCTGTCAGTGATTGAAAAAAAATCCTTTGAGGAAATGTAATCAGAAAGGAATACTTTCTGACAACATCTTAAAATAAAAAGAAATATAAATAAGTAAACTCTTGAAAAATCTTAACTGTTGTTGCTTCCTCATAATAAAGGACAAGCAGGTACGGCTTTACCTATAGCAGTTTGTTCTGTCATTGCAAGATTTTCTTGTCTAGTTTATATGGAAATCCTGGTTGTTGAAGATGAGTAACCTGTACGCAGTAATTAAATTCTATTGTGGAGTCTGAGATTTTCTAGTTTGTTGCAATGAAATAAAGCAAGCCTTGATATAAAGATAGTTGACAGCAATTAAAAGAAAAGTTAGAAGTTCTTACTGAACTAACTAAAAATAGGATATAATGTATCCCACAAATTGGGGTACTGTTTTATGATGTGTGGTGATCTGATTGCCTTTTGCTGCTGAAAGTGTTATCTTGTGTATAAGGTCTTTGGGAAATTCCTTTGGAAGAGAACTGATATGAAATATTTATAAAGAAATTAAAGCTAGTTAGGATGTGGAAAGAACAATGAGATCAGATATTAGTTAGTCAAGAAGTTCAGAAACAAATCTTGTATTTTTCTGTGTGATTAGAGCTCAGTAATTTGATTATTTAGATTTAATAACTTTTTAAGATTTCTTATGCCTTTTTTTTTCTCTCCTGTCTGTAGTATCACAGGAGCCAAGTAGTACATGCTAATAATGAGAAAAGAGATCTCATATACCTGAACTCTTGAGAGTTGAACAAAGAAGGCTTATTTAAAGCAGTGTCAGGTGTTCAGGCATTGAGTTGTGATTGAATTTTGTACTTCAACAATGGGTGGCTTATTTTATTCAGAAAAATTCTTCAGCCATGAGTATATAGAATTCTATTCTATTTTATTTTATTCCCAGTAACTCAGTCCACACATTAACTACCTAGGGCAGGTGAAGTACAAGGTCTTTTTTTTCAGGTACTGGGTACGTGCTCTACCTCAGAAGATATTTATCGCTCTTCCCACCAAAGTGCATTAAAACTTAGCTGTTCCTGGGCTTTAAGATTTTTAAATCAAGCCTCAACAGCTTTGCACACCACGATGTTTTGTAGTGTCTTTATGGTCTTTGTTGTACATTCTTTATAATCTGTAAAGCTACATGGCATTAACTGTATTGCAGGTATTGTCATTTTTTGTCATTAAACTCCTCTCATTCTGCTATAACACTCATCCAGAATGTCCACACGGGCCTTGTCCCTCACAGTTCTGCCAAGCCGAAGATGTTCTTCTAAAATGAGACAAGTGGCCAGTGTAAACATATCCGTGCTGATGACTACATGGAAAGAATTATTGCAAGCATCAAGATTTTGGTCAAAGGCACAAGAGCAATCATTACTGCCATGCAGTTGCAAGCTGAGTTGTTCAGGGCTGCATTTCAAGATGTTATGTTGCACCGGATAGCAAGTGATGTGCATACCAGGCTGCTATGTTAGAGGGCGATGATCAGAGCCAGAGGATCTGTAAGATCTCTTCTGTGACTTGACTACAAAACTATCACTGAGATAGCGACCACATCTCTGGGTTCCACATGGAGCATTTTCCCTTGCTCCAGTCTTCTTGCGGAGAGGAGATTAAGAGAGCAAAATTGAAATTTATTTTCCTTTGTGTAACAGGTACTAATCCAGACTGTGGATTGACATTTGGACAGTGGTAAGTCAGAAGTCTTTTTTTCTGGTACAAGAATATCTCTTGGGGAGATCTAAGGAAATTGAAGGTTCCAAAATTATTAATGTAGCTACTGTTACTCCACTGTAAACATATTGATACACCTCTTCTTCAACCCATTGTCTTATGACTTGAATTTGTCCGGTACTTGTTTTTTTCTCATGCTTTTCTCCACATGAGGGATAATGGAGGGCAACAACATATGAAATAATAATACAGAAAAAGGAGTATTTTTTTTCTATTTAACAGGTTTGTGAGTTAAATGAAACATTGTATAGATACTACAAGCTGTTATTTTATGAATTGTATCAGTTTCATCCCAAAGGAATTATTAATAAATGAAGGAGGATGTCTCAGAAAATACTTTAGGTGTTTAGTGAGCTCCTCATTGACATCTATAAGATTCTCAGGATTTTCTTTTTGTCCATCTGTGAACAAAATCATTTAGTACCATAAATCTGTACTCATCCAAAAAAGAAAAAAAAAAAAAGCTCAAATAATATAATGCCCTACTTATGCAAATAGTGCATCTGGTGCTTTTTGAGGCAGTGCCAGTGACTATTTCAAAGCAGATTTAGACACCCACAGTCAACTGATGGCAAGATCAATCAAAACCATGTCCTGTTACATTTTAATTTTTATAGAACTGTAGGAGAACACTGGGGTACACCCCACCTATGCAAAGATATTAAAATATCTGAAGGCACATAATTACTAAGTACATTTTCTAACCTGTAGCAGGATGTCTGCATGATTAAAACTTGTTCTTGTGGAACATTCAGTTTGTTTTCCATTTTTTTTCCCCCCACTCTATATCTATAACAAGCTTTTAAAAAACCTGGAATATTGTGGCTTTCATATCACACCATAGAGCCTGTACTGATTATTTGCTGAGTACAAGATGGAAAAAGTATGAAAATTGAATAGATGAGCTTTCTATGAGATGCAGGAAAAAAAAAAAGCGCTGTGTGTAGCAATTTGGAGGCTGGTTTCTGTGCATCGTTGTTGTGTGTCAGGAATTCAGGTCAACAGAAGAGATGAATAGTCTGCGGAGACCCAAACATCCAGCTTTTGGTAAAACATGATAAAGGAAGGAAGATGCTTTTGATTTTTTTTTTTCTTTTTTTTTTTCTGTTCCTGATTTACAGTCACCCAGTACTTTTCATACTCAGGTATATCGTCCTTTTGAGTACCTCAAAGATACAGCCCACAGTTTGCTGAGTCTTTGAGCAACAGTAACAACTACTGGTTTGTTGGTGTTTTTTCTTTTTTTTAATATGATTCATAATTTCTCTGAAGCATACTGTTGAATCTATAATTTACTAGATAGTATGACTGCTATTTTTGTGTGAGTGCCTTTGAGAATGGGAGCATAGCTCCTGTTATTTCCCCTCTGACACTGTTTTTAGTTAGTACAGCTGTGCCAGAGTTGACTGCTGATGTGGCTGTGTCACTGTGGTATCATGTCCCTTTTCTATTTTGGATGACCAGATTAGCTTAAACCATTTATTCAGATTTTTGGAGCTAAACTGAGCTACTTCAGCTGGAGCTGTCATATGAAGTAGCATTCCACACCTCACTTCTTGTAACCAGTTAAAGGCTGCTAGAAGGGCTGGAGTGGTAACATGAAGAATTGCAACAGTTTTGGAAAATGCGTATCTGCAGCCTAAGGACCAAATGTAATTAGATTCAGATAACTATAACTAGATTCTATAGCTATGGATTCTATATAGATTCTATAGATTCTAACTATAACTAGGTTCAGATAACTGATAAGTATGTTATCAGAGTATTATATTATCAGATTGAGTCATTTTTACAGCTCTCCTCTGCATCTGAGTACTGTTCTGTCCAAATTATCTTCTACCTTTTTGCTGTTTGCATCAAAATTTTACTATTTACTACAATACTTTTTTAGGTGATTAACAGAAATTAAAAGACTAATTGCAGTATGGATCCATCACAAATCATGTTTTCCACCCACTTTTAAAATTTGTTTTTCAAAGAAATGCAGTCCATATATCTTCAGACTTCAAAACCATGTAACTTGCAAAATTAGAATCTCCCAGTAGTCTGATAGGAGCAGTCAGGTAGCTGAACTACAATCAACTGAACAAAATCAAACTGCACAGTTTTAACTTTGAAGGTAGCCTATCAGCATGTCATAAAAAATTGTGGAAGCAATTTTGTTCTTGTTGTTGTGATAAGTCTTTCAAAAAATTCTCTCAGATTTCATACAGACTGGTAAGTCAGGCTTATTGGCTAATCCTGAAGATGCTGACTATCTAGCTCTATGGAAAACTATCCAAGGGAGGACATCTGTTCTTTAAAGAAAAAATGCTGACAATATAAGTAAAAATGAGGAGGGCCTTACTCTGTACCAGTCTTCTTGTCTATTTGTTGATACCTTCCAGATCATACTAACCCAAGGCAAGAAAACCTAGTCCAAAGTCTGTGAAGGCATTTTTTCATTGGTTTCTACAGTTTGGTTAGGAGAAATGCAAAACTTGGAAATTCACAGTGTCATGTGTTCCTTTGGAGAATGTGTAGTATTTTGAGTTTAGGACTAGAAGCTGACCAGATCTCAACAAATGTTCTTTGTTGTCACATTTCATAGCTAGAACATTACAAAACTATTGCTATAGTGTTGCTGGAATTGAGGTGATCAAGACTGGTAAATATTGGAAGGAAGGAAGGAAGAAAGGAAGGAAGGAAGAAAGGAAGAAAGAAAGAAATAGACTTTCCAAATGACAAACCAATGTAGCTAGATGTCTTCCCCCCAAAATTACATCGTTTCCTGGGTCATAAAGAGAGTTTGTAATGTAGCACTAACACTCCTCACTGAGTCTCAATCCAAATGGCTAAACATACACTTCTCATTCTTCTGGAAATAAAGATAAAGAAAACAATTGACAGTATTGGATTCAAAAATGTGTTTTGCATTCTCATGGATCTAGGACCATTTCCATAAATTGTAGATCTGCTTCTATACTTTTTCCAAGAATTAACCATTCAGTTAGTAATCAGATAATGAAAAAGCACAGTTTTACTCAAAAATTGTTTACTCAATGTTTTTTTCTTCTGATTAAAATTACCACTGATTTTACTAGGTAATCTGAATTTTTTTGGTCATAGCTCTTGGTTGGAAGGAAAGAACTAGCTTGCTTCTCCTGATGTTTTTCTTGCTTCCTTTTAAGCTGTTAATGAATAATATTCAGTGCTTAATGTCTTGACGTGTTCATAGCTGCCTATAGAGAGGCATAATATTTTTCAGAGCCAGATGGTTTTACATCTTGCATCTGTAGTACACACAAAATTGGCTCCTTGCAGAAATATTTTTGCAGTTTTGTTTTATAAGTTTCCATATCACTGGTTCTAATAACATTGAATGTTTGGGTTTTTCTCAGGGAGAAGAAAGGGATGCTTTGCTTTTTTCATAAAAACAGGTTTTTTGACTTGGCTTCCTGTAGAAATTTGCCTTGTGAGATCCCAGCAGCAATCAGTTTGTGTCACTTTATGCCTGCATTGATTTTAAACTACTGGCTATTTTCAACCAAATTTGAAATAGTGAAGTCTGAAAGCTTTATAAACAACTACCAACTCACCAATCAAGAGGGACTGGGGTCTAGACTAATCATGCAAAGTGTTGTATTTTCATTTGTTAAGCGTAATTTAAATACCTATAAAATAGTAGACTGGAGATTTTACTGTTAATTTGTAGGATTGCCACTCAGATTATTTGAAGCTTTGGTCAGGTAGTTGAGGTAGTTGTTCCAGGGTTATGCAATATTTTGTGGGTGCCATCTTTCCTACCTGCTTCAATTATCAAGTTTCTGATAGAAACAAAAAACTGTGGCTAATTTACCCACTGCTGCACAAGTCCTTGATTGCTAATATGCAATCAAATCTGATATATTCTCAGGAACTTTATTCTTATCTAACAAGCAGAGTTGAAATGGGAAATGAGCATTTTTTGCAATCGCTTTCAAGTTCTAATTCAAAAGACTAGCGAAACGAGGGAAGGAATTTTCTGTTGGAAAACTAGATATCTTCTGGCAGTACCAAAGTGATAATAGTGCATGAGTAAGAATCTTTCCATTGAAAAATGGAAGGATGGCCATGCCTGATAAAGTATAGGAAGTCAGTTCAGACATTCATTTTACACATAGTCAAATAGACAATTTAAACTGTGTCCTGTTCAGCCTTTCACAAAGAGTGGTCATTAACCAGTGACTGCTGCAATTAATGGAAGGGTAGTTCTTCAGCTTAATGAGCTCTGGGTCCTGTATGGGGTTTAATAATTCTGTAGAAGTGGATCAGACTTATGGGAGAGATATTTCACATATTTTTCTGACAGCAAAGTAGCAAGTAGAAAATTCTGGTCAGTTTGATCTTGCAAGTTTTCTAAAACAATCTATTGAGAAAAGGGTACTTACTTAGGCAAATTCTTTGAACCCGTTAGTAGACTTCTTTTTTGACTTTCACCATATGGATAGTATAATGTTACTAATGCATGCTCTCCATAGTAGTTGTGCAGATATTTGGTCCATATCGGTCTCTCACATGTTTTATCTATTGCATTCCCTATTAATGTATTCTGATATGATTTCTGATTTCTTGTCTAGTTGCAGAGAAACACACACGATAATTAATGTAAAAGAGTGGCTTTTAAAAATTAAAGGCTAGATTATATCTTTGCTGTATGTTTCTCATGAATAATATAGGTTCCTTGCATTTCAGATTTCTCATCATTCTGTTAAGCAAAGCTTTTAGTAGAATGCTGGAAAATAAATTTTCCTGTAGCCTGGTCCTAAATATAGGGAAGGGAAGAACAGCTATCTTCACACATATTCACTAAATTTTGTGATATGATATGAAATCAGGGATATGAACTATAAGTTCATTATTGATTTTTACTTTAATATTATGCTATATGGATTTAAATGACAAGACTAGAAGGGGAAGCCTAGTACTGCTGTGCAATCCAAAATAAATTTCTTGCATTGCTTTATAAATCATTACAGTGTGAACATAAGGCTTAGGTGTTGATGTGTTGACTCATACATCCATATTCTTCCAACTTGACTATTCCTATTTCAGTGAAAGTAACAATTAATCAAAGGTATAACAGATACGGTGTTTGAAAATAATGTGAGTTACCACCAAAGCAGGTGGTGCATGTGTCCGAAGAAGTGAGGAAGAACAAACTAGGTAGTTCCATTGCCAAGAGTGGCCGAAGTGAGCTGTTGAGTGATGATCAGAACATACACTTCTGGAGTAAGATCCTTACATATTGCTGAAGCACACTAGCGATGTTAATACTCAGTCTGTGAAGAACAAAATGAAGTAAATGGTGCTACAGTGTGCAGCAAGAAGCAGAGAAATCAAACTTGCAACATGAGAGAACTCTTGCAAAGGAGAGCTCTTTTCAGCTGAGGGAAGAGCAAACACTGGCACAGGTGTCTGGGGGACTGGGAACCTCAATCCTTGGAGATGTTCAGAGCTGGACTGGGCAGGCCCTGAGCATTCTCTTCTAGGTGGTACTACTTTGAGGATTGGCATTGGTCTAAATGCCTTTCAGAGGTCCCTTCACAGCTGAATTGTTCTATAAGCCTCTGATAAGTAAATATCTGTATGTTAAATTTCTCAGTAATACCTACTGATATGCAAGTCACTGGTGTTGAATGAAAGGAAATGGTCTTGGGTATGTGTGCGTTCAGTCTGGTAAGAGGATGCTGCATATGTCCTTTGAGCAAATTGTACAGTAAATCTGGCACTAGGGCTCAGAAAATTAGATAAAACAATACATATGATGTAAAATGGTGCTTCAATATAAACTCCCCCTGGTGTTCCAAAATTTTGCAGTGTTTTTGATGTCCCGAGTTTCTGCAAGTAGGGTTTCTATTCATCAGGGTAGCATTTGTCCAACCCTTCTTTATTCTATTCTGGATCGTGTATCATTTGTCCTCCCACAGCTATCATAAAAGTGTCATAAAGTTGGCATAAACTCCATGTCATCTGTGCTGGCAGTTTTCAGAGAAACTGAATCCTCTTCTCACATCTGATTTTGGTTATGTTTGTAATGCTGCGTGATCCAATACTACATGGATTATGCAACCACAACCTGATTGTACTTAGCCATCTTCTTTGAATGGGTTTATTGTGAATTCTTCATCTTGATGATGTAAAACACAAAGGATATAAAAGGAAAAGTCCTTGAACATGACCAAGAGTTAATAACAAACCAGCGTTAATCTTTGAAGATTGCTCATAGAAATGGAATATGTGTTTGGACACAGATTTCCTATTTTCACTTACAAAGAAACTTCCATCTTTTCACTTACAGAAGCTAGTAAGGATTTTCTGCTTTCTCTGCAAGGAGAAATTAGTGTTTTAAGGCGTAGCATTTACATGAAAGGAGAAGAGAAATTCGTTATGAATGCGGACCTCAATACATGATTATTTGGGAAGAAAGGAAGGCCACTTTAAAAAATGTATTCTAGATGTAAGGAAAGCCTGCTTACTAATCTGAACAGACATAATTCCAGTTAATGATAAATAAATAAATGATGGTGTTTCACCATTATTTAAAATTAGAGCTCCCTATAATTTTAAATCTTGAGACAAATCTAATAATTGAATGGGTTGGATGTATCTTGATGTCTTTATCTATTTGAGCTATTCTTATTTTTACATTGGCAATTCTACTAGCAAAAGTTAAATAGTGATAATAACTGTCCTTAGTACTTTATTAAAATATTTGTAGAATCATAGAATACTTTGGGTTAGAAGGGACCTTAAAGATCATCTAGTTCCAGCCCCTCTGCCATGGGCAGGAGCACCTTCCACTAGACCAGGGAGTAGGAAAGGGTAAGCATAGGTTTTAGTTTGTTATGTATGATCCCCAGTCTGATAATCTAATTCAGTTACGATCAATTATTAATATTTAGTCTGAAGGCTGAACATGCATCCAAACAGTTAACGATTCACAGTACATTCTTGGAAGTAGTTTCATTAATTCTTCTCTCAATTATTTAAGTGATGCCAAGGTTGTGATAGGAATAATATCAGGATAATGAAGTTTCCACTAGAGTGAAATCAGAATAGAGACTGTAGGCCCTTGTTGAGGACTCTGCTTCTTTACTGGGGTCAAAGAGACTGAGAATATGAACTCATGTACCCAGGTGCCTGTTCTTGGCTCAGTAACTATCTTACTTTAAGAATTGCAGGGAGAAAAACCCCTCAGTGTTTTAGTTCCTAATACTAATCTATGTGTTTTCCTCTGATAAAATTGTTCTTGAGAGATCTCCAAAGATAAAAGCTGGACATGTTTCTTTGGGGGAAGAGCTAGGCTTAAATTCTCCTCCTTGCAATTTATGATTCAAGCTGCTTTCATCACTTTCGGAAGTTTGTGTGAAATAGTGTGACCTTCTGGAAAGTTAGATGTAGAGAAAAAGGAGTGATTCGGTAGCTGACATGGAAGCCAGTCTGTTTGGTATCAGACAAATGACTAAGGGTGGAATGCACATTACATAACTTTACCTTCTTACAAATTATACGGCTATATTTTATTATGAAGAAATTCACTGTCAGGGTGATCAAACACTGGAATAGGTTGTCCAGAAAAGTTGTGAAGTGTCTGTGTGTTGACTTATTGAAAACCTGACTGGATGAAGTCCTGACTAACCAGCTCCAGCAGACCTTGCTTGCATAGCGGGGTTGGACTATATGATCTCAAGAGGTCCCTTCTAACCTCAGTCATGCTGTGATCCTATAATTGCCCTGGCAACTGAAGAAGGGATAGGCAGTTCCAGAAATACACTCAGGATGGATGGATGGAATGAATATGCAGTGTGAGAGGAATTTCTGTCTGGTACTTCCATTTCTTCTCCATTAAGCCTGAAAGAAGCCCACATGACTAGCTTAGGATAACTGACAAAAATTTAGACAGTTAAAATTAGGTGACTCTGGTATTTTGAGTCATGTAGATAGCTGATAAGCAGCTGGAATAATTATGTGGACTGTTTTTTTTTTTTTAATGTGCTGTTGTGTCTACATTGGTAGTGGTATTGCAGATGATTTTTATTAAATATGCTTTGCAGTTCTTTCTGTTTCAGTCTTTGTTTTCAGCTTTTATAGGGCACCTACCTGCAAAACTAGGGTAACATGGAAATGCTGGGATTTGATAAAATTTTGTCACCACCTGCCTAGCCCTTAAAGAACAGAAACTTCTAAAAATACTTCAAATACTATGAGACTTGTGATTAAATCATATGAGAAGATAACATTGTTTGTCTCTGTGCAATATCCTGGAAGAATAAAACTATATTGAACTTATAAGTTTAAATAGAAGGAGTTTCAAGAATTATGTACTAATCTCTAGGCAGAGAAGTTTAAGCTTGTTAAAACACGAGAGTAAGCTATAGTTGCATGTTCAATGATTAAAAACCTGTCCTTTTTTTAAAGTACCTGATGGGTGTTCTAAGATAGAAAATTCAGTTGCAGGTAGTTCTACTTGGAAGTCATATTACACTCTTTCTAGGTGTCACTGTGGGCTTTTCTACAAGCATAGAAGTTTTTAAAAAGGCTTCTCTGAGCAGTTTTGTTACCTCTCGGTGGAACCAGTGTTCAACTGATAGATGTATCACTTACTTCCAGTCATATTGGGCATGTGAAGCAGAAAATGTGAAGGCATCATGCTGGTTGTATGGGATTTTATTGGGCAGTCCATTGATGTCTATGCTATAAGAGCCCATCTGAATACAGTTCATACAAATAATTTAAATCATTTAGTGAGAATACAGACTTCAAGCTTCATCATTTCGTAAGATGAGAAGTCTGTATTAAAACTTATACGTGTAACTACACACTGCAAGTGGGAGTTCTGTTCTTAGAACCTATGGTCCATAAATATTCACATGTAAAATGTCTTGGGACATCTCAGTGTGTTTAGAGATTTCAAGAGCTTAAGTTACCAGTCAACATCATTTTTTTTTTCCTTATGGTTTCATTTTTTGCCATCTTAGCCTCTTTTGAACCACAGCATTTATGCAGGGAGTTTCTATAATACTTATTATTAAGGAACTTCATTGGCTGACATAGCACAAGCTTACATTCTCCCTGATTGAAAACACAATTTCTATTCTTTTTAAAGCCTTCTCTAGATTGTTTGCAACCTTCTTGAAAATATTTCACTGTCTTTGATGTCATCATGGGGGATTTTTAATTAGGGCTGCAAACAGTGGTGCTCATTCCTAGAGACTATAGTTTGTTTTCCACTGAAGTTCAGTGCCAGCAGAATGAAACAGCTATATGAAATCTTTCTTTTATGTGGATACCACTTTATTTCATGGTTTACAGAACGGAATCACGTTTTTCTCCCAAATCTAGAATCTAACTCTATCTATGTGCCATTTCCCCTAGTTTCTACTCACTTTTAACCTGTCAACATAGGTCCTGGTCCTGCAATTCTTTATTTGTGGGCAGAGCAGCCCACTGCTTAATGTTTTTTCTTCAACAGTTTTTTTGTTTTGTTTTGTGGTTTTTTTGGTTTTGTTTGTTGGTTTGGTTTGGTTTTTTGTTGTTGTTGTTTTGTTTTTGTTTTTGTTTTTTTCTCCTGTATCTCTGAGCTATGCTCCTACTCTGAATTTCTCTGTGCAACAATCTCTTCATCTCTCTGGGTTGTATGGACTTTAATCCAAAAAATCTTATTAGGTAGTTTATCCAACTGTATACTGTGTGAGTCACCAGCACTGGGGTTTCCCAACAGCAGAACATACCCTCAGATTACTTTTTTTCATTCCAAGAGCCTGTGTCTAGATTGTTAATATAATATTGTCTCTGTTTAAACTTGTTTTCTCAATGTAAATGTTTCAGGTATATGTTTTGTCAGAACTCCAGAACTTGCTATGGAGTACCACACTGTGAAACTGAGGGCATAAACGTTTGCTAACTGCAAATCTGTATGTATAGACATTGTCTATTTTTTAGTATGAAAATCTATATTAGTATCTTGTACTTTTGGGTCTACTGACTATGAATAACCCACATAAACTTCTATTTGTCCTAGTTTTACACAACTATTTTCTGTGGAGCAATAATATATGAGGATGCAGATACAGCTTTCCACTCCTTTCTGTCTGGAACTTGCTCCCTTATAATGGACTTCAGAACCGCCTTAGAGTTTCTGAATTCCTGAAATAAAAGGACAATAATGCATTCAGGTTTAAGGTTTGAGAAGTATGTGACTGTTCAGTTTTCAGTTTAAATATAAATTAAAATCTGTGAAGACAGTGGTCTACATGGCATCTAAAAATTTGAGTTTGGTAGATGTGCGGTTGTTATTATAGATGTCTTGTAACCCAGATGAAGTACTGTATTAATGGAAGCGAGGTAGAGAATAAGAAATTCCTTTATGTTGTAACTTGCTGGAGCATAGATGTATGCTTGGATCTATTCAATATATTTGTTTTGCGTACTGAGGGACATTCTTACTGATGTAGAATGCAGGAAACAAAGTGTTGAGACTGTGGTGGCTGTTGGAAATGAAAAATAAAGCGGACATTCCTTTATTTTTTTCTAATTTTTAAAAACTCTTCATTTTAAATCTACTGTGTGCTTGCTGTTATTTAATATAAAATCATTTGTTCTCTCTGTTGGTTTTATGTACTGATGTCAAGCTACTTTCTTTTAAATGCTTGTTTTCTTACCCTGTGTTGCAAATTTCTAATTATATATCCAGTGCAGGATTTCAGCCTTTAGTATTCACATGTTAACTCCACATAATATTGCTTGAATTGAAGCACATTAGTGTCAAACTGTAAAAAGTTGTTCAGAGGAGCTATCTGACAAGTTTGGCAATGCTTACTCATCAGTGGTTTACTAGTCCTACTCTCATGTGCTTGATTTAAAAAAATTTAAAAAAGAAGCATAAGGTCTTTTGGTTTTGGTTTTGGTTTTTTTTTCTTTTTTTTTCCCCACTGCAAATAAAGTCAATAGTATAATCAGTATATGTCACTTGGTGATAATGCTACAGATGAATTGTCAAATTCCAAGACTGAAGTAGCAGAAATATTAAAATTTGATAGGCTTCACTTGCAAGGATTTGAGATGACAAACAGCCAGGTCCTGTCCTTACCAGGATCTCAAATGTCCATTTCCTGTTAAATGGGACAGAATGTTTTAGGTTGCTAACAAAATCCCTTTTTGACTTGACAGATGACAAGTAGCTTCTCCAACACAACTCAAAGAAGAAAGTCTTCCTAAAAAAAAAATTGGATTTTCCTATACAGAGATTAATACTGTAGAGAAACCTTAAAAACAGCATTTCTGTGAAATTTTGAGAAACTTTTATCTGGGGTTGGTGCTAACGTGTACCTGTTGCAATGAGGAGCCATGAATGTCTTGGATCTTGAACAAACGCAAACTACAGAGTACTCTATGATATCAAGTTCAAAAAATGAAATTTGAACATTTGATGTTTACAGTGCTGTTGCATATATTAAATTTGCGTGTTGTGCATCTTAAAAGTATGGCTTTCTTGCCTTTCTTCTCCTCCAGCAGAGTGTGCAGTCACCTTTATTTTAGATACTGTATTAAAAAAACCCAACTCCTAAAAAAAAACCCCAACACATGAAAGAGTCAAGCAATTAGTTTCTTATCTTCCCTTTCTGATAGCTTTTTTTTCTTCCAGTGCACAAAGTTGCCTAAAGCTTTGCTTGCCCCTTTTCTTCACTTCTAGACTTTATTTTCTTGCCTTCCGTGGCTGTGAGCATTGATCGCTAGTTTTAATAGTCACAGAGAATAGATTTTGTTTCCTCTTCTGCTTTGTGACAGATGCTTGTAAAGTGATGGCTGCAGGTAAAGCAATGAGGAGAAGCTGCATTTTCAACTTTGAGTATTTAACCCCTCTTTTCTCAGGGCAGTTCAGTTTATTAAGTCATGATGTTTACATCCATTCAATGTTAATTATTTTTATGTCTTTTGATTTTTTAACCTCTCGATTAATGTTTCCTAATCAACTAGACTAAAAATTGTTTTTATTGTGATAATGGAAGATCAAATTTTTGCAACTTTCTGATATCATAATGTATGGCTTCAAAGAATTATCGGTTTAAAAACTTTCAGCCATAGATTTGCAGAAGGACAAATCCAGGCCATTTTGGACCTTTTCTGGTAAAATACGTTCTGCACCCAAGACTCATCTGCAGTCAGCCTCCTCTTCCGTTTGTCTGTCTGAAGACTTCGTATTGGTTTTGTTTGTTTTCCTTTGGTTTGTTATTCTTTTGCTTTTCTTATTTTGTGTGATATTTGCTGCTTGTTGAAGTTATCATGCCCAGTGACTGGGTCTCCTTTTATCTGCTTCCTGGGGTCATCCTATGTTGGTTTTTATGTGTCCATTTTTTATGTGGACACCATTTAAGTCCCTGACTTTTACTGAAAAGGCACTCAGAACAGTATATGCTCTTACATTTTCCCTAGTAAATTTAGTCTAGGAATTTAAAGTCCTTCTTTTATATTCATGTCCAGAAATGCCACTATCTGGGTTTCCCTGTTCAGTTCAGCAATCTTTTACTACAGACCTTCAGGACTAGGTACCATAAAGAAAACTGATCTAATGCCTGTAAACTCAAATAATATTTGGTTCATAGATCAGGTACTTCCAAAAACATGGCCAGAGGGGAAGATCTATTCAATGTTTTGCATGCTACTTTTACTACTGGAACTGTGAGGTCTGCATTTTGGGATTTCCTCTGGTTGAGGAGAGTCCAACTAGCAGCTTTTAGGTGCACAGAAAGTTGTATGAGGTTCTTGCTTAGCTGGGCATTGCTTGACAAGCAACTTGCCACTCAGAGGGCTAAAGATGGGATGAAGGCATTAAAGGAGGTGTTGAACATCCCTATGTGGGAAAGAAAGAATTTGACTTCCTGCTTTCGATGGTCTGGATGTATTTTATTAAGTGATGCTGTGATGCAAAACCTATAGATATGGCATGGAGAACTACAACGCTGAATTTCCTCTTACCAGAGGAGTCACCATTTTCCTGAACAAAAACTGGCATCTGCTCTTTTACTTTCTTAGAACTACGACTCTCATGCTTTTCCTTAGACACAGTAGAGGATTACTTTTAATTCTGCAGCTGCAGATATGGTCTCAGCTGAGGAAGGCAGAGAGGGTTATCGACCTAAATGTTCATGTTTTCAGGTGGACTGCAGTAACAAATTTAGAAAATGTGGGTAAATCACTCATGTATTACACAAAAAGAGCAAGCCAGTCGCTGTTTGCATACTCACAAGAATAACTAATATACCTTAGTCCAGGCAGCAGAGTCACATTCTGGATGTCTGAGATTCCTAAATTCCCAAGAGATACAGGTATTCTGTTGTTCCTCACTCTTCAGTTTTTCCTGTTGACTGGCCGAGCCATTCCACCTTTCAGTGTATGTCACAAATCCCTTTCTCTGGCACCTCACTTTCAGTGTACGGAAGAGGAGGGATTTGTAGATCTATAATGTCATGAACTGAACTTCTTCAGCTGAGCATCAAATTTTAATTCACTGTCATAACATGCCAAAATCTAAGTGCCTGCATCTACATGAACATTTAATAAAATGACAAGAACTGCTTTGGAAGGAGAGTGTCTCAGTAGTGTGCAACAAATCATCTCTAAGCAAATCACTAAAATTCATCCGCTAATCCTATTTCGATGATCATTCACTTAGCATTATTCTCTTTCATTGTATAGAAACCTGCTTCCTATCCAAGGATAAAATATTTTCTCATATGGCCTGGCCTGAAATTGCTATCTATATATGTGTGGCCTACCTCTTGGAGAGGTATTTTTGATGTGCAGGTCAGACTGGCAGTCTGCCTCTTGCAGTCTTCATTTTTTTTTCAATTATCAATATAAAAATATATTCCTAGGCTTAGGGGAACAAGGATGTATGACCATCATCTATTCACAAAAGGCATAGTGAGAGAAAGAAATGAGATGAACTATTATTTGCACTATGTTTAAGTGAGAAAATGCAGTGCAATCTGGTAGTAGCTGCTGCCTAAGTATATAAAGCAGCACCACAGTTAACAAGCTTATGTGATTGCAACATGGTGCTTCTCAACCTTGAGTCGTGTTTGCTTTCCTAGTGTGATAGCAAGTCAGTGGTAGATAAAGAAACCTCTGGAAACATTTCCTGAACGTTATCCAGCTGCCAGGTACCATACTGTCTTAATGAACTTACCAATTTCTCAGTTACTTGGGGATACTGTATCAGGTAAACTTCTGATCCTACTCTTCATGATGGTTAGGTGTGTATCTATGCTTGTGTAGTTTACACTGTATCAGTAAAAAAACTTTGCTGGTTTGCATCAAAAGAGAGCGAGCAGCAGAATGGTGTCAAGGTTTGCTGCTTCATTACAAAAGTTAACAGACTTCAGACTGCAAAGATGCTTAAAAAAGTGGTAAGAGAGAAGTTCAGTGTTTCCTACTTCTGCAGACAGTATCAGAAATAGAAGACTAAGATTTGATTCTTAGCACAGTATGAGAAATTCTCTTTTAAAGTGGTTTAATTGGCTTTGTCCTCTTTTATTTTCTTTTCCTCAGTCTTCCTCATTACATTTTTTTATTACAAATGTTGTTTTGTTACTAGTCTCTGGTCTTACAAGTATAGTGTTTGTGCTGGTTTGACTGAAAACTAGTTAATTTTCCTTCACACAGCTAGAAACCTTTCTTTTTTGTAGCTAGCACAGTTGTTGTTTGGACTTAGTTACAGAACAAGAAGATAACACCCATGACAGAGTTAATGTTTTTAATTGCTCTGGTCTGAGAACCAAGGACTTGTTCTGAGCTGTCTGCCCACAGGTGTGAGGCAGTGGGGAAGGGGGGCAGGGATGGGGCAGAGCTTGACTGACATCCAGACTGATCAATGAGAGTATTCCATCCCATTAGCGTGCCGGTTCATATTTAAAGAGAGTCGGGATCTTCCAGTTGGTTCTTTGGTTGGAGCTGGGACATAGATGTGTTTGGGGGAGTTTGGTTTGGGACTTTCTTTAGTTTGGCCTTTTGCTATCCTACTGTTTTGCAGAGGCCTCTGGGTCTTCCTGCCTTTTTCTCTCTTCTCTCCCTGGGATCGACTTTGGGACCAGGTGCTGCTGCTTGGGACTGGCTGCTCGGTGCTGATTAAGTTAGCGAGGAATTGCCTTGAGCATCTTTTATATTCTGTTGTCCATTTTATTTATATTATGATTGTTAGTAATATATTAGTGTTATTTTGTTATTTTATCGAGCTGTGTTTATCTCAGTTGAAGTTTCTCTCTTCCCTTTTGATTCTCTCCCTTATTCGGGGGTGGGGAGGGGGCGTGAGTGAGTGGCCGTTGTGGTTGTATTGCTAGATCGGGTTAAACAATGACAGTGCTAACTCTGAGGGAAAGGTCTCCTCTGTGTGTGTCCGTATAACATCTAGAAAAGCTGAGATCTCGCTAGTAGCATTTAGTTGTTGTTATAAGAACAATCCTGATGAATAGCAGCAAGGTCAGAACAGTGTCTGTTTGAATGTATGCTGTAAAAACATTGCTGTAATTAGTACTAATTAGCCTCTCTGTTTGACAGAGTTGAAGAGAAGCCAAGAAATAACCTTTTTTTCTACTTTAATTTTTTAAATTTTATTTTCCCCTAGTGGTGTCTCTCAATGTAATAAAACCATGTTTGTACATTTACACTTCCACAGATCTTAATTTTACTATCCAGTACTGTCAGCCAGGAATCTTTCACCAACTCACAAAGTGCTAAAAGCTTTTCTAGAAGTAAACTAACAAAGATAGATTAAATAATTTACCATTTTAGACAATGAGCTCTGTGTGACTGGACTCTTTGCTTGGCAGGAAGAATATGTTCACTTCATGAGGAACTCATTTGGGTGTTGCCTTCAGTACCAGAAGCTTATTCATGGAAAACGAGAATGGTTGAATATAGCTGCACTTAATATTAAACCATATTTTAGTTCATTATCATATCAAAAACAGGATATAAGACATCTGGAAACTTTTATGTTACATACAGTTCCACATCATTAATATAAAATGTGTAATTTAGCTTTCATGACACTAAAACTACAGCTGTTTGTTCTCTAGAATCGTTAACATCATGAGCACTCTTCTCGTGTTTTTTGATAACATTTTGTGTCCTTGAATCCAGAACAATTTCAGTAGCTGAAAGATTAAAATGCAGCTTAAACTGCTGATATCATTTCACTTGATTCTAAAATTGCAGGATAGGAAAAGCCCAACAAATTGAACCTGTTTTTGTTTAGTGTTTGTGTCTCAGCCTCTTTTATTTTTTAAGTGCTAGAGTCCTGAATTTTCCTGTCTGTGTCTCACTTTAAAATATTTATATTCAGTGACGAATAATTTTCTCTAGAATTTATTATTTTCTTCATTTATGCATTTTCGTTTGTATAAAAATCCAAGTATCTGTACTTAGCACTGTCATTCATACATGAATTTGTTCTTTATACTGCATGGAAGACTACAACATCCGCTATAATGCAAGTGCAATACTTGAGGAGACTAGAAATAGTTACAAAAAAGCTTAAGTGGTTTTAGTTTTAAGGTATCTCAAATCTGTCACCAAATCAGCAGAACAGTAGCTGAAATCTCTATTCTTCTTATCTCAAAAAATCTGAAGTGATTTGTTGACTCTTCTGCAGCTAATTTGTTGGAGAAATTTGAATTTTCCTCCTGCTGATATAATGATGCCTAATATGAAAAAAATAAATAATAGTGGCCTCTGCTTTAAATAAATATTATTGAGAGTGTTTTCTTTTTCCACTTGAAGGGCCAAACCACATTGCAATCTACCTCTTTTGTGAGGTTTAGATTTATTAGCATGTTATTTATGGCAATCCCAATTATTCTTTAAGTGTAACAAACAAGTTCAGTAGTTTACAGTTTGTGGTGTATGTTACTTTGCAGACCATTCATTGTCACACTGAATAAACCAACATTTTATAAATACCATAGTTGTTCATGTTTTTACCAAATTGTGTTGTAATAATGGATTGTTATGCTGAGCCAAATCGTGGCTCTTAACATGGATTTCCTCCAGACTAGGTGGAAGACATGGTAATGTCTTGAAACTACTCTAGAATGGGATAGTTTAGTTTTAAACAACACTGATTTGTCTGGGGCTTGTGCAAAGAAGTTTGCAAAGTCTGTATCAATTGTAAGAATTCTAGACAGATTTCAACATTTTTAAAGTTTAAACAGACTCACAGGGATTTTTTTTTTTCTGTTTTGCTAATCTCAATTTAAATTATAGCTATGATTTCTGATATTCATTACTAAAATCAGTGTGGTTTTGGTTATTCATGCAACTTGAATTACAGATCTTGTGTACAGTTTTACATTTCAGGGGGTGACATCCCCGTATAACGCTTTGCATGCATGTAGCTGAAGAAATGTCAGATTTGTGTTTACATGTATTCTTATTTATATAACACTAACTTTAGACATACGTCAACTTTATTTTTAAATGGTTTAAATCCGTAATGTTAGGTTTACTCTAAGATAGTGACTTGTTTTTGAGCCAGCAGATGAATAAAAAGAAAATATTTATTTTTAGAATACTCTGAGGAATGCAAAATAAAGAAGGCAGTTGCGTTTTCCTCCCTTAAAAAGCAACTAGTTGTAACTTACTCAGTCTTTGTCAGAACTACAAGACATAGAACCGTCTCCATAATTGTATGAAATATGGTGTTTGCATCATTTCCAGTTTCAGTTTCTGCATTTTTAAATCACCTTGCAAAAATTTCTCTCCCAGAAAACTTACTGAAAACAGCTCTCGTCAATGAACAGTTCATCCCCGAACTGTATATAAAAATCACTACTTCTGTAACCTTCTGTGCTTCATAGAAGATGCATTCTTTGTGTTTCTTTCATCATCAGGGAAACTTGTTTCAGCTGTGGTTGTGTTAATTTTGTTTATGACAGTAATATCTACTTCATAAGTAGTGGAAATGCCTTGGCCACTTCCTGGTGAATTACATGTCTTTCTCAAGGACAGAATGTATAAAAGAGCTCTTCAAAGACAGATTTCAGATTTTACCATCTGTGGGCAGATATTCAAATGCTGCTTTTTCAGATCATCTTATTCTTCTGAAGTAAGGAAATAGCCCCAGCTGTTGTGTATCTATTGAACTGACACTAGCCAGGAAAATCACTGCATTGGCAATCAAACTCATCCAGACCTTTTACAGAAAGACTGTTCTTCACGAAGATGTTGAACAAAAAACTTTTTTTGTCTTGCAGTGGATTTGAATGTAGCTGTGATTTGAACGCTTATTATATATATATTTATATATATATATATATATATTTTTTTTTTTTTCCCAGGTTGACATGATCTTGGGTCTTTTGTGTGAAATCAAGTGGTACAAAAGTGAGGCAAGAAAAACACCGAGTATGCAATAAGTGAGAATGCATTAGTATTAGATCTCTAGGAAGCAAGTGGCATACATGCTGCCAAATCAGTGCCAATCCGTACAACTTCCTGGGCAGCCTGGATTCATCCAGAACATTGTTTTGCACAGGGCCCCATATTGAGTGTTTTTTCTGCCTCAGTATGTCTCAATTTACATAATGTGATTCGTACTCATAATCACAAATTACTTACACATTAAGTGTTTCTAACTCTTGAAGATCCTTCCAACTCCAACGATAGTTAAGAAATGAACAGCTCTCTAACTCTTTCAGTGTTTCTTCTAGAGGACATTCAAATGTTTCAGGAAAATTCTTTGCAAATTGTTACCTGAACTCTGCCTCGGTATTTGCTTAAAACATGTCCTAACTATGTGTTCTTTCTAGCTTGGTTTTTTTTTTGTCCCTCACATTTTTTCTGATGGGACTTAAGTGCCATGAAATTCTTCACTGTAACTGCCACAGTATCTTAAAATCTTGACATCCATGTCACCATCAATTTAAAAATATTTTAATATGAAAAAATGTCCTGAGTAGTATTTTTTTAATGACTTCCTTTCTGAACAGTTTCCATGATCTTCCATAGGAGAAGTTAATAAAAATGACATGGGTTAAGAAATTAAAGAAGAAAACATATTTTAATCTACTCTTGCGCAGACTAAATTGGTAAGGTCTCTCTCTATTAGATATTTTAAATTTCCTGCTAGCTTACTGTAGCCGCTTTACTGTCAACTCACCTTTATTTTTTTCCACATAAATAATTATGGAAGTGATACTTTCCTATTCTGCTAATTTTGATGTTAATGTAGGTCTTTGACAGAAAGAATGGGTAACAGAGAGAAAAGTGAGTACAAATGAGTTAGTTGCCTTATAGACAAAAATAAGATAAATTTCTAAAATCATCTTATAGGGTTCTTTATACAAATTTGTGAAATTTGAAAACTGTAGATTTTTCCTGCTATCATATATTTGATATGCTATTAATGAACTGTTTTTTAGCTTAGATGATCATTTTCTATTCCAGCTGGAACTATTATACTTGATCTTGTGGTCACTTGTTTACTGCAGGTTTTAAGTTTTTGAGTTTGAGTTCTGCATATTTTAAACTACATTTGTCTATGCTTTTGAGATCAATACAAACTGGAAAAAGTTGTTTGCATCTGTGACCGCGAAAAAAGTGTTTGGCTGTTTCTTCTACTTCGCAGAAGCTGAAGGTTTTGTCCTTTATTTTTGAAGAGTATATCACTTCCCATTTAAAACATGCAGTCAGTATTCTGTTAAGCAAAACTAGATTTATTTTTATCCATTAAATAGTAGAATTTTTTTTAAAGAACATTAAAATTAGACAGTTGCTTGCTATCCCTCATTTAATCCACTCCTTAGCAAGGTTGTGTGCTGATGAGGGTGGAAACTGGGAAATAAATAACAGAGGCATGAATAAGGGCAAAGAAGAAATGGAAGTTATGTGGGGATAGAAAGGATGGGGAGGAAAGGTTGCAAAAAGTAAAGTACATAAAGAATATACCAAAGTGGAGGGGGGCAGGGGGTATGACTGTGATGCTTTTGGCAGGAAACACCAAGAAGCTTGTTTCACTCATCCTGATTTCTGTTGTGCTGACCTCTGAACTTATCTTCATCAGCTTCTGGCAACAGCAGTTTGAGGAGAGCATTGAAGTTTTGTAATCGATGTTAAAGACAAGATCAATACTAGAATTTGGGATTTATACTTAATACCCAGGCAAATGCAAAAGGCAGCTGAATACAGATGGCATTCTTTCAAAATATGGTGCTCTATTATAACAAACCCTAGGATATAAGGTCAGAGTTTGCAGGTTTCCAACTCAAAGTCTGCTTTTGATGTGAGGGGCAAAATTATGGTCACGTGCATTGACCACTGGTATTGACACCTCAGCTCCAGATCCAAAGGAATCGTGCCGGAATAACTGAAGACTCTGAGCCTCAAATTATGTTACGCTACAGTCTGTTGTAATACAGTACCACATGATGCTCTTGGCTCTTAAGGCATGAATACAAAATTTCACAAAAAAAGTATCAGCAATTTTTTCTGTTCATGTATTTGTTGGTTTGATTCAAGAACTGCCTTTGGAGATCTATTGTGAAACACATACACCTGACTTAAATCCAAGGTAATGGCATACCTGAATAGGAAGGCTGACTTGACACACTTTTGGAAAACAGTGCTGACCTTTTTCTTCTCTCCTTGTCAAAAAAATTCATGAAAAAGTAATGAACAAAAACCCTCAAAACTTTTGGTCAACTTCTTGATTAACAAAAATATGAAATTATTTATTGAATATTAGTTTTCAGTGAAAATTTAAGAATGCTTCTAATATCAGTCTTCTAACTAAATTTGTAAGATGTTGGAACCCTTGAAAAATGTGATATGAAATCAATCTAGAATATTTTGTCTTATTTAAGAAAACTGGACATTACCCTATCCCCGAAACACTGTCTTTAAAAAGCAAAACAACAAACAAACCCAACCACCCAAGTGAAAAAACCCCACAACACTGTAATTTGCAACTCATATTTACAAATTTATAAAAACAAATACACAGTGTTCAATGAGATTAAACTTTTTTCACTTGAGTGAGAGGTCTGTGTAAATTGGATAAGACATTTTGTTTTCAGGTGATGGTCCAAATCCTCAGCATATCTGATGGAACTTAATGGAGATTTTAGGAAAAACAGGGCTAGAAAGTTTTGGCATTCAAAATCAATGCAGGTTATGTCTTCCCTTCCTTTTTTTCAGGTATGTTTATTCATAAATACTGTAATTGGTTATGAACAAGCTGTTAACCTCACAAATCTCATTCTGTAAATTCTGAACTGTCTTATGTGAATAAACCCAGATTATTTTAATTAAGAAAGAACTGAGGTGACTTGTAAAATGAGTGATTCATTATTCTGTTCGAGATCATAATCTCACTTATCTATCCTTTCTTATCCAAACTTAAAAAAGACTTCTCAAAATCTTTGTCTGTAGCTTGCATTGTAAGAAATGTCTGTACATGATTTAAAATATTTTTTCCATATGTTTTTAGGTCTAGTTTGATCTCTAGATATGTTTAATATTTTCATGAGATTTATGCTCTTGGTTTAGAACACTAACTTCCCTTGCTTTAAAAGTGGCATTTACGTTCTTCCTAGTCCAAAAAGCGTTGATTGGATATATTCTCCATTTATTGTCCCAGGAAGAATTGTGTGCACAGAAACTGCAGTCACACTGATTATATGGTTATTAAATATTTACTGCAGTCAGCGGTGATTCTTGGGCCATTTCCATATGAAAACAGTAAGCACATTTCTTTTTTTGTAGTTTACAACTTTGGAGTTGTAAACATCACTTTGGTGATGTTATTTTTTTCCCCCCAAATGAGTTTGCTCTGTGTTCTCTAGCTTCTGCTTTTTTTTTTTTTTAATTAAAATGTACTAATATTTATTTCACAATTTTCTTTCGTGGATAAACGAAAGAGGAACAGAGCTAGCTGTACGCAAACTGTCTATATGCAAAATGCTTCAATATTTGAATATTAAAGCTTTCTGGTAGTCATCGAGTGTTTGTTTGGTTTTGATTAGTGGTCTAATTAGCTGGTTTTATCACATGAGAAGTAAAAAAAAAAAAAGGTGGTAATTTTGTTTTCTTTTTTGTTTAACTGCTAGATGTGATATATCCTGGACTATTATGTTACATGTATTTCAAATAGTGTTAAAAGGGGTTTTTTTTGTAAAAGACGGCAAATAGGATACCTGGGTGGTATTCTTAATTAATATGAAGGTATCTACTTAAAATTTCCTCATAGTTTCTTTTATAATGAATGAAAAAAAGGATATCTCTATTTGTTGGCCTGTCACTGGGAAGTAGAGCACAACATGGAAGGGGCTTTTGCACCTTGTCAGCATACATATATTAAGTTGTTTAGTAACATAAACACTAATGAATTAATAGCTGATGTCTGTTGTCATTGCTTTAATAATAATCACCTCTGTTCCTCATTGAATAGAAAAAAGGGTTTTCTTTTAATACCTTTTCCTTTCTGGTAGCCGTGTATAAGGAAAGGAAGAGTGGGGCTGGATGGTTTGTTCTCAGCTCCATCTGTGGTGGTGAGCTCTGACCATCTGCTGAATGTCCTCGCTTAGGGAGAGGGAGGGATTTCTTCCTTTTGCTTTCTTTGTTTTTCTTTGGACTCAAGGACTCCCTGTGCTCCTATTGATACAGCCTCTTGATACTGGCAGGAGGAACAGAAGAGAAAGGGTGATCCTGACTCTGAGAAGTTTTGGTCTTGAATAGTGTCACCGTACCACAGTTATCAACTGATCCTGAACGCCAAAACATGAGGTGTATGTTGAGCTGCTTTGCTGTATGATGTTAGGCCGTACCACGGAATCAGTGAAAAATTAAGGAAGCTCTGGAAATTATCTACTCCAGCTGTTCACTCAAAAGGAGAAAACAACAACCACTAAACCAAAAAGCAAGGGGTTAACTTCAAAGTTACGTCACATCGCCCAGGGCCTTGTCCAGACTGATTCTGAAAATCTTAGCCCTTTAAGAATGCTTGAACTGAAAACAGTTTTACGGCTAAGATGTTCAAATGATACAGTATTGATATTTTCAGAAAATGAGTAGCATTGCGCCTCCTGAATTCATGTGATTCTTCTTCTTGTGGGGAGATGTTATGCATGTTTTAAATCCAGTGATTAGCACAAGCATGAAACCTGTGTGACAACTCTTCCTTGGAATTAGTTTCTTAAAATGTAAAATATTCCATTGTCAAATTGGGAAATTCTAATTAAAAATGCAGAGAGAAAATTCTAAGCAGTTCTCTTGACTATATCGACACCTTCACTTTTTCAACTGTTCATCTCACCGCACATTTGCCTAGCTTTATCTGTTTTTTGAGAGATTTTGCTGCTGTGTATGTGACTATTTTCAAAGTTTTGTTCTTCATGTCCATTGTTACAGATAAACCAGATCTCTCCACAGACATTTAATGTGGGTGAAATAGCTATCACATCAGTGCCACTTCATTCTTTTTTCCCTTCTTTTGAGTTGGATTGGTAAATTTGGTAGGAAGCAACTGTTCACTTTAAGTGTATTCATACAGTTAGTAATTAAAATCCTTTAAATGAAATAAAAAAACTCCCCTACCAAGACATCTGCCATGTGTCACAGCAGTGAGAGGACAAAAAATAATAATGTGTGTAGCAGAACCGTAGAATGCTGAAATGTTCCTGTGCAGCAAAAGCCTGGAGATAAAGTGAGGATTGGCATTGGTTTGTACATCTCCTGGCAAAAGAGTCATCCTTTATTGAAAGTATTACAAAAATCATATGATGTAATTTTTCACGAACTCCTTTTCCATTTGCTTGGTGGTTGCTGTGGGAAACTCAAAGCTTTAAACATGCTCATCACATTAATGAGTGAGATTTGTAAGAAGTAATCCTGATTGTGTACATCACTTTGTAGGCTTTAAACTGTATTTTTTTTTTAATGTAGAGTGCACTTCTGAAGCTTTATCTCTTCCCATAGTTATCTTATGATAAAAAAAGAGAGGCTTGCTGTTGGTAATTAAAATTGCTGTGTACCAGATTTGGCTGGTAAAAACTTCAGTAACATGTAATGTCTCGTGTTTAAATATTTATGAGGTGCTGTAATTATTCACTAAATTATCCATGTAAATTAATTGTTATCTAATTAACAGTGTATTTTGAATATTTTACCTTTGTATTTATGGGAGTTATTTGTCTCTCCTGACAGAGAAAACAAATGGGGAAAAATTTTGTCTGCTTTGTTTGCCCTTTCTTAACTTGTCAGTTGAACAGCACTGAAAGAGTCCTTCTGGAATCTAATCCACATTTTCTTAGAACACAAATCCATTGTGAAAGGCAATCACTTGCAAAACCCTGAAGACAGGAGGGTTAGAAGAAATTAATTTCAGTTGTAACTTCTAGCTACTCAGGTAGGTTAGTGTGTTCTGTGCTGTAGCCTCCATAACCCATCTTTTATCATAATGGTAAATACAATTTGAATGCTTTTTCATAATTCAGTTTTGAATCATGACTACTCAGTACTGTTTTTAAAAATATTTCTTTTTTTTTTTTTTTTTTTTTTTTCCCCCTCCATTTACATGAGTTGTAGCCACTTTCTTCTGCCAACAGAATTCCCAGTATTGACTGTTGGAATTTTTGCCTTCAGAGCCAACCGATGCCTCAGGACATGTTTTAGAGCACATTACCCACATAACATGAAAAAGTGTCTCACCAAGAAAAATTATCCTACATGCTGGGCCTTCTGAGCCTTGAAATCACTACGGTTGTAGATTTCTGTGTTTGTCAGGCTGTGGAAGAATTATATGCAGTGGTGTCTGCAGAGGATCACAGGCTAGAACAAAGGCAGAGAAACGTTTGGAGAAATAGCAGTTAAAAGTCATGTCTCATGAACATTTTGTAATTATTCTATTTGTCAAAAAGTGAGAGGAGTTTGAAGTACACTGCAGAGCAAGTTAATTTCTGACATAATTGCCTTGTGTAGGGTGACATGTAACCTAGCTGAGGATAAAAGAAAATTGCCTAAAATTAAAGCAACTGCATCACAGAAGTTCACATTTTATTTTTCTTTTCCCTTTAAGTGTATAGTATGCTGATATGTGTAATGGGCAGGGCGGGCAAAAAAAAGTACTATTGCAATGGCTAATTCTGGATATATATATGGAAAATAGTTTGGTTCCACATTCAGTGATTCAGTCTTAACTAAATACTATTTATACCTGTGTGCAAGGAATTGTATTTTCCTGTGACTGAGGTGGTGAGGTCTTGCTCCTAAAAAAAGATTATTTTTTTTTTTAGTGCAAAAGAGGTGAATAATATAGCAGAGATGACTTTTGAACTGTAGACTACCAGTGCAGCAAGCACTGTGCATCCTCTGATAAGCTAAAGGCTTTTAAGTTAAATCCTCATTTGTTTTATAGAACAGAGATCTGAGTCTTCTCAGTGGCTTCCCTCTGCCATGTTTACATTGTGGACATATGCTGATTCTGAATGTTTGCTGAGATTTTGACTAATGTTTATATTGTTGTATGGAAAATTAACATTAAATATTTGTATATGTTGTTTTCATGAGGAAATGCTTTGGGTGATATAGATCTTAGTTGCATTAAAATGTGCTTAATATCTTCATGGTACTTTATTATTCAGGATTTGTATTTTGGGGGAGTATTAGCTATTTTCAAGCAAAATTGTTTAATCGTACTTTTAAAGAGTAACGAATGCAGTGTGGAAATGGTTAACATGGGCTTTCAGTAACTTTCATCTATAAAACCAGAGAGGTAAAATCTGTATGTAAAATTCTGTCACTTCATACGAGAAACAGAAAAATAAAATCCTATTGGTGATTTCGAGCAGATTCTAATTACAATTCCCGTAATGCGAAACAACATGAGGATTGCATAATAAACACTCAGATATGTAAAGCTGAGAGCTTAATGAAGCTGAAAGATACATGTATTTTCTTTAACCTGAGCAGTCTAAACTTATGAGTTTATATGTAGGAACCACAAAGCTGTTCTGTGTTGTTTTCTTGTTATGTTTAGGAAGATACGGCAGTATGACCAGGAGTCAGAGAGTAATGAAAACCTCTGAATACCAGTGCAAATTCTCAGCCAGAGCAAGCTCCCAGCAGTGAAGCCATTTGTATGCAATCACTATGCCTGCTTTTCTGAAGTAAAGAATGCAGATAGTATACACTGCTGATAAATTTGGACAAGACAGATAACACAGAATTCTACTTTGCGAGCCTCCTGAACCATTAAAAACTGACAGGTGAGAGCTTTTTCACAGAAAGTAGATACCGCTACTTGGGAAACAATTCTTCTGCTATGTAAGCAGCAGGTCTGTCGCACTTGAGTGTTGCTTGTCTCTGAGAAAACACAGGAACATAGTTAGGAAAGGGTGAAAAAATGGCAGAACCATTGAAGGTAAGTCACTGAAAGTACTTTGGATGTTAATATTACTGTAACAGTTATCGGGCATGTTGTATTAGTGTTATTGTACACCATCCAGAACTACAAAGTTATTGTGGCAGAATTTGACTTTCTTTACAAGAAGTGGTAGATGTTATGCCCCTAAAATGTAAGAACGTTAGGTGTATGCATTTATGCATTGTTAAGGTCCTTTTTCCTGGGATGGGGGCAGGATGGGATGGGACACGGATGATTATACAAAGGAGGATAAAACAGCATGATAACAGGTGGAAATCCTAGCATTTTTCCATACCATTTGACCATTTAAATTTTACATTTGTGTTCTAAGCTTTGTTGTTTTATATTCCCCTTCTTCCCTGAATCCGAAACATGAATTTTTGTCAGACAATAGAAAGTTAGTATAATATAATCTAGTAATCTCTAAAAATCCCTACAGAGTATTTTGATTTTTGTGTGTGGTGTTTTGTTGTTGGTTGGTTCGTTGTTTCTTTGTTTTTTGACATAGCTGGGCTCTGATTGCTGCATCCTACAGATAAACACAAATGCAGAGATTCAAGATTTCTTAACTCTGTTTTTCACCTGAATGTAGAGCTTTTTCCTCTGAAGTATGGTTTGTTGCCACAGTTTTTGAGGTGAACTCTGTGTGTGTTATTTGCATATGTAATTCTTGTAGGAAACTCATTGATAGTAACATATTCCCTGTTAGCATGAAGGAGATCTTAGCAGAATTCTGGACGTTAATTACAGACATTAAATGGAAGGGATTTCCTGGTCATCAGGTCTAATTCCGTGCTTTTACAGTCAACTACATCAGATAACAATTTATGTTATATTATCAAGCATCATCTAAAAAACAGTATTACTTTTTTTTTTTTTTTTTTTTTAATCCCATGTTATTCCTTGCAGAGGACCAGCCAAAACAATTCTGTGATGGCTAGAAATATTTTTCAGCCATGAACAATGTTTATTTTTGACAATGTGGTTTTTTAATTTTTATTTTATTTTTTTTGTGAACAGGTGGCTTTTTACTGTATGCTTTATAATCCTGATTTACTCACAGCTATATTCTATGAACCCTGACTATTATCTCAGCATCATTTTGCTAACTCAAGGAAGACATCTTAATCTCATTTTCTCTCATGCAACTGATAATATAAACACTATTAATTTTAGCTTTTTCACAGTGGAACCATTGCTATTTCTTTGCTAAAGTAACATCTTTGAAAGACAAAGTACCCCTAAACAAGGTGATTGCCTTTAAGCTGGTACAACGCACATCTCAGATAGTTCTAGAAGCAGTGTACTGCTAGCTTCATATTTAAAAAAAATATATTTTACTTTACATATGTATATAAAGCCTGCATTGTAACTGTGATGTACAGAGTGTTGGCAACAAATTGTGGCTACCTTTGGTGAGGCCCAAATAATTGCATCAGGCAACGTATTGAGATAAGCCAGACTCATATAACTACTTCTTATTGTTTATTTCTAGGTGGAGAAAATATCTTTTTGTTGTACTCTGAAAAATTCTAAGAGAGTTGCTGTCATTTCCAGCACTATCAAGGGTATGTAATTGTTTAATTTGTGGCTTTTTCAGCCATGAATGGAGCTCTTTGGAAAGTAATTGGCACCTCCAAACTGAGTCGTTGGGTCCTGAGCCTGTAAAATCACTAGTAATTGAATTATGCAGACAGGTAAGAGCTTGCTGAGAAAATATTAAGACAGACAGGAATGGAGCAAGGACATTTTTGTCACATCATGTATTTTGTCTCTCTAATTAAGCTGGAGTTTTTATCATAAATCTTGCCTTAAAATAGACTACTTAAAGTAATTGACAGAAATTGGCTGCTTTATTTTAATATATTTTGGATCGCTGAATTTTGGACAGTTTTCAAGATGGTGAGCTACTTTGCAGAAGTGTCTTTAAGGAAGTATGTGCCAAAATTATTAGTACCTTATTTCTGCAGCCACTCCAACATTGTCTTGGTCTTGTGGACTTGAGGAACTAAACTGGAGCTTAATAAGCTTGTGTACACTTTCAAGAATGAGATATGTGAGTGAAGCGAGCTGAAGTAACAGGTCACACCTTTAACGTGTGGGAAATCCTCTCCATAATCAGACATGATCATATGGGTGCAAAACTCCTTTTGTGGCCAAAGGACATCGGAAACCATTTAATTAGTTAGGGCAGAGTTAGGTGACCAGCTCTGGAGATTATTGTCCCCTTTCTCAAACCTCACAGTCCATCAGCCTGTTCTTTGAAAGGCTGGTCCTTGACTATGGCTAAATTTAATCAACTTTCTGCCTACCTTTGACTCGTGAAAGCTGATGCTGGGCCATATGAGTATGTTGAATTGTACCGCCTGCTGCTCTCCACAGCTCCTTTAGCAGCTGAGAAAATATTTAAATGGTATCCATACCAAATAGCTGTCATTTCACTGATACTCTGCAACAAAGACGAAAACCTTACTTGTCTTCACCTTGTCTGGTCTCCCCCTGAAATAGTCTCCTCCTATAATTACAGAGAACTTTTTTAACAAGATTGCTGCGTTTCCCTGTTTTTGGCACAGGTCAGCCTCTCTCCACAAGAACCAGTTTTGAGGTGATGCAAAAACCCTTCCACTTTGCCTCCCCTCTTCCCATTTTCCTGATGCATGCATCTTTGGAGCAGCTGGGGGCAATCGCTGGCCCAGAATCCCACTATAATTGTCTTTAAATTCCAAAAGAGAACAACCTTACAGGTGGTTCAAAGGCTATATAAGGACATCATACTGGAATCTGAGGATCAACGCATACAACTTATTTAAGAAAGGTTTCCTTTAAAACCTTTGTGACTGGAAAAGTGTAGGGGAAGAGAAGTGACTGGTGTATTTCAAAGAATTTTACCTCTACTTAGATGAAGAAAATAGAACAGATCAAAAATCCAGGCAGATGAAATACAGAAGTTGTTTGAGGAAATTTAAATTTAAAAAATTTTAAAAAAAATTTAAAATAATCAAAATAATAAATTTTCACTCTGACACATCAGGAAGGTTGCCAGAGAGTCTGCAAGATGCACTTAATGATCCAGGAGTGCTTGGAAGACTATTGCAAAGAAACAAAATTAGTATTTCTCATTAGTATAGAGTGTGCAGGAAAATGGGAAGATTCTTGTGCCTAGAAACTGCTTCGATGGGAATTGTAGCAGAGAGGCTCTCAGAAAAGGAGTGAAAAGCAGATATTCCCCTGAAGCGCATGGAAGAGATCACAGTGGACCAGGTATTTCCCTGCAGCCCGTGGAGATGACAAATGCAGACATCCACACTTCAGCCATGAAGGACCCCACACCAGAGCAGGTGGATATTACCTGAAGGAACTGCAGCCCATGGAGAAGCCTACGGAGTATCAGGTTCTCCTGATGTGAATTCTTACGAAAACTGTCAGCCTCTGGAGGACCCACGCCTGGAGCAGGTTTATCCTGGAAGGACTGCAGCCTGTGGAGAGGACCCATGCTGGAGCAGTTTTCTGCTGGGGCAGGGTGGAAGTGTGAGGAGAAGGAGCTGCAGAGAGTACAGGTTACAGACTAACTGCAACCCCCCACTTCCCGTCCCCCCTGTGCCTCTTGGCGATGGGGGAAGGAGGTAAAATAGTTGGAAATGGAGGACTGAACTTGAGCTTGGAAAGGAGTAGAGACTGGGGAAGGTGTTTTAGTTTTTGTCTTTGTTTCTCACAGTGCATCTCTGGTTTTAACTTGTGCTACACTAAATTAATTTTCCTTGAGTCTGCCTTGCTTGTGATGGTAACTGCTCTTTATGTTCACCCATGAGCTTTTCATCTTGTTTTCTCCCTGTCCTGTTGAGGAGGGAGAATGAGAAAGTAGCTGGCTGGGTGGGCACCTGGCAGCTGGACAAGGTCAACCCACCACAGCCATTTGGGAGTTGGGGAAGACTCTTTGTAGGTATTAGTCCTTACACTGCATGTAATCCTGTTTGATAGACTCACTATCACAATCACAGTCATGATTTTCTTTTTTTATGGTTTCTCCTAAAGGAGCAGTCTTCAAGGAAGAAAAAATTCCCACCTTCCCTGAGCAGACACATGTAATTAGAAACACAGCTGGAATTTACTGTTCTCTGCAACAAGAAAACTTTGTCTCCCAACAGATTTACAGCCCCATGATAATCGGTATATTTATCTGAAATCATGGCTGTCATTCTTTCAGTTACTGTAAAGCAGAACCTAGTTATTATGTGACACAGAAGAGATGTGGACAATGAAGCTGGAATCAAAGCAATTTCTAGACGTTATAGTGTTTCAGTGCAGTAAGAAACATGTTTTTTTAAGATTAATGTTTTTTGTAATCAGCTAATTGTCAGTTGTTTTTCTGAATAGTAATCAGACATATTCTGAAGTTAAATTTATTTTTGGACTAATGCTTCTTTTGCGAATTGCTTCCCACATACTGGGAGTGCTTTACAGGAAATAAGACATTAGAAACTGGAGAAAGTGAGCAGAAGACGTGAGGTCCTTCTTGTAGCAATGGCACCCATGCTGTGAGATTACCTTTCTTCACTTAATAGAGATTTACTGTAGTTCTGAAACAGAATGGAATGATGCAGTTAATTGACCATTAGCTGTTTTGCTGACGTGACAGCACCAAATAGATAGGTCTTTTTATATAGTTCAGGATAATGTTGGAGGTTTTCTGAGCAATTATATGATTCAGACATCTGGGTAAGCAGTTAATTGCTTCTCAATGGTATTTCCTTCAAAAAACACATAGTGATCTAATGAAATGGTAAAAAAAAATTTATACATACTACATAATGTAAATTATCATGCAGCACAATCATTCAATTTTCAACAAAATAGTAAAAGTATACTTCCTATCTAAAATTTACTGTTATTTCTATGAAAATAGATGCTGCTTTTAAGCATTTTTCCTCACTGAAAGCAGATTTTAATCAGCTCAAAAACTGAAGCTAATATTTTTAAAGTGCTGTACAAAAAAAATATCACATTAACAGGCTCAGTGCACATTTCATTGTAAAATTGCACCATAGGCAGTTTATGCTCCTAAAATGTAAAATAGAAAATGGCTTATATTGTGAAGTTCACAGCTCTAGACAGAGTAGAAGGATTAATATTTATGCAAAGGCTTAATCCCATGAAATGTTATAACTTGACTGATATCACCTTTACCGCTTCAGTTGGAAAAACACCCAGAGTAGATACTAGTGTCTGTTATATGGTGTTTTAAGTCATTTATTTGAAGAAAGTGTAATTGTTAGCAAAATATCTGTTGCTCTGCACAAGCCTGTGCTTAAAGCTTAATAAATGTTGGCACTTAAACAATTATTTATTTGTGTATTTTTGTGAACAACACTAACACAATACAAAAATTCTTGCTGAAAAAAATATTTACATAGGATTAAAAAATTAGGACTATTTTTTCCTATCCGTCTTCTGGATTGTGGATGTGGACATGCAGCTAGACCAGCTATATCAAGACTTCCTTGTTATATTCGTACAAATTAAGATTCCCACCCTATAATCTTATCTGCATTTTAGTAATCCAGATGGCAATCTTGTGCATTGTATTATATTATATTAGCAGCTGATGGTGGTAAATAATCAATGGGATTTAAAGCCAAAGTTGGGGGCAAGAAATGGAAGAACTATGACTTCCATGTGAAGAAGCAGGATTTTAAATTTTAAGAGAATACTCCCCCAGATGAACAAATAACAAAAAGTAAAATCAATATTTTTCTTCTGTATTTTTTTTCTTATTTCCTTTTAAATTGAAATACAGCCTTTGCCTTCAACAGGAAAAAGTAGTTAATTTGATCAATATTAGAGCACATATTCTAACAGGTGCTCTTTCAGATCCAGCTCCATAATAGTTTAGTACTTACAAATATTGATAGAAGGATGGCTTTTCCAAGTCAAATAAATTCTTTGATTGTACCCTCACAATTAGTGCATTAATGAATGACAATTTTCAGAAAAAAAAACCATGGTTCAGAACTGTTTTGAGTTCCTCATCTTTAACGTTTCTGCAGTGAGGTAATGAATTTCCATTGCAATTCAGTGAACATCTAGACCCCTTTGATATTTCAGTTGATAGACATATCCTTGGGGAGATGTCAGAAAAAGGTGTTGACATACTGAATTGAATATACAAAAATGTGTCAGAGCTGGTTGTAGGTCCGTGAGCCACCAGTGAATAGAATGCAGTTG
Source organism: Caloenas nicobarica (assembly GCF_036013445.1). Taxonomy (NCBI): domain Eukaryota; kingdom Metazoa; phylum Chordata; class Aves; order Columbiformes; family Columbidae; genus Caloenas; species Caloenas nicobarica. The sequence continues at coordinate 11,060,064 of NC_088248.1, read as the reverse complement.
TGATCATGGGAATGAATTAGCTGATTGAAAGAAAGCCTGTAAAGGGAGATGAAGAGAATACAAATGGCATGGTAAAGCAGTGCTACACGGAGCCAATTAAGCTACTCCTGAACCAAACAGGGCATGAAAAGCAGGGCATACTAACAAAGGCAGAATGCTCTGCCAGTGTAGTTGTAGTGCTTCTCCTATCAAACTAGACAGCCTTGATACCCTTGCACACCACTGTTTTGCCAGGTGCTATTTTGGATCATGACAGAATCATTTAGGTTGAAAGAGACCCTTAAGATAATTGAGTGCAACTGTAAACCTAACACTGCTAATTCCACCACTAAACCGTGTCCTGAAGTGCTACATCTGTGTCTTTTAGATACCTCTAGGGATAGTGACTCAACCACTTTCCTGGACAGCCTGTTCTTGTGCTTGACAACTCTTTCTGTGAAGAAATTTTTCCTAATATCCAATCTGAACCTTCCCTGGCACAACTTGAGGCCATTTCTTCTCATCCTATTGCTTGTTACCTCTGAAAACAGACCAACACCCACCCTTCTACAGCTCCTTTCAGGTAGTTGCGGGGAGTGATAAGGTCTCCCCTCAGCCTCCTTTTGTCCATACTAAACAACTCCAATTCCCTCAGCTGCTCCTCACAGGACTTGTTCTCTAGACCCTTCACCAGCTTCGTTGCTCTTCTCTGGATGTGCTCCAGCTTTCTCGTAGTGAGGGGCCCAAAACTGAACACAGGATTCAAGATGCGGCCTCACAGTGCCGAGTACAGGGGGACGATCACTTCTCTAGTCCTGCTGGTCACGCTATTCCTGATACAAGCCAGGATGCTGTTGGCCTTTTTGGCCACCTGGCTTATATTCAGCCAGCTGTCAATCAACACCCCCAGATCTCTCTCTGCCAGGCAGCTTTCCAGCCACTCTTCCCCGAGCGTGTAGCACTGCCTGGGGTTGTTGTGACCCAAGCGCAGGACCCGGCACTTGGCCTTTTTCAACCTCATACAACTGGCCTTGGCCCGTTGATCCAGCTGGTCTAGATCTCTCTGTAGAATCTTCCTACCCTCAAGCAGATCAACACTCCTACCCAGCCTGATGTCATCTGAAAACTCATTGATGCAACAGGCAAAGATACCTAAAACTGTCCATTGGCTCAGAGGCTCTGTGCCTTCATGAAAAGGACAGGGACTCTAATACTTGCCTCAGTTTTCCTCCGCTTTTAGCACCGGGAGCCCAGGTTGTTCACTGCTGTTTATAATAGTAAAAAATTTTGAACAGTCTTGGTGAATGTAGTCGTTCAGCAAATAGACTCTTCATATAAAGAGTGAGGGATGTTTAAAATCTTAACCATTCACATATGCACAAAGAATTGTTAAGTTAGCCAATCGGGTGTGCTGAGTCAAAAGCTATATCTTAAACTAGGCCCTTCTTGAGAAATGACTGTATGGCGAAATGTATTCTCTAAATCTTCTGGTGAAAATATTCCTCTTAGCGTTGAATAATTAAAGTTAATAATGTGTAATTCATATGGTGACTTTCTGCCTCATTTGTGCTGCTCCAATGTGGAAAATGTAGCAGGGAATCGTTACCACAGTATTTAATTTCTGATGTTCTCTGTCATTTTAATTTCTACTACATAATTGGTGCAATTTCTGGAAGTCTCAGTTTCTCATGTGAGCAAAGTGAATGAAGTGTATGAGGCTTAAAAGAGGGAGGAAGCGAGTGGCTCTGATGCTGTTGTCATTCACTGTTTGTTGCACTGGTGATGAGAACCAGCATCTCTGTCTTGTTACGGTCGGTTCTAGAATTCTGTGCTAAAATTCTAAACCCAGCAACCGGCAGCTGTGGTCATCCCAGAAAGTTAGGCCATCCTATTTTTGATGTGTCAGGAGGGAAAAAATCATGAAAGATTGATGAAGTCAGGTATAAGATCTCATAGAGGTGAAGATCAGAAGTATGGAATGGCCTCTATGAGGAACAGCTGCTTTAGACAATGTCTTCAGTTTGGAAATGCAGGAAATGGGTAGATGGCAGAGAGGGAGAAAACACTTAAGAAATCATGAAACCAGTGAATTGATAACTAGAGGGCCTCAAATGAAGCTGCAGGTCATAGGTTTGAAACAAAAGTAGGGATGCTTTTTCACACACTGTAGTTAATCTGTGTAACTTCTTGCAATGGGATTTTGAATTAAAACCCCAGGGAATTTCAGTTACACAGTTTTGTATTGCAACTCTGCTTTATTTAGAGTAATTTAGTAGTGTCACATTTTGCAGGACCAAGCTCTTGGTACAAAGGAAAGAATAGATTAAAAAAGCAGAAATGGTTCAGCACAAGAGAATAAGTATAAACCAAGCCTAGGAAGCAGCAGTTACATTATGTTGTGGGTGCCTTGCCATTTAAAAGGGGTAATTGGACCTCTCTTACTGCAGTAGAGGTTTTAATTGCTTTTAAAGGAACATTAAAGAGTTTGTATTCAAATTGTGTACAATAATAAAGCTTTTCACAGTTTTGTTTTTATTTAATGAAAGTAGTCTTTTGGTGCTACCTCTTGTAGGAGTTTTTGACTCTAAAGATCTGGGGAAGAGGAACATGAAGGTAATGCCTGTGCTCAGCGTATTCTGAGAACTCCCCACTCTGTGGCTAATATCTAGCTGGAGCGGAGAAGAGATACGGATTCTTTCTGTCTTTGTCTTAAAAATTCTGTATACGTGAAAGGTTGTCATTGCTTATTTTATGGCTGAATAGATATCCAGCAACCTTCCAGTTGCTAAAGCCTGAATTAAATTGGAACATTCTGGCAGCACATAAAAAATACATTTTTAGTGTACATTTATTCTTTAAAGTTATCCTAGGGTTCGGTCTTTCAAACTTTGATAGAATGTAATTGGCAATATTTAGGACACCACACATAGTCCTCACTAAACTCTTTCTACATATGAGACTTTTTAACCAGTTTATCCTCTTGCAACCTTATAGTGTTTTGTACTAACTGTATTATAGTCAGCTTGCGTATTCTCCTCACTGAGCTCTTCTCTCACTCAGTCTGTGCAGTCATTTTAAAAAGAGAGACAATTCTGGCTGATCTACAGTTGTAACTGTTAGATCCATGAAAATGCAGCATATCAGAGCATGCTGAGCCAGATGGAGACTCTAACATCTATTAATAGTAGGAGTGAACTAAAGATCCCTAGGATAAAAGAAGATGGGAGGGAAATCTGATGTGACAAGATAGAGATCTCATAGCCAGATTATGCTTATAGGAAATTTAAACTTCTTTAAAAATGACCTCAAAACTCAAGAGACATGACATAATGGAGATAGTCCTAGTGATCGTAGTAAATAATTGTTTTATGTTGTGTTACAGTAACCCTATTAATAAATTCTGTTTCTCTAATGTTGAGGTCACTTCCCCCCTGTCTGGCGCACATCTTGTGACTAAGTTTTCTTCAGCTCTACCTCAGAACAATAATCTCAGCGTAAATAGAGAAAAAAAAAATCCTATTTCCTATCTAGGAGGGAATAAATGCTCCAGTTTCATAAGCACTTCAAACCATTCTTGTTTCACTTCCTTCATGTGGTCCTTTACTTCATTACATAGAGCATTATGTCTGAAATTCTTTTTGGAGAAGATCACAACCTTGTTTTTAGAAAATTATTCTTTTAGATGATCCTTCTGCTTTATATGTGTAGGGACAAATTCCTCAAATGTGCTGTCACTTTCATATATGGCTGAGCAGGATTTGTGGGTGATATTAGTAGGGAAAGAGATTTGGAAGGAGGTCAACTCCTGAAATGACTCCTTTTGGTGGATTTCAATAGCAAAGACATCTCAGGAGATGAGTGGAGTTTGAGTATTATTTTACAACCCAGACCACTTTCTACCATTTTACATCTACCTTTGTTGGTTATGAGTGCCATGCAAATAATACTTTGTAAGTATTTTCTAATGAGATAATCTCTTTGCCATATTTAGCGATGCCATTTACATTTAATTTCCAAACAACTATCACTGGTGGGTAATGATCTGTGTGTGTGTTTATATATATATATAAAATTATAGGTATAAAAATGTATACCTGTATTGTTATGACTTTGTTGCTGATATAGCATACTTAAGGATATTACCCAGACAAAGAAGACCTCATTATCTGCTCAGCTTAAACAGACCAGGCTAATCTGATATCAGCTGAACAACAAAGGAGAAGTTTACTCAACTTTGTTGTGCTGTTATGCAGCTGTCACTGAGTTAACACTTTTGGTGGGAGCCAGAGGCTGATGAAAGGGGCTGGATGACTAGTAAAGTCATTGGTCGCCTATAGTGGCCTGTACCAACAAATTACTGTCGAAAGAGGTCAACACATAAAAGTGTAGCCCCTTGGAGGCTAAGGCTTTGAAGTTTAGTTTTGGGGGGCATGTGGAATTCAAATACTTCTTCCAAACACTGCAAAGCTACCTTGGCTGACAAATCAGTTTGGAAGCTTCATTGTCCTGTTGCCCCATGAGATGACTTGTTCATTCAGTAAACAAAAACTTCGCTCGTGTTGCATATTACTGTAAATAACCAATGTAGTATATGCTAATGTATACTTGCTTGCTGCCAAGAGAATATTTCATTTCCTAACTTGGAAGCAAAGGAAGGTAAACTTTTTTAGTAAGCAAGACTCAGTGTAGAACTTAAGAAATCTCAAATCCTGGAAGTTCATTTTCTGTTTTTAAATACTACTCTAGTGATTCAAGAAATATATGCTTAAATTACAGTGATACTGAAAGGCCCTGCTTGTGATCTTCTTGACTTACACTCTTAATAGGGCGCTGAGGAAAATATTGTCCCAAGTAGAAGTAGAACATATGTATTTGGAGCTGTGAGAAAATTTAAAACAGTTGGACAAACAGTTTAGTGACAGGTTTCTTGGAAATGGAAAGCAAATAACTCCTGAGAACTGAAATGGGAACTCCAGAATTTCACTTATATGGGGAATTTAATGTCATAGTTTTCAGAATGGTACATGAATATTTCGGGTAAATATGTGTAGTAAAATGGTCTGGGAATTTTCCTTCAATGGAAAATGTTGATGTATTTCTGTTCTTTTTCACTATTTTAGTTGAGATTTTCTCATCCATAGAGTTGGGTTTTTTTCTTGCCAAATTCTTGTCTTGAGACCTTGTAAAATAAAACCTTTAAAAAGACAGAAGAAGACCCAATTACTTTGCTGTGCACTTTGATGCAAGCAGGAAGTTTCTCTTTACCAGTGGTTGTCACTGCTCTGCTTGGGCTTTATTTCATAAGCTGATACTGCCCTAATTTAAACTTTGACTTCCTATTACAAAGTATAAATCAGAAGATTAAAACCCTCCTGCTATAGATTTTTTAATAGAAAGTGACAGTTTAATTTGGCAGACTTGAGCTGGAAGGATGCTTAAACCTAGCAGAGAGTGCCAGCATCAGCAGCTCCAGAGTGGTTGAAAATGAAAAAAGAAACATGAATAATTAACAGATAAGCTCGAGTTCCTCAGGTATTTTGCAAATGCTTACTTCAGAAAAGTTTTCTTCTCCATTAAATCCTTGAGTTCTATTTTTGTAGTCAACCTGGCTTTGCTTACAGAAAAGTAGTGCATATAGGTAAATTTTGTTTTACAAAGTTTTTTTTTACTGAAAAATGTATAGTTTTGCAGGTAAACTCACTTTCAGCCAATAAGTAGTTTTATTTCTTACAGTCACACTGATGTTTCTTTCCCAAGATAAAGCAACATGTAAAAATAAGCATATTCATTTGCATTTGTTGAGTTCCATAAGGCCAAATGACCTACAGTTTTAGATACAGTAAGAATTCCATGAGCAATTGTAGCCTTGTCAGCAGGGTGTTCTATTCCAACCTGCAGCTTTATGTAGCAATACTGAGCTGTTAAACACCTGAGTTATTCCATGTGCTCATAGTAAGCAGCATTCAGAAAATATCATCATGATAATAGCACAGAAAATACTACTTTTTTTGTATTTATACCAGCTATGTTATTAGCTGTGTAACAACTTCAGGAGTTCGAATACTGTTCAACTACATGCTGGAATCAAAGCCGCCAGTTTCTACTGCAAGGAAATTAATATGCAAAATCCCTGTTTTTATGTATTTCAGCCTACAAGAGGCTTTGCTAACTCAGTTACTGATTTCAGTTAAGAAATTTGTTTAGAGCATCCTGTTGTGTGTGGGGTTTTTTTGTTTTGTTTTGTTGGGTTTGTTGTTGTTGTTGTTGTTTGTTTGTTTGGGGTTTTTTGTGTTTGTCGTTGTTTGTTTTTTGACTTTTTTCTTTGAGGAAAATATTTACATCTCCCTTTTCCCACTCAGTGTGTAGGATGGAAGTGTATTTTCCCCTCAGTTTCCTCTTCACTGTACTGTAATCTGGAAAATGTTTCTTATTTGAGGAAGCGATATATTTTTATAGGGATCAAGAGTAAATTTAACTTTGGTTCTACTGCTCTGACTTCCAGCATAAATGTATTTCCAATGAAAGGTACCAAATAAAAGAGAAATAATACCAGTTTTTCTCCTCTTTCTGAAGGTGATTATACTGTATTTTGGTGTGGTAATCTCTGGCTAATCTGTATTTTCCCGTAGCCTCATTTTTTTTAAAAAAATATTTGTTTAGCAAATTAGCAGTAAGAAGATTTCTGTTGGTGCTACTATCAATTTGAAGATGATCAACATCCTGAACAGAGCCTCTGCCAACAATAATATGATGTTGTCTGTGTTCAAGAATAATTTAGTCTAGAAGGGAGGCTGGGAGGTCAGCTAGACTGACCTTCCACTCCAAGGGGGTCAAACTAGGTTACGTTGTTCCAGGCCTTGTTTCAAGCATTGCCAAGGATAGAATATATCTGAACTTCTGAGTCTTTTTGTTACAGAATCTGTTCTTATGAAAGTAACATTATTTGTTACCTGTACCCTTCTCCTCCACCACACCTTGCCACCCCACCTTCTTCCAGACAAAAAAAAAAAAAGGCTACTTTTATTTGTGGTATGGCTTCTGCTATCATTTATGAAATGTGAATAAAATGGATTGGAATGTCTTTACTTTTTCTGTTGCCAACAGAGGTTTTTAGGAGAAACACCCTCACAAGATTGACTGCCACTGATGCTTCAGGTTGTGGTGGAGCTACAGATTGGTTTGAACTAGGAACAGTCCCAGTCATGTCAGAACTAATTGAGATCCCAGAAGTGCTATTAAATAATTAATTTTTTTTTTCACCCTATAGGAGCGTGGTAAATGTAATACTGTTTAAAACACAACAAAGAAAAGAAACCATCCAAAGACTTTGTGAGACACATTAGGGACAGATTTATTATATTGTACCCAAAGCTTATTGTAGGTGAAGTAGTTTCCCCAAATATTTATAAACAAGTCCCTATTTCCTGCTGCACATAATTTTCCTTTTTTGTTACTGATTTTTGTGTAAATTCAGCTCACTCGAGTAAAATTCTTCCATAGCACTGTAGCGGGTAGGGAGTCCTGTAGAAGCAATTCTAGCATGATTTTTACTCTCAAGGTAAAAAAAATGAAGTCTTGGCTTTGTGATAGGAATGTCTTTCCCTCTGGCATGACTGTTGTAATTAGGAAAGCAGGCCTAACAAGGTATTCTAGTGAGTTATTACGAAATCTATAGTAACAACAGGTACTTTCAGTCTGTAATTATCTGGAGGCATAGAGTCAGGGAAAAAAAATAAAAACCAAAACAAAACAAAAAACCCACCTAAATATTTCTTAGTATGTTGAAGCAGTGGAGTTCTAAACTGTGATAGTGCATTATTTTACTGCTGAGATAGCTTGAAGACCTTTTTTTAGAAAGTGGAATTACTGAAGTGTAAGACCTAATATTCCTCCCGTTCTAATGCTGCTTATATAGTGCCATAATGAAATGAAAAAGTATAGGACTGAAGTGCTTTCAGCTTTAAGATAATTAAGTAGACAAGCGTTCTTGTTCTTTTCCTTAAATGTCAGATTCAGTTCTCATTATTTTAAGAACTTCGGTTAAAAAGTAATTAGTCAGGCATTGCTTTCATCAGGCATTTTGGTCCATGTGCCTGAGCTTCTCAAATGCCTAAGCTTAGATATATTTTATTATCATTCTTATTAATGTGAGAAATAGTATGGTGTCACTTTTCTCTTATTTTTGCCATCAGTGAAAAGGTTACTGATGAAGCATGACTCTTACTTCTTGCATTTTCTAACTATTTTCAGTTTTAACTTTCAGGATGCATTGACAACATTGCTTAGAGCTGAAGATGACTTTCTTATTGGAATAAACTGTCAAATACAACCAATTAAAATCCATTCACCTTCATTTGCATTTTAAATATTTTTTAATGTGCATTATTTGAAATTCATTAGAGACTATTTAAATAAGGGGTGGATTTTTCCCTACCCTTTAATGTATTTGCTGTAGGAATTTACAGCAGGATGTTTTATTTTTACTTTTGGGACCTTATCTGGAATGCTGAATTTTTGATATCAGTATGGTTTTGCAGGGATGAAATATGATGCCATAAATAAAGGACAAATGGACTTTTAGATGTGACAAAACTATGGGGCTTAACAGGAAGAGAAGATATTTGAAAGGGAATATTTTTATCCATATGGTAACATCTGACTTTGATATCCCCCTTGCTACAGTGTTATTCAACAGACTGGCTTCTTTTAATATGATTTAATTTTAGTTAGTTGTAGAAGCCTTTCACTGAATAATCAGGATGTTATAATATTTGATAGTCTAAATACTAAGACATTTACCCTGTACTCATACTTTTTCATTGTATTGCTATATGTGCGACAATTAACAAGAATCTGCTAAATGTTATCTTGAATCAGCCTGAGATGTCTGTCCTTGTATTAAAATGATGCGCAGGAAGAAATTCTTCACCACGAGGGTGGTGAGGCACTGGAACAGGCTGCCCAGAGAAGTTGTGGATGTCCCATCCCTGAAGTGTTCAAGGCCAGGTTGGATGGGGATCTAAGCAACCTCACCTAGCTGAAGGTGTCCCTGCCTATGGCAGGGTGGTTGGAGCTAGATGGTCTTTAAGGTCCCTTCCAACCCAAACTGCTCTATGATTCTGTGTTGGGGCAGAAGAAAAGCTCCACGTTTGCTTTCCATGGGAGGCTGAGCAGATTCAGAGCTTGTCCTGCTGGAAGTCTGTGTTCTGGGGAATGCATTTTGAACAAAGAAACAGATAATAAGGAGTAAACAAGGATTTGGGCCTCCATGTGTACAATTGTACATTCTTGTTAGCCAGGTTTAATTCTTTTATTCTGTGGGGGTATGGTCTACAGTTCTGTAGTCTCTAGTCGTCTTTGCGAAATTCCTGCGTGATCTATTCCAAACTCATTGTCATGTTATGCAAGAGAATCTGTCCCACTACAAAGCACTGCTTGGTTAGCCCTCGTCACCAAATGCAGTGAATCACAGTCAGGCACCTTGTTTTTGGGGATGTGAGTAGAGGATGTTGTTACTTCTGCAGCTGTCAAGTTCAGGCCCCTGTCTGTGCAAGGGGTAGTACATGAAACCATATTCTAATCCAAAATGTCTGTCTTAGCAGTGAGCAAGAGTGCTTTAAAATCTTTATGTTCATGAAAAGTATGATTTTCCCCTCAATAACACAGTTATTTGGAATGAAACACAACAGTTCTGTCTAAAGAGTGCGTCACAGGTGTGTAGAGAAAGAGGAGAATGGATTTTCCAGCCAGAAGAGAATTCAGATAAAAGCAATAGATACGATACAGAAAACTGTGGCTGGGATAAGAGTGCCTAACCTAATGTCCCTTTCTATAAATAGTTACCTCTACTGCACAATATTGTTAATGGTCTCTTTATAGTTATATTTCCCTTCCAAACTCTCCGCCAAAATAAAGAAATTAAGTACTTCCCAAGATGCAGGCATGTGAAATCAGTATAGTTCTATGATGGTAGAAATATCTTTTTAGTTTTTTGAACTTTGGAGTTTTACTTTTTTTTTTTCTTTGTATGATTAACATAGCTGTTGTTGTAAAAGATGAAGAATTGACACTTAAGGGCAGTAATTGCACTTTCTTAAAGTTAGACATATTTTAGGAATCCTTGTATATATATCAATAATTTACTTTAGGTTTCTAAAATTGTTATCCTCCCAAATTTGTTTTCTGAGTTTGCTAAGGAGATCAGAGGTATAAGTTCTATTACCCATGTAAAACTATCTGGTAGAAACTTGAGTGCATTTAGAAGAAGGCATGCCTTAAAATGATATGTCACTCAGTAATAAATGCTAAACCATTATAACTTCAATTAAACAGTGTCTCATGACTGTGGCCTAGGGAGGAACATTTTGATTACTGTCCCCTCTTTCCGAGTGATAACTGACTAAGTGACAGCATTTTGAAGAATATTAGGTATTATAATAGTGTTTTCATATTCAGGACTGGAGAATATGACATGATTTTTTTTAAGACCTGAAGCTTTGTATGACATACCTTTAAAATGCCTTGTCTTGTTTGGCCAATAAAAAAGAATATGTAGAATTACTTTAAGGAGTTTCTTGCAGAATGGTGAGCTAGAGAGAGGATCTTGAAAGTAGAATACACAAATCCAAAATCCTGTAGGAAACACTTCCAAACTGTATTTTTTCAAGATATGGCCAATCTAAAATCAGTACTGTTTGCTTTTTCTGTCCTGAAATTTCTAAGAAAACCATAGTTTTAAAGACAACATCCACAAGTATGAGATACCACAAAGTAACTCTGCTGTTACTGATCAGTTTTGTGTGGAAATAATCAAATATTAAGGTAAAGGTCAGAAATAGATTAAAAACCAAAAACAAACAAACGAAACCAAAACCAGAAAACCCACAGTTGACATCATCTGCTAAAGCAATTTTGATGGAACATTATGTTTGTAATTAAACTGTTTATAGTAGACTTTTGCAGTAAGGTTTTTGTTTTTCACAGGAACTTGTAATTCTTCTTGAAAAAAAACAACTATCCAAATTACGTGCAAATAAAACAGCTTCCTAGAAAATAATAGGAAGTTCATGGTAATGATAGTTCACGGTACCTTCAGCAGTTCATTCTATGTAGTGGTGGATGTGTTACATCTCACGTGGAGGATGTATTTTGTAGCGTGATGCATGAAATCCAGTATGTGAGTCCATGTTTGAAAGCTGGAAAACAGCAGAACTATTACAATAGAATGGTACCTACTGTGAGTTACTGGGATACTGTTTCTGACAGACGAACACCACTTCTTATTCCCTGAAGAAACAGAACTTTTTACAGCAATGCTTTTGGTATAGCTAGTATTCTCTAGCTATCCATGACCAACAAATGTCATTTACTGAAAAAGGAGAACAATTACATATTTCTTCCTTTAACCTCACCATTGTATTGCGATCATATCTAAAATGATTGCCCATGAAGCAGGGCATGCTAGATTTTTTTCTGAGTGGTAAGGTTCAAAAATTATTAATAGATACTGCTTTTTCCTTATTACCTGCTAAACAGCTCAAGTTGTTTCTTAAGAGGAAAATATATTTTCAGTTGCTTTATGTGCATATGTCCCTCAAGGGTAATCCAGAATACAAACAATCTGCAGAAATTTGATGAGATTTCATGAATCTAATTAATTCCCTATCCAACAAGAATGCCTTTGTCAAGCTTGTCAGTATGGAAACAGGACACGAGCTGGAAAACATTGATAAAACATGACAGAGAGCTTTTAGTGTGTTTGATGTGTCATTCAAATGTAAACAAATGCTGCTGTGTAAAGCAAAAATGTATGGCAAGGAAATGGAAAACAGCAGTAAAAGGCCTCCCCCAAAACAATAACATAAGCAAAAAGACCATGTTAAACCTGTTTTCCTTTTATGTTACCTGAGAACGTTGTGCAAAACGTAGCCCTCGCTTTTTATTTCGTAACTGAAACTCTAGAAGTACTGTGTGCAAAATAAACAAACAACGAACAAACACCAGAAACATTCAAGAGCAACTTCTGCTTTACACCTAATAAGACTGAAGTCCATAACTATCTCATTAGCTGTTCAGAGAAATTTTGAAGGCAGGTACAATGCACAATAATTTGTTAGCATGAATCTTAAGAAGCAAAGGATGTATCTACTTATTCCAGATGACATCAAGGCAGCTGGGTAGTGCTTACTAAACCAAATCAATTTACTTCAGAACAGCTGGAGTGAAAGCATTTCTTCTGATGGCGTTTTTAGAAATGTGTCTGTACGAGACTGGCTATTTTAAATATCAGGCGCTGCATTGTGCTCAAGAGAGAGGAAGATTATATTTTTTTTTCCTTTTGGCGAAAAAAAGAAACAAACCCTCAGAGTGTTGAGGAACTTACCGAAAAAAAATATTTGTATCCTTTTAAAGTAGAATCAGCATACAAATGTTGCAGCACAGGGAAATATAACATAGCTGTACATTTTGATATGTGGTAAAAATAAAATTAATGATATATTTGCTATAAGAGCAGAATTTCACACTTTCTGGTAATGATCTGAAAAAACGGAGAATTTTTGTAACAGTCTTTATCAGTGTTTCATCAAAATCTAGAATTTCCATGAAGTTCTTAAAGACTTCTTGTTCTGGTATAGCAATTCATCTGCTTACAAAAAATGGAGCAGTGCCTGATGCCTTGTGTGTGCTTTGTGCCAGCCTTTGTTTAAATTTAGGAAACCAATACAGAGGTTACTTTCTTGATGTGACTGCTCCACTGTGAAATTCTCTAACTGTTGAGAAAGCACATGTCTGTGTGCATTAATAGCCAGTAATAACAAGTGCTCCTAAAGGAAGTGTTATGATTTACTTCAGCATTTTTTCAGGTATACTGAAAGAGAAGATGGATTGAAAAATAAGCCTTAAATACTAGCCAGCGTATACATTTCTTCTCTCTTGTAATAATTAATCCTTCTGTTAGGAGACCGATACATGGATCATCTCTCCATCTCTCCAACCACCCATCCTGTCTCTCATTGAAATATACATTAAGCTCATCTATTGTGAAATAAATCCTCAGAAATCTTTCCAAACCAGATTTACAGGTGTAATGGATTGAATTAAAGTTGCGAGTGACATACTTTTAAAAAATACTTTATAAAAATATTTAATCCTGTTGAAAGGTTCAAATACCCTGCTTGAAGCAAAGATAACTTTGAACTATAAATAATGTAATACATTTTAATCAGTTCTACTGCAACAATTTTTATTTATGAAATAATATATCTTGGAAGCTCTTTTCAAGTAAGTTGAAAGAAGAATATAATTCGCTTGAATTGAATTTTAGTAGTGAAATCTCCTTAGTTTGGAACCTAGGCAGGCTTTTAATGGTGTACTCTCTCACCTTCTCTCTGTAACAGTAACTAAAAAAAAGACTTACTGAGTAGTTGCCTAATGTATAGAAAGTACAAGTTTAGATGCATACTTTTTTTCTTGTCAGAGTACTGCTGATTGACCACATTTATTCAGAAAATGATGGAAGATTTACTAGAGCAGAATTCAGTTTTGAGCTGAGAATAAACACAATAGTATATGTCATTGATGCTTATCCCTGCTTACAATAGAAGGAGGATACCTAACACTATCTAAAATCACTGAGCAGAGAGCTGATATTTTGGCACTTTAACTGGAAGATTTGAGCCATGTGCAAGTCAGTGGAGTTTCTAGGGTTCTTCCTTGAGCTGCTAATATAATTTACCAAAGATAAAGCTTTATAACTAACTCTAAAAGATTAATACAGATCCTCTATTGTGTTCAAAATATACTCTTTCGCCTCTAGGAAAAAAAAAAAAATCCTTGTAAGGACTTTAGCAGGGTGTAGCTGTAACGCTGGCAATCTTCAACTAAGCTCATTTCATATTCCAAATCACCAATCTGAGGTAAACAGAAATGACGTTGCATGCCTTTTTGCAGTTGCTCATGTTCTTACAAGTTTTCCAGGCTGAGGAAAAAGAGAAGGGTGACATCACCCCTGAGCCATCCCCCAAATAAAACAAACAAACAAAACCTCAAACCACCAATAAAAACCCAGACCTAAACAACAACAACAAAACCAAACACCAATGAGAAGGGAAGCAACATTGTGTGAGGAAGTTTGCCACCTTTAAACTGGTAATTAATGGGACTCATTCTTGATTGACTAGTTTCAAGTGTAATACTTCGTTAGAGCAATGATGTAAAAATACTGATATAAAACCAGTGTCCACACTTTGGAACACAGAGTAGCTTTGTACAACTGCTTTTACTTCATTTCACAGCATTAAATATAATTCAAAATGCCTATGTTAAAGTATTTTTGCCATAATCTTTTAGAATTTTACATCAGTTGGGATTTTGGAACAAATTTGGAATGATAGACTGTGGAAGTATATTCAGTATAAATACAGTGAACTGAAATCTGGATATTGTTGAGGAATATAAATGGTATCATTCTCAAGTGCATGCTCCTGGCACTGGAACCCAGTATATTTCGGAATCTGCAGAGCATAAATTTGATCTTTGAAGAAAGAAGGCTTCTTATGTTGACACTGAGAATTTATTTTGATGTTAAATAACTTCACACAGATTTCCACATTTGACTGTTTTGAGGGGAATGAAGTAGGAGACTGGTTGTGTGCCTCTTAGAAGCATTTCTGCATTATTTTAATGTTTAATAGAACTATGATTGTTTTATGTCATTATGATGTATATAATCAATTATTTACATGTTGGAGTTTTTTGTGCAAAGTAAAAATGCTGTGTGGCACAAAATTTAACAGGAAAAAATAAATTACAGAAATATCCTTTGGGGTGTGGGGGGTAACAGCACAGTGCTTATATCAAAAATGAAGATCAGATTTTTGCAAATGCTGTATAAAATTATGAAATGTAATGCTTAGCTGCAGACAGCTAGTTTATTATTTCAGTTGTCTGTATTCAAGTGTGTATCTGAGTCTGGCATTGTCCATGTTTATTTGTTGATTTTGCAAAAATGTCCATCGCCTTCTTTCATAAACCACAGGAGCATAGGAACTGTGATGCTGCTGTCCACATCCGTGAATGTCCAGACTGGTTTTGGTATGAGTTGTTTGGTCATAACTTTTTGAGCTTCATAGGATGAGTTCATGTTATAGGCTTCTTTTTTCATTAAGATGAGAATTTTAACATCCTCATTCCCATTAGATTTTCTCAGACTTCATCCCTATGATGAGCTAAGGCCTAGTCTAAAGACTCAGGGCATGCTCAAGATCCACTCACCTAATGTTCTCCCTGAGAGACCTTTTCACAACTACCATCCACGTTCTTGGAGTTCTACTTCATATGAAGAGTTTTATGATCCCTGCAAGCATTGCTGTTCTGCAAATTCAAATGTACCTTTCACTGAGGGATGGCTTTTAACTCATCAAAGGGAAATCCAAAGCTCTTTCAAGGCATGCCCTTTGTCCTCTCTGAGAGGACTTTAGCCAGGCTGAGTAATGTGCTTTTGTTTTACAGTTATCCTTGCAAGGGACTAAGGCAAATCTCAGAAGCAGTGGACACACATTTAAAGACTGCCTTTTTATTTTGGCTGTGCCTGTGCAAATGAGCAGAAAAGGTTTTTGTAGATTCCAGGTACCCAGAGAGTGACTTACCCTTGCATTGTCACTACCAGCTAGCCACAAATAAGAGTTGCCAAAATACTAGCTTGGTCAGAAATCCACAGAAGGAAAAATTAAGCATGACTGCAGATGATTCTTAAGTGGTGTCATGTCATTCAGCAGGAACTGTAACTCCATTTGTGGCTGTGAGTGTAGCCTCTCTGTGGGTGTAAATATAGACCATTTTGAGTTTCTTGTCCAATGGGGGAAATCCTCCTCTTAGGTACTTTGTTGTTTAAATGAGAGAGACTGTCTATGTGACAGAGCACTCAAAGAGGCACAGCCCGCTTGGCAAGAGAGGGAAGTGGGGAATAGAATAGGGATGTTGAGGTATTTCTTGCTTTTCAGGATACGCATTACAGTTTCAGCAGTGATGCTCTTTAAGTGGGATTGTCTACCCACCTGAGAGTGGGTGTCAGAGGGAAGAGGTAGGAATCATGTGGTCTTTAAGGAAGATTCTCTTAACTAGACTTGTTTTAGTTGAGTCTGGTTTAATATTCCTTTAGAAAAGCCAAAGTTTTCTACTAGTTAGACATTTTGAGCAGTTAGAAAATTTGAACTTGAGGGCTGTGATGAGGGTTGCAGTGACAGATAATGTGAAATTAAGTGTCAGAAATTTTAATCATAGATGACTGTTCTGACTTCCAAGACAGACAATATAATGTATACTAAATATAAATGAAACTGATTCAGGGCAGCTGTAGATATATCCCCACTGATCCAGTGGAGCTATGCCAGTTAGCACCAGATGAACCTGGGACCTGTTTGGGACCTGTTTGTGGGATTGCGGCAAAGAAAGATTTTTGATTTCTCAATAGCAGGATTATCCAGGCTGATGTTCTTAAACTCTCTGTTATATGGGCTTTCTACTGTGGATTCCAGTTTGTCATCTCATTGTGTTAGTATTCTTTTTCTCTTTTTCTACCTAAACCATTTATTTTCCTGCCAGCCTCTTGATACATTTTAATCTTCTTTATTTTTCTAACTTTCTATTACATTTTTATTAGCATGAGTTCACTCTGGCTTTCTTAGTTGCTTCTCAGTCCTCTTGTTTCTGTACTTTCATTACATATCCACTTTACCATTTAAGTCTATACCATGATGAGAAACATCTTACTGTGTAACAAGTTACCTGGGTTCTACATTATTTAATAATAAGTGCTTTGTTCTTCAATTTGTAAGACATTATAATTTGTTGAGGTGCTGTATACAAGAACAAAATGTGAATAAAAACATTTCAATTCAGCAATAGTGTATTATGATGGCTAGCATGGCAATAATTGTTATTGTATATTTTCTAGGCTTTTCATAATAGTTTTCATGTAGTTCAATTTAACTGTCAATTGTGAATCTCACTGTAAGGTCATTGTACAGGCTTTCAGCATCCGCTATAGTGCCCCTTGAATTCCCACCTGGGTGCTCTGGCCAGTAACTCCAAATATGTAACAGAACAACCAGTACCACTGCCAGTGTGCAGTACTCATAGAACAGCTTATGTTACCATCTGTTCTGTTTTGTGGTACATATTTAAACTGCCCCGTTGTTATGACAAAGGTAGCAGGAGATGGTGTCTCTTAAGAGGGAGGAAAGGCACTTGGAAATTACAAACCTTTGAGACAGTTATTTTCAAAATACTGTAATGTTTTCTCTGTTCTCTGTGAAGTCCTATTAGGCCTGTATTTGTGATCTAAAGTTGTGTATTGAAGGCTATTCAAAAACCCAGGTAAGGATTCAAATAAAATAATACGGCTTGAAGTACATTTTGACCCAGCTGCACTGCTATCTGTATCCAAGATACATAATTTAGAACTGATAGACACATGTATATCTGGAAAGCAGTTTAATCTGTAACTGATATGACGAAGTACTTGAATTGGACAGCAGAAATTTTAAACTTTTTAACTTGGCAAAATAAACCTAATGCATTGAGAGTACCCCTACTTTTTCCTCCCTGCGAAGATACAGAACAGAGTCACATCCTTACAAAAAACTTGTCTGCTAATGAGTAGGGTCAAATTCTTTCCTTGGTTTAATATTAAGCAAATGGGTAGTTAGCTGTAAAAAACCCTAGACAAATACATGCCTTGGTACATGTGATGTTGTGGCCTGTCTTTTTTGGTCATGATTTTCTTCAGCAGTCTCTGTAAACAGTTTTGGGACCTGCGTTAAATGAGTAAATATTACTAACGCAGGAAATCTTTCTTTCATGACTGTGGTCTCTCAGAACTGCCCTGCTCTTCATGGAAGATTTACAGCTGTTCATGTAACAGCAGTGTGTCAAGCCCAAAAGGCATTTTTTAATTATAGCTCCTTAAAGTATAATAGCATAAGTTTTCGGGTAGTACTAGGTTTCATTTGTTTGTTTGTTTGGTTTGTTTTGCATAAAGTGCACAGCTGTCAGTCTCTTTTAATGTGAAGTACTGTCCAAATAAAATGTAACGTTTTATGTCTTGAAATGGTTAATTTTTTTCCTGCATATATTTCAGTATGAGCTCACTGTCTCTTGTCAATTTGCAGTGAGCTCTGAAATGACCTGCTAACAAATAGGTGTAGCTGTCTCTGAAGCAAAATATTTGGGAACAAGTTTTGTCATTCAGCCTGCCACCTGATATTAGCTGTCCTAGGGCTAATGATAGTTCAGTAGTATTAAACACATTGCCTGAAATAATTTTCAAGAAACAAGACCATTATAATAAGGTATCTTCTTATGTAGTCATAACAGTTACATTCCCTTTGAGAAAGAAGGTACCTTATTGGTGGCCTTTATCTGGGCGTTGTTAGTGTCAGTGTGAATGCAGCAATGGTCTCCTTTGACATTCTGATGTGTGCTTACAGTGACACTGAAATACCATCACTCTTTCTCATTGCTAGCTAATAGTTTTGCTGATGGTTTTGATGCTGTCTGTATATAAATAATGTCTTCAAGAGACCTCAACAAGTAGAAATCAGACTGATGTTCTACAAAGACTTTCCAAACCACTGACTGGCGACATTTCAGTCTCTTATCTCAGCCTAATCCATTATCATCATCACTTATCCTTAGACAAAATAATTTTGTATGATCTCTTTAATCCATTGAATCCATATGTTGACTGAGGGTGAAGGGATGAGCAACGTGCTTGGTAGTGTTGCTTCAGTAAATGTTTATAATAGTGTTCCAAATGGTAATTTCTTTCAAGTTGTGCGTTGTAGAGAAAATTAAATCTCAGGTTTCATTCTTTGATAACGCACTAAAACAGTTACAACTAGTGCCTTAAGAGAGAAGCTGTATAATGGTTACGCCATAAGAGAAAGTTCTTGCACTACCATTCTTCTTTCTCTTTTTAATATGCTCGGTGGGACACTGCACATCACTCAGGCAAGAAAAGCAGCAATGAATGTAGCACAGCAAAAGAAGTCAGCACTTTCATCATCTCACGTGCATTCATGATAAAATCGATACAAATGTAAGTGCTGGTATTTGAAAGGTTATAAAACAGGTATGAAGGAATCTAAGGAGTATAGTAGTTCTGCTGAATTTTCTTTCATTTGTATTTTAAAGACAACTTTCTGCAATCATTTTAATAGAGGTCCATCCCAAAATAGACACCTATAATAGCCATTGTTACAGAAATAATTTTACCTAAAGGAAGGACAGAGTTTAAAATATCTACAATGCAGAGTTCATAACACAGCAAATACTGACTATCTTATAAAATGCCAGATAACTTTAGTATCCGTAATAAGCAGAACTTATTTAGAGACAATGAAAACCACATGTTAACCTTGACAAATGAGGTGTCAAGAGACAGAACTTAGCACAGAATTGAAATGGTAAAATGCTACATTACTTTTGTGGTATTCCAGTCCTGATGGGAGAAGGAGTTCATTACAAAGTTCCGAGCTTTTGTCAACTCAGTAACCTTTTAACTAAACAAAATAATTTTTAGTCCTTAGGGAGGTTTTTTGCACTAATATAGTTCGACCCTCCCACTTATGTATTTGTAGCATATAGTCTACTCGGATGTTGTTTCTACTTATGTATTATCAATTGTTCTGAGAGATTTCTCATTCATTACTTGATTTGTGATCGTTAGTATAATAAACAGTCTAACACTGCACAAACTTTTTTGAATTATTGTGAAATAGCACTACTGATTTTATAAAGACATAAAACTGACACAAAATATTCATCCTTGCTCATTATTTGACTTATCTCTTGAAATATTGTAAACCAAACATTGTTAGCTTTATCTGCTGATAAAAACATTGCGTTATCTGTTACACTAGAAATTCAAATCAGTAAAATCCTGTGTCATACAACTTCATAGAGAAAAGGCCTTTGTAAGAAAATGCCAATGAATATTTGCTTTCATTTGCAGTCAGTTCAGGTGCCTGTATAATTTTGATGGAGTTCCATTTATTCAAAAGGAAGGGCTTTTTCAGAGTTTATGCCAAGGATTTTATGGATAATTAATTGTAATGGATACCTTAAAGCTGAAAGCACTTTATTTGTGCTGTCATGTGCATTTGGGATAGCATTGAAATAGATTTTCTTTTTATACATTATATAGGGAACTAGATGGTGGCTAGCTTGCATGTAAATGAAACCAGCTACTGCATTCACTGTAGCAAGAGATTTCCCAACATAAGGCCACTACTATTTAATTGGGCAGATGGACTACAAAAACGCTTAATCCAAACATTTAATGATATACTTGTTTAAATGAAGCATGCATATTTGCTGCAGCCAATATCAAAAATAGGTTATTAAGTTGGAAGTTAGACTGGAATTTTCTACGCAAAATCTTTGAGCAGCAGCAGTAAGACACAACCCTTTTTCTAAGGTTATATTTTTAAGGTAGACAACAGAGGATCTGTTAAAATTGGTTGAGGATGTTACATAATTTCATCACTGACCTGGTTTATGATTCTGCTCCTTTGGCACTTGCATTGCTGAACTGATTGCTTTTCTTCCTTTCTGTGTGAGAATCAAGGCATGTTCTTCCTAAGCTACTTTTAGCCGGAAACGAATAAGAGCCCTTAACATATTTACTTCAGATTATAAGCAAAATCTTAATTTCAGTTTTCATTGCTAATCTAAATCATTTTCTCACTGAATCAAGTAAAGTACTACATACTAAGAAGCGTAGAATTGGATTCATGGTTTCAATAATACAACACCAAAAGCTTTTCCCTGTTTCTTGCTGCGACGTGCAAAAGAAAGCAGCTCTGCCACACTGATTTCCGAGCTGGCTGCTGCTGTCATACTGTTTTTTTCAGAGATACCAAATATGTTGCCAACTGCTCTGTCATTCCGTTCTTATCTACAAGGGGTCAGGATTTATAATGAGTTTTACCTTTTTTTTTTTTTTTTCTGTAAAATTGTGTTGTATATATGAAGAAACCATTTTAATCTGAAATAGATAAAATATAAAAGTATAAAATTATAAATTCAAATTCAGTTTATCATAATAACTAGAGCCATTAACAAACTAACTGAGTTTTATATATTCTCAGAAGTTGTTCTTATTTTCATAAAAACCTACCTCTAGAGCTGTAAAGTCCACTGGGTATTTTGGGGATGCTGACTAATTAGACATGTTGTAGGTAGATCCACTGCAAAGACCTGCGTAACCTGGGGTCAATCAAAGGAGCATCAGAAGTGGAAAGCAGTCAGCCTGAACACTGAGCTTGAGGGTGAGGAAGCAAATTCCAGCTTTTTTTGCAAGGTGAGCCAGGAGACATTATATTTTATTATATTTCAAGTTGCTGTGGTGACAGCAGCATGAAAACGTGTCCTCAAAGCCAGAATGAAGCTGTAGACCTTTATCTCTTTGAAAAAGCCAGATTACTGTTTCTGAAGAGTGACAAAAGCTCAACTTCTACAGTTGTTGGTCATTTTAGAGGCTATGACAGTGCTCATTACCCAGCTCCAGAGAAGATGTCGGCAGGGGATTGAAATGGTGACTTTGGTGCATCATCATTTGCAGAGAAGTCACATGGCACGAAATCCTGAAGACCTGCAGGTAGGCAATAAAAATGACAAGCCAGGGCACTGGAGAGACCGTAGCTGACATTGACTTGACCTGGCAGTCGGAATTCAGCATCAGAGACAAGCGGTGACAGCACTTAAAGGAGGACAGATGGAAGAGGAAACTCATTCAGTGGTCTGGTAAACTTATTTAGGGAAAATGCTAAACACCTTTCCAGATACACAGGAGAGCCTGTTGCTCATAGCTTTCTTAATACCCCTTAAAGCATTGCCACATAGGACAGACTGCAGGATATCTCAGCCTCTGCCATCCCTGCCATCCCAACAGGCCTCCAGCAGATTTTGGGAGGAACAGCTCTTTGGCCAGCTCTCATTGTGGGCTGTACTGGGAACCCTGGGTGGCAATGCAATAGGTTCCGACTTTCAGTGTCTTCATTGCTCAGGACAGAACTGCAGGGACCTTTGGTTTCAGGAGGAATGAAGGCATCAGAATCTTGTTAATGTACAGGTGATAAACGACGGAGAAACGACTCTCCTGGTGCAGTTCTCTCTGTAACACCTGGTTATATCTGAATAGGAATAAATAACGGAGGAAGGATGATGCTATAAAGTAGTTATGAGGGAAAAAATACCCTTGGCTGTGGCATCTTTCTACAGCTGTATAATTTTAATCATAAAGGGCAAAAAGCAATATAAAATGAAGGAACTCAGGAAAAGAGATGGTCTCTGTGGGGAAAACTCATACTTGGTATAAGCCCTGCAGAGGTGGAGCCCCCACCTTCTACTCCCTTACCTGAATATATGGAGATGAAGCCTATTTCAGAGCATCAGAGGAGGATCCCACCCCAAAAGAGCTGTTTCGGTTGAAGTTCTGCAGACCTTCCTGTCAGTGGCCGCTCCAAAGTTTTCAGAGATACTATTTCTGATCTGAGTTGAGTGAGGGAAGATACTTTGCCCTACTAGGCTAGATCACTTATGAAGTAGAAAGAGCTTTTGCTTCGAGAGAGCAACTCCTACTAGCTTGTGTTCCAGCGGTTTCATTTCTGTGTACAGGATAAGGTTCACCAGGAAAACCATGCCAAAGGATTGCACAAGAGAGGTCCTTCCAAAACAATCAACAGTTGAGCAGGCTACAAGAAAACGTGAAGAAGGAAAACGTGTCTTAATTTTCTGTCTTGTTCTGATCTCTGTGTCTCTGAAGTTGGACTGTATGACAATATTATTCTCCCTCAAAGACTGTACTTTATTTGCTCTCAGAGAGAACTTTCTACAACCATCCTTTGGTTGCACATCTGTGGTGGTGCTTGATGCTTTATATAATAGCCCCCTGGCCTTCCAGAACACTTATCTGACATGCTGTTTTGAAATAATCATAACTTCACCTGTATGACACTGAAGCTATCCTGCAGTTAACTAATGCTTCTCAGGTGTATCATGCACTGTCTTGTAGTTAAGCTGGCCTTGCATTTTCAACAGGCAGTATACTTCCAAAAAGACTGTGCATCCATCATATTATTATGGAGCAGCAGAAAGCAAATTGTATTTGCCTTTCGGTTACTTAAACTCTCTCCATCATCAGTTTACAAGAAGTATTTATTGTATAAAATACAAATATTAAAGAAATCAAGTCATCAACAGATTTTAATAAGGTTCCAGCCATAGGATGATGTGATAGAGTACGAAAACTGTTTCCAGTTAAAGTCAGTCCAAGACAGACATGACAACTGGTTTTGTTTTTACCCAGTGTATTTTTGTGCCAAATGATGTTTACTTTCTGTGTCGCTAATATAAGCTTGGTTAACTACATACTACTTTAAAATATTTCTTTCTCCTCAAAAACAGATAATGTGTTCTATGTTATATTTTAGAAATCTTTTGCCACTTCAGTTACTGGTTTAACAAAGAATGTAGTAGAATTCTATTTAATTTTGAAATTACAATATAATGTGGCTTTTCTGAGTTCCAACACCGGTCAATTCAAAATTATCCAGACATGTAAATATTTATTATAGCATCGTATAGTTTGAAAAAATTAATGCATCCTGTGGTCAGTCCTCTTTCTTTGCTTACCTGCTGCAAGAAAAGGCAACTCCTGCGTGGGCACTAGGTATCTTGATGTTCTAACGTTACTCAAGATAACATATGCTTTCAATGTTCCTGTTATTTTTAGTGCCAAACTGAATATTTTAATTCATTTTGTTTGAATATAGCCATGAAGTAAAATGTAAAATTGCAGAGGCTTTAATAGATTCTTTAAAATTAATAGGTGTTTCAGTGACTAAAAGAAGAATTTTAAAAGCAGTATTTCACAAGTACTCTACATTTCCCTGGGGAGAATGTGAATATAATATTAGAGTATTGAAATTAGAGTCACCGTCCAGGTCATTAACTGTTAAATGTACTCATCTGCAGTACCTGTACAATGGAGTGCGTACGTCTGATCTCAGCACTAAGCATTGGGTAAAGGGAGAAACAATATGTGATTTAGAAAGCAACTGATGTATTAAGGTGAAATTTTATAACTTTTACAGCAGCAGCCTAGTGATAGCTGAGTGGCACGCTCAGTGGCAAGACTAATGAGAGATTAAGTAGTTAAAAGAGAGTTCTTCCCTTCTTTCTGCTAGAAGTGAAAAACAATTCAAACAACTAATTGGACATAATAGAAGTTTCAAGGATTTGCAAATGGAACAGATAACATGCAAGTAGCTGCAGTTACGAGCTAATTATCTTTTGTTACCAGTTTAACAGGTGGTTTCTTGAACCACAAAGACAGAAAAAACAGCTAGGAAGGGGTCTTTCTTTAGACAGAAGTCTGTTGTCCATGTAGCTCTTTCAAAACTAATTAATCCACAGAGTAGTGTGCCCGGACAGATCAGGACATTTTAAGGTAAAACTGGAATTCGTTTGTGAGGAGAATCTGAACTCTTTTTGCCTTTGTAAACACAATTCAGACTAACAAAAGTATCTTGTTAGACACCTTCAGTTGTTTGCAGCTCATCATTCCAACACCAGCCAGTCTGAACTTTTATAGCTTTTATTTGCATCCTTTTATTCTGTCAGTTCAATATTTTAATGAATAAAAAATCACTCATAGTGCACTGCATGAGCCTTGGAGCTGCAGTTTAAAAGAGGAAACAACCTATCTGCCTGCTTCCCCCGCTTTCTGTTTCTAAAGGAGAAGACTGCCCTGCTGATAGACGATTGAGTAAGGGGAGATGAGTGGAGAAGAATCAGTGGGGAAGCTGATAGTACATTGATTTACATGCATTACTTCATTGTATTTGAAAAGCATTCCTGTTATGTCATGAAGTGGTGGAAAGTTAGTGATTATAGCAGGCATAACAGTCTGCGCCCATTAGCTTTGCCTGCTTGTGTCTGTGGCAAGCAGGCACTTCCATCTGTGGTTAAGGCTGGGTATGGAAATTCCAGGGTGCAGGAGAACAAAGAGACGGAAAGGTGATGTGAGGGAGGTTGGTTTTGGGTTTTGCGGAGGGAGTGTTGGTTGTGCGGTTTTGTTGTGCGATTCTTTGGTTATTTTTTTGCGTGTGGTCGTGTTGTTTTGTTGTTGTTTATGTTTTACTTTTATTTGTTTGGCGTTTTTTTTGGTGGTGTTTTTGAAAACAGTCTCCGGAGACAGTGGATATGAGAGTCCTCTTCATGTAAAAGGGCCCTTTGCAGTAATGTGTATATGGTGCATCACTGAAGAATGGAAGTGTCTGAAGTTGCAGTGGCTGGCTGAACGCTAGTAGAGCAAGAGCAGTGTTTTGTGGGCACAGGAATGGCTGTAAATGAATCTCATTTGGCATGGCCTTAATTATTAGTCCTATTGGTAACCTTATTTCCTCTTATATCTCTAGATCAAGTCTCATCTATACCACATAGTCTTCCATTCCTACTTCTCTTAATTCTATGTGTGTGGATGTTTTTGTTGGCTGCTGTGATTTTTGTTACTCATTTTATAATTCAATGAAGGCAGCTGAGGCACTGAAGCTCAGGAGGCCTTGAGTCAGCCAGTGGGTGATTGTGCATTGTGTGACTGCCATTCAGACAGTGTAGCAAGAGAATTTGTTGCCTGGACAAACAAGAGACCCCTGCAGGTGAGCACCACAAGTTTTACGGTCTTTTCTCAAGAGTTGTATCACCTATTCTCCATTCAGTGAGCAAGAAAGATGAAACATTGTGCAGGGAGATTCTGTCCTGCTTTTAGATACCGTCTTGAGCAGAGGCTGAGCAGTCCATTCCAGAGGTAGAAAGCTTTTGGGAAGCAGAGCAAGTAGAAAGCTAAGGGAGTTCTAGCAAATCCCAGTGGAGGTGAGGGTACTGAAGCAGCTAGAGTGTGAAGTGTCTCCACAAGCATAGCTGATCCTTCGTTCTCAGAGGAAGCTGTGATGTTGCCCAAGATCCACAGGTTCTCTGGCAAGACTTCCTTTAGATGGAGAAGCTTATCTGGGAAGGCAGGTGCTTTGTAAAGGTGACCTGGTATCCTGCTGATGTAGGTGGAATTCTGATTCTACTTAGATTTTAAAGAGTGAGAATATTGCTCATTGTGGAATAGCAAGTTCTGCCTTCTCTTTTTGCAGATTCCTGTTTCCCATTGACATTGCAGTGTGGACAAAAATGCCATAAAGATGTCCACCCTACCTTTTCTTATGGCTTCTACTGCTATAGGAATTTGGTAGTTTTCTTGTCTCTTACTCAAACCTGGTTTCACTAAAGAACAAGTGAATCAGTAACACTTTAAACAGACTAATTTCTTCTCCAATGTATTTGTGCTCTTACTACCTTCTGAATAATAAGTGATGAAAATGGGAAAATCATTATCCTACGACAAATAAAGGTTCCAGGAAGGATGCTTTTTTGTTGTTTGTATTTCAGTTGGGCTGGTGCTAAATGAAGGGGATAGGAATGATCTCAGTGTTATGAGATGGGCAATTAAACGGAAGCTAGATCAGAAGGGAAGCAGAGATTAACTGAACAGATGCTTATATATGGCTGAAGTGAAAGTGATGTCTTTATATGGGGCAGATGAAATGGCTGTAAGTAGTGATGCTCAAGACTTTTACAATATAGGCTGTGTTTTTAATAGGGATTGTTCTATGCACACTGAATACCTGCACCTCCACTGAAAATAGCCTGGGAACCTGTGCTTTAATGAAAATTTAGACCACAGATCTAAAAAAGGTTATCCTGCCATTTCTACTAAATTGGCTGCTGGCTTTTTTTTTTTTTTTTTTTTTTACAATACTTCTGTGCCTGGATAATCCTGATATGCCATACTCTGCTCAGTTGCATTCTGTCTGATTTTTCTTTAATATAAATTCAAGTCAAACAGCTATCTGTTAGAGATGATGTTGCACTATATTTTCTTTTTTCAGGTTCTTTCTTGTGTGAAAAACTTTCTTGTCAGCAATTTTTTTGAAATGACCTTAAAATAATAATTGCTAGTCCTGAATTAATTATTAGTCTTTAAAAGAATAACAAAAATAGTAATAACAAATATTAGTCATAAAGTCAACGGCTGTCTTGTTCTTAGGAACTGAGCATTATTTGAATGAGTAATCCTGTACAGGCACACTGTATGGCAAAATGTTGAAGTGCTGAACACATTGCATAGTGAGCAAGCTGATTAGGATTTAACCCTAGCAGGCAGCCATAATAATTTGGATTTCAGCTGTATTCCAAAAATATGTTTCCACAGTTCATGTGCTAATCTCAGGATACTAGTTTCTCTGCTGTGCCATAGCCTGTTCATATAACCTCATGTAAATCATCTGATCTCTCGACACCTTCTACTGTCTGTTATACAGACAGTACCACCCAACAGGAGTTTTGGAGTATAACGATGTCAAAAATAACTGGTTACCTAGTTACTGTAGTAATAGAAGCTGTATATGTAACTAAGATAGATTACTTTTTTTCTTTTCCAGTAATTATTTTGAGTAGCCTTTCACACATTAGCTTCCCAAACTAAGAATAGAATAGATCACATCATACTTGTGTAGCTTGATAAGTGCTTCAGTTTTGGCTGCCTGTAACCCAGAGCAGCAGCTCTGTGACAGTTTCAGGATATAGTGCCTCATGGTTTCACTGCAGCACAAGAGTGATTGTGGCTTTCCATTAGTATTTGTTTGTGACAGATTTATCAACAGAACCAAACTACTGAGAAAATGTGATCTGTGAACATACTGAAGGAACTGATTAATTCAGTGTGCCCAAAAGCTGAGGAAATACCAGATACATATTTTAATAATACTGATTGCTTTATTTCAATTAGGAAAACGTAAGAAAAAAATGTCATTCAAGTGCAGGTTGTAATTATCTTGTACTATTGCTTCCTGTAAGTGTAACTGAAACTGATTGCCAAAACTTATCATCTTTTACTTATTTTAAATGTAAAGAACAAGTTGTTTCAAGTTATTACAGTCATTATTATATGTCAGTACCTGGTAAAATTATTTGTATTTTTATTAACGCTAAGTGCCTTCTTTTGACTACATATTGGAAATCAGAAATAATCTCTCAACTATATTATTAACACACTGTAAATTTTTAACAATACAATGCAGACTTTATTTCTAAAGAATACATCTTGTTGAGTGATTTAAAGGGCTAACATCACTAAGCTCAGCAAATGCATTATGCACTGTGACTTCCTTTTGAGAAGCAAATAACACTTTATGTTATCAAATAGTCAGAAAGCTTCCAATCATAAACCTATCTGGTGTTGTTAGCTAATCAGAATCATTCTTCCGTGGATAATATTTTCAGATAATGTTTTAGCGAATTGCATGTTTATTGCTTTTGTAACACAGTAACCATCCTGTCCTCTATGATTCACAAACAGGGTACAAGAACAAGTCCCTTAAGAATATGTGAATCTTCTAAGTGAAAAGATGTTGCCCTCTTCCACTATGTAAATTAACTGAAAAATTGCATTTTATTGTTAGTGAATTGACTAAAAAGGAAAACTCTTAAATTAGGAAAAAAGTGATGGTCAAGGTCAAAATTAGTACTCAAAGCTGTCTGCAACCCTGAAGACATTAAATTGCATTAGCACTTCTGCTATTGCCCATTTCCATTTAGTTGCTTTTGCAGTCTTGTCCTATGGCACACACTGGCTTTCAGTTCTCCAGCTTCTCCTAGAAAGCTTAATGCATACAGCAGACAGTCAGATGAAGGACAGAGGGGAGGAAAGTGTACTACAATAACTTAGCTCATGTTCTTTCTTACAGAAAAGGGTCAGGACATCTTAATTGGAACTGTAGAACTGGATGGTGAACAACAAAGCACAAGGTAAAACAAGGTGACCCCATGTCCCTGGTTTTATTGAATCTGTCAGTGCTCTACTGTGCAAGATAGAGGAGGAAGGCAATGGGTTCCAATACTGAATTGAAAAGATAACAGCTTTAGCCTTTACAAACAACTTGATGCTACTGAGTGAATCTTATAATGGCATGTAGAACATCATCAAAGTTCTCTTAAGTTTTCTGTGGGTCTATGAGACTCAGAAGTCAGTGAGAAGTGCCATGGCTTCCACTTCAAGCCTTTACTATGAGGACAGGCTGAAAGAGTTGGGGTTGTTCAGCCTGGAGAAGAGTAGGCTCTCGGGAGACCTTGTTGTGGCTTTTCAATATATAAAAGAGACTTACAAGAAAGATGGAGAAAGACTGTTTACCAGGGCCTGTAGTGACACGACAATGGGCAACTGTTTTAAACTGAAAGAGAGTAGAGTTAGATTGGATATAAGGAAGAAACTTTTTATGATGAGGGTGGTGAGACACTGGAACAGGTTGCCCAGAGAAGCTCTGGATGCCCCATCCCTGGAAGTGTTCAAAGTCAGGTTGAATGGGGCTTTGAGCAACCTGATATAGTGAAAAATGTCCCTGCTCATGGCAGGTGTGTTGGACTAGGTGATCTTTAAAGGTCTTTTTCAATACAAACCGTTCTTTGATTCTGTGATCAGGGAATTGGAGGTCAGTTGGGAGGTAGAAGGTATAGTAGGTAGGAACTAAAAGGGAGTTGGTAATCATAACACATCATCCTACCTGCTGAAGAAATCAACTGGCTCTACTTAGTTGAACAGTTCACATTGCTTAACCTGGAAAAAGAACATGAAAATTATATGTGTTCAATAAATAGCTGCTGTTAAATGGCTTTCTACCAGGCTCTTACAGTGTCTTCGAAAAATTAATTGTGCTCCTGTGTTTATTCTGAAAGTTATTGAATAATAATTCTAAATTGTTGGTGCAATTGTGACCATGTTAAAATGAAGTAATTTTACTGAGATTTGATAAGAAAATCAGCTTTATTAAGGTTCAGTGAATAATTGCCCCAAGTGATTTATCTCACTTTAATAGTGCGGCAGCACACATATCTGCAATGTGTACTCTCATTATTAAAGACTTTTGGTACAAATATTTAAATATCTAATAACTGGAAACCTGACATTTATTAGAATGTAGATTTGGGGAGGGCTTAATAATGCTTTTAATATAACTTGACAGCACAAAAAAAAAGGTGCATTAATTCCACTATTGGAATGCCTTAAAGGAAAATTAAAAAGAGATGCAACTTGGGTTTGTAATTTTCTTCCACCTTCCTCTGAATTTGAACTGAATTGTGCTGTGGTTAGCATTTGCTCAAGTATTTGGAACGAAAAAGAGATATTTAATTGTACTGCTTTCCAGCTTGGGGGGACCCACAAATCTGAGTCACTTCTCCCCTCATTCATACCTGAGGGTGGGACGTGACAATGATATTTGCACAGCCTGTATAAAGCAGGAATAGCAAGGCTGAGCGTTAAATTCAAGAGCACAAACTGCCTTTTTTACAGCAGTCAACACCTGTGATTGACCTACAAATTTGAAGTTTTTGGCAAAATACCAATTAATTTTCTTTGGGAGAAGGAATAATTGATAATTTTATTACACAAGTTTTCTGAGATAGTTTATCTTTTAAAATACTGCTCTGGGGCTATAACTTATTATGAATTTTGTACAGGGTCCAGAACTGGAGCCCTTAGGTCCTCTCTAAATATCAGTATTTAATAATTTTTGAAGGCTTCCCAGTGGTGAAGGCAAGGCATCTGTTTTGCAGGCTCACAGAAATGAGTTAAGCAAAACCTTGGGCAGCATTAGTGAGAGTTTGAGGGTCTTGAGTGAGACACTGGGATGGGTGAGTGGCATTTGAGGCAGTGAGTCTAGGAAGGATTTGAGACCTGAATACTTGAGTTGTAAGCCCTGGCATGTTGAGAAGGCTGTGGAGTTTTGTATTGAGGTAGAAGTCAGGAGTGATCAATGGAGTTTTAAGTAAGTTCTTGTCCACCTGTGAGGCACAGGAGTGTCATTCTGAGCTTGTCACAAAACTGAGAGACACAGATCTTCCCAAAATTGTTCAATGGCATCTACTTATTTTCAGAACTTCTAGGAAGTGTTTGAGATGGAGGGCTTGCGCCTACATCTGCACTTTCTAAGTAGGAATGGGGGAATGGAGAAGGCGTGAAAGAAGAAACCTTTCAATTCTGGTTGCCTCTAGCATTGTTTGGTTTAGTAAAGTAGTAGTAAAGTAGTAGTAGTAGTAGTAAAGTAGGGTTTAGCAAAGTAGTGTAGGTCTTCTCTGGCAGCACTTCTTATCCATGTTGTGTACTTCAGTGACAATATCAGGAGGTGCACTGAGCAAGATAAGGAAGAGATGACATCCTTATCTCACTGCTGCTGTAGACTGCTGCCTATGTTGCTTATGCATTGAAACAACCCTCAATATTAGTTCTTAAAGAGACTTTTGCTTGGTTACTTGAGGTACTTTAGCAATTAATTTCTTTTCAGCTGTCACATATCTTCACAGTTTAATGAGTAGTGGCTGCTCATATAGGCTAGTCTCAAACTGGACCAGACAAAACCACACCAGGGCATTCATGCTATTTTTTTCCTGTTTAACTTTAAAAATGGAGTTCTCTTAGCCTGCTGCTCTTTGTAAGAGTACATATTGACAAATGACACTCTTTTAATGTGTTCTGACATTAACAGTTCTTTTGCCAATTTCTACTGCCAATAATAATGACTGTCTGTTAAGCTAAACAACTAATGAATGTCTCCAAATGACCTTTTAGCGACTACTGCTTTACAGAGTCAACATTAACCAGTCTACAGCATTTGCACCTTCCCGTAGAATTGTCAATGTTTAGTTTTGCATGTGTGAAGGTAACAGGTGTAACTGAAAACTGTATATATGGTAGTTTGAATGACATTGCTACTTCAACAGCTGGTCTAGTTCAGCAATTTATGATGAGCACTTGGGGTTATACTGACATATGACTTCTAGGGACAGGAGTAGTGCTTGCCTGTGGGCAAATTTCTCACATAAAAGGCAACCAAAAAGCACAAAATAGTTCTCTGGTTCCATATTCCATAGTATGGGACCAGACCTGGAAAGGTCTATAAGCTTGAATTCAGTTTTACATGACTGCGCAGAACAGATGTGGCATGAGTGCTGAGAGTTTGAGTGGAATGTGAAAAAGCCTTTTATACGTTTGCATACTGTAGCATGGGCAGCTCTGAACATCAGCTCATGAAAGATATTTTTCTGTTACTCTTTTTGTTAGGGAGAGGAAAATTTAACAGTACCTGTGAATGGAGAAGTTTGGGTCTACAGTGACAGAACCAGAATTCAGGAAGCACTGGTTTCCCACCTTCCCACCAGTGCACTGGATACAGGTGAGGATCCTAGTTTTTTATGCTGCTAACTTCATATCCTGTCTGCACTGAATGATACTTTATATCCTCAGCATGGATCTTCATTAATTCAGCAACATGTAATAGACCTAAATTGTTGTCCTGTGTAAGGAAAAGTATAGTATAATTGAATCCTACTGCTTGGTTTGTAGAAATTATTCGAACACTTTTGCTGTAGTAATGTAAGGCAGTAACTGGGCATGGAAATCTCACTCCCAATCACCAAAATTTAGCAGCATTTTTAGCAATTTAACTCCAGTATTTTTAATGGTAAATTTTAGGTTGGTCTTACTATTGGACTAATATACATTGGACTAATGTACATTAAAGATCTGCCACTTCCAGTCCCCAAACAGGAAACTGAAAAACTTTGATATCTTTTCTCTCTGTAACATAAAAAGAAAATTCCCAAATGAAATAGTGTTTAGTGTTGCGATACACAATATAAGAAAATTAATTATTCTTTGCCGACTACATTATTATGAGGCTGAGATAAGCTTTGGTCTTTGATGCATTCATTTGCATAATACAGCAATAGACTGCCATACCATTGTGTATTTTTCATCATCAGAATGTAGTCCTACTGATGCTTAAACGTGTTCACTTAAAATACTTCATTGTGTGAGTTTTAATTGTAAACATATTCTTGATATTATTTGTTGGACTAAAGTAGTACTGAGTACAGTCTATCTCTTAATACCCATTGGCTTTTGACAGTTGAATAAAGAGCAGAATTGGATATTGAGAGCACTAGGTGTTGATCATGAAAAGTCCATAGAAAAATTATGTTAAACTTTCATAGAGTTGTGGGGTTATTTTTGTTTGTCTTTGTTGTTGTCATTGTTTTTCTTCTGTTAAAAGAGGCTGTCATGCATGCAATCCCCTCAAAAACCTGAATATTACCTGTTTGGCTGATTATGCAGATATGATTTCAGAGTCACAATCTTCTAAACATTGGGAAATTCAAAATGGTGACTAGTGTCTATGAGGTTTTTTAGTTAGTCTCAAAAATATTTATTTGGATAATACTTGGCTTTTCTGCCTGCTTTTTTTAAGAGCCTAGCTCATCAAATGCTTAAATACAGGAGTTCCTGCGGCGTAAAAGGTTAACATTCATTTTCAATTTAAACCTCTGTTTTTTCTCCAGATGCAAAAGTTATGCTTACAGGGTCTGATCTACTTGATATGTACATGGCTGACCTTATTAGAGGTGAGGTACAAAATGAAGTTTTTAATCAGTATGTGCAGATGGAATGAAAACAGTTAAGAAATATTGTTTATTAGTAGGATATTTTAAATACAGATAGTAAAATGGTATGCTAGACTGGCTTCTTGGCAAATTACTACAATGGACAGATGGTTTTTCATTATCTGTTGTACAGAAATACAAGGCTTGCAACAATGTGTTTTGTACTGATGCTTATTCATCTGTAAGAGAGTAATTTTCAGGCTGCTTGTCCAGAAAACATTCTAAATCTTCCTTTGCATCTGCAGAACATCTGCTTAAACTAGGATTGTCAGTGTCGATATTTTATTGCAAGTAAGCCACAGGCTGTCTTAATGTCTTTCCAAAGCCAGAGAAATTAGTATAAAATAGGATTTCAGGGCTGGGAGCCAGGGTTTACTGTCTAGATGCATTCTTCACTTTGTGTATGCAGTGTAAAATCTTGCTCAATACCCATTCTACTCCTGGTAACATATGCTCTCAACAATTAGCACAGAAGAAAAGCAATTTCTCTTTGTAACAGTTTACAAATGCTGGGAAGAAGATACATTTAGCTTAGATATTTATGTAACCAATATGTTTGATGGCAAGAAATATTGTAAACAATAAAAGGCCATGTTATAAACATCTTAGTAGGATGCATGCCTTGGTTAATTACTCTAAAGAGAGGCAGAGGATTTCACATCTAGATTTAAAATTTTTGGAGATATACATTACTCTCTCTGTTTCAAAGCCTCAGCACGGAAAGTTGCAGCAGATAATGAAGTGCATTTTTCAGCTCTTTTTGGTACTCAATATCTCATTAATTCTTTATGTGCCAATATTATTGTCATTTTCCTCCAATTACCCCACCCCTTGTTGTTGACTTCCACTCTATCTGATGTCTGTTGGAAGCATAAGCCAAGGTACTAAGTTTTGAGGGCACATATGACACGGCAGATGAGAGCACTGTCCATAACATAGTAGGTTTCAACGAACTAAGAATATTGGATTGTTTTTATACTCTTTCTCTGATGCCTCTTGGATCAGTTGCTTCTGGAGTTACTCCTGCTGGCTTGTTGAGATCTGAAAACTTACTACTTACTACCAGAGAGCAGATATATGGCAAACAATCATTCACATTCACAGGCAGTACCATGAACAAAAACCCCACTGTTCTAAAGTCTTCTAAAGACCAAAATTATTTATTTATTTATTTATTTGTTTTTCATGTAAGCCCTTACTGTTGGGATGAATGCTTTGCAAAAAGCAAAAGGTTTTGGACATTTAGTCAAACCGATTGGAGTAACATTTGTTCCACCAGCATAAAATGTCAACTGTCTTGCTTTCATTCAGGTAAAGAAGAAAGTGCTCAAACAACAAGGACAATATGTATAAGTGGAAAGTCTTAAAATAGTTTTGTATAGCACGTACAATGTACATAAAGCTTAGACATGTGAACACAGTGTTCTGATAGGACATGAGATTTGGGTAAAAAGAAATTTTTGTATCCCACAAAGCTCTGGGAATTAAAAAATGCTCCAACTCTCTAAGTTCAGATAAAGGAAGATACGGGATCAATATTTGAGGTCAGTAGCAGTGGCCATGTTTAATACCAAAGTTTTTTAAATAGCTGAAGAGACAAGTTTGAGAATATGGACCAGTGGTTGTCTGATGTTTATAGTATTTACAAAAGCTGTAGAAAACTCGGGGTCTCCAACATGGGTATCCCATATATATAGGAGGATATCAGTTATTATATAGTATTTTTAACTTTGGTCATTTAATCCTGTAATTTCCACTGAGAGATACTGAAGATTTTTAGAAATGTTGTTAACTCTACCATGCTGTAATATGAATGTAGTTTGTCCTTATGTTTTAGCACATCACTGAATCTGGCTGTATTCTGTTTCCTAAAGAGGGAAACACTTCTGCAGCATGATTACTTCACCTTCTCAGTTCTTTTGGATTTGGATAATTTCCATGAGAGGCTAATCCTGCTCTAATAATTTCAGTGAGAACTTAATGAATTATGAATTATAAACCCTCATGAATGTGAGTAAATGTCATCCTTGCCCTCTCAAGGCAAACTTTAGCTAGAGGTCTTTATGTCCGTGAGTACTGTCTATTGGTTTAATTCTGCTCTCATCAAAATCCTTGGCTAAAATTCTTCTGCTTGTTCAGTAAGAGCAAGGCTTGGGTACTGCTGACTGATTTATAATGTCCTGGGCGTAAAATTTAACTGGCTTTTCCCAAATCTCAAAGCATTTAATGTGCACGCATTCAAGTCATCTTATGAACAACAACAAGCTCACCAATTTATTTAGAATGTGGAAATGCATTAGAATTGGCACAATCATTCGAATGTTTTAAGCAGAAGTGGCTTAAACAGAATGAAGTATAAAATATGGATGAGATTTTTCAAACACACAAATGGCAGTTCTGTATCTGAGTCTCATTGACTTTGGGTAGGAGCTGCATGGAGCTGGCCTTTGTGCACACCCATGTGTGACAGGTAATGAGGGAATATTAATAGGCATGGGAAACTGTTCATGGATCTGAAGATGGGGGCAGCTTGACTGATATCCTTGCTTTATTGTGACATTCTAACTTTCTAACTGAAAATGCAGATGTTAAGCATCACCTTTTTCTGGCATCATGTGTTTTCTTTTTTTTTTTTTTTTCTGCTTGATTTGATGTCTTTCTAAGACATTTTACAGTGGGCAAAAGTGAATGGGTAATTTACCATGTAATTGAATGTCTGTAATTCAGTGTTTACCTTCCATCCCCTCCCCTGCCAATGATTTTGTTCCTTTGTCTTCGTGCTTATGTTAACGTTAATTTTGTTTAAGGTGCAAGGTGAACAATATTCAGGCATTACTAACATATTTCAATGCAGAAAGCTTCAAAAGCTCTGTTTTTAGGGTATGTATGTTGTGTGAGTAGGTGCATAAGAACTGTGAAATGTACATAAGCACCTGTGAAAGTAATTGTTGCACAAAATTGCTTACATGTGTGAAGTTCCTAAGCCGTCATAAAAGAATCATGTAAGCCATCTTCTTTTACTGTACCATTTTAAAATTAAACATAACTCTTACTGACAGATGATTCACCTTTACCTGGATTTTTGAGATGTGTTTTCCAAGTATATATTCAGCCTATGAGTTTCTATTTGCCACATACACTTGAACACAGCAACTTTCTTTTTGTCCATATACTGACCTTCACTCATATGTAACATTTAATATCATAAAGAAGTGATATAAGCTTTTCTCAGGATTCTGAAGTTGTCAAGGTCAGATTCCTAAAATACTTGGAAACATCATCAGAAATATTAGCTGTAGTTAGATGTTAGAATGAAATAGTTTTATTTATCCACACAAAGTGAAGAATGGGATGGTGATACAAACTGGATACTGGACCACCAGCTAAAAAAGGTGATGATTCTGCCTAATAGCTGTTTTGCTTTAACTCTTCATTGAGCATAATTACAAGGATTCTAGGTCTTACTGTTTCTGATATGTGGATTATAGGAATGGAATCAAGACAATTAAGGAGGAGATGGTATTTGTCTCTGTGTACCCAAGTGTCATAAATTTTTTATTAGAAAAGGTTTAATCGTCATCTTTGAAATTTGTTTTGTCATATGGCCTGATATTGAGCAGTGAAACAGCCCTTAGGTGGTAATAATTTCTCTGCTTTGTTCAGAAAATT
Organism: Caloenas nicobarica; assembly: GCF_036013445.1. Classification (NCBI taxonomy): domain Eukaryota; kingdom Metazoa; phylum Chordata; class Aves; order Columbiformes; family Columbidae; genus Caloenas; species Caloenas nicobarica. The sequence goes on along the minus strand of NC_088248.1, from coordinate 11,022,810 downwards.
CTGGTCAGTTTGTGCTGAAATTTAAACCAGTTGTGTACATGTATTAAGATGCAGTCTTCAATGAGGTACTCATATCATTCAACAAGGATACTACATTGTCTGGAAGGAGAACAGCTATATATAGGGACAACGATAAAGTAGTTCTGTGGTATATCTTCTGAGTGAGGCAAACAACCCTAAAAGTAGCTCTTACGTAGTGTTTTTTCAGAACTAATTTTGTAAGTCACATAAACACTGTAGTCATTTCTACCCTAGGTTAGATTCAAAACTTTGACGTAAGACCTGTGCTTGTGACACATTGAGGTTCCAGGATAATCTCTGTTAATGTAGTTTGTGTCCAGTTATTTTATCTACATTCTAGACAGGAGCAAAATAAATTGCCTTTATGTTAACATCTAAGACAAAACATTCTGAAAATGCTATATTTTAGTTCTCCCTCTAAACTTTACACACATTTTCTGTTCTTCTTTCTCCTTTCAAAACACAGGGTAAGTATAAATTTATTTCCTGACATGTATTACTAAGACCTGATTACACTGCTTACCTTTTCATACTCCTTATTTTGCATAAGTATTGGCATTCTGATTCAGCTGTTCTGATTGGATGATTGGATGATTCCCTGCTGTGTTTTTCACTGTTCACTTTGTTACCTGGAGATGGAAAAGCAAATAAGTACTAAAATAGCCAGTTCATTCAGTGCTTCTTTCAGGTGAATAGTGTACTCTAGCTCATACATGCAAGTGCAAGGCCACAGATACCAATGATGTGTTTCAAGATTTGTGTTTTGAGTTAGCATCCTGAATAAAGCCCCGAACACACTTTCAGAGATGCTTTGTGCTTCATTTAGTCTGGCCTTAATCCACTTAAAAAGAATCTAGTTCAAAAATATATTTCTTGGATTACTTTTCACAGCTGATGAAAGCTTCTTGAGCCCACTTCACCTTGAGCCCAGTGTTGTTCTGTGGTTGGGGAGGTGACTTCTCATTTAGGAGCGACAAAAAGGATGATTTCCCTTATTCAGTTGCAGACACTACAGACATTTTAGAAACTGATGCACACTCACTACCTTTGCTTTTAAAGAACAAGGAAAGGTTCATCACCTTCCCACAAAAATTCTGTGATCATCATACAGACAGATTAATTAAATGTCAAGAATAGCACTAGGTATAGTTGGATAATTTGAAAGGAATCTGTATCGTACTTTATCTTTTATATGTGTTAATTTAGATGAGATATGTATCTCTGAGGTAAGATTGTGCATCGAACATATGGTAAAGAAAAGGGGAAAATAAACTAACCCTTCATTTGGTTCTTCTCTACTTTCCAATTTGTAAATCTGTAGTAATTCTGTCTAAAATCAGTAGGAAAAGTAATAGGAAGTCATTAGAACAAGAAAATCAGTGCAGTCAATCTGCTGTAAGTTTAGGATTCATGACTTTGGATACTGTTTTCAAAATTGTAAATGATAACTGTAGATTATGTAGAGTAGATCAGATTAGGCTTTTTTCATTTTGAGAAGGATTTACCTAATTCCACCTTCATTTCAAAATTTCAAATAGAAGAAAGAATCAATAATACAAAGTAGATGAATAAACGAGTGTTCTACCATATTTTTTCATTGAAAACAAGCACTAGGTTTCTTTTCTAATACTATATTCTGTAAAAATAAATCTTTTTACAAACAAAATAATATTAATTTATAGTAGTTGAAATAACATGGTATGCATATTCTGTGACTCTGGTTTCACTAATCTTTATGAAAAAAAGTATTAAAAAGGACAGAAATGAACATTTAGTGCTATTTGCAAAAGTACACCATTATTATGGTATTTGGTCATGCACTTAACTATGGTATGACCAGAGATATTGGCTTTCAACATTTAAACAGAATTTTCATAGAGGAGATTTTGCTTGTGAGCTATTTGAGCATAGACACCTTTTTTGTTTGTTTGTTTCTTTGTAGCCAATAATATGTAAATATATTCTGGTATTAATTGCAGTATTAGTGGGATGATTAACAGGCTATAGGTTAAGAGTTCTTGAAAGAGTTGAACACACTACCTAGTGTTTTACCAACTAGTTTTTGAAAGCCTTCCAAAATCTCCGTATTTATTGAATCATCTTGCATCAGCCATGCTCTGAGGACAAGTCCGTCAGCTGCATGTCACTGAAGTGTTTCCTAAAGCTTTTAGTTGCCACTTCTTCATACAAAACAGAAATTAACTCTTACAGCTTGGTAGCATGGAGGCAATAGGTACTAAAATCATCCTACATTATCCCAGATTTTAGCATAACTGAGCTTTTAGCTATTCCCTCCAGCCTCCCTGTTGACTAGTAGTAGCATGGATATGATTCATACCAACATATTTGCAACTTGATTTCTGTGTGGCACTGTTAGCAGTAGGATTTTGATGCTAATTTGTGCAATCTGTAGGAGTTATACTAGTACTTCATAATCTGTTCCATGTAATCATGAGCACCTGAGGAGCAGAGCAGAGATGGTACTGCAGCTAACATTTTAGTTAGATCCTCCTTTCTAGATGCATATCATTCCTTTTTATATTATTACAATAAGAGTAATACTCTGTATACAGATCCATAAATCAAGTTGATCAGTCTGATGATCAAACATGAACTGCTACATAGACAAATACGCAAGTGTATTTCTTCAAAGGTTAGCTTTTATAGCCGAAAATCAGAGTCTGTTTCTAAAGAGAGGTTAAATATGATTTTGCTTTAATGTTATTTCTGTTATAGTCTGAGTCTACAACTTGGCAGTGCATTCTGTGGAAAGAGAGCAGATTTGAATTCCAGTAACTAGAAGGATGAACTGACTGTTTTCATTTGTCATTTAAGGAAGAAAAAAAAATCTTGAGGAATGGCAACCTTTTATAAAATGAAATTTAAGTTATGCTGTCATCAGAGGCAGTTTTTCTGCTTGGTGTTTTTTTTTGTTTTGTTTTCCTCCAAGCTATTTCTATGTATGGATTACAGCATGAAGAGATTAAATTTGTAGTTGCTGTATGTGATTTAATATTGCTTTGAATGTTGTGATTCTCAAAAAAGTAAGTTGCAGAACTCATCATAAGCTGAACATTAGAGATTTCCTAAGTGAAGGTGGTAGTTACCTAGCAATTTCCTTCTGTGTTAATTGGAATAAACAGCTCATCAAGCCAACCTGAAATTTTAAAGTAATGACATTGCTCCTTATGGATGTTTTCTCAGCATGATGTGTATAGCCTTGTGGTTATTAGTACAGCAAATGACTGAGTTTTCTTGACACTTACTCTTGCTATTTGCTCTGCTGGAATTTTACAGGTACATATTAATGCCAAGCACTATACCACCACGAGGATGTCCTTGACAAATTAGCCTGCTGAGTCCGTGTATAAAAGGAAGTCTATCAACCGATTTCATTTTAGTCTGTGATCTTAAATTTTATGTTATTTGCACCAGAATGTCCTGGAACATAGGGATCTTGAGACAGTGTTGGATCAACTGAAAATTAATATTTTTTTTTAATAATGCAACTATTTTTATATTTCCCTTTCATGATTTCATTGCTTAAAAACAGTTGTGAATATCATAGTCTATTTTTTGTAGATTTTGTCTTTCTGTCCTTTCCCCTCACCCCGTTTTTGGTTTTTTTTTTTTGGTCAAAACAATTTTTTTTTCCTATACAGAAAATACTATAGCGACATTGCTCCTCCTCTGGACAGTGCAGCTATTATCTACTGTTACTAGCTTTCTCTCATGTATGTACTTATAACTTAAAGACCCGTATATGATTTTACTTTTGATGGGTAATGTGTCAAGTACGCACACATCGTTAAGAAGGTTCAAAAATACTTCAAGACTTCAATAACATGATAACAGATACTTAGTGAAATAATTATTTCTAAGGCTAGGAGATGCTGATAACTTCTAAGAAGAGTGACACTGCACCATTCAAATGAAAAGATCTTAAAAGTAACTGAGGATATGAGATATTTCAATTTCTAGCACTGCATTTTAGTTGGCAGGGTCTTTCCTGGAACTACCAACAGGAAAAATATTGTTAAAAGATCATTAACTCTGATTTCAGGTCTACCTTAACTGAAACTATAAATGTAAGCAATTTTTTTTTCTCACTTCCCCTCTCTGATTCTTATAATTTATCTGAATATCAGTATGACTCAAGTTACTGCTTCCATTTCAGTATTATAACATTTTGTTCTTTTCTAAACAGTTGGACATAAGTTCATGTTTGTTTTTTAATACGTTTATTGATTCTTTATTCGTGGCCACAGAAGTCTGAAGATTTTATTACACCTTTAAACCTCTGACAAAATTACGTTCTGCCTTTGAAATTCAATTTCCTCAAGTGGATTTCAAAAAAGTAAGCCATCTTTGTTGAAGATGGTTTTTCTGAAGCCATTGTTTGGTGATTTTTAACAATTGGTATAAATAGCCACTTGAAAACTTAAAAAAAAAATCACCATAATTTTAAATCTTAAATCAATCTATGTATGATCCAACAGAAGAATGTGTTGTTGAAGGGGATGTGCCGGTAACTATTTTTTTGCTATGGCACCTTTTAGCTTAAAAAATGTTACCTTAAAATTTTACCCAGTTTCATTTCTCCTTTAAAAAGTATGGTTCTGCAAGTTTTATGTTTAGCAGAAGAGTTTAACGGGCTTTTTCAGGAAAATTTATGAAACTTACAGCTACAATATTCTTTACCAAGTTTAGAAAACTTACTAAACTTTACTAAGTTTATCCTGTAGGAACCAAATTCTATTTATCGTGTGATTGTGTCTGTGGTGTTTATCCAGCCTGTATTTTCAATGTGTTAGTTGGAAACATTAGACCTCCATTAATCAGAATTATGCTACCCTCCCAAAAAAGTTGTCTTTGTAGGTATAGCAGAGATTTTCTGTTGACTGAATGAGTTGCTTCAAAAAGATGGGATATGGAATAAAAATAACAGAAATAAACAATATTGTTGATTTAGGAAACTAAACTACATAGTACTATGATATTAAGTAATTTTTAGAGTCTTCAATCTATTTTTTGCACATGACTGCTTTGAAGAGCTGTTCACAATGTATATCACGAGCCAGAATTGTTCAGGATAATAATGACACTCCAATTTTTGTAGTTGTAGGAGTCTTTTTTTAAACAGCCAGAATCAGAGGATAGCCAGTGTTGTACAATTTTCTGTCCTGCAGTGGAACACTGTCCTCTTAAAAGCATAACAATGAATTTAATGCAGAATTGTTGCAAATTTTGTTGATCTTCACAGCGTCCAATTCTTTTTATGATTATCATTAAATGTTTGTTGTTGGTGGTTACTGTTTACTGTCAATGGTCATGATATTTTGTCTGTCTATAGAGAACCAGCTACAGTTATTTACACTGCTGCATTAGTTTATTCTACATCTGTGGTCAGTGGAAATAAAATTTGAAAATAGCCATTAAACTTACATATGGGACAAAATTTACACTTGACGTTTACAGTAGCAGGAAGGGCAACAACTGTGTTTAGACACAAATTATTGCAATTTAGTTTTATTTGTAAGTATACCTGATTTTTCCCAATATGAAGAGATAAAACCTTTGTTCACATCAATGTTTTTTTTTTTCTAATGTTGATTTAGGAAAAAAAAAAAGATAATGAAAGAAAGTAATAGAATAAGCACAACCAGAACATTTTATGTTCTATAATAGTTCTTTCTCTAGAAAAGCTTAAGTATTAATGGACAGTCTGAAAAAAAATGTTTAGATTTGTTCTTACATAAGAAATACACAGAAAAAGAAGACAGATTTTAACTTAGCAAAGTTTTCTGCAACATGACTATCCATCCAAAGGTTATGTTGGTAGACAAAGCATTTTTAGTAGTAAAAAAATACATATGTGTTCTGGACGATATGTACAACTTCAAAGGGAGTATTAAGAAGGAAGGTCACATCTCTAGGGACAGTCTTCTGATTGATTAAATCTCTATTTGAACAAACACCAGTTTCTCCTGATAGTGAGCTTATTTGTGAGGAGGAACATGTAGATGTCCTCACATACTCATTGGCTTCAAGATGAACAGTGGCTTGCACAAGCAAACATGGCAGGGTCAGCATCTGTGAGATCTCTGTTTCATTTTCATAAAGGAGCTTGTGTTCCTGACTCTGAGAAGTACCTTTTTATGCAGCTCCACATCTCAAAGCAGGGAGTATGACAGAGTTTGTTTTTCTTTTGTTTGGCCATTAAAAAAAAAAAAAAAAAAAAAAAAAAAAAAAAAAAAAAAAAAAGGATTAAAAATGAATGATCCCAAAGGCAGATTTTATAGCCTTTCCTTTTGCATTTTTAATGCTAATTGACCAGTTTCAATATGGATGAAAAGTTACTCCTAAACAAACACAAGGTCACATTTTCTCCAAGGAAAATTTCCTCATCTTGTCTTTCTTAACTCTGCAGGGAAAGTGTAAGTCAAGCTTTCTGCTGGCTTATCGTCCCCAGTCCGTATCAGGGGATATCGCCTCATCCTCTCAATTGCTTCTTTCTGGTTCTCTGTTAGTGATCGTATTTAACCACGTTCTCCTCCATGCTCTTTTAAACTGACTTCTGCTTGGTATCAGGTATCAGAAGGGTCTTATTTGCTCTTCTTGAGGATGTTTGTGGCTCAGCTCTTTTTTAAATATCATTAAAATATTGATTCCACCTCCAGTGCACCTACGATACCAGCCTTCACCATCCACTGACTAATTGTTGGAAAAATTATCCTGTTCCACCATGATCTTTCTAAATACCTGCAAACTGATTTAATGACATTCTTTCAGATCCTATCGTGTAACTCTGGTGTTATACCCAAAAGAAGCTGTCACAATGCTCAGGTGGCTTATTTTGAGACTGGATCCCAGCACTGTGACTATCACCATCCTATTGTTTCCTTGTGCTTTCTAATGCCTATTTATTTCATGGCTTTGATTTCAGAATGCAGGCTCTGTAGTGGGGACAATTTTTTGTGGGTTTATACAGCACAGAGTCTAGTTAGATACTGGAACTATACTAAATCAATTCCACAGTAAAAGAAAAAGAGGTAAACTGAAGAACTCTAAGTGTGTGAGCAGGATTATTATATAGCTGCAGCAGTACTGGAGACCTACCTGTGAGATTTGTTTGTATGGGTGTGAAAATCTAATGTCCTTCAGCCATGTGTTGCAGGACTATTTTCACTTGTGTCCTGCTGTTTAAATGTCGCGGAATTAATTCAGAACATTTCCTGAGACAAAGGAAAATTCTTAATGCAGTGCCATAAAGCAGTTAACCCTTTCTTTATGTCACTGTTGTATATAATTTGGCAATCAAATCCTACAAACAGACCTCCCCATAAGCAAAGATATATGTCTTTCAATGCAGTGTGCAGAACACTCTACATCCACAGACTTCTTGAGGGGAAAGAGTGGGGAGATCTTATTGAGATCTAAGGGCTCTTAAATGTCTTCCTGAGAGTTGTGCCATTGCTCTGCTTTTGTAGCATTGCATATTACTCCTTGTTTCCAAACCAATGGACTGTGACATATTGCTCAAGATATTTTGTTGTGCTTTACATTTGATAGATTTGGTGATTGAACATAGTTACTGTAGCACTTGGTATGGTAGATCAGATTTAGAAAACTAAAGCATGTTGTTAGGATGTAATTCCTTCCGTGTAAATTCTGTTTAAAGGTAATGTGATATAAGCTCCACTGCTATCCTTTCTAAGTCATGAGTTGTGCAGTAAAGAGTATTAACAAAGCTTAGTTTGATCCTGGCTGTTGGGGCTTTGGGAAGAACAAATAACAGGGGATTAAAGGAAAAGTGTACTCTAAGAATTTGGCAGGAAAATCCATAACAAAGGGATTAAGTCACTGTCCCTGATGAAAAAGAAGCAGCTGAATGTGTCTTTTTGATTGAAAGATAGAAAAGGTTTTAATGTAATTTTATTCGTTGGGATGTAAAAGGTCAGCTTAGTACTCAAGTTTAACACAAAATGTAGTGTGACTTGAACGTGATAATACCTGAGTAAAAAAAATAGGTAAAAATACTGGTGCATTGGTTCTATTTCTTGTCCAATTACTACTTGCTTTTATCTTGGTAATTGCAAGAGAATTTGGACTTAATCATCTTCATCTTGGGCTAAATGCAATGCAGCCAACCAAACTGCCTGGTTTTCTGAAGTATCTGAGCTTTGCAGCAGGTCCGTGTTTGCCTGCAGAGAGAGGTTTCTTAAAACTCTCAGCAAGAAAACACAAAAGAAATGCCATATACTGCAAAATGGTAAATGTTTCTAAATTTAAAGAATCACTATGAACAGACAGTGAGGAAGGAGCCTGCACATCAAAGTATTCAGACTAGTTTAAATTATTTGCTATCCCAGTGTGTTGATAATATAGCATGAAACTGAGTTGTTTCAGCCGACAAAGCATATGGCTGCACTTTCAGATGGAAAAATCATCAAGGGACTTACTGAGCCATTTATCCTGTGATCTTCAAATAATCTCTTAAATGAAAAATATTTGGAATATGTTGATAACTACTTTGTATTTTAAACACTATTCTGATTATTTACTGTCAACTAATGATGAGTTTGAAGTTACTTGAGGCATGGCAGAGCTAATTATTTTATTGGGCTATGAAAATGCAACACAAGAAATGATTGTTGAAATATAATTTTTTTCTCCATCCGTCTTTAAGTACGCGTTACAGAAGTGCGTCACAGCCCCTGTAAGCTGCAATGCAAGTCATTCCTCCATTTGCTTCTGACAACTACTGCATTCTGAATTTGCTGTTACCAGTGCATATAGATCTTAATTTACCTTACAGTTTTGTAACTATGTATCTTTTACTGAACGAGCAGTGTTGTGACTGCAGTGTGGTGCAAAAACGTTACTGTGAGTACTCCTTCAAGTTTGTGAATGAACATTCTTAGGCTGAGTTTATATACTAATTATCTGTAAATACCAATCTGATACTATTAAATACAGTTTTGAAGCTATGAAGTCCATGAGCTTTACTAATTTACTCAAGAAAGAGTTTTTACACTGTAATCTATGTGTCCTATCAACATCAAAGAAATTCGTTTTTTAAAAATGAGAAGTTCAGAACAATTCTGTGCAACATACAGAAGAAAATCAGCAAAGGGATTTTTTGCCACAGGATTTGTGGCAGCTCATTCTTAGAGTTATTTTTATCTTATGAGGTATTTATAAGCAGTCCACAGTCTTGAATGTGTCATAGTGCTCATGCATCCACCATAAAATCTCCAGCTGTGTGTAACTACTGTCAGCTTCGACTGTGTCTGCTTCTCTGTTAAATCAATACCCAAGGATCACTCAGATCCTCATGGAGATTGCCTCATCCCTACCCCGTGGCTGGGATGCTCTATGAGCATCCATAATGCAGCCCATCAGAATGTCTGTAGACCACCAAGGATGCTAAATATCAATTTCAGTATTTACTTTAAATGATGTCTTTGAGCCCTTGCTTCACAGATCCTTGCTCTCTTTGGTATGCTGCTCTGCCCTCTATTTTCTCTCCTTTATCTCTCTGCTGGGAAATTCTCTCTCTACTGACTCTGCAAGCTTGGCCCATAGTCAGGAAAACTCACCAGGGGACAAAACAAAGGCCATTCAATGGGGACTTTTAAATTTAATTTATTTTTTTTAGATTTACATGTGTACAAATACAACTAATATCCTTCTCCAGATTAGACAGTTGAGACACCACACAGATATGGCATCAACTTTGCTGTGTCACTTTGCTCTGGAAGAAATCCACTTTTATTTTGTAGTCTTGGACAAAGACAAGGCCCTTTATGAGTGGTAGATACAGGACAGTGAATTTCTAATCAGCTAAATGCTATGAAAGTCAAATTACTTGTCAAGAAGTTTAATAGTCTGTCTTGTGGTCAATTCTAATATGTTTTGAAACGGCCACCTAATAGGCCATGAAGCACAAGCAATGTCAGAAGAAACTCCCAAAGTAGCAATGCTGAGAGCATTTTATCCTCAACTGTGTAACAGTGCACTAACAAAATATTCTGGCATCACAGTCTGTCCTTCCAAATCAACAAATCCGCTTCCCCTGCATACCTATGGAGCTGACCTGGATAGAAATAACATAAGGCAACCCACATTTTCAAGAGAAAATCTCCAGATAAAAGAGTACGCAAAACACTGCAAAGCCTACTCATATAAGATGTCTGCTTTCTGTTCTTGCCTTCGGCTCCCAGGTTTGCGAGCTCCCTTTAGAGCAGCACCTGCCCTTACTCTTGGGGTGTAGCCACGCTGGTCTGTCCCGGCTGCCCTCAGCGTTGGGGTGTAGGAGTGAGGCGGGTACTCGCTCTAGTGATGAACTGCTCTTTAGTCCCTGCCTGGCGGCCCCCAGTGGAAATGTCCTCTGAGGTGGAAGGGACCCCTGTCCTGGTGGGTACCTCACAGTGCAATACAGACTGGGAGACTGGGGAATGAGGTCAGAGGGCTATTAATGGAGGGTAAAAACCAGAGGCATAAAGGAATGGCCTTTGGCACCACTGCAGTACTTAATACGGACAAGATAGTCTGCCTTCCTTGATTCAGATTCACTTAATGTTGTGAGTGCTAGAGTGTAATAATAAAGAGAATTGGTATTTTCTACGTGACATTGTGAATTGTTGGGATGATGGATTTATTTTGCTCTTTCTGTTTCCCTCTGAATTTTACCTAGACATTATTTGAGTGTTAGGAAAAATCATGTGAAAGAAAAGTTCTTTTGATAAATTATGAATAGTGAAGCAATCTACATAGCGTGAAGATTATGGTAATGTGGCTGAGATTTGATTTCTACAACCCACTGAAATACAAGGGTTAATTGTCTGTGGAACTGTGGCATGTGGGTTAATTTGAACAGATTAGATTGCCATGATTGGCTGTACCTGGGGAACAGCATAAAATGATTCATCATTTATACTGGTTTGCTGCTGCTAGAATGAAAACAACCTAGGCAGAAAAATCAAATGATTGTTGCTGAGGAAAGAGAATATGAGTGTAAAGTTTGGGGCGGGTGGGTGGGAGGGTTGTTTTATATGTCTAATTCAGACCAACTAAAACAATTTGCAAATTTGTTCTGAATCCACGAAAGATTTCTGAAAAATAACCCTGAGATATTGCAGAGAGGTATACTATCTGAAATATCACATTTTGAAATGAGAAATGTAAAATGTTGAAGATACTTTATTTTTTTAGAAATGTGCCAACATTAGATAGACATAATTTAAAATAAATAATAGTAATATCAATTACTTGGAGTAGAAAATGCTGAAACATACTTACAGTGGGTTTTTTTTGCCATATATTTTTCTGAAACTGTAAGTAGAAATAGAAGAATGTTTCTGAGAAGCAGAACTGTTTCTAGTCTGTGTTTTCAGGCAGAGCTATGGTCATTCAAACAAGCTCTGTATAGCAGAATTTTCCACAATTTTCAGTTTTTATCTGAAGTAAATTTATTGAAAATGAATGTCTATAGTATGAACGTATATGCTAACTATAGGCATATGTTTGTGTGTATACTCTATGTGTATCTTCCTACTCATCACCAATAAATTTTCATCTTTCGAAGCTAACACCATTAATTTTAGCTCTTAATCATGCCCACTGGGTATTGTTTTAAACAAAGATTTAATCAGACAAATTATTTTACTATTTGGGAAGTAACACTTGGATATTACAATTAGATAAACTCTTTGAATACATAACACTGGTAATTGCTGTACATGTATCTTACTGTTAATGTGATTATATACATTAATTGCTAGTCATTAAACTGTATATGATTTCTTACTATTTATTAGTGCAATTTCTTAAAATAATTGCTCCAGAAATTATGTTTCCCATTTTAGATTTAAAATTGCTTTTAATACAACCTATTTATTAAAATTTGGGCTATGTATATTTTATAATTAGTAGTCCCTAGCGATATTAATTATCAATCAAGATTCACTTAGCATTCAACAAATAACCTAATAAATCTTAAGTGCGTAGCCAGTTGTCTAGAGCAAGGCGTTGGGAAATAGGCTGTATGTATCTGGTATTTGGCTGTACTGTACAGTGATAAGGCTGAATTTACATCATCATTTGAATCTGAATATGCATATAAAACAATCAAGCACTGGAGTTGGTAAGTCTGAGTGAATTGTTCATACAAATCTAACTCAAGTTCATCTGGAGAGTGTATACGGTGCTGCTCAGAGTTTGACTATGTGTGAAATGAGTCAAAACTGTGTTCTTTACCAAGAAAACTGGTGGGGAGCAAGAGAGGTCCTGGCTTAGTTGCAGTCATGGGATGTAGTAATGGGCAGACCCCACAGAAGCAAGGAGCATGATCTATAAAGGGTTTTTCTGCCCATGTCATTTGTTCAGAACAATAGAGGTGTGGTGACCATCTCAGTCCATTCTCTAATGTGTCTTTCTGTCATATGGCTTCACACTGAGCTTTGAGGTTATAATTTCTCTTATAGTAGTCTGAGGGGTTTTGATGAAGATGTATATACTTTTACTACTTTGAATGGTAAATTTTGTTTCTTAAACATATACAAAGTCACCTTGTGGTAACAAGCTTATTATTCTAATAAAATCCTCTGTGAATATATTATTTTTATTAACATTGTATATGTCAAAACTTTGTAGTCATTCAAATAATAAAAGGAGTATTCACTGTCTCCCTCCCGTACTGATGTTATTATGAGGTGGAGTCACAGGATACAAAGTAATACTTCAGACCATTTTTTAATCAATCTAAATATGCTGAGGTAGTGAAAGATTATAAGGAAATACTTTTTCCTAAGGTATTTCTTGCTGAAATAGTTTAGGTTACTTTTTGTTTGTTCTTGGCACTATTTTGAGTAATTCCGAGCTTCTAAGACATGCTCAAGACAATGAAATATTTATGCTCCCAAAACTGAATTTTTAAAGAACTTTTTCTCTTTACAGGAATCAGGTTTGCTTTGGTTTTATGGCTTGTCTTACAGGTTATAAGATAGATAATTTCTTCATCGGGGGACAAACATGTATTTATGTGTTGGCAAAGTCTCCGTTCTGCTGAAAAAGTATTAGGCAACCTGAGTATAGCATTTTGAGTTCTTACTTATTTCTAAGTCCTAATACTTACAGTCATTTCCATTTTGTTTTCTATTAGGCCTGAAATTGGAAGCTATTTAAAACATAACAAAACCCCAGACTTTTTTCCCTGTTCTTGGAATAGCAACAGAAGTATGGCTATTAAGAGTTTGTGCAACTTGTACAAGTGGAATACCGCAAGAAGAGAAACGCCTGGCTGCTGATTCCACTGCTTTTGGCTACAGCCTGCTGCTCGTATGACTGATTTCCATCCCCCAGCCTTTTTGTGTTTTTTACAGACTTTAGGGAAAAAGATATACTTGTCCCTTTGCCTTTTAATTTTGGAGGTCCAGCATGTCAGTTGGAGCAGGAGTAGTAACCTGGAAAACCGGCCACTGCTCATGTACAGAGTCATTATACGTTGTTTGTATAGTGATTCAGACATATCCAGACTACATATGGTATTATATTACCCTAAGCATGAAGTGCTCAGTTGATCTTCCAGAAGTCACAAGCTGAAATACAGAAGTCTAATGAACTATGAAAACCCAGCCGTTAAAATGGATAGAGGTAAGATGAGGATTTGTCATATTAGGTCATCAGCTGTGGTCCTGAACATCTACAGTACAATTACACTTTATTTACTCAAGCTATTTTTTTTCTGCATTATTGTTATGATTTGTTTCCAAGGAAGAGGAGCGACCCTACGGTAGGTTACCGCATCAACTACTGGTAGCTAACAGTCAGGGTGCTATGTTGTTTTGGATCAAAATCAATGATTTCAGGATGTTGTTATCAGCTGACTCCCTTCAGCCAACCCTTTTCTTTTCCCCTCTCAGTTTTTTACCATTTTTGCATGGGATCACAAATTGAAGAAAACCTGAGCTTTCAGAAAATTAGGTAAGGAACTTTCTTTCCAGGAACGTTTTATGATGGAGAAAATGATTCTACTCCAACGTATTTGCTTTTCTGCCCTCCACCTCTGCTTCGATGTTACTAATAACATTTGCTTGAAAGGAGAATGTCAGTATGTTTCCCACATTGCCTCAAAACAATCCTCTCAAAAGATTTGTTGTTTTGTCTTTTTTTTTTTTTTTTTTTTTTTTTTACTGGTACACACTGCTTGCTTAGGATATTAGTGCTAAGTTGTTGAAAGCCATTTTAGTTGTCTGAACACTGAAGAACAGAGACTCCTTAGTAGTCTGCCAGGTAAAGGTGACTATTCATTGCTCTCACTATGAGTTATCTATTGTTGTTCAATCACATTTACTGGCTGCTGAAATTATTATGAAGTCGTAGCGATTTATGGATTCAGATACAAACAACTTCCAAGAACAGATTAATTCTCAGATAGGAGACACAGCAACAAAAATCCCCAACCACCTTTGCTTATAATTTTTGATTTGTCACCAGATACAATACAGAAATTAAAAGCGCATGTTCTTTCAGAACAGCAGATTTACAATGCAGTAGTATAACATAGGACCATGTAATAACCTGTACTAAAACAGTTTCTAAAAAACATTTAGCAAAGTAGAAGAACGCACATCTTTTGTGTTGAGATATTTGGAAATTATTATAGTGCTATAGAATCTCATCTTTTTTCTTTAATTTATTCACATACTTTTTTAAACTAACGAGGTGTTTGTGCTTTTGGCAAAAAATTGTCGGAATGCTGTTGAAAACTCAGATTTTGTAGTGTTACGTTTGTGTTGCAGTAGGCTTACTTATAGTACAAATATTGTGATAAATAATACATTTTTGTGACAGTATGTCTGAGCAAAGTGTACCCAGGTTTATTCTCCTTAGATTTTATTATGTAATTTAATGTACCTGCTAATTCACAAAATTCAGTCACTTGCAATATTATCCTGACTTATAAGTGTTAGTTAACAAAGAGATTCTATACTGAATGAGAAATTTGTACCTACCTTCCTTATAAATATCTTGTAAAGTGTCTTGTTAGGGAAAATGTTATATAATTGTTTATTTCATTCACATTATTAACCCTTGTAACTTTCATTTCTTTACATAGTAAAGCCTGTAGTGAGAAGCTCATAAAAATAGGAATTTTAAAGCAGGAGCTCAGTCTTTTATAGCTTTATGCTTTGCCTTGTGATTTACACCTGTGCAAAATGAGTGTAAAACTACTAACTGTCAGGAGGAGGACATGATATTCATATACTCTTTGCAAAGACGGAAATCACTGTGGCAATGAAGATCAGGACCAGAGGGGCAAATTCGTCATTGGTGGAGTTCTCTTTATTTAGAAGGAGTAACATCATGTTTGAGTAAGCACTGTAATTTTTCACTGATTCTGAAACTTGAGTAGTTATTTAAAAGAACAATGAAATAACAGGGTTTAGATTAATACCACTTAAGTTGCATTGGGGTTGAATTTGATGTGGACCTTTAGTGTCTTTTCTGTTTGAATTAACTGAAGTTTTGTTAAATCTTAATAACCGTCCCAGACACTAATCTGGCAACTTGTTCCTCATGAATTGCTAGATCACTAATACTCCGGGTATTATAAGGTGTAGCACTGAATCACAGTCAAGCATGAGTTGTGATTGGATCACCTCTGTTAGTAATAACATTTTGATGTATAACTTATAACTACCTTTACCAGCAATACCTTGTTGAATTTCATGTTTTGCCTTAACGCTTCCCAATAAATATACCTTGAGTTGAGATGAGATCCTGAACTGAGTAAACAGTGATCTTTAATTATGCCTTTATAGTCCATGAAACCACACTGACCTCATGTTCATTTTAGAACATGAGCATTCTAGCTTCGCTGACATCAGCTAAACCAAACTTCTTCAGTGGTCCAGGAGGAAGCTCTAAAAGGCACTGAGTTCATGAAGATCCTGAATAATTTTCTTTTCTAGCCAGCTTTTAATATATTTCCCCTGCAAATCAATTAATGTATCGTAGAGCTCAATTACCTGTCCACAAAATGGAAATCCTACTTCCCATAAATCAAATAATTGTTGCTCCGAACTGTGAAATTACGGTAACAAGAACCTTAATGATACAGTAGATAAATAAATCTTGTAAGAATACTCTCTCAGCTCTCTTCTTGTATTTTAAACTTGCAGCAAGTCGCAGTGAAGATGATAAAGTGCTGATGTATATAGAAATAACAGGTGTTGGAGGAGAAATTAGCCTTGCAGTACTCTTCCTTTCAAACTCAACATTTTCAACAACCACATGTGGTAGTCAAAATGTTGGTTCATACTTGTAAAAAACAAACTGTAATCAAATTAAGTACTTTTGTAAGTCAGTCCCTTTAGGAACTCTTCATTAGAAAGAGGCCTTTTAAATTCTCTTATACAAAAAAGTCTCCATTTTGCTTTTCCTAGATTTTTTTTTTTTGTTTAATTTCTTTAAAGTCTGAAGGGTGAGTTGAGCAGCTGTAGTGGTACCATCAGCCAGGCAAAATATAATCATTTTAATATCCTTAATTGGGGTTCTAATTTTAATAGGCTTGCAGCATAGTGGAGAAGATTACACGTTTGTAGGTACTGAGGGTAGCGGAGAAATAATTAGACCCTGAAAACTGTCATCACGGTAAACTTTTCTGTCAGTTATCTTTTCAGGGACTAATTTATATTCAAAAATGTTGAAGGGAAATCACTGCACAAACTGAAGTTCAGACTGAATGAAACCAGAATTTGGGGACATGGCAAATTCCCTGATCAAAGCTGAGACAGATGAAATTGATTTGATGGGGCTCTGAATTCTAATTTCAGAAATATTGGTTGGGATTTTATTTTTCTGGGTTTTTTAATTTGTTTTACAATAATATATTGAAATATATAATAGATAATACATAGTGATAAAATCTTGTCATGAAAAGATGCATATAGTTTTTTTAACAAATACTTAAAAGTATATTACCCACCTCACTGGACAGGTTTTCAGAGTCTTTAACATGGAAGAACTAATATCTGTGATTAGCTTTCAGTTTTTAAAAAATGTCTGATTTCTCATTTAAAAATTCCACTTAGTGGAGAGAAACAGGAAGCTGATATTTTTCTCAATAAAGCTAATAATAAGAATAATAAGAATTCTAGTTTGCAGTTTTCTATGGAAAACAGATATTTTTTTTAACTAAAAATCTAAGTGAGGATATAAATATAAATATGCAAGAATGTACTACGAGCCACTTCTCAAAAAACTTTCCATGCTGAAGCAGTGCATCCTAGTATATTGTCCATTGAGAATATCGGAGGATTGAACTGAAGGTACCATTGAGCAACTCAGAGTGTCTTTTTGTGTGATTTGTATCGTCCTTTGTTAAGATATAAAGACTTTCTCAATGTAATTTAGCACTGTTCTAAAAAGCAATTACTGCCCTTCCTTGTTTGTATATGACAGGCAGTCTTCTTCATAACTAATAAAATAACAGTAGGCGGAATGATAAAAGATACAGGGTCCCATGAGATAAAACCTCATGAAGTTCAACAAAGGGAAATGTTTGTTTCAAAACCTCTGTAGAAGGATTTGGGGCCTGACCAAAGAAATAGTTAAAAAGAGAGCAAATCAGCTACGAATGTTATATGTGGCTGCCATATGAATGTCATTGGAAAGGGATAAAAACAAGGTGGTAATTATATTAATGTACCTTCTTGCACCTTTAGCAAGCATCAGAAAAGCAAAGGCTGCTTTTTCTTCTTTGTTAGACTTGAAAGAAAATACTAATCCATTTAAAAAAAATGATGTTAGAAGAAAAATAGTCACATAGGAATGATATGTTAAAAAGACATTTGAAAAACAACTCTGAACTAGTAGCAAGAAAACATTAAATTACCTTACATTCAATATCTCAAAGACAGCTTAACTGTACTGCTAGCTTGCTTGCAAATAATGGTTCAACAGTGATTCGAAAGTCAGTCCCATATGGTAGCAGGCACTAATGCAGAACTAAACATCAGAATTAATAACTACTTAAATATCTGCAAAATCTCACCATTTACATGGAATGTGCCATACTTTCTCAGCTGTTTGGCTCTCCAGTGCAGGGTTGGTAGGGCAAAGGAAAATGGTGCTGTAATCAAATTTTTATTGTAAAAATTAGGACGTTTCCATTCTTAAACATACCCATAAACTTGCAATGCTTTAACTAGTCATAAAAGATTAAATTTTAACAAACTTTCAATTCATACAGAAAAATTACATTCATTTCTTACCCTTATATTTTCTGAAGAAGACTGAAGATCTTCAGAAGCAGTTTAAATCATTCTAGGTTATCCTGGAACACTTTAAAAACCTGGTGAAGCCACAGCTAACAAGTTATCAGGATAATCAATTGGATATGTCAAACAGTATGAAATTCCTCTTATAGATTATTATAATTTAATTATAAATTGGCCCATCAGAACAGTCTTCACTATAGTCACATGATTCTTTCTATCTTCTTACAGAAGTAAGACACTAGTTGAACACTGAACTTTAAAGAAGAGAATACTAAGTCCCTGACCTGGATAAGTCTGCAAGTAAATTTGAGGTGCTGCTTTCCAAGGGATAACAATGACAGTTATAATGGAGATTATAAGAGAGTGCAGAATACTATAGAAATGATCTGATGTTGTGTCTGATGTCACTTTAGTACTGCACTTTTAAAAACTCCTTCCATACCACAGTGGGATTAGGAACTTAAGGGTCATACACTAATTTTGGCTGCCGTCATGGGGAGGTTGAGAAAGAATCCAGGAATCATTATGCAAAGTACTGTGAAATGTAAGTAACAGTTGATAAGGCTCTTGCTTGGGTTGTTAACCCTTTAGAAAACCTGAGGCAAGATTCTCAGACTTGTGGACGGTGCTTAGCTGTTCAGGAATGCAAAATTAAAACAGCTCAATGTCATCATTCCAGCTGTATTTCTTGGCTAGATGGTGTTAAATACAGCACAGAACTGCCTTTAGATGATGAGGCCGCCTGAATTAGCACTTGACCTTAGCTGTTTATAATCTCTATAGCAGAATACTTCCTTCAATGTAACTCTGCTATTCCTTCTGGCCTTTTTCTCCCTATAAGCAGGTTGTGCTGCAGCTGACTCATTTGTACATTCAGCCAAAATCAGTGCTTTATGGGAAATAATTTGATTCCTGCCTGGGTCAGCATGAAGCTGAGCTTCCTGCTAGAGCAAAGATTTTTCTGCAGTGGGTCATCATTAGATTGGAAAGTTAACCTGTAGTGAGTTGGGATATTCTCATTTTTTTAATTGAAAAATGCCAGCATTTCATAGAAAGACATTGTCTTGCATTTCTCTTGTAGTTACCTGAATAATTCATCTGGACAGCTGGTATGATATGGTAATACAATGCAAATATTAAAATAATTTTTTGGCGATGGAAGATTCAAGCTGAAGTTCCTGATTTATTCAAGTTTTAACTCCCATGTCTCTCATCCCATAAGTCTTTCCTAGTGAAGCAATTCCATTTTATATAAATACTTAAGTGTTCAGTAAATGAGAGGAAGGCAGATATTATTAAACTATCTAGGAGGCAGAAGCTTCAAATTTGGTGTTACTGTAATGTAGATGTTAGAAGGCAAGTTTTAAAAGTTTGCTTCCTGTAAGTTCTATCAAGGCTTTCACTCTACTTTCCAATGTGTTTTTATTAGAATGCTCCATAAATTTTCCTCAGTGTAATTTTTTTTAGATTGAAAACAATTTACTGTAATAGCCTTTTCTGTTACAAGACAGTAAGAACCCATTGTTACAAAATCATATTTTTTTTGTATTTTGAAGGTAATGGGAAATAACACATTAATTTTATTTATTTGTCTTACACTTGAGACTCCTTTGGAAATTTCATAGAACAGAATCATAGAATGGTTTGCAGTTGGAAGGGACCTTTAAATGCCATCTAGTCCAACTCCCCTGCAATGAGCTGGGACATTTTCTCAGAGCCTCGCCCAACCTGACCTTGAATTTTTCCAGGGATGGGGCATCTACAGCCTCTCTGGGTGACATGTTGCAGTACTTCACCACCTTCATGGCAATAAATTTCCTCCTTATATCTAGTCTAAGTCAATTCTCTTTCCGTTCAAAACCATTACCCCTTTTCCTATTGCTACAGGTCCTATTAAAAAGTCCATCCCCCTCTTTCTTATAAGTCCCCTCTAAGTACTGAAAAGCTGCAATAAGGTCTCCCTGGCGCCTTCTCCAGGCTGAACAACCCCAAGTCTCTCAGCGTGTCCTCACAGGAGAGCTGTTCCGGCCCTCTCTTCATTTTTGTAGCCTTCTCTGGAGCCGCTCCAACAGGTCCATGTCTTTCCTGTGCTGAGGATTCCAGAGATGGATCCATTGCTCCAGGTGAGGTATCCCCAAAGTGGAGTAGAGGGGTAGAATTACCTCCCTTGACCTGCTGGCCATGCTCCTTTTTATGCAACCAAGGATATGGTTTGCATATATACCCTCTACCTTCTGTGATTCTAGAAAGGATTAGAGAATTCAAAACTAGGTTGCTGCTGCAGAGTAGCTAATAACCTGCTGGTCAAGACAATCTGTTAGAACTGCATGACTGGGAATCAGATTTTCTATCTTTTCTTATAGCGTAGTAGCTGTTTGAGTAGTTCACAGGATAGTATAATAATTTGTGCAGGAAAAAAACAATTGAAACTATGGGATGAACTTGGCTTTATAATCTTATAGTAAAGGAAACTTGTAAATCACTCACATATAAAATGCCTATGATTTTTAATGAGCATAAGTGATCAGGCCAAACATTTTGCAGTTTTTGTTTTCTTGACACACTGGGGATGCACTTTATGGAGTGCATCTTTCAAATGCCTCTTCTTGTAGCATTTTGTACATCTTGGTGAACTGTCAACACAATGGTGGTGAAACTCAACACAGTTCAATACTTTGACAATATAACAAATTTGCTAAAACAAAATTGCCGGTAGCAATAATAATGGAAAATTGTGATGCTGGTGCCTATTATGAATAACTTTACACATCACAAATAAATAAAACCACTAACAAAAGCCTGAATTCCTAAGTTAACTTACAAGCTTGCAGCTTCTAAGGACTCAAATTCTCCAGGTTCTGAGAAATTTAGGGATCAATTTTTTCTTATAGTTTTCTGCCAAAACATCACACATAGTGGAACTGTTTGTGCAGTGAGGGAAATATATGTCCTTTGTTGTTGTGTGTTGTTTTTTGTTGTTGTTCTTTTGTTTGTTTGGTTTTGGTTTTGTTTGGTGATTTGGAGGTTTGTTTTGGTTTGTGTTTGTAGGTTTTGTTTTGGTTTTGTTGTTTTGGTTGGTTGGTTGGTTGGTTTTTGAGGGGTCAAGGTCTTCAAACAATATTAATGAGAATGATAGCAGTTTAAAATACTTCCTAATCTTAACCTACCAATACAGCTCACTAAAGCAAGCAAGAATAAGATTTCCAGAGATTCGTTCTTAGTGTTCATTGTAATGTGAGTTATGTGGCTAAACCCTTAGAAATCTCGGGAAATTTTAAATTCTAAGGAGTTAGGGATTAGGCTTTGAGCTGGTTTCATTATTCTGGTACAGTGCATATGTTATATGGCATCTGGAATAAGTGAGTCCCAGAAGATTTAAAGATTGATTTTGAGACCGATTCAATTTTGAATATAATTCCAAAATTATTTCGATCTAGTCCCTGTAGATTGCAACGTCTTTGAGACTAATTATATTATGTATTGGGGATTTGAAAAAATGGGGAATGTATGTGAGAACTGGGCAGAGAAAATTATTGCCTATCAGTAAAATAACTACCATTCCAGATCTTGTCATATATTATGAATTATAGGCTCATTTTTGCTGGAATTCCTTTCATATATTCAAGACACTTACGGCTATTAAAATTAGCTGTTGAAGTACTAGACTCTCTAAGTACTTTTGCACCAGAAGATGGAGCTGGAGAACCTGTATTCCAGATCTCTGCAGCACAATAAAGTTGTGTTTAGCAGTGTTGACCTGAGCTTTGTAATCTCCATAGATGAGATCAAACAAGGAAAATCGAGATTGCAGCTATTTCAACATTTTATAGCGTCGTAACCTTAAAAGGTAGTAAACCTGAGAATACAGACAGAATCTAAATAAAGTCAACCTAAACTATATAAACAAATACACATTTCAATGGGAAACATTCATAAGGTAATATTTAGATTTATTTTTTTGTCTAAAAAATACATACAAAGTATTTTTAAATTCCAGTAGGAGAAGTCTCAAAGGTTAAGCTGAATGGAGTTACAAGTATTTAGGATTATTCATACCTAAATCTTTTCAGAATCAGACTTTATTTTGTTTTGTTTAATTGTGAAATTAAGGGATTTGACTGCAAACTTTTTCACAGGCAAACCTCATCTAGAAACTGGTGTGAATGTGCTGTGGAATTTTAAAGTAAGATACCTGGCATCAATTACTATCAAGAGCTAATGCACATTTGGATGCTCTGATGGACGGGCCTTGTGGTCAGTATTTTTGCACTATTATTTTATACCCTTGTTAACGGTGTTATATGCATGCAACATATGCACATGAATTCAATTTTCAGAGCTTCTAAGCAAAATAAAACTGTGTACATTTTATTAACACAGATGGCAGCATTTTTAAAAAGAATCCTAGTCATTCACAAACATAGCAACTTCCCCCTCTTCCTCCCACTAATACTTCAGTCGCTAAGGATCTAACTAACTCTGCAAAAATAATCTGACAGAAAGGTTAAAATATTTTTTTTTTTTATAGCAGCAGTATCCAACGTATAGAAAATGTTGCTGCTACTTATTGTAAATATCACACACATACAACAGGTTTTTTTAGAATCATAGAATCATTTTGGTTGGAAAAGATATTTAAGATCATCAAGTCCAACTGTAAACCTAACGCTGCCAAGTCTGCCACATACAGGACAACAGTTTTTCCAGTTTTTAAAACAAATCTTAAATGTTTGAAAAGCACTTTGAAGATAAGTAGCATTTTGATATTTAATTTAAAAAGTAGTATACTCTGTCAATTACTTATAAGCAAAATCCACATTGATTTAGTAACAACTCGTCAGGGAATTTTGCATTATTGGGCATTAATTCAGTGGTGGGTGGAACCATGTGTTTGACATTCTTCCATGCTTGAAATGGCCTTACTGGTTTTTAGTCCATTTTTTCAGTGGAAACAGAAATCCTTTCTTTTCTGAACCTTCTACCCAGTCTCTGAGCTTAGATGTTTTACATCAGGTCTTTCTGCTTTTTATGATGATGTGAGTCCTGCTGTATCGTAGTGAACTACTTCCAGCCTTCCCTGTTCCCCTCATTCTCCCTCTCCACAAGTGCCAGACTACCAAAATTACAAGGCCTGCACATCTACAGCCTTAATGGGCAATTATCTAATTGAGTTCCACTAATGGATAATACTTCTACATAATACTTACCTTCCTTTTGTCAGCAACGTTTAGCAGTTCGGGGGAACAGTTCATGTGTTCTTGCCTTCAACAAAAGCTAAGATTATAAATATTTTGACATTTCCAAGCTGCTAGTAAGAAGTGCTTGGGACTGTGTCTTGTCTATTCAGTGTTAGCAAGCTGGCGAGAAATGGATATGAAGCAAGCTTCACCTGTCTCAGTCTCCGTAACCAGTAACAAATGTGCAGTGAAAGACTTTAAGAAGGGAGTTTTGTATAGTCTTCCCATTCCATCTTCTAGAAAAAATGGTGCTTTATAGGACTTGATAAACTTGAGGTTGCTGCTGGAGTAATAGACAGCGGATTAATCTCACTCATAGGAAATGCCTCCATGCCTGACCATCCTTGCCTCCTCTTTTTTATTTTTTCTAACACTTATTTGTGCTTTGTAGTTATTGTAAACAGTGTCCATGACCAATAAAATATCAGTAGTCCTGGTGTCGCTATTTGATTTCTGTTTCCAAGGTTATGACATAAAAAGGTTTGGCTCTGATTCACTGGTGTGTTATGACAGATTTTTGAATCAACTGCTTTGAAATCAGTAGAATTACCACGATATGGAAGTGAGGTTATGTAGTGATGAAGCAGCATAAAACTGAGGTAGCTCAGGCTGAAGTCAGCACTACTTCCACTGCACATAATTCCTAAATAACTTGTAACAATAAAAATGACTCTATTTCTTGCAGTATTATTTTATACATGGATATACCCGAGGAAGGGACTGAAGAAGGAAGGACTCTCAGATGACAGAACTGTGAGTACGATAAGTGGTGTTCAATAAGAATAAAATATGGAAACCTTATCCATAGAACTTTATGCCTTAACATTTTTCTGGTAATATTTTATATATCAGCTATTTCACAGTGCATTGAAAATTCTATAAGATATAAAGAGATGCGGCATACTGGAGGACAAATCATATTTATGTTGGTCATATTCTGAAACCAGCCATTTTATGAAATGACTAAAATTTTTGAGTCACTTTGCAAAATGACTTGAATGACAGACATTCTGTTACATTGTCTGTTTCACTCAGTTATTTCATGAGATGCCTAAATGTTTCAAGCGTTTCTTGAAAAGGCTATTACATTGCTATTACAGTCATATAATCCACTGCTATGAATGTTCTATCTCACTGTTTTGTGGAAAGTAAATACTTCCATTAAAAAATAAGAACTTCGGGAACTTCTTTCCAGTGAAGATATTAATAAATAAATTACAGAGCATGAAAAGGATTTTATACATGTATTTATGTGTTTCACTTCACTGTCCTAATTTTTCTAGGAAATTTTCTACTTCCTGTTTTTTTTTTTTTTCAGTAGACCTTGTTATTTATAACTTTGGTTATTTCTCTCCTCTGTATATTTGATATTGAAGAAAAAATGTTTCTGTGGTAGTGTTCAGCTTCTGGCCCCAGTACATCTGGCTTCTTTTTAGAAAGACTTGTTTCTTTTAGAAAGATTCTTCTAAGCTACAGCCAGTTCTTTCATATTTTGTTGCCCATGCTTAGACCCATGCTTGCTGAATGATTTGCTCCAGGGTGAGTCAGATATCCCATTAGTCATGTCACGGTCTGAACTACTCCAGAGCAAGCCGTGATGAGAGAACGAGTTTCTAGACCTGGCAGCATTGACCTTGAGAGGAACAGTTTCACCTTCTTTCTCATGGACATTCCCAAAGACTTCACAGGCTCTACAAATGCCTGCTGATGATGCTCTTTTGATCTCTGAAGCAAACCTATGGGTACTGCCTCCATCCTAGCTGAAGTCAGTTTAGCAAAGAAACTTCTGCATCATCTCTGTACTTGGGCTGTCGTTCTTATCTTTCTACATGCCAGCCATCTCCACAGTTCGATCTCGGATGAAACAGAGACTCTTCCTTGTCCACGCTTAGAAGGGATCCATACACTTCACAGATCTCACAGATGTAGGACTGCGGTTCCAGAAATAGGCCTACTTTTGATATTTCCAATGGCAACATGCCACTCTTTTAGTATATAGAACACAAGGTCTCATAGAAGTCCAGTCTCTTTGCTTATAGATTTATATTTATTTCTAAATAAATAATATAGAGGGATCTGTATTTTGTATCCTACTGTATATGGAAAAATCATTGCAGTAATTGACTCTACCTAGACCCACTGAAGGAGATTTTTCTCGGAGCCTTAAAACTTTTAGTGGGATTGAGGTCCACAGAACAAATGTTTATACTCACCCTTTGTGAAAAACTAAGAAAGATGAGAATCTGGTCGTAGTTTTCCAGTTTATATCTGTAGCTGCTTGAGTTAATGTTTATTGTAAGATATATTCCTACTGCTATTACTCTAAAATTTGAAATAAGAACACAATTAGCTTGTGACCTCGTTATAACCAACAGTTGCATTTGCTCTTTTGCATTTTTGTAGTGGAGACTAAATTGGGAGGATGGCAGGGGGGGGAAGCCGATCTCAAAGGTGAATGGATAATAAATCTTGCAGACCATTAATAATCTCCTAAAGCCCACAGTGCTTTATCTTATGTACTTTTTGTCAAATGGTTATAGTCTCCCAGACATTTTCTAATTAGCCTCTTTCAATCACCTTCTATGAGTTCTATCAGGTTCATTTCCCTGCACTACACTTAACGCTCACATTTCAAAGCTCGTATTTTTATGCTAAATGCTTCTGCTGCATAATTAATTTGTCTTAAAAGAGAGTGTGTATGAATAAAACAGATTAATATTCTTCCCAGTCTTTCACAGTCTAAATTTATTTTGGAAAATTGTTAAGAAAGCTTTTCTCACTCTATTTCTGTCCTTGAATGTAACTCCCTAGGCAATATTGAATCTTTACATAAAGAGGAAAGACTTCAGTTGTTGCTGCAAACTCTCCCAGAACTTCTCTACTGATGCTGTAGAATTCAGTGTAACCTGACTCTATGCTTAAAGTGTTAAGATTATAAATAGCATTTCTGCAAGGTAAGAGAAAGCACATTAGTGGTTTTAACTTTAAAATATAAAGGCAAAGCCAAATATGCCTTTCTCTTCTGTAGTTTCCATTGCACCTCTGTTTCATCCTAAGACTTTCCTCTTCTCTGTATGGAATAGAAGAAACATGTAAGTCTTGGTGATCCTGTTAAGCGCATGAGATTTTTTTTGAAGAAGAAGTGGTGTATCTGTTGCTTCTCTGCCATAAAAAGTGTGGAAATAAATTTCTGTTGTTTTAGTTCTGAGTTGCTGGTTGTGCAAAAATTGCAGCTCCTCATATATCTGTCGGTACTCTCTCTCGTCACCACATTTAACCATGTGTAGGGGCTAAAGATAACTTTTTCTAAAGTGACTTCAGGTAGCAGTGATTCTTTGGTCTGGACTCAGTAATTGAGTGATTCAGTCAAAAGGCTGTAATCATATGGCAAATGAGAAGTAATTAAATATCAACATTATTCAATGACTCATAATGCAGGGGTTTTAAATGTGTTTTGTTGCATTGTAGTGCTTTAGAATGTATTATGTTACTTACACAGGCATAAAGTCTGTAACCCATAAAACAAGGAAAAGGCCTAATTGCTCTATGCGTGGATTATTTATAACTAAGTGGTTTACGAAGGAATAAGAGTCTATAAAAAGAATGCCACTGAGTGTTAAAACCAATCTGTTTGCCTCTTTTTAATTGGGATGAGAATATTAGCTCATAGGTTTCAGAAGCATAGTGTTATGAATATGATGCTTGCATTCTAATTTTAAAATGCAAAGACAAGAAGTAAATATTAAGAAACCTCGTGTATCAGGGATATAGTCACCATATGACAGATGAAGCCACTAGGCCTTGTGAGATTTACATGTCTTATTCGTTCAGAAGTTTAGATTTTTACTTATGCTACAGGAAAACCTCCCTTCTTGTATGGATGTCTCTTACTTTGATACATCTTCTGTGGAAGTGGGCAGAGCTATAGATCTCAACGTTGTGCAAACGTATTCCAGACCAGTGCCATGGTTGTATCCTGGTAAGAGATTTATGGCCCAGATTAGACAGTAATTTCTTTTTGGGGTGAGGGAATGTGAGGGTTGGGTTTTTTTTTCATTTGCTGTTTCTGCCCCTCACCCAAATCTGTAGTAGTAATTTACTTATAAATGTTTATTCTGGTTCTCTCTTTATCACAGTCAGGAGAGTGAAGAACTCAAGGCACTGGTAGGCGGCACATTCTCTTGTAAAACCTCACAGAGATGCCACCCATGGGAAGTCGTTTGAAGATATTCTGGGCTATATCTGCCAGGCTATGAGTCAAGAAAAGAAACTTGTGAAATAATAACTTCAAAGGAGTAACACTGATTTACTTGGGAGGAGCAAGGAGAACTCAAGATTTGTTTGACACAGGATTTTCTTCATAGAGTATCTGTCTGCAGATGGATTCATGGGGACATAACCAGACATAACTCCAGTATGCGGAGAGTGTTTCTGTCATCCTACCTCACTTTCTCTTTTCCCGTTTTTTTCATTGGTTCATTTTTTCTTTCCTTTGTCTTACTGAACCCGTGGTTCTTCACCTCTTAGGACACAAGATTAAGCTTCCTTCTTCCCATTCTCTCCTTTTCTGGAATATACTAGCATAGGTTATATCAGTGCACAGTTTTTGTAGACCAATTGTGGGCCAGAATTTGTTTAAAGTTGGCAAATGAGGATGTCAGGCATGCAAAATACATTTAATTTTATAAAATGTGTAAAATAATTTCCTACTGTATTCCCTTACGTGCCACAATTCAGCACAGAGTCAAGTTTTACATCAAAGTTATTAAAGAAATAGTAATACCTCAGTCACATGATGGCTTGAACAGCACTGTTATAGTGCATAATTAAAATCTGTCCCTAAGGTGATACTAAAATCCATTATTACCCTTGAAAGCTACTATGTGTACTTGACACTTAAACTGATACACCGATACATAAATGTTCACCTTTTGCTAACCTTTTGGTTAGTTAGTCTCATTTAATTTTCCCCTTTAGTGAAGTTATTGCTATTGGTCTACATGTAATTAATAGGGTTTTTTTGACTCATGGTCCAATATGGTTGCCTTTCGAAAAGTGCAGTTCGGGAAGCTGGTGATGGGTTTTTGTGTGGGAGAAGTAAGGAAGTTGGCTTAACCGTATTGTCCATGAGTGGTGTCCAGAAGAACATTTGCTACCTATGACTGAAGAGAAACAAACAAACAAAAACTACAAATGAATAAGGCTGCATAAGAGCTTTACATCGTATGAGTTAGTTGGAAAAAACTGGTATTTGCAGTTGAGCTAGATGTAACGGCAAATAGCTTGCTCTGTTCTGACAAACTGAGGGTAAAATAATACAAGGTGAAGCGTAACCTTGATACTCAAAGGTCATCGGAAAATAATGTATGTTAATTTCTTTAACAGCGTATATTAATTCTGATTTTACTCTGATAATTGGCAGCAAAGCAGAATCTATATTTAGAAATGAGAACAATAAATGTGTGCCATGTTCGGTTTAAGAATTTTAACCATGCAGTAGGAACGCAATTCTATTCAATAAGGACAATGGAGGTAAAAATCGTGACTGGAAACACTTTTCCTTAGCAAAGTAAATCTTTTGTTAAAATATCTTAAAAAATAAAATACTGCTTCAGTAGAGTGTCCTAAAAATTATATAGTTTGCTAAATGTACGTATCCATAATAGCTAGCAATTTTCCTAAACGTATATACTCATGTCACTAATAGTGCTCTCTCTGGAGACACCAGGGAAGATAAACACAGTAAGTGGATCTTTTTCTTGGAAAGAAAAGAAATAATTTAGCTTCAGCAAGTTGTCCACTGATATTGAGGGTTACCAGATGACATACACCTTGCATACTTTATCTACTGCCTGCCTTGAAATCCCATTTCAAATACTTTTCATTATCCTATGTCTTAAATAAGAATATAAACCATGAAATCCCAGAAAAGATGCAAATCTAATGATATATGTGAAATGTGACTATTTTTCTTCCATTTTTAATTAAAAATTGTTCAGGCTTTTAAAAGAAGCAAGTCTATATACTGTTTTGAAGCTAACTGTCAGATCTCTACCTTTTAAAATAAAATTATTATTTAGCACTCTTATATGCAGTAGTAAAAGACCTCAGATCAACCACTAGCAGTTAACAGTAGATATAGAATGCATTTAAAGTGAAATTATTACCGACTTGGTATAGGCCTCAAAAGTATAAGACCTGCAATGGTCAACTACTTCTGGTGCCTAGTCTGTATGTTTCTTTAGGTTTTGGTTTGACATTATGAGTCATCTCTGAGAACTCTTCCAGGTGTTCACATCAGGAACTTTTTCTGCTGGTCAGAATCTATCTTGGCCTACAGGAAAATATGTTAGGCATAGGTTGGGGCATAAGCAACCGGGATGAGAATCCACTCTAGGTCTTCAGTCATAAACATGGATACTGTAGTAGACAAAAATGTCCCTACCGAGGGAAAGATCAACTGTGGGGAGGGCATAAGTATAGTCTGCTGTTCGAAACAGCAAAGATGGAAGGTGCGGCTGAAAGTCGGTGCTTTGAAAGGTTTTAGTATATGTGTGTGTATATGCGTGTCCCCAGTTTTTGATGTATGACATATCAGTTTAGCTCTTTACATACGTTTCTCCAGAGAACCTAAATAGTTATTATGACTCTCAGGAAATCCAGCTATTAATACTGCATCACAGACACAATGGAAGAAATCAAACTATTAAAAACAAGCAAAAAATCCAAAATCTAGTAAGCAAAAGTCCTACCTCATTTATACTTTTTTGCAATTTTTTTTCTGACTTATGACAGTGCTGTGTCATAGATGTTCAAGAAGAAACTTTGTTTCAGGTAGTAAAGTACACTTAAATTTTCTTAAGTTGTGTAAGAAAACAAATCCTAACCTGATTGACTTCTATAATTTATGATTCACCCTTAGTCACTGGAGCTTAGAGCAGAGAATATATTCTGAAAAAGCCATGTTATCAGTGGATTGTCAAGTCATTTCTGATTTAGCCCCTGGCTCTAACCAGACTATCCTGCTTTCTGTGAGAGTAATAAAAAGATAAACCCTGAGAGTTATTGAAAAAAAAAAGCTCATTTGCATTCAGATTAGCTATTCTTCCAGCATCTATTTCTATTTTATCTCATAAAAATTATCACAGGTTTGATCAAAAGCAGAGAAAAGAAGCATAAATCCAAAGACAGGTTAAAAGCAGAGTTTCTTAATACGATAACTTCAGTAGATAACTGTTGCATACAAAACCATCTTTCTACTAAGTAGAATCTGGTGTACAGTGTATTACATTATTGACCATGAGTATTAAATGTGGCATTGAAATGTCAAATAACTCCACAACAAGCTGAAATACGGAATTTGATCTTAATAAGGCTCCTGTTAAAATGCTGATATGAGTCCTTAAATTTGATGATATTTAATAAGTCTCATTTTGGCCACCATTTCACATAGCATGCAAAATATTTTATTGCTAGAAATATTAAAGGGATATAGGAATATGTTTGTAACATATACACTGTACGCAATATTTTCAACTACATTATCTGATATGCCACTAGTAGGAGGGCGTATATATATAGGGCAATCTATTTGGAAATGTACATACATAATCTTCTAATGTAAATGTTCTTACATACATTTAGTACAAAAGAGTTAAGATCCTCAAGTAGTATACAGTAACTTTGCTCCAGCAACCCAAGAACATTAGAGAGTGGTATTTATTATAGCAGTGCAAAATTTTGGTACAATGCACAAATGTAGACCTTTTTAATGCAGGATCCTTTAGCCTGTGCAAATAAGACTATGGGGTAGGGATTAAAATTTGGTGGCAGATGGCAAACTGCTGTTTCTTCATCTGTGACAGACTATTCAAGGGGAAGTTTACTTGTGGTAACATTTTTGACCAAAGAAATAAAACTTAGAAGATAAGTACCTTTAAGCATGGGTAAACTTCAAACATAGTTTAAAAGAACTTAAAACATAGTTTAAAAGGGCAGATTTCTACAAGACACAAAGCAGAGATATTATTCTTTCTTTTTTCTCATTTGTACTCATTCTGTATAAGACATTTCCTTTCTATCCACAAACCAGGGAGGAGGAGACCCAAATTGAGGCAGGGAGGGAGAAGGACTAAAATGCTCAGTACATTTGCCTTTGGAGTTTGAAAGCTGTTGGCTGAAACCTGTCTCAGCTGAGTAAATCTTCAGTTTTAAAAATTTTGCTACATTATGCATATCCATATCTCAGCTGCATACTCAGCATCTGTATCCCAAGAATTCTTAGTGGTACCCTATATCCTCACCTTGCCCCTTTGCACTGCCACTAAAATATTTTCCTTTCATTGTAAAGTTATTGAGACTTTTACTCAGGTGGAATTTTGCAGTGTTAGGGAATGTAGTATTTTATATGTGTTCTGAGTGAGCCCTTCATAAGGGCTTACGCATTGCTCAAGAGGCTAAATATATTCGGGTGGAAAGGATGATACAGTTCAAATCAGCGTAAAACTAAACAACTTTGATTTATATAAAAGGCAGCCATTCTCCCTATTACTGACTTTATATAATAGAGTAGTTTACTCAGGTGGAACAAAACAACCATCTGTTGGAGATAGATGAGAAAGTCCATAAAGATGATCATTGCAGGAGTGGTTAAGGACTTCATGAAAATACTGTCAACTTCTTCATAGCATCAGACTCGAGACTGATATGTGGGCCTGCAGTTATGCTTTAATTTTACTCTGTTAGCATCTACAGTAATCCTTTAATATTTTAAAAAGTAAATATTAGAAAGTTGGAAAATAGTTAAGCAAAGTGAGTAGGAATTGGTTTTTTTTAAACTTTCTTGTTTACAGAAGGATGTGAGAATCTTTGTCTCCTTTGAAAGTAGTTTTTAAACTTCTGGGCAATACTGATCTATGAAATACAAATTAATGGCTACATGGTCTTTCTTCCAGCAGCTACACTACATCAAAGTGAGTAAAAGTACATTGTTTTATCTTCTGTGGAAGCAATGGTTGTAATTGCTGGAAAGAACTGGTGTAATGGCAGGACATATGTTGGATGCTGTTAGTCCACAGTGTGAGAGGATTTGAAAATAGAAGTAATGCACAACCGATTGGTCCGTACATGTAATCGAAAATTAGTTCTTTGCACCATCTGTGCTAGCCTACTCTGTATCAGCTTGGTGACTAGGTAGATGAATCAGTTGGGATAAAATACTTTCATCTAAAGCAAAGTAGTTCCTATATTTTAAATCATTAAGATAAAACTATAAAACTTTCTTTCCCTTTGGCTTCTGGTAATAATTTAAAACATTGCCAACAAATAGATGCCACATAACATGTTTTTAATATATTTACTTTGAAACATGTACATAACACTATATTGTGCATATATATATATACATACAAATGTGATTTGCTTACACATGCGATTTCACATTTAGAAGGCCACAGGAAATTTGAGAGTTTTTGTTTTCTGTTGCTACTCTTTATTAATGGTTCAAGGTGTGTTGCTATAAATTTGAACACAGCTGCCATGACCTTACAACTATAATGTTCTGAAAACAGGAAGTAAAAAGAAGTGTGCCTTTTTTTTTACAGAGAAGCTAGTTTTTGCAGCAAATACAAACAAGATTTTGATACTAATTGTTTTTGCAAAGCATCTTAGCTGAGAGGCAGATGTTAATAATGCAAACTTCAGAGTGCATACGTCTGCTTAGTACTTTCAGGCTGGATTTAGAAAGAACAGTGTTACAGAAAGGAAGGTCACATTTTTTAATCAACTAAGCATAAGCCGTCCAGAATGTCAGGGTCAACATTGCTAATATATATCAGAGTAAGTCAAGAACCACGCCTGTCTGCTAATAGAAATAAAAGTTATAGCTTTAACAGCCAAATGATATGCAAATAAATGGACTAGGTGTATTATAGAGTATTGAGCACAAATACTCTGTTTTATATGGTACTTTGAAAGCCACGGGGGATTCCAGAGCTCAGTGTTTGAAATATGACTTTCTTTTCCTCATTTGGTGTTACTTAGTCTTAAAATGTTCTGAATTAGTTATTAAAAAAAAAGAAGAAAATGTTATTTGACAGGGACCATGGTAGGGCTTTTTTCACAGACTTGCAATGGTTTTAATCCTGATCAGATATTAACTTCCTGTTGAAACTCAAAGAATGGCATGTATCATATATAAGATTGTTTCTGTGTCAAACTGTTACAGCATATTTTCCAGTGTAAGTCTATGCTAACATTTTAGTTCAGCTCAGAAGTGCATTTTTGAAGCCGATCTGCCAGTCTTGTCTATTTACTGTGATTTGTTTCACATTGTGGGTTGGGCTTGGAAAGTCAAGTTGCATTCTGTTTAGACGAAACTAATATGTGTGCTTCTGAGATAATGTGTAACATGCTGTCACTCCTTGGAACCACAACATACCTGGTCTGAAGAAAAGCTTTCTGAAATGTGTGTAATATGGTCTTTGGCTACTCCTCACCAGCTCCTCTGATCAGCAGCTCTTCTGTTATTGTACTGCGCTATCTGTGGAGACATTGCTGGAAACAGCCGATATGGCATCTTCTCAGGGCTTCTTAGATGATTTTGCTTAGCTATGACCTACGAATTTCTTTCTGCAATAAGTTTTCTAAGCAGTGAGTTACATGTTTAATCAGCGTTGGTTCTCCCCTCTAAAATGGAGAGGGAGCTGGCTTTAGGAACCCATTAAGATGCACAGTATGGAGCTACAATTACAGAGTTTAGACTGCAGCCTACATCTTGGGAAGACATTTCTCATTGTGTAACACCTTTGTTTCTAATTTCAAGTATTTTTGCAGTTATGAATTTTCATTGCTGTATGAAAACAGTGATTCCAACGTAGCTGTTGGCACTCTGGGGGTTATGTAGATGTCACAAATTGGTCAAGTTTGATTCTACATTAGTTCTTTGGAAAGAAACACTATGTGGACTGAACTGAAATTAAGGACACCTAGGCTCTGCTTTTATTCAGTGGGAGAATTTGGTAAAATATTTCATCTTTTTGTCTACTAGCAAATGGAGATATTGATAACAATTGACTTCTGAAAGAGTTTTGAAAGCTGCCAATGAGAAACACTGTAGATGTACAGTTTATTTATTTATTTTTCTTTTCTACTTAGGAAAAAAAACCCACGCAAAACAAACAACAAAAAACCCCTCTTCACAGAATATTTACCTCTTAAAATACTTCTTCATTTGGCTTACCAGACATGCTTGGCAGATATGTAAGTACTTCAGCCATCTGAGTGAATAATGATGTAAGTTCAGGTGAATATTCCTATGAATTAGGCTTATGAGCCTTCAGATAAGAGCTCAAGAGTAAACAGATTAGTGATCTACAAATTCTTTTCTCTCCCAGTCTCTCCATTACTTTCTGAGTGAAGCCTCACTGCATTTTTAATGTCTCCTAGCCAGTGGGTTTTCTTCTGCTTCCTCTGTGCTACAGTATTATTCCATTTTCTTTGAGGTATTCTCATTTTTATTGCCTGCTTTCATCTCTGGTCATACCTTGGCATTTTTACCAAAAAGTAGTCCACATAATGCATCTGCTTAGGGCCTTGTCATATCCCTAGTGCTTAAGGACAATCACAATGCTGGTGAGGGGTCTGGAGCACAAGTCTGATGAGGAGCGGCTGAGGGAACTGGGGCTGTTTAGCCTGGAGAAAAGGAGGCTGAGGGAAGACATTGCTCTCTACAACTACCTGAAAGGAGGTTGTAGCATGGAGGGTCTTTGCCTCTTCTCCTAAGTAGCAAGTGATAGGACAAGAGGAAATGGCCTCAAGTTGCACCAGTGCAGGTTTAGATTGGATATTAGGAAAAAATTCTTCATGAAAAGAGTTGTGAAACACTAGAATAAGCTGCCTAGGGAAGTGGTTGAGTCACCATCCCTGGAGGTGTTTAAAAGGCACATAGAAGAGGTTCTTGGGGACATGGTTTAGTGCTAGAGTTAGGTTATGGTTGGATTCAATGATCCTGAGGGTCTCTTCCAACCAAAATGACTCTATGATTCTATGATTTGGACACTCATGCAATGTCATGCAATATTAATTTTGCTAAGATGATGATCCTTCTATTCATTGTAGCACATCATTCATATGTTCGTATTATTGTCACATTGGCTTAAATAGTTGCATAAGTTGCTTCAAGGGAAATTCCTCATGGATATAATATACAAATTCATCACCACGGGACCAACTGAGCATTGGAATGGGTTCCCACAGAAGTAATGGTATGTCCCTCACAGAGAGGGAGACCCCAGTTGCTTCCCACTCCCCACTTCAAGGCCCCACTTGAGAGGGACAAGGATTACCTGGTCTACAACCCTGCTTTCAAGAGAATCTTAATGTGGCTCATTTTTTACTTTGTTATCCTACGATTCCAAGGGTTTGGGGGTTTTTATTGTTATCTGGACCATTTCCCTATTGTGAGGATTTCTCCTCCTGCTTCTGAATAATATCTTAAATAAACTCTGTTTTTAAGACCAAGACTTAAGATTTCACGTTTGTACACAGAAGACTCAAAAAATGTTGTATCATGACTGTGTCTGCACTTTTAAACTGAATTAAATAATTTACCTTGTGTCCTGGTGCCTGGATGACAAAGTAGTTTTAATGAACAAGAACTACTTGGATCATAAAAATTGTTAATCTTTTATTACTGTGGATTTATTGTTGTTTTAGGAATGACTGAGTCCACAGACTCTCTTTAAAGCTGGACCACAATGTGAAGAAAGGTACCATGCCTGTACCAAAATAGTCTCCCAAGTTCTTAGCTTTGTACTGGGAACTGAAGTTGTTCCTGAGTTTCCAATGCTTCTTGGTGTGCTCACACAGTATAGTCAGATATTAAGAGTATGGACTGATGATTTTGTACTGTAAGCAAAAGGAAATCATATTCTGTTACTTGAGAAAGCTAAGTAAGGAAAGAAAAATCTGAAAGTGAGTGTCAAGTATGATTGTTTCATTTCTTTCTCCTGTTTAGTGTAGTCTTTATCCATATAAATTCTCTTCTGAGATGTTCCTATATGTTCAGTGTTTGGGCAATAACTACTGGCAAATGAGAAATGAAAATTTTCTCATGGAAATGGTAAGAGGATCAATCTTTACAATTCTCATGGTAGGACTTTTGCTAAGTTCCATAGAAAAGAAGAAAACTTGACATTTGTTTATTCTTTATTTCCAGGGCTATGATCTACCTTTTAACCTATATATAGAATAATACAGACTCAACCTCACAGCCTACAATAAAGAGCATTTCAGAAGTGGAAGTGGGCTGAAATTGATATTCACATACTACACATGACAGATAAGTGTCAAGCAAATAGAGGATGCTGTTAATAGCATGGTACTGTTTTGATACAGTTTTATCTGACTTACCAAAGAAAAGCAATGACAAACCAGAAATGTTCATACATTTATTTATTTTATAATTTCTTTGAGTAGGTATTTAATCTCATCTATATCAGGTAGAAATCGCAAAGAAATTCCCACCATGGCTGTTTTTGAACTTCACAGTTCATGACAATGAAGGCAACTTGATTTTTTTGAACTGCCATATGCCATGAACTTTTAAAGTTCACATTATGCAAGTCTCTCAATGCAGAGGTAAGCCGCACAGTGTCAAAACCTTTAGAAGTTTTCATAATACAGGACTTCTGGTGCTTTTCATCATGGCAACATTTTAAAAATATGTTGAAAGCTTAAATGCAGAATATAAAGTTACAACGGGACAGGGAATACGTAAATGTTAACTAAGTAATAATAAAAAACCTGGACCAGTTCACATTATACTTAATCCAAGCTAACTGGTCTACTGCCAAAATGAATCTGGATTCTTTTCCACAGCCCTTCCTCATTAAGTCCCATGTGGATGCAGGAGGGAACTGGGTCAGCTTGATGATCCAATGGGCAGCTAAGCCCCTGAAGAAAAGTAGTTGTTAGCTTATTGTGAGACTGCATGATGTATAGAAGTAAGTACACCCACAGATGTTTCTTGTACACTGAAATGTCATTAAGAATGTGCTTTTCCTTTTGTTCTATCAGTATCATAGGTTTAATAATGTTATTCTCTAAATTTCAGTTTTCTAGATTTTGAAGTTATTTGGCTTGGTCTCTGTTTTGTAGTGGTGGTGTTGTTGTTGTTTCCCCAATTGATGGCTTTGGTAATTTTTATGTCGGGATTTAGCTGATGCGGATTTAAGTAGATTCTTTCTTAATATGCAGCTTTTCTAAAAATTTCACTTGCCCTCAGGTGTAATTTCAATATCCATGTTTCTCAAATCAGCAGAAAAAACTTCTGTGCTGTATCTTAATGTTTTGCTTGCCTTTCACTAAAATTGAAACCAATTGAATTTTTTCTTAACTTCTGTTGCATGATTTTCTTTTATGTTACACCAGTAACGTATAAGTTCTGACCTTTTTCAAGTTTTGTGTGGTGAAAAGTCATTGCTAAGGAGAGCTGAACTCAAAAAGGGTCTTTCCTGACTTATTTGAAAAAGTAATTGGCACAGGAAACATTCCTAATCAAATCAGGAACAAACCTTTGATTGTACTCTACATCTGTGAAATAGGAAAAAGAAGGGAAGAGAGGGAAAGATTGTAGCCCTTCCTCTCTTTTTAAGTCAGATTTTCAAAGAAGGTTCTAAAATTACATTTGAAGGTTGGTGGTGTTCTTTTTTTTTTTTCCCTCCTTTCATGTGCAGTCTAAGAACTGCAATTTTACAGGCCTGTTTAAAATTTGGTCCATGAAAAATAGTCCTTTGCTTTGGATTTTGGGAACTTCTTAATCTCCTCAGGCCACTGACGGTCAATGGAATGCTGCATGTTTCGTTCTTCCTTTAGTACGGTTTGTTTATTGGGGTTTGACTTTCAGTTAAAGAAATAGATATCTTCTGTTAGCAGTTGCAGCATAGAACTCTGTGCAGGTTAATTTACTTTAGAAAAGCGAGTAAATTAGTTCCTGTGAAGATGTGCACTGATGCTTCTGTTTCAAGATATAGCATACTTAAGCTAGTTTGACTCTCTCTGACTATCTAAGGTCTGCAGTGTTCACATGCATTTTTCAGCAGGTGCTTTTTATTGTAAAATACATGGTGTAGGTATGATCACTTGTGGAAAATAAATTATCTTTGGAACAATTACTTAATCCAGTCCAGCTCCTTTGCATGCCTGTAATTTGCTATTCTGAAGGTAAATTAACCACACTTCTATGGGATCAGGTTCTACCTTATATGATAATAAAAAGTAATTCCTTGCAAAGAGAAAGAGCTTCAGCAACAGAAGCGAAGTCAAAAAATGTGATAACCTCTTAAGCTGTTCAGCATGATATCTCAAATAATGCCTTGCTATCTGCCGTTCAGCAACAGGGTATTCACAACTTCACCAAAGCTAGTTGATAACAGCACTTGGTGTCTTTGGCAAGATTTTGGTAGTGGGGGAGCTGCAGGGGTGGCTTTTGTGGGAGGAGGTCAGGGGCTACTCCATGTTGGACAGAGTTGGTTCCAGCCAGCCCTGCAACAGGCCGGCTGCAGGACATAGCTGAGAACTTCAGATAAGTTCGTGGCACCTCTGTGAAAACGTGTTTAAGAAAGGACAGAAAATGCTAGAAGGACAGAAGAGGAGGGAACAAAAGAGTGAGGAACAACAGAGGGAACACCGTGGTCAGAGGAGGATGTGCTCCACAGCGGAGCCCCTGTGAAGGCACTGTGGATGAACGCACGGCAGAGCAGGTGTGCCCCTGAAGGGACAGCAGCACATGGGTAAGTACGTGTGCATACCTAAGTACATGCCAAGGCACTTTTCATGGGAAAAGTGAGAAACAAGGAGTGAGAGAAACGTCTACATCCTGACCACAACTTCTACCACCCAGCACTGCCCATTGCCCCACTGAAGGGACTGAGTGTAACCTGTGGCAATACCAAGGGCAGAGGAGAGCTGTCTGGGACAAAGTTCAGCCTGGGAAAAGGAGAAGAAAGATGATTTTCCTAAGTGTAGAAGTGTTTGTTTCTTTTTATTTTTTTCCTTTTGTTTCCCAGTACCTGAATCAGTAAGTAAATATTTCTTTTAATTGACAATAAGTTAATTTACTGAAGTTGAGTCTGTTTCATCAGTGACAGAAATTGGCAAGCGATCTCCCTGACTTTATCTTGAAGCAGCTTTCTTTTTCCTGTTTTTCTTATTTTCTCCCTATCCCTCTGAGGGGAGAGGGTGGGCAGATGACTAGGTGGGAGTTTGTCTGCTAGCAAGGGCCAACCCACCATGGTAATCACATATATTGGACCTTTGAGATCTGACCTGGAATCTACTATGATGGTTCTTAGCAATATCTGTTATCAACATGTGTCATGGTAGTGGTAGATGATAAATCCATGCTTACCCCCGATTCCCAAATTTTTGGTTCATCTATTCTCAAGATACTCATGTGGCCTCAGGACTTGTGTGATATCATACTGTTGAGATGAGTGGTCATGATCAGATGAATGATTTCTTCATTGTCAGTCCTTATGTTTCATTTGGCTCTCGCCTCCTTAAGGCACTGCCAAATTGGTTATGGACCAGCTGAGGTAACATCTCAGCTACTCTTTCCAGACAAGAGCAATATGAGAAGCTAGGCTGTAGCTGTAGCCCCACACTGACTGTCGCAATAGGTGACTTGATAACACTGAATGAAGCTATGAAGAAAAAAGTTGAGAGAATTTAAATGTTTGTTCCTCATCTCAGAGGAATTTGGGGCTAATGAGATGCTCTTTTGGAAGATATTATGGATTAAAGGTCTCTGAATACTTTAACCACTGATTTATTGTGCCAAAGGGTAAATCTTTCATCATCACCTATTCATCCTAGACATCCAGACATAAAATTAAAATGCACCATCTGCTCCCCATTTGAAAGAAAGAATGTACACTCTTACCGTTTTGGAGTAGGTTTGCTTGGAGTTGGCTTGCTGTAGTTGGTTAAGAGGATCAGAATTCAAAACATGTATTGGTCATCATGCAAGGCAAAGATGGATTTGGCTGTAATCTAGGATTACTGGTGGTTGGACTCAATGGTCTTGAGGGTCTTTTCCAACCAAAATGATTCTATGATTCTGTTTTCAGTCATCCTTACTTCAGCTGTTTGTTGAATGTGAAAAATTGTCATTCATTTTTAAAACAGTCTTTGAGATAATGATGGACTTTAGAATTATCGAAGTCTAGTTCTTAAAATAGATTCATTGCAAAGAGTGAACTGCTACCACTGTGTTTTAATGGATAATTTTTATTCATTTGATCAAGCCCAAGAACATACTCAATTTTAAACTTAGTGGAATTCTTCCTGGATGCAACTATGAAGAATAGAGTCTTTATACTTGCAGCATACCAGCAATAGACTAATTTATAAGTGATTTGGCAATAAAGACTTATTTTTTCTTAACTAGACCTCTACTGGCAAAATTCATAAGCTGGTGCTATCTACCTCTGCCATGAAAAATATTTATTGACTTTATTGACAATATAATATACTTTGTCATGTTTTGGTGTTTAGTTCCTATTGATCCTGAGACATGTGGGATTACTTCTGTTTCCTAAGTGAATTAATGTGCAAACATTTACTTTCTGGTTTTGAGAAGATTGGCGCATATGACTTTGTAATTCACTTCTGAATAGCATCATAATGATGAATATTTAAGATAGAAAATGATAATATTCAACATAAGGATATGTGAAAGATCATTATGTGATTTTAATTTTTTAAATCAGGATTAATCGAATGAGACTTTTGGGGAAACCATGAGCTGGATTTTATATTGAGTTTGGTAACCTCAGATTATTTTCTCTTTCTGCTAGAACTTGTTCTGAACTTCTTATGTCCAAGTATAATGTATAATTTTGTAATTATTTTCTTTCAAATGAAAATGTTCTTGCTTGGTATTGATAGATTTCCTGAGGAGAAAAAAAGGAGAAAAAAATCTTATTGTGATTATAATATACATTTCATATTCCTGAAGTGATCTTTTCCAGGATTTCACTGAGCATTGGATCAGGTTAAAACCAAGTGGATGACTTGTATCACTCAGGAGTAAAAGCAACAGTTTATTCCCTGTTTTATGAGTTTTCAGTGGCACACAAGAAAGTAAAAAAAAAAAAAAAAAAGTTCCACTCTAAGTCCTGAAAAGTGGGTATAAAATTTCCCGTGCTATTTTTATTTTATTCCCCTTACCAACTGTAGAACATCTGAAAAACCTTGAACTACATCTTCATTGTTTTATGGGCTACATTGAATGTCAGACAACATTGCTACTGCTGTAATTTTCTTGTGTCGGTATACTGAATTTATCCAAGGAATGCTAGTATCAGCAGTGACAGCAGTAACATCATTGCGAGAGGTGAGTGAAACAAAGTAGTTATTAGGAAAAATTAAACAAATGTAAGGCTTGTTCCTCTGGTAAAACTATGCATTCCCGATTAATAATACATTTTTCATGAAACAAAATAGTTATTTCCCCAGGTGTTTAATCATCTAATGAGTATAGAACTGTTTTGAATCGAGCAAATATGAAGCAGATTTAAAGAAAAGCAGTGCTGGTTAATGTGTTTTGATTATAGGCTATGTACAAGTAAATATACATTTATTTTAACATTTCAGATACCTTTAACCTCAAACCTTATGCATATTGAAAGTCAGACTGATGAATGTTGAATCAAAAGCAGACATAGTTTATTTAAATTCTCCTAATTCAGAGGCAAACTATTTTTATAGTTGTGATTTTTTTTTTTTTTTCTTTTTCTCGGCTCAGGAAATGGCAAATGTTTATTCATCCAGCTACCTCCACATTTTCCACTGTCATTATTCACAATGATCCCTGCAGTGATAAGTGGTCAATGACCCCAGTGCAGGGTGAACTACAGCAGTCTTACAGAGTTGCTCATTATTCATCACAGTGGTAGAACAAGTGCAACAGCACAGTGACATTTTGCTAAGAGCTCACATTTTTCCCACTAGGTTATTATACAGGTGGAATAAAATGTTTT
This sequence comes from Caloenas nicobarica, assembly GCF_036013445.1. Classification (NCBI taxonomy): domain Eukaryota; kingdom Metazoa; phylum Chordata; class Aves; order Columbiformes; family Columbidae; genus Caloenas; species Caloenas nicobarica. The sequence continues at coordinate 10,980,222 of NC_088248.1, read as the reverse complement.
CTTAAAGCCCAACCACATCTTTTCTCTGCATGAAAGGTCACTTTTGTTTGTTCTTCCTTATTTTGGTGAAGGATAAAGTTAAAAAATGGAGAGGAAACTCAGATAGTAGATGAAACTCCAAAACTACCAAATGCTAGTACTTCTATATAAATGTCTCCATTTACACACCCTTGACTTACTTGTAGACAACTTAGAGCTAGATTTAAAATTTCGTTTATTTGTTTGCTTCTGATTATCTGAGTAAGTGGAATGAACATTTCTTCTTCTGATTGTTTTCTGTGCTGTTTTGGTGTAACTTATGAATTCTGCCATTAATGAAATCATTGTGTAGCAGTTGAGGGGGTAGCTTTTATGTCTTAGAAATTTTAAAGTCGGTTTGTAATCTTTTGTCCTGTTGGATTTGTATGAGTGGGTAAATTTTCGGACAGAGCACTAAGGTATTTGTAAGTCTCTTCAGGGGAATTTCTTACCCATGGGTACACACTTTTAAGTGGAGCTGAGGTTAAGCATACATTTTAATAAGATACAACCTAGTTCCTGTGCTGAAGTTCAGGTTCACTACTTCTCCATCTCTCACTCTGCACATCTTAAAAGAAGCTGGTTCTCCTCCCTGTTCCCTCACATGCTGAACAGAGTGGAAATAATAATTTCTTAACCTGCTGGCTGCACTTTTGCTAATACAGCCTAGGATACTGTTGGCCTTCCTTGCCACCAGGGTGTACTGCTAATTTGTGTTCAATTCTTCATTGACCAGCACTCCCAAACAATTTTCTGCAAAGCAGCTCTTTAGCCTGTTGACCATGTAGTGTTGCATGCGGTTATTCTGCCCCAGATAAAGCACTGTGCACTTGCTTGTGTTGAACTGTGCAAGAGTTTTGTGAGTGTGTTTCTCCAGCCTGTTACAATCACTCCGAACAGCCTTATCCTCTGGAGTGTTGCTGACCGCCCCCTGTCCTTTTGGTATCATCTGCCAACTTGCTGAGAGCGTGCTCTGCCTCATTGCGCAGGCCATTAATAGTGATGTCAAATGGTATTGGTGCCAGTATTGATCCCTGAGGGATGCCAGTATTGATCCCTGAGGGATGCCAGTACTAGCTGGCTGCCAGCTGGAATTCATACAGCTGATCACAACCCTTTGAGTCCAGCTGTCCAGACAATTTTCCACCCACCTTCTAGTCTGCTTATCCAGTTGATATCTCACTGATTTGGCTAAAGGATACTTTGGAAGACCATGTCTGATGCTGTTGCTGATGATAGTGCTGTATATCTATGGAGAAACAAGCTACTAGAGTTAATATTCTTCTGTAAGTAGCAGGATTCTCTTGCTGGAAATGAGGGATCTCTGTTTTAATGGAGGCGATTAACTGGTGGTGGTGTAAAGGAGTAACATGCAGAATGTGTCACAGAGAAGTCATTTAGGCAGGGAGTACACATGGTTAATTCTTAGAAGGTGAATAAATCTGTGTTTTGAAAGAAAAAGATTCCTAATGCCATTTTGAGTGTCATAACAGAATAGATAAAAAGAAATCTGTATTTCTGTGACCACTATAAAAAGGAGCATTTGTGCACATTTTCATTTCTTGTAAGTGTGCCACCAGATTTTCATTAGTTTGGCAGATGTGCTAGTGAAAGCAAGTCTGCAAGCACAGAACCATCTCAGTAAAACTCTGTTGTTTTAGTTTTATTGAGGTTTGGGGATGACATGCAAAACCTGAAAATTCTCTCCTTGGCGAGCTAGTAATTTGACAATTTACATTCTAGAGAGATTCAGCACTCAAGATGAAGGATCTAATGCAGCTTTCAGGACCGGAAATTCTAAACATAGAATTGGTTATCCTTGAAACAAAAACATTTTAAATCTCTTCTGTGGACAGGAGTTGCTTCTGTGTTATTTCCCATAACCCATTAAAAAATTCCTGCCTGGAGAAAACACGTAGTGCTATATTATTTCTTTGATATAGTTTTTTGGAATAGCTTTTCTACCATTTTATGAGGCTGCCCACAGAAATGTAATAGAGGGTGTGAAAAGTTCCCAAAGGCAAATCAGTGTAGATCTCTACCTGCTGTGTAGCAGTCTGTGGTGAGTCATCACTCAAGTCGTTGATTATACATGATGTTGAAAACAGAAAATTAACTGTTTTGCAGCTGGATGTTTTGATAGAATTAAAACATAGCATGCCTTAAACTAGTAAATGAATTGAATTTTTCATCTGGAATGTATCTGTTAAATTGTTATGCTAATATGATGGCCAAAATTGCTGAATGCTGAACAAACTAACACCTGATTTTAATCTCTTTTATTTAAAATCTTTAATGTAGTGAACAGTTTTTTAAGAACTATGCTTTCTCTCACAGCTGAAGAGTATGTGGTTTGTACTAGCAGGATGATTCCTATTTTCACTTTGATTTCATAAGGGAAAAGCTTCACCTCAAGATGATTTTCCTTATCCTCATATTCATTTGTGTTTTATATATTATTGCCTGACAGGTTGGCCTTTTCAGGTTGCATGCTGTGAAATGTCAGTACTAAGGACAGTTGATATCAAAATAGGTTCTTTCCTAGCTCTTATTAAAAATATTGAAAAATGAAAGATTTTTAATTAAGCTACAGAACTGTGCATTATTAGAAACTTGTACTTAAAATAAGAACAGATACTTCTTCCCTTCCCGTACCTAGAAAGACGGTTAGTGCCAATTGAACTTCTGAAATAATATGTGCAATTCATCAGTGGTCACCACAAATGGTATTCAACTCTGAAAAATGTAATTTTTGTTCAAAATTGTTGTTTTGTCTTAATAGTACAGGCTTATATCACAAACTGAGAAAATTAGGTATGACGTTGCACATCTGCATTTGTTTTGTATTAACCATGGGGTTGAGTTTGCCATCTTTTTAGCCCAACCGCTTCAAATATCAGTTTTATATACTTGCTGGCTTTTTATTTATCTTTTTAAACGGTATATCTTAGGAATGTAACTTGATCTTATTGTAAACTATGAAAAAAATTTTTTTTAGCATCTTCATGTGATTGATGCGAAGATTTTTGTGTTGAAAGATGTAAAATAAAAGGCAAGTTACAGGCAGAAATGTTTTTAATGTTTCAGAAAAATACAGTTATTCTCCATAATCAATTCTGTCCTGAGGCGAGGAAAACCTCCTCTTATTTGCAGTTAAAACAGGGCTGATTTGTTCTCCCTTAGACTTATATAGAAAGCTTGCAACTAAGCTTGGGCAATGCAAGACGAAAGGAACAATCCAGTAACCTTTCTTCTGTGATATCCTCCTAGAAAAAGGTAAACACACCTATTCCTTTTTGTTAGTTTGTTTTCTTTGTTTGTGGGTGGTTTCGTTTTGGTTGGTTGGTTTTTGTTTGTTTGTTGTTGTTTTTTTGTTTTTGTTTCTTGTTTTTTTGGTGGTTAAAGACTGACTGTACCTGCAAGGAAGATCTAGGAAGAAGCAACCTGTATAAAAAAAAAAAATTCTATCCACAGGAAAATTTTTGCTTTGTTTAAATCTTGTCTGTTAGTATATGCAGAAATTCTACGGGTTCTCTGAAGGAGCTGACTGTTACCATGTAGAGTTTTCATTCTGTCCATCTGAAGTCCCTAGGATATTAGAAGCTATTTTTTTCGTATTAATGGAAGTCTAGCACAAATTAGGAAGAAGTTCTTATGCCAGAAAAATGGCCTTTATATTTCTTGTTCTGTTTTCATCTTGTTTATGGTTAAGTTTTCAAAGACAAAAACTTCTCTCCCAGTGTTCAGTAATTTTTTTCTAGAGCTAGATCAAAGTTTTTAATGAGCTTTATTAATAATATGTTAGCAGTTTTGTCTCTCCCCATTTTCCTAGCAGATGTAAATCTATTAAGACTGGCAGATTTACCAGCAGTAATTTTTATTTGTAATCATCCAAAACCACTGCTTACTCATCTTGGCCATATTTTTTTAGTGTCTGACCAGTTGTATTTTATAAATAACAGTTGTGGAGACATTGCATCACTTTTCCTGAACTGAAGCTGCATATATTTATGTTTATAATTTAGTTTGTATCTTTGTGACAGTTAGGAGCTTTGTAGCTGCCTTGAGTATATCACATAACATGACAGAGAAGATAAAATGTGGTTGAACAGATAGGAGCTCTGTGATTACAGCCTGGCAAGAAACTGAATAGTGTACTCCAGCATTCTTCTCCAGTTCTTGTTTGATGCTGTTTTTTAGGGTCACTGAAGTCAGTCTTCCTCCTTGCCACTTGGTCCCAGTCTGCTTGCAGTCTTTTAGTCTTCTCTTTCACTGGACATGTAAAGTGAGCTGATACTGCACAATACTAGAAACTGAAAACCTCAGATTTCTTCTATCCAGCGTTAGGAGGGGATTGTCATAAGTTATTGGAGGGTGTATTGTTTTATGGAGCAAGTGCCTACACAGAAAAGCCTGCTGACATTCAGGAAAGAAAAAGAACATAAATGTTTGGCAGTGTAGCTTTGCTTCTTCCTTCCCAACTCCAAAGAAAAGAAGAGTGACAAATATAATGAGGAAAAAGCAAAGCATGTGACTTGTCCTCTAGTCCTGGAGTTGGTGGAGTCTGTGATAAGACCGTAACAGTGTAGCACAATATAAATTCTTCCTCTTGGGTCAACTTTCCCCACTCTGTACATTGCTGGTGAGACCCATTTTCTTGAGAGTGGAAGGCAAAGTCTAGCAAACATATGGCATGGAGCACATGTTTACATCTTCAGTATTTCTTGAAACTCAAAGGCAAGCTAGACATCACTATTTTCTGTCTGTCTTTCATGATCTTTTTCTTTTCCTTTTCTAATATTTTTATTTTTCAGTGTTATTCTGCAGACATTCACTCCATACTCATGCATTTCCTGGGTAGCTTGTGAGTCTTTACAAACCTTTGATTTATTTTTGCACTGCTTTGCTCATCTATATCGTCTGTCTTCTCCTTTTAGTATTTTTAGTGCCATGTCATTCATAACCCTGTTGTTTTCTTTTCGAAGATTTTTCATATCTTTTTTGTGTCCTTCTTAGTACTTTTATATATTTATTTGAAGCTGACACTACTTACTTTCATCCAGTGTGGAATTCAGTCCTTGTTTTTCTCCTTTCATTTTCTATTGATGGAACCCAATCTCATGGATTTTTACAAACATAAACATTTTAGTGATGTATTTCAGCTGGTAGATAAACGAAAAAAACAGCATTTGTTGTCTATCATTAATTCTTGCAAAGTGTGGACCAGATTGTTCTCTTAGATATACAGAGCTATTAAAAGATTAGATAGGAATATCTTATGCATTTGAGGGAAATTTTTGTCTGTGAAACATAAGCAATTATGAGAAATGGGAGAGTTAAAGTGTAACATATATGAACTGAATTTAGAAGAAAATCCTTATTAATTGTGACTTCCCAGTTTTGCGTCTTCCTTTTCTTTCATTGTCAAATTGGCAGATAATTGAAACCTATCAATAAAAAACTGCAAGGGAAAATGAGTAAGAAAAAGGTTGTTCAGTATTTATAACAATAAATTGAGGCCCACTCATTGGTGGCAGCAGTTTACAACTCTGCAGTTATGTTGTAGAATTTATTTCAACAAGATCAGAGTTCAAAATGGCAACAAGCAATTTAACCGAAGAAAACTGATGAGTACCGATTAAACACCGTGGTGTGGAAGCAGACTGCTGCTCAGAAGAGCTCCAACCTCTGAATGATTGCTGAAGTCAAAACAATACTCTGGGAAATGTTAACACTGTATTTGGCCTTTCTTCATATGTAGCCAGTTTCCTCTGTGGGTTTAACTTACACGGCCACTCCGAAGTTTACAGAAAATGTGAATTAAGTCCTATACAACTGGCAGCACAAGCAGAAAAATATTTTTGTTTGAAAGCTTAAATTCTTATGTCCTCTTGAAAACAAGCATGATGAGTGACCAGAACTCTGATTGTTCCAGTGCAGCTTCAAGCCACAGTTCCTTTTCTAGTCACCCAAAGGCTCTGGACTTTGCACCACAGCTGCAGGAAGCTTCATTTGGTCATGGAGCGGGACATGCAAACTTGACTCTGTTGGACTACCAAGTCACTAACAAACTTGTCCAGATAGTGAACCCAGGGACTCTCAAGTCAAGTCAGAAAATGGTAAATGCACTTTTTCGGGATTTGAAGGCTTCTTAGCTAGATTCTAACTATTTAACCACTCTTGGTTTGTAAGCTCTATTACAGCTTACAGCCATTTAATCAAGCTTTTCAAAATGAGAACTTTTCAAAATAGACTGATCTCCAGAGAAGCTGAGGGACTATTGCTGTTCTGTATAAAGACTTAACCAGTTAAGACAGTTGTGCTCCATTTGCAATCAAGGGGACTTGAAAGAAAAAGTCAGGTTTAGTATCAGAAGGCAGTGCTGGATGAAGTACTGCAGTATGAAGAAGCAGTTTTTATCATTCTGGACATTTCATTAGTTTATTAAACTGTAGGGCTTTCTGTTATTTTGGTCTTCTCCCCGCCTCCTGCTTATCTGTAATGCACAGTGGGTCTTTGCTATTTAGCTTTGTTTTTCTTTCTTTGCTATTATGAAATTTTAAAATAGATACTGTCTCTATAAACTTAACTCTAACTTCAGTTTATTTCACAATGTTGCTCCTGATAAGATTTAAATTTCTAGTGGCTCGAATGAACAAAAGTATTTGGTAAGGTAATCCAGTGCTCTTTGACCTATGAAAGACTGAAGTCTTTTAAAACTTCTATAGCAAATATTAATATATTTTTATTCATAAAATATATAAACTTTATTAGATAAATTTTGTATTTAAAACTCAAATTGATAATGGGAAATCTTTTAAATGTGTGTAAGAATTAAAAGCTAGTTCAACAGAGAGTGCTTAACTACTGTCAGTTTTCTGACTAATTATTAACTATCTACTGATCTAAGGGAGTTAGTCTTGAAGAAAACATCTAGGGAGAGATGAAAGCAAGGATGGAGCTGTTGGAAGCCTGAACACTATGCTAGGAGCTAAAAAAGTGGGAAGGACATATTGTAAAGTCTGTCACTTTCTAGCACATATTAATAGATAACTTGCTTTATTTGGAACTGGATCCTGAAACTTCTTACTGGATGTGTCTCTTCCACAAACCAGAAAGAAGTAAATTTTCTCTCCCAAAATTGCACTAAAAAAGAGAAGTGGACTTTCCACATAGGAATTTTATGCTTGTATGGAATACTGCAAATTTAGCTGTGGAGACCATTGGAATACTTGGAGCCAAGACAAAACTCTCGACTTTGCCACCGCCTTTTTGATGTTGCTATAGCATGGTTAGAAAAAGAATTGTTATGTCCCCTACTCTTTTACTGACTTGCTGGTGATTTAATTCATCGTAAACCAGAGTAATTTTCAGAGAGGTGAGGTGGGGAGGGACTTGAGCAGTATCTTTTCTGCTGTGGATGAGTAATCTCATATTTGAGGTGTTTGTATACGATGAATATTGATATGATTTCTTCCACCTATAGTTTGTATACCTCCTGATCCCTTTAGAGATGTGCTTTGAGAACACACCTTAGATCATGTCACCAGCAGATTTCAGACCCATTTTGTGAATACCAGCAAGGTGTAGGAATGAGGTAAGTCACTGAAGTGCCATTTAGAAAGACTGAAGCTCTTTGGTCATTGATCAAAAGCAAAAATTTAGATACCTAGTAATTTTGATTTTGCACGTATGAATACCGAGAGATCATGAGCAGTTTCCACTCATAGAATTGCATACTTAGCTGCTATGTAAGCCTAAAATTTGGATTTATGATTGAGTTGTGAGTGTATCCTACCTTCGTGCATCTAATTCAAAGGAGGTAATAAAGTATCTTCTAGTTATTTTAAGAGCTCTGACTTGTTATCTGCATAGATGTAACTAATCATATGTATGCCTTCTGATTACTGATTATATGTAGACTGTCACATAAATGACAGATTATACTTTAAAGTGCAATAACAGGTAAATCCTATGTGAAGCATGCCAGAGGAAGTAGTTCCATTTCAATAATTTAAAGCAGTTCCTAGGAAGAAAGAGATAGGGGAGTCATGTGTGTGTCATAGTTCAGAAGTAATGAAATTTAGTGCAGTAACCTTTCCTCTAGCATATGAGTTTTCAAAAGGAGAAATGAAGCAGATCATTTTGATGAATTCTATTAGCTGAGGTAAATCAACAAAACGTCCCTTCTGCTGAACTAGGCATTTTTCGCACTAGGCAAATTATTTTCTGGGCTAACCACAGTTTTCTTTGGAAAAGAATGCAATGTAGGTTGTATTAACACAGTTTTGTGATTCTGATGTCAAATGGTAGACAACTCAAGTCCTTCTTAAATGAAAAATACCTGCATGCATGAAAGACATAACAAATGAGAAAGTATGACAGCATTTAAAAGAGACCAGCATTTTTCTGTGTACAAATAAACTTCAGTGTGAACTTCAGTATCTCCTAAAGACCAGTGCTTTAGGCCTTACTTTACTTAGCCAGTAAGTAGGATTTAATGCCATGAAAAAAATTCTGAGCACTAAGGCAAGCAGTTAATGCAAAACTGACTACTGCATGAGCATCACAGGGATTTTGTTTTGCTTTTCTTTGAAGCACTGGCACAGGCAAGATAGCAGACTTTATGCACCAATGATCTGATAGGGTATAGCAAATCTTGTCTTCCTTTGAAATTTTTCTGCATGTATGGTTATCAGAATAAAGAGATTTAAAGGAGCTATAGGTGCTAGGTCTTTTATCTCTTATTCTTATTTCAGCTCTCTAAAGCAAAGGTAAATTATTTTCCTCCAAGAAGACAGAAACCATCTAAAAAGTTGAGCATATTAAACGATGTTCTCTCAGATCTAAATCAGTGTTGGAGGACAGGAAGATAGGGTGAGTCAGAAAGTCAGTTTTCTGTGGAGTTTAAAGCCAACATGAGTATGTCTGTATGCTTGATACTAAGCCAACTATTGCCATCTGATCAGAATAACTGGCTTCCATCGAAAGCTAAGGGAAAAGGAAATAAAAGCAAGTGAAAACTGGAACAGCTACAGGAAAAATGGGTGAAATCTTGGACATTGCTGGGCAGGAAAGAACATCCAAATGCTTCCTGTATGGAGTGGTAGAGCTTGTTACAGCATAGTCTGTAATCAGAAGAGAAAGAGGAGAGCAGGTTGGCTTTTCTTGCTGTTGCTAATGTGTCCCTGGAAGAATGGCTTACAGTTTTCACAGGTGCTTATGAGAAGCAGTCTGGAAAGAATAACTTGATCATGAAATCTGCATATTTCCCTACTCTACCTTGACATGTAAGTCTCTGTAATTTCTACAGATATACGGAGATGATAGTGTGGGAAGGGTTTTGAGCAAGTTATTACAAATAATAGTCTGATACAAACAGAAAGCATAATATTAATTCCGCAAATTTGTTCTTCTTAATTCTGTTCCAAGTAGTCTGGATTACTTTAACTCAGGTACATCTTAAAGATTATAAACATTCCAATATTCAAGGATTCTGAGAATATGCAAGGTATGGTGCTTGAGTCAAGCAACGCTTACTTGAAGGTTTGGTGTTATTGGGCGGTTTGGGATGAAGCTGGGAGTATACAAATACACCTGGTAATTCAGGTAACCTATGAATTTAAGAATGGAAGGCCATACTTTCCAAACCAGCCTCACACTGCATTAAAAAACAAACAAAAAGACAAGCACTCCACTCCCCAAAAACTCAAATATTCAAAGTTCAGTAGCCTTGGCAAATAAGTGTGCATGTTTAGAAGACTAATACTGAAACACCTGTGCTGGAATAGACACTGTTATAGTTTACTAGTCCTGGAGTGTTTTGTTCTGTCAGTCTGTGAACTCGTATTCTATACTATATCATGTGTCAGAACTCCATTTCACTTGTACAGTCCCTCTGGTTTCCCATTTCTGAATTATGGTTTTCTCTATTCCTTTTATATGGGGAATTCTCTGTGATAAAAGTAATACATGGTACATTATGTCTTATGTTTCTGATTGGAATTTTTTCCCATTTTTAAATTATTACCTTTTGTTTCTGTCCTGTGGAGAAATGATTTTACAGATTTGCTGTTTGTGTTTTGGTGGTGTGGTTTTTTTGGTTGTTGTTTTTGGTTATGTGTGGGTGGTTTGGTTTTGTGGGGTTTTTCTTCGTGTTGTTTTGGTTTTCTTGTTGGTGTTGTTGTTTTTAATTTTTTTTTCCTATTACTAATTCTACTCAGGCACTAAATTAGGGAAAAGACCAACAGTTTTGGGAAAAAAATCTGTGTTCTTATTATACTTGAATTAATTAAAATATGGTTATATTGCACTCTTCTCAGTTTCTTGATTAATTTAATTCAGCAGAACTCAGAAATCTCTTAATATGAAATAGCTAGTTAAGACTGCCTGCTTACCTGAGTTTGGCATGGGAAAGTATCACAGGCTTAGTTTAGAGATTTACTTTTAAACAACTCTTGTCCTTATAAAAACTCTCTTTTTATTCATGGTTTTGTTAGAATGTAAATAGGAAGGGGATCATTCTGGAAAATTTCTCATCTGAACCGAATTCGTATCCTAGAGCTCAACAGTGAATGTTCCTTATTTTTCTAAAGGCACAAAGGACATTGGGAACTCCTCATACACTCTTATTCTATGACAGCCGCCGTTCTGTTTGGCCTAATGAAATCCTTAGCACAGTAGAGCTGGAGCTCTGAAGTTCAGGGACATGCTAGGAGAATGAAGAATAAATAATTTATGTAACTTGAACTGTTTCAAAGCTACCATAGCATGGAGCTTAACATTAGAAACAAATTTATCCCTGTTTCTAAGTATAATGACACTCTTAGAAGGTTTAGCTGTTCAAGAGCTCCATTCTAAGATGTGTAAGGGTTTATGTAGAGGATGAGCAGTTTGTGAGACTTGGCCTTCATCCTGTGGGTAATCATATGGTATTATGCAGGAGTGTTAAGAGGTAAGGGGATGTGGAATTTAATAAGGATTTGGAAGATTAGTAGATTTGTTGCTGGGGGAAAAAACATAAAGTCATGGAACCATTATTAGATAAGGTACTGGAATAGCCTCTGAAAAAGTATGTTGCTGTTGCATATAATTTTCCTGAAACTCAGCTGATGCACACAAGATTTGCTATGACTAATAAGATTGTAACGAAACAGAATACAGACATTTTTATTGTAATTTAGTGAGGCATTTTTTGATCCTTGATTATCCTGAGGGTTCACTGTCCAAGGCTGAAAGTGAATGACATGCTCTAAAAAGATTTTGGTCCCTGTGAATGTAGAAGGTGAATAGAATATAATTCATTTGCTCATTGGGGCTGCATATATTAGTTTTATCTCACTGCTATATTTCTAGGCAGTGTTAAAAAGGTATGTTATTTCTCCCAAGTTGGATGGCAGCAGAGGCTCAACTGATTAGTGTAGATCTATGCATGGTTTGTAAATAAAGAAAATAAAATAATAATAATTAAAAAATCTGACAGCCCTTTAGACAACCCAATAAGCAATCTTAACAGAAAAGGAAGGAATTAAACTTCCTTCTTAATTTCAGAGATTATTCCCCCAGAATAATGATAAGGCACACTATTGGACAGGGTAAATTGTGGAAGCTTCTCAGGTTATCCTCACAGCTTCTGAGGACACAAAGAGAAGCTCATTCAAGACCACTGCATTACACTCACAGCCTTGTTAAGGGGAACAGGAAAACACTTTATATACAAAGCCAAGAATTTATTGCTAATCTAATTAACATCTTAACAATTTAATAAATACAACAAACGCTTACTATTAACACTCCAATTACAATGCTAGTAGCACTCCCAGATCAGGCCTAGCTATTAAAGCAGAAACATGCTGTCTAAGTATATTCAGAGCTTTTTCAGCTATGTTCACTGGTGACATGCATTTATATCAAGGGTTGTGTTTTGTGGCAATCACAGCTCTTCCTGTACTGCTTATTTTCCCGTACTACATACATGTCCAGCACACCGCATTCTGATCCTTACCCCTGACTGCATCAAGTTACCTACCTTCTTCTGCCTGCCTTTGCTCTCTTGTCAGATGGAGTCGCTGAAATAGAAAGCTTGGGCAAAAGATTATCTTGTTGAGCTTATTTCATTAAAATGTTTTGGCAGTTTTTAAAATCCACTTTACACTTTGATCTTAGGCTTCATACTAATGCTGGAATATATCTAAGGTAATAAATCAAGATGGAAATGCTGTACTGAACATAATGGACATATGCTCAAAAGAACAGTCATTGCCATACTTGTATGGAAAGAAATTAAATTGAAACAATATGCCTGATTGTGCTAATTGGGATAACTGTTGTTTGGAATGCTTAATAACTTTTTTTTTCCTCCTCCAAAAGTGAAAGAACAGTTGACTGTCTAATATGGTCATGCAATTACTGCAACTTCATGTTGCCATGCTGGGGCATGCACAAATGACCAGTTCGACATTTAACTCTCCATTTATGCATGTGATTACTATAACCCATTGTTATGGTGATGCCAGTTTGGCACAAGTGTGCATCTACTAATGAAATCTAATGATGAGCTACCTTTATGTGAGAAAATTTCTTACACTGAAAGGGAAAGGTTTAGTGTTTCACACACAAGGACATTCTCTTTGGCAGAATTTCGTGATCTCTGAATTCATCCTTTAACATAGCAGCATTCATTCTGATTAATTCACTGTATCTGTATCCCTCAGGTGGATTATGAAACTTCGCAAAATACTGATTGTATTTGGTTTTCCTGTAGTGGAAGTACAACTTCCCCCTATCAGAGATGTTAGACCAGAACGATACCATGACTCATTCTTTTGTCTCCCATACAGGGAAATCTTTAACAGCTCACATCCCATTTACTAATGCGGAACGAAAACACCCTTGTCTCGTTACAACTGCAAATGTTTTCTTCATCAAAGTCCCATGGAAGACCAGACAAAGCCTCTTTTTTTCTCCATGCTTGGTAAGTACCAAGGTCAGCATCTGCTTTTTCACCATTGGTTTAGCAAAACTTTGCTTCTGAATATCAAGTGGTTAAATCATTGAACAGAAGGAGCGCCCTAATGACTGTCTTTTCCAAGGTTATTAGCGGCTTTTATGAGCTTTGACTAATTCTTATGATATATTTTCAGTAGTCTCAAATGTTTCACTTTTCATTGATAACATAAAGCAACAATAAAGTTATTGTTCAGCCCCCGTGTATATCTTTTAGAACCTTAATCAGTCAGGCTTGTTAATGTTGAGTGACACGTAGCAGTAAACCACAGATCTGAGTTTTAATTCCCTTATTTTTGTTTAATATTTATTTGTTTAAGGAAATGACCCAAGTTCATTCTCGTAAATGGTGCCTTGCTTTTGCAGTAGATGGAGAGATCAATTTTGATAAGGTTATCCACACAGAGTATAGTTAATTATTATTAGTGTAAAGTTTTCAGTGTATTCATTTTGCATTTTTACCTCTTGTTCAGGATCCAAGTAGAAAAAAATTACTGAAAATCCCTAATCGTGTCAGTTATTGGTATGGTTCAGTATTGAACTAACTGGCTAACAATATCATATTACCTTGGTCCTCCGCTTCTTAGTATGAGTCTTTTATTCCTTTAATGAACTTTAACCAGGCAAGCAGAGCTAGCTTGCTGGGACTAACATCTTCTGCCTCTGTACATTTGTTGCCCTCTGTGAAACTGTAAAGAGGCAGTGTGATAACTCCAGTCTGCTTTAGGCCTCTCTTGATTGATTTTCTGTGAATTTTAAAGATCGATCTTCTCAAATTGCTAGCCTGAGTCATAAATGGTTCTGAAATGATCACTGCATCATCCATTCTTTCTTAACATGATACTGTCCCTAGTGGACCTGCTTGAATTAACACAGCAGCTTCAGTTTCCCATTAGTTGCTGGACAACTTCATATTAAAAAGTGTTCTTCATTTGAGACAAAAGATATCGGACACAAAGCACAAAAATTTTTCTCATTCCAAACTCCAAGAAAAGGACTGTTAGCATAGAGGGAAACAGATCTTGTCTTGGACTGAGCCAGAAATGTTAGCATCTAGCCCTTGTTTCTAGTTGTCTGAAGCGCTGTGTGCCTCTGCAAGAGTCCAAATGGCCCTTCCCTGCTTGAATAGATCATGCGACTGTAAGTAGGACCCTGCTGGTGCAAAAGACGGATCATAAATCTTTTCCTGGGGGAGATGTGAATGAGGTTGGAGCTACCAGGTCACGGTGGGACCTGGGTCTCTTCCCTGGAGATGCTGTGGAATTAATCTCCTGTTTGTCATACTGGAAACACACACTGGTAGGTCCTCAGATTCTGGAGTGCACCTCAACTCTTTTCCCCACTAGCATCCTGAGATCTGTCACGTAGGGTCAGAGAGGCTGGTTATTCATCTCATCACTGTAACCCTTATGCTCTAGCAGGCCTAAGAAAACTTACTATTTTTTTTTCTTCTCCCTAGCTTTCAAGAGTTTTACAGCTGGTTGCCTATAAAACTTCTGCTGTCTGGGGTATCTGGCTTTGTTATATCTAGTTGCTCTAAAACCTCAGGAGACATTCCAAACACAGTGTGGCTGGATAGCTGGAAAACAAGACCATGATAGATGTATAAATAAGTCTTGTGCAGCTGGTTGCCAGTCTGATTTTCAAGTATCTTTTTTTCCTTTGAATGTGTTATGGAAGTCAAGAAGTCCCTTAGAAGAAATTGCCTTTTAAAAACAAAGAAGTCCCTTGCCTTCTCCCTGCCCCAAAACAAAATACAACAAAACAAAATTTTTTAAAAAAAAGGAAAAAAAAAAAAAGGAAAAAAAAAAGGGGGGGGCGGGGAGAAGAAAAAAAGAAAACCCAACCAACGAAAAATCCTGAAAACTCCAAACCAGGATATTTTGAGAATGTGTTTTTATTGTTTCATTGTTATAACCAGAGTATATTTAGCCTAAATTTAAGTATGTTTTATCTGAGGATTGGTGAATTAAAAAAATGTAAAATCTGAATGAATAAAAGAAAAAGGCACAGGCAAATCTAATTATCTTTCCTTCCAGCCCATGATCCCCAACTAATTGGTATATAAAGCTGGATTGGAACAAAGAAAGATATTTCAGAACAGATCGTTTTCCTGATGAAGACAGGGGTGGGTGGGCAGGGAAAAAGCTTCAGTTTCTACATATTAAAGTTCCTATGAAGACAGAGTTTTAATTCTGAAGGGGAAAACTAAGGGCTGAATTTTGCCCTCAAATATTTTAGGCAGGAAATCTTTTCTTAGAGTAGTATGCAGATTTCATTGTTTATTGATGACTGCCAAAGGTGTTCAGTTCCATAATACCAGCCCACCGCTTGTTCGAAGGTTACAATAAAGATTCCCTTTTGAACAGAATGGCTATTTGCTAGATGGAATAGTAAAAGTTATATTAAAAGCATGAGGCAAAAAGATGTGTGATTTTTTTCGACCTACTACATTTGACAA
Source organism: Caloenas nicobarica (assembly GCF_036013445.1). Lineage (NCBI taxonomy): Eukaryota > Metazoa > Chordata > Aves > Columbiformes > Columbidae > Caloenas > Caloenas nicobarica. The sequence goes on along the minus strand of NC_088248.1, from coordinate 10,964,738 downwards.
GCATTCTCCAGCTCCCACCCACTCCACCCCCCACCCCACTCATGCTCACATAGAGAGATTAGATGACTAATATTTTGGTGTGGCCAGAGCTCTATGTTCAGCTGAAGTACAAATGAACACTACATCAACTCTTGTAATGTGCTCAAACATCCTTATTGGGGTTAGAGGATTCAGCCATGTGAGCGGTTCAACGTTGCAGTGAAATATAGTCCCTAGATAAGCCTGATCCAAAACTTGCAGATGTTCTGGAATACCTTTTTGCTTATTTTGGTTAACATCCCTTCTGGATTCTGTTTCTGTGGAGCAGCTGATGGGAGGGAATTGACAAAGGGAGCTTCCTTTCCTCTCCACCATACTGGCAAAGGAGAGAATAGCCAAAATGCAACCTCACGTGGACAGGCTGGATTTTCTCATTTCTGGCTCTTCATAGCCAAAGTCAGCACTGTTAAACTTCTGTTAAGAATCCTTCCAACTTTCTCTCTAACGTAATAGACCTAGTACTAGCCTTTCTGAAATGTTACCTTTCGGCTTAAAAATTGAGGGAATAATATGGACCCTCCTCAAAACCTGACAGACTTTATTATGTCTTAAACTAGAAAGAGGTAGACAGGGAAAGTGCATGAGGAAATGATGTTCAGAAAGGTCAAATTAAGTTAATTGGGTGCAGCATGCTTTAGCAGTCAAAAGGTCTGGTTTATTGTAGTGATGTTACTGAAATGTTTACTGTGTCATTAACAGACAAGTTTGTTAAACTCTCTAAGACTTTATTCCTCATGTATTAAATAGAGTGTTTGACTGCTTTGTTATCTTAACTCGTTGCATGGATAGCATGAAGGATAGGAAACTCTGTGTATATGAATATATATGTAATCCTTCCTTAAGGCTCAAAATACATTTACTTGATCTTTTTTTCCTCCTCATTCATAATGCCAAGGTCACAATATGGGATCATTTTAGGTACCTTAAATTATGACTTTAGCAGAGAAATAAGAAACAAAAATTACCGTACGTGACATTTTGTAGCATTTCGGGCTGGGTTAACTGCAGTAAATCTATATCTTGACTGCACAGACATGCCTCTAAGCAGTTGAGTTTTGAGGTCTAGGATCAAGTACCTAAAATGTATGTTTACACTTTGCTATGTTCTAAGGACATCCGTTCAACAAAATATTCTTCAGCCTTTTCTCTTGTCACCATAAATTGCTGAGTCCTCCTGGGTCTTTTAAACAGTTTGGGGTTTTATTTGTTTATTTGGTGGTTTTTGTAGTGTTTTTTGTTTGTTTAAGTGGTCTGTAGTGTTCTTGCAGAACAGAAATTAAATCAATGGAAAATTGCATTATTTGGTAGTGTTTTTGATCTTCACCTATACAAGTGTCCGGTGTTTGAGTCAGATTTTTTTCATGCTATTAACTGTCTAACCAACTGAATGCTCAAGCATAATCAAGTTGATTATATTCAGGCAGTTGAAAGTTCAATGCAAAATGAGAAACAGGATAGCAATTATCTTTCTAAATTCCTTTACATGAACCACAGGAGGTACTTGTGCTCAGGACTGGAGTCCTGGGTAATTTGCATCATCAACGCAGTTTTGGTTTTAGTTTCCTAATGTGTTTTGTAAAAAATTCAGCATGGAAATGATAGAAGTAAATTTTTACGTTAATCCTCCGATTACGAGCAGGAGATGCATGTGATTTCAGCAAATAAAAGTCAAGTAGTTAAAATTCTGAGCTGTGAAAATGCCAGACAACTGCTTGTCTCAGGTATTCATTAAAAACAGATTAAAAATGAACCTTGGCAAAGAAAATTATTTTGCAGCCAAGACACAGAAAGAAAGCGTAGTGGCTATAGTAATGTTTTCTTCTTTTTTCATTAGAGTAAACTAAACTCTTGGCTCTTATGTACCATACCACACTCCTGTTGCACCTCTTACTACATTTCAAAGGTGTTGCCATCCAGAAAATTTTTAATGTGGGGAAGTGTACTCCTGTATCCAAAACAGAGAGCTTGGGAAAGAGGCAGCTTATGAATTCTCATTGGCAACAGTACAAAAGGCTCGGAAAGTGCCTACGTATTAAAAATATGGGATTAAATTAGGATTTTTAAACACTTTGGTTTGTAGGCCTTTCAATATATGTGATATTTCAATATGTGGTATATGTATCTTTTTAGTCCTCAGTCTTTTATCCTTAAAACATATGTTCTTATGAAGGCTCCCTTGTAACAGCACATACGTATTTGGTGCAAAGAACATGTGTATCAAAATCAGTAAGTTGACATTTAGAAATTATTATCCTTGTTTTCTAGAAAATATGTGCAGGCAGAAGAGATAAAATCTTGCAGACCTTATCAGGCAAAACTGTTCATGTTAGTAGAAAATTGGCTTGAGTACGGACTGAAGAAAGGAACTACTGAATTGTTATTAAAATTAAATTCATAAGATTTTCTTATGACAGAGGTGCAAATAGGTTTGGGTATTTTTTGTCTGTAGTTTGACTTCAAGGTGGATAATTGATTATTCGGTCATTATTAAAGATTTTGTACAAAATAGAAGACCATCAATAATAGTGCACACTTTTTCAGAACACTGTCTAGCTTAGCTGTTAGAAACATATTAGATAAGTTGGAAAGTTCTCACTTCAAATGCTCCCAATCTGAAGGGGATATATATTTCTTCACCTTGGTGGGGGATATTAGGGTGACTTACTAAATACCTGGAGCTACTGTGTGGGCATATTGTAGGCTAAATGTCACGTGGTAGATTCCTCTGACCAGTACTAAGAAAAGGACAGTAGAATTTTTTTTTCATCTTGAGACTAGACTTAAAGGATGTACAAAAATTAACCATATATGAAATACAGAATCAATTTAGGCTTTATCAGCTTAATAAAGGATTAATATATTAGAACAATAATACAGGTGTAAACGCTGGGGTTTTTTAAAAACTAGGTTTCATTTTTCTTTTTCCAGTAGATGTAAACCAATTGTTTTCATACAGGTAAAATGTGGGGTTTTTTTCCAGTAGTGACTTTAAAAAGGTATAATTTTAACAGTTTTACTACAGAGAAGTATTCTCTTCATAAAGGTGACACATAAATGCTATGAAGTACTGAGGTCCCAAATACATTCGAATGAGTACAATGACATTCCCATTGTGTGCGTAGGTTAAATGGTAGCCATGTGTTCTTTCTTTTTTAATTTTAAAATATTTTTTACTAAAAAGAAAAAAAGAAAAACAAACGTGGTTCAAGTTAGATATGCTTATATTAGAAAACATACTAGATGCTATTGCTGAGGCTTTTTGCTAAGTTTGTTTTAGAGCTAGGAGTTTTGGCTCTGTATTAACTTGGAAATTTTACCGTACCGTTACACGTTTTCAACCACCTTGACTTGGTTCACTCAGAATCTAATGAAATTCAGTCTTGACACAAAGCTTAGATAAATTTAAAGAAAGGAAAAAAAAAAACCAAACTGCTTTCATCTATACAGCTTTATGATCTGTCTTCTACAAAGAGCACATGCTCCTTTAAAAATATGGGGTTATAGGCAATGGAAGAATTGTTCTATTGTCTGGCTGATCATACAAACAGGAAGAGATTAATGAAGTCATGTGATGAGTTGAACAAGTTCAAACCAGTGGGTTTTATTTCACAACACTTGTAAGATAGCACTTCAGAAAAACTGTGAAGTCTTGCTCCAAACCCTCATGGTGCTGAAAAAGTAGATTGCTTTGAAAGGCTTGAACCAAGACCTAATTCCCTATTTTCTAGATTGTCCTTCACATGTTTTTCTGATCCTCCTTGTTGATGGAAAGTTGCTTGGTAACAGTGGATGATGATTGGTAGTATGGATATTCTGATGGAAATATGTAATGTAAACGTTATCTTCTAGAAGATACAGACTCTTGCTGGTAAATTTTAGTTCAAAGTAGAGATCTAAATACAAGAAAAAGTTAATCATAATTAACAGCATGCCATGATTCCTTCTGTAAATTGGCATTTATTACACTGAGGATTATATTCTCCTTTGCTTAATGATTCATAACGTAAATATGAAAAATGAATGCATATGTATTATTTCTCGCATAAATACATTTTCAAGCAAATTATATGGAAATTCTTACCCATTCAGTGATATTTTCTGAACAATTATATTTCAAGGCATTTGACCAAAATGTTGCTCTATGAATTTCAAGTGTATTAACTATTTTTGGGTTTAGTTTTCTAAAATACCTGATACTCAACCTCCAACTAAAGAACAAAACAAACAATGGAGTATAGATGAGAAGTGTTCCCTCTCAGTAGCTATCAATTGAAAACCCTTGTTGTAATTACTTGTGGTTAATATTTGTGAAACTGTGGGTATGATTATAAGTACATAAATGTCTGTTTTGAATGAGCTAGAGATTTCAAAAGGTATAGCAGAAAAGGACCTGATTTAATGTTGTCCAGAACCAAAATCACCTTAGAACAATGTTTATATGTTTGTTTAGCTTGTACCTATTATCGACCACAAGTTTAACATGTTTTAATAGGGCATTCCTCTACAATTTTACATTAAGTCCGCCTTCCTTACCTACTTGTATTTCAGATGAGTCACTTACCCCACTAAAAATTAATTTCCCACAGTCGTTTTTAATCATTTCTCAAACGTAGGAATCTCCTAAGCATAAATGAATACTTTGACATGGGGGTTCCCATCTATTCCAAAGCTTTTGTGTTTTGAATTCAGTGCAAGTTTTATTCACCAAGGAGCAAATACCTTCTCAGAATTATTTGGTGGGATACTCCAACATCTATAGAAAGAGTAATCCACTGCAGAACTTGAAAAAACTTCTCTTTCCAAGAAAGAACCATCTGAAATTGTTTCTCTGCATAAAGCTTGTCAATATGTTCTCCATCTTGCTTGACAGTCTCCAGCACTTTCCGTGGGTAACACAAGTGTGGTAAGAATACAAAGTACTCCATGTTCTCAGGCAAAAAGACACTGTTAAAGACTAAATTGTCAAAAGAAAAATTGTTAAAACATGTCGATAAGTAAAACAGCAACAATCACAACGACCAGATGGTGCTCATAGAAAACTTAAAAGAATTAATCATTTTGTTCTGTAGGCTGGCAGTAAAAATATGTATGCTATATTTAAATGAAGATACTTTACTGAAGAGTTTCAGTGTAATTGGCATTTTCTTAAGACTCTTTGTCAAACTCTAGGCCAGAGGATTCATAATGAGATAAGTTGATTCAGACATTAGGTGATGGCAATTTAGAGAGCCTCTTTGAACAGCGGTAGAAGAGGATCCAACCTGAGTTGGGAAAACAGTCACTGACAGTTCCATGGGTTTTTTCAATAGTGGCTTGTATAGTACAAACCTTCCTCCCTTCCTTGTCTTTCCTGTTGAAAATTTAGCCCTTGTGGCATCATCTGGTGAAGTTTTTGATAGAAGACTTTAAGTATGAAACAAAATAATTAAATCAGACTGTGCAGTCTGTTGGAAACCTAAGATATTTTAGTATTTTGTAAGTTATTGTTGTGAACCTTGATTTCAGTGATACTCCCAGTGGTTTCAGTAGATCCATGATTCTTAGATTTAAGAATCCAAACTATTAGTTCACTGTTACTTTAAGTATCAGGTTACAGTTTAGACGGCTGTGAAAACCTTTTTCATACTTTTAGACAGTTTTCTGTGTTTTCACCTTTAAAATATATTTAAAGACCCATTAAACAATTGCTTGAAATTTCTACCACAATAATTTGGATGCTTACTCATTGCAGTTTGTCTCTTCCCGAGCTTTATAACATGTGCTACTATGTATTCTAGAACTTAAACAGAAGTGTAAGATTTTTGTTGTCTTGCACTCTCTTGCTGAGAGTATTTTGTTTGCACAGTCTGGCTGAATGATCTGGTGCATCTTCCCTTCTTGCTAGGGCTATTCCTTAGCCTACCAACAAGTAGAGACACTAGTCATAAATACTTATTTTAAGGTTTATCACAGAGCCATTGCTTATTACTTTCAGATACATATTCTTTTTCAAAGCTTTGCATTTCTGGTTCGTGTTTGATGGAGAAATGTATATTCTTATATTCAGAAATTAAAAGAAAAAACAATCCATGCATAGGACTAGGAATTCCCCAGTGGTCTTCTCTGGATCTTCCTCATGATGTCTGGATGAGTTCTGCCTAGAACACATGAGATGTGCTCATGGCTGCCTGGTACTTCTGCTTGCTGTGAACTCTCTGTTTGCAGATGTGATTTTGTGACTCTCCAGTTATAACTTTTTCAGTATTATGTCGCCTGCCAGAGCCAAAGTAAACAAAATATAAGATTTTCTACCATCATGGAGAGGCAGCTCTCTTCATTTTCTTCTGTCTTTAAACGGACACAGTTCTACTATAAAGCTTTTTCAGAGAGAACATTTCGTCGATATATAAACATAATTATATAAATATAGTTTGTCTCCTAAGAAAACTTAGCATTTCAAGCTGTGTGCCTGGAGTACTCTGAAAAAGTATTGTTTTCATCTCGAATTGCATATGAGAGTGATTCATTTTATGAAGTGTAAGAATAAATATTTCTGAAGAGATAACTAAAAAAGAGAGGTATTAACAAAAGTTTGTTGGGATTGCTATGCCCTAGTTAGGGTAACATTTTTGAAGATATTTTTGGTAATGAAGCCCCTCATGCTTGTCAATAGCAATACAGTTTTTAATGAGTATTCAGTCCCTAAAGATAATTTTGTGTGTCCATTGATTAATTTTTTAATTATTTATATTTAATTATTTATATTTCTGAATTTAGGGAGCAATGTGTGCCTTGTGCTCTCTATTCTTTAATGTCAGCAATGTAGTATTAAAGGCAGTGGAGAATAAACCTCAATTAAGATCAAAGCAAACACAAACCAATAAAAAAATGTTGTTTGTTTGGTTATATTTATGTCAAGTATAAATTTATATAATTAGTGAAATTATATCAGCATAAAACTAGGGCAAAACAATCAGCTTAAGGAGAAAGATAAGCAATTTTTTCCTTATATTTGGCCTTTGTTGTACTTCCAGTTTCTCTTTTTGTGCTTCCTTCGCTGCTCTCACATTTACTTTTTTGTTTGTTTGTTTTTTCCTTCATTCTTCCATTGTCACATTTTCCACTGAAATCAGTGAACTCTGCAATGTAATTGAAGATACTGTTGCATTTTTCTCAATTAAACAATAACCACCAACTTGAGCCATATCACACTTATCTTCCTTTCAGTAATAGATGCATGCTTCTCTAATTCACTCTTGCACAACATGCAGGGGAAATAAAAAACATTGGTTGATCTTCCATCCTTCTCTGTTTTCCTCAAAGGAGAGGACAACAATGTTTCTGAAAGATTTACCCTTGGAAGACAAATGAGAACATCCAAAGTTTTGTGGATTGGAAATCAATGTGCATAAAGCAAGAAAAATGGGCAATGTTATCAAGTGAATAGTTTGCACAGTCAGTGAACTCCAGAAAAAATAGGCCATTTTCCTATCCCGAGTTAAGCTGGCAAACTGCAGCATAATCAATTCCAACTGTTTCCCAGCCTCTCTTTCAAAGCATTCCCCTTTCTTCCCCGACACATGGAGTTTCTGTTTGCCTTACAATGGTCCCAGCTGTGTACTGACAGAAGTTTAGTGCATTTTTTTGGCAGTAATTATTTTTTTAAAAGGGTGGTCAGCAATGATGTTTTTCCTCTGTATTTGAAATGGTTGCCCACACCTGGTGTGCCAAATTTTTAATCTTTCTTTTAAAAAAAAACTTAACCTGAAGTTCCCTCCTTTCACTACACTAAAGTTCCATATTGGGAACTGTATTAGGGAAAATACTTGCAGCTAAGTGCATTCAGCTGAATCCAGTAGACCTCTTTGGTGATGAATAAGTCCTACAACCAATTTTAGAACAGAGCATTAGCTGTTCTTTTGCATCAGGGAACGTGACTTTTGCATCAGCAAGGCTTTGTAACAAGTGATTGTGCTTTTTAAGGATGAAAGAGGCTATTTTGATTCTTCACTGTTTTGGAATTTTCCATGTGTAGAATGTAATTAGATCTATTTGGAGAACTCTACAGAATGTCCGTTAAGTGAAAATGTGTAGGTGGAATCTTGGTCCTATTAAAATGGATTAAAAATTTCCATTGCCTGGAATGAAGCCAGAGTTTCTAACTGTGGTTTTGTACAAAATGGGCTAAGAAGAAGCAGGCAAAGTTCATCACTTGTGGATATTTCTTATCTCAGATGTAAGTTGTCATAAGAAACTAAGCCTAGACTGCTCAGTTTCCATGGCTTAAAATCTTCTGACTCTTACAGCATTGTCAATTCTCAAAGTAGCAGAAGACATACTATTTGAGTCAATGAAAAATCTGAATAGTTGTAGAAAGAATCAAGTGTAAATCTTTAGAAAATACTCTTTTCAGTCAAATCGAGTTAGAGTTTCAGTGCCAAGAAATCTCATTCTATATTGGAATATGTATTTATTTATGAGAGCTAAGAATTTAATGAAAAAGACTGCCTTGGAGAGGAACTTATTTCATTAGTTGCAGAAGTAACTGTAGATTAATTTTAAAGGTCTTTTGCAGTCAAATTGTTTTGATCTGCCAGAAAATTAACCTGGATATATATGAAGACATTATGTATTTACATTCATTTGAATAATAGAAAGTCATGCCATTTTCTTACTTAATCTACGGAGAGACATTAGCTTTAAATTCCTAAATGTACACTGCTGACTTTACGTTTGTACATTATAGGGAAAATTAGAACAACCACAGAAAAATTTTGGACTATTCCCATGAAAAGAGGGTCAGTCATTCTCTGTGGGACAGAGAAGACTTCAAAGCTAAAAATAAACAAGCTCTGCCCTCTTTCAGTATTTTTTCTAGAAGTCACTATTCCAATTAGTTTGAAAAATTTATGGGATAATATATAGATAAGCAGTTAACCTTATTCCTTTTCTTGTAAACGATGCTACAATCAACTTCACAAATTGAGTTCTATTATCAGCTTATCTTCTGTTGCTGAAAGAATTTTAAATCTGCCAAACTGAAAACAAGCAAGGAAAGTACACTTGGCTTATTCTGTCTCGTGTATATAATAACTTTCCTCAGTCTGCTGGCCGTGCCATTCTGAAATAAATTCTGCTTGCATTTGCAATGTAGGACAATATCTGTTTATAGACACAATCTTGTCATCTGTTTCAAAAACATTTGTCACTGTTGAAAGCTCTAGAGCCTTAAATTTTGATTAAGGAAATGAATTTTTTAATTACTGCTTACTGTTTCTCTAAAATACTCAGTTACAAGCATCTTTATTACGCTTCGATTTTTGTTTCCTCTAATCACCTTCACTGTTTAAAGGTGGAAATGCGAATCAAGCATTAAGTGTTATTAGAAAAGGAAGAGGGAATGCGAAAATTCGTGCCCACATGTAGAATGATGTGTGCGATAGTAGTTTCTTTATCTCGAGAAGTGCATCAGAAGTATGGAAAACAGCTTCTCTACAGGAAGCTTAATGGAGTAGGACATACGTATGTGCTTATGTAAAGAGACTTTTACTGATATAGAGGGGGAACAGGGAATGAAAAAGGGAGCAAAGACTTGAGGGTCCATCAGATGGGGCTATTAGAACAGGGCTAGTAATGTGCTAAGTCCAGAAATTGTGAGGTAGTAGTATGTCATTAAGCAAGGTCATTTGTATGTCTCCCAAGAGATGGTTAAACCAGAAGTGAGGATTCATCAAAGCATGCACATTCCTTAATGAGCCTGAGGTTCCAGCATGTTGCTTGCTTCTTCATATTTGCTTCTTCAGTCAGTTTGTATATTTTATTGCAGTAATGTCTCAAGATGGAAATGATCAATAGGGATGAATAATGCAAAGATGGCCATTATACCAGACAGTTTGTAATATAGATTATAGATAACAGACAGGAATGAATAAGAAGTTGAGTAATGATAAGGAGAGAACTAAATAATAATGGAGAAAAATGTGTTTGCCCAAACTAGTACACAGAGTTCAAACCCATAGATACATGAAGGAGGAAAGCAAATCTTTGGACATTTTCCAGCTGTTGCTGTTTTAATTTCATGGATGCATTTGATTCTCTTCACCCACTACGAATATGAAAACAGTATATCTAGCACTAGCAGAAGTTTCCCTTGCTTATGTTAAATGCTTGTGTAAAAATAGCCTATATTTTATCTGGATTGTCTTGTAGTAATTTTTAAAAATTAAATATTTCTTTTCGTTAAAGAGGAAGAGTAAGGTATAAATGAGAAATCAGATCAGACTCTATTATCAGCATCACTGAGGAAGAAATCAGTGTAAGTTCAATTTGGTGGTAAAAGAACCTAATAACTTCATTTTCTATGAAAATGGAATAACTATGTAGAGAGATCAATGTATTCACAGGAAAGGCTGTTGGATTTTTTTTTTTTTTTTATTGCAGTATAATTTTGCTTTGTTGCTCATGACTTTTTCTCTGCTCTTCTCACTGGCTTTCCAAATTCTAGTGAAAACCAAATATTTTTTTTCCTGGATAAAGTTGTTTTTCAACTATAAACTAAACCAAGAGAAATAAAATCACTTTCATGTCCTGCGTTGATTTTATCTCTGCTTTCTCTTTATAATGCATATATTATTGCAAGATGTGAAATTAGCTTTTTAAAACTAGCAATGTTGTTGTTGTTGTTATTATTATTATTATTGGTAATTTCTCTAAGAAACATCTTGTTCTTGTGAAAATGCATGTACACATGGAGAAAGCTTAATTTAGCGGTTGAAGAACCACTATCTAACCTTAATACTGTTGTCAGTACTGCAGGGCTAGGGCTAAATATTATCTTGTGAGTATTTCATTGTAGGTATGTATTTATTGTGTGATTAAGGGTAGCTGAAACTGTGTCTATCCTTTAGACCTAGATTAAATGCTTTGAAAATGCTGAATAATTTATGATTGTTGGAGATAAAATACCGTGGAGTTTGTTGCTTTATTTGTAAATGTCACTTTGAACCATGACTTTGGCTTAATCAATGTATTCATGAGCCTTAGGCCTCTGGGCTCTTTTGCGTGGCCCCATAACCCTATTTCCTTGACTGGATGTCAGCTTTGAGAAATGATCTGCCCTTGCTGTGGACGGAGCGGTATGTGCCATATTTGAGATGACTTTCATCAAATTCTCTCTAATATGTGGGTTGTCTTAAAACCAACATATATTACAAAGAGGAAAAATAACATTAAAACTTTTGATGACTTACAATGACTTAGCTTGGTTGTAGACAAAACAAAACAGATGCTGCAACTTCAAAAATTGTCCCCTTCTGATAAATCATTAGTAGGATACCAATTCTCTTATTTATATAACACTTATCTTACCTGATCCATTTTCTGCTTGTAGGTATAGCATTAACTAACTGTCAAAGTAAGGTTGCAAAGAGCTGTTGAAATAACCAAGGATTTAGGATATTCAATCATTGAGATGCATTTATTGAAAAAGACTTTCCTCTTAGGGTTTTTTTTTTCTGGAGATAGACTTGCCAAGGGCACCCTGTAGAAACCTTCAAGGCTTGTCAGTGATGAGGGATGTTTAGGGTATAAAGACTAGTGATTGGGAAAGGCTTTTATTAATTTCCATATCTATTTGTAAAAGAAAAATTGGCAAATGAGTTTATAATGATAGATAATATTACCAGATAGGAGAAAGAGTAACATGGAAACAGCACCTCCTAGTAATGATGAGAATGGTAGTCAGATAAATAGAATCATAGAATCATTTCAGTTGGAAGAGAACCCTCAGGATCATCGAGTCCAACCATAACCTAACTCTAGCACTAAACCATGTCCCTAAGAACCTCATCTAAATGCCTTTTAAACACCTCTAGGAATGGTGACTCCACCACTTCCCTGGGCAGCCTGTTCCAATGCCTGACAACTCTTTCTGTGAAGAATTTTTTCGTAATATCCAAGCTATCCTGACGCAACTTGAGGCCATAGCAGAGTGAGTGAAAAACAGCTAGAGCTGGTTCCAACAGTGTCATCGGGAACTAGAGTCTGCTTATTAATTCAAGGACCCTGTGGGACAAAATGGAGGCACTTAGTGAATTAATTAAGAATATGTACTGTTACACTACTGAAAAAAACCAACATGCTGGAATTACATCCACAACAGATGTTTAGAAGGTTTTGCATAGTTCATGGAAGGAAAATGGGAGAGACAAGTATGCAAAATCCAGACTGGGCATGAGTTGATTCATTCTAAGTGAGAAGAATTATAGGCAAAATCATGGCTGTGATTGAAGTTGTCAGTTTAAGCTGCCAGTTTTAATAGGATATATTTGATTCACAGGATCTCTTAGTTTTAAGTCAGTTGGGTTGATATGAATGGGAGAGACTGGAATTTTTTTGAGTCACAAGAAAAAATCTATTACAAATGTATATAAAAATTGAGGAAAAGCGGAGGGAAAATATTCAAAGATTTCTAAAAATAATGAGAAAAATGAAATTTCCAGAAAAACGTAGGATTTAAGGAAAAGCCTCCAAAGAGTAGAACAAGTGGACTGATAAGAAAACGGTCATACTTTGGAAATCAAGAAATACAGCTGTAAAATCAGATTTCACAAAAGTTAAATGGAGTTAGATTTTATGAAGATTGTTAAAATTTCAAGTATTTTTAAATCCATATAAATAAAAAGAGAACAAAATCAGGGACACTGTCAATCAAATAGAAAATCTGGATATCATACAGAGAGAACTGTATGGTCTTCAAAACTACAATATGGGATTCTATGCAGTATTTTCTTGGTGACAAGTAGCAAGAATTTACATTAAACACTGAATAGATGAGATGAAGAAAATGATAGAAAAGGAGAAGGACCTGCTATAAATGTCAGAACGGCTGTGAGAGACCAACAAGACACAACAGTGAAGAAAAGGCAAGTGTGATGGTAGAATGTGTGCAGCAAGGTATTTCCAACCAAAAAATACTCGTACTATTGCACAAGATTGATGACCGATTTGGGAAGCCATATACAATCTAAGCTACCCATTCAAGAAAGACGGGGGCTGGAGAGATGCAGAGGCTCTAGAAGGGAATGAAAAATGTATAGTAGAAGAGGAAAAGTGACTGACAGTCTTAGACACAAGGCAGACTGACAGACAACATTGTACACACATATAAAAAATGCATCAGAAGTGTGTCTACTGGAGAGGTAGAAGACATACAAATATGTGTCAACTAGCCATAGATTAATTTACTCTGAAAATTAGAAGTAGATTTCTAACCATTAAACTTGGCAAAGTTTGCCACAGTTTTAAAAAAAGAGTGATGAAATAATTGCTAGAGTTGTCCAAGTGTGAGATTACACAGTACCTGAAAGATTTTGTTTTGCTAATTGTCATTTTCTTGGTTTAGGTTTTCTTACTGTATTAAACCCTATGATTAATGACTTAAAAAATAATCTTTTCATGTTTTGAGACTCATTTTCAGGCGCTGCAGACAGGCATATATTCATTAGACTCTATGATTCATTAGAGCTACTTGGCTGCTCTTGGATATTATGAATACACACATTCAGGATCCAGTTGTTTAGTGTCAGCACTGAATAGACGTACATGAAGTACCAGGTGGTTACTTTGTTTTAGGTATGACAAATCTATGGCCTTGGTATTCCTGTTTTATTATCTGCTTATTTTAAAACATTTAATTTAGTGCTGAGGGAGTAGAGTCCCCAGAAGCAATAAACATCTGTTACTATTGCTGGTCTGAGCATTTTCACTCCATAATGTTCTTATCCACTCTGGTACTAGAAGGAAAAAAGGGAGCATTGCATAAGTGTCAGTGTGTGGGGATGTGGATGAGGAGGGGGTGAAGTGTCCGTACAGCATGTTAGGTAAGAGTTTCTTTTGCCAGATCTAAAACCATCTTTTCCATGGTAGTTCACACAAATAATATGAAAATCAGAATTTAAATGGTAGTCCGATAACAAAAAATGGAATGCAAAATGGACATATTAGTCTCGCATCCATATATTTCTAAAGAAAACCCAAACCCTCCCCCAAAACCATGAGTGAATATTGCTGCCTTTTGAGCAATGTTTTGATTTCCACTCAGTTTAGACTACTTTCTTTCAGCATTTATGTTTGAAAAGATTGTAAGTGGTTATATTTACCTGAGGTGGGTGGCATTCCATAGATACAAAAGATGGATTTGATAGTGTTTCTTATTATTACACTTCTCCATTGATCTTTACTGTACAACCTTGATATCAGATAATTTTTGTGGCTTAAAATGCATATGACCTTCCCTCCTTTCCCCCACCACATATGGTGTCTATTTTAGATATCTTTTCCCTGCTATTTCAGCTAAAATAGCTCAGCCATTACCCATGCTAATAAAATCATTTAATCCAAATGATCTCACATCCTCTGTAGGGTGGAGTAGAGGCTTGAGATCAGAGGAACTATCTTTTGGCGGGGATGAGTTTTATCCATTTTTATGAAATTTGCCTATCAAGTCACTAGTCTCTGAAAAAAATCTCATTTTACAGACATTGACTAGAAACATATGAAGTTTGGTAGCTGGAGTCTGTGAAAATGTCCTCAGCACTAAACCTTCTCCAGAAATACAGCTTCTGAGTGAACTGTTGCTGTTATCACTCCTTCCCACTGCAATTAATTTTTCTGCAGGGATTAAGACCATGGAGACCTCACAGACTGAATTCCTTCCTATTTCTCTAACTTAACAGCATCTGCAAATAGTACCTATGGTATCAGAAAAGTCCATCCTGACCAGGACAACTGACCTTGGTTGTTCATGCTATTATCAGTTCTTGAATACAGACATGCTGAGCCAGTAAAATATCAAGTGCTCAGGACACTGCAGCTAATACAGAAAACTGAAGTGTCCTCTTGAATATAGACGGCACAGAACACAACAGGGATGCACTGAACTAATTTGCTATATAATGTTTAATTAAATTCAAGGTTTCAAGTCTGTGCACTCAGAAGTTCTTTTCTGGCTTTGTGAAAACTGAATCTGAGAAGGCTTTCCAGATGGGCGACTGGCAAGATCGAACATTCAGGGTCTAACTTTGCTAGCTTTGTGCTTTTATGTTTGTGGGGTTTTTTCTCTTTCTTTTTCTCTTTCTTTTTCTCTTTCTTTTTCTCTTTCTTTTTCTCTTTCTTTTTCTCTTTCTTTTTCTCTTTCTTTTTCTCTTTCTTTTTCTCTTTCTTTCTTTTTCTCTTTCTTTTTCTCTTTCTTTTTCTCTTTCTTTTTCTCTTTCTTTTGCTCTTTCTTTTGCTCTTTCTTTTGCTCTTTCTTTTGCTCTTTCTTCTTTTTTCTCCTTTGTCTTTCTTTTCTTTTTTCTTTCTTTTATTTTTCTACTATTAATTTTTTTTTGTTGTTCTGCAAAATGTTTACTTGAGGGAGGAAAGAAGAAGGAAATGTTCTGGCTCTATTTTTTATTTTTTGGAAGGAAAATTTATTTTCTGTAAAATTTTAATCATAGTGTTGAATGCAGTACAAGAACTTGGAATTACTGGAAGAGAAATTGTGCCCTTTCAGGAAATGAAAGGCCTTTTACTCAGCACCGTGTTTAGAGATATAGCGAGGATAGGTAATTAAATAGTGAATAGGTCCTCACCAACCACAGAACGTATAGATCTCATCACAGCATACACATGAAAATACTCATGTATCATGCATTCCGATTGCCTTTAGTGGGTACCTTTTCACACTGCATAGTGATGACGTCTTTATTTGATGTTGTGTCATAACAAATGGGAAGATAACCTCACTTTTCTGACTGTTCATCTTTCTTTTCTTCACTCAAATTATTAAACAGAAAGTGATAAACATAGCAATTTTAATATAGGAGGAAACCTCCTTTTTTTTTTTTTTTTTTTACTCCTTTCTTTTAGGGATATTTCTCAAGCTCCATTTCTTTTATATACGTGAAAAGAGTGCAAAACATAAAACCTTCTGAATAATATTTTCTAAGCCATTTTGTCATCTTTGTTGTTCTCATCTGCTTGGTTTTCAATTTGTCTTTTTAGAATGTCATGTCCCAAACTGAATCCAATCAGTCCTGCTGTTGAAGCTTGAACATTGCTGAGCAGAGCAGAAGGATCATTGTATTGGTTTGACACATGCTGTTACTGTTAATATAATCAAGTGTAGCATTTGTCTTTTTTCAGTATAAGCATCTTATATTTGATTTCCAGGCAATTTATATTTTAACATATAATAACTGTATCTGTCTTTGTAGGAATGCTGCTTGGCCCACATTTCTCATATACAGTACCACTGCAATTTTTTGAACTATAGGGAAAAAAAGAAAAGGACAAATAAAATGCATTAGGCAATGGGAGAGGCAAAATGAGTCTCTATGGCAGAGAATATGCAAAGATTATGTTGCAGATTAAAAAAAAGTTTTAAAAAATGGTAAAAAAATACACTTTGAATGACATAATTCAGATGCGATTTAAAGGTCCCCACCAGAACGAACTTTTTATCCAAAGTACCAGAAGCAGTTTGGAATTATGAAGTTCTTGTAAGTAAATGCAGAAAATTGAACAGGAGGTGATCAGATAAGAGACTCCAGAAAAAAAGGCACAGCTGAATTAGGTCACGTAGCAGGCAAGTTGCAAGATAGTGAAGTTCAGGTGAAAAGAGACTCCACAGAAATAAGCTTAGCAAGTGCTCTTGACTGGAGAGAGAGCTGTGCCCAGGAAAGCTGTTGCCTGGCACTGGAGCAGGTTACTGGGTATTAATAAATTCAGGAATGCAAGGAACTGGATGCCAAATGCCTCAGCACAACTGAGGTAAATGCTTATCCATTCACTTGTTTATGAACAGAATTAGTGAGTCTTAGTTCATGACTCAGACACCTGATGTAGATCGGTTACAGTCTTTTTTTAATGACAGATCAGCACCTCAAATACAATGTTTACATTGTTGTTTAATGAATCTGCAGTAACTTGATTGTCATGGAGGATACAGATAGCCTTGAGTGCAGGCATTTTAATCACTCTGACTTACTGCAGTAATATGCAATGCTATTGCTATTAATTCAGGAAAAAATAAACATAGTAATGGTGATATTTGAAACAGAAGGGGCAGCAGACATTTAATGGTAGAGTGCAAAAATTTGCCACCAAGATGTCTTAGCTACAGATACCACCTCCTGAGTGTTGAAATTGATTTTGAAATCAATAGTTGAAACTGCTACTCTAGGTCACTTTACTGTTTCATTACCAATTGGACATGTAGCCATGCACTCCGCTGCAGATGTCAGTAATGTAACAGGTCGACACTGCCCTAGGAGAGAAAAGGCTAAATTAACTTTGGATATTAAATGCTGTACGCCTGCCTGATGGTTGTTTCTTTTTTATGTCAGGAGAAGGAGTCTGTAACTTTCTTTGTCATAGTACCTGGTTAACCAAACAGGTCGGACTCCTGCTGTGGTAGATACTGTACGTATAAATACTCTCTGGGATCCAACCAACATAAATAAATAAAAGTCGACACATTTTAATTTCCGCTAAATCTTCCAGTCAGTGGTCTTTTCCCCTTTACAATAAACCAAATATTTAGCCTTCTTAATATGTAAGCTCTAAGGATGCAATGGTCTGTTTTCTCTTTTCTGTCTGTGGCCTGGCTGACAACTTTCAAATTGTCCCAGAATAAAAAAACCAGTAGAGCTCTTCAAGTTCCTGTTGCCTTTCAGAGAAGACTGTACACAATTTTACTAGTTCCTCTGAAGATCAGAGGACAACATCAATCTTTTCTGAGGTCCTCTGAGTTCAAAGTAGGAAGTCAAGAATATGTGCAAGGCAGGGTAAGGTAATAAGAAGGCAGTCAAACTCACAGATGTTTTTGATTTCCTGACAATTTTAACATGGGATAACCAGTCATTGACTGTTATTAACTAGAATTGCCTAATATTTACTTTAACATGGGTAATCTCAAAGAAAGACATTATCTGGAATATAATTAATGCATAGATGCACCCATATGTGGAGCCTTGGATAACGTTTCTTCATTTTGTTTGTTTTTATCTATGTAAACTACTATTACCATCTCTGCAATGTTTCCTAGTAAATGCTGAAATTAGTCATTCTTATGCCTTAAAAAAAAAAAAAAAGGAAAAAGTATTCTCCTACTATCTCTGAAACAACCCAACTTTTAGTCAATTGGGATTTGAGCTAGAATATCTTTACTTGTTTTAATAGCCTCCCTAGCATCCTTTTACCACTTCTGTGGGTAAAGTGAATGGTGTTTGAGATCCAGCTGTAAAACACATTGAACAGTCCCAGTTCCCATAGTGTGCAAAATTCTTATGCTCATTTTTCAGAATAATCCAGAATGGCAATTCTATAGTAGGTCCCCTGTGCGCACTCTAATTCTATACTAAGGATTTTTTTTGTGTGTGTGGACTAAATGTGGCCGTGTTGAAAGTTAGTGGAGAACAGCTATTAGACAGCTATTCACTCTCTAATTTATCTCATAGTGGCTTCCATCTGCAAACAAGCCCTTTTTATTCCTTATTCCTCATTTGTGCAAACTCCTTCTGCAAGAGAAGTCAAGAGAAGTTTGCTTGAATAAGAACAGGTTAAAATCTCAGAATGTACATGATTTCCCAGAGAGTTGTGTGCACCTTGCAGGGTTGAGCCTAGAGGCACTTATTTTTTCTCCACATTCAAACACATTTTCAGTTCCTGAAATGATACTGAATACTGTACAAAAATGAATGCTCACTATTTCTGCTGCTGTAATTCCATTAGAGAAAGTGGCTGGCATATGAAGAAAGCTAAATGTTACATTAACACATTAACTAGTCCTACCACCATCAAACTTCCCTTAGTTTTCATTATAAAAGTAGTGAAGTCAGCTTTTTATGGCCACTATCAGAATTATGGAATGAGGGATAAGACATCTACTGAAATCTGTATTGCACTTCTTTCCCTAGGTGAAATTTCGCATAATGATTTCAGCAGAGGAAAAGAAGTCTTGAGAGCAAAAACTCCTCATTGCAGTGCATTCAGTTTGATTTTGGTGGCAAAGTAAGTGCATATGGAATAGGAAAATGGGCAAGCACAGGGGTTTTAAGACCTGTCTTTTCGTCTTGTACACTGATGTATGGCACAACGGAGTTTTGATCCCTGAGGTGACCTTCACTGCAATGGTATAGACTAGCATAAAAGTACTGAAAGTACAGAATCACAAAAATGCTTATATCACATTCATGACTAGGTGGCACCTTCATGGTGAAAAAGCCTACCCATGGGGCTAGGACAGCTTTGTTTCTCTCCAGAATCTTTCTTTGAAACCTTTACTCTGAAGGAAGACTAAAAGAGAGTCTTTACCCTTCCATCTGCACCAAGCTTCTCATCACAGAGTATATTGAGGTGCCTTTCTGTAGTATTGTATATCGTGGTATTCCTTTTATTTCATGGCATTTGCCAAGGCACGCTGTCAATGTGTTTCTCCAAGTCAGTGCCTCACAGGGGTATTTTGCTATTGCCATGTGCTAAGAACCATGCAAATGTAGTGCAGTTTGCCTCTTATTGAATTATTCACAGAACAAGACAAAAGGAAGGTTGTCCCAAAGCCCTAATCAAAATATGTTTTTCTGTCTCATCTTTTAAGTCTGCACTGGGGAAAATTTTTCTGAGGAAAGACTTAGCAGTGAGTCAAGGCTCCTGCACTTCGCATGCTGTGAGCCAGGAATTTGCATATGAAGGGACCCATTTCATAAAGAGATCCCAGGAGAGCAGTCAAGTGCTCTGCTGTGGCAAGAGAAAGCTGTGGATATCATGTAAAAGTTAGATGAATATTCTGAGGTGTGTGCACCAAAATTTATTGGCAGAATTTACAAAGAATACAGGCACATCTAAGCCCTATGCCCCACCGCTGGATTACATGTGACAATGTCTATGATCAGTAATGAGTAGGTAAACACTGTTGTGGGTGACAGAATAATAAAGTTCCATATGAATTGATTACAGTGTTACTGTATACAAAAGCCCAAATAAAGTTCTTTATAAGTTTAGGTTTTGTATGACAGATCAAAATTCTACCTTATGATTATGGCGAAAGATAAAATTTTACGTAAAGTCCAAAAGTGAGAAATCTCTGTAAATCTATCTGTTTTGATAAGAATGCAAATATTCTGATTTTGCTTATGTTAACCATTTAAACCTCTGTTTTTTAAAACTCAATGGCAAATAGTAGTTTAAAACTCATGCTGAACATGGGCATACTATCCAGTTGCTGTACTGCTGTTTCTTATTATTTAACGTTAAGAATAAAGTGGCTTAGTTGCATTCTGGCACTGTGATTTTTATTTTAGTCAGTAACAGGCTAAGTGTACTTTAGAAACCCAAATCAAGCTGGAAACTGAGGCAAACCTGCATTTTGCTCTCAGGGAAAAGCAGATATTTTCACATGTACTCTTTTAAAATACATATGGCATTATGGGATAGATTTTCAGTTCTACTTACATTGAACATTATTATAAGTCTTTACCTGCGAAATACTCCCTACACACATTTTAAAATGAGGATATAATGAAATGCACTATGAACTCTCTCTCTCTATATATATATACTTTTTTTTTCTGTTGGTAAAACTGTTGCATATAGTGTCAATTTGGGCTACAAACTAAAAGTTGAAATTTTTTTAGGTTGTGATTTAAAAAAGATCTTTTGCCTTTAAGTTCAGTGAACTTTGAGGAGGAGTTACAAAGAAGTGGGAGAGAGTTATAAGAGAGAAATTGATAAAAGACTTGGTGTTTGGGAGTCCTGTACAAACAACTAAAAAAGTCTTTGGAAGAGAACCAATCTTTCTGTGAAAGCTGTATTGATTACACACTGAAAAGTCCATTTTAAACACTTTCATAGCACTATGTTGCCTGAGGAAGCAAAATCTATTACACTTAGATTATGAACTTTTTGTTTATGAACTCCGCCATCTTAGTGGACAGCTGGAAGAAACCAGCATTATTATTTCTTCTGTCTATATAGCAGGGTTATTAAAAAGCCCATATTTTTCCTATGTGTGTACTGCTTGTGTTTTCAAAAACATTTGCAGCATGAAGTGGTTTCCCATGTGCTGCAGCTAGACCCAGTGCATGTTGGCTTCTGGAGTGGATTTTCAGGACAGACAGCTTCTCGGGTCCGGACCCTTGGGGCAATATGTATACTACACGCCTCTGGTGGACAAGATCTGGGCTGCAGTCCCTGATTCGTATTTTTGTAATTACTCCCATTGCTTCAGGCCTTCATCTAGCTGAAGTTGATGTGTTAAGAGAATGACTCAATTATATCTGTGGTTAAATAAGATGTGAAATCAGCTGCCTAAACAACTGTCACTGAGTCGGAATGCTGCTTTATACAAAGAATTTCCACTTCTCTTTTGACCTGAGGAAAGGACTAAGCCAGAATGGTGAGGGAGAAGAGAGTGACCAATTCTCTTTTCCTTTACTTAAGATGGGTAAATGTTAGGCTGCAGTTGAGGATACAGTTTGAGTTGGGAAGGTGCCTTCTGCTGCAAGGGAAATCTTCAAGAAATCTCCACCTCATGGGAAGAATAATAGATGCTGGTGTTGGGGGTGGGGGTGGGAAATGAGTAGGGAAGGGCATGGTAAGGCTCAGAAAGAGCATGGTGTCTCAGCTTCCATCAGGAGTGGCTGTGAAAGTTTTGGGCAGCGCAGGTCACCTCTGCATGTGGTGTTCGGATTGGAGCCGTTGGGACTGAACTAAGTCTTGGAGACCAGAAAAGGTGAATTGCGTGTATGCTATGTGTTCACTTATTTCTTCTTATCTCCAGTGATGGGCCTGACATTTGACAGCTCATTGAAGGTGAAATGATGTGACCTGCTTGTTCTAGCACTGGGTCTTTTTTCAATTTGTGCTCATATAATCAATCCAGCTGAAGTTGGTACCTGTAAGTTTTTTAACTCCCAGGAACTGTGCAGTTGATTAAATTGACTCAGAAACAGCATCTTCAAACAACACTTTTTTTTTTTTTTTTCTTTCATTCCCCCAGAGGCTCAAAGCATGCAGAGAAAATGGTGAAAATGATAAAAAGGCTTACTCACTTTCACTTAAATCTTTCCTTGGAGCTTACAGTTCTTTTCGCTCCAACTGACCCTCATTTCTGACTCTGAGAAACAGACCATGCCGTGCACAGCATGTTTTCTCTGTCCTCTTGTAATACCTTGCAAGCCTGACAAGTTTTAATGACTCCTTGGAAATTTTTTAGCAACAAAATAGAAAAGAATGTGAGAAAGATTTCTGACCTATAATATCAAAAGTTAGAGTATGCTCATTTGTACAAAGGCACTAGATAGTTACTCTTTTACCACGGATTTAAGTCTCATACCACTTGTAGACAAACACATAGAAAGACAGGGAAAATGTCTCAAAGTACTTGCAGTTATATTCTATTTTACTCGGCCTGTATTCATTGATATAACTCTGAGGTGTCGCTTTACCCATAGAATTCTGGCAGATTACCAGGCATTCAAAGAGGCTGAAGTTCTGAAGTTCTTTCTTAGAAAGGTTGTTGGTCTTTTTCTGTTTGGTTCTTTTTGGTTGATTGGTTGTTTTGTGTGGTGTGGGTTTTTTTGTTTGTGTGTTTGTTTTTAAATGGAAGAAGATTACAGGAAAGATTTGTTGGCGAGTTAATAATGCAATGAAAGTATAGAATATTATAAAATTAACAAACTTCCTACATTAAAGATCTAGGCATACCAGCTTTCATAACATTCTTGTTAGCTGGGATCTTGCTTGTCTTACAGAACTATGTTCAAAACATAGAACATTTAAAATCTTCCAAAACACGGAGTGCTAGGATTATTTAGCACTTTTCTCTGAACAAGTCAAAATTAATCTAAACGTTTGCTCTTAATATGAGCAATGAAAGTTTGTAAAAATTGCTGCATGTATATCAAACTGTATGACTGGGTGAGTGGGAACTTTTTTTTCCTTTTAAAACGGCTTTATTTACATGAGTTTCTTACCTACCAGCAGAAACTCAGTGATGAATGCTCATTAAAGCAGTAGCCCCACTTAAATGCTCAGGAGAAGTTCCAGAAACTCTGTAGTGGGCAATGTGAGAATCATTGGTTTTAGGGACAGATTACTCCTGATTTCAATTCACTAGTCTTTTGAATGGTAAAAAAAATACAGTTCTGTCTTACCAAATGGACCATTCATGTTTCCTTTCTGGTATAAATGTATTTGGTGGAACCATAAATTTTCTTAAGCACTATGGCACAGAACCTGCAGCTCACAAGTGAGAGCTGAGCCTGGTGTTTTGAAACTGTCTTTGCACCCTTCTGATTTGGATTTGCTCCTAGTTGTGAAGTAACCCCTCACTGTAATTCAGATAGTTACCTTCACATGCTATCAGATCAAAGTGAGAGAAGTGATAGAGGGAGGCACTCTATCTAGACTCTGGATGCTGCTGTCTTCAGAAGATGTTTCCATATGAGACAGCCCCTCAAGACTACCTACCTTCTTTCCACAAGGGAGTAATTCTCTCCAATGTGTTTTACTACTTTGAAAGAATGAACTGAAACATAATAGAGAGTATTATTCTTGAGTCTCTTTTGGAATCTAGCCCAGCTGCTAGACAGTGAGATAATTGTCACAATGGACTTCAGGGCTTAAGTTAGAAAAAAGAAAGTATGTGAACCAGCTGTCTTTCTGTGGATATCCCATTGTTCTTATAGCATGACAGAAGCCAAATAAAGGTCCCTGATTCACTTTTTAGTAGACCTTCTTCTTTTAGGTTCCTCTCTCTTGTGGCTTCTTTTTTCATTTTTCTTAAAGACCACTGAAGCAGTATTCTACTCTTGATCTAAAGGCTCCTGAAGTTAATGGAAAAGTGTTTTCCGACTTTGGGTTTTGATTTGCACCCTTTAAATTAAGACATTTCTCAAAGCATTCTCAGCAGTGCTAGCTGGCAATCTGAGAGCAGTACCATATAAGAATACAGTCAGTTCAGTTTAGAAGTACCTAAATACTCGTATATTCTGAGCATTGCCATTTCTGTAACTTTCATTCTGGATAAGGAAAGACTGCAATGTCATTTTTTTGGGGAGCCAACTGTAGATTCTGATTTTTCTGCTGGTAAAAAACCATTAACTATATCAGCTTCCACTACCTCATGTTATTTTGCAGAGCAGTCTAAGCTCCAGGAAATCCATGTTTCCTTTAAAGGTGTTTTACTTCAATTTAGAACTTGCCAAGTACTTTATATCTCCTGAAACTGTGCTCTCTAGTAAATATGGACCTCTAAAATTATATATGTTTGTGATCTTTAAACAATTTACCTTAATTTGAGGTTTCTGGCTGACAAGGACACCTGGTATATCTGTGTTGTCTAAAACTGCGCTACCTGTAAGGATGAATGGTATTGACAAGCTTTAAATTGGTCTGTTTGGTTTTACTGAATTTTAATTAAAAAATAATTAGAATTCCCTAAAGTAGTCACTGGGAAGGAAGATTATATTAGTGAAAAATCATTGTGGGTAATTTACAAATACAAATACCAGCCAGACATTTTCAGTGCAAACTGGACTCATTTCAGGCTACATTAGTTGAATTTAACTTAATTGACTTTCATCTATCTTTTTGCATAACGTTAATCTTCTTTGTAGACTCTAACAAACTGAATATGTCAACCAGACTGGAAAATATAAGTTTCTGCACATAGGTATATGAACAGTTGCTATGGGCTAGCTACAGTGTTGAAAATGAGATATTTGCTGAGAGGAAATGATAATGGCTCAAAATCCTCTTCTGAGCCTTTCCAGCTGCTTCTGTGCTTACAGCGAGAAACCATTTAGTTTTGAAAAAGAAGCATCCCACTTCCTTCCCTATGGCTGGGATGTAGGGAATGCACAAAAAGTGCTTTTACCCACTGTCATCTGTGTTCTGCTCCTTGTAACTCAGTTGATTCACAGAACTGCATACACTCATCACATGTTCTTGCCCCAAAAGTATGGTAGCAGAACATGGCAACCCCTATCGCCACTAAGTGCAGCAAAACTGATTGAACTTTGTATTCTGAGTGGATGTGAGCCTCAAACTTTGGTGATCTAGGGAAC
The DNA here is from genome assembly GCF_036013445.1 of Caloenas nicobarica. Taxonomy (NCBI): domain Eukaryota; kingdom Metazoa; phylum Chordata; class Aves; order Columbiformes; family Columbidae; genus Caloenas; species Caloenas nicobarica. The sequence goes on along the minus strand of NC_088248.1, from coordinate 10,939,611 downwards.
AGTGTCTTTAAGATTTTTCTAGGGCTGCTCTACATCAATTTTTATCAAGAAATGCTCTGAACTTTCACTTTTGATAGATGGTAGCCACGTAAGTATAAAAATAAAACTTTTATCTGCATGTATTATTAGCAATGTATTTGTAAAAGCTTGCTTGCCCCCCTCACCTACCGTATCACCATACTAAATTATTTTCAACACATAACCCTACCATATCACCATGCTAAATTATTTTCAATACATAGCAGTCTAGATCTTTCAACCGCATATAAATTCTATGTAGCCATGACAATTTATGCTAAGTCTTAAAAATAATTTCAAAATCCAGTACATGCCTCATTAAACTGATTTGCAGGAAATGGAGAATTAGCAATTATAAATAGAATGCTTTAAATACAGCTTATTAATTCCATGTGTGAATGCATTAGCAAAGTATGGTTCTGTTATTATAAAAGAAATGCTTTAGATAAACTAAATGTTTCAGGTCCTCTGTTAAATCAGTATCTTTTTACCTCATCTCCAATATCTTTGAAGTTGGCTTTCTCTCTGTTTGTTTTCACTCGTAGTGTCGTTTCCTTGCTACTGGGTGTAAGGTAGGTTTTTGAGAACTGAGCTTATGATTTTTAATCATACATTGGGGGCACATTTTCTCAGTTTGGCTAAATCTGATGTCTTTTTTTATATGTCTTACCTGAGAGACCAGTGTTTTGTCCTCAAATGAAGTGATGCAGAGCTGGAGAGAATTCCTCAGCAGTCTCCAAAGAGTCCCTCCTCACCCCCAACAAGTAACATCCGTGCCCTTGTGAGCTGGGGTGCGCTTCCTAAATGAGGTTAGGTCACAGCTTGAAAGACCAGACACTGCAGCAGATGGAGAACAACACAATGCTTGTGTACAAAATATATAGAATGAACAAAAATATGTGCCCAGTTGCCGTTTGGGCACCTCTGTTCAAATACAGAAAACTTTGCGGTCATTGGTTTTATTATTGAAGTTGTTTCAACTTCAATGCTTACTGCAGGAGTTAATGAGGATGCTGGCATCTTTGAGACACTCTCGTCTTGTACAGTTTATTAATATTTCAAAAGATATTCTTTGTGATCACTGGTAACATAATCTGCGTGAGGAAAAATCTGGACTTCACATGAGATTTGGTGTTTTCTCTGCTCCGAGGCAGTAACACATTTCATTGGAACCAACAGAGTGATTTCTGAATTTCAACTCTGATGATTCATTTAGAACATCAAAAACGAAGCCCTTGAATTAGAAGAGTATTGACATCCTTGTGCAAACCTTTTGACAAACTGATTACAGGCGTCATTTGTTGCCTCTTTCAACACTGAAAAAAGTCTTCTTGTCACATGCTGATCCCTGGATGTTCATGCTGATAGTAATCAGAGCCAGTTTGCCAGCTGGCCTCAGTGGCAGGTCTAGTCAATTTGTCTTGATATGGAGGTAGATTTAGCTCCCTTCTGTGTCTTCTCAATGTGAGGGTGTGATCACGCTGAAGTTTGATCACAAGAGTGTGCTTGTGTTGAATACTTCTATAAGTGTGTGCAAATGTTCTTTGGGAAATGACATTTTATATAAGTATTTCATAATTTTGCAGAAAATGTAGAGGTCATGCAGGACTTCTCTTGTTATATGAAAAAGGAAGAATACTTACAGAAAGATGTTTGACACGTTCCAATACTATTTACTAAAATAGGCACAGCATCTCATTCTGTTGGGCCCCAGAAACAGGCCAGGTAAGGATGTCTGCTGGAGAAGAATCTTTGTCACTGCCAGTTTTTGTTGACGTTTTTACATTCGGGTTTGCTGAAATGAAACAAAAACTTCCATGAGTATTTTTATGCTGTGATGTCTATGTTCAGATTTAAATGCACGTTGCCATTTGGGAAGATCTCTAGGTAGAATATTCTTTGGTGCTGTGGTAGTGCTATTTAAGTCTGACCTCAGAACAGATTTTTTTCATCTCTGATTGCTCTGAATCCCATGACTTGAACATGAGCCTTCCACAACTGAGGCAGTTATCTTGGTCTTCTGAGTACTGAGCAAGAAAAACCACAGATTTAGCATCCTGCTACCCCTTCTAAGTAGTTACCCCTCCTGACTAGCCATTTCATAATCCAAATAAAATTAGAGGTTACAAAATTTTCCATAAATGTGACTGAACATTTCTTTGTCATTCATTTTTGTGGGATGTTTCTTTGGGTTCTTTGTTGAATAAAATAAATGTCTCTGGTTGTTAGAAGCATTTTGTATTTTCTGTTGGATGTTAGTGCTCTTCTGCAGTCTTTGATTACTTTAAAAAATGCTGCTGAGCCAAAACCCAGTTCTATCCTTCATCCAGAAATAAAAAGAGAAATTGTCAGAACAATACTTCAGAAGATTTTCTTTTTGTGCTGTGTTTGAATGGTAGTCATGCTTAATATTTTCTTTGGTATCTTAGATGTATACAGCAGAGAGGAAATGTCAAAATTCCAAATACTTCTGGATGATCTGTTAGTGACTTCTGATCCAAAGTTTGATTACCTTCTTAAATAGTAAAATATTACTGTATTAAATTATTATATTTTTTATATATTATATATTATATATATATTATATATATAAAATATATATATTTTCCCAAACTTCTGCCAGCCCTACTGCATTTTTGTAATTTTTTCCTGTCTCGTTTTCCATATGTTTTAAATTATATATACTGCATTATGTTCTTATAAATAGATTAACTTTATACAATATGTAAAACATAATTGCATAGTTGTTTTATTTATAGTGACCTACACCCAACTAGGCGTGATCACATACAGAGTGGGTCAATATCATTGATGCAGATGGGAGGTTTTGTATAGTAATTAATTCACACAGTAATTACCTTCTTAGCATTAAAAAACCTAACGTTTGCAGCATGGTGCAATTGCAAAATACGTAACAGTTACAGTTTAGATGAGCAAAGGTCCAGAATATAGTCTTAGATTTTAATATATGGTAAGTGATACTCCCTTCTGCTGTTTTAATAAATATCTCACGGATTGCTCTTAATGTGATGTTTCTGTTAGAAAGAGAATAAGAGAAAATTTGAAACTGCTTCAGAATCTTTTTCTGGAGTATACTAAAAACTCAAAAAGATGATAATAAAAATAATGTAGGATGTAGAATGAGAATACTTTCAAGGCTATTTAGGTTGTCTTCTTACCTAAAGGCAAGATCAGCAATGCTTGTAATTTCTGTGAGGTGTTACTCTTGCCTGTTCTTAATGACCTCTAGTGTTGAATACTCCGTGACTTCACTGAGGCAATCTGTCCCAGTACTGGGCTAGCGTAGCATTCCTTGCTGTTCTTTGAAGCCATTATTTCTTGTTTATGGAGATGAAAACAGACTTTTCTTCCTCTTTACGGCAGACTTTTATGCATTTGAAAACTAAGTCTTCCTCTGGCATCTCTTCTCCAGACTGAGGAATCCCATTAGTTTCATTTTTCAAGGTAGATCATACTTTCTAGACTAATTATTGTTCTCAGTGGTCTTCTTCGGTCTCTGTGCAGCTGGCCTGTATCTTTCTTGAAGGATTACCTTTGACTGCATAGAATAGTAGTACTTTGTATATCTAGTAGATAACACATTTGTTTTCATTTATTTTGCTTATGAAAAAAATGTTCATAGGCTGAAAAATAGTTCCCTTAATCTGCTAATCTAAAGCAAATTGAATTATAATGGGTTAGCTCCAGACACATACCTTTTTTCCTGTTATTAACTCAACAGTTAATAAAATAAATAAAAATAAATAAAACACCGATCAGTAGTTCATTAATATGACTGTTTTATAGGACTGCTTTGAAATCAACTGAATACAAGTACAAAAATTGGAGCTGTGATATGGACATTGCCAAGACAAAGCAGTCTGTAGTTTGCACAGGAATCAAAAGATTGAGGTGCACCTTTGACGTGCTAGCTCATGTGAAAAGCACAAGCTGCCTGCATTCCAAGATCTATCTTATATTGGTTAATGCAAGGGCATGTGTTCCTTCTCCCCTTGTTCCAACGATCACCCAGCCTTGCTGGGCTAAAGGTTAGGTTTTGATTTTTGGCATCCACTTAAAAGGACATGTCATATGCTTAACAGATAAGTTCCTGTAAGTACCACAGAAATAGGGTCTTAAAGGATGTTCGCAGCTTTGCTGGCACACAAAAACCAGCCAACTAAACTGGAACGTTATTCCTTATTGTATAGGTTGCTCCTAATAAAATGTATAGCATGTGATTCGGTCAACAAAATTCCCCCGCTGAAATCAGTAAGTATATCAAGTTTAGCACATGCATACTACTACTGTTGCTCTGCTTTCAGCATCTGAGCTAGCTGCTATGCAGGCAAATAATATATATTGTACCAATGCAGATAATCAGTTTTCAAAAATCTCATCCGTGTACTTATTCAGAAGTATTTACTTCCTTGTGTGGTTGGTTGTTTGGTTTTATTTTTATCTGCTTTATAACAGTGGAGTAGGAGAACTTCTCCTAGTTTTAGCTTGTCTCTGGATGAAGTTAATGGATTTATTTATCATAATCTTTAAGGTTTATCTACTAAAAAGTCTGCAGAAATCTTAAGTAAGTAGCTGGCACAGTAGAAAACTGCAAAGATGTGTAGTATCAGGATATTCCTCTTGGTTATAGTCTTTCTTTTTTAATACAAAAGAAGCAGACAAATTGCCAACCTGATCTTCCAGGAAGGATATAGCTAAGTTTACACACGTTCACACGTATACATACAGGAATACACAGACAGTGAATTGCATACTTACACTGATGTGCTGAAGCTTTAAGTCAGTATTTTAGAATCAAGAGTATATTTTTGATGTCTCTGTGTAAATCTATCCAAATTGAGCCAATTTATAAATTTTCAGATATACATCTCGTGTGAAAGAGAGGTGTAGGATCTGAAGGTGGAGAAACACTGGAACATGTTTCCCAGAGAGGCTATAAATGCTCCATCCCCGAGAATATTCAAGGCCAGGCTGGACGGGGCTCTGAGCAACCTGATCTAGCTGAAGATGTCCCTGCTCATTGCAGAGAGTGTTGGACTAGATCTTTAAAGGTCCTTTCCAACCCCAACCATTCTATGATTCTAATATATAAAAGAAAATGGCAGAGTTCTGAAGGGATCTCAACAGGGGAAGAAAAAAAAATTAATTTACTAAAGAAAAAGATGGTCTGGAAATCAAGAACAAAAGTCATGAGAGTTTTGATGGTTCTAGTGAAGGTGGCATATTTGCGATATTACTTGGTCTGTGATGCTTTAAAATAATTCAGAAATAAGATATCTGCTAATTTTGCAATGATAGCAAGTCATCCATGTTCAGAAGCCAGAGAGGAAATCATTTGTAGACATCTGTAGTTCATAGATAAATCTGGAAGTCTTGATGTAGAGTTGTCAGTTGAATTTAGATTGGCAGATGAGATTACCCAGACATAAGGTATGAAGAATAAAAAAAGTTCTCAATCAAAGATTGATCCTAATGAGATGCATTACTGAAAGATAGAGGGACAATGAGACAGGTTCTCCAAAGGATGACTTAAAACAGCAGTCAGGGCCATAGACAGAAAACAAGCAGAAGATGGGGTGAGAGAAGCAGCTTAGTAAAAGAATGAAAAGAAGTATAAATAAGGTAGAAAAAATGTTAAAGGTGATTGACAGGTCAGAGGGTATGAAAATCTAGTAATAGATCAGAGACTGGAAAGGAGAAGGTCACTGCAGACTGACAAGAGGAGTTTCTGTTAACAGCTGGATTTTGGTTGGAGTTGAGGGAAATGAACCTCAGGCAGTTTCTATAAACAATGAGCTTAGAGGTGAGAGGGAGAAGAATGGTATTTAGTCCATGAAGAAGGGTTGAGTTTGGGGCATTAGTATTTCCATTCAAAAAGGCCAGCCAAATCATATGATGTCAGTGAGGAGGCTCAGATTTTGGGAGAAAAGCTGATTCTAGAGTACTGATTAATCTTATAGTTGCATTTTAACTCAGAAGAAGGAGTTTATAGCAAGGTTACAAAATATGGCTAGAGGGGCATAGGGGTGGGCTGCATTCGCCAGTTTGTTTTAGTGTTCATGAGAATTTGCCACGTTATCAACTTCACTCCTGTACAATACTTAAGGGAAGATGATGCATAGAACTTATTTCAGAGGAAGAGTCTGAGGTTGAAATTGTTGAGTCCTGTAATCCATGGGCATACATTTTATTAAAGTGTTATGAATATATTAAATACATTTGATGACATTAAATACATTTAATGAAAATGTTTTAACTCTGAATGAAGAGCCACTATTTCTGTATGAAACATGTTGTATCTTTCAAATTAATATCCAAGCCACTATGAAAACAACTTTTTTTTTTCTGTTAAAAAAAGTCTCCATAGCCAGTCTGCTGTTTCTATTTAGTCATATGTTAGCTATTAAAATAGTACTAAAAGCAAGCTGTGTTAATGATTGATTTTGATGTTTTCACATTTTGCTTTTGAAAGTTTCGATTTCCATTGAGGGTATGAAAGTAATAAAGTAAAATTCTCATTGAGGTATTGTGTGACCTGGAGCTGAGAATGTAAATGTTGTGTTGTTCTGTTTATCCACATGAACATGTGAGTTGAGCAGTGTTTAAGTAGTTAAGAAGCTGATGAAGTGGTATCTTCAAAATGGATCATTATACAACCATTGTCAAAACTCTGAAATTAATTTATTCTGTGCCCTTGTTTCATAGTGATTTTTTTTTTTCTTGTAGAGTTGTTTGATCTCCAAATAGACTTATAGAGAACTATCATAATTCTCCTTCATCATCTTGACTTTTCAATTAGGGTAGTAGGTGGCAAGGACACTCCTCTCTATCATATCCGCACAATTGTTTTCTTTTACCCAGATCGCATCAATCTCTCAACTTTGTATTTTAGTAACATGTGATTAGAGAAGTAAAATGCCAGAGCTATATTTATCCTTTTAGAAGATAGTAGATATTAAAAGAAAGCCTTCCTGTTAAATGAATATTTATAATGTAAGCTGGGCATGAATTCAAAAGCACTATTACACTTGGAACATAAATGTGTTAGACTGAAATAACAAAATTAGAATGGACAATAAATAAAACTCCAGGGGTGCACTTTTACTGCCTTAGCAAAATGAATTCCTTATAATCATGGAAATTATCACAATATCACTAATGGAAGAATGTTTCTGGGAAACAGACCAGACTATCTGTCTCATTCCAACAAATTCGGGCATTATCCATTAGAGTTCAATCAGTTCCATTCTTTTATCTGTTGCAAATTGCCATATGCAGTTGTGATGAAAGCATTAGATAACAATAGCAAACCCCTAAAAGACACTCCAGAACAAATCCTTCTGTTTACTAATGCCACTGAAGAATGGCACTACTCTTTTGAACAGATGGATAGGGTATAATATTAAAGTGCAATAAAAAAATCCTTAATCAAAGAACAGTACATTAAAAGAATTAAAAGAGGATTAATATTGGCCACTTAGCGCATAGTAACAGCTTTTTTATTGGGTTCTGTTGAAACAAATTCGACCTTTCTGCACACTTCTGCATGTTATTTAGTGGAAGAAAATTGTAGTTGAGTACAGGGCAAGAACAAGAGAGGCAGAAGTTAAAGAGCCAATGTAAACAGAGCTCCAAGCATAGTTTTCTTGTAAGTCTTAAAATTTGAGTATGTTGAAATTCTGTTTGATAGTTTAGTTTTGAGCTCTTAGATAAAAGCATCCTCCTATATTTTTCAATATTTCTATTTGTGAAAATGGATGCTTAAACTATTGTGATTCTATTTCAAAGTCAGGGAGTTTTGTGGTGCCAGAGGAGTCATTTGCTGTTGCGTATTCTTGCAAAATCAGAATCTATATGAATCCAAATTTTTGGCAAGTCCTTTTGAGAAATGACCAAGATACTGGAATATGTATTTCAGTCTCTTATATCTGAACAATTGGTTTGTAAAATGAAGAGGGTGAATGTGGACATAGATTAGTGAGGTGCATTTCCCCTAAATTGCTGACACCTAATCTGAGTTTCTGTAATGTTTCTGGTAAGTCAAGTAAAAAACTTATTTCAGCACCATTCTATTTGTTTTCAATGTTCCAATATTTAAATAAGATGATACTATATTTTTAGATCCTCTTTCCAAACATCTACTATTTCTTATTTTCAAGATTTGGATTCTAATGGCAATACATTAGAAATAGCACTCCTTAAAAATGAATTTATTATTTTTTAAAAAATTTTGCTTATGTACTTTTTAACTGCATTATTTATAATTAAAAAAAAAGTCCTCTTCTGTTGTCCATATTTCAAAACAAGTCTGAATTAGTGTATGCAGTAAAGTGCTAGATATTTGAACTTATCTATTGGATATATGAAACCCCATGGATTGTTTCTGATGCTTTTCAGATGTATAGAGCATGCCTAACATCTGATCAATCTACATCTGGATTGGTGTTTTGACATATCTCACAGATCTGTAAAAGTGTCCTTGCAGAAACTATGTATTGATGATTGTAATATGTGCAGTTCGAAGAACTCTGGAAAACATGTGATGTGCTAAGTTTTCTTAGATACTGTCTCCACTCAGAATTGCTTCTTCGTAGCCAAAAGCCATATGTGTACCTCTTGAATGGTGTCCCTTTCAACATTTGGAGGAATCACAGTTTCTGTGAGGCAAGACATTTTCATAGTACTACAGCTTCTTTTTAGAACCTAGTCTTTTTAATTACTGACCACAGTGTTCAGGCAATGGGTACTTAAATCCAGGAGTTTTGGATGGAAAATTTTGGTTTTTAATGTGAGAAGTGCATTTTAAGCTTTCCCTTAATTGGCCTCATCTGAGTTAACTGTGGCCAGACATTTTCTTGAAATTTCCCTGGAGAGCACACATACAAAACTGCTTTTAAAATTTAATTTTAATAGCTATATAATCCTAATAATACTGGTCAAGAGATATGTTGTATAATGTCCCAGAGAGAACTTTTCTGTATATTGTTTAAGAATGCACACAACTAATTAACCATGTCTTTTTCAACTGCAGGGAATAGGTCAGGATGTATGTATCTGATTGTTTTCCACCCCTGTCCCTGGTTTTCAGAAATAATAGACAAAATACTATTGGTGATATGCACTGATATTAAACTGCTGAAGATGGAAATTTGAGGAAGTAATTTCAGTTGCTATATTTCCTATAGCATTCACTCTGTAGGGCTCTTTGCATCTGTACCTGATTCTGAGGATGGAAAAACCACAAGCCCAACAACTACAGATAACTGATGGTCAGAATCTGTGCTTCTATTAATTCCTCTCTCATGATCATTAATTTCATTATCTGGGCTGTGTAAAATCTTCTAGACTCAAATAAAGTTCTGAAGTCCTGGCCAGGTGCGAGCAACGAACTCTTCCTGCTTTGCACAATCTGACTTTTGGCTCAGCCTTCTCTGTTGAGATGCAGTTGGTACTAGAATTGTGTCTAACTGCTTGTTTGCCAGTGTTTGTTTGTTTGTTTGTTTGTTTGTTTTTAATCACCTGCATTATCCAGGATTGGGATGGTCAGGAATTGATTAACAACATACATAGTGTATCATCTTTGACTCTGTGTGAAGTAATTCCCATCAGCTACGTTTTAGAGTATAAATTGGAGTTGTTAGATTCTGTTTGAAATTAAGACTCTCCAACTAATCTGTAATCCTACCCAAAATAGAGAGCAACTCAGCTGAAATAAACTGCAGATTTGTCTATGGGCAACTGACATACCTGTGCTACTCCAAAAATCACAAATCTTCCATGCAGCTACTTAAAAAACAAGAAATGTGCTGATTCTGACTTTAAAAGGGTCTGAAGGTTGAACACATTTCGCAATAAAAAAAGAACCTTTGATGAAGGGAAATTACAATTTGAAATTTTGGCTGAAGCAAAGATCTAAGATTCCGCACAAGATTAATGTGTTTCAAATAAGTGCGACTTGCGAAATATTAAGTTTTGTTACATGTGTCTGATTGACACAGGTTTTTTGCTCTGTATCAGAAGGACAGTTTGAAAACTTGATAATGCATCTTTTGCTTAAAATGTCCTTCTGAAAACAATGTCAGTAAAGCACAAACTGCTTTACTTGACCTGTAGTAGAAGAGGCCTTTCTAACAGTGTGCTAGTTATGACATCTCTGATGACATATGCAGCCTTAGGACCTGAACTTGCAGTCTGCATCTGTACTTCTAAAAAAAAAAAAAAAAAGGAAAAAGAAAATCTTTCAGGCTATTTGGCTATTTTGCACCCAGAAGCCAAAAGGCATGATATCACACATGTTCATGGAGCTCAATTCTGTTAACCTCTCAAGCAGGATGGCTGCATCCAGGCTGCCTAAGGGGAATGGTCCCTGGACCGTGGTAGTGCCTGACTTGTGCTCAGGAGCTGTTTCAGAAAGTGCTAATTAGTAGGGGCCAAACCCAGGCCATGGCCATCGCCCTGGTGTAAACAGAAAAGGTGATGGTGTGTTGGAGTCTCTGCCCAAGCCCCTGCTCTGGCAGGGTTCAGTTTCCAGCACAGGCATAGCTGTAGTGTTAAGAAGAAGGGAAAATGTTCCTCCTTGCATTGGAGCTCTAAAGCTTTATTTTTCCCTTATCATAATGATGCCTCTCACCATTAAATGAACTTCTTTTCATGCTTTTTCTTACTTCAGAGCTGCTGGTGGGTGAAAAAAAAGAAAAAAAAAGGTGCTTGTGATGTTTATTCTTTCTTTTGTGAAACAGAAAATAACACCAGCCAGCTGCCTTCTAGCAGTTCATTAAGCTGTGCAACTAAGCACTTTTCACAAGGGTAGGATAAATCTTGATATTTATGTTTTGACAGACTTTTTAGCATGGTTTCCTAGGGAAACTAGACCTATGCAATCACCTGGTAAATGGCAGAGGAGATGGAGGAAAGGAATGGAGGGCAGGGGAATGGAGGAAGGGAAGGAGTCTGTCTGTGTGACCCTGTTGCTGTGCCACTGGCTGTTCTTTCCCCTTCAGTTAGCTGATAGCTTTGGAAACTGCTAGCTGCTTTCAGGTAGGTTTGATAAAGGATACAGTGACTGGTGAGTAGAGGAGAGTCATTGTTCAGAAACGCCCTAGCTAAAAGAGAAGTTGCAGTATAAGCTCTCACCTTTTTGGATTAAAACTAGCCCCACCACACTCTTCTAAGAGAGATACCTTTTTATTCATTAGCAGTTGGAAAGATGTTAGCCAGACCTTCTTTGACACTGACATAATCAACCAGGAGACTAAACTCATAAGAAAGTAGACTTCATTAGTTCATGTGTCAGCAGAGCTGCTTCTTTTGCTCTTTTGTATTTTTTCTATAGGAACTTCAACAAAACCTGAATGAACATGAAAAAAAAAAATGTTATGCTGAAACAGTGTTCTCTAGCTGAAAAGCCTTCAACTATTATACTATACACAGACATGTACTCATGTGCCCACACACATACAACTTTTTTTTTCTGTTAAACATACACACAACATAAAGTTACATAATATTCCCATTATCTTCTTGCTAAGTTTTTCTTTCTCCAGCTGGTAGATTGTATTTTACAAAGTGGTTAAAATAGCCTAGCTTTAAAAACACTTTGAATTATCTGGTCTAATAGACTTGAGATGAAGGTAGAATTATTTTTTTGATAATTCTTATCCTGAGACATGTCTAAAAGTCCAAGCCACCACAGGCCATTTTGTTGATTACAAGCACATCACATTCAGAACAGCTTTTACTTCTCATAGGTCTACATCCTTTTATAAACAAAGGAAGAGAAAAAAAGCCAAGTTTAAAACGGATCGTGTTGGAAATATCCTGGCTTCTCCCAAAACCAGATCCAGATGGAATCATGTAGATGGCATTTCTTGAGCATGGATGGGGCCCAGTGCAGTACTATATACCACAGCTACTCCACTGTATTTTTTTAACCACTACATTGTTGTTTAAGCTACAAAGATAATATGTAGGAGTAGAAAAGAAAGGTAAGCTTCCCAGCCTATGATTTACTGTTCTGTCCTTGCTAAGAAGAAAAATAGAATAATATATGAATCTCAGTTATCAGTACATCTATTTTTTTATAGTAGTCCACCAATATATGTGATTTCTGTCAGAAAAAAAAAATATTGTTTTCTTTACCTTCTGCTGTTATCAGTCTAGTAGAAGTAAAAAATATTTTTGTAAAATAGCTTTGAATAAGTCATGAACCTCTGATAGAATGAAAAATGACAAACGTTAGTTACGTTAGTCATGTAGGTGGCTGGAGAGATGGATCTGCACACATATAAAATAAAAGTTCATAATGCAACAGAAATACTGCAAATGGTTCTCTGACTCTGATAACGCTGAAACAGTGTCTCAAATTGGACATAAAGACAAGCATTTTAAGTAGAAAAATAAAAACATTGAAACATATTCACAAACATCTATTAAATCTAGTTTGTGATGGAAATTATACATTTTTGGTGGATTGAATTCTTATATGCTCTGTGTCATTTCATTTTGTGCTGCTGTGAAGAGAGATAGTGGGAAAACACTAAGATGAGTCTATGAACTCCATGGAGTTATCAATGAAGCAAGAAATAAGCAAGGTTATAAAAGTCTCAGTCTTAAAGAAAAAAGGGATAAGTAACTTCTTTGTTGTACTAAAACAGGAAAAAAAATCTCTTGAAGCAACTGAGTTCTCATTGAAGATTCCCATTTTAAAAATAATGAGCTAAAATTATGAGGGACACTTGCGTGGTTTTTGTTTGTTTGGTTTGGGTTTTTTTTTTTCCATGATGTTGATATGCAGTTCCTTGTTTGTTTAAATGAATAAACGTACATGAATCACTCTGACATTTGGAATCTCTATTCAGAGCGGAATAGTGCTTAGTAAAGGAAGCCTGAGGCCACACATTAAACAAAGTGAAGAAAACTAAATGCTGACTGGCTGCCCATTTATCTAAGCATTGACCACTCTGTATGGAGAGTTAAGCAGAAGTCCTCCTAAGAGAGTTTGTCCTCAGGCAGTTAAATTTGTATTTAGAGCAGATGCACAAGGCTAGCATGGTCTGCCTGCATTTTGCATTTCCCAGTGTTTTAGTGCTTATGTTTGCTTGGTGTTTCTTGCCTAATTAATGCATGTTGGAGAGAAAAGGGATGGGAACTTGCTTGTGGTGCTTTGTTTCAGTCTATTATTAATTCTGTACTTCAATAGAATTAGACCTTGCACATCACACAAGAAATAAGGGACACAGTATGCCTCTGTTTTGCAAGCGACTTCTTTGCAAGGAGAGGTTTAGCTGAAGGACATAGTGCTAGTGCAAATTGCCAGGCAAAGTAGAAGACTGTGAGCCTTCTCCTGCTAGCACCTGTCATGTCAGCACTCATTTCAAAGTTTTGTGATGTGGTGAGGGTGCACAGGGTGCTCCCTCCTGCTTCCGAGGTCGTCACTGCCTGTGCAATGCTGAGAGCAGGAGCGGGGCTGCAGGGTGGTACAAGGAGGAGCAGTGCAGTCCGTCCTTGTGGGTCTCTGCCAGGACCGCATGGCTTTTGCTACTGAACAAAGCATGCAAAATCCTCATGCTTTTGAGCACTTCCTTTGTGCTCCATCTATTTTTGAAACTTCATAACACTTGAAGGAGAAGTCTTAAAATCTTAACAGTCTCTGTGACTGGAATGGTGAGTTTGCTGTCCTTTGTATGGCAGAATTTGTGGAACAATGGTTTTGTGATAAAATTATGAATAAGACCATACCATACATTGCAATGGGGATCATAGTCTTGATCCATCATCATCGGAATTACTTCCGGAGCTGGAAATGATATTTTCACAGCAGTAAGTCCTTAAGCTTAAGATAATAAATTACTTCATCTGATAGGAGAAATATTATCTTTTCCTTCTGCTCTGTCTTGTACAAGTTGGGTACATATCAAAATGAGAACACAGCATCTGCACTGTGTGGGGTAGACAAGGCCTTAATTTACCAATATTGTTGCTAATTTTCCTCGAGGATCTAAATTTCTCAAATATGTTGACAAATAGAACCAGAAAATTATAATACTGATATCTGTCATGTTAAGATGCAAGACTTCCCAAATGCTGTAAGAATACAAGACTTGATTCTGTAACAACTGCCTGCCAGCGTGGCTGAAATGTTGGCAGATCATCCATAAGTCACTGAGGAATGTTCTTCAGGGTTTTCTTAATGCCGCTGGGTAACTCTGCTCATTTTGAGGCTCAAACCTAAAACTTGAGATACATATAGGAATATGCAGAGATCACAGTTATCTCTAGAATTTGTGGACTTCAGAGCCTGTACTATTTTGGGAAGCAAAGTTATCTGTAGTACCTCATTTTATTGTTAAAATATAGTGCATTCTATGGTTCTGTGATAATCCCTTACTTGGCTAGAGAGATACACCTACATGTCGCCATCTAATTGCACTTGTAGGTATTTAAGAATGACTCTACTTTAAAAGCATACCAATGATTTTGTAGTTTTCTACTGTTTTCTACCTTCTGTCTTATGCATGTCACAGCATGATTTACAAGAATTGCTACATCTCCTAGTGATATGTAGTAACATGCCATTCAGCAAGGAGAAAGAAGTTTCATCTTGTTAATATTCCATATTTCATTTGGTTGGCTCAGTGAACCTTTACATATGTATTCATGAGGCTATGCCTGTAGATGAATATGGAGGTGGGATTAGCAATGAAACCAAATGCAAGGTGTTAAAAATCATCCATAAAAGGTTTCAAATTCTTCATTTCTGTGACAAGAATTATAACTAAAACAGACAAGAATTATAACTAGACTGGAAAACGGCACCAGATAAATTAATTGTAATGGCAGTGACTGTAACAATGGAGAAGAAAGGTAGAAATCCTAGTCATTGAGGACTTCAAGGGCATCATATTTTGGTTGCTCTCAGATATTACATCATGGAGAATTAAATATATCTGTTGAAACTACAGACACATAAGTTAATTTTATATGATTTTTCCATCAAGGTTACAATTCTCATTATTAGAATTGCACTTTTACAATATTTTTCTATTCATTTCCTTTTCAAGACTGTGATGCAAGTAGTTTACACTGAACAATAAGAATTGATTTTCATTCTTTCTTGCTGTGTCTTCATTTGAATGACAAAAATCATAACCAAAGTAGAAAATAGTGCAGATGTAATCCATTCTTATGTCACAAATCACAAAAGAAAAAAGGCAACATTTTGTATTTTTGACATGCCTAAATTACTCATAAGAGTTACTGCCTTTTTTCTCTGTCAAATTCTTGTTTGAATCTCACAGTGGTTCAAAAGTAATTCATGTGAAAAACATTGTAGCAGGTATACAAGATGTTATCTAATTATTCCATTCTGATAAATTTTAAAGCTGTGCATTTTAGGACTACAAATATGCCACATCATGGTCTGGCTACAGGGTACATCAGTAACATTGAAGATACTAATTTTACAAGTCCAGGTTTTCCAACACAAAAATGTTGCAGGATACATGGAGTAAAATCCTGTTAAATATACAGGACTTAACACACAGAGATGTAGGAGATCTGTTGCTATGTGCAATTAGAAAGAGGAATTTCTCCAGTCATTACTTTTTCTTCAGTTAAAGTAGCTGTATGGAAATATAGCGCAAGATTGGCGAGGAGATTAGATAAATGTAAATACGCTCAAGTGACTTGCACCTGTCTGTACAAAAAGCACATACATCACACTAATTGTTTTACTGACCTCGTATGCTTGATGAGTAGAACCTCTGTGTTAGATGACATAGGCCTGTGAGAAACTCTGGGCACCTTATCACTATGTCTGAGATTCCTGCTTTGTTGTGAGCAAGAGCGGGAGGCTGTGCCTGCCTGAAGCCCTGAAATGCAGGCGAGCTCAGCAGGACCAGGGATCTTCCAGCAGGGCTGAACTCACCAGCGCCCGCGTCCCCGCTTGTGTCACCTCTGCCTGGGAGCTCAGGTGCGACTTCAGAGATCCCCCAGTAGAGAGGTAACTAAGATAAAACTTGTTCTTTGCAATGCATTCGTGACCTCTGGCTCTTCTTGCGACGTGTCTGCATATGTGCACACAGTAGCACAGACTATATATTTTAGTGAACTTTCTATTCAAATGTTCATGTTCTTTACCTGAACCTGCAGAAAACATCTATTAAGTTTATCTTGAACTATGTCACTGAAGTCAATTTCACATCACTCAGTTTTTCATGTTTTAATCCCTAGCTGCATAGTGCACCTAATTATTATGGCATGGCAATTGCATTTTAAGTAGGAAATGTTCCTTGGTGGATGTCCGTGGAGGGGATGTTGGGGGGAACCACCACAAACAACCAACTAAAAAACCTAACAACAACAAAAAAACAAGTCAAACAAACAACAATTACAAGAACAAAAGGGGGAGGGGAGAGAAAAAAAACCCAAAAAACCCAACACATTACCAAAACAGAAATTTCAACAATATCTGGCACAGCTTTGTGAACTTAATGTAGGCAAAATATATGCCAATGATGATGAGGATGCTTTCTTCACTAGTTGGTAGAGGACAAGAAGTTAGAAGAGTTGCTGTGATGCTGGATAAGCCTACCCAGAAAAAAGTAGATGTGAGTACAGCTAAGTACAAAAGCAGAAATTCTGCAGTGTCCTGGGAGATCTTCTGTAAGCCAGAAGGATCCTGCTACCATGAACGTGCTAACACGTGCTACTCAGATCTGCTTTTTGCTGTGCGTGTTCCCAAGTCAAGTTCCCAAGTCTTCTCTTCCAATGATTTGTCTTGAATCAGGAACCTACTACCTGGAGTGGCAGTTGCAGCCAGGCCCAGGCATGGCTGGGGATGTTGTCTCTTACCTTCCCATCCATGGATAAGCTGCTGTGCAAAGAGGAGGGCTCTGCAGGAGAAAGGGTCCTGCTCTTGTCATAATGGAGAGGAGAGAGCAAATAATGTATGTGTTGTTCAAGTACTTAACATTTTTGCTTCTCACATAGTCTGAAATATTCTTGTTTATTGACTTGGAAAACTTGGACTGCTAGAGCCATTGTATTTTTTGTTGTTATCTAGCTTTTATTTTCTTGCAGTTGAATTATCCTCTGCTGTTACAGTGCAGCATGCTAGGTAGGGCTTCTCTTGCCTGCCACTTTTGTTCAACAGGTGATTTTTATGAACACTGGATTTCTTCATATGTATTGTACATGAGCGATGATGTCAGTATGCCTTTTCTTAAAGTATCTACTAGTTTCATAAGAGCTGCCATTGCGGCAGCTGATTTAACATGTAATACATAACATTTGAGGTCAAGTTTCTCAGAGTCCTTGAGCTTGTCACCACCTTGAAAACTGTTCCTTTTCTTCCAGGCTGGAAATATCTCCTTAATCTGTTGCATAAATCCAGTGCAATGCAATAATAGCAGGCTAACACACCTAAGAGAGATTAACAAATAATTAAAGGGCTGTTATATTTTGTTCAACTCTTCAGACTGGAAAACTGTAAGGTAATATCTACTGTCCAAACTATGCCAAGTGCTAGCAGTCATAGCTGTAAAATATGAAGGAAATGTTGGGATTCCACAATCATAAACAAACTAATAAATTGCTGCAGTGCTATTAAAAAAGGAAGAAAGCCTAGCTTCATAAAGTTGATAAGAAACTTGCTTTGGAGTTCAGTGGAGGCAGTATTTCCCTATTTACTCTTCTATCTATTCAATGCTAGTTTCTCCAATGATACCACTTTTTTGTAGAACCTTTTTTTCCATTTTCAGTAATGTGCAGACGGTATGGATCCTGGCCATTTTTAGGTCAGTCAAATGCTAAAAATGTTATCAGAGACGGCAGAGTTATGAAACCAGGCTTTGGTAGTTCCATTTCACACTAGAAATGTAATCAGGGGGTGGAGAGCAATTGCTAAAATACATAGAATAGAAGGGACTGTATCAGCAGTGAGAGTAGTCTTAATTCTGGAATTGTTTGTTATTTTTATGTTTCAGTGCTTCGTCTCAAACTGATTCTCGTTTTATATGCTATAGAAATAGTATGTGCTTGCATATATGTTGCCCACAGTGACTTTGTATTACAGATGTTTAATTGTTAGAAACAAAAGAGAAGAAAATACGTTAGCAAATCTTTGGAAGCCTTGTTTGCAGTCTGAGAGCCAAAACTTTGCATTCTTGGTTTATGCTCCTCAGTCAGGAAGATTTTGCAGCAAGAGCTCAGTTTATGCCAATGTTGGTACAACAAAATTGAAACCAGGTCACTTCTCTAGGATTCCATTAGCTTTGCAGTGCTAGCAGGACTTAAAGTAAATAACCATTTATTTTAGTTACTAGGGAAATCAGCCATGTTTCTGAATTTACACAGGTAGTAGCTCAGTTAAATAAAAAGACATTCCATTTAGAGTAGAATTGTGCTTTAATGTTGAGTGAATGCTACTCAGGAGCTGTTGGCTCTTCTCTATGTACATGCACACATTCATCATAGAGACAAGATGGACTGTGGGGCTCCGTCACTTCATATGATGCAGTGTTTGGCAGTGCATTGATTGCTGCTTAATTTTTAAACATATGCATAGTGGTACCTACCAGAAGTGTTTCCAAATTCCCATAGCCAAAATGTTTCTTCTCATACTTATTTAAATTATTTTATTTAAAACATCTGCTTTGCGGCCATGGGAAACTCTAGATCAACAGTTGTGGTTTTAATAAAAAATATCTTGAACTAATTCAGTTTCTCCAATATATATATTCTGCTGTTCATATTACAAGCAAATATTTGAGGATGTCTAAATTACAGTCTGTAATGTTTAGTCAAGGATATTAAGAAAGCAATATTTAATTAGAAATGTGCTGCTCTAGTATTAAACTATTCTTATTTCAGTAAGGTATTACAGTGATTACTGTAGGTGTCTTCCGTTATCTCCCTGTCCCATGTGTGTATAACTAGATTGCATTTTAATACAACAGGCCAATGAAATTAATTCTGAAAGAACTGTGTGATTCATTCTTCTTGATTCACGTGCTTGAATTTTGCTATCTTCTCATAAGTTCATCTTATGATCACAATATTATTAGTCTATAAAGGCCTAATTTCATAAACTGTGTGGGTCAGGTACTGTGAAGAGTTCCTAATTTCCAAAAGCTGTTGTGTTTTTTTTCCCCCCTCCCCTGCACTTACAGTCTAAATAGGCATTTCCACAATCTTAAGGATCAGTCAAAGAAATATAAACTATATCAATTGATACTGTTCTAATAATCTGCTGAAAGAATAAAAATAAAATATTTGCAATACAAAGTGCAGATTGCTATAGTAATAATGAATTAAATATTGCAAAGTGGAAACTTGAGTAGTCAGATAACCACGTTATTTTTCCAGTTTGAAAACCATATAGTTTAAATCCTTATGCCTCATCTTCTGAACCAAAAATTAAATTGACTAAACTTGGGCTAATACACTAAAAGGTACAGCTCAAACTGGTAAAAATTTTAGTAACTAAGAGAGATACATTTTTTTTACCAGAGATGTATCCATTAACTCTTCTGAGAATCAAATATCCGGTTATTCAGCAATTCTGTTTTTTGAAATTCAAACACTGCTAGAGTGATACTCTGATATTTTGATGTACTAACTCTATAGCTGCACACTAATTTTTTTTATGTCAGAACCTTGTTCTTATGGGAAATACGGAATATGCTTTTAAAACTAACAAAAGAACAATGTTTTAAAAAATAAGCAGAAGAGGCAGTGTGAGGGAAGGCAGATCGCTTAATGGCAAACAGGTTCAAAGACAGGCAACCAGTCTCCTATGCCAGCTAGCATCTCTCTAGTGTGAAAGTTGGAAGCAGGAGGGAAACATCATACTTTTGTTTATCTGAATAATGGAACGTTCTTCTGAGCTTGTCACCACAGGGGATGGAAAAGCAGCAAGAACACCTGCTGTCCCCAGCGTTGTTGGCCACTCACTGGCTGAGGCTGGAAAGGAAGAGCAAAGCAGGCGGCTTTGTGCAGCCTTGGCGGAAGGGGCAGATGCTCCATGGATGGACCAGAGTGTCGGCCTGCTCTGAGAAATTATTGACTTGGCAACATGTAAACTGTTAACAACTCCAGAAACTATCTTGAACCCCTGTGCTTACTCCCACAAATGCATTTGGAATGCAGTTGCAGATCCAAACCTCCTGGACTTCACTCAAATAATTGCTAAATATTCCTTTATATTAGGTTCAAGTCCACCTGAAATTTCTAGCCTGAGGGAGTTCTGATTTTATGCCCTCAGGTAAGTAGAGTTTTGCTTCTGTTCACTGATGTGTTTTGCCTAGGTACAACCTGGGAAACACCATTTGGATCCAGCTCAGTCTTACTTGGCATGTGCACATACCAAACGTAGGGCAGTTTTTAAGGCAGCAACAACACCATCAGCTGACAGTGTCTTTTGTTTCACAGACGGGGAACCTGAGGAGGAGATGTTACAAGAAAGAAAGATGCAAGAATTCAGGGAAAATCCACAAGAGAAAGGTAATTGGAAAAAAACGTATTGAGATCTGTCAAAACAGCCAGTAGTGTTTCGTTCCAGGCCGCTCAAAATCTCTTTGCCATTACAGAGACTATAGAGTAAAAGTTTCACAAGTTCTGAAAGCCTGTTGCGGTGCCTGCCCAGGTCTATGGTAAGTGCTCAGCCCACTGGGTATCTGTCTTTTGTTTAAGCACAGTCAAGATTCACAGCTAAAGAATTCAACTCTGTGTTATTCACTGCAGGACCTAAACACATAGATCTTCTGACAGCATTGCTGGTTTTTCTGTTGTGTTGTAAAGGGAACCACTGTGCCGATTCAGTTGTTCAGATTCTCTTTAGTGGAAGTATACTTAAAAGCTAGCTGTTGCTCAGAGCTGTGATCCCCACATCCCTTGATGGAGTGAATCCCCTTGCTTTGTTTTGACCTCATCCTTGAAAATGGAATGGTATTTCCGCAGGCCATCTGGTTTGGGGAGGTGAGGGAAAGCGGGTGTCAGAGTGTATGCATACAAGCATAGCTCATTTAGACCTACTGAGTCAGCAGGCTGTCTGGCTGCAATTACAGCTCGGTTTTATGCAAGTGAATGTTCATCTATGCCTGTATTGCAATTGTTTTCGCATAAATAGCAAGAACAAATTCACTGTGACATCACAGTGACATAAAAAAGGAGGTTCCAGCAATATTGTAAATTAGCAGTCATGTTGCAGTCATCTTAAATCGATATCTCCATCCAGGTACATTAGGTTCTATTTTGGAACTACACTGTTGCTCTACATGATGTTATATTTGCTGAATCTGTCTGCATCTACCTAAATTAATAAACAAAAGCCAGTGTGTTCTTGCATGTGCTGTTACAAAGAGAAAATGTCAGCAGTTTAAGTATTCAGATATCACAGCTATTGGTAACTGTATGAAAATCCAGCTCAGTAGCATACAGTGCCAAAAGAGATATTAAATCAAAGTTAAATCTGAAAAGTACTCATGCTTCTTACAATAAGATATGTGTCTTTGTTTTATAGCATCATGTTTATTGCCTGAATTTGGATTATCTATTATGCCATTATACACATAACAGCAGGGCTCAAACTATTTTTATATCTGAGCAAGTAAAATTTCTTCCGTAATAAACATTAAAGGTACACTGCTGTATTTAATTTCTGGAGAGGATGAAAGGCAAGGAAGTAGAGAAGTGGTTACAACAGGTTTTTTAAAACTGCTCCTGCTATGCAAAATTTCACAGTAAAGAAATGAAGTTTCATTGAAATTTTATGGAAGAACAGTTAATATTCAGTGATTCAAAATATAGCTTTGCCAAGGACACATGAGCCAGACCCATTAGTTGCAAAATGTTGATCACTCACAAATATTCTACAATATTTGTACTTTAAATGAAAAAAATATGGCAGCTAAATTGTAGTTAAAAATTTCTGGCAAGGAGCAGCACTTAGCAGAAAATTTTAGCCCATCACACCGGCAGCCGGTGCCCGGGGCGGCCAAGGTGGCAGGGACCCAGCAGGCTGGGTCATGTAGGATGGGATGTGCAACTTTTCCTAGGTTTTCAAACTCTTGGGCAAGGAATGGCATTTCACAGAATATGGTCACTCGGGCCACTGGGTGCTGACTCTTGTGCAAACATAGGACAAACAGCCCACACCTGGCAGGCCAAAGCGACAGGGACCGGGCAGGCTGGGTCATGTGCGACAGAACACGCAACTCTTCCTAGGCTTTCAAAAGCTCTGGCAAGGAGCAGCATTTCTCAGAAATGCTGGGTTGGGCCACCGAGCAGAGTGGGTCGCATAGGACAAGAACTGGAGGTACTGTTAGGCTTTAAAAATTTCTGGCAAGCAGCAGCACTTAGCAGAAAATTTTAGCTCATCCCACCGGGCACTGGCTGTTGCGCACAAAGTCTTTTTTGCACAAGAGCCAATGCCCGGTGGGATGAGGATGCAGAGACTGAGCAGGGTGGGTCACATAGGACAAGAACCAGAATTATGTTTAGGCTTTAGAAATTTCTGGCAAGGAGCAGCATTTAGCAGAAAATTTTAGTTCATCCCAGCAGGCACCACCAGCTCTTGCGCAAACACGACTTTGTGCCAGCAACAGCATAGCAGCCTTTGTGAGAAAGCTGTTAGAGCACAAGCTGTTTTCCTAACCTGAGAAGTAATGTGTTTGCAGATGTGGATGGAAAGAAAAGGATATTAAGCTTGCGTAGTCTGCTGATGATTTTTCTTCATTTAGAAATGCAGATTATTGAATAGTATAACAGAGAAAACAAAAAATTGGCCAAGGTACATCTTAGCTTTTTTCCCCCCAGTACGTTAAATGGGGAAAACTAGCAGGCTGGAAGAACAAATGGAGAAATGAAAGAAGACAGGAAACCCCCTTACAGGCTTTTGTCACAGAAACTTTCTAAAATTGTCCTCACTTCTGGAAGGGACAAATGGGTTGTAAAGGCTGGAGGCTGAGTGCTCAGAGACATAGGAGCTAATTTATACTCGCAGCTTCTGCTTTGTTGCCTATACTTCTAAGGGGCACCCTCCAAGCAATAGCTATTCCTAAGTGAATTATCTTCTTTGGTTTTCCTACACGGAAATCTAGCCACAGGGAAAGGTAACTGTTCCCACCAGTCATGCCCCAAACTATTCCAAAACTCTGAGAATATCTTTTTGTATGCAGCTGCTGCTGAGCAGCATCTGCTCCTCAGAAGGTGCCGTGACAGCTGCATTAATCCCTCTGGTTGTAAAGGCAACATCTAAATGAATGCTTCCTTGAGATATATACATCAGATTGAGATCAAAAAAGATCTTTGAAACAGGGGTGATAAACCACTGGTATGTCTTCAATATATTGCAGTTTGCTTTCTGCAGGGTTCTACACCTCCTGTTGTGACTGATTTTTCTAGGATAGGAAAAACACCTTTTTTATACTTCTCTTTCTTCTGCCTTTTTTTTCCATCCCTGCAGAGTTGGCCATGGCAACCTGCCCCTAGATTTTCAGCCAGGTCAGATTTGTTATCAATAATTTGCTGAATGATAGTCTATTTATGACTTCTTGGAAGATTTCACAATGTGTCACACAAAAGACAAAATCAGTTTCCTTATCTGTTTTTGTTTCAGATTTGCATGTTTTCTAATTTTTGAATAGTTCTTAATTTTTTGGCCTGTTGCCATATGCCTCCACATATATTTGCATTGGATCACATCTGATGCACTGCAAATGCATCTATTCTTTTAAATATTTTACAATGTAACATTTCATAAGCTCATTATCTAGATAATTTAGAAATTTACAAACAATGAATAAGTCTTCAGCCTTGTGACACTTGCAGAAGTAGTTGGGATTTTTGAAATTATTCTCAGTTTCTCGTAAAGATCAGTGTTTTTTTTAAAATACTTATCCAGAATAAAGGAAGGCAAGTAAAACTTTGACAGGTTTTCCTCTTACTCCACCCAATAGCGTAGTGTGGATATATGTGTATTTTATACCTACCTTCCTCTCTCTAGCTTTCTCTATCTCTTTATGTAAGAATATTGGTATCTTTATGTTCAGGTTATTTAAAAATGCAAAAGGAATGGAATTATTATATATGTTCTATGTAAAGAAGTTACTGTATGTTTTGCCTGGATACCAACATAGTACTTCTGATCCTTTGACAATAATTCTGTATTTAGAACATTCTATTTATCCATTTTTAGAGCAAAGAATATGTATTTTTCAATAGTATTTATTAGTGTTTCCATTTTTGCTCTTATTATTAAAGTGGAATTTCAGCAATCATCCCTATTATTGCTAGGCTGGCCCTGGTTTTGATCAAATGCACGTGCTATGAAACCATTCAGTTGGACCATGCTCAGCAGGGCAAGGTGAAAGATGAAAGTACATTTTCTGTGTGGAATCTTTTTTGTTTGTTTGCTTGTTGTTTTGGTTTGTTTGTTTGTTTTCAAGAGCCAACCCATGTAATTTTTTTACCACTTTCTAATGTTTGCTTGATGTGATCTAGAAGCTTATTTCTGTCTAAGACATATAGAGATGATAACTGTCATGTCTATGTTTTCCCGGTGTTTCTTCTACAAAGGGACAATGTGCTGGCAGGAAAGGGAATGTTTGTTGTTGGTCCTTAAATATGTCACCTATTGTTTATTTTTCATGTTTCTACAAATATGTTTGTCATGTCCCTGGTATATGTAATCTTTTCTAATATAGTACAGTTAAGCAATATATAAATGCTATTTTAAAATAAGATCCACTCCCAGTAAATTAGATGTTTTCACATGTTGATGTTAATTTGCATTTATAGATTCATACTTTTCATAGACATCTTTCTGATCGCAGAATTCAGAAGTATTAGTTGAAATGAGACAAATTCTCTGTGACTGAATATATCTTGAAATTAATATACCAAAGCTTAAAGAATTAATCCTACTCCCAAAGCACACCTACAGAGTGGAAAGTAAGTGAAAGAGGCATGTCAGTAACTCAGGTTGCTTGAGTTTTGGCTGTCTGATCAAACATGCTGTTCCACAAAAACCAAAAAAAACCAAACCAAAACCAAACAAAAAACCCCCACCAAACAAAGCAAACAACCAAAAAAAAAAAACCACCAACCCCCAGAAAACAAACAAAAAACCAAAACAAACCCAAATAAACAAAAAACTTCTTATGATTTAAAAGCAAAGTAGAAGCTTGCTAGAATTAGTTGCAGAAGTCTGAACTGGGTAAACTTAAATGACAGACTCAAAAAATGGTAAACGCTTTGGAAGCTAGTTATTCATTAGTTGGAAAAATGCAAAGTGGTGGAATATTATAAGTATCAGAGAACTGAGGGGAAGAAAATTTTAAAACATAGTTCAGGCATATTTCAAAACATGTGCTACAGGTTTAATTTACAGAAGATCAGATCTACAAAATGCATAAAACTTGAACGTGATAAAGAATGTCTTATAAAAAGATTTTCATAAAGACCTTCACCGATATTGTATCAATTTCTTTATTTTAAGAATCAGGATATTATTAGCTGATTTAACATAGGTTCAGTTCAGATCACAACTTCCTTTTCTGTTCAGTAAAAGCAGTCATCCTCCCAAGACTCAAATTATTCTTTCAATGAAACCACAAATCCAGAATAGTACAGAAGTCCAATGCAGCTAATAATGTCTTTTCAAAATATTGAACGAAGGGTAAGAAAAATGGCTGGCATTGTGGAAAATACCCAGCATCTGCCTGGATAAATGTTTCTCTCTTTGTACTTAATTTATTCATTTGCTATAGTGTTTTTGGTTTTGCCTTTTAGGGTGATAGATAGGGGTATTTCAGAGTGAGACTCTATCATTCTGATGGGAGAATTAGTTGGTTTTTTTTAATTTCAGATTACAGTGTGCTGTTAGTGGCAAAACATTATCTATTCTCTCAACTAGCTTATTATGGGCTGCTTTCTCCGATAAGTGGAAGCTGGTTGGAGCCTTTTCAAAAGCATTGATGAATTGGAAGGAGACATTTGGTGTAAGACCACAAGTCACTAAGAGGCAAACCATTGTACATATAATTAGGTCGATCAGTGTTTCCAGGTCCTACTATAGGCTAACTCATTTATTAAATGAATACACTACAATACTCTATCCAACAATGTATAGATATATGTATGACCTCACAAATCACAGAAGAGTAGATATAAAACTAGTTAAAGTCTCCTGAATAAATAGACATTAACCTAACAAATAAATGTTTTTCTCCCCATCTTAGGTACAATCCCAGTTTTAGTTATTTTTTTCATTTTTAATAAGATCCTGACATGAATGGTATTTATTGCAAAATACTTTGTTGTAATATATGACCATTCATGCATGCATGTGAAATTTGAATTAATATAATCTCATAGAGATGAGTCAGCATTGGAGATTTATGTCTGGTTTAATGTAATGAGAAGGATCCTCTGAGAAGACAGAAAAAAAATTATTTACGTTCCCATCATTTAAGAGATGAAGCTCCTCTCAGTAGCACATGAATACCTTTAAAGATACACAGGAGGACTTTTCATAAATTACCTGGTGCTTTTAAAATAAAGGTTATTCAGAGTAATTATGTAGGACAGTCCAGTATAGTAGGGCGGGAAATTACTTGAGTCCATTAATTTAATTTGCGTCCTGCCAGAGAAAAATCAATTAGAGGTATACATGAGGGGATTCCAATTTCTCAAGAAAAGGTAGAACATGTATAAGATCCCCTTGTATGTGTGTGTAAGTTCCCTCAGATCACTGTTTGATTTGGGGACCCCACATGAACTGAGCTAACCCCAGGACCTGTCACAGAACGAGCCCCGAAATCATCAGTAATGTTTATATGACTCCATTAAGATACTATGTGAGTGCCTGACAGACTTCAGTGCCTTTACATGCACAATGAATCAGAGGCAGCAAAATGTTAAGAATCCCTTTATAAAGGAGGAGCTGAGACACAGAGAGACTTACATGCAGTGTGGCTTGGATGGACTTTTAGGGTAGGATTCACGTGGTGTTCTGCCATCTAAACTGGTTATTTAGGATTCCCTTACAGCCAGCAGAAAGAGAGAAAGAAGCAGTGCTAGGGAGTGATTAATTCCCCTGATTTCAGATGGAATGAGTGATTCTCCAGCAGAGACCTCTTTAGGAGGCGTGCTCTAGGCAATACATATGGCATGCTGGCAGGACTGGATTCTGTATAAAGCATTGTTGTTTTATTCAGAAACAAAGTAAGGGGGATAGAAAGGTCCTTCATTGTATTTTTCTGTAGCTTCATCATGTAATGCTTGCACAGTCTAGGGAGTCCAAGGTTCCTTTCCCAGTGCAAATTTCCAAAACTTGCTTCTTGGCCACAGCTAACATCATGCCAGAAGAGTGTCCTAGGTGTATTACTGCAGATTAGCCTGGAGTGTAAAAACCCCCGACTTCACCTTTTGAATCTGTGCCATTCAAATAGATTATTAAAGATTTCCTGGGCCAGAGGAAGAATGACAGTATAACTTGCACAGTACACTGCATGAGAGAGGAGAGATATGGGGACAGTTATTTCCCAAAGACATTTAAAATATTTTCTTTAGATTAAGCGTGAATTGGATAAAATACAGAGACAGCTGAACCCATAGAGTGCTTTCCCTTGTGAATGCCAGACTCAAAAGCAGCCATATAAAGGGGCAGCATCATGACTTTATTCCCTAGATTCCTCTTGTGTTTTTCAAAAAAAGGGTGGTGAATGTGCTTGTGTTTGTCTGGAAGTCTGGCCTGGAGTTGTCCTTAATGTGTATTCTGGACACAAAAAACAGGTGGAGAAATGTCTTTGTTTTTGAAGACTGAGAAGCATTTGCACAGATGCAAAAGCAGAAATGTAGGAGTCTATGGAGTTATAAATAGCTGAGTTTGGGCATTTTGAGGATTGTAATTTTTGTTCTGGGTATCTAAATGTCAGCCCAAATCAGTTTATGTGTGCAAAATTTATTGTGGATTTCATCCTAAATGGACTAGTATTAAAAACCACACAAGAAGACTGTGGGAAAACAGGAGTTATACTTACTAGGAGATCTGCAGTTTTTGTTAAGAGAACAAACAAAAGACATTGGCTTGTACTGAAGTCCTAATCACATCTCCTGGACTGCTTCTCAGATTGCTGGTTGGCTCTGTACCTTTTTTGGACCATAGAAGTGACAGCAATCAGTGTCTCCACACTGTACCACTTCTGTGAACCTTTAGGATTTACTCATTTTCCTCCCTTAGTTGGGACAAGCAGCATATAGATATGCTACAATTCTGATAACCTGCTACTTGTAGGTGTCATCAACACATGCCGTAACTCAGACTGTTCTTTTGCCCTGCCTGTTGATGCTTCCACACTCAACTCATTCATACTCATTCTCAACTCATATCAGCACCAACATTTCTATTACAGCTGAATATTTGTGGACAGGCAAGAAGGTCTGGTGCTTCTGTTTACTTCATTACCCACAGTTAAGTATCATCCTAAATGTACCCAGAGTGATTTATTTTTTTTTTTTCCTGGTTCAGGTTGGGTTGAAATGCCAAAATCTTGGAAGTCTTTGTAAGCTAATAATCAAAGTTTTTGGTTGATTTCGTCAAGCACAAAATTTCATTTCGATGCTGACCTTTCTGAAAATACTATTCTAAAAATACTATTACTAGTTTGCCTCTCCAAGCAAAAAGTAATCTCACGCCAAAATTTGGAACTTGTAATTTATAAAATGTTGACTGGCGTGTTGTGACAACCATGAAACTCCCTTTCTGAAAATGTTTTTAAATGAACAAAACATCAAAATCAGCCCTTTAGTTCTGAGTAGCTTTTCAGTTTCAGCAACAGTAAAAGTTCAAGCAAAAAGTGCCCAGGAAGGTTGAAGTCAGTGTGAAAGTGATGCCCGTTGCCTTTTGGTCCTGAATTCTGAGGCATCCTGAAGTGAAGTGTCTGTATTTGCAGAAGGGGAAAGCACAGACTGGCACGCTTCCAGATTCTTCACTTCTCTGAAGAGCAGTGGAACAGGTTAAGATCTATAAATAAGTGGATTTCCTACTTTTGTTTAAACAATCAGCACTTATTAGTCTTTTCCCGTAATTCAGAAAAAGATAAATTTTGAATGTTCCAGTTTTGATCTTACATGGGATAAGTTCTTGCCACAGGGGCATCTGGGATTTTTTTGTATTGCACTACATTGTGTCCTACACAAGCTGTGTGGGGTTGGAAGAGTTACTTCTTTCTCTTATTTTTTCTGTGCAGTATTGTGTGTGTAGGTATGTAGTTGTACCTGCCACGCTATGTCAAGGGCATTCTCTTTCTCTGTGATGTGTGTGAACTTTTTAACATAGGTGAATGGGTCAATTGAGAACCCTGCAATCTTTTTACATGGATCATTCAGTCTGTAATCTTTATCAGGATCAATAAAACAGCTTAGCTGTGTCAACTGAATCTGCTTTTTGACACCCAACTCTAAACAAATAGTCAGTTTTGGTTCAATTTAAGTCTGTTTACTTAGAAGACTGAGACCAGAATTGGGTTTCTTTTTTCCTCTTCCAAGCTAACCAAACATTTTTCTGAGTTGGTGCAGTGCTCAGCCTGACCTGCTGAGGTAGAGGATATGGTAGGTTTGGCTTGTTATTGTTACACTGGTTCTGCTTGCTTTAAGTAATGATGGGATAAACCTGTGTCTCCATACACCTGCAAAACACCGTGTTAGACAACATGTCTGGTAATTGTAGTTGTGTTGTTTATCTAGTTGTTGTTGGCTTCGTGTCAACCATGTGTAAATAAGACTGGCATAGCTTCCAGGATTACTTCATTAAGTATCTTTTCTATATAAGCATCTTTTTGCCAATTTCCAAATCAATTGTGTTGGAGGGAACCAAACTGTTACATCTGAAAAGAAGGATGTGAAAGGATGCTGCTTTTCCCTCTATTTTAACTTTATTTTCCGCTTACTATCCCTTGTTTTTGAAACTAGAAAAAGAGAAACCATCTAACATGTCACCAAAATAATATAGTAAACAAGCGTTCTATATGTCCAGTAAGAGCTTGAAATGTATTACTGAACTAACTCAGAACATCAGTGATTTCCTCACCAAAAAATGTGGGTAATTTTACCGCATAGCATAACTTTGATGAGGAAGTCAAACAAGATACCACATACATCTGTTGGTAACAGACACGTCTCCTCAGCCTAGGACTGAACAGAGACTGTCAGCAATCGGTCTGCATACAAACAAAACCTCCATAGTTAACATTTTTCTCTGAATTTACTGACTAAAGGCCTTGAGAGTGATATCTGGAAGGTGTAGCTGACCCCCATACAAAGCATACAGTTCAACTGATTTTTGCCCTTCAAAATTATAATTATCAGAATTGACTTGCTACATCATTGCCCTGTTCCCTTTTCAAGCAGATGGTAAATTCTGTACATAACGGTCCTAAAAAAATTAAGGAAAACAGAAATTCAAACATGTTTTCTTGGCTATTATTTTAAGCGAACCAAAACTCTCCTAACTGGAAAAGCCCTTTCCGTTTTCTTTTGTTAAGAACGTATGACAGGGCATCTTCAGAGGACTGCAAATCACAGACTTGATGTCATGCAAGGTCCTGCTGTCTATGCCCACCCAGATGCAGTTGCCATTTACTGTTTTACATTGCATGTACTATCAATAACAAGTATCTCTGAAACACTGCAGTATAACATTAATCATAGCTGTATGTTCAGTGAAGTACAAAAGGAATGCTCCTCTCATAGCAGATTTTCACTAGAAAGTCCAAAGATATCCTGATTGTAGATGGCTGTATAAAACTGCTAGCCAGAAATAACGTCAAGACTTGACAGAGCTTCAGCTCATAAAATTGTTATAGTTCCATTTACTTTATTAGAGTCATATCAGTTTACATCAAATGTGGAACTTAAATAATTATGTTCTTATTATATTTATTTCTATTTCTTGCAGTATATTTTATGTGTTCAAATAAGTTAGTAGAATGATAACACAGACAAAGAAGAAAAAATGCTGCTCTCTGGCCTGCCATTGAAAAATCCCATTAGGAGTATAATTGATTTCATAATACATGTTTTCTCATCTTAATTCCATTTTCCAAGAGCCTGTAATGGAAAAGTAACTTTTCTGAATGATGAAATAGGCTTGAGATAGTGCTGTGATAAGTAGAAAGAGCATCCAGATACCCCAATGGAAAATTCCTTCTGGTCTACTTTTGAAGCTACAGTAAACTCAGTAAAAAGTAATTGTCTTCCTCACTCTGAAGAGTACCTATCATCTGCAGTAATTACATTTTTTTTCCCCTAACCCATTAACTTATTTTGCTTGTTTTTCTACATAAACCCTTTACATTTTACATGTCCCACCAAAAGGATCAAAATATTTCACACCACCCAGAGGGTATTTTAGGGGAGGATCAGTCTGCAGCATTCAGACGTTTCCATTGCTGACAAACATGAATAGTTTCTTCCAAGTTCTTGGAATATAATGAAGAAACATGCTTTTTAGCCTAGATCTTCAAACAAGAAGCTGCTTGATGGGGAATGGATGTTTGATCAGCTTCTTAAGGATTTAGAGAGGTACCTCCACTTCGTGAGAACTGGTTAGTGTCCAGTTATAGTGTCCTAGGTTGTTCATTTTAGATCACGTGTTCACCAGGTGATATGCAGGTGTTTAAGGAGGTGTTTAAGATATTGGTAGCACAAAAGCTTCCTTCTTGGTACAACCATTTTGTTCCATCCAGAACAATGAGGAGGCTTCTCTGTTTGGCCGCAGAAAACAATACAGTGTTTGGATAGCAAAATAAACCTGCCAGAGAATCAAATGTTTTGTTTTGTAATCCTTAGCATGCTTAATTTTACGTTGACTCATTGACTAAAATGGCCTTCTGCATCAAAACTTAATTTAGTTGGGAGCCAGAATGGCAGCTATTTCAGATAAGCATCTTTTGTTAAGACTCTGTTAGAAATTGGGGTTTGGTTGCTATTCCAGGGGCAATATCAGAAAACCATGCAGATCGTTAGATGTTGTGGTAGGTCGTATTGAAATCTTCAAAGGCAAATAAGCAATGGGCAGTTATCACTTGGTGGTTTTTGTCTTAGAGGTTTTCTCATAGTTATGTCGCTTTGCTAGTGGTTAGTTGGATAACCAACACCATTTTTGCTGTGACATCTGTGTGAATGTTGAGTTGACTTGCATCAGTTTAGCATGTTTTACTTAATAATTTTGCAAGATGATACTTTAATTTTTTCTACCATCTAGTAGACAATTTCCAATTCTTCAGCCTCTTCTTGTGAAGTAATATGCTGTCTTTGCAGTTTGTTAGCTTGTACCTTGTTTAACCTTAATGAAGCCTGCAAAGTACTTCTCCCAGGTTTTTAATCTAGTATTGCTCCCGTAAGACTATGTCTAGTCCTGCTATAGATGCAGTTACTGGACAGCGATTTAGATGAGTTCTTGTCAAAACATAAAAGGAGTGATGAAATCCACAAACTTTTTTTGACTCTGTTCTCCAGTTTAATTAGTGGCAGTTACTGTGCTAATAAATAGATGGTGACATAGCAGGCAGCTAATATCATCACACCTCAAAGCTGCATCTTAATTTTCCATAAAAGCTCATCTCTCATTTTAGCAGCAGAATTTTTATCTTCATTACAAAATAAAAAATGAGTATTTTTAAAGTTTCATTTACCTATTCTTGAGGAAAGCAGAATCAAAGAAAAAGTGTTTAGGAATTACTGAAGCATCTGATAAATTGCAGACCTTTTCTCAGCTGCACATTGATATTGAATTGCCTCTCCACTCTTACTGCTGACTGAAAGCTCTCCATTATTCAGGGGATGTTTTCAGCTGTCTGTGTTGGTAGCAACAAATGACACTCGTAGGTCTCTGCTAAGAAGCTGCCTAAATCTGAAAGCAAATGGTGCAACAGCACCATGGCAGACCCAGAACATCCTTTGGGGCTGTCTAATCAGTCACTTGATTGTGAGAGGAATGCAATATTTTCCTGGATTCATTTCCAGCAAAATGAATTTGTGTGTAGAATCCCAGTGAGACAGATTTTGTTGTAACTCGCAGCACTGGTAGAATTCTACAGTTACTGCTATTTTACCTTGTTGTAAATAGGATGGGAATATGACTTAGTGCCTTGATATAGCAAAGCCTAATGTTATGTGTATTATCTTCAGCCATAGATTAAATGGTGATCATCTGAAAGAAATTCCCCCCTCCACCCACCTTTCTAATTTATATTGGACTATTTCTTCTACCTAGCTATACTGCAATAGACAAAATTATAAAGAAATTATGCATGCCCAAGTTTTTATAAGCTACACTTGGCAGAAGGAGGAGCTAGGTTTGTCTCTTTTGATTTAGTACTTTTCCATACTCTCAAGAATTACACGGATTTCATTTGAATGGGTCAACTGTCTTTGCCTGAGCCACATACATACAAAAAGAGAGCAAGAGGCCTGAAGGTACAAAAAGGAGGAGGGTGTGGAAATACCCGCCATGCCCCCAGTATGGGGCAGCTGCTATAGGACAGAGTTAGTGTTTCCCCATCAGTGTGTTCCCTGGTCTAATTGTTGAGGCAGCATGAGAAGCTGCATTGCAAACTGTGCTGAATAAGGGAATCATTCCTGCTGCTTGAGTACTTTTAGCCGTTTCCACACTGAATTGGTTTAAGCCAGGCAGGGTGCAGTTGCTGTAGCTGCTGCATGCTAAGGGCTCTCCTCTCTCTTGCTCTTTATGTTCTCTCCTTCTCTAGCATGAGATTCAGACAGAGCGGTGCAGGGGGAAGCAAGTCCCATCCAAGACCTGCTTGGGCTCCTTTGCTGTCTGGATCAAAACCTGGTGGTGGGTTATCTTCTGTGATATTTCAGTGTCTGAGCAGTCAATCGTCTTTGATGAGTCCTCTGCTTTAGCAAATATGTGCCTTTTGGGGAAGGGAACATGTCACTTTAGAGGGCAATAAGGGTAGAAGCAGGACTTCTGGCGTCTGTTACCTTAGTCCTGCACAGAGATAAAGTGTTAGATTTAATCCAGCCTAGAGGAAGGAATGATGCCCTGGTGGGAGCTGCTGGAAAAATGTTGCAGGGTGGCCCTGCAGCTATTTTGGCATCTACTGATTATGAGGACAACAGCTCAACCCTTGGGACC
Source organism: Caloenas nicobarica (assembly GCF_036013445.1). NCBI lineage: Eukaryota > Metazoa > Chordata > Aves > Columbiformes > Columbidae > Caloenas > Caloenas nicobarica. Next base: position 10,905,410 of record NC_088248.1, on the reverse strand, counting down.
ATGCATGCAGGCAGGGATGGGCTGAGGAGTGGTAAATGCCCCGCAGACACCTGACGGGTCCTTTGCAGCATGCCTGGGGTGGGTGAAGCTCTGCATGTCCTGGGGCACAGAGGAGGGGACATGAAGTTGGGTCCCGATTTCTTGGGCATTTTTCCTCTCCCTTTTTGGGCTGCCCCACACCACGCCTGGCACAAACATGGAGGGGTGAAGGCAGCGGGGGGTCACTCTGCTTGGCAAGGAATAGGTCCTGCCCATGCCAGGAACATTGGGAGGAGACTCTGATGGGGAAACCAGACCTGGCTCCTGAGGGTTTGCTTGGTGCAGGAAACGTCAGTGACCGTTCAGCTGCTCCAGCATGGTCTAGAGTGGGGAGGACTAAGCACAGCCCCTGGGAAGGCTGTGGCGGAGGCACACCTTAAGTAAGTTAATAACTCCTGACAAATCTTCCCAAGGTTAGAGATTGAGTTTTGGTCTTGACCATTGACAGGGCTGAGCTTTTTGGTTCTTATTTTATTAGGAAATGTTTGTGCAGGGGGCTGGCCAAATTGCACAGCTGACAGTTCGTGTTCCTGCATTCCTCCCTGAAGTGTCCTGGAGGTTGTGTCCAGCCAGCATGAAGTCTGGGTATCTGTGCATCCTACCCTGCTCTCTTAGAAAGGAAGAGAGTTGTTGCTATTGGTGATATAGCATCAATAAAAGCTCATTTCCCTTTGCTGGTTGGCCGTTCTTCAGAGATATTGTAGTTCTTCCCTATGACTTCTGAATAAAATCTCAATGGTTGGTCTTTCCTTACCTTTGCCAGCATTTAGTTCTCAGTGCCCATTACTACCTGATCCAAACTCTATCTACTGCAGATATAAAGACTCCTATTGCCTGAAGTGTGTGGAACAGGGACATCTATCAAAAATTAATTGGTGATGGTATCTTAATGGAAACGAACATTACTTACAGCATTTTCCTTTTGGCTATTTTGTTTTCTCAGCTCTTATTATTTAACTTCAGTAAGCAAGCAAAATTATCTCTTTCATTTTAATGTCAATTGAGAAGTAATATTATTGGTTTTTTTACTTTATCTTCAGGCATTATCATTGGAAGTTGGGAAACTTTTTTTTTATTGTGTCTGATATTTACATGAAACTATGACAGACAAATGAATTGCAATATCATGGTTGAGTTTACAGATTAAATTGATCTATGCACAGTTAACATAATTTACTGAAAACTGTCATGTATGTACAACATATCCAATTCACTTTAACACTTATTCATTATTTATTGTAGTGGTTTCATGAGTTATGAATGATTGCTTCCAAACGTTCTTTTTTTCCAACTTACAAACACTTAAAAGGAAAAAAGTGTAAGTTTAAAATCACAAACTGTGGACTGTCTGGTCAGGTTTCATAGATATTTTTGAAGACTAGTTGGTCTCTTAACTTTATTCTGTATGGTAAATATTGGTATTTTTGCTTACTGTTTGTTCAGTGGACATAAGCAAGAAATGGAAGTTTCTAAGGCAGTCCTCAGAATGGAATGTGGAAACACTGAGCTTTTACTTTCTCGTCTGCTTCAGAAGAAAAGAGAAAAGCAGTTGATATACCCAGAACTGAAGCTGTTGTTCTGCTCTTTGTGGAGAGCCAGTATTCACAGCTGGGGCAGGACGTAATTGCAATCCCAGTACAAGTCAATTTCAGTAGAATATGGATGTTGCAGCAGGTGAAGTTGATGTTCCAAGTCTTATTGATAAAGGAAGGGGGAAACATGCACTAATTATTTATGAAAGGATTTAAAAATATGTAAATACAGGTGGACAGCATAGAAACATTTTGGACAGGTACTGTTTGGATTACAGTATTGATATGATTGATTTTCATTAGGCCAATGAGAACAGTTTGCTGAATGCCCAATTAAAAGGATTTTCATTGCATCTGTATGACAGCTTAGGTCTTCATAAACAAAGCTTCTGAAATTGCAGTGAGATCCCTGGCTGGTTAATGCTGGACAATATTCAGTGTAAATCACTGTAAATCATTGTATAGATGAATAAATCCTGTTAGCTTGAAAAAAAGCATTGAGTCAGCTCCCAGAAGGAACTTTTGTTCCACAGGAAGTGAAACTTTTGGTGTCACAAACTGATCTTTGTGAGTGCCATCTCCTTTCTGTCACAGAATAGGCTCACCTGGTTCTTGAAAAGGTACATTCCAGTTGATACAGGTGGCATCTGTGTTGTGAGGGAGGGAACAAGAATGAATACCAGGGATGTGCAGGAAAGAGGGCAATCGTGTGAACATGTGTAATTTTAATTACCAGACTTTGCCAGGGTAATTACTTTTTACTGCATTCATTATGGTGCCTAGCAACAATACACATTGTCATTGTGTTTATGAACTCCTGATTGTAAATGCAGCAAATATGTACTGAGATGAAGGGAAAAGACCAGGTCTTCAAATAAAGATATGTCTCTTTGTACTAGTTTAAAGCCTGAACTACGTTTACTCAGCTAAACCTAAACTTAAAAGCAGTGTATTTCTTTGTAATTATTTTGTTCCATAAATACCAATAAATTATTGGGAAAAGCATTATTTAGACCTGCTTCCAGTGAAATCAACCAAAATTTTGTTTCTGATTTCACTGTGACCAGGATTGAAACAATCTGTATTGATGTGGGAAACTAAGGTAGCCAAATTTTTAAATGTGATTGAACATGTGTAACAAAACATAGTACCATCATTCATCTTAATAGTCATGATGAAGAAAGTTTTTTACATCCTACAAGCAATACAAATGCAAATTAATTGCAAAATATTTAAAAATTATGATGATAACTTAAAAATAACTGCTATGCCAAATTTTAATAAGGTAATGACAGCTTCATTAGCTTTAAAAATGTGCATAATTTACAGGAATGTTGTGTTAGCATTGAGCTGACATTTTCTATTTCATTCAGATTAAAATTGTGTAAATAGTCCATTCAAAATGCTCACATTGTACATTAAAATTACCTATTCAGGAATTAATTCTCCAGCTTCTCATGAGAGTTATCCTTATTCACACAAGAAGCCCTATTCACTAATGGCATTTCTCAGGCATAATCAAATAACAATGGTACAAGTATAAGAATTACTAGCGAAAAGTACCAACTCCATCATTCTTTGTTAAAATATTTGCTGATAATGATTGTTTTCATGCAGCTAGCTATTCCAATGTTCAGTGCTGTACAGCAGACAGAGGGAAAGTCTTTGGTGATCTCTGTGGGTAACCAGTTTCTTCCCTGATACATGACAAGAATTAAACAAAATGCTATACAGACAGCATGCGTGGTGGTGGTGGTAGAGGAAGGACATAGTTATTTTTTCCTAGATAACATAATCGCTTTAAGCATGTGCATCAGGCCTTGTCCTGCCTTTCAGCCACCTTGGTTTTAACACATATGCTTTTGGGAATTTGGATAATTTTAAGGAAAATATCAGTGTAAATATTGAGACTTACTCTGCTCTTTCAGTACCATGCAACACCACAGATAGGCACTTCTCATATACAACCTTGCATATTAAGATAGAGTTTCTTTTTTAGGGTTCTTTGGAGACATCTTTTGATACATTTCTTGGGGCTGTAGGACTGTTTACAATATTTTTTAACACCTAAACCAGATTAGATAATATGTGCAAGGTTCTGCACTTAAATCAGGGCAACCCTCAATATCATTAGAGAATGGGTGATGAATTGGTTGAGGGCAGCCCTGCAGAGAAGTACTTGGGGATTATGGTGGATGAAAAATTGGGCATGAGACTGCAAAGTACAACACTTGCAGCCCAGAAAGCCAACTGTATCCTGAGTTGCATAAAAAGAAGTGTGGCCAGCAGGTTGAGGGAGATAATTCTGCCTCTCTGCTCTGTGAGATCCCACCTGGAGTAATGCATCCAGCTGTGGAGTCCTCAGTCCCGCAGTACAAGAAAGACATGGATCTCTTAGAGTGGGTCCAGAGGAAGGCTGCAAAAATGATCAGAGGTCTTGAACACCTCTCCTATGAAGAAAGGCTGAGAGAGTGGTGCTTATTTAGCCTAGGAGAAGAGAAGGCTCTGGGGAAACCTTATTGTGGCCTTTCAATATACAAAGGGGTCTTATAAATAAGAAAGATGGAGAAAAACTTTTTACTGAGGCCTTTAGTGACAGGACAAGGGACAATGGTTTTAAACTGAAAGATTGTAGGTTTCATTTGGGTATAAGGAAGACATTTTTAATGATGAGTGTGGTGATACACCGATACAGAGAAGTTGTGGATGCCCATTATTGGAGTTGTTCAAGGGCAGGGTGTTTGGGGCTTTGAACCATTGGATTTGGTGAAAGATGTCACCGCCTATGGCCGAGATGTTGAACTACATGGTCTTTGAAGGTCCCTTCTAACACAAACCATTCTGTGATTCTATGATTCTATGTATTATCTTCTGACATTAATTGCCATGAGTAGACTTGTCAGCTCTGAAATAATTTTATAAAGCATTTTTAGCAGATTTTTTTGCCTGCCTGATTCAGCTTAAAGTACTAAAAAGAACAGAACTCTTATTAAGAGTGAATTATGGGGAAATTCTCTCTAAGACAATGGACTGCCTGTGTAGGGCTTCTGGGTGAATGTCCAGAGTTGGCTGCACTGCCTCTCCTACTCTAGCAGAGTTGCTGGTAAAACATTCCTGGTGAAAACAGAGGATGTTAGATATACCAGAGTCTGACTCCATAGGCACTGAGCATCAGGATCACTGCCCCCAACTCCCCCATGCAGTGTAAACATTATAATTTACTTAAGTACATTAGGGATTTCACCTTCCACTTTTATTCAGGTGTTATTCTTATGAAATTGCTTAGACACTTTTTTTTTTTTTTTTTAAATCTTTGCAGAGGAGAGGGAAATGTAGCAAATAGGTCTGTGCTGGTGTAAAGTTCCGTTTGCTTTCTGCTAATAACATCCTCTCTGAATGGTATGTATTTGTATGCTTTTTTTGGGCCTCAACTCAGGACAACAGTGGAAACTCAGGAGTAGATGTCTGTCTGGAACATAACCTAAATGGTTGGCCAGAAGTTCGTCTTTATAGTGTAAGTGCTGTCATGATGTTAGTTCTGGAAAAATGCTGATCATCAATACCTGAGATAACTAAGCAATTGGCCAATTTAGTAATTTGTAACCTATTTTCATTGCAAATCACTCAAAACCTCTAGTTTATGTCCTGAGTTCTATGCAGCAAGTTTTAGTCTTTTGACAAAGTCTGTCATGGGACTCAATCCACGGACAGCAGAGTCTGTATGGCACAGACTGAAAAAGAGTGTTTCAACTGGTGCATTACAGCAGTTAATTTCAGTACAACTTGTATTCCTAAATCAGATGGTAATGTTTTGATAAACTTATTGATGACCTAAATATGGATACAGAGCCCTAGCTTGTATTACATATTTCTAGTGTTTTCTAATTTTTCTAGCCGTGCTTTCCTTCAGCTGTGGCTCTTTGAGCCTCCCTTCATCATGCTTAGTACCTCACTTGTGGCATTGTTTTCTGTGACTCATTAAAAGATATATATATTTGAAATGAAAAATCTCTTCAGCATTGAAATATTGTCATGCAGTAGTATTAATATATTGAAAGAATTCCTTGGGATTTACAAGAATCGCTTATTAAAGTATGTCAGCTACTCATCCTGTAATTTATAAACTGATAATCCTCATCAAGAAGAGAGATGGAAATGTTTCCTAAAGCAATATTGTTGTCTTTGTAATAGATCAGATTTATGCGCTATGGTACATAATTCAAAAGAATATTTGAAGAGTAAAGCCATAGATCCTCTTAAAGGACTATTTCTTCTCTGTAAGTCTGGATTGAAGACCATCTCCTATCCTACTATACTGATATCCAGAATACATTAAAATAGTTTGGGTCTTTTGTTTTTAAGAGCAGCTTGCTGACTAATCCTATTTGCTCAGTCTTTGTAGTTGATAATGAAAAAACGGGTTTGTTTTTATTATTTGGGTTTTTTTTTTTGTCAAAAAGAGGTATTTCTTAGTACTCTCCTTTTGTTTGCAACAAGCTTTAAAATAAGTAAAGTATTGGCAGCTGTTAAAGAATATACAGCAGCTGTTATGACCTTTGACTGCTGGATCTAGAAGCTCACATCAAGAGATTTTAAAATTAGTATCCAGAAATTAAAATAGTCAAGCATAATTGTGAATCCTTCTTTATGTATTCAGTTGCTTGGACAGCAGAATCTTACATTCACCATAAAAAACCCCTCCACAAAAACAAACAAACAAGCAAGTAAACAAACCACAAACAAACCCAACATTTGGCTTGAGTTATTCCATTGAAGGGCAGTAACAGCGTTAATTAATCGGAAGTTTGTTTATATTCACAGTCTGTAGGTGAAGTATCTGAAAAAAGCCAGGACTTTTTCAGCAACTGAAGTCAGAAGACTTTCAGAAAATTCTGAAAGAGCTGATGCATTCTTTTAAAACACAGTTTTGACAATTATCTGTTCAAGCAGGAAAAGAAGGGTGGTTGTAATAAAATGAAAATGGCATCGTGGGTCTATGTGAAGAAATATCGAAGTCATAGCATAAAGCTATGTAAGCAGGCCAAAACTTTTTATTAATACATGATTTTTTAAAAAAAACAGGATGAAATATTTCTGACAAGAGATGGAATCACTTTTGTCACCTAAATTAATTTGCCCTTGTGCCTTGTAAATCATTTCATGCCACAAATAATTGATCACAGACTGAAGCAGAAATGAACAATTCAGGCTGCGATTTAAATGGAATTAATTCTTAATTAAGTTGGTTTACTTTGGATTTTCGTCTTTAGGGAGAATAGGCTGCTAAGCATTCACAATACTGTCATTTAGTTTTGATATTAAGAAAAGCCTTCATAAGAGATTAAGGCACTCTTCACATTAAAGAGATCAGAATGAAGTACCTGAATTTAAGACTAAGAACCAGAACTCGTATCAATACATAGGGGTCTGCTGTCATCTACTAAATGAGCTTCAGATTCTTTGAAGAAGTGAGACGAAATATCAAATTCAGAATCCTGTGTTTGCAAAGGAAGCAAGTAGTTAATCCAAAAGACTTTACGTGATGATCTTCCCTCTAGTGTGTTTCTCTGATACAGCTTCTGTCAGGAATTTCCAGTAAGAATAATACCGTCCCTTCTTTGTCATCTAATTGTACTGTCTTAGGGGTGCTTATATATAAGAATACTGAATCTTATTTCTGAATATGTCTAAAACTGTATATACTGTTTCAAAAATTCTGCTTCTGTATATCTTGTGGTCCTTCTCTTCTGTGTTGTTATTTATACTGTCCTATGTTATTTGTTTGCAAACAGATATGTGTCTTCACGTTACTCTAACATTATTTGGAAACTACATTAGTCTAGCCAATTAGCATGACAGAAAATTTATTCATTTATAGGGACTGAATCATTAATAATAGTCATTCTGTATAAATTGCTGGATAGCAGCAGCTCAGAAAAAATCAGGCTCTTACAGTAGTTGTAATATGTCCTCATTCCCATGAAGAACTAGAAAATGGTGAGGTAAATCCAAAAGACACCTTGATTCATCCATCTGAATGGCATTTCCAGCTGATTTATGTGTTTCAGCCTTCCGTATCTTGCCAAAGGTGACAAGAAACAATGTCATGCAGCATCTGCTGAGCGCCTGTGGATTTGGCACGTTTTGGATCAGTCTGCAAACTGAACTTCCAACTATAGGATAATTCCAAACAGTTTTTTCTTTACATTTATTTCAGACTTGGAGATAATCACATTTGATTTGTAGATTCTCTTATGAGGTCTCTTAAAAAACCTGAGTCTCTGTTCCTACCACTGGAATATCATAAAATCTATCACCTTTTTATGAGTGTTGATAAGATTATTGGCATGCTTCCCTTTTCCAGTAGATTTAAAAATGAGTCACTGTTTCTACCTGACAACTTCGTGTATTTTATTATGTTACATGATTAATTGCTTAAAAAGTTTGCAGGAGTCAGGAAATGAAGCATTGTGGTCACGATTTTATTGCAATGGTTGTGAAGTCATGTAATTAGACGAATTTCTGTTATTATGTTTTTAGCTCGTGCACCCGTGGACAAAAGGCAGGAAATGTGATCCAGAAGACTGACAGGAATAGAAGGCACCAGGAAGACTCAAAATATACACACACCTCATGATTTTGACACAGTCTTATGAATTCTTCGGGTCTAGCTTGTAATTTGTCTGTCTGAGGGTAGGCAATGTTGCTCAAGGTACGAAAAACCAAGTCCAACAGAGAAGGTGGTTTGATTCTTCAGGTGCATTAGGGTTAGTGTTACCAAACGTATTTCTCTAATGGAGTGCTAGTCTATTAAATGATTTAGTAGGAGTAACAGTTGCTAAATTTCTGTAAAATAATCTCCATCCATGACTATTTTTTAAAGATTAGTTGTTCATGAGGCAGAAGAAAGAAAAGGAGAAAATTAAGAAGGGAAAAAAAAGAGTAGAGAAGACCCTGCCCTTGAAAATAAGAAAATGAGCTTTGTTATCTTTTTTTATTATTCTTTTTTACAATACGTGCATGTTGTCCTCTTGACTGACAAAGTTTTTGTGTTTCCCTTGGAGTGTGTCTGTTCATTAGTGTCTCCAGACAGAGGTAGTTTAGCTTTTAATTAAAATGCAATTTTCAGGTTTTTTAGTGTGTTAATGAGACAGCAAAAATGAATTCATTGAAAGAGGAATAGATATCTAGGCCTTACAGCAGTGGAAGTTAGAGCCTCATTAGTAGCTAATTATGCAGAACATAGTATATAAATAGAGCTGTTATGGCATTAAAAAAAGCCTCAGTGCATTACCTAATGACATAAAATGTTTACAGTCTGTTCTGAGTATAGTATAATGTCTTACTGAAGTAATTAATGGCATATTTAACAGTGACACAACTAGAATCACAATTGCTTTGCAGGTACAAGTTGAGGACAAGGGAATGTAAAAGTCTTTGAGGAACAGCTGATAAATATGAGAGCACCAGAAGATGCAGGAGGAACACATGATTTATGTATAAGGTGGGATAATTTCTCTCTGACAAGGGCAGAGTACACCAAACTTTATTTGTAGGTTTTCCAAAAGTGAGCAATGAGATGCCAGAAGTTCAAACTCACACTTGCAAAAAGGGCTGATTCCCTGAGAGGACCAAGGCCTGTCATCCGAGAACTGAGAAGGTGAGAATTATTTTTGAAATCTTGCTTTTTGATATAAAATGGCAAGCAAGACAAATAATACACACAAGGTGAAGAAGAAATTTTTTTGTTTAACTATAAGGGCCAGCGTAATCAGATGGACATACTCAAAATAATACTTCACTAGCAAGTTAAGCAATGTTTTTAATAAACTGAAGCATAAACATGATTTTTTTTTGCTCTGCCTAACAAGAACTGCAGATGCAGCTTGACAACTAATTATTATGATTATTATAAATAATAAACAGCATTATGTTTCCATAAGGTGATGCTTCATACTAAGAGTAAAGCTGTAAATGGAATTAACTAACCATAGCTGCTTAGATGCAGTATGGTGAAAAACTATCTTCGTACCACAGCAAGAGTGGTAGAGGAACAACTAAAGGAGAGTATTACATTTGGGGAAACATACTGGCTATGAAGCCTGTCTGGCACATCAGAGGTAATTTGGATATAAGTAGAAGAAAATATTGTGAAATCTGGAGAGGGTGAGAAGGCAGATGAGGAGATGTTTATGCAAATAGGAAAGGCCTGTAAAACGATCTGAGCATTAGTCATGATGATTCCAATTACTGTTGTATTGACTAGGAACCACGGAGCCACAGAATCAATTAGATGTTTAAAAATACAAAAAAGCTATTTCCTTGCTCAATTTGTTCAGCAGTCAACAAGTTTAGAGTTTGTTCTGGGAAATTATTTTGGTATGATGACCAAGTTAGAAGCTGATTAACGTTTAGCTGAGGGTAGGTGAATTGAAATGATTTTGCTATGAATTCTATGTTTTGTTTTAGGCGCGATGCTTGGTGAAATGATTTAGAATTATAGAAAACATGTTTTTTCTCTGTTTCCATGTTAGCACAGCTGCATACCTTAATGACATCATCAGCTCTAGTGAGAGGAAGAGTTAATGTCTTGCATGTTTGTGTTATGACAGGTAGAAGAAGAAACTACTTATTAATTGTGGTGAGCTTTTTAGTTCATTAGTGAAAATAATTTTGTGTTAATAAAGAGGTCTAGACTGGCCAGGGCTGAAGACCTGAGAAATCCATTACACACATAATGAGTACAGTCAAATAAATGTCAGTGCCAGCACTTTCAAGAACCCTCCAATTTGTCTGATTCCTAACTGCAAAGACATATTCATGTGTATACGTGTGCATGTCCATTCATAATTTTTGCTGCTGAGTCCTAACTTTTATTACTGTGGTCAGTGTGAATGCCAAGTTCCAGTCGTGATGAGGCTCTTTCTAAATAACAAATAGAGTTAGTACAAATTTGCTGAAGAATCTTGACTCATAATCAGTCATATGACACACAAGGATGGTCAATTATAGATGACACAATTGGCCATAAAAATCTGTAGCATACTTCCATAATAGGTTTTCTGTGCTGGGGACACTAAAAGGTGTACTTTGCAAAACACTTCGATCCTTTGCCAAAGGACTTATCTCTTACAACATGGCTAGGCAGGGAAGTTATTTGGGCTAGGTGTGGATCTAGAGCAGACTAGCTACCCTTTTGTGTCTGCCTGTGGTCTCACTATTGCCTCCAGTGTGATAACGAAGTCTGTCTTAGTAGATAAATAAACTGCTTTTCAGATACTGTGGAGAAGGGGAATGGCTGTAGCATGGCCAACACCTCATGCACTGCAAGTCTATAATTTTAGTTCATCTTGAAGTAACTGCTTAGTATGGCAGCGAATATATTACGTATTTGCTTGAAAGAAGTGATCTAGTTGCCTTTAGGTTAATATCTGGATGTAGCATCTTTGGCTGAGCAAACGGTGAGTAGTGGTTGATTCAGGTTCCTTGTAAAATCCCCAGATTTGTTGTGTGAAAAATTTGAAATTTCTACATGGATATTCTTCAGTAAAAAACTGTAAACCTACTTCCCAGCTCAGCTCAGTCACCAGCATGCAACAATCCACAGTTTGGCTAGTGACTCTGAAATTCATTATTTTATTACTATTTTCAGCTAAGCATTTTCAAATACTTTGTGTTAAGCAGCGCGACATTGTTATCCCTGTCTCTCCTTAGTACAGGAGGAAGGCAGCAAGGCTGGTGCTGAGGAAACTTTCTTCTTCTGTTTGCCTATCTCAGAAAGACAAGCGTGCATGGGGCTGCAGGTCATCCATCCTGAATCCAGCTTTTTGTTTAACACCTACCATCATCTTCAGGCTGCTCGATAAGTCTCTTTGGCAGATGCTGTGCACCAGGCAGGCAGACTCCGCACAGTCTGCTGCTCATGGTGGCAGCATCTAAGCTGCTTAGGCTTTAGTCCATGGCCATCTCCTATCTTCTGTCTCTATGACATGCTACGTTCTTATCCATCCTCTGCTATTCAGACCTTGCCAAAATGCAGTATTTGTGTTTTGCAAGGTGGTGGTGTTGCTGTTTGCTTGAATCAAGCAGAGCTGAAATTTGCATAAATTACTTTTCCAAACCTGAGATGAGGATGGGGAAGGGATTCAGATACAGCCATTGCTGAAGAGCGGAAAAACATTGCCCAGAAATCCTGGCTTTGATAACTCCCTTTAAACTATGGCTACAGGAAGCAAGAATCCATGTCCAGGGAGAGATCCTACATGAACATTTTTCTGGATTTTTCAAAAAGTTTATATTTCAGATTAATAATCGGGAGGGCAAGCAGGTGACTCAGAAACTTTCCAGATGGAAGAATATTTCTTACAGCGTTACAGATGGTTTCTTAATTTTTGGAACCGTGGGAACATATTTGTACTGTATAAATGTGATTTCAAAGATGTTATTAGAAAATGAGCTATTAAATTAGAGGAATAGCAAATGCAGAGGTATTTAAGAAATGGGTAAGGGCTTTGTATTATTTTTAGGTTACTAAGTGTTTATGTAGCACAACATACAGGAAGGAAGAATTAACACGTCCTGTCTGTTTTGTGGAGAAAGGAGATGAAGGATGTAACATCTAATATTCTTAAAATACAATACAAAATAAAAGTGTGCCCAGTGGAGAATTTCTCAACAAAGAATAGAAAACCCTGTATGGATAGATACAAATCCAGTGAAAATAAAGAAACTAAGACTAGTGAAAACGAGCGGCCCAGGGTTCCCTCTGTTACTAGAATATCTATAATCCCTATCAAAATCTGTGCACAGAACTTCTTAGATAATAAAATACAACTTCAAAGCTAACTAACACAAGCCTTCACTTAGATCCCATCAGAGGGACATGTGATGAAAACAGATGTTCTTTGGATAAATTAATCCTTACCATGTTAATTAGTTCACTCTCTTTTTACTTTTTTTTTAATCTTGTGCGTTATTTCTTTTATCTTACAAATTTTCCCAACTGTATCAACTGTGTTCACCTTTTACTTTTTGTTTTTTGGGGTTTGCTTGTTTGTTTGTTTTAACTTGCACCTGGCAATTAGATTTTAATAGATCCCAGGTACATGGTCCCTGAACTAGGCATATTCATAGTAATAAATATTTCCAGTAGTTTAAATGGAGAGACATTGATGGGAAATCGCATGGTTTGGTACAGACCGACCCTGTCAGAGAAGATGTGCAGAGGAATAATATTCAGCAAGTGTGAAACACTGAAGTAACATCTTCCACATGATGGCAGTACAGACTCTGTATGTTGGGCATGTCCAGGAAAGACTGTGTTCTCCCAGGATGTTTGAAAGTTGGTGCCTCTAGTATGTTAGAGGAGCTGGTCTCATTAAAAACAGACTTCACTTGCCATCTGATATGCATGTTTCTGTGCCCTCCTTTCTCAAAGAGGTGATGCTTCCAAGACTGTACTCTTTCTAGTTTGTTTGTACCTGAGACCCTTTCTCTCCTTCCTTCCCTTTAGCTTACCAGGCAATTTTAACCAAGTTAAGAGAAGATTCCTATCCCATGCATTTCATGAAAATCAGTGACTGTGGGGTGGAGGGAGAACCAGAATAACACTCTCACTGAAGGAAGCACAGTACAATTCAAAGCTGGTCTGTTCCAAAGGACACTCACCAGCCCCATAGCTGTTGGCATCAGTGCCTTTCTGCTGACCGTAGTCCCTCAAAACAGTAAAGGATGTGGAAGGCAGCTGGAGGCAAATGGAGATGGGAAGGAGCCATGAAGGTTTCTCCCTCACCATAGGGAGATGCAGGGAGCTTATGGAGAAGGAAGATTAGGGAATACTTCAGTGGAAGAAAAACATCACAGGGTTAACAGGGTAGGTAAAACTTGTGCTATTGAGGAATATAACATACTGGGTTCGTTATCTGAGTAGCTGTGCTACAGCGAGTGTTAGACTAAATGAGAGCTTTTTGCTCTTAAAATTTGTGTGTTTTCATCTCCTGTACCAAATGCTGTTCTTCTGAAATCCATTTTCTGGTTTGTTGTATGTATGACAAACTCTGCATTAGTGTATGTATGGCTGTGCTATACCACAGGGAGCTGGAGGACCAGAGCTACGTAAGTGAGAAGGAACAATCTCCAAATTCGTTCGATATTTCCTGCCTTTGCTCATTAGGGCTTCAGGCTGCCTGGACATGCCACAAGACATCAGGATTAGAGTAGGCTGGAAAACTTCACTGAATCATATAAGCCAGGAACTTGCTGATGAGCACAAATAGCAGTATTTTGTTGAAAGCATTCAGTTTTGTTAACTTCTAATTGAAAATATACTCCTCATGACATTTTCGAAACCTGTCTACTTTCTTGTTTACTCACCCACACAGTCTCTGGCTTTTCTTTGAGCCAAAACCCTTTGAACTTGAGAGCCAGAGGTACAATCCTGAGTGACACCTAAAGAGCTGAAGTCCTTCTCATTTATGTCCCACAAGGTAGTGCGTGCAGTTTGTGTAGGGTGTAGCTTTAGGACTGGGCTACCACCAAAATGCAGCTATTTCCAGATGTCAATAGCTTCCAAATGTCTGTAGGAGACCCAGGGCTCCCAGGCTCCGCAGGTCTCCAGCTGAGGCCATTGATCCTGGCAGCCCAGGCTCTGTGACCACTTGCCGGCTACTGGGCAAAACCAGGAAGATCCTTTCCAGTCCCATCACTAAATATTATTTTTTTAAACAGAATTTTGATAGTTTCAGTGTTTTAATTTGATGATAGTAGCAATGAAACAATAAAAGTTATAATAATTGGCAATAAAACATGCTATTCAATAATTAATGGCAATGAAACACATAGAAAATACATCTACGTCAGTCAGTGTGCGTTTCAGTGCAAGGGCTTCCACAGTCCAACATTCCATTTGAAATAGGGTTTCCATCAGCTGTGTAGTATTATGACATAAAAAGTCAGGAGAAGAAAGTTATGACATATGTTATTTTCTTGGTGTTTCTTCTGTGTGATTCCTAATCACACAGGGGATGAGAAGGACATTTCATGATTATTTATTCCTGGCCCTGGCTTGCGCTGCAAAATATGAGAATAGCTCTGAATCCATTAGACTTGTATTACTAAAAATGTACAGTCAAACCATTTTACGGCTCTTTAAATTTGATACTTTAGAAACACTTTTATATCAATTTCTGCAGAGGCTTTGGTATCCTGCTTTCATTATAAAATAAATAATCTGCATAATATTGTGGTTATTAATTTAAATTACTTCATGTATCAGATCAATGATGGAATCAGCTAGTGGAAAAAAGCTTTGGTAGATTAATCTTGATTATAAAATTTATGGATCAGAGTAGTTTGAGAGAATGTAATGTAGTGAGACAAATCTCGTCTTTATTTTATAGCTTCTTTTTAATTGAAAATCCTACCTAAGATGTAATTTAAAGACTTTTCTATTTCTTTATTAATTCATATATTTATTAAGAAAAATATGTTTCTGTTATATGACTATGAAAAATATTGAGTTAATTCTAGATGAATCTTTAGTAAAGATGAAAAAATTAGGATTCTGGAAGCATGGTAGGCAGTTTAGCTTGGTGTATTGCTTTTAAATCGTGAATTTATTAATCTGATGAAGGAACCAGACTGGATATTCTTGCAAAACCAGATACAGGCAATGATCTTTCTTCAGCAGCATGCATGGAATATCTCCTGGTTATTTATTTTTTAGTATCACATTTAAATGACTCAAAAAAGAATCATATAAATTAGATTGACAAGAAGCGTTAACTTGTATAAATTACTTCAGTATTCTTAGTATTAGCATTATTACTATGTTTTTATTTACTCTTCATACAGGAAACTTTCAGCTTGGTAAAAAATGAGCATTTCTGTTACTTTGAAGTAGACTTTTAAAGAAGCTTAAATAAAGCTTTATGAAACACTAATTCACACCTTGATGCATAACTGTTACACCATGAACACAATAGGATATGCTTCTGCAAATAAACCTTTACAGGAAAGGTTTACTCATATGCCCTGTTTTGTTGTACATAAAGATGTGTACATAGAATTAAAATAACACTTCTGGGATGCTCCTCGTAGAAGAAAGCGTGTTTCATTAGGTTATTTCATACAGCATTTTCATATTGATAGGCAGTCCTTCAAGCACCAAATTCATTAAGTCAAATCAGAAGCTTCATTTTCCATTCGGGTTTTCAGGAAAGTTTTATCATACAGGTAAGATAACATAAAAACATATGAAATATCTAATATTTACTTGTTTATATTTCTCTCACCAAAGGAGTCCACTAACATTTGATTAGAGTGATGTTGTATCCATTGTATGGTGCAATAACAAAAAAGCTGTTGGGAAACCTCCATACATGTGAAAAATTGCCTAAAAGTGATGATATAAAACAATTTTTTCTTTCCAGTTTTCTCTGCTGCCTCTGAGACTTTGTGCTTTTCTCTTGGCCTCCTTTTAATTTCACTGACAAGATATCTAAATCTGCTTGTGAGCCGTGCAGAACAACTGGCCGTAGACACTTTCTTCCGAATTGGAGAGAATATTTCAGAACATGAAAACGTGAAGTACAAGTTAGCTTAGCGGGCTTGCAAAAAATGGTTGATGTCTTAATTGTGACAAAGAGAGGGTGACCAGGCAAAAGCACCGCTTGAAGAGCTGTGTGCCAGCTCTGTGCCAAACAGCCAGTGTTTTCTGCTCAATGCCATTGCAATGCTGCTTTTTTAGGTAGGTGTTATGTTCTGATCACGGGGTGAATGCAGAAAGATCAACTGTTTCTCACCGAGGTGAACTACAGTCATTTGCTTTTAGCGAGGCCGCCACTCCCCTCTCTGCTGAGTTCACGGGAAACGCTGTGGGTCAGGCTGGTTTGGAAACATCTGGCCTCTGCCCGACAAAGAAAAGGCTTTCAAAGCTCAGCTGGTTAAAAGTAACGTTCTGCAGTGCAAATAAATGTGGCAAAATCTGCCCGAAACCAGGGTAGCTCTGCTGGCTGGGTAGCTGATTCTTGCCTCCCATGCCATGGAGGGAGGCTGGGAGCAGAGAACTGGCCTCCCCAGCTCTGCCCAAGCCAGACCAATGGCCATTCCATCTGTGTATGAAGTACATGAGAAACGCATTTAATCCAGGCTAGGGCAGCTATCTATGTCCAACATTTCAGAGGAAAGGAAATGAAAGTATCTCTAGTACCTGATCTGTTAGTCAAAGTACTGCAGAATGCGAGGAAAAGACATTGGTATTTCCTTCCCACCCCAGCAAACAATGAGTTAGCGCCTTGGCACGTAGAAATTGAGATTGCTTGCTACTGTCTCGCTTACCCACTGGAGTACGAGCTGATATTTTCATTCTCTAAATGTCTGCTGCTTTTGCAAGTGTTGCTAAGCATTGCTATAATTGCCTGCAGACACAAAACACCGTGGAAGATAAACATTCTGTTCCATTTGCATTAGTTCATGTAGTTCACCTTTTGAAATGTCCCTATCTTCTCCCGGGAGGTTTGTCCTGTTCCAGTCTCTTGCAGGTCTGTCCTAATAAATTTATTTCCCATCTCTGTATCTTCTCTATTTTGGCAGCTATGTGCCCATAGCCTATTGGAGCATAACTGAAGTAGAAAAAGCTCAGACAGACATGGAAAATAGAATTATGTTCTTGAAATGGTGGACAAAACTGAATTCAGTTATCATCATGGGCAGCCACAATTAATTTATATTATCTTTTGTTATTAATACAAAAATACCATGCCCTTATCTCATGACCAAACTAAGCAAGTGATCTTTAGCCATTGACAATTCAATTGGTTTTAATGTCTATTGTATGCGTATGAAAAGTTTTCCCTACTTTTTTCTTCCATTATGAATTCATTTGGTGCAACTGCCATTATATGAAATCTATTGGTGTCTTTTCCAGGTGGATTTTTTTAATATATATATTTTTTTCTCAAATCTTACTGAGCCCTGAAGTAATGTCGCTAGGGCATTGAGTCATTACTGAGAATGTCTTTCAAATTATTCATAGATAGATCAAACAATATTCATCACTGTAATAAATCCCATGAACAACCATAACCTTACTTTCAACAGATCTTACGTTTGTATGTTCCCTCCACCTCCTTTTTTTGGGGAGGGGGCTTATTTTGTTGTTAGATCTGTGAAAATATTTCTCTCCATTCATGGTGGTTCGGTGACAACAGTGGAGCTATGACAATTGCATCTCTCATCTGCATTCAGAGATCTATTTCTACACAGATCCAACTAAGTCACTTCAGACAAATGAACAATTTTGTTGTATTTGTGCTAATAAGGGAGGTGCCAAAGCACCTTCCCTATGAGGGAAGGCTGAGGGAGTTGGGGTTTTTAGCCTGGAGAAGGCTCTGGGGAGACCTTATTGAAGTCTTCCAGGGGGCCTAGAGGCAAGATGGGGAGGGGCTCTTTATCAGGAAGTGTAGTGATAGGATGAGGGATAACAGCGTTAAAACAAAAGAGGGTAAATCTAGATTAGATATTGGGAAGAAATTCTTCACCATGAGGGTGGTGATGCACTGGAACAGGCTGCCCAGAGTAGTTCTGGATACCCCATCCCTGGAAGTGTTCAAGGCCAGGCTGAGCAACTCTTTGAGCAACTTGGCCTAGCGGAAGGTGTCTCTGCCCATGGCAGGGGGGTCAGAACTAGATGGTCTTTAAGGTCACTACTAACCCAGGCCATTCTATGATTTTTTAGATGCTTGACTTTGACAGTAATGCAGAGCTGAATTGCTCCTTTGAGGTGAAGGTCATCACGCAGAAGTCAGACGAGTCACAACTTCCTGCACTCAGGAAGATATCACCAAGTATAAACGTAGTCCATTTTCTGCATTTTCTGGCTAGAATACAGTTAGGATTGCCAGCGTCCTTTTAATCTCTGCTATACCTGGGTGAAATGCACCAAAAAAAATAGTATGGTGGGAGACTAATACAAAAACAATTGTCTATGTTGTAGTCACAGTTAGACACGAGTAAATTCCATTAACTCAAAGGAGAGTTCTTTTGCCTCAGTTGAGAGTATTTGGTTGATATTTACAGGTTAATCCCAATTAGACATTCATAGCTGGCTTTTCAAATCATCACCCAAGGAGCAGAATGATATTTGTTAGACAATTAATTAAACATGGTGATTGTGATTATTTAAATGAAGTTGATGAAATAAATTTGAAACGGCTAAAAGACCAAGAGATGAAAAAAATAAGCAGTGTGTCAATACAAAAGTAATCCTGTTGACTTAGGGAATTATAGGATATCTTTTAGAAGAGCTTTCAAAAACATAGAACAATGAGCACTAGCAATACATAATCTTTTGGAAAGTCTTTTGGAAATTTAATCTTTGCTTAATTCTAGTAAAAAAATATTTATTCCTCTAAATTTCCCTGTTATTTTATGGAAAAGGAAAAAAAAAGTATGTATTTTTTTAAACACAGGATACTCTTATTCCTGTTCCCTTCCCTGTGAAATAAACATAAAATGTAACAGCAGGTGAAAAAAATAATATTGTGGGTGTTGTATTATGTTTTGCTATTTGTAAGGAAGAAAGTATGTAAAGTTAAAGTGAATGACAATGGGGTGGTTTGGCTGGGAAAACCAAGTATTTTCCCAGTCCTACCTAGATAGAAGTCTTAGAGGTTTCTAAATTAAATGTACAAAGGCTTTTCCGGCTTGTAGAAGTTTTGTCTCAGTTCATGCTGACTTTGTTGCTCATTTGCAGTCACTGAGGTGGAAGACGAAGGTGAGGGCCTGTTGCTGAAGTTGGCAGCGTTTCTGGTGGTTTCCTCATATGTGGAGTCATTTGCAGCCTTATCCACAATGAGTCATCATGGGTGGAGCAGATGATCCTCAACACGGAATGTGATACAGTGAGTCGTTGAGTTTCAATATAGTTTATATTGCAGCATGGTTACAAGGTTATTTATTTCAGAGTAATGCTGTAGGTTTTGCACAAAATTAATGTATGTGATGAGATGACCAAAAATCTTTGTGTTGGATCAGCGGAGTAGTTTTTTTTCCTTCACATTCAGTTTTCCTGGAATTGCAGTAGTGTATGATCTTAAGTGAAGATGATGCCTCTTAATTAAGGCAAGGAATAGGACATGAGAGTTAGTAATGAAAAATTACGGAATGTGAAAAAAAAAATCTCAGAGTGGTGGATATTCCAAACAGCTGATAAATTTCCATGTCTTTCCCTATAGAGCAATAGGATCACATCTGCTGATTGCAGTGCAGATTTTTGCCATGTCCTTCTTTTATATTATTTTTTCTTTTTCCTACAGTTAATAAAAACCAGTTCATTTGGCAGAAGGGCACAAAGGTCTTAAGTGTCACTGTGGTATGAAAAGCCATCAGTGAAAAAACTGTAGTAAAGAATCTAGCATTTGTTTGAATTTAGTTGAGGCAGCAAGTAGAAATATATTTTTTACTTGTAGATGCAGAGATTCTGAAAACCTGTTTGTTCTGTTTACTTGGTGATGATCCTAATAAAATGGCATAGTATCTTTGAGAGTTTTCTTACCCTACTTACTTCATCAGTAGAACAAAATTTACACAGAAGATATAAAAAAGGCTGGGCAGCTTGAAAGATTTAATGTATTCCCTTTACATAGGTGCAACAATATGAAGGCAATCCTCATATTTTGATTGTGAAGATTATTATTTTTATATAAGTACTAAAAGTATCAGGGGAATAATAAATAATTCATGCTCCTGGATCCTATTATAGTTATGGAGAACTACCTTCTAGAACACAAGTGGCTCAATTGTTCTCCTTTTTCCCAATTAAAAGAGCAAGCCCCTTGACTTTAATGAATATATGACAGTAGAAGTGTGACGTAGATGAAAGCAGGCTCAGCTTCCAGATACTGGAAAGTATGGGCAGTTAAAGCACTTATAGTATGAATGCAAAGAATATTTCGCACATCTTAGTAATAGGATTTGCTTACCTGGTAAGAACTGGGATTGTAAAGTAGCCTACTCTACTTCTTGTACTGAATGATTAGTATTCTCATTTGACAGACATTATTAAATCCTCCCCATTCAAACTTGTATTACTAATGGCCTCGTTACTCAAGTTAAATATTTCAAGAATCTGTGCACCGCTCAGTAAGCAGTTTGACATTAGGCAAAATGGCACAGGTGCTAGATGGATAGCACTTATACTAAATAATTCCTGGGATTGTATATTTCCTTCATTGGATGGTCTTGTGAATGGAAAAAATATTTGAAAAACAATAAATTCTTTGGAAGTGACTACGAAATGCAGATTACGATGTGATTTCATTTGCTTTCCTTTTCATTGATACCACTGTCAATAATCTTTCTCAAAACTGTTTTAGTGCTTATTTAAATTTTGAATGCTCAGCTGATGTATTAGGCTAATTATAAACATCTCATCATGGTTTACACTACTACAGAGCTGTGATCTGTCCTTAGTATGTAGTTCATATCCATCTCCTTCTCTCTTTGCTTTGGAGTCCTGTGCAGGAAGTCACTTACTGACAAAATCTCTTAATATTGAAACTACACAGACTCAAGTAGGCAATCCAACCTGTTCATACAAGGTATATAGTATGCAAGGAGACTGATATTGTCATAGCTGCCAAATTACACTATGCATATGATGCATATGTTTATTTGTATTTTAGGTAGGTTTGGGTCACAATTATTTAGCTAAAGAAGGAAAGACAGGGATGGTAAGATCATTGAAGGAAGTGAATAAAGGAGTTAGGCAAAACTCCTTTGGATCTTCACAAAAAGGAACTGTGGCAATTATTTCTTAAAACACACACGCACACGCACAAGAAAAAAATAGTTAAAATCAAAACCAAAAACAAAATAGGAAAAAAAAAAAGACAAAAAATACCCCACAACCAAACAGATGACAATGGTTGCTTTACATCCAAGAAAACATACTGTCTTTCTCTTACAGACTGAAATCCAAGAATTTCCCAGTTAGGCAACATTTTTTTTTTTCTTCTGCCTTTTGGTTCTTTTTGTGGTCCTATGAACCCTAAATAATTTTCCTCACACTGATATCACTTCATAAGAGAGACAGTGACTCTCCTACAGGCCAGCCATACCTATGGTCTGAATGCTTGCCTGAGAGCTGGAATTGCCAGGTCTTCCTGGGCACCAAACTAGTCAGCGTTTCACCAGCTCCTGTGCTTTGCAGGGAGACCTGTTGGGATTGTGCACTATGAAACAGTTGAGCTGAATGTCCAGTAGTTAATATTGCACCCCAGTCCGGACACCTGACCTGAACCTGTGCCACACTCGGCATCTGGCAAGTCTGCAGGAGAAGGTACGTGACACTATGGACTCTTCTGATGTGAATGTTGTGAGGAATGTTATTATCTGTGTAAATAAATTACATCATTGTTTAGTATACACAGCTGAATGAAAACAAATCACCACGGTCACCGGCATGAGGTTATCATCACAATAAATTACTAATAGACATGTCCACTTCAGTTATTGGAAAGAAATGGCATAAACCTTCACTTTCAGAGCTCCAGATACGCGTCCCAAACAGGCTTGGTACTTAAACCACAGAATATGACAGAGTTTCAGAAATGGTCCTTGATTTGAGCATATTTTTTGAGTGATAATATCATGTGTGCATCTGATTCTTTTCATAATTAAAAACTTTATTACTATTTTTAAATCCTGCAGTATTCTTTCCTATCACTGTCATCTGAAATAATGCTATAATTTTCATTATTCTAACGACAACACAGCAAATGTTTTTTATTGCTTTTCAGCCTTTATTTAACCTTTGTAAGTGAGCATTTGGGAGAATTAGCACAAACCTAGAAGAGAAGAAAAGGACATTTTCTGAGTCTGAAATTAGAAACAAAGGGGAAGGCTGGGTTTATCCAGAGTGTTTTTAGGTGTACGTTAATCTCACAGCTGGACAGAGTATCTTGCCAATTAATTTTTGGTTGTGAGCATTCATATGAATGTTTCCTTGTTTTCTTAACGTCTGGCATCATATTGGTTTCAGTGGAAATTCCCAAAGAAAATAGATATTTTGAAAACAGGAAAGTGTTTTGTAGGGAATGATACTATTTTTTTCTGCTTAGGTTTGATCCTTTGTGTGTCAGACATCTTTCTTGTTGATGCTTTATAATAGTAGCACTTTCCTTAATGATTCAGGAAACAAAAAAAAAATACTTCATATATAACACCATGTCCCATAGAAACAGAGAAGCAGCTGTCTGATTTCGTACTAGTACCAACATATTGCTGAGTAATGTTGAAGAGAAATAAAAATTCCCTAAAATCATTTGACATGAAATTTCATGCTCCTGAAAACAAATTTGCGAAGCCACTTTTCCCCCTCAAAATTCCACTCAGCTTTTGAAAATATGTTTTTGTTACCTTGGAGCAGAAACAATGTCAAATTTTGGAGTTTCAGATGAAATGAAGTTTTGATTTGGAACCAACACCACTTAGAGCTCTTAGAGACAAAAATGTCTTTTCAGTAAGTGTTAAAGACAAATAGCAGAAAAACAGGCATTGCTATAGTTCTGCTCATGAGTGCCACTGGTATATATTTCAGGATTGCGTCATTCCAGCTGACATGGAACATGTGGTGGCTCCATGCCATTCTGCAAGCTATCCCCTATATATTTATTTGTATGAGGCCTGGATGAAAGTCTGACATATCTAAGTCAGCAACACAGAAGAATATCTTCATTTAAAACCTGCACGATATAGCCAAGATTTTATCTTTAATATTATCATAGTAACTAGCTCTATGTAAATACGGATTTCTGACTTACTACCATCTTTTCTTAAGTACAACTATGTGAGTGCATTCCCAATCTTTTTTTCCAAATTTTGCTTGAAAAGCGTGCCCTGTGAGATCTTTATGCATTGTTATCTTGCTGTCTTTGCCATGATTGTTGTTCAGACACAGAAGAATTTTTTTTTTTAATTACTTACTGATTTTCCTCAGTCTGTAAGAAAGGAAAAAATCCAGGAAATTTGCTTTTCAAGAGCAGCAAAATATTTTCAGTAACATCTTTTGGAAAGTAAAAAATGCATAGTGGCATCATTTAACAGAACAGGGTACTAAGAGGACGCTTGCAATTACTTGTGGACTCTCAGGTGAGATGATGAGATCTGCTGGACACCCCAGAAGCACAAATGGAATTTTGTACAGTCCATGATGGAGGATAATCCAGAATTTAAAGTAGAAGGGCAAGAAGAGAATAAAGAAGGGGTCATCTGCTTTTAGTAAAAGAACTGCAACTAGAAGCAAAGCTAACTAAAGAAAAGAAAATATATGCAAGTATATTAAACTCTCAAAGTGTCTTCATTTTGTAAGTATCCATTACTCTTTCCATCTTCAGCAGAGAAAGACATGAAAAATACAGGACACGGTCCTCCAAATGACAGTATTGCTAAACCATAATGACAACCTGGCTTGTGCAAGCAGGAAATGAAGGAAGCAGAACTGCAAATGTTTTCATTTTCTCAGAAGGAGATTAATCATGCCACCTGAAATAACAAAGATTAAAGTAATAACTTGTATAAAGGATTTATACAGTGCTCATCAAGTTTAATAATGTAAACCAAACGAGCTAATCTGTTACAGCACTGTAGTAATTCCTGCTAGTAACCCCGCACAAAGGGGAAGACTTGCCACGTTGCAGCCTGCAACTGTTTGCCAGTTGGAAAATGCTTTTACTACAAACCAGCAGCTTCCATCTTCTATACAAGAGGCTGTGACATACAGGCAAGAGACTTTTGTGACATGAGATTTCAACTGCTTTATGAGCCATATAAATATATGATTAAATGTGCTATCCTCTAAATAGGAGCAGCATCAGGATTCCAGCCAAAGAGTAATAATAGGATTAATCTCAAGAACATAAAATCATAGAATGGTTTGGGTTG
The DNA here is from genome assembly GCF_036013445.1 of Caloenas nicobarica. Lineage (NCBI taxonomy): Eukaryota > Metazoa > Chordata > Aves > Columbiformes > Columbidae > Caloenas > Caloenas nicobarica. The sequence goes on along the minus strand of NC_088248.1, from coordinate 10,880,898 downwards.
GAAGGGACCTTAAACATCATCTAGTTCCCTTGCCATGGTCAGGGACACATTCCGCTAGATTAGGTTGCTTATGTGGTATTTTAGTGAAATGTGAATCCTCCTTCTCAAACACTTCTCAGAAGTGTGTAGCTTTGGCTTGTTTCCATCATATCTACTTAGGCTACTCTTGCAAATACTTGATTCATTCCAGTATTTCTAAAATAAATGAGTATACTTATTTCTGCTGGTTGAGTCGCCTACAAATACATCGGCATGGCATACCTTCCAGTGAACTGCTTTAGCAAGCATATCACTGACTCAAAAGTCAAGAATCCTGACAGTTTTATTAACAAAAATAGTGGGAAAAAGCCCTACAAAAACTGCAGTAGTGAGGTACAAAGCTCTCTGATAAAAAATAAGAAGTTAATTTCCTATGACATCCGCCTAGATGTTTTACTTATTAATTGCCAGCTTTAGTTATTTAATCTTTGGGTGCCCTAGAAACACGATAAATGAGAGTATGAATGATAAATGGCTTTGTGACAGAAATTAGACAGAGCTGATTTCTTGTTTCATTTTCAGTAACATATATGTGGGGAAAGTCCATGGATTCAAAGATGACTTCACCCTGCTAAGGGAATAGAAATCAGCCTGGAGAATTTGGAGAAATCCAAAGACACGTAAAAGGTACTTTGTAGTTGATACGACAAAGCTATGAAGACCAATACCTTGCTTAATAATTGTTTTATGGAATATAGCTTCCAGTTGTAACAAATACACCTTTTTTTTTAATAGAAAACATCAGTGCTATTTATCTAATAATTACTGGAGTTAAATGCATTGTGATACAGTTAATACTGTATTTCCTGTAGTGATATATTATCCAAAGTACTTTGGTTTTGTCTTTATTACAAATTCTGTCCTTTTTTTTTAGAGGGAAAGTTGTTCTCCCTGCCCTCTTTTTCACACCTCCTAGAATTGTGAGTTGACAATATTATTTAATGATCCTGTCAATTACTTCTGTTTCGCTTAGAAATAAGTCTTGAAATAATTCATTGTAATGTGTAGTATGAACCCTCATTTGTATTTAGTTGTATTCACGTTGTTCCTAAATATCTTTAAGTTTCATTTAAACAAAGAATTATAAATGCACAGGTGTGTTCACTTACACATATTTGCTTGTTTTGAATATACTGGCTGAATACTGGATGACAGCTTGACTAACAAAAGCATTAGAAGCCAGGTTTTTCTACATTTAAAATCAGATTTATTATGTTAGTCTTATTTTCTGAGTGCTTTACATTAGTATGGAATGCTGGCTACATTATACACTCCTCCCTTCAAGATTTGGATTTATATTGTGGGCATTGCTTCTTTCGAGCTTGTATTTCCTACGTTAGAATATATATTATATGCCCATAATACAGAAGAATGTGGACTATAATGTGACTTTTCTCCTTTTTGTATTGCAACACATCAAATACTTCACCATTGTCTGCACAAAATATACAAACATGTAGTAGAATGGCATTGATTTCAGCGTGGTTTTTGGGATGCTTTCTTTGGAACTGCATGGCTGAGATGCTGTAAACTGGTGTGGGTTAGGATATCATAAAGCTTTATCACAAAAGAGACAATAATTTATCTCAGGTGGCATCTTTGGATTTGTGGTGGATCCATTTGGAAGGCTCTAAGGTGGTTTCAGTAGCAATCAGCAGAGTTCTGTGAGAAGGCATGAAGCCACAATCAGGCCAAGGCAGCTCTTCGACTCAAACCTTTGTTCTGCAAGGAGCTAATGGAAGGGTCCTTCTGCATCGCTGGATACACATAATGAAATATGGTGTGTGTTTCCTCTGTCTGACTTGGGACAGCAATTCTCTTCTTATGTATAAGATTTATTTAAATGTTCTAAAATAGACTTACAGTCAGGACAGCAAAATAGAGAAAGCAAAGCCGATAGCTTGTATTCATAGGTAAGTTATTCTATTGTTGAAAATCCATGTATTCCTCTTATCTGGGGTAGGGAGGGGGAAGTAAATATCGAAGTTCAGTTGAAAAGAATGTTAAACCTTTTAAAGAGTTTCCAACCATAAATCACATCTGCTGCAGTGTTTCCTGCAATGTTGCAGAGAATGAACTGGAGAAATACTCTGTCAGTTAAACCCAGCTGTTAAAAGGGGTTGCTAAAGCATATAACAATGTAGCCACTGGGATCAATTTTTATCATGCACAGTGATTCAAAGATATTCAATAAGTCATTAAGAAGATTAATGAACTCTAATAAAAAATGGAAGCTCCTATTCCATATCTTATTCAGTTCACTGTAGCTTAAAATTGCATTTTAGGATTTTATTAGACATATTACTTAATTTTTCTCAAATTGGTCATTTTATTTAAGCTAAAATATATTAAATAGACTTTTTTTTCCACAGATAAATGGGATTTCTTTAAAAAAACCTGACTTTGTATAGTAAAGTACCTTTATAACATAAATAGGTATCTAATTGGTAGGCTAAAATCTGTTCTATTGCAGTAGCATAAGGCTTGGAGTGGGGCTTTGACACTGGGTCAGTACATAATTGCACTACCTTGCAAAAGTGCCTGGAGTATAAGGAGTGTTATATCCCAATCATATGTCACCCAGTGAAGACTATTTCTTTTAGTGACTTATATGTTGGCAAAGCCCTGCTAAATCTCTATTTAATCGCTCTCAGCCCTCCTGTTCAAGAGGAAAGCATTGCCTTTGTGGAAGCTGCTACATTCATTCTCTCTTGCAGACCTTTAGCAAAGGAGACTTGAAGCCATTTACTGTGGTGAGAACAGATTGGATGTGAAAGCTGCTGCAGCCACTGAGCTACCCGAGTGCAAAAAGTAAAGACAGTAGCACGAGTGACAGCAGAATCTGGCTCAGGATTCCTGGTTTTCTTCTTAATGTCTTCAGTCGTACCCCATGAAAGGATACCAGTGTAAAAGGATATTCACAGACACACAGCCTGGTATGTTCTGGCATGGAGAGAACCAACTTTCTACTGAAGGCAAAGCAACTTGATGAGACCTTCAGTACAACTTGTCTAAGTGATGCTATATGACATATAGAGACATATTTGTTGGTCTTGCTGACAGTTGTGAGATTTCTAAATTAATGAACGGGGAGTGACTCAACAAAAGTCAATAACACAAACACATTAGCCTTTGTCACTGATTAAGACTGAAAGAGACTTAATAAACATCTTCCTGCATCTGTATTATCCCTAGCCTTATTACTTCTCATCTAATCCATTTGTAGACTATTTTGCCTCATCTAAGTAATTCAAGACTTGTGTAGCATCTGAGAAGCTGCCTGTCTTTCATGTCCTGCTACTTAGTGCTATTCCACAGCAAAATTTTTCTTAGAGATTTATTGCAGCCCTACTACTTTCACATACTTTTGTAATATACTGGCTCTGAAGACTGTAATATCAAATAAAAATAAAAAATAAAAAAAAAGGAAAGCCAGGTACTAATAAGAAATGTTTAGTGGGCATAGTGGCCATTCTTGCAAAATGTAGTTTTCAATTAGTCAATGTGCTGGAAGTTAGTGACAGAGCCTTTCATCCTCCACTGTGATTCTTATGAGCAAATTCACCCTAGAGAACGTGACCAGTGTCAAAAGGCACTTTGTTACCATTTATTTCTCCTTTTGTGCATGGTTTACTTAATTAATAACTACGTTGAGCCTCCTGTTATAAAGCTTTGCTGTGGAGATCAGATCCAAGCTAGTGTATTTTTGTGATTTAAAAGTTAATTTAAAGGACATATAGGGTGTTACGACATGCAGGAACAAAGCTTATTTTGGATTTATGTAAGTCTTAGGTCCTGGATTGATTGGTTTAATAACATTTCTTAATAAACTGAATGCATCTTATTCCTATGGGCTTGTGGGATGAAGAGTAGGACATTTCAGTCTCTTTATAACTTGTTAGCTTTGACTTAGCAAAGGATACTGGAGTGCTATGATTTGCAATTATTGTTTTGTACATGCAGCCCTTATATGAAAAGATATCTCCATTACATTTGAAAATGCATATATTTACTGGATATAAGCAAGTTTTCAAATTTAGACATCAAGTGCAATCTGGGTATTTATTTGAACACTCCATTTGCAGCAGTACTTTAGTACTTCCAGTGTTTCGCCTATAGGCTTTGTGGTCCTAAGGCAGTACTTCAGGAAAGCAATCTTACTGGGAGGAGATGATTAATAGCACGCTTCAGTGACTTCCTCAGTTATGAGTTAAGTTAAATGCTTGCTTCTTGGTACGATCTCACTAAAAAACCTTTATTTTCTTTTCAACATACACATATATTGTTCATCCCAATTTCGTTCTAGTTTTTTTGCCTTACATGGGAAAAGGGAAGCTTGTTGCATTAATTTAAATATTATGATAAGCCATCTGGAAAAGTTCTGGCTTCTGTCAAGGGTTAATTTATTGTGTTTTTCTCAGGAAAGCATCTAGATAAGCTGCCGTTTCATGGATTCTGGGAAAACCTTTGAGAGGTGATAAATGTGGGCAATGACCTTCAAACTATAACTGATTTGGGGGTCTTAAACCTCATTCTTTTTCAGCAGAATACATACTTCCAAATGTAATGAGCTTCTGAAAATCCCCTGTTGTCTTGAAATCTGGACATGAGACAAATGTATTTGATCTTACTGAGAAACTGTGCAACAAGTTTCTTACTGAGGAACAACTACCTCTCTAAACTTAACAAGTGCTATCTCATGTATTAGATAGAGCCTTGTGAGATTTCAGGTGTACACCTGGGTTACAGAAACATACATTTCCAGAAGTGTTATCTTTTTACATTCCTCAAATGTACGTGAGTGTAGATGGCATCAGCTGCTCGCAGCACTTTGCAACATCAGCTGAAGCATCAGATGCTGTGCGTACTTACAAACAAGGCTGCAGATAGCAAACCTGGGAAATGAAATATGGAAGGTACTAAACTAGAACAATGCTGGAGGAAGACAAAACAAGCACACACAGGCCAGCCTTGCTGAGGCAGGCAATAAGTCTGGCTGTGTTATTCATTTATGGCAAAGCCAGCCTTCCTTTCTTACTGTTACGAATTTCTGGAGTTTGCACTTGTATAATTTCTATGTATCTGAGGATCATGAGAGGGAAAAAAACATCATATGAAACATGTGACTTGACATGCTTCTTTATAACTTAACTATTCAAATATATGTAATTATCTAATTGCAAGATTCAGGAAAATTATTTTGTATTTTCTCAAGCTCCTCAGAAGCAATGAAGGTAAAATATGCAACCAGCATGATTCTAAACCAGCAGAGGTAAACTTACAATTTTGCTTGATTCTCAGCCTGATGTCACATCTTTGGGAAGAACAGTTGAATAGTTTGAGAACAAAATTGTTCTCAAATACTGCTATGGTTTGAGAACAGAAATAATTAAGAATTTTTTGTCATTTAGAGACAGAAAATTTAGAAGTCACTTTCTTGAGATCCTCTGGAAGGCCTTTGGGAATTCAGGTACAAAATATGAGAATTCAAAATACAGAACCAAACTAATAAACCGAAAGGTACAAAGAAAAATGAAAACCAAAGTTGAAAAAGAAGGAAAAAAACCCCAAAATATCTCCTTGCTGTTCGAGGCCAAGCCCGTTGTTTCTATTGTTTTGCAGAACTTTCCCAAAGAACAGGTTTTTTCTATTAAAATATGTCTCCAAAAATACAGTTAGAATCAATGAAGAGTAAAAAGGTCCATGTGTAAATTCCAGATGATTTCTAGCTTCAGTTTAGTCACCTCCTGTATGCCTCCTTCTACCAAGGATTTGGAAGCTTTTTAGACTAAAAATAATGTTCCTTCCTCCTTGCTGCTTTCCTGATTTAAGCACATGATGTCTCCCCTCTGCCAGCCTGAAAAAAATCCTCCCAGAGGAGATGAGCGCTTTGCCTTGAGGAGGAGCATAATATTGCCTTCTCATTTCTACTGTGCAAAAAGCAGAATACAGAGGGGCATGTGCTAACAGCAGAGTAATGCCACAAGCCTTGGAAGAATGGTTATTTTGTTTGTAATTTATTCACCAAAAAAGGTCAACTCAGATACAACATCTGTTTTCCGCTCTGATCCCGATTTCACCAAATAATTTTGCATGCTGCTGAGGTTTTCAGGAAAAATACAAGATTAATTAGCTGTTTCAGGGGACTTTCAAAAATATTCTGAAATACTGTCACAATTATGGGCACATAGCCAAATCATTCCGGGTGAGATTCAGTTTGGTGTCTTACTGGGAGAAGCTTGGGAAGAGATATTATGAGATGAGAAAACAGCTAGCTGCAAGGAGAACCATTATGGGATAGGATGTAAACAATTATTAACTTGGAGAACTGAGCCTTCAGTAAGAGAACGATACAAAGTGAGTTTATAGCCTGAAAATGTACTAGTTAATATTTATAATGTGCATCCATCTTTCTCTGTTTCTTGGCTGTGTGCTTAGCATCTATATTGGCTTGTCTCACATCAAGTGAAAATGATTATACAAAGTGAAGTGATTAATGTCTATTTGAGGCAGTTGGGAGGTTATTTTCTTCTTTTACAGTGCTGCTTTATGTACAGCATGTATGCACGGTACATGAGGTACTCTGCTAACAACACAGAGAGATGTTTTATTGATCTCCTTCTGTTCCACTTGACTAACTACGCCTATTTTCAGAGAGGCATAGTCCCAGGCTAATCAAGCATGCATTCAATGTTAAGAGTGCACGTAGCTATCTGGAGAAGCTAGGTCTAAAGAATTCAAGGAAACAGCAGACTGCTAAAACTTACGGCGAAGAGAGGAAGAACAGGAAAAAAAATATTCTGAGGGAGTGAGGTTAAAATGATTCAAAGCACATTGGAGACCTAAAAATAGGAGTTGTCATTTAAAATGGCAAAGGCAAATTGTACTTTGAAATTAAGAGACATCTAGGCAGATTTTGAAAATGAAAGTTGTATGTTCTAAGCCACATATATGCTTTTGAAAACACTCACCCAAACTGACAGATTTTATGCAGTGAAAAAATAAAGCAAAAAGAGAATTATTAAGTAGAAAGGTGAGAAATAAAAGGCATGTGTCTGTATACGTTTTCGACAATTTTTCTGTTGGACTTACTGTATAAAAGTGTAACTCCTTGGTAAATATTGAAAAACAGAAATGCTTGAGCTGGTGGGAAACACAAAAATATGATTAGAATCTGATTAATTATTACGTAACTTTAGTAATATGTTTTCCCTGTAGACATAGTTATAGTTGGTATAACACATATAAAATAATTGAGAAAAGTGTGTTTTTATGTACAAGATTATATATATTATCCAAATGGATTCAGTTAAACCCGTATCAACAGTCAGTGTCTCAAAACAGGAAATAGCTGTTATTAGCAGTTTAAGAGCATACTTAATTTATCCTCACTTTTTGGTAATATTAATTGCATGAGCATATTATTTTTTCCATAGAAAATAGCCTAAGTATACAGTAATGTTACACTGAGTTCTAGTGTACAAAGGGGAATGAAACTAATTAAATGAGCAAAAGAATAAAAACAAAAGGCCATGACGAACACTTTACTCTGTCAGGAAGTGGACTCATATCTAAAGATCAGCTGTTAGATTTAGTCTTTCCTTTATATTTTCTTAACAATCCTGTGAAAAAGTAAAAGAAATATTAATTAAATTTTTAATTAAGTTCACAGATCATGCTGTATTGCAAAGTGCTCAGATAATAGCTTGAAGAGAAATAAATCAATTAAATTGGACTTAATAAAATTACCGTCAGTGAAATGAAATGCATTATAATCCATGATTTCCCTTATTATCACATCATGGAAGCCACTTCTGTAAATGCACCTAAAGTATCTGATCAGTTGACAACATAACAGTTCCTGGGAAGCATTTTTACCCTGTTTTTACAGAAGGAGTACTTAAGAAATGGAGATACAAAGTTATTAGCCTGAAGTCCCACTGGAGTGCAGATGTGAATCGAGATTTCTGTGTTCCACGTGACCATCTGGAGCACAGAGCTGTAAAGGGAGACTCTTAGTATAAATCTGAAGGAAAATGAAGACCTCCTTGATTGTAAGGGCATTTATCATATTTTTAGTTTTTCATTGTACTGTGCCATAATTTGGAAGATCTTTAAGAAAGATGGTGGTCTTACAATTACATCCGAAGTGTGCTGTATGTTACAATTTCAATGAATATAATGATGGAATAATTACATCTAACAGGGTTATATTGGTCCTTGAGATAGTTAAGTGCAATTCTAGTGAAATGAATTGTTCTGGTTAGTTCAACTGAACTACATTTATGCTAAAACTAAATACGGGTTGGGATATTAAGATTGAATACTATTTTCAAATTCTAAGTATTTATCAAATATGATTCTATAAACATTTTAAGTGTTATGCCACTTTGGATTACTTGTTTTAATTGCTTTTTTTCAGTGATGTTTATGTAGGTTTTCAGAGATGAGATGATAATTAGTGAACACTGTTATGCAAAATGTAACGGGAGCAAATTTATGCATAATATTAGCGTTAGAGCAACTTTTAAGTCTTGCAAAGGCATTTTCTCATTAATTCTTGACTAGCCAAGTTTAGAGTACTAGGAGAGTAGCCTAGTTAATCCTTCACTTCCTTCCACTTGCTATCATTTGACGAAGGTGTGATTCTGTGATCTGAAAGCATTGCAGTGAGCTCAAATCTGTCATTGTATTGGAGATCAGCATCTTCATGACCCATTTGTCCAGCTGTGTCACCGACCAACTGGGGTTATACACCGCTGTAAACCTATCCTACTTTTTTCAGAAGTGGAAGAACCTGAAACTACAAATATTATTTTTTAAGAAGTAGTCAGTGTCTCAAAGTTCTGTTCCTTCAGCTACTCTGATTGCCTTAGCTAGAGCTGAGAATACCAGACAGCTCGGTCTGGAAAAGTGTTCGTAAGATCATATTGTCTCCTGGACATCTGTATCCAAATTTTGTCATTACTCTTACCTAAATCTCTGATTAGAGCTGATAGCAATATTTAATTTGTTGTGAAAGTATTTATTTTTGAAGATATTTGTATTTGGTAGGCATCATACTGAATGCATTTTTCAATTTCTGAGTATTTTTCATCAAGATTCATTTATGCTGTTATGTAACTAGTGGTTGATCTTTCTCCGTAGAGAAACAAAATACATATTGGCAAAAGCTATTTGAAATTGAATAGTTGTAATTGAACAACTTAAATTTGGGGCAGTGAAAGGTAAAGCTTATTTAGCGTCTCCTTCATTATGACTCAGACGAAAGGAAGCTATCAGAAGGATGTCAGCAGAGAGTGGCCTTGGACTCTCAAATATATATATATCAGGCCTGCAGGTTTGTGATGAGAGAGGACGACTGGAAAAAGAGCCCTTAGATGGATGACTGCAGGCTCCTTGGAGGCTGAGCAGTATTGCAGCACTGTGCAGGTGTAAGTGAAGTGTTTCTATAGGAAGAAATTCAGCATTTATGATATTGGAGAACTATTCACCTGCAATATAGTATTTTTCTCAGGATCCATGAAGTGATAAAATACATGAAGACGTGTGGTCAAGGAAAAGAGTTGTGACCAATTACTCAAGATTCTTGTAATGGGACCTCAGAAAACTGGTGAGGCATGTGGGAAGGGAATTTAACTGTGTAGGGTGTAAATATGTTTTAAAATATTTTTTTAAGCCTTGAATTTGGCAAAGTAGTTAGTGTAGCCTCATTGATACAGAGAATACTCAGTTGTGTTTTCCTCTTAGAGAGCCTTGAGGTACCGTTGTTAGATTACCGGAGGAGGAATTTCTCTAGTACTTTGGATGATTTGATAATAATAAGCCAAATTTACTCTAAAGCTTAAAGCCTCTCATAGAATGACGTATGATGTTCAACATCAGTTCAATACTGCCGAGATTAAGATATGCCATTCTTCTAATTGATATGTATTTTGAATGTATGCAAGTATTGTATTGTATTGTATTGTTAGGCTCCATTGTTTATGATATGAACATGACAAAAAAGGAGCATGAGGTCTCATAGCAAAAGTGAAATTGATTTCACTCATTATCTTGAGTGTCAAAACAAAGGAGAAGGAAAAGAAGCAAGGTAAGCAGTGAAAATTATGTTTCAAAACTTGTTCATATGAATAGTTTAAACTATTTTGCATAAAATTTTGATGTAGATGGTTTATATGTTTGAACCATAGATTTTCGATCATGAATGCCAGAATAGTAACATTTAAGAAAAAATAGGATAAATGTGTTGTTCGTGTTTCTTGAGACTGACTTGTTTTTCATTTTCAAAAGTTGCTGCTTCTCTGGACTGGTTCATAATGATCCATTCTTCAATGGCTAGTAATATCCATGGATCAAGACCCTTTGGAAAACTGCATTTTTTTGATGGACATGACTAATGTAAGGGCATTGGCTGGTAAGAAAATTACTTAAATGTAGCAAATTATTGACAAATACTGCACCTTTTTCACCTTTTTGCATCTGTTTTTTTTGTGTGTGTGTGTATCTTCACACTAATGAGGCTAAAAATGCTATCTATCTACTTGAAAATGAGAAGCATTGTTCTCTACTGTAAGTAGGTACAGGATGGTCTTGAAGATGCTTGTGTCCTCATGTTTCTCTGCCATCACAATCATTAGTATTTTTGGTTTTGGATATTACAAGTTGATAGCATATTCTATCAGGAACACTGTTCAAATCCCTTTGGTTTCATGTATCTCCTGTCCATTTTTCATTTATTACTATTGAATTTCTCCAGTGTCTCTGTTTTGATGAATTGCATGAATAGAAATTGTCATAGTGACTCTGACTGCAGAGGTACATGTTTCAGTATCCCATCAGCTATGATGATCTTCATTGTCTTCTTTCAGAGGATGAACCAAAAAAAAGTCCAGAAAGACTGTGGTTAATGGTTTAATCTGTTGAAAAGGATGTTTCCGCTTGAACCTGAGTAATTGAACATGAGTTTGTATCTGCTTCAAAACAGCTGCTGTTTCTTTCATAAATACCCTACAGTAACTGAATAGTCCTGCCATCTACTACGTAAATACCCACTCCTCCTCTAAATCCTGCAGGTTCGTACTGGCTGAGATAGCTTTTCTTTCTCATTCAACTCCCACCATTTTGCCATGCCAAATCCTTTGTACTCAAGAGTTTAGACTTTCCTGCCATAGCAACCAGGTAAGGTTATTATGTGTTTTGTCAATACTTTAAATAGCAGGAGCTATTTGTGCCAAAGACTTTCAATGTCTTTGTTGATTTTTACAGGAAAAAAACAGTGCTTAATCACAAAGCTATTATGAAAATTGCTTTAAAAGATGTATCCTGCAATGTCCTGTGCTTTTAATTCTCACAGAAGGTCACCAAAATGTGTAAAAGTAATAACATATTGAAAACTGTGTATTTACCAAAAGTACTGGATCTGAGAATTACTGAAGTAATGATGGTATGAGGGGAGACTTTTTGTATTGAATCAAAATCTTTGAAGTCAATACATGAAAGAAGATTATACTAAACTGTATTATAAAATTACAATTAATACTATGCAGTAATAAAGCAGTAAAACCGCTGCAGTAGCAACTGTAATTGTTACATAAATTAAAGAAAAAAATGCTTGAGAATGCTTGTCAGGCAGTTTACACAATCAGGCTACTCTTAACTGCATTTTTCTTATCAAATCTGCAGGCCATGGGTGGTAATGGTTTCTACGCAGGCACAAATTCTTTTGAGATCCGTGTACTCTGCATTTTTTTAATGTGTTGGGTAAATACTCAATTTACTAGTTAGTTAATAGTGATATAAAGGGTGATTAAATAAAGGTGTTGGTTTGGTGCAATTACTACAGCTGTTCGTGGCTCCATTTCAGATACCAATAATGTATATTTCATGACAAATGTATGAGATAGATTGGAGCTGTTGGAATTAGCTTGAGGATTCTGATCACAGGAACTGTCTCATGAGCAGTTTCTTGTCAAGAGTCAGCCAGGAGCCCTAAATAGCTGGAAACAGGCACCCTTTGCTTGGGCTGCACATCAGCGAGGGGAGCAGCAACGCTCAGACACTGTCGTCAGAATTGTGCAAGCAGGAAGGAGGCATCTCATAAACAAACAAAATCATTGTAACATCCTAAGATGCTTCTTAGAAACAACAAGCCTTTGTGTATATATTTTAGGGTAGGAGGTGACAAGTGAGGAGGATGCGTGCTTCCACAACATTGTGAAAATATTGAGCATCAGCAGTAAGAAACAGGTTTGTCTCAGTCAACTATAATCTGAAAGTTTGCAGGGTTTGGTTTTGTTTTGTTTGGGTTTGTTTGTTTGGTATTTTGGTTGGTTGGTTGGTTTTTTGGTTGGTTGTTTTGTGGTGTTTGTTTGTTTCATGGAAAATGTGGCCTGGTTTGTGATCAGAACCTCTAGCTTGAATTTTGAAGCTTAACAGGTTTGACTTGTCTGGTTGCAGTACCCTGCAGATAAAAGACATCACTCAGCCAGCTCAGTCTCCAGTAATTAGTATCTGAGCTTCATAAATATCTAATTTTATCAGCGCTTCTGTGACTATACATGGATGAAGTCATAAGCTACTCTGAGCGTAGGCTGTAAATGAACTGGTAATATTTACTGAATGTAATGTAAATCAGGGCTCTTTAGAGCTCATCACTGAGCAAGAATCGATATTAAGGACATTGTACAATTTCAGATTTTTTTTGCTCTGATAAATAGATTGATTACCTTGGGCTCTTCTGGGAGGAAGCATAGTTCTGCTAGCACTGGAGTGGAATCCAGATAGCTGCTTTTCACCTTACTCTGCTATAAAACGTTGACAATATGAGTAACCTTATATATTTGCTTGACACTTTCTCTATAAACGTAGTCCTGGTGTTTTTAGGTCCTTACAGTCTAATTTCAGTTAATGTTCATCATTTACATGCACAGATAAATATGTCTTGGAGATACATCCTATTTACAATAAATAAATAGAAATATTTATACTTAGGTGTGTTGGGAAAATAATATCTCTGCTTTTTAATCCATATTTCTCTCACTTGGCAAGGTACCTGGAAATTTTCCCCATTCCAGCCAATGCAGCAAGTCATCTCCTCTTTCAGAAAAGTGCCAATTATTTCTATTCTGAGAAAGCTCCCAAATGAGCACCTTCTCTGGCCCTCAAGGCCAAGATTATCACCATTCTCACTGATCCATCAGATCAAGAATACTCTTGATATGAACTACAATGATGTAGTCTCTTGTTGCTACCATTCATTGTAGTTTTCCCCCCATGTTAAATTATCAAAAGAGTGCAGCATGACACCTACTATGCTATGTCTGAAACTGCCGCATTTGTTAATGTCACCTGCAGAATACATTTAGCATGGTTGTGGTACTGCTATGACACTCCAACGATGCATTAGCATTTAAAAACAGTTTTCCGGCAGCACCAGGGAGTGCTTGAGGATCCAGCACACCTGCCCTGAGGCGGTCACAGCAGGACTGCACATCCTAGAGTAATACAGATGCTGCAGAAGGGGATGTTTTGAGCCTGGGTGGTACAGGACTTGTGTAGCAAGATGGTCATCTTGCTTTCCCTGCTTTCACATATGAAATAGCGAGCTAGATCGCATAAGTTTATTGAACGTCCAGCTTTCCTATCCGGTCCAGCTCACCATATAGGCTGTACTGCTCTTTTTCACATATATATAATTGCCCACGCGTAAACTAATTCACATTAAAAATTTGTGTCCATCTATTATACCTGCTTCTCCTGGTGCGGACTAGTGGCGTTGTATGAATGTTCAAGTCAACAAATGAGGCTTCTCTTTATGTGCTTTCTGAAACCTCGTGATCTTGTATAACTTCCCTCTCCTTGTAGTGACTAGAAGAGGAAATAAAGGTCCCAAATAAGTGGGTGTGCTGTCTTGCTGACATTAGACAGCCTGTATGACCACGACTGATGATGGATGTGTAAATAAATTCCCAGACTCTGAATGAGTTCGTGTCTCTCCACTCATTGTTGAGAGCCTAATAAGACTAGCCTCCTAATTTAGGCAGCCATGTTAGACATCTAAGGCTAGGCAGAGCAAATACTGCTAATAATGGAATTTAAATACATATTAAAAATAACAATGACTTAAAGAAACTGATGTCAGAAGTAGTCTGTTGGTAAAACCTGCTCTCAGCAAGTCTGATCAATGCACACCACAAATGGTGTTCTGCACCACCTGTGCTAGGGCTCCTGTTTTTTTTCATATCCAAGTGGCTCGAGTTATGGCAGCAACATTAAGAATTACTGCAAAAAAATCAAGGGCAAGGAAGAAGAGCATTGGGAAAAGAAAAACCTTGTTTGTGATGTTAGAGGCTTTATTATGTTTAAGAAACAGCTGTAAGAATTTGCATTTTGTTGGGGTTTATTTTATTCTCCCATCTGTTCTGCACTTTTCACTACATACTTTCTTTTTTCATTTTAAATCCAAGTTCTGATTATAATAGAGTTTTCTGAAAGGCTTTGGAGAAAACGTGTTGATGAAATGAGGAAACTTGTGGAAATAAAGGTTTTGAAAGTAAAAGTATTTTTGAGTCAGAATGCTTAAAGAGATGCAGGAAAAAAAAGGACAATTAAATAATCCCAAAATACAAAGACATTGCTATAAGGGCAGTTTTGATTTTTTTAAGAAAATTCTTCAGACTTAGTGGTTCATCCTGAATACAAGGAAGAACAGATTTTTCTATTCAAAGAAATTACATAAAAGGCAGATGAATATACATTCAAATCACTGCTATATATACCACTTGTAAGATACAAAACCTTTCTGAATTCATTTGTTGACACAGCTTGTCTTTTTTTCAGAATCTGACCCAAGCATTATTAAAATCACAGGTAGAATCCTAGCATCCCGTACATCTACTAATTTCTGTTAAAATGAGCATTGGGAAAAAGATTTAAATTTTAGCTAACAGGAAATTTTGGAACTTTGTGGTTCAGAAATGTCTGTATACTGGCACTTCATTATTGCTAGCAATATTTGCATAGCTTAGAGGTGTGAACCCCTGTTTAAATGCATATTGCCTGAAAAGTGGATTTTGAAAGTCTGTCAAAAAATCAGCCCTCTTAACACAGCATTTAAATCTGTACTCAGCTTTCAATATTGCTGAAATCTCAGTGGGACTTAAATTATGCTTGAAGGTTGTCCGTAAGAGAAATTTTTCTAGGGAAGTAATTTTCTGAAACATGGCCTATAAACGCTCTGAAAACCAGCAAAGAATCTTTGTCTTCCCACTTCGTGAACCTCGGATCAATTATAAAAATAACAATTTTTAAAAGTTCTCCAGAACGAACTGGTTTTGTGTCAGACATGTGGCTGTCAGCCTCATTTCCAGCTGGGAATTTGAAAACCAACCTGCAGAAGCAGCTCCCTTTGTCATAAATTTAACTTGACACTTCTCTGCAGGGCTTTCAATTAGGATCTTTTTCTAAGAAAATATTAAAAAGAATGAACATGTCAGTCCAAATGTGATGAGCAAATGCTATTTTATGGGAGACCTACACATACTACTATTTGTTCAGACTCCATGACGATCAGGAACCTTGCAAGGCCAAGTGTTGGATAAAAAAAAAATGTATAATAGCTAAATAAATCTTAAAAACTCTTTTGCCATGGGAGTGGATGTGCGTGTTGGGTGCCAGCCGGCACTGGGGGCCTCATGGGCTTTCCCACCAAGCTGGGGGATGAGGACACGAGGTAGTGGAGTGGATCTGTGATGCTACTCGAACAATCTGATCTCTTTCACTTATAATTTTGCACACTCAATGCAGAAACTTAAAACCCCCCTCCAGTTTCGAGTTGGTGGTTACTCCAAGTTTTGGTTATGAAGCAGTGGGAGCTCATGTGCCTGGAAAGAGACAAAAACCTCAGGCATGGTAAAAGCTTTTTGTGCCTCAAGTGTAAACTGTCAAGCAGTGTTGAGATGATAATTTGATCAGCGTGTCATAGTCGCCGTCCCTGGCAGCTCTTCTCCTGAAGCTGCCTCCAGGAAAGCCTGGCTGGTTTTTAAGCTGTAACTGATCATGTCTGACCCCTCATCAGGATTGCCACCACTGCCTCTATCCGTCATGATAACTTTTGTCTTCTGGGCTTCATAATGGGAACTTTTTTTGTGAAGTATGGAGAGAAAATCTATAATCGAGTTTCTAGCTTGGAAAGTGGTAAAACTGACCTTGAAGCAGTCGTTAAATACAAATTGATTCAACAATTTCTGCCTGAATCTTCAGAAAGCCTTAAACAAGCCAGTCAGTAGGTGTGAGCAGGGATGCAGGACCCCCTGTGTCTGCCTGAATGAAGGGCCAGTTTCTGAAATCACATTGACTTTGTCACTGAAACGTGAGTGAAAAACTGCTAGAAGTGCTTAAGGATTGACACAAGTGGTGACTGTACAAAGGAGATCAAATAACATCCCGCACACTCTTTGTATATGTACCACACTGGTGTTCCTCATCTACTGCCTCTCTCTTCTGTTGAAGCTGTAATTGTGGCAGCTTGACCAGGTATGTGCTAAATTTGTTAAAGGTATTCTTTTCTTTTTACAGCTATGAATTATAGACAGGCAGCAAGTGGGAAAGAATTAAATTACCAAAATGGATGAAGTTCAAAAGGTTGCTGGAATTTATCTGTATTGTAATTATTCTGATGTCCTAGCATTGTTTATATGATTATTATTTTGCAGAAAAAATATTTATATGAAAATGTTTTCAGACACCATTCAGCATGGAACAAGTTGAGGGGGGCTGAAGCTGATGGTAACTTACAGCCATCAGACCCTTGCAATGCGTGTTCGGAAACTGTCAACAACCATTACTCTAAGCGCAAGTTTTTTCATAATTCATGAATTCTGAACTTCAAGTCCTTCCTAGGTAGCTAGGAAAGATCTGAGACTGTTAATTGCCATAATGTCTAGGAGCACTAAATCTCCAGCAAACCACCGAAGTAAACTAAAATTTAATAAGGGTTAGACTAAGAAACTGCATTCTCCTTTTGAAAATACCAAGAGACTTTTGTTTATTTATTTCAGATTCCATGCTAATTATTTAAACCAGATATTTCCACAGAGTATTTACATTTCAAGAAAGGCAGGTTTTAAATTAAGTCTTACTTTCAAAATTCTTGCTCACCTCCTAGTATCTCACTATTTTGACAATAATGATTCCTGCCGAGAGCCAGTACTTATGAGCCACCATCTTTTATGGGAAGACAGAATCAGATGCTGGAAGAATATGGGAGATGTCATTCACTTATCAAAATAATTGGTATATGGGTATAGTTCTGAGAACTTTTTAAGAAGGTAGAAAAAGAGAGAGATCATTTTCACCCCAAAAAATTATACTCACAGAATGAAATCTTACCCTTTTGTAACTGATACCAAAATTAATGTTAGATACAGTGGAGCTAGCCAGATAATTGGCAAAAAGAGATGAACACAGGTAAGTAGTCTTATTTTAAAATTAACTAGAAATCTGTCAAAGAATTCAAGCATCAAGGAGAACTTTTAAAAGTAATAAGACACCTAATTTTCTGTCTCCATGCACCTTTCAGGTTAGAAACCTAGTGGTTTCATGTCCTCAGCAACACCTTTGTGAACTTTTTAATGCAATTGAAAGGAAAACACACAAACAAAACCAAACCAAAACGAAAAGATGTTCATGATTATTTTCTTTGTTGTGACTTTGTGACTTTCTGTTAGATATTTATACAAAAGAGATTTTTAGCTGAACCCTGTATTCATGTCAGTGATGCTTTTCTCTTTGTCTGTAAAACTCTGGAAAAATTCTTGACTAGCAGAGCTGAGATTTTCTGGGTTCCAGAATTTCAGAGTTTCAATCATTGATACACAAAACTTTGTTGCATTTTCTGAAAATGGGGTAAAAAAAAGGAGAAATTAGGCACATAGTTTTGTATCTTGTTAACAAAGCCATCAGATACAACCAAATTTACAACTGTCTATAGATACAGGAACCAACGTATGTAGCGCTCTAGTATAGCAGTCCCCTGAGCGCTGCCATTTCTCAAAAAATGGGTTTGACATTTTGATGCTGTGAATGAGTTAACATCTAGAAAGGAAAAAAAAAGTGGGGGGTGGCGGTTTGGGAAATTAAAGAGAAATGGAAGGAGAAGTTGCCAAGTTGTTTGTGGGAGGTGGGAAAGTGGTTTCCAAAAGTGTGAGGAGAGGACAGAGAGCCCTGGGTAGATGCACTGAGCTGGCACAGCAAGAGGAAGAAATATTATAGCATTTCCTGGTAGAGAGAGTTATTGAGGACACATGAGCTCCACGCTGCTGTACACATGTAAGGTCTGCTTTGCCCAGCCATCCCAAGCATGCTTTTCCATTCTCGTTAACTTAGGCCTTAAGCCAGTTAAGAGTGCCTTAAAAAGCTCCCTTGAGTTGGTTTCTGGAACAAAGCCGATGACAAACTCACGTCAGTAGTTGTGACACCCTTGTACTGAGCCAGTGTGTGTCTGAAGGCATCAGGAGGCAGCGGCTCTGTCAGCCTTTCCCATGGGCACTCCAAGTGAGTTTGTCACGTTCCAGGGTGAAACAGCCCTTCCATTAGTAACACGCCAGTGCTCTGAGTTACTTCACAAAATCTGTAATTCAGCACAGTGGAAGCATATTCCGTACTTTCAGAAGGTGCTGTTACCTGCCGTAGTGTTTACACTTCAGACTGTCTTTACTGTGTCCGTCAGTGTTGACTTTCTTCTCATTAAAAATAAACCAATGAAGGGCAGTGCATGCCCGCAGGCATCTCCTTCCCTCTAAGTTTGACAAGATGAAAGCTCACATCTAGGCCAGATGATTTTACTAATAATACTCTCATTGCATTCTCTCTGCTGATATTCTAACATTTAAAAAGAAAAATTATGCATGCGAAATAACCAACTGATGAAGTCTGAAGTTCACTCAACAGTGCTTTGTTAAACCAAACAGAAATATTTATTGTGCATCTATCTGAACGGTAAATGTGAGAGAGCACAGTAACACTACTATCAGATTAACATTTTGGATTCAGTTAACTTGTGTTAAAGTTTTCCTGCTCTTCCACACCTCATCTTCAGCTGTTCATCACCCCTTTCCAGAAATTACCAGCTTCTCAGATCTGTCAGTGTAACTGCACGTGTGGTCTTTCCATAAGCCAGTGTTGCCAAACTGACCTGTGGGATAACCCCTATGATTACAAATCTTTCAGCCATTGGATTGATTTAGACAGAACTGGGTTAGAAGCAATCAGATATGTTGTTAGTTGACAGTGTGGAGAAGTCTGTAGCCTCTGGTAGTGATGAGATGGGCAACGGGATCAGCAGAAAGTAGCGATAACCTCTTAAGCTGGTGCGGTTGCTGCCCAAATAGCCTGACTTAGCATCAATGATCCTATGTGGGCAAGCTGCATCCATTAATACTAAGAAGTTAATATAATTGTTATACCTGAAATACTGACAGTGTTACTGTTCTATGTGCTACTTCTTAAAAGTGGCAGAATCAGACTTGCAGTTATGCTCATAATTTTCTGTTACCTTAGGAAAATAGTCCTCCATCAACAAGGAGTGCTGTGTAACTCTGGACAAGTCACAAAACCTCAGCAGGTTACCTTCTTGCTCATTACGTAAAGAAAATAGTTGTCGTAAGTGTTTTACTAAATGTTAAAAGGATGGATGTCAAACAAAACTAAGATGAGGTGAGTTACAGCAGGTTACAGCGTATTATTTATGTGAAAATTTCATTGAGTGTGTGATAGGTAACGAGATTGGAGGAGGTGTCACAAGCCATGCATTTTTCCCTATTCCTAATAACCTACTAATATGTGAACTAAAAAGCATCCATATTTTTATGTATGACATTGTTTTCAAATTTGACCATGAGAAGATGTTTTGGTGTCAGCTGCTAGAAGAAGAAATAAGTAAGTGTACAGAAGAGTTTGAAGACAAAGGAGTTTGCAGACCTCCATGAAGAAGGAGGTAACCTTTGAAAAACTACAGAAGTTTTAAACTTCATTATTTAGGGCAGTGCAGTATTAATGAAGCCAAGTGATAGTATCATAGATGCAAATACTCTCTAGTATAATAAAGTCTAGAATAAGTATAAATTTATTTACAAATAAACCTGATTTTCAGTGCAAAATTCTATATGTGCTTTTAACTGGATGAAGTCTTTATGAACAGTTACATGAAGGTGAATATTTTTCTTGATTACGCAGTTTTACTTTTTAATATTTTCAGTTCAGATCCTTCTTGTCAAGCTTAGGACTGGTCTGTCCAACCTGTGTTGCTGCACAGACTGGGGTAACCTCTCCCATCCTGACTGAGACAGGAGCTGTAGGTGAGATGGCATTGAACATGGAAAGGAAATTAAGTGCTCCTGGCACATGAGAGACTTTCATACAGCCTAAAAGATAAATGTAAAACCAAAACTGATTCATTTGGTGCAGTGACTTGGAAGCATATTAGCATTTTCATATTTACTCATGCGTAATTAGTTTAGTTGCAGTAAACTTCTCTCAAGGGAACAAATTACTGGAAAAAAAAAAGTCTATTCACAAATACTGTATTTAGTGAGGTAAAACAACAGATCTTGAAAGAACCACAGCAATCCAGAAGAAAAGGCAGTCTCTCATGTAAATGGTTATCTCATTTTTTTTCACCAAGAAAATGGTTCCAAAACAGGAAGAAAAGGCGTAAATCTCTGGGGCAAAAGAGGCTGCTTCTGCCGTTTTAAACCAGTATTTGAGCATGGAAATGGTAGGACGCTGGCTTGCCTCTGAAGGTGGCTAAATGACGTGAAAACCAGGCAAAGCTACTGATCTCACATTACAGTTTCTTCTTAGCAACATAATCCCATTTATGTCCCACTGACAATATGTAGCCTTGCATTTGTCCAGGTTGATTAAAATGTAATTCTGGGCATTAAGTTTGGTACATTACAGAAGGCTAAGAAGAGTGAAAGGTCAGATTCTGGGGATCTTTTTTAAAAAAATGTATGTGGTTCTGGCTGAAAAAAAAAGCAAAAAAGTTCTAAAATCTATAGCCCTACCCCCATTTTGAGAAAAGCAATTGAACATAAACCTTGTCTGGGACTTACTGAGCAGAGCACCTAACCACATACTTAAGACTCAGTGACAAGAGCAGCATTTCAGCATGTATGTTGAAATGTATGTGCTGTCGTGGGTACAAGAACTATTTCTTGGGCTCATAGCAGTGGCAGGAGGAAGGAAAAAAAATGCTTGAGGGGAGGCTGCATTTCTTTGTACTTCTCTGGGTTATATTTTGTAGTTGTGTCTGAGCTCTATAAACAGGTGTGTTTTTATAAACCTAAATAAACGACCCAGAGAGCACATAAACACCTGGAATGGCAAGCAGACAGGTGGTCATCGGTTTGAGCCTTCAGTTGCATTTTCTCTATAATTAGTTGTCTAATTGCTTGTCCAGAGTTGGAGCTAATGTATTTACACATGTAATTAATTATACTTTTGAAAAAATCAAGCAACAATTTTCAGTTGTTTGTCATTTTTAATTCGTCTGTGGAATGTCAGACTATCATGCTACTGAACTATTATCAGGTGGGGATTTTTGTGTGGACTACATTATGGCTGCATTCTGGATATGCTGGTAGAAGGACATTTGATTCCTAATTATTTCTCAGGCTAAACAAGGAAACAGAGAATATCATTTGCAACTAAGTTAAGCATTGTGGCCAGTGGCAGGCAGGGCAGGAATACCTTAAGAGTACGGCTGGGGAGAAATCTAGGGCATACTAGCTAGCCATGATTTTTATTCCTTTTTTTTCTTATTATTCTTTTTCTTTCTTTTTCTCTTTTTTTTTTTTTTACATATATTAAGAAATGGCCCCATTGACTTTGAATGATGAATTTGGAGAGGGAGCTTAGACTTACTACTTTCTTGAGGCACTTGGCAAACTGCTGGTAGCGGGTAAAACTTTAATATTCACCTGTGAGAGAATTCTTATGTTAAAAAGTGCCCAAAGAACAGCTTTGCAAATGTGCCTTTCTCCACTTTGTATGATGTCGATTGGGGTGTCAAACTCATTTTCACCGGGGTCCACATCAGCCTCGCAGTTGCCTTTAAAGGGCCAAATGTAATTTTAGGACTGTACAAATGTAACTGCTCCTACATTTAGGAAAGAAAGCCAAAACAGAGTCTTAAGCCACTAAGAACTGAAACATCTACAAGGTGTTGGGATTAGGAAAAAAATGAAGTCAGAAGTAAAAATGGCAGGACTGACTTCTGAGCTACTGAAAATGAGGACTGTAATGCTGTCCAGTTAATTACTTCTTGTAGACCTATCCAAGTTAAAAATACTTTAAATGTTTTACTAGTTCATCATCCATTGATTCTGTAACTTTACTGACACATTAAGTGTGAGGAGTGTTATGTTGCAGAGTTTAGCAGGGGTATCAGAGGAACAGATCTCACAGACTATGAACCTAGTAATTACAGTATAATTAATTTTTCATAGCTTTAAATTATTATATCTACGTCAAATATAAATTTACCTTTATTCCTAACTGTTAATTAATTAGTATACTCCCTACTTTGAGAAGGATATGAATAAATTACAAGGCAAACCACTCATTTAACTTGTGTTTCCCTTGTCTGAATCTCATAGTTTTGTCTACTATTAGAAATAATGACATGTGGAAGTCTGCTCTTCAGAAAACTATCTAACCAAATATAGAAAGTGGACATGCACGTCAGCAGAGAAACAAAATGGGCAGGCTGTAAATACAGCAAAAGGAAATATGCTTGAGCAAGAAGATGGGCTCACTGACTGAATTAGGCTATGAGATCATTGATGATGACTAGAATGAGATGGTTTGGCAAGAGCAACAGAAATTTTACAGTAGGTAATTTCAGATTCACCTGTCAAGAGGACGAATTTCTTTCAAACCCTTGTTATGTAGAGACTCCAGATCTGTAGTATGAGATTTTATACTCTTTCTAAATCTGTTTAATGATAGTTAAGAGTTAACTCTGAAAGCTCTTCTTATCTATAGATAGATCCAATTCATCCTTGAAGCATGATAACCATTAGCTTCAGTAATATGTCACAGTAGCGAGATGAAAACTGCCTTAAGAATAGAAGCCAAAAGGAAAACCTTTAGGAAATTAAAGAACTTGGGATTGATTTTGGTATGTACTTAACTCACAATGACACTGGCAAATAACATTTCATTAGAGAAAATATAACCAGGTCTTGGCACCCCTTCCCCCTCAAAAAAAAAACCCCAAAAATACACCCTTGCAGTGATTTCTATGGACTTTAGTTCAGCAATAAAAACAGGAAATAATGGAATAAGGTGACTAAAAGGGATACTGGCTTTCCAAACTCTGAAACACCTCCCAGCTAATTGGTGAGATGATAACAAAGATGCTACACAGTCGTTTCAGTGCTGTGGAAAAGATGGAGAGCTAGATTAATTTGCCCAAATCAAGGCACCCAGCACCAGAGGAGATGCTCTGCAGTCCGTCAGTGGACTGCTGCTGGGGATGATGGACCTGCACTATGGGTATGAGCCCCAGGTGCCCTCAGGAGTTGTGTCCATGTGGACCTGGTGGCCTCCTCCTGTCCCTGGTGGAGGTGGAAGCCAGTCAGAACAAGAGATGATCTCAGATAATTTCCTCTGATTATCTGGATATCAGACTAATGATCAGTATTAAGTGATATTAAAAAAGCAGTTACATGGCATAAGCAGCTATGATTCCCGTGGGTAAAACACTGAATCAATGTTCTGCAGAAATTTCTGCACTTGATTATTTCAAGCTGTTTACATAGTTAGACGCAAAATCAAATACAAGAAGTTGATTCTGTACTGTTCACCTGAACCATTTGGTGATGGTAGCTAATACTCACTACTCAAGGTAAAACTCATTGCATTGCTTCATTTCTGTCATGATAATGAAATAATACTTTGCTTCAGATCTGAAGTGTGGCATAAGCTTATCTTCTTTCTGACAGGTATTCTTCTGGGTGTAACTGCTTCTTTTTGCCATTCACCACTGAGTTATATATATTTTTTTTCTCTGTATTTCCCCCCCTCCTCCCTTTTTTCTGGTTTAATTAATGTGATAACCTGGATTATCTGGAATGACCTGTACAATATAGATGAATCACCTTTTTTGGTTTGTAAGCTTATTTTATGTACCAGCTTATGGAACTGTGCAACACAGAGTGTTAAAATAGGCTGGCAGCTTTCAGGGTATTAATTCACTGGCATAATAGAATAAATCTGAAAAGATTTGATAAGATAAAACTTCTCTCTTTCTTCTCATTTTCAGCTGTAGGATTTCAAAATGCTTTTGGCTCTGCCTGCTTTCAGTACTGGCTCTCCAGGCATCCTTATTCCAGTCTCTTGAGTGGGGAAGCCAAAGGAGCAGAGAGAGGAATTGTCTGAATCCATTGAAAAAAGTCTGTCAAAACTCAGTGTGGAATTTTGTGATCTTAACAGTACCTCACTAAAGGCAACCGTCTGGGGACTGGCAAGGGAGGCAGAGAGACAGGAGGAGCGCATAGATGTAGGTATGTGGATGTTTAGTTGACAAAAAGCCTCGATTCTATAACCAGAGTCCTGTGAAGACACATGTATCTAGAACTTGTAGTGGTTCCAGAAATCTTTAAGCTATTTAATTAAAAAAGAAGCTACAGCTTTAGAAAACCGAGTTTTGATTTCGTTGCAGATTCCAGAGGTTTTAGGGGAGAAAATGGGGAGGGTTGGGTGGGACCAGAGAAGTCAGCCATGACCTTAAGTACTTGTTACTTTGAAGATGCTGTCCCCACTTTGTGTCTGCCTAATGCAATTCACAGTGGGCAGACAGACATTTTGACTGCACCACAACAGCTTTTGAAAAGGCAGACACCTTGGGCTGTCTTGCGTTATTTTTATTTTATAATTAATCATTAACTGATGCCCTTTATAAAATAAAAATCAGGCACAGCAGCTGGGTTATTTGCCTTTGAAAAGCTGTTACTATGCACACAGCATGCCTTTCTTCTTGTCGCTGCTAATGTCACAAAGATGTAAGGAGGGAAAATGCTACACTGACATCACGTCATGTCCAGTACAAATGAATGTGCCATAAACATTGGAAAAACATATGAATAGTAACAGCTTCATTGACAAATGCTTCCACTGGGCCATCATGAAGGATGATATCAAATGCACGGTTAGTATGCGTGGATAGATGCTCAGGATATATTTCTGTAGAACGGTCAAGCCATTTTTAAAACTTGTTTCTTTGCAAAGTCACCTGTTTACCTCCACATTTTTTGTTATTTTTGTTCCTCAAAGAGCAACTGAAAAAAAGGTAGAACTCCTTAGTGGATATACTTCTGCAGCAAGACCTGAGCACCTAACAGCATCTCTCCCAAGAGTGTCCATTCCCACTTTGACCCAATAAATGTAGATGAAACCAAAATCCTCATGAGAATCAATGTAAATTCTGCCTCAGTTAACTGTGCTGACCCTCTGAAAAGTATTAGTGTATAAAATGTGAGAGAGAGACACTGATTGGAAAACCACATCATATAATAACATGAAGCTCCCACAGAAGTTGAATCAAAGTCCATTAGGTCCAGTAAGCTGTTTCCAAAGATGTCTGGGAGTGGGTGCTTAATAGAAAAGAAACTGAACATTTTTGTGGTCATCACAGAACACCCTTTCAAATCTTTCTGGTAACATTTGAAGCCTGGAAGTGAATTCAGAATTTTAGCCTATGCTGAGGCATGGACAGAGCAACTGGTCTCTGATAATCTGTCATAGTTCTGAAAAGTGGTATTGAACACCTTGAGCATGGTAGGAAGAGTGAGGAGATAGCCAGACAGAAGCGAGCATATTGCTGAAAACTGTGCAAATATTCATGTTTGGTAAATACACTATGTATAAATACAGGCAGCACTTTGAACCTACATTACAAGCCAAACAACTAATTCAGGGAAGCCAAGTGGGTGCATGGGTAACTAAGCACACAGGTATACACGTGTATATTTATATGTGTGTGCAGATTTATATGTTGACCTGCGTACAGGAGTATACTTAGATATATGGGAAGAATTGTAAGGACAAAAAAAACATGTGAATATGAAAGAAAAACAAGCATATATGTGCATGGCTAGTTCCGGATTTCACAGCAGTGTGAGAAATGGCTATGGTATCACTCCAGTACTCCTTTGGGATTGCTGGTGACAGCAGCAAAGCACTGAGTATCAGCAGAAATTTAGGTGTGGGAGTCAAAAGTTGGTAACACCCTGGAGGTTGATGGGAGCCAGTGAAGTCAAGGAAGTTTTAAAGTATTTTGAGCAGGAAAAAAGTTTGCAATGTGTTCAATGGATTTGAGAGCCTGTACAAAGAAGGTGAGTGTGATGCTGAGGGCAGGGTCCTACGAGAAGTTTTAGGCATCACTCCTTCCCTAGGGGCTGCTTCTGTTTTTCTCATATCGCTGGGGTGTGGACACCTGCCACCCTTCCCAGCTGCCTCCTTCCATCGTGAACCACCACCACAGTCAGATCCCAGCAGAGGTGACCTCCCTCTTCCCCAGGAGGCCCCACCTGCCTTCTTGCTCTGCACATCCCACTCAGGGCAGGAGAAGTGGCAAAGCTGCCCTCATGCCTGGAGGGGGACGAAGGGGCTGAGGAACCACAAAGAGTGGGATTTTGAGTCATGTGTTGGCAAGATACCCATGTCCTCCTTGCTTGCCTGATCCTTGGTGCATTATAACTTGCTCTTCTCAACTGTTTTTTAGATACATGTGACACAAAAATAAGTGTGATTGGCAGAGCAGCAAACTCAGTTTAGTAGTAGTAGCCCACCTGCACGCACCCACAAAAAATCTTAGAAGTGTGTAATCTATTTAATTATAAAACCGCCTAGCCTATCTCTCTGACTAATTTTACATTGTTAAATAAGATCAAAGTGTGATTGATGATCTCCAAATCTGGGTTTCTAAACTATCCAACTGCATGTACAACCCTGTCATGAGAGCACCCTGTTATCAAATGCCACATCTTTTCGAGGCAGCTCACATATTTCTAAAGCTCTCCTTAGTAATTAAATGACTTTTTCACTACTATAACAAACGCCACTCATAATGTTAATGAAAGCATTAGGCTAGTGTTTCAGCTAAGAGCTTAGCAGGGGGTGTTAGTATATTTTGGATTCTCTCTTTTAAATTTTTTTGCCTTTTTTATTTTTTTTTTTAATTGGAAGCCAAATTTGAATATAGAATATGAAGGTTCTGAAAAGTTGCTTAGCATTTGAATATTTCCCACCTCCCCTCCCTGCAGCAGCCTTTTCAGATCTTTTCTTAACACGTTTAGTACAAAAATCAGTCATCAAGAGTAATACGTAAAAAAGATGGATGGAGAGATGTAGAACATTAATATATGATGGTGGTTGTAAGTTTGACAGCTGTCAACTTTGTCTATGTGCATTTATCTTGTACTCTGTATTATTTATTCATCTGAAACACATTTGAAAATTAAGCAGATGAAAGGTAATATAAGGTAAATTAAGCCTGTTTAGGGCAACCAGAGATCAGAACTGAATAAAATAATCTGCAGGAGCAGGGCACCTGGGTATTGGTGGCTGTTTTCATACGTGAGGTGTTTCATTTAAAAACATGACTCGAATTATTCAAGAGTAGCTAGTGTCTCCAGCCTCAAAGCATCTTTAGTTTATTCTTCTAACTGTGCTCATAATAAATATTTTACATTAAACTGGGAGGAAGGAAAGGAAGGACCAGTCTAAAAAGAAAGGTGAATTGCAGGATTGACCTTATAATGAAACACCACACCCACATTAAGAGAATGGGAAAATGCAACTCAGGTGAGGGTACTTAGGCTGAGCAGGTGTGCCCCAGGAGAAGCATAACTAACGCCAGGTATCGATGAAGCTTTCCTGCATATCTTTTTATGCTCAGTTTCAAATTTTTTCATCTCCTTGAGCTGAGCTGGTATATTGCTATTGCTGCTAGATGTTGCATGAAGGATGGTGGGTTGGCCTCTGTCTACATAGCTTTGTGCTGTAAAGTGTGCTTACCACTATGAATTGCATTCCCCTTGCTCGATTTTATCAGTGTTATATGGTAGTAAATAGCCAGTGAAACCTGGGTAGAGTTGTATTGGTCATAACAATCAAGGGCTCTGGCTTGAAGAATCAACATCAAGCGCTTCAAGCTGGATTTCTTTTCAAACAGCTTGTTAACTAATCCAATTAAGGGCTCCTGTATTTATTATTTTGCTACTTTATTTGTGTGGGAGCTAGGATTTTAGGTGCTATACAGTGTACAAGTGATGTGACTTTGATTCGTTCTCATCCTTTCTGTTCCCTCTACCGTGTTAGGAAGCAGCTGCTCTTCACAGAGCAGAGATGTTTTCTAAATACATCTGTAAGCTAATCAGTAACGCTGCAGTCTCTTCATGGCTGGTTTAAATCTAGGCCTGGTTAAGCCAATGACTGTATTGATTGCTCATGAAACTCAAAACATAAACCGGCTTTTCTATTTGAGTATGTGGTTTTTTCCCTATTAAAATCAGGAAAGCCTTTGCTGAGATGACTACAGGCAATAATGACATTTTTTAAACCCAAAAGTTTATGGTTAGCCCTCTCTGTCAGGATGCGGGTGCACCATTGTGTATTTTCTCCTTGGCATTTTGCACTTAACTCCTTTGGAGCTAGGGAGCCCTGGTAGTAACAAGTAGGTTAGTTTTAGAAGGGTTGTTTCTCTCTGATCAGTCCACCCCAGGTTATATAAAATATATGAATGTTTAGTAGAACAGTGAGAACATATGAATGACTCTGTAGCCAGAACTTTAAGGGATCTACTGTGACAAAGGAAAATCTGGATTCCAGTTGCTACTTCAATTAATGCTTAACGATATTATACAGTAGAAAAGATTGACACATTTCTTTCAGCCTTGTTATTAGAGACTATATTACTAGTATGTTGTCCCTCCCTCTCATCACCAAGTATGTTAACAGAGCTACACTGCTTTTATTTTCAGTGATTGCTCACAAAGAACAGGCTTGGCTATCTCTGTACACTTGATTTACACATCCAAAGGGGCACTTCAGTCACTATGTCTAACTAGCAAATGGAGTGTTTTTGAAACTGGAGACTCAGTCGACAAGGCAGGTTTGGAAAATCTGAGCAAGGGAATTATTTGCTGATGTTCATGTCATTTCATTCACAGAAACAAACCTTGTACTGCTTGTATCCTGCTTGGAGTCCAGGAGGTATCCAAATATTTAAGGTAAGGAATGGTTATGCTGAATTATTCTAATTGTCCTTGTAAGAAGTTCCATGCAAATTAAATATGGCACTAAATCGTCAGTCTTACTTTGGATTTGGTAAATCTGAGGCTTTTGATATTGGTATTTAACATCAGCATTGAACATTCTTCCAAAAAGATGGCTGTGCTTCTTGCATATTATAACTAATTCTGAAAAGCAATGTAGTACTTAGTTGAGAGAGAAGGAACTGCAGAAGAATTGTTTTTCCAACAGACCTGTCTTGCTTGTCAAGAGGACCAAGAGCTCCAGGTGGGGCCAAACTGTATTTCATGGTTTCTGGAGTCTCTCATCATGCCCCATAACAAATTGCTCTGACAGTCCTGGCTTGCTGCTACCTTAATATTTAGGATAAGTGCTCTAATCAGATGCTTACTGTTATAAACTTTTCATTAAATATTATCCAGTTCTTTCTCAGGGTGGAATTGTTTGTGCTTTTCCGTTTTAAAGATGGCAGAACTCTACAGGCAGTTCTATAAAAGAAAAATATATTTTGTAGCGAGTTTATTTTGTTGGTGTGTTGTTTTATTTGGTTGGTTTTTAAATGACTTTAAAATTTTTTGGTTTTGCTTTTTGTTTTTGTTTGTGTGTTGTTTTTTTTTTTAAATCTCATTCTGTTTTGGTCTGAGACAGACTAAAATGAGAGTGTTCTAGAGATTCATTTTTCAGTATGTAAAGGAAACTGCTTAAGTGACTCTAAGAGCAGATTGGCCCTTAGCAGTATAGATTGAAATGGTACTCTTACAAACCAACCAGCCATGATACAGAGATAAGCGTGTATTTTTCATGTCACTTGATCAATTTCAAGCTAATGTAAATGGACCCCTATTTCTTTTGTGAAAAAAAAAAAAGTTTTCTTCTTGGTTTTAAGAGTTATTTGAGTTTGAGAGAAGAGCAATCTATACAATATTATCTTGAAGAGTAGATTAGTGCATACTGGGAAGTATGTAGACTTCCCTAGTGCTCCAGGACAGATGAAAGTGATGCTATTAATCTCCTTACCTTGCAGAGAGTGTCACTCATCCATCATCAGCAATTTTAAGATGTAAGATAGATGTTGTCATATCAGTAATTGTATTAGCTTAGTTATTCTTCTGTACATTAACTGAATTCATCATTTAGTTTACTTAGAAGAATAGCTTAGGGGCTAGCCTTTGCAAGGCATACTCACAAACCAAAACAAGTGATGCTATATTTTATTTATTATCTGTCTTTACTGTGTACTTCTTGATGGAATTTTTATGCTTGAGACTATGCCTTCATTAAGATACATAAGAATAAATATTTGTAGACAAATATAAGAAGTCTTAAAAACACTAGTAATGCTGTAAAACCTAATTAAAGTTTCCAAGTAACAGAAAAGAATTAATTTCCAAATCCCAGGCCCTCCAATGCATGGAAGTAAATGGTTAAGGACATTACATATTTTTAGGCTGATGCCATTATGTTTATGCAACTTAGCTGAAAAACACTTCCATTTATATTCTTTAGAAATTTGTTTTTGAAAATTCCACATTTTGCAGCCTGTCCCATTCTTTTCACACTAAGTGTGATTTCTCACACTGTTGGGTTGATCTCTCCCCTTGCTCACAAGATGAGCAGTTGTCCAGATGAACAGCTTGGTTTCTGGTACAACTTCAGAGAAGACTCTCAGGGATCTCCTTCTGAAACAGACCCCCATCAGATACATCGAGGCAGGGAAGTAATGCGGACTTAAATTGAAAAGTGGACCTCAGCACAGGCCATTCTCGAGAGCCCTCAAAGTGAGGACTGAGGCAGGTTCTGCAGGGCAGAGGTCTGGAGGACAAGGACTTCACTTCATCCATCAGTGGGATCCAGTTAGATGCAAGTCAGAAACTGCTTTGACACCTTGAGGTTAACAGTCAAAGTCTTTGCCTTGCTTTTAGGTTTCTCCATCTTTAAGATGAGTATAGTAAAGAAACTCTCACTTATCTGCCTCACAAAGGTTTGAGGAGATGTGTTAGCTTGCATAGTACAATTTGAAGATGAAAAGCAGAAAAGTAATGCTAATTGAAATTAATTTTAGTCCATACAGGGATGAAACTTAAGTAAATAAAGGATAGATGTCCCAGACTTTTGATAGATACACTATGTGGAAAGTTTAATACCCTTCGAATGTTTCAGAAATCAGATCTCAGTAGTTCAAAAAGTTCCAGCTCTTTGTTTCATTTTTTCCCCATCAGTAGAAAGTGACAACAACCTGAAGTATTATTCCAATAATATTCTTGTTTATTGTTCTTTATAAAAGGCCTTCTGGCTAAATTTTCATTACATTTTTTTTTCTCTGTCAACTAATATATATCATTACTTTATGGATCCGCTAAATAAAATGACCCATTTAAAACTTTTGAAGACTATGTGAAAAGGCATCATATGCTGGAAAATTGTATAAATACTGTATGCAACAAAAGCAAATCTCCTTTTTTTCATTTGAAGGAGAATGGCAAAATAATACATTGTGACTGGTGACATTTCCCTATGCTACCATCTATTTGTAACGTGCTTATTTAAAGGCTGCTTTAGCCATATCCATTCATCTTTTCTCCTGGGTCAATTATGCTGTTTGCATTCAAATCAATCCCTTAATCAAACCCGTTGATAATTGCAGTAGTGCAATGGAGTTATTTATCATAGAAATGTAATGAAGGCACTTTGTTCCAGTGCAGCCAAGTCTAATATTGTACTGCCACAGTGGACCATTTATGCATATGTGTGTAGTTTATTTTCCTAATCAACAGTCTTAGACACGGGCATGCTTGGATCTCCTGATGGGGTTAGATGGGCAACATAAGAGTCTTAAGAGCACTGTCTTCAGGGTTTGCCTTATTGTCACTTGGCATTGCTAACTACATGACATTTCAATAAACTTTGTGTAGATGCCTCTATCCTTCTGAGGAGAAACAATTGGAATTAGACCTTGCGTGTGCTCATTAAATATACCTTACCACGTCGCGTGGAAGTGAGAAAGGAATGGACTCTTTAGTGCAATTCTGACCTGGGCAGAGAATTAACTGTAGCACTGCAGGGACTTTCTGAAATCTGAATTATGTCCTTGCTGGTAGAAGTTTGTTATGCTAGGACAGGCAAAATTATCATCTGATCAGTCTCCATGAAATATACTGGAACTATGTTATCTATTATCACTGAAAAGCCATCAATTGTGTTTAGGAAACTGTATTGTTGTCCAAAGGCCACTTTGTTACTGACTTTAGAAATTGTTTATTTCAAAAACCTGCTTCTCTGTCCAAGGGATGCTCTCTGTAATTAGTGAGAATGCTGTTGTGTGCGTGCTGGTGTGAGGATGTAAAGAGGTAGAGTTTGTGGGGAGAGATAGTACCTTCTGTTAGGTTAAAATATATAGCCAGGAAAAGCTTACTCATTTTGTTTGGATCACTCGTATACCTTTCCAGTCTGAAGCTGAAATGGCAAGCTTTAATCTGAAGATAGTGCTCCAATATTTTCGTTCCTTCATAGGAGAGTTGAGATGAACTCAGGTTTTTCCTTTCTGGTAAAACCATTGTAAAATTTTGATTTATTTTTATTTTTATTTTCTGTTCTAGTTTTAAGAAAGCATTTGAAATAACTACCTCTTGTTTAACCTGCTATGAAATTTTAACAGAAAGATGTTTATAACTGTCCTTGTTCAACAAAAAAAAAGTATCACTTTATTAAAGTTCATGATCTTTAACTGTAATTTGGATGTAGTGAGCTGAAGCATGTAGAGCCATAAAGCCAACGTGGCTTTGCCACTTCTGACTCCTCTGGTTTTCTTCACAAGGTGTGTTACATGGGGTGAGCTGACACAGAGGGCTGGGTCCAAGGGGTTCAAAATGGAACCCATACACCTTTCGCGACAGCTCTTGCCCAATTTGCTGACTACACAGCATGATGAAAAAAAAGCATGAGGAGGAGAGTGTCTTCTTCCCAGTCTCATCTAATGAGAGCAGTAACTCGACTCCAGATTCTACATGCAGGTGATGCTAAAATATCTTGCAGTTTCTAGTGCTCATCTTTTCCTCTCTCTTCTGCTGTAAGAGGGCTAATTAAACAGGACTTGACTCAGTTGCATCCTCTACCAGTTACCAAAGTGTAAGTGACAGCCAGAAAATTTTGTTTCCTTATGAAGGAATTGAGCAATGTTCTTCAATATTTCCGCTAATGGCATTTTGTGTCTGGATTCCATAGTGTCCTTTCAAAATTTCCCCCTGCAGCTTTAATGCTGAACACTGCACTCTTTTGTGTGTAAAATGTCATCCCTAATTAAAAACCATAATTGTAGATAACTACTGTTCTGGGAAAGAAAAAACAAACAAAACCCAAAACAAACAAAAAAAGAAGTAGCCAAATTCTATAAACAGAATGCAGTTCTTCAAAATATGTTGTCATGTGTAACATCAGAACACAAGCTTAAATGAATGTGGTGAAACTGAGCTTACAGATATTAATTCAAAACAAATGTACATTGAAACATTTTTTGATGATTCACTTTATTAGTGTGTACTTCTTTGTGCAGCCAAGCCTAAAATAAAACTGTATTGAAGTTTTATACATCACTTAGTGAGGATTCTTTGAACTGCCATTCAGCTCAGGAATGTTCCCTAACTGCCTCAATTCCAATTTCATTTTATATTTCAATTCACCAGGCTTCAACCCCCCTTTCCCTGCCGTGTGTTCTTTGGGGATCCTAAACAATCTACAAAAATTCCATTTTGTTGCCCTGGTAATAGTGTTATTTGAGGCTTGACATTGGTTAGGAGCATCCCAAGTAAAATACTTAGCAAGTGCTGAAACTTCAACACAGTAGTTAAAACACTGCAGATGAAACCCAGGGTCC
Source organism: Caloenas nicobarica (assembly GCF_036013445.1). NCBI lineage: Eukaryota > Metazoa > Chordata > Aves > Columbiformes > Columbidae > Caloenas > Caloenas nicobarica. The sequence continues at coordinate 10,846,667 of NC_088248.1, read as the reverse complement.
TTACTTTTACTGGTCTAGACCAAAGCTGAAATTCTGCTGAATTTTGACTTTTCTGAACACTTATCTGCAAGCAGCCCAGATTTCAACACAGTTCCAGGTTAGATACATATGTGCAATCTCTGCTGAGACAGCTCAAATAAAGGAGCTGTTTAAATACCTATTCACATGTATCTTTATGGCAAACACAAGAAAAACACTAATTCCCTTGACAACCTTTTATGACAATTATGGTATCAAGTAGAAAACCTGGATATTGATGTGACACCTGAGCCTGACTTCTCTAATCAGCTGGGACAACTCAGCACTGTCTTGATGACAGGTTTTTTTCTCTAGTTTTTGTGCTACAAACCGAGTAATGAGCAATGCCTATATTACTAACACAGAACACAAGCAAGGGCAGTTGTTGTGACTTCAGTGTCTCAGCTGCAACCTCATGACCAGGTATCAGCGCATCTTTTGAGTCAGTGGAATACCAGCCAGCTCTGATAACAAGCTGGGACTGCAAGCTGCCTTAAATTTAAATCTAAACCTAAATTTTGCAAAACAGCTAGGAAAAAAAATTATAGATTAATTAGTTAGTTGTCTACAATAACTCTCTGGTAGTATCAAACACGCTTCAGAGATTACTGAGAAGGTGCAAAAGCAACGTGCTTTCCTTGGTCCAAGTGAACAGAAGCACAGAGCTGCTGCTTCATCCTCCTCCTCCTCATGCTCTTTCCAGGCACTGCCATGGCCCTGCAACCCTTTCCTCCTATGGCCTATTTGGATAACTCAGTTATCCTATCAGAAATTGCAAGTATTGGAATCACTGTTGATCGTACATTTGACAACAGCTTTGACCTCATGAGGCACTATTACTTTAAGGACACTAAAAGTTCACTTTCAGCTGGATAATGTGGTATCTTTTACGTATCAATGAATTGAAGTCACAACTGTTTGTTCCTCAGAGTAACCGTTTTAAGATGGCTGGGCTGAGAAAATGATTGGAAGTTGCTAGTTGCTGCTGATGGTCAGGATTTTATATTGCCAATTTGTAATGCATTTGTGGGTATCACGTATAAGGAATTGGGAATAATAATATTATTTTAATTCATTATTGCCCTCCTTTTGTAGTGACACTTCTAGAATAATATGTGAATAATTTGAGATACTTTCACTTCTGAAGTGTGGTTGCTTGCTATTTATGCAAAATAAATGCCATATCACCAAATATTGCTTGGGTCCAGAAATCAAATAAAGACAGAAAACAGTAGCAAGTGGCTTGATTCATAAAAAAGCGTAAGGCATACCACAGAGCAGCAAGGGCTTACTTCATTGCTGCCTGGAGCGAATGAAGTGAATTACAAGAAAAATCCATATAAAAATTATACTAATGTTAGAATATTTTAAAAAATAAATAATCATACATTGACTTTGATTTTTGAGGCCCGCAGCACTGAGCTGCAGGCTCCTGCACACTCTGGAGTCACTGATGTGTCCCAGCCTCTTTCTTCACACCACACTGGCTCCCAGATTTCAGTTTTGTTTGTGGCGGTGCAAGCGTCTGCGAGTTGCTGGTCCTCCCAGCAAATAGGGTAGAAAGTGCCTTTTGGAGACTGCGACTCTCTGAACTGTGGTTTGCTGCTTTCATTGTAGGGGTTACGATCCCTCAAGGAGCCTAAATTGTTCTCAATCACAGATCAATGGCTGTCAGTACAACTCTGGTACTTGGTTATGCTGAATGGAGCCTACCACCATCACCACGACTATTGGAGACAAAGGAACTACCTGTGGAGGAAAGATAGTAATTTTTCATAATTCAGTACCAGTTAATCAGAGACAGATAGATGATGTGACTAGTTGTTGTGGTTTTGTTCTTCAGTTTATTTGGTTTTGTTATGAATATTAGAATAGAATGTAAAGCATTATAAGTGGTGGCAAAACATGTATACCCATTTTAGTTTGTACCTCTGATCACAGTAATGCTAGCATTTGATTAGTAGTAGTCTGCAAGAGTTTAATATTCTGTTATTATGTTAATCTCCTCTTACATTTTCATGGCCCATAAATCAAGTGTTTTCTCTGCACTTTTCAGACAGCAAGATGTAGAGCTGAACAAAACCACATTGTCTATAGGAATTTCAGGAGAGGTTATATGATGCCACTAATAGGCTAGCCATTTCACGATAATTTATTGTTTATAAGCAGTAGTCTATTTCTTTTTTTCTGCCCTGTATCATGAGAATTAACAACTTTGGGTTATACTATATATCACCGACAGAATAAACCCATTTTCACAATAGCATCGTGAAAGTAAGTAAGCTAAGAATGTAAGTAGGTTAAAGTAACTCAGGTTTAGGTAACTTATTGTTCAGGTACTTAAATATTGGCAGGATAATAATGAAGTGTGCTTTTCAATTCAGGAAAGTGCAGCAAACCAAATTCAAAGAGAACTATGTCTTTAAGAAACTTCTCTGTGTACTGTTCTCAGTTCATGATGCTCAATCCAAGATAAACTCTGACTTTATACCTTAGTATGTATTTATTCATCAATCATCCATTTCACCTGGGATTAAACTCTGCCTGCACTATAAATAATTTGTGTGTTCATGCAAAGACATTTTAGGTCATTAGTAACAATTGAAAAGTAACATCATAATAAACTTCTTTAAAATTGGTATCAGGAAACACTTTGCTAGCTCAGCTGAATGGATTGTTTATAAACATAAGCTATTGCTTTTTTTAACCGTACCATTGGAATGATTAACTTCAGCTTATCCTACCTACCATCAATAGAATAAAGTGATGAATTATTATTTGGAGGGTTTACCCATTTCCCATCTACCATGTCTTCTGCCCGCCCCATCTCTGGCTCTTACATGTGCTTTTGTCCCTGCTGAATGCCTGGGATCACCCGTGCTCCTGCTCTTGCTTTTCCCTCTTGCTGCAGCCAAAGTGGGAGCTCTGTGCTCATTTTGTTTCCCTCTATGACCTATGAGCTCCTGAGCAAATGCAAGAACTGGAGGAGCCCGAGTTCCTGCCCTTTCAGAGGAAGGGCAAGCAAACAAAACTAAGAACTACTTCTTGACACAGCATGCAGTTAAACTGGAAATTAATGTCACAAAAGACTTAGAGATACCACGCATTTTTCATAAGGGTGAAAAAGAGATCAGACAAATACATGAAGGAAATATCCATTTCCTCATTTCCTAAATTCAAAGGTCACATCTTTGCTTTATGAAATATCTCAGGTGAACACTGCTAGAAACTGATAAAGCACAGAAGAGAAATATGACTCTATGCTTGATTTAAGTCCCTACGCTTCTTTATTATCGGAGACAGTATCCTGGACAGATTTTTGCTGTGTTTCAGAACAGGCTTTCTTAAACTCACAGAAGCAAGAGTAGAGCTTCTTTCCTGTCCAAGTCCCTTCTCAGATCTCCTAGAGCAAGAAATCCTAACAGACATAAACACAAGGAATGTAAGGGAGCTGGGAAAAAGTTTTGATGAAAGAATAAGTAAATGTATAAGATTTTGAGAAAATAAAGGGCCTTGCATTATCTTTTTATTTATATATACGAGGGGACCTTCACTGTGGTTAGGGAAAGCCTGACACTGAGATGTTTCTCAGCAATACTACTGCAAGTTGTACCTAATAAAAATATTTCTGTTCAGATTTATGAGGTTTATTCAGGTTTGTACAAAGAGGCAGTTACACACGTGGTCCTCTCTGGATCAATGCTAATGTAGAGAAGCCAGGCCACTCTGAAATCAGTGTTTCACATATTGCATATCTGTTTTTCCATAGGGAAAAGCCCTTTTTGTTTACCTGAGGTATTAGTTACTTTCCCTATGCCTAAGAGGTTTGTTAGAATACCTTTCAGTAAATGTTAACCATCAGAAATAACTAATATCAAGCGCAGTGGAGAGCACCTGGGGAAAATGACCTCTGAAATACTATGAAATGTTTCTGTAAAGTGATGGGTAAATACCTCGCCTGGATAATGAACGGGAGAAAAGCAATTCATTCTGCGGTATCCATGGGTCATTCTTTCATTTAGAAAAGTGGAAGATAAGGTTACCATGTCTTTGAGGTAACTGTTGTTTGGCTTTTGTGTTTCTTAATATAACAGGTCTTCCAGGAAAGCTCACTGAATAATCTTTTGTCTATACAAAAGATAATCTGACATATCCAAATGGATAACCCATTTTTTCCAAGTTTTCCATTCTCAAATAATTTAGTATTAGGAATATTTATAGGAAATGATCACAAATACAGAGCAAAAAGTTCAATAGTCTTTAAAGTAGAATTAATTAATATTAGGTACGTTGCTATTCAAATCAGAGGACAGATATCTGTTCCAAAGCCATGTTTGCTTGTAAAGAAATCCTGTAAGGCTGTGGCCAGACAAAGTTTCTGCTCACTGTAGGAGGTGCTTGTTTTGGTTTAGCAGAGAAAACCATTTGGTAAAAAGCAAAGTTCCCATTTCACTAGAATCTGCCAGAGGCACGCAGTGAGGGTGGTTTGATTCCTGTGAGGGAGGAACACACCTGTTTGTGGTGGTGATTGCAACACCACCTTCTGAAGACATACCCTATCCACCTGCATCTCTCTGTGCTGAATCCCAAGCCCCTGCTGCACTCAGCAACCGGCCTGTTCTCCCATCTAAGAAGTAATTTGCCTCCTTAAAACCAAACCCAGCTTCCTATACTTTTTGCTGCTTCTGCCACGTGGAGGTGGGCTGTAATGGCCATCTCAGTGTGTTGTAAGAGCATGGGAAATGGTCATGCACCGGGACCAAGATAAAAAGGGGCTCAGTGCCACCCCTTGCACACCCCCAGCTGCAGTCATATTGAAATAAATGAGGCCGATAGAAAGAAGAAAGATATTCCTAGCCTATATATACTGTATTTTCCGGCTCAGATAAGGAAATTGTCCCTGTTTCTGAACAGTACCTCTGTTTCTGACACGGGGAGAGACTAAGGTTCAGGGACCTGGAGTCAAATACTGGGCAAACACTAATCCATCTGTCAGGCAAACCCCTGTTCTCCTCCAAACATGACTCCTCCATTAGCTCCATTTCATCTCATCTCACACACTCACACACTGCCCACACCTGCAATTCCTGACCAGCAGCTGCCAGTCCTTTTCTCCTCCTTCCCCTTGCCTGCCCATAGCGTGGCAGAGATGCTCAAGGCACTGAGACGTGCCACTTGCAGCCTTGGGCCTCCTCTGGAGGCACAGAGGGTGATTGATGCTAGCTGTAACCTCCTGTAAGAAAACAGAATTGCCATCTTGCCCAGAGCCGGCATGATATTTGCCTGGGACACTTGGCAGTGATCAGTGAGGCAACTTTATTATCCCATCCACACTAAGTAGATGAGGTTCTGATGGTCTGTGCTGCATGGCTCCCTGCATGACACAGCGGTGATTCATTGGTGTTGTATGGGTAAACTGCAGGGACTCGTCAGCCCAGAGAGATCACATAATTCATTTAGTGGAAGACTCGTGTGCCCTCTAAATGCACATATATCTGGACACAGGCACTGACATGGTTCTAGAGAGTTTTTAAATACATTCAGTTGAAAACAGAGTTAAGTGGCCGTACTGAGAACCATTCTACTATGCATAGCATTGTCCATTTGTTTTACAGTTTTGGCTTGGCCTTGGGACTTAGAGCAAACCCAGGAGTGCCATTGCAGCACATGGCCTAAAACCCAACACTTTTATGCAGGTTGTGATTCTCTTTGTATTAGTTCTGTGAAGGCCTTACTCTGAGAAATACCAGCTAGGTTAGCAACAGGTCAGAAATATGGTTTCTTTCCAGTCATATCAAACCTAGGTCTGATCCTTTCAGCCATACAACAGGAACAACCCTTTTTATGGAGGCCCTGTATTGTGTAGAACCTTAGGCCATCTCTTCTCCATCCTGGTAAAGCAGAGATGCAGCCAGTGTAACAAGGTACCTGATGAGAGAAAACACATTTCTGCTCATGGTATTACCAGTTCTTAGAAATCCCTGTCAGTGCTGTAGCAAGGGATCACTTCCATAGTGGAAAATAGCGTGACTGATCTATGGGGGTGTTTGAAGTCACAAAATCTTAGCATTTTTATTTCCAGTAAACCTATTATCTTGAAAGGGAATGAGGGTGAATGATGAAAAACAGTGCAGGTGTGGCTTCTTTTGCTGAGACTGAACTAACAAGAACCTTAAGTATGTTTTGCTTTTCTGAATATCGTTTTCTCTATCAGCTCATGGGAAACTCAATGTTCCTGAGGAACAGAGTTAGTTCATTGCTCCTCTCATTCCACATGCGCAGCACTGATGGGGATAGTTGGGACATCTACCTGCAGCAGCGCTGTCGAAAAGTTTCAGTGGAATCATCCCAACAAACGCACAGATGAACCATATATCTTCTCTCAATCAGAGAAGCCTCATTTACAGTTTGGAAAAAATAAACTGGCACAGTTAATCCATAGACAACTGTTTAGGGAAGCTTGATGTTATGATACTGTGAGGATATGCTTTTGCCTAATCCGGATCTTCCCCCATGCAAATGTTGGAATATTTGCATTAGATGTGTTTCTATACAGGGCAAATGCTATAAATCACCCCCTTTTTTTTTCTAAAATTTGGGATATGTAGATTTGAATAAAGCCATTAATGCTCTGAAATGATATGTTCTGGAAGGTTTTTTTTCAATATTTATTTATGCTGTCAATCTTTCATTTGAAAAAGAAAAAAAAATAAAAAGAAGCCATGCCAAAGAAAGTCTTTGGTTACTGTTGATTGCTGTGATCAGCAGCAGATTTGTGTTTCCTGTCAGCTTGGCTTCCCAGTTCACTGAGGTGGCTGAAACTGGGGTCTGAATGCTGAGACCAGCTGCCTTCATGTTACCAGCTTCATCATTTGGACCAGTAACATAAGCCTAATTTTGTCCAACATGGAGATTTTAGAAGATTCAAGGCAGGAGGACAACAAGGAGGGAGGAAATGGCAGAAGGAAGGAGGAACTGATAGCCTTCGGGTAGGTAGCACCAGTGTTTGTCCATGCTATTTGTTTTCTTTAACGATGCAGACACGTGTGGTATTCAGGAACGTGGAGGAGCAGTAGTCAAACCTCCTGCTGATGTGAATGGGGTCAAGACTTTGCCTGCATGCCCTCAAGTGGAGGGCATGGTCCATGGAATACTGGGGCCCAGAGGGACCCTGTGTTCCCATGACCACACCATGGGATCTTCTTGGCCCCTTGCAAACAAGGGCCCAATTTGAATGATGTCTCCAAAAACCTGATGTCCTTTAAGGTGCGGGAGTGTTTCCCACTGTCTCTCTGGTGAGGTTTCCCAGTGGTCCCCACTGGCTACATCTCCCTGACCTCGCAGTGTGGTGAAGGCAGAGAGTGGATTCGTGCAGTGGTGGAGCTGCAAGATGGTGGCACAGCTCACACCTTCTCTGAACAACCCCACTGGAGTCCCCCTCGCCCCCCAGTCTCAATTTACGCCCAGAAAAATCCCCCAACTGCTAAATTTCTCTGGAACAACAGTGACATCTTGTGGGTTAATTTTAAGTGTGCTCTATATGGAAATACCCATTGCCATCTCCTGTGCTTGCACACAAATGGGCAGTCTGAATTCAAGCGACATCTGCAGCCATCTGCTCAGCACATCCCTAGACCTGACAGCAAAGTAACTGATGGATGGCAGAACTGCTCATAAAGTATTATGCCCAGGGCTCGTTCGGAAATTCAGTTAGCAGGATCATGTTATTTGGAAATAGTATTTTAATTGGAAACTGATTGGTAAGTGGATATTACACGTATTTCATTAAGAAGATACATAGAGAGCTTAGTTGTACATGGACAACAGGAGACCAAAGTATTTATTAACTCGTGTTTTTGAAGGTGGTGGTGTCGTAGTTTTAATTTGCGAGAAAGCAATTAGATTAATGTTGTTTCAGGTACATTCTCATCATGGTAACACTTCTTTTTATTTTGCTTTTCATCACTGAGCATAACTTTTGATACTGTGTTTGCCAATTTACACCAGTCCGCTTGCAAGGCTTTATTTGATTCAGATCTATTTTTTTTTTTTTTTTAAATTCTGGCATATTGAATTTGTTGCTCCAGAGGATTTTTCATTCCAGCTGGGCTTCAGTTCTTCTCTGATTCCCCCAGGGCTCCATTTTGAGTCCTACTGTGATTTGCATTTGTAGACTTTCGATGGGTAAACATTATAGCTTCTCAAACTTTGTACTGTCACATCCTTTCTGACGGCACTCAGCTCCTGCTGATCTTGTAAAAAAGTGTGATGCTTTGCATAGCACTCTGCATGACACTCAATTATGGAGATCTTCACATGAAAAAAACCAGTAATCGAGAGAAGAGCGAACAGCTATTAATCAGCTATCCAATGCACAGGACTCGTGTTGGTAATAATGGTTCCCTTTGGTTATGATTTTTTTCATCCATAGGAAAACATGCCATTATAGATATTAAAATTCATTTCAAAAGAGCACTGCCAGCTTGAAAAATGGAGTTCGTTCTTTTAATTTATAAATCTTTTAATGGAACAGTTTTAAATAGCAAATTCTAGATTTAAAATATTTATTTCCAGCAAACTTGAAGATAACATCTTTCTATGTGTGTTAGCACATATTTGTGCACACAAGCACTGAAATGACTGCTTAAGAAATCTGCAAAATCTCTGTTATTGAACACACACATACTTTAGGAATGGATGAGTTTTCTAAAGATGAACCTTCCAAGCTGACAGTTGAGGTCCTTTCTGCCTGTTTCCTCTCAGTATGTGCCTACCCAGATCTACAGATACAGAAACATGTCCACGGATTTCCTCACATACATGCAAAATTCAATGGATTTTTTTTTAAATGAATGTTAGCAACACACATCTCCTGATCATCTCTTCATCCTCATCTCTTTGCATCATCCTCATTTTAAAATCTAATTCCTCCTTTGCCATAAATACATCATACTAGCCTGGATTAAAGACTGCCCTGGTACATGTACCCAAGGGATCTGAAACTGTACAGAGAGGCAGGCATCGCTTCCTCACAAAGTTTCCGTGGAGGCAGACTGATATACTACTTTTGTGCCCGTGATTTTCAGTATCATCACACATCACCTTCCTTGTAAAAGCAGCAACATCTACGAGGATTTTCTTCTTGGAATCATAGCTTTAAAAGTGAATAAATGGGAGAGAGGGCCCACAACCCAATAATCTACTAGTCTTCCAAAGTGGTAATTCGTCACAGTGCCATCTGTTAAGAAACATTATAAATCAAATGCCTTTCCTGTACCTATAATGATGTCTATAGCAGAGTGGTGGTTTTTAATCTATTTAAAATAAATTAAGGTAGATAACAATCCAGCGATCTGTCGGTTTCAGAATTGCATTCTGTTGGGTATTAAACATCAATTAATAAATTAATATAGGTCCAGTTTGCCATCACTATAATACTTCTTCTTAGTGCAATAAATGTTTCTCTTTTGTAAATTTCTAAGGATTGTGAGTTCTGTTCTTCTGGTGATACGTGCACTAGGGGCAAGGAAATGTATGTCAGAGCAAAATATACTGCTACATTATCACTTAGTATTTATTCTCCTTTCTTTGAAGGAAAATTCTTTTTACCATGATTCATTTTGGAGTACAATTCTACTGCTGAGCTTTTTTCCAGGTTCTTCTGGCCTTGTTAGGTTGTACCCCCAGTTTTCGTACCTGGACTTTTGCATGCTTACCAAATCATGAGCATAATTATATTGCTGATGTTTATTAGCTGTAGAAGTACCCGTAATGTGCTGGATGTTCTCCATAGGAACGTAGTTACAGACTTATATGGTTTAGACCCAGGAGTTACTGATTTGCAGAAAAAAATGCATAAATACATTTGCGCTCATTAAGACTCATATTATATGACTTGCAAAGACAGAAGCAGTTTCTGAAAATAATTCTCTAAGTGCTTTAAGATCTTGTACTTTCTCTCCTTCAATGGTTTAAGTATGCCATTTAGGAAAACTTTCTTCCAAGGGAGACGAAAGGCAGTTTCTTCAGAAATGGTGTCAGCACAGCAGTCATCTTGTGCACAGCTCTGTCCACACAGCAGGAGTCAACCTCGGCCATTCTGTGGCAGGAATTTATCTGCCTTCTTGACATTTCCTTCCTTTAAGCTGCCATCTAAGAAATGTCTTTAATTAAAATCCCACAAAATCATGAGGAAAGATATTTCTCATGTGCTTGTAGCTTATCTCGAAGGTCAGTCCAGGTGGCAAACTTTCCATATGTTTAAGATGAGACTGATATTTTTTAGTTATTTTTAATTACATGGAATCTAACTGGAAAATTCAGATATAAGTTTTCCTAAATTTGGGAGTTTCCACTTACAGTGCTGTGATTCAAGTGAATTTCAAGTACATACATTTTCTTCAAAAATTTCGAACTCTCACTGGTCTTCCCATCTTCTAAACATTTGTAATATATGATGCTGAGGCTCTTCTAATACATTCTACCCTGGAATTCAGGTAAGTTTGAGATTTTCCAAGTGTAGCTGAGAAAAAAACCCCAAACACCTACATTGAAAATGCAGTAAATTAAAACAGCTCCTGATATTTCAAAAAATAAAAAGAGAGACTGACAGTTATGTCCTGAAGACCTCTGAAAGCTCCTTAAAAAATTTCGTGTTTTTCACAAAATGTAAAGTTCTTGACAGCTAGTGAGGAGTGACATTTAACAAAACAGTGATGGAAAGCATTAGAGAACCAGTGAGTTTCTGAAATACAAATGGTGATTGCTTCTAACTACATACTTTGATAAACTGGAGAGAGTCACTCTTTTCATGTCGTTTTCTAAAACATGACATTGATTTAAAATTTTAGACATAAAACTGAGTGACAGAATTTTCTTATTACAAACTTTAAGATGCTTTATTTCTTCTTGATCAAAGGCAATACTAAAGTGCTTTTGTTCCGCAATACCAGCTCTACCAAGAGGGCAATAGCAGCTTCATTTTCTTTAAGTTCAGCAATTTAGCTGTAAACATGAGAAGGCCTTGTACACAATGCACAAAGATGGGCTAAAAAAGAGAAAGAGTAGCCCCCTACCTCCAAGAATTTTTGTAGACATAAAACCTGGAAAATCAGAAAATGTTTTTCAGCAATAACGGCCATGATCTTCTCTCAGAAGAAAATGCACATAGTTTCACTGCATTTGAAAGGAAAAGGGTGTCAGACTTTTTTGGGGGTAAAGTAGAGAGTGGTTTTTTCATTTTTAAATAAAGATGTGCCATTTAAATAATGGAAAGTGAGACATCACTGTGTACTCTTCCATGCTTGCCAGCTGGTATCTGTTTCTGGTAGGGGAGTGGAAAAGATGTTTCTTTAGTCTAGCATTGCATGCAGTGTTATAAACTGGGAGAAATACAGGCTCATTATAGCACCGAAGGAAAGCAGACATTTACTGTACCTGTGAATGGTGGGTGTTCTCTCACTAACAGAAACAAGTGGCAATTTTTTCACAGTTGCCTCATCTTCTTTTTGAAAGTGCTTTCTTGGGAAATTAAAAGTGAAAAGTAGTCGAGATTGATGCATCTTTGGCATTTACAATTGAAAAGACTGTGAGTGAGACAAATCTTGCACATCATCCTTGGTGAATTATTCCTCTGCAGCTTGGCTGTGTGTACAAAAATGCAAGATGTGTCCTGCTGTATGAGCATCCACTTCTTGCACCATTTTCTTCTCCTAAGAAGTCAGCAGGGGTATGTCTTTATTGTGTAAGCAGGGCACAAAACAAAAATAGCCAAAACAGTAATTCTTTCCTTGTGGCCTGATTGTCTTTGACGGTCCAACTGTATTTATTTTCTCCTCTTTGTTTCTAGCAGGTAAAAAGTATTAAGAGGCATCCAAATAGTTTACACTCACGTATGTTGAATTTCTACATGTTTACCACAGGGATCAAGTTTTGCTTATGGGAAGAAGCACTTTAAAATGACAAAAATGAAAGTTGAGGTCTCTTGAATGTCACCAGAGATGCTGTCTTTCCCACCTTGGTAGTGGGACCATGGTGGTTAAGTGTGGTACTGGTTGGTGAGGATGGACAAAGATCACTGCTGTGAAGGTCTGCAAGCAGCCCTGCGGGTTTTGGTGGTACTGCCTGCAGAGTGGGGCAAAAACCTAGAAAAAGGCTTTGAAGAGGCATGATATTTAATGCTAGGAGAAAGAACTCTTGCTAGTTTATTCACGTTTTCTGGAAGACTATTTGAATCCAGGCTACGTAAGCTGGAAAAGGAGGGAGAAAATTGTGGATAAAAGTGAGAAGTCAAGGGATTTATGAGAGAGACAAACATTGTGGAATTGTAAAATTTGTTTGTAAAGAGGAAGAGCTGATCAGCTTCTGGAGAGAAAATGTGAAACACCCAGAGAGTGCTCTGTGGCCTGCTAGCTAAAGTACATAACAATTTTTTTTTTTAAATGGTTTGTTTTTCGAACATATGATGCTTTTGACACTGTGTTCCTGATTTAAAGACACAGAAGAAACTAAAAGAGGTAGAGTACTAAGACCACTGATTCTAGTTCACATGCAGTCTGATGCCCCGCAGTCAGTGACCTATAGATGAAAAACACCGCTGTGATGTATGCGGAACTTTCATATGGAAATAACAAATATCTGGCAATATTTCTGATGCTTGCAATAACTTGTGGGAGTTGTTCACAGACAATTTTTGTTCTTTGCATGTAGTTATTTGAGTGTATTTATTGTATATTGCACTAAGTGTGATTTAGTAATTGAATTCCCCCTATAATTTCATGCAGATATTTCAGAGGGAGGAACATGCATTTCACCAGATAATTTAAATTTTATCCATTGGATTTTCTATAATATTAGATTTGCTTTCTTTTCCAGTGGTTACTTTTTATTATTGTCACTGTCATACTCAAGAAGTATTAGAAAGGTAATAGTGTAACTGTGGCACAAAAGGGTTAAAAAAAATTTGAGATGAACTTTTTGTACTTATGACTGCATGATCCACTCCCTGGTTATTTTATTGTTGTGAATTTGTTATTATAGAGGATTGTTAGTTAGCCATGCTGGCTTGCTATTGCCACAGTGAATTTGATGTGAGAACTTGCAAAGTGTACAGATAATCGAGGAGTTACTCCTTGTAGTAAAATGTGTTAAAAGACTTCCCAGATTTTAAAAATCTATTGAACCTGAAGAATTATGCTAATGTTATCATTGCACTAAGAGCTGTAATAGGAGCTAAAATCTTAACAAGTATCTATAGCTAAATAAACATCTAGAATATTTTCCTTCATAAACTTCATATTTAATGTGAATTTACATCAACATCTTTCAAATTCCCTAGCTGCAGAGAAGGCAGACAAAGAAAGGTTATCTATGTGGTTTATTTGAAAAGAATGCAATAATTCTGATCAACTTTTCTCCCCCAACTCTCCTTGTTCATTCTTCATTTAAGAATCAATAGTAAAGTGTAGAAATTGTTCTAATTTTCAGCTCTTTTCGATGCATTCATGTTGATTTTGTGCGGGCATGATTTGGACTGTAGCTCTAAAACCTATTTGTGTCCGTGAACATCCTCTCTTCTGCTGTCTTCATGTTATACATTTAGTTCTAAAGTTAATATATTTTGAAATACTGAAGCAAGGGGAGTAGGCGAAAGGATATTTGTGAATCTGAAGATTTCTTGTAGAATATTTTTCTGTTCCTCAACATAAACTCAAAATACTTTGCCTGGACACACAAAATCGGCTACTCTTGGTGAAGATATGATGCCTTTGATATATTTAAAGATCTATCTCTTTCTATACTTCTGAGAGATTTATTTATTTATCATCATGTCCATCCTGATTACTGAATAGCTCTTTGGGGTTTTCATGTCTGACCCTAGCTGGAGCAATACCTTAATGCTGTGTGCATCCGATAAAGTGCTCTAACACAGTCCTGTGGTCACCAATCACAGTACTGGCAAAAGGGAAGAACCAGGGAAGCTGGGAGAGCAGGAGCAGCTGAAATCCCCAGCCACTGATAGCCTTCAATGTGTGACATCTCTCTGGGCTGGCAGTGGAGGGACACTGGGACAGATACAGCCTTGGGCTGAGGGTTTCAGAGAGCAAACGAGGCCACAGCACTGTGGACAAGCTGTAGCTGCAGATCCCTCCTAAGTACCTGACACAGTGAGTGATCCATGGCTGATTGTCTAATCGTGCATGGTAAGCGCTGTAGAAAATGGATTATGTATATTTCATTAAAACCATCGGTTTGATATACTCTTTAGAGCAAAAGTACAAGAAATAGAGCTCATCTTCTCTGAATCTGGTGTCAAAATATTCATTGGCCTCACAGTGAGCAACATCAAGATTTTTTCTTCAAATATTGATTCATGCCACAAAAACATAGAGAAACTCCATGGCTGATATATTTTGTGAAGAAAGATGTTCCAGTTCCTGGGGGAAGCACCTAGCTCTTTTCTGCAAGAAGCTGAGTGATGCTGCCTGTCAGGAGCACACCCCAGTTAGCCACTCTTAGTGCTGGTAAGAGCCCTGAGTCTCTTTGGATGTCAGTAACTTGTGTAATGCATTGCCTCATGCTGCTGCTTTGACTAAGTAATGCATTATGTATAGCTTGAGGTATGGTGGTTAGTGTAATATTTCTGCATATAGGTATCTGTGAGAGTCACCTTGAGTACAGCACAGCATGCAAAGAGCAGATAAAGAGCATTAGTGCCTGCAGCGAGTGCTGCATACTTACAGGTACTTTACTGCAATCCAACATCTAGATTTTACGTAAAAAAGATATAAATGATGTAAGTTCACTCATCGCTTGGTTTCTTAATGAGTCCTCTAGTAAGGGGAAAGAAATGTAATGTGGGAATCTCATCTAAAATACATGCTTCAAGACTTCAGCAGCAGTATGTTGGAGACATGAACATGATCATTTAGACCACTTGAACCCTCCTCACCTGCTTGAAGGAAGCAGGAAGAGTGAGAAAATAGCAGACAAAACCAGTTCTGAGAAATGGTGCTCCCGCATAATGAGCACTGCATACAGTTCTGGTCTTCCAGCTTTACCATTTTGCAAGAAAAGGTATAGATAGGTGTGACTAGGGTAGCCAAAAGCACGGTAAACTTCTGTATAAGCAAAGATTAAGTAGGCTAGGACCAATTCCCTCTGTAAAAAAGGATGAATGTGAGGTATGTGTAGGGGTGGTGGAGGGACAAGGACTATAATGGACTTCTGCAGTTATGTAAGTGTCATGGAAATTTAACAAAGACTGCTTTTTCTCTGCCATTCATTACATAAACATAGGAGGCATCAAGTGAATTCATCTGATGGATCTTTCAAAACAAGCAAAAATACACAATACCTATTATCACGGGTAACCTGATGGCAAATTCTTTGCCACAGAAACTTCTGGATTCCAAAACGCTACGTGGTTAAAAATTGGTCAAATAAGCTTATTAAAAACCAAAACCAAACCCATCTTTATTAAACAACAATAACAACAAAACCCAAACAACACAAAACCAAACAAACAAAAGCCCAACCGACCCAAAAGACATCAAGTCCACCTCAGGCTTAGGATGTCCCTGATTTGCAGATTACTGCAGACTGGGACAACGTTGGGAAAGTGTCATACGGCAGCCTTCATGACTTCTTCCATGAACAGGTTACCAACCAGGGCTGGTACAGGACACAGGGCTGTCCTGGCCTTAGTCTGGACCTGTGCCGTCATTCGTGTGCTCTTAACATTATTATACATGACTACAGAGCCAAGGGTGGCTGACAACAAATTGGCTCGCAGTGGGGGTTGATCCCCTCTCTTACCAATAGCTGAGTAGCAGCAGGGCGCAGCCAGACATGGGACTGTCACTGCTGCCGTCCCTTTGAGCAGGGACTGTCTGGTCTTGGTGAAAACCAGAGCTTGGTGTGACAGAGTGTGAACAGGGACAGGCACAGCCACATGCTGCTTGGTCACTGTCTTCCCCAGGTTGTTCAATTCCAGGAATCTTCTTTAAAATGTAGTCTGAGCACTGGCAGGATGGAGGGATGCTCTTGCTATGGGGTTGGTAACATCAGTGAGTGTTCAAGCCTTTCGAAACTCACCTCTGGCAACAAAGTGCATCAAGGCACTGAGCAGCATGCCAGCGTATCGATTTCAAGCTGAAGTACCTCCTTTGCTCCTTCAGCTCCTGAGGCTTTTTGTGAATTTTTCCGTCCAGCTAATGAAGAGGTCCAACCCTCCTGAGCTTATAAAACCTGATGATTTCATGGTATGAGTCAAATCTAGCTTAAGGCTCAGCCTTGCTATTCCAACTTAATTAGTGCTATATATTTTGGTGTGTATGTAAACCATCTAATATTCAGCTATGTTATTCTTGGGATAGAATCAATAATGGCTTGATCCTGTTCAGCAGAACAAGGGTTAGTACTTCTAATGAGGATGAAGCAAACAGAGACTTGTTCTTTTACTTTGAAGAAAGAAAACAAGGCAAATTTGCATTTAGAGGTGTGGGGCTTCTTGTGTTCATAGCCACTTCCTGTCCTTAGATTGCTGGGTTTTTTTCTTTTTCTCTTTCCTCTTTTTAACATAAAGCCCTATTGCTTCCTGGTCTGTAGCACAGAAAATAGAAGAGGCTCACGGGATAAAAGCTGGGTGGTTACCTGCTGCCTTCAGCCTTGTTCTGCAGTGCATTGCCCCTGCAAATACCCTACCATAGCACCTTAACAAGCTGCTGATGGGAAGAATCCTTTTGTCTCATCTATGGTTTGTAAACCCCTCACTCCCACTGACTTCATGAAAATCACCCCACTCAGATCAACAGATTTACTCATGTAATTAAGGACCCAAAACAGGAAGCAGCAAATTCAGATCTTGGCCCAAAATAATTATTGCCATCTATCCACTCGTTAAAGTTGTAATTTTTCAATTTCATTTAGTTCTTTTTTTACTGCTAGGATTAGCCTAGCAACAATTTTGCCTTGCTTTTGCTGTATGTGCTACAATCTCTTGCAGCCAGATGGGGGTCCATTAGTCTGTGACATTTAGATCACATAATTTTTGCTAACAAGGAATAGAGGTGGTTCAGTAGCTGTCTGCACCACACCAGTGGTGCATCTTTAATCATCTTTTTCTGCTCTTTCCTGAGCCACAGCAGTTCCATTATTGTGCTGACAAATAAGGAGGCAGGGGTGTAATTGTCAGTGATGGTGGGCAAAATAAGGCTGCTTTTCTCTTTCTCGGAGGAGAGCATTTTCCAGACAGTAATATGAATTCTCTCCCGTTCCCCAGGGGCTATTGAAGGCAAACATGCAGGTGCAATGGCCACATCGTGTGGCTTAGGCCCGCAGGAACACACCACTCCTGGCATGGTTATTGTTTAACAGAATATCGTTAAAGATTCAGTGAGCTAGGGATGTTTTAAGAGGAGGGGCATTAAGCACCACAAATAATTGGGCTTCCTGAGCCTGCACACCATTACACTGGCTTAATAGTGGTGAGACTCCAGCAAATACCTGCAACATCACTGGCATCAAACAGGTAACAGTGCTGAACTGGGCCACAGAGACAAAACATTAATGGGATGGGGACTAAAGCAAGCCTTTGTTTTTCCACCCTGGAAAACAATGTTTCTTTTTCCTTTTGCTTCACATCCACTTTTCTTATTTTTCTCTCTCTGTTTTCAGGTTTGCCTTTGATAGTGTGCGCCTGTTCCTGCAGCGCGTGTGCTGCTGCCTCTGGGCTCTGCATGGCGGGACTCTCGCTCTCTGCCGTCCCAGCACCACTGACACTTCCCAGCCCGTTTGGTGCATCGGTGGGGAGTGTGGTGGGGTATTGGCATCCCCAGGGATCTGAAATGAGCCACTGTGAAATGGGCTGCCCCTACTCGCGCAAGGACTGGCATCCTCAGAGTACTCCCAGTGCACCAGCAGTGTAGTTTGCCTAGAAAATCTGTCAGGCAAAATTTGTTAGGTTTTTCGCAGTTCTGATTTCTCTATCCCCGAGAGCGTCTTTGCGAAGAGAAAGCATTGATTTTTGCCATCCAACACACAAACGTATGAATATGATTCATTCCACCCCATTCCTCAGAATAACTTTTGTGAGTTGTTATCCCTGCTAAAATGAACCTTTTCACAGTTCTGTATTTCCACCTAGCACACACACAATAAAATTACCAGAAGTGAAATAAATTTTCCTGGGCTTGAGAAGAAATTTTATGTTGTTGTAAGGGACTCTTTCTGAAGAAATAATGGTTAGCTTTATATTACATTAATTTATATGTAAACCTAGCACCATATTTATTTGGTGTAAATATAGGGTCAACAGAAACAAGCATAAACATTTTGAACCAAAGATCTACTTCATAGCTTTATAGTATACTAAAGTAAAAATTATGTATTAAAAGCCAGGTTCCACTACATTGCTTACAGTTGTCAAAATCTGGCTAAGAAAAAAAAGGGGCTTATTCAGTGGTAAAACACAATGCTTCGTTGCATTAGGATTTTCTCAAGTGCCTACCCATTCAACTTTGGTTAATAAATTAAAGCAAGTGCAGCATTTTGGTAGACATTTGTTAAGGTGTACATATTTTTACATTAAATTGATGAACACGAACATATACTAAATAAGTACGGATTCTATGAAGCAAAGCAGAATTTTATGTAAAATTTAACCCAGCAAGACTTAGTGAGGAAATACTTGTGTATTTTTTCTAGGAAAAAGTGCATTTGCATATTTTGCACCTTTTCAGAGCTAGGGCAGGATTTGAGACTACACCATGTACATACTGTTCTGTTTCCCCCCATTTCCACTCATTTACATTGAAGAAACTGCAGAATCACATGGAGTGAGAAGTGACTGGACTTTGACAGAAGACCTGGCTTGTTTTCCAAGGCTGGGTTAACTGGTACTGTGTCAACTGTGACAGATGTTTTTCAAACTTGTATTTAAAGTCTTTAGTGAGAAGACTGTGAAGCTTCTTTATCTAGACCTCACTATCCTTACAATTAGGAAATTTTCTCTAATGTATAACCTCAATATCCATTGCTGCATTTTGTCTTTTATCTACAAATAATTGAAAATCGGCTATTGCTGCCTTCTTTGCAGCACTCCTTTCTGTATTTTAAGATTTTTACTGCTTTTCTGTAGACCCTGAGTATACAGGCTTCTTCGTAGGTTGTATCTCTAAGATGTTTGCTCATTTTTCTTTGGGCTTTTTTATTCAGCCACACCTTTCCTTGAAGAAGGATGCCCAAAACAGAGAGGACTTAGCTCCAGCTGGCACTAGAAGTTCTGAGTATAGTAAAAGGATTATTCACTATATATTACAAGCCACATTACACACTAACTTGACTAGCATTTGCCTGTGCAACAGTGGAACATACTTAACTATTTTTCTGGAGATCTGCCACCTACCTACTTGATATCTACCCTGCATATGTGCACTTTACCTCTGCTGCCTAGATTTACAACTGAGCATTATATGCATAGATTCATATACAATATTTTCCGTATCATTTCTCCAGTGCGTGAAGCTGTTCTTTGGCTAGGCAACAGGATCATCTCACACAGTCTTGAGGTTTATGTGATTTATGTATAGTAGCTTTACACATCTTTCTCCCTTTGATCTTTTCAGCCATTTCACACAATTCAATTTTCAGAAAGAAAACTAGCCACAGCTTAAAAATTTCACCAGCTGTTTTTTCAAGGTTCATCAGGCAAGTCACCCAATACCTTCCAACAACCTGGTAGTCAAATGAGTTGAAATAATCAGAACTGTCTGGATACTCTTTGATCAGTTTCTTCCTTATTTGAGCTTTTATCTTGGAGATCTTTTCTTCTTTTTCACCAGGTTAACAACCTGATCTTGAGTGACACTCTGATACAAAAAATATTCAACAATTTGACTGCCTGATGATAATTTGTTCTCAGTTTTCCTTTATTGTTGAATGCTGAACTTTAGATTTACTTTCACTATAGATATTTTTTTTTCTTTTTTTGTAATTGCTAATAATTCATGCCTTTGGCTGTTTGGCCACATCTCAATAAAATGGGCTGTTTTCTGTTACATGTATACTTCTTCGTTATTCTGAAGGTCAAGAAAATGCTCACATTTTGGTCAAGTTTGTATTTCATTATCTTCCCTTTCTGATTTTCACAATGGATGAGATTGTGCTTGGGGCCTTGATCCGATTTCTTCAGAAAACTGCCCAACCTCCATAATTCTCCCAGGAGATCTGTCAATGTTCTGAGATTACTGAAGATTACTCTCCTGAGGCCAGCTGTTTTTCATTCGCTGTCCTTTCTCTTACCATCCCCCCAAAAATAGGAATGAGATTACTTCATTACAGCTCTTGCCAACCTGGCCTCTGTCTTGCTGCACTAAAGCTTCCTTCTTCCGTTTAGAAACATGTACAAAAAGTCTTATCTACCATACCTATCTACTACAGCACTGTGTTGTTGGTTTCTTTTTTCCCTTTTGAATAAATCTGAAGCTATGCTATCAGCCAAAATCCTTGGAAAGTTTAAATCGTTGAGAAGGAAGTCTTTGTGATGTGCATTTTTTAATGCGCATAATCCAGAAATATAGAAAAACTTATTTCTTCTTAATGGGTTCATATAATCTACCTAAACTTTTATATAAACAATCCAAACTTTGCTTAGCTTTCGAGCATTTAATTTATGAGTTCACAGTATAAAACTCAATGAAGAAAATACATAATCTGGATTATACACCAGCATCGATTCATGAAGGAGCACATCCTTTTAAAAAAAGCTATTAAATTCCACAGAAGGTGAAAAGATAGAAATAGGGGATTTTTAAATAAGAGATCATAATTTACGTGAAATTTATGTGAAAATCAAAATTAGACATGTGAAACAACTCATACGTATACATATATCAAATTCACGAATCTTCATCCTCAAGTAGCTAATTGTTTTCTCTGTGATTGTGGCCTGTTAGAGATTAATTGTCTTGACAGAAAATTAAGAACTGATATTATGATTACTGTGCAGAAAATAAATATTTAAGTTGAAAAAAATAACCTCTTTCAGATGAGAGACAGTATTCCTGTAGATATGACAGTAAGATTCTGATATATCAAGAAACCCACCATAGTCAGAAAAAAAAAAAAAAAAAGGTGGAACAGAAGCTGATAGGGAATGTGTTTGGGCAGGCTAAGAATAGTAGCTATAAGCTACACGGCTACAATCTCTCATTCTCATTTCTGTCTAGAAGTATTTCTGTCTAGAAGTAAGACACATACTGTAATAGGAAAAAATCGCTGAAGGTTGAGGAATCTCCATTCCACACAGAATAGGCAATGCACACTTTTTTTTTTTTTTTCCCAATTAGGAAAAACAAATCATTTTTCTGAATGAATTTTCAATTGTTTAGACTTGAGAACTGCAAGCAAAGGGATGAAACAAGAAGATATCAGTGGAGAATCTCTCCAGTAGGAGCACTGGGAGCCCTACAGATATGTTATTTATTATTAAAAAAAAAAGAAAAAGAAAGTAGTCCAAAGATTGCATTTTATAATGGAGAAATAAATAAAATCTTCTGTAAAGTATTACAAGCTTTTCTGAACAATTAACCTATCATAAAGATCTTCTGACATAGCAAAAATTCAGAGGCAAAGACCACTAAGGACATGGGCTGCTGAAGAAATTCTATAAAATTGATTCTTATACTACTTGGAGATGTCAGTCATCATTTTTTCTTTATGCAATGTCTCTTTCAGAAAACAATTCAACCTCTAGAGCTTTAATATTTTTAAAGAGACACTCATGTACAGAAGATGTCTTAAGGTGTTTGTTCCATCAGGCTGGTTTGATATCCTTATTAAAAATATATAAATATATGGCTTACTTGATGAGAAAATCTTCGGAAAGAAATATTTTTTTTCTTCAGCTTAAAATCTGAAACACTAAATTTGAGTATAAGAAAGTAAAGAGGTCAGTCATGAGCACAGAATGAAAAGAAAAATGACTGTGTTCTACTGAAACTGTTAGTTTTTATCAGAAAAAGTAAAGCTAAATTCTCTGTTACTAAGCTAAGTAGAATTACTTATTATATTGAGGGGTTTTTGTTGAGAAATCTGAAGAAATGAGTTGGAGGAGGAAACATTGTGAAAGCTGCAATCACAAATGTGTATCTTTTTTGATTAATGAAGAGGTAAACAGAAAAGAGCACGATGACCTTATGGTTGTATTTTAACAGAGAGCAGAATGTGCTTTAGCATACAAAAAAGAAAAACAAAGCATAACACTCTGGAGCTTTAAGTGGTAAATAGCTATGCTCAGGCTCAGGACTGTTTTGACATCAGCACATCTGGGCAGGCAAGCCAGCAAAATACCAACAGAATGGTGGATCAAGTTGTGGGCACTGAAAGGGAGCACAGGAGTGAGCACCATAGTGCTGCTTTTTGTGATCTGCCCATTGAAAGCACCAGAAATTAGAACATGTTGTGACAGCTGGGAACACAAGAAGGGAGCTGAAAATTTCAGCAGTATACACCCTAATTCTTTCATATGTGTGTGTGTGTGTGTGTGTGTGTATTCAAAAAGTGCAAATGAGTATAAACAAAAGTCCTTGCATTGCATCCTGAAATCCTGGGATATTAACCTAACTTTGAGTGATCTTCCATTTCTATGCATCTTTTCTAACCTATCCTGTACTGGCGTTTGTGGTGAAGAATGACATCAGGAGCTGGCTGTGGTCCCACCTGGTAGCAGGAGCCCTTTGTGGTGGGAGCCAGAGGAGGAGCTGCAGAGCCATCCCCGGGATGGGCATCGGCAGATGGCCTGGCAGCCATCCTGTGCCACACACGAACAGCTCGGCATCTGGGGCCTCATATTCCAATGACAAGACATATTTCATTTAACTTTTCTAGCAGGCATTGGGAAGGGATGTGCTTGTAGAGAATGGCTGTAGCATTCACAAGAAAGAGTACAAATGAAGGCGGAGTTTTAAAGGGTAAAGCTTTGAGATGTTTGCCTTCAAAAAAGCTTGATGAGAATTTTTCCTTTATGTTGGTAATCATTTTTCCCTTAACTTCAGTGGTGGCTGGGTCAAGATTTTTATTTGGTGTTGCTACTTCCTACGAAAGAAATGTTGTCTAGATAAAGACTTGGAAGGAAAATTATTATATATTCTAAATTATTTTTAAAATCTGGAATTCTCGCAAAATCGAAAAGCATGGACCTAGGACACGGCTGGTACAGTGGTTCACGGGAGGGATCCAGGTAAATATAAAATGCAGAGGTTATTCTTCTAGCTACTGTTGTGAACTCTGACGCCAAATTTTGATTACAAATATGAGTGGCGATGTGACTGAAGCTGTTTGAACAGGCAAAGGTTGCATGGCTCTAAATAAGTGCAGTAGTGCTGCAGTGATTATCTTCACCTCGCCACTGCGATACATTGGGGATGAATACATTTCTATGGGAAGATAAATCCTCTGTTTGGTCGGCATTTCCTGCTCAGAAATCTACATCCTACCTGTTCTGTGCTTGGCACAGCGGAAGAGCAGTGGCAGGCAGAGAAATGGGGAGTGGTTGTATGCTTATGAGATACAATATTCACTAAGGAAGCATAATCAGTTGGACTCAATCATCTTAAAGCTATTTTCCAACCTAAAGAATTCTGTGATTCTATAATCGGTGGCAGAAGTTGAAATTATTTGTCAGTGGCTCAGACTTTCACAGGAGCTATGAATATGGGTGTAGATGAAAAGCAATCCCCATGTCTTTTGTATTCAATTATAGTAATAAATAATTAGACCTGAGCTGAGCTGAGGGTTGACCCATGCCAGGACTGGGGCTCATGTTTTATTCCTATATAGAGAGTTGTCTTTGGAGAACTATTTGGTTAGATGAGGATATTTATGATAAGGCACATGATTGGTGCTTGCAAGACAGCTGTTCAATGTTCAGATTTGCCATTAAATTTCAATATGATTTTGAACCAGTTCTATATGAGCTTCATCAATAAAATGCATGGAAAGCAGGAAACAGTGAATGATAATTCAGCAAATTCAGAAGATGGATGCAGTTACTCAGATAGACAATGCCAGGTCTCTTATTGTTCCATTTGATTATGATGGGTGATGTTAATAAATAACAGCTTAACACTGGTACTTCAATCTCTTATGGCTATTTTTATAGAAATATTCTGTAAGACAGTTTTAAAATACGTGCACTTACCAAGTACCACATAATGAGGTAATACGGAATGCCGTGTGCTGCTTAAGAAAGAGGAACTCAATCTGACCAAAGAAATTCAAGAAGAAATTGATTATATCTACAGAAACCTGAGGGTATATTTAACTCTGCAACATCTGTAGCAAGCAGAGTTTTTCCATTTCTTTTAAGAAGATGAACAAAAGTAAGGTTTGACTCCAACTGACTTTCAGTAGGATTTACATGCCCAGCAACATGAGGATCCCATTCGAGAAGAACCAATTTTATTTCTATGTTTTTTAAAATTACTGATTTTCAATGTTTCCTTGTGTAATACCTGAAGGAAAAGGGATATGGCATCTCAGAACAGTTTTCTTTGAGGAAGCAAATAAGAAACACAACCTGACGTTGGAAATGGAAAAACAGAGACTTATTTTAGTATTGCAGGACATATTTACTACCAGACCTGTTTAAAAAAAATTAACATTAAGTCAGATTTTCAGCTGTGCAGAACTTTGCCTGAGGGGATGACAGGGATGAAAATATGGCTCTATGTTTTTTTCTGCTGCAGATCTCTACACTTTCCTGAGCATAATTCTAATTTAACCTCTGCTCTTGAATATTAATCTCCCCTCTTCCTCACTGCAGAGTGGACTGACCTTTTTAATCATGATGCTATCATAATTTCCAGCTCTAGAATTCCCTTTTAAAACTGTCAAAATACTAAATACTGAGATACTGAAATTGAGAATAAATACTTCAATAATATTATGCAGTCACTTGCTCTGGTTGTTAAAGTAAGATTTAATGCATTGCAGAAAAGTAATGAAGGAAATCGTAAAAGATAATTTCTTTTTGACCTTCTGGTGTGCAAAGCTACTAAACTGATGACCTGAGAAACATTTATTTGTTGCAATATTGTATGTGCTGATCTCTTTTACAACCTATTAGCAATGTTTTATTTGTCCCTTTAGCCTTAAGTGGTCCAAAATGATTTGACTTCCTTGTTTACCACAAAATATCCTAAATTCAGAAACAGGAAATGATGGATCAAATGTCAACTAGAAACTGAAACACAGGGGGCTCTGTCCAAACATAAGGAGAAATATTTTTCCTGTGAGGGTGAGTAAGCACTGGCGAAGGTTGCCCAGAGAGGTAGTGGAGTCTTCAGCCTTGTAGACATTCAAAAGCTGCCTGGACACAGGGGTGGACAACCTTCTCAAGGTGACCCTGCTGGGGCAGGGGTCTGGACAAGATGACATTCAGAGGTACCTTTCAACCTCAACCATTCTGTGATTTTGTAAATACTTATTTGTACTCTACCGAAAGTTGAGATTGGCTCCGTTTATTTCAGTCTTGATAGCATGGGAGAAAATGATAGGGAGAAAATCTGGGAATTCCAATTCATTTCCTTACTTTACAAACTCACTAAATATGGCAGACAACAATCTGCAGTCCCAAAGCTGGACTCTTCCAAGGCTGAGGTGACAATACTGTAGGAAGTCAGGCTTGCTCCATACTGCCAGTGGGATACACTACTTTGTTGTACCAGTCATCGTTTTATTTTTAGCCCTTTCATTGCAAGAATGTTAAAATTCACCAAAATATATTTAAGTAAAGCAGGTATTTGTAGTGTTTGCCGCTAATACTTGTAGCAGAAAGGGGTCTTCTGGGAGGCCATAAGGATCAGTGAACTTCTCTACAGTCTTGGTAATGCTGTATCACATCTATTTTATTTGAGTTTCTGATCCATTTTGACAATATCTTACATATTCCTGTCTTAAAGGTCAAACTTGCTTCTCACCAGTGATAACTGACAAATGAAAATACCTCTGTTTTTGAAAAATGACATCCATAATAGGTTAATCTCATCTTTATCAACTGAACTTGATAGGATGCTCTTGAAAAGTGATTGGGGATATTCGCCATAAGCATTTCTGAGTCTGTGAAAAGCTCAGCTTAAGCTTCCGTTATAACAGACTGTAAAACCGATCGATGTGATATCTGAAAAATATTGGTGGATCAAGACAGATGCTAAGTTTTCACGGTCACTTAGGATTACTCTATCAATGAGCTTGACTACATAAAAGAATCTGCAAAGGTGCCCTCTAGAACAGCACAGTTTTTAAAGGACCTTGCTGTCAAAAGAGCTCATTTTTTTTTTTAATATGTGTTTCTGGATCTGAGTGTTAGACAAAGGAATTCTAAAATATCTTGAAAAAACCCTAAGCAAACTCAGTATATTTCATGTATGTCCATACTGGCATTGCAGGTTTAACTGGTGAGTTCCATATGGTAAAATTAATATGAATACAAAGAGTAGGAACAGGGACGATTGGGATAAAAACCAGGAAAACCAGGTGGATCACAACTCTTGACTAGGAGCATCTCTAAGAACAATGGCTCACTGTTTACCACAGTTCAAGAGCTAAGGGTTGCCAGATGAAATTGTCACATGACAGGTTGGAAAATGAGAGGTATGTAACTCACTGAACATACCATCACAGGCTGCTGCTGATGCTGGGAGCTCACATGACTTCAAAGAGCAATCAATCAGACATTCATGGGAATCAAAAAAAAATCAATATTTACTGAATAGGAATCTCTGCTATGACCTAGTAAATTTCCAAGAAGAAGGGCACTGTAGCTTGGGAGAGACCAAGTCAGTATCCACAGTAAGGTCATTGTAGCCTTCAACGCTACCGACAACTCTTAGACACCACTGACAGAGACTTGTTACTGGGCTAGGCAGACCCAATGATATGGCTGCATATTTCTTCTTATGGCTGAATTTTATCGCTACCAAGAGCTCTGATTTAGGATAGTAGGTGACATCAAGTAAATTACAGCTTTTGTGTATGAAAACACATTCTTTTTTATGCTGAGTAGGAAGTAGTTGCGGAAAAAAAAATGCAATTTACATTCTTAAGGAGTGTTTTTCCTCCAGCATGTCTGCACGATGCACAGTAATGTCTGAGCTCCTCGATAGCCGGAAGCATTTGGGAATATGTTTACCTTTTACCACCATCAGAAGGGAGCTTGAATCAGATTTTATTTGAGCTTTTGAAATAAGCTGATAGTACATCTCCTTCCTTTATCATATCCCAACGTGGCCATTCCACTTCCATTTTTTGTCAGGATCCAAGCTGCAAACATAAAGCATCTCAGAAGGATTTGTTCCTATGAGTAAGAAAAAGAGTGGGAAGAGCCAAACCCAAATTGAAAGGAATTTCTCCCAAAAGTTGAACATATTTTTAAAGTTTCTAGCAATACTAGTGTTTCTTAGCTGCATCTGCCTTTGGTATAATCTTGCCCTGAATCAGAAAAATGACGATGCGCGTGTTCAGTCTGAAATATGCCCATGCTTTTTTCACCCAGGAGAAAAAAAATGGAAGCATCACAAAACACTAAAGTAAATGCCTGCACATACGATACATTTCACCAACAACTGTATTGGGTATGTCTCCATTGTTCTGCAGAAGTTCTCTTAAAACTAGCTGCAGAGGACAGATGATATTTTTATATCAGAGCTTTGGGCTGCCCCTAAAAATAATATGATGTCAACTTTGGGGTGTGCTGTGTGCTTAAGGCTGTTCAAAGTTTAGACCAGCTCAGGAGTGATGTAACACAGCATCCTGTCCAGACTACATTTGCTTTAAAAGCTGAGAAAGAAAATGCAGAATTAAAAAAAAAAAAAAAGAAGTAATCTAACTCCATAAAGGATCAACCTAAAAATGGCATACAGAAAATAGTAACTATGCCACTTTATAAATAATCTTCAAGAATTTGAATTGTTCAAGAATCAACAGTAATTTGAAATTATTTTTTGTGAATGCAGTTAAAAAGAGAGTTACTGTCAGAGATGTGCCGTTCAGCTACAGAAAGCAGTCATTGTAGATGCTGTAAAAATGCTGAACACAATTTATGGATTCACTTTTATTATGTTAAGATGACACTAACATGGTACCATGATTATTAATTATAACAGTGTAAAAAAACATCTGTGACTTGGCTTTTCTTTATTGATGGAAAAGATGTGCTGAAGGCTGCAGTAATGTGTGGATAGTTTCATCCACCACTGTATTACTCAAATTTTAAACTGATGTAACAGTATTACAGCAGCAGGGTGGGGAGTCATTTCTCTGGTCTGCACTATTCCAGAACAATAAGCAGATGACATACAGGTAATAGCATTATGTTCTGTAGGAGAGATGGTAAAATATAAAATAAGAAACAGCATCTTCTAAGCAATTGCACAAAGTTCGATTTCAAAAGTGTGACCTTAACAGCTGTCCAGCAGATGCCCACTAAATATTAGAAAGGCGAATGGTGGTTGTCCGAGTCACCCTCACAGTAATTGGACGCTCTTGACAGTCCAAAGTGGATTCCTGTCCTTGTCTAAGCCAATTGCAGAATGGGTGTGGGTGTTGATTTGGATGGGGGAATGAATTTCCAAGCACACCTCTGTGCAGTCTATCACAATTACTCATAGTCTGCATTTCTATATTGCTTAGAGAGTGCCAAAGCTAAAACCTTGAGGAGCAGACCTTAATCTGAGCATTTAACTAAGTTTAATAATTTCCGCCTTTAATTTTTTTGAGGAAATCCTAATTGACTTTGGTTTAACATAACCAGAACTAATCCAAAAATCGTCTCTTCAGCCCACTTTCAGTCCTTACATAGATCATAAAACACTCCAGTACTTTACTTTTTTTTGTTGTTTTTTTTAATCTTTCTCCTTGCTGGTAAAAAAATGAAACCAGTGGGGGATATTGTGAGTAGATTTCAGTGAAGGCCAATTGCAATTTTCTCTGCTATCACCTTGGAAATAATGAGGGAGAATATTACCCAACAGATAGAGGATTGAACTGATGAAGATGCCTTGTGACGAATGTATAAGGAATTATTATGTGTAGAAACCAAGTGAGTATTGAGGATGTAACTTGGAAATTCACTATAGAAATTTTCCTCAAACATAGGAAGAAGCATTTTCTAATATTATTAGAGATTATTAGTATTGCTATTATTGTTGCTGTTATCGTTACAACTTTCATCCCAGGGATCAGGTCAGCAACAAGCGCAATTTCTACAAGGTTATCAGATTGCTGAACATTTCCTTTTCTGCTCAGTGATGCTTAACAGTCTTATTTCTGAACAAAAATAATTTTAGTGGGAACTACGAAGCATAAAAATAATGAGACCAATTTTCATAAATACATCTTTCCCTTGTGAATGCAATTTGCAATCACAGCAAAGCAGTGGCAGCAAGTCACCAATCGTGCTTCCAAAGCAAGAAGTGTTAATGGTGCTGAAGAAGACCCTGGTTGAGTCTGTGTACAGTTCAGGTCATTCTTGTTCAGGAAACAGGAATGCAGAGAAGGGCTACTAGGATTTTAGGTAGAAAAGAAAGTCTATCATTCTAAAAGACACTCAGAAAGTTAAGTTTAGTAGAGGAAGTCTAAAAAGGGATATTCGTCCTTTTTAATATAAATATTGTAGGAAGAAATATGTGAGATAGAAAGCAAGCTGGCAAATGAAATACAATTTGGGGAGAAAAATCAGAAAAAGCAGTTTGCTAATGCCTCTGGACTAGCCTTCTAATTTCTGCAATGATGGAAAATAATTTAAGCTGGATTTTGAGAAGTTCCCAGTGGTTCCAGCTTGACACTGGTGATACCAGGATCCTACAGACTGGCTTTGGCCACCCAGAAGCTGCTATCCATTTCTGTGTGCTCTAAAACACAACTGTCTGTAAAGATTGTGTTGCCAGACATGTACGTGCTCAGGTATGTGCCCATGATTGACCTGTGGTCCAGCTTGAGATGGAGCCTGGGACGTGTCCTCACTCAAATGCTTTTTTCCATTGGAAATTTCAGCATGGTACAGCTCTGAAAGATTTTCAATATAAAATAGTCCCTTTCTTTTAGGGACCTAAGTGAACCTCAGTTTTTAGCAAGAAAGGGATTACAACAAGCTGTGTTCTTTCTCCCTTTATTGGGTTGCCAACTGCAGAAAGAATTAAGCAATGAGGTGAAATAATTGTTTAAAATTACTGAAAATTAATCTTGATCACAACCTCAAAACTGAGAATCATGATCATTATATTTGCATTCTCATGAATGTACATGAAGTTATTGTTGTGTACCAGAGTATATATTTGTGTATTAACTTTATCAAATTTAAGTGTTTGTGATATCTCAGTGAGCATGAAATGTAGTTACTCGGTTGCACCTGTTCATAGTAATTGGATTCAATATTCATGAATGATTTTCCAGTAACCATGTGCATGAGCAAAGATCATTCAGACAGGCTTCCAGCTCCCCAAATGTTGCACTGCAAGTGATCTGTGAGCTCTGTGAAAACAAGGGTTTATAAAATATCTGGTTATACTTTGAAATAAAGGCACAGGTGACTGCTTCTCTTGGCCACAGTAACAAATCCCTGCATGTTTACAGATAGGAATTCACCTTCATGTAGCAATTTGAAATGATGATAAATGGAAAAGGTTGCTATCCAAAGTAAAAAAGATCATGCTAAGACTAAAAACTGTTAAGTGAGCTGAACCAGAAACAGCCTGGAAAAGGCAGATGAAAATATTGAAACTTAAATGTGCCAAGACTGGAAAAAGTCAAAAACCCAAAACTCAAGTAGGCAGAAGAAAAAATACACCATGGAGAAAAAAAGATTATTTAATTTAACTTGTAGTAATGAAATAAGTATTTTGCCTTCCAAGAGACCTGTGTTTATCCCTGAGCTTATCTGTCCTCATCCTGAAATATTTGAAAGGTCATGGGCAAAACCAGAATACGATTCGAGCTGGTAGGAGTAATACCTCAGTTTAGAGGAGTTAATGTAGCCAGGACAAGTGTTCACACACCTCTCTCCTGAGAGGCCACAGGGTGTGACATAAAGGTGGCCAGGGATGCTGTGGTTCATCCAACCTCACTTACCTAGGTTACGTCGTTGTTGTCAGACTAAAAATCTTTACTCACGTGTTGGTTCTTGTTAAATCAGATTATTACATTCTGGATACTTGGTGCAATGGTGTCCAAACAATATTTTTATTTTCAAACTGTCTAGTTCTTCTTTTCCTGGTAACTGTAATGGTTCAGATATGAGTCATTACTTAAAAATGGAGATACGCTGTCTAATAAACCCTGCATCCAGGCTCGAACATAATTTACTGTAAAATTTGCATTGCACTAAACACATTGAAGTTATCAACATTGTGGGCATAAAATAAATATTAAAGCTCTTATTAAAGGTTTGGTAGCCACAGATGTACTATACATAGAACCTATTCCTCAGTGCAGTATGAGTCAGCCAGAGCTACATAACTGTGCTAGAACGGACTCCAGCACAGCCTTACTCCGCTCTGTTTGAACTGAATAAGAATTGTAATTTTCATTGACTTCAAAAAGCTTTTAGCAGGTGCCTAGCTGGCTTATATATTAAGGGAAGTCTTCAGTCCTAAAAGTACATTGTAGTGTTGCTGGCCAAGTAGAAATTGGCGCATGTGAGTCAGAGCAAAGCTAAAACTGAATATCCAGGATATTATCAAATGGCTTTTACTAAAAATGCAATGGTCATGAGATTGCTTTGTATAACGCGAGCATAGCTTCCCATGAGTAGATGTGAGCAGGTGTGCCTATTTGCAGTGATAACTTTAGGCACTGTGGCTACCAGATTTTGCATCATCAATGCCTGAAAATCAGGATGAAAACCAGTCTTTTTTCTCTGCTCCTTCCACCACATCTTAGGTTAGCATCTCTCTAGTTAGGATTTCCTGGACATCTAGACAACTGTCTAACATGTGCAGTTAGCCTAGTATTTATAAGATATATCAGAGTTACCGCAAATGAACAGATGATGTCCAATAAGGTCAGTATTTCTTGAAGAGTATACAAAGTTCTTGCAAGTGATTTGTATGAGCAAGGCAACCAAGTTACACATTTCTGGACTGAGCATAGCCTGTAGGATTCCTGGGGTTTCTGTGAATAAAATGCCAAAACTTATTGCAGATAGCATTTCTTATCAGAAAAAAAAAAAAAAAAAGATGCAATGAGGTGCATACAAATTCAAGATCGACCTTTCCAGACCAGTAGCATATTGCACAAATATGCAAAGCTTAGTTTTTGTCTTGCACATGTTGAATGTTTGTCTAGACATGCCTAAATTGTTCCATCAAGCTTTAAATGTCCTCTGAATTACATCTGTTTTGGCATCAGACAGTACAGGGAATAGGGTGCTAAGGCAATTCCCTCTGAGGTGAACAGTTTGGAAGATCATCTAAACAGCTGGGCTTTGGCTCATCTCTGCTTTACTCTAACTTCATTTTGCTATGATTCCTCTGAAAAAAAATGGTGTTATCAGGAAGATCTAAAATGACACATAGGCTGATCCAAGACCAGCAAAAAGTACAATCCCATTCCTTTACTGATGGATTGCTATTTCCTCCTGTGCTAAGAAAGGGCAAAGAAAGCTTAATCAGTAATTTCTATTTTGGTGACATTTTACAACAATATACATTTTCTACAGCTGAAGACTTGAAAAAGTGCAGCTCCATTTTTAGATCTGATAAAGACCAAAGCAATTAGCAGTCAGTTCCTTGGATAAGCAATCGGTCAGGATAGGCCTGTACATTGGGGAAATGCGGGGGCTTTTACAGTTTCTGAGGATGGCTAAAAGTGACCCTGCTGGGATTACATAGAATATCTACTGCAATAGTTATCAGTCACTTATGAAGCTCCGGAAATCGAAATAATATTTATAAGAAGTAAATGATCTTTACATTGACAAAGAGATTTTTTTTCTCATTCCCCTGCTTTAATGTGCTTTCCCCTTAACCAAATTTGTCAGACTCCATAGAAATGAACATCACAGAAAGCAGACTGAACTTGTGCTACATAGGTAACTATATAAAAATGTCTATTTATGCAAAAAAAATAAGAGAAGAAGAGTTATCAAGAAGAATATTCAAGCTTGCCTTTTTACATAAGTGCCTATCTAGTTGCTCATGCCAAACACATGGTCTATTTTTTTATCCCTAATTAGCTATATTTTTGGCTCAAACAATAGAAGTACTAACAAAATAAATTTTCTTAAAGAACACAACTATTTATTGATCCCGAATTCTGAAAACTCATGAGGTTTGGAGCCACAACTAACCTCTGAGTCAGTATTCATCATTCTGAAAGCTACTCATGAATTGCATCATCTTGTTTCACAGCTTCAGCTCACAAAATTACGAACTTTAGATCACACTATTTATTGCAGAAAGAACAGAATGCAATTTTTTTTTTTTATTATCTATTTGATAAAATTGTGTCTCATGCTAACATCATGAGAAAAGATGACAGCAGGCTTTAGCATGAAAAGCAGAACAGGTTAGATTCAGGTTGTGATAATGAGATCAGAGTGAGACAAAAATACAAGATATTACATGTAGAAGACTATGTGGATAAATACAGGGATTTTTGTAATGGCAAGCTAAATATGCAAAGATCAGACATAATTTTTAATTTATTACTTTCATTTCCTTCTGCCTTTGAAAGCTAGTTAGTAACAGAATATTGGCCTAGATTTTTAAGGAAGAAAATATCAGCAGGCATTATTAATCTTATTTATATATAATTGTATAAAAAAGTAAAGGAAAACAACATTGTCTATCTTTATTTTGAAGCCTGCAGATATTGTGGTTATTTTGCATAATGCACATTGCTATCAGTTGCTGTGTTTTTTTAAAACCTAAAATGAATATTAAAAGCTTACAGCCAGTGTCTTAATACCGCTTAAGGAATACAGAGCAAGTCGTCAGCCTCACTAACTGCCTGTGTGGCTGCTTAACACAGTCGGTGCCAGGCTCCTCTTGGGCACCCGCATCTCTCGCCTCCTCTTTGCAAAGCCTGCGGCCGCACGGCTGTGGTGCTTCATAAAAGGTGCCACCAAATGTATTTCACATGTGAACGCTAGCCCGCAATACTGAGATTTGTCCCCCTTGCCAGATCCTCCCTCTGGTTTTGGCCAGGGGAAGAGAAACAAATTCTGCTGTGGCTGATTGAGTACAGAGGTGACAAGTCCCATGGCTGAGCCCCTCTGGTCACATCAGCCTTCCTGCAGGTCCTGCTGTTTCGGCTGACCCAGCAGCACTCAGATTTTTGCTATTACTGCTTGGTTTTCAATTTTGAACTAAAGGATCTCTTGGACAAGAGTCCAAGGAGTTACACTTTAACATTGATAACCTGTTTCCCCAAAAATAAGACGGGGTTTTATATTAATTTCTGCTCCAAAAGAAGCATTAGGGCTTATTTTCAGGGGATGTCTTATTTTTCTATCAACAACAATCTACATTTCTTCTTGAACAAAAAATCAACTTTTATTCAAATACAGTCATGTCATCCCATTCTGGAACATCATCCTAACTCTCCAAACCCTGAATTCCATCATGAATTTCTTGTGACTCTATTTCCTTTAGAAGCATTGACTCCAATTTCTCATGTCTAGCAACAGCACTTTCCTTAAATGAGCACCTCTTGTCCATGTAGCCTGCTCATAGTGCCTTGGCAACACAACTCTCTGTTGTTTGTCAGGTGTCTGCTTTTCTAGGTGAAGAGTCTATCTGTCCTGCTGCATTCTCTTGCCAATTAATTTTGCTTTTTTACATGTAGAGCTGTCTGGACACAATTTAAATTGACTTTTTGAATGAACTGTAACCAAGGTTTATTTTTGGAGTAGGGCTTATATTTCAAGCATCCTCGAAAATCCTGAAGAATCATGCTAGGGCTTATTTTCAGGGGAGCTCTTATTTTGGGGGAAATAGAGTAGAAAAAGGCATTTTTCGGCTGTCCCTCAGGCATCCACACACTTGGAACTTATCCACCTCTGTCATTGTGCACCTGATCTTCAGGAAAACTCCTCGCTGGTGTACAGGTGGCACTGGAAGGTGCTCTGTAAATGTCAGGTAGTATCAGCTGAGAGAGCAATGAGGTGAGACTTAAAAGGAAGAAGCGCTAAGCTGGGGTTTGAGCCCCAGGGATGTGGTTTGAGATCACATACAGGGCTGCTGTATTTCCATCCAGCACTGCTCAGTCAGAGATAGAGGCATGCTATCATACAAAACAAAAGCTTTCCAGATGCCCTGACCTGTCCTTGAATAGGACACTGGCTGTCTCACGTGGATAAATTAGGTCAGGTGTTGCGGGAAGAGGGGACTTTACTGTGCCCACGCTGTACAGGCAACCTGTGCATTTCCTTGAGAAATGTCTGTACACATGGTCAGGCAAGAGTCAGCCCTGCCGGCACTGCCAGGAATGCAGAGGAGCCTAAAAACATCCCCCAGTTCTCCATGACTGTGTCTCTGAGAAATCAACTCATGCCCACAAACCTTTGCCCATAAATCAGTAAGTCATGAGTTGCTGTTGCCACCACCTCCACCGTCATTGACGGTAGCCTGACATACAAAGTTTGTAACCTCAACTTAACTTAATGCTTATATCTGAAGTACCATACGACATCATAAGGCGTACTTACTGTCTTGTAAGGACAAACTCCTCCAAGTTCCTATTTCCCATGTGTATTGCACTCTCTGTGTTGGCTGAAAAAGAGCTCTTTGTTAAAGAAATATTAAGGAAACCACAAGTCGTTCTTGTGATTGAATTTAATACCATTGTAAGAACTGCACGAGAGACAATATGATGTGGTCAGCTGCCTTTTGAACAATTTCCAGTAAATGGAAGATCACGCTTATTTTTTCTCAACTGTACTTCAGTAGTGGCTAGCCTACTTGTGGGTTCCTGTTTTAAAAAAAGTGCTGACATTTTCTGCCAAAAATGGTGCTATTGCACTCTATTTTATTTTCCTGGGAAAAGTTTGAGGGAAAAAAGTCTTGGGTTTTTTTGTAGCTACGTAAACCTTTTTTACATGAAACATAACTCCACACATTTTTGGTTTTTTTCTCAGTAATACTCTAAGCAGGAGGGAAAAATGCTCTGCAGATCTTCAGAACTGTGAAATACCTAATGACTTTTTCTCATTATTTGTTTTAATTTCTAGACATTGTGTGAAAATTAGTAAAGATCAAAACTTTTTTTTCAGTATGGAGAGAGGGTATATTTGTAGATGAAGGTGGCTAGCAAGCTCTGTAAGTTATTTTCACTTTGACAGTCGTTCAAGTTTTTTAAACTACTTTTGAATTTTCTCATCTGTGGACACTGAGATAAATTAAATTAAATCCATTCCACTGTCTTATACAGAAAGAAATCCAAATGCTGATTTCAAGCAGTAAACATCTGATCTTTTTAGGTGTTGAAAATAATAGGCCCTCTTCAAACTGTTCCTTCTGAGTTATTTTGAACTTCTTCCCTGGCATCTCATATCACAGTGGCTTGCATAAGTCTCACACTTTTCAGTGTATTGGAAACAATAAATTCAATGTGACTTTGTGAGAAAAATGGATAGACTGATTATAGTGTGTCAGCTCAAAATTCAGAAATGAAACAACCAGTTTTCCTCACACCACCACTTGCTTAAGGGAGACATTCACACATAGGAAAACTTTAGATATCATAATGTACATAATGTAACTTTAAATATTCTCTTTCATGCTTTCTTGGTAGTATTCATTAACATCGCAATGTTTGCGTTAGAGATGGGCTTGAGCTACAAAAAGATACAGATTTTGCTTTCATCTAGAAACTTGCAAAGATTTTAAAATATGAACTTATATCACAGTCCCAAACAGCATATGTGGTGGGGAAAAAAAAATCCCACCGAAGAAAGAAATTATATTTATTCTATAGTCTTTGGTGGGTGCAATTCTGGACTAAAACAGTTATCTTTAACAGTGAAACTGTGGGAATTATAACTTATCACTTTTAAATAATGTCTCTCAATATTATTACATAGTTCCACTTATACAAAGACTATAAGCTCTGAATTTCTCTTTAGCTTTCTATGCATGCTGAATATTTTGAAGATTTTAAAAATGAAATGAAATGTAGATTGCTAGCACTTGGCAGACCCTTAAGCAGGGAAAAACATGGAAAAAGCAGCCTGGTTAACCCAAGCAGAAACTGCCCTAACAGGAACACATCTGATTCGTCAAGGTTTTTAAAGCATCTGTCTGGATGGATGCCTCCAAGACGGACTCACTGCAAGTGCCATGGGACAATTCAGAGGAACACAGTGATTTGAAAACCACTAAATGGGAGGGAAAGATGAAAAAATATAGCAGTGGGTGTTTTTTGTGTTGTGGGGGATGGAAATCACGAGTTACACAGGTTGGATTAATGCCAAGATTCCCTTCAAAAGAATACAGAAATTTAAAAAAAAATCTGCATTTCATGTTAAAATGAAGAAAAACACATTTTAGAGGATGTCTTACTGAATTTCTTTCCCTGCTGTAAGATCTGCTGGAATACCAGCAATGGAGGAAAACTATAGCTCCTTCTTGCCTTTAGGGTCTATCCAGAGCACCAGTAAAAACGTGGCCTCTGTTGTGCACAGGGATAAATTTGTGGATTTCAGGAGGAATACATCTGTAGGGAAATGGGGTCCTCCATCTCACAGATATGTGGGGTAACACAGAGGTGCTGGAAGACTCCTTCACACCCAGCTGTGCTCTGCAGCAGTAACAGGCAACAAGGCATGTGCTCATGGAATCTGGCTATGAAGCCTGCAGTGGGTACATATCTCTGTTTACTGTTGTCTTCCTGCTGTCTCATTTGCACGTTTTGTGTAGAACAACTGCAACATTGTGCCTTTTTTCTTGCCTTTTCCCCTCTTTTGAAAACCAGCTGCAGAGGAGAGAGGAGACTAGTCACAGTTGAGTGGTATACTTTTGAAAATTTCAATTTCAGATAGTGAAAAATGTTTTAGTACTTTTTTTCCCATTTTCAAGTGAATGGGTGGAATGATGTGGCAAACTGTACACAATCAAACAACCGCCCTCATGTGCATATGGGATGTTTATGTCATTGAGTTTAGATCAAATACTGTATAGCTATTGGTGGCTAAGTGTAGTCACCAGGCCCTTGCAGAACAGTTCTGTTAGATATAGACAGCAGTGATTTAAAAGGTTTTTTTTTTTGTGGTGTAGGTTGTTTTTTTCTTATTAAGGAAATACTGATCATTTTCATTTAGAAATATTTAGAATATGTCACACAATTTATCTACAACTACTTGGTTTCCAACCATAACACAACACAACCTGTCATGAGATAAACATCCCACCTGAAATGTGACGTTACGCATTAATATCTTCAGTTATATATATGGTGTATATGGAATATATATGCAAAACTAGGTGGTGAGCTTTTAGTGCTTCTGCGATGACAGAGCGTGAAGAAACAATACCTGCAATTTTGGTTGTATCCTGCACAGCTGACTTAACAGGTAGCCTTAAATGAGCTGTTGCCACGCAAAATATCACTATCAGTGTCTCATTCAATTTTTCTTCAAAATTAAAATAAGAATAATAGTCTAACATGTAGAAGCACGCCTAGTTCATTTGTAGGAAACATTTTCAAACATTTCTGAAAAAATACGTTTAAAAAGCCCAACTCGTGATTGAAAATTGCCACACATATTCGGTGCGAACACTACTCTGAAAATGTGCACATTTATCTTTTCAACGCTTAAAGGAGATAAAATGGCCAGCATGCCCTGGTGTTTACTCTGCCAATATTTAATACAGGTAACAGCTGCTATTCTTCTTCCCTTTTTAAATGCTGTCCTTAATCTCAATCTGAATTATTGGTGCACACTCCAAAACAGGATGAATGCAGGACTCCTGATAGTGATGGATGACTTAGGTGCTTCTGTTCTGGATGCCTAGCATGACGCTTACGTAGAAAGATGTGTCTTTCCATTTGTTGAGCACTTAAAATTCGTAAATATTTTTCAGTATCTATGACTTATTCTCCTCAAATATATGCCAAATAACTACTATTTTTTAAAATGTAATGGTAAATAGAGTTAAAAACATACCTACCAACTCCTCCATTTTTTTTTGTCTTAAGTTATTCTAAGCGTCTGATCTTTCAACCTCAATATCACAGTGACATAAGGGTCTGCTTTGGCTGTTTGCTTTGTGCTGTTATATTTAATGTGTTTAGAATGACCGTCTACCTCCATTAAATTATATATGATCTGGTTTCTCAGCAGGGCCATTTACGATCATTTGTCTTAGATTTTATGTATTGCTTTTCGTTGTCCATCTCAGAAATTGTCTTACTTGCACTGAATAAAAAGTGACAAGAAGTGATGGAGTGTGTTGTTAGGAACACTTTGGGGAACCTTGATTCCAGGAATGTTAGTTTATGAGCCACAGGCCCTCTCAGGATTGATAACAGCATTACAGCGGGGTCAGCCCCACCCTGGGGGACAGTTATGGGGAGGAGGAGACAGAGCCCATCCTGCCCCCTGCCCATGCTTGTCCATCTCGCTTAGCATCCGTTGGCTGAGCTGGCTAGAAGGCAGCTCTGTGGTGCCACAGCAGTTTCCAAAGAGGAGCTCCTGTGCATCTTTCGCTCTGTTGAGTACTGGTGGGTTACCCATAGGCAAGGCATGGGTCCTGTAATGTGTTTTTCTAACTCGTGTTTGGCTACTATGCTGTCATTAAAGAAAAAAAAAAAAAAAAAGGAAATACCCCCCACCCAACTTTACTAGTCTTACTTCTCAGGGGAATTCAGTGCTGCCAGAATTGGAAAGAGGGAGGAAGCCACAAAAAGGAAAGAAAGATGCCTGAAAGTCAAAAGCATTTAGAAAAGGTTTGATGAAGAAGAGCAGGGGAGGGCTTCTTCAGTGAAGGCTACCTGAAAGCTGGTGCAGCCTCATGACAAAACTCTGTGTTTGCACGTTGTCCCCATCAGGGAAAACTTTGAAAACTGTCAGAGGTGACGGAGCACCACAGAAGAGGTAACTCTTTGTGACCTTTTTGCTATCCCATCTCTGAATGAAGGAGACTCTGCATTGCATGATCATGTTTAAGAGAGGGAATGAAGTATCATTCTGAACAACATGACATATTATAATGTTACTGTGACATTTAGAGACTTGAATTCAGGTCCTTCATGGAGACGACGAATGTAATGTACACGCCCTAGTTTTGATGTGAATATTGCAAGAGTTGCAAGGGCATGGCACAGATAATGCTGGGACTCTGAAATGCTTTTCAGTCTACCCCAACACTGAAATAAAAAAAATGAAGTCAAAATCTCACTGCAGCTATGTCACTTATAAAGATCTGATAAGTCAACAGGAGGCTCTCCTGTCCGATGGTGGTACGGCCAGGGAGCCCAGAGCCTTTAGTACACCCTCAGCGAGGTCTTGCTTCAGGCCCACACATTGCTTTAAAGCCCAGGCCCTGAGCGGCACCAGGCTCAGCAGGGGCTATTCCACACACGTGTTATTGTAATAATGTCAGCCTGAATGTGTCCTCCAAGGGCTCCGGCTCTTCCTGGACCTGTGCAGAAGACTGAATTTTATCCAAGCTCAGACCACACTCTTTGCACAATCCAGTTGCCTCTCTTGGATGCATTTGGGAATTTCTACATACCGATATTTTTTCTTGCCTCTTCTACTGTTCTCCATCATTCATTCATTTCTTGGAAAATGGTATTCAGAACGGTCTGCCCTCTCACTTTAGGAGTATGTTGAATAAAACCCCACCGACTTCCTCTGCTTCACAATGATTTCATTGTGTTTTTCTATGAATGACAGCTCTATGCGTCATGTTGCATAGGGACCATTCGTAGAGCACATGTGAAAAAGGGTAAGTGGCATTTTTTCCCCTCTCAGTGTGTCAGCTTTAGTTCTTATTCTCAGCAAACTGAGTGAGCTCAAATATGATGCTTCTGCATAAACAGATGAGGTATGCACTGAAGCCATATTAAGTAGCCTTGTTACTGCTTTCCATTACTCTTCAACGGAACCATGTGAGAGAAAAGCAAACCTCAGCCAAAGGGTAAAAGGACTAAATAAATTAAAGTGCAGAGTCACTTTTTCTGTGTCAGGAGAGAGTTTGTAATGAATTGAATCAATAAGAGTTTTCATAGTTTGGGGAACAGTTGGCTGTAGGGTGTGTGACAGCTCTTTGATTTCTGTGTTAATTTAGTTGTCTTCGGAGATTAGAAAGACTGAAGGAATAACTGTTTTAAGATTGCTGTGTCTATCCCATTTCTAGCAAAGGCCACAAAGGTTTTTTTTTTAATCTTAATAATTTTGTTTATGACAAATGACGCAGCAGAAAACACCTACAGGTTTATCAGTTTATTAAGCAATTGAGTCTGATATTTCACTTTGTTCTTCTTTACTCCTATCACACGTAGGAGGCAAAACAGGGAATTTTTTTCCTTAGGGTATTTCGGGAATGCCCTGAAACATTAGCACAAGCAGTGCAAATAAATCCAAAATAAGTCTGAGGCTCATCTAAATTTTCAAAGATAAATTAAAAATGTGTGAGTGTCATTTCTCATGGACAGTTATATTTGTTTCTTGCTCTTCTACCATAAGCTTTTTTAATTATTTTTTACTCTTATGAAAGCAAAATTGAATATGTCCAGATAATAAATGTAATACAGCAGAAGAAAAAATTCAAAAGGTTGTGAAGTGAAGCAAAATCTGTAATATTGGTTTTCTATTATATAGAATTAATGTAAACATGAGTAACAGTTTACCTAACTATTTTTCATGCCACATTACCTTTTCTGTAGGGAGGAAAAAGTATTTTCTGATGCTAAAATGCAAATGTTTCAAATGTACATCTACGCATATTCCTTGTTAGCCACAACTAAGGTTAGGGGTTTTTTTTAATTTTTGCCAGGAGTGACTGCACAGTGAGTATTTGTTTTATTTCCAAAACAGCTACTCAAAATACTGAGAAATGTCTCTTTCTCTTCCCAATGAAAGCCAAAGTGTTCTCACTTAGCCACTGAAAATTTTGATTCAGTAGAGCAACATAGTTAAATTAAAGCACAAGAGGTGTCCAACCCACATCTAGGATACCTACGCACATGTTTTGTAATTATACAAGGAAAGGGAGAGGGTATTTGCATATGAACTGTAAGAGACCCTCAAGTGGCTTTTTTATTGTTGTCAACCCAGTAGACATAACTGATCTGAGCAGGTTTAATGTTAACAATAGCCCTGAATATCCTACTGTATGTAAACATTAAAATATTTTCCCTTTAGAGCAATTTGGCCATTTACCAACCTCCCAATGGCAATGAAAATAAACTGCAGTGCAAATTATGCAAAAACAATCAAAGGGTGAGTGTAAAATTCATATTTACAGAATTCTTAATTTGTGCTTGCGGCCATCTGGCATTGCTGCCCCTTGGGATAGTGACCTTCCCCTCTTCTCCCTCTGTCAGTATTTTGTTCACTCACCTTTTTGGTTGCCACACTGGCATATAAATGCTGCCTTTTATTTGTTAACATTCCCCCCCGCCCCCACTTTTTCTTCTTCTCTGTTATGGAAGCATATGCTTTCTTTTAGAAAACGAATTTCCATAACTGCAACTCTACTAATAGCAATACTACACAGTTTCACATAGTAAACATTCAGTTTAGGCAAGTACCTTCACCCTCAAGGTGCGGCACAGGGGAAAGACGGAAACAGAGGGTCCCCCAGAGGCATCTTCGAGCTTCTTTGTCCAACTTGTTCCCATGGTTGCCTGTGCCCAAACCTCAAGGTCTTCATGGTGTGCAGAAATGGGTTCCCTTATGCTGAAAGGGCCAGAACATCTACATCCCACAGTCTGTCTGTGGTTGAAGTGATACATTTTGTAATCCGAATAGTAAATATCTTCCTGTTGGGCTTAATCAGGAAAAAAAAAGTTCCCCCCACACTTTTTACCCTCAAGAGAAGCAAACAAAACCAGAGCTTCACCAGTGGAGACTGGAGCACGGGTGGCACTGACCTCAGCTGGAGAGCACAGTTCTGTATGTAGTCCATATGTCTTTCCACCTCACCGAGCAATACATCAAAGCTGACTGACCTGCTCATGTTACTCACAGAAAACAAAACTACTTTGTCCCTTCCTAAATACACTTTGAATGGAAAGAGTCTATCTGACTGCCTTCTGAAGGCCACAGTAAGAAAAGGAAAGTGGGCTTTTTTTTGCTTTTTTTTTTTTCCCCGCTGTTGTTATTTGGTTTAACTGCTATGTTTGTTCCAGTCCCTGCTGTGGAGAACAAGCATTTAGTCAGTTATAAAGCATGGAGTTATCAGTCTCCATATCAAGAAAATATTAGAAAAATGCTTTTTTCAGCCCTAAGCATGAAGATTCAGATTGTGAAGCCAAGGTGACTAAATGCAGCCTTGCAAGCAGCAGGCCTTTAAATGTCCTTTGAGGTATCCTGAGTTCACAAACTCATTGCCTGGAAAACAGCCCTGTTGCTCTCCACAAATATTTACCAACATCAGCAAATTAATTACCGTTTGCTATTTCACATTTCCAGAAAACCGCTGTCCTCTCTGGCAGCTCTAGAAATCCAGCCTACCCCTGCTCAGGCCCTATGGCTCCATAGGCTGCCTAAACTCTTCCTGTTGCTTTCAGCTGACACTAAGCAAGGGATGTCCTTGTCCTGTGTCGCTGAGCAGAAGGGAGCAAGCATCAGTGAGGTTAGTCAATCTTTCTTGATCCTATCATTTCACATTTTAAGCAGCTTACTGATATGATGTTTCTTTGGAATAAGCACCTTTTTTTTCCCCATTGTTCTTTCAGACCAACCATACATACATACTTGGAGTGGTGCAGGCACTGAATTGGTCAACAAACAAATGATAAGCATAATAATACTACAAACATACACAATGAACCAGGTGTCCGGGCAGTGAAAATCAGTATGGTTTCACTAAAGTTAATGAGATTTCTGACTACTGAGAACTTTTTTACCCCAATTGGAAGGTAAATCCTTTTCTAAACAATGTAATAAATACACGTACACCAAAACTTCATACACTAAAACTCTACATGCTTTCCACGCACAGGCCTTATCTTTTGCCAGCAAAAATTATATTAGGTGAAATCCTGATCCTACTGAAGTCAGCAGAGTAACTTTCCTTCTCTGTAATTGTTATCCACAATTCAGTTTTCTTCACTATTAAACATGCAGCCCTAGTATAATAGAAAAGCAACATATTATAGATGATGTTAATGGGATCATGCACTGTATGACTTAATATTTTGTATCATGAATCCATCTGAAC
Organism: Caloenas nicobarica; assembly: GCF_036013445.1. Classification (NCBI taxonomy): domain Eukaryota; kingdom Metazoa; phylum Chordata; class Aves; order Columbiformes; family Columbidae; genus Caloenas; species Caloenas nicobarica. The sequence continues at coordinate 10,802,262 of NC_088248.1, read as the reverse complement.
GTAAGCATCTGGGAAACTTTTTCCTTAAAATGTAGGGGCATTGCATGAAAACTGACCTAACAGGAGAGTTTTGGCTGGCTCTAATAGAGTTTGGGTTTTGCTCCATTTAATTTAACTCAATACTGCAGCTGTAATAGGAAAATATTAAAGTCCTTAGTTGAACTTCCTTCTGATTTTAATTCATTAAAAGCTGAAATCCCCCAGCAAAACTCAGGACTTGCTACAAAGGTAGTAAACAAAACCAGAAAATGTTTTGATGCTGTTCCAAATGCAGCAGTGCTGGCTTGTTTCCTTGGTAAAAAGGTAGAAAGAGGTAAACTTTGTGTCTTCATGTTCTCTTTTATTTCACTCTGTTTGTTGAACCTTTGTGTCCTCCTGAACTTCAAGAGCAGACAATTAAAGGAACTTTAAAAAGAGCACTGGAACTGTTAACAAGCAATTTCTGCTATGCTTCCAGGCAACTTCGGTGTGAGAAAATAGGAGTCCAGAAGAATAAACTAGTTTGATCTGAAATAGATACTCATATAATTACAATGTTTCTACATGCTTTGGCCAGTCTGCTTTCTGAGCGCTTGCTAAATCTTGACTTATTCGACAGCAGTATATTGAGATCCTTCCATGCATATTTATGTAAGTATATAAAGTATATATATACACACAAAACAAATTCTAACAAAACCCGTTGATTTGGATTTTGCTATGGTTAGAGGAAGAAATGGAGAGTGTATGAAAATGCAAATGTGTTTGTTAATGCTTATGTACATCAATGAAGAATTTAAATGCTTTTACGGAAGACGTTTATATGGAGCTGTCATTAAGCATAGTCCTGTGGGTCATGGTCTTGGCTACTTTGCCTTTAAAAAATATGATAGTTAACTCAAATTACCTCATTTCTGATTACCATCACAGTTTGCCATAAACAAACACATCTGCTCAGTGCTGCACAGCACCCTCATGAAGATGTATCTCCTCTCAGATTCTCAAGGTGTAAACCCCAGGACAACTGAAACATTAATTATTGGAGATAGCACTCAGGGCTCCAGGGCGGAAAGAGACGTAGCTGTTTGGCTTCACCTGCAGCCTGTCAGCTCACTGTGCCCAGCACAGGTGTTCTGGACCAGGGCATCCGCTGCAGGGCTGCACTGCAGCTGGTGGGAGACACCCCTTTGGATCCCACAAAAGGGGGCTGCTCCCCTCAAACTGCAGCCAGATACCACGGGCTCAAATATCTGCATGTGTGCACGAGTGTTCACAAGGCAAGGAGGTAACAGGCCATCTGAAGCTGCTATAAATTGGTATAATTAATTATAATTATGGTTCATTAGTGCAAAGTTGGAAGATAGTTTAGTTGCTCCACTGAGGCTGGTGAAGTTAGTTAGGGTTTTGTTAGCGAGGTCCAAATGTGATTGTGTGACCATTGAGCAGCAGCACAATGTTCAGGTGAAAATGTCATGTACCAAAACATCATATTTGAACTCTGGGTTTCTTGGAATTGTGAGAACTGTATAAACCTAGTGTATTTGAGTGTGGGCAAGAATTAAAAGGACAATTAAAAAAAGAAAAAAAAAAGTTTTCAGAAGTATTGCTCCAAAAACTGGAGTTAAAATTTTCTTTTAGGGGCCCAGAAGACTAAACCTTTTTCTGTTGGCTTCCTCTCAGTAGGTGCAGGCCCACTAGTTCAGCCTGCAAAGGTGAGTAACCTCCCTTTGACATGATATACCACAGAACGGGAGAAAAACAGAGAGGTAAAAGGTATATCTCATACCTTTCCCTGAACAGGTTATAAGGAAAAACTTCCATGGGCACAAAACAATTACATGGATAAGACAATGGTTACTACCAGTGGAGTTCAGTTTTACATTTAATCAAAGTGCTAATTGAAATTACTTTGGTAGTGGCTGTGCAATCCCCATTAGAGGATACTCCACATTACAAACCTGCCACATATAATCAGGCACTGGTGACAAAATCTGTGAAACTAAGGTCCAACACACAGCTAATAAGGAAAAAAGAATTACCTTTGACCACAGGAGACAGAAGCTGGCTTATCAGTTGAGCAGTGCATGTAGTTTTGCCTCTGTGGATAAATTAATAGCCTCACATCGTAGATTATTGTGCACTTTTAATTTTTGATGAATGACATTGCAGTACACTGGTTTAAATGGTATAAAGTGTTTATCAATATGCAGTAGAGAATTTACATCCCTAGATTAAAATAGTCCACATAAATATAATAAATTACAGAAGGCTAACTATATCTTGAAGTCATATAAATATGTAAAAATTAAACTATTTACAAAAGAAATGGAAGAACGGCCATTATTGTTGATACATTTTGTAGAACATGAGAATACATGCATATACAGCTTCTTTGTCAATATCTAAAGGTCAAATCCTGGGCGTGCTCCCAAGATGGATCTTTTGAGGATTTATAGAAGCAAGACAAAGCAAAATACTAGCCAAAATATCTTTTATGCGAAAGGAAAAAGGAAAGCAACTAAGACCATTATTCAAGCTGAACCCTGTCTAATATTTGTTTAGATCTTAAATCCTGGTAAAGCACCTTTTCTGCAGTAGTCCTCTTTCTGCATAGTCTGACATGTGGTATTTTGGGGCTGGCTGGAAACTTCATTCTAGGTTTTGATTAAAAGACTGTACAAAGTGCAGGGCAGTAGAGAACTCATCTCAAGACTTCTGAGTTATTTCCGTTCTGCCAGAACCTGACATTACACTGACAACCATCTCATACTTGCAGGTTTTCACAGTTCTCATCTTAGGGACATAGTCTAGAGGAATGCTTTTTTTTTTTTCTAGTTTATGTACTTTGTTGATTTGTGAAAGCATATCTTAGGATGTTTGATATCTTTTGGCCTTGTATTGCAGGCAGTTTTTCTACTAGTATCAGCTCCTCTAAAGCCTAAGAGATTGCCTTTTTTTCCTCACTTGTTAACTTAACGTAGCTTACCTTTCTGGTACTCACTTAGCTTTCATTTCTGCCACACTGAATAGAAGGGAATAAGAAGAAAAGAAGGCAGAAAGAAACCCCAAAACTGCTGCTGTTTCTCATTCTAGATACTTCTACCTCTTAAAGAAAATAATTCCCATAACTTCCATTATGGGAATACCTGAAATCTGCAGCTCATATAAGCTTCACTGAATGAAAATAAGGAATAGCTATTTTCATTTTAATACAATTCTAGAATTGAGACATAAGCTGAAATTATATGAAGTGAATTGGTTTGGACTTCCTATGGTGTATGGGCCTTGATTCATCACATAACATGAAAAAAATTTATTCAGCTATACTTCTTTATTTTAGCCTTTAGCTAGTAAAAAGCTGCGTGCTTCAAATCCCAGAATCGTAATTTTTTCATTGTTTTAAGGTCAACAAAAATGTGTTGCAATCTATGACTGATTAGTAGAGGTTATTACATTAAGTGAAGGACATAAGTACACAGGCAGAGTGAGAAAAAGGCAAATCAATGCATTCGTCACCTTTTACAAATTACCTTGAAAAAATGCTGATCACACTGGCTTGTAATTCACTTGTCTCTTAGTTTCTGCCCCATTAACCAGCATTATGTCCCTTAAAGGCTTTTCCAGTTTCTTGTACTTTTTTTTTTCCTCTTTTCCCCCCTTTTCCTTTTATAATACCAGCCTTCTTGCTCTATCATTCTCTCTGACAGATTCCTCTCCCTTTAGCTTTGGAAGAACACTGCTTTTTATTGTAGTTCCCGTGGTCTGTTTTGGTGCTCAGAGTGTCAGCTTTCTTCTGCAGAGACATATCTGCTTGAAAGTGAGGATCTCTGCTTACTGCATCTCTAATGTAAATGATCTAAACTCCATTTCTGTAAGGACTGGAAGACAGATCTTTTCTTTCCCTTTTTCCTTTACCATGCATGCAGAAATACAGGTGCCTAACTCCCAGAGATGTACCTTACTAAGCCAGAGGACACGGTACCTAAAACTCGATGCCCAACACTCAACTCCTGTTTGTGGGCTGAGACCTACATTTGGGCATTACCTCACTTTGGAAACCACCCCAATAGGGCATGAGCTGATGGGCACCAATTTTGCCACCTTTCCAGTGGGGAGTATGCCGGCAACCTGGGTAACAGATGGAGGAACAACAGGGCATGTTTAGTGGAGCAGACCTAATGGATGCTGCTGCTGTCTTGGGAATACAGGTGTCAACTAGAGGAATAAGGGCACACATATCCACTTCCATAGCAATTACAGATGTGGAGTCGAGGGGAGAAAATGGCACAAGGGCAGGTTTTTTTGGAGCAGGGACCTATGACAACTGATTCTATACAAAAACCTGCTGTAAGGAAATGCAGTTCCTTCACTCTACTTCTAACAGGCATTGCTTTTGAAGTAGAGGGGGAGAGGCTCACATCAGAGCAAAAGAAAAACAAGACGTTAGGAAGAGACTATTCATATTTAATCATGGATTGGATCCTGTGGAGCATTCTTAGCATCAAAACATTTCTCTGATAAATCTGAAAATATACAACATAAAAAGTGGCTATTATTTACCTCTAAATGTGGCAAAACATTTTAAATAAAGGGCAAAATCCTGTCTGCTCTTTTTATTGCGTTAGAAAAAACTGTGAACAGATAAAATGTTCAGGCACCAGATGAGAGCAGACAGAACCAATAAAATCAGAAATAAAGATGGTGTTTTATTGTGCTCTGGTGGATGGGTGAATTATACCTCTGAAACATATTTCACCAACTCACTGTGTACAGGTTTGATGGTAAGTAGCCCTTTCTGTAATTGCTGCCTAGTGCTTGCTGAATAGTGCAAGACAGTGTCATAGTAATAACAACCTGTGTAAAACTCTTCCAATGACCATCTAAAGACCAACATTGAGGTCTCTAATAGTGCTGTAATGACCGTCTAAATAATTACAGCACATTAACAATGATCCTAGGACACACAGCATGCCATCAATAAAATAAGCCACATGCCAGCCTTTTCTGAGTGCAGATAAATGAGTGACAGAGGAAAAGGTCAGAGTGATATGTAGAGTAAGAGATTTTGTGGGCAGAAGATCATTAGATCATTTAGACTCACCACCTGTATAACACACAGTAAATAACCTCACCACATGGCCCTGGAATTCATCCAAGCACCTTGTGTTAAGTATATGCATAACCAACAAGGCACCAAGTCCTGATTTGAAGTCACTGAAAAACAGAAAACCTGACAATTCCTTTGATATGGTGTTTCAGTGATAAAACATGTGCATTGTTGCATCATACTGAATTAATGCAGAAACTTTTGAAGATCCCTATGTCTGTTTTTAGGTGGTTAAATACTTCAGGGAATATGCCAGAATGACCTGGCATATTCAGATGTTATTAAAAACGGAGGACCATGAGAAACATGAATGCTAATTGTCAAAAAGAAGCACTAGGACTCACTTCAGAATCAATTTGTCTTTTTTGAGGTCAGTTTTCAAGTGGTGACACATCATCCCTGGAAAGATGTCCTGTCAAAAAAGGGAGAAAAAGAAGAAAAGGGATTTTTTGGTATGGATACTTGAAGTGATATAAATATTTTAAGAAGAGCATGATCACATATTCCTATAAGGAGCAGTAACAACAGAGTAGGGAATGTTCTGGCCGAAAAAAAAATAAGATCCTGCACTGCAGACCAGACGCTGATAGAATGGACTTAGCTACTAAGCTTAACTGCAACTTCCAGCAGTTTAATTTGCTGAATAAAAGCTACTGTGCAGAAAAAAAAAAACAGTTCTAAGTCCAGCAAAAATAGCCGTCTTGCAAGATGAATATGGCCATGCTGAAATAGCCATTGATCATCTGTAGTCTATCTGCAGAGATGCTACTGATTGGCAGTGAGTTGAGAGCCTGGCATGTGTTGAATTGGGGACCACACACCACCTCTTCTCCCTGAAAGTTAGGGAGGATGTTTCCCAAAGCAGGCAGTCATGACATTTGAGATTCCTCCAGTCCCAGAGTGAGCACTTTCCTAGTCTTAGAACAAGTGCTTTCACAGACAATTGATGGTTTCTACAACATAGAAAGAAAACATGTTGCAAGCTGGAGTGCACCGGTGGTTAAATAGCTCCCGCAAGCAATGGCAGGCACAGGATCTGCAGAACAAAGCTGACGTTTACTTGCAAGAATACAGAAACTGGAAACACAGATAATGCATTATGCACCAGAGGGGAACAGAATTAGTGAAGGCTCCTCTAAACACCTGAGAACAAATCCTGACCGTCACTGGATTTAATGACAAAACTAAATATCACTTCATGAGCTTTCTTTTTTTCCCCTTGGATTTTCTAAGATTGTGCAGCCAGACCTTCTAAAGCGGGTGCTGGTAACCTCCAAGATAAGGTTGTTTTGCTACTGGGTGAGGCAAGGGATTCCAGTTCCCACTGAACTGCAAACCACAGGATGAGCCTGCAGCTGAGACCAAGTCTCCTTCAGCAGCATCAGGTGAAGGTGCTTCCATTCAGTCATACAGAATTTTTCATTTTAAAGTCCAAGACAAATTATTTGTAATGGGGAAAAGAATGTGAACTTATTTGTATGAGACACCATATAGCCTATAATTAAATATGTATAGAATTAAATGCATATTTACTTATGGAAATACAAACACCTGAATTTGTGTGTTGAAAATTCAAAGAATAAAAATTAGGGAATAGCTTACGAATTCAGGGAAAATTATGCGTAACAAATTGCAAACATACACACGTGAGTGATGCCAGATTAAAATCCGTATCTTTTAAAAAAACTAATTTCATGGTATTTCATCAGTTCTCTGGCCCTTCAGGGCCCAAAGGGCTCCTCTCACAGAGCACGCAGAGAGCAAACTACACACCGAGGAAGCAAATGACCTGTGCATCGCTGCACCTTCTCCTTCCCAGCACAAATTCACATATAATGGGCTAAACGGACATTTGCCAGTATCAAATACCTTCATGATGGTAAATATGCCTGGATTCCAACTTTTTGGAGTATTGCTACTTCCTTGTTTGCAGTTAATGAGCTCTCCCTTTGCAAAAATATCTCTCAGGGGTATGGGATACAAAAGGGGGAACATAATAAACTCTCAGCTCTGCCCACGTTTGACAGGTTTTCAGGTGTGTTTTGCTCCCCTCTGTTTTTTCTAGCAGAGAGTACCATATGGCCACTTGCCATATCTCAACAGAGTTTCCAGTGACTGTGGTGTTATTAGAATAATTTAATAATGCTGATGAATGGGGGAAAGTGAGGTAGTTATGGTGTCTGTGTGCTTAATTTTCAGAGAAGTAATTAAGAGTCCCAGGAAAATGGTTTTCTGAAGTATTACCAAAGAGAGAAAACAAAACAAAACGCAACAGCAAAAACCACAAATCACAATTGAATAGCATAAAAACTAGATTCACTCCTGTGATATTTAGATACATTCAAAAGGCTAAAAAGACAGAACTATCACAAACAGAATATCTGGGAGACTGGGATGTACTAGGATATACTTCTAAATCATAGATTAAGAGAGAGTGGAATATGACTGTCAGCCCCATTGTCATATCATAAATAATAAAATAAAAGGTTTTCTTTCCATTTATTTTATTAAAAATATTTTTCCTGTAAAAAAATAAAAAGACTTCCAGTTTGGTTAATAAAGACAGAAAATAGAAACTTCTCTCACTGCAGGACTAGAGATATGTACAGAAAAGAATTCTGAGGGAAAATAAGTCACTTACACTTAGACTTTTAGCTTTTGTCCAGAAACATGCTACATAGCCATGTCATTGGAATCGGTAGAAAAACTCCTGTCTTTAATGGGCTTTCATCAAGCCAAGAAACTATCAGGACAGCTGTTTTTCCCCTTCCAATGTAAACATTAAGTAGCCTTTTGACAGAGTTTATATCTTGTTTAAAAAACCCCGCAGAGGAATATAAACCGCAAATACACATGTTTTGTAAGTATATTCTAGACCAACATGGAAGAATGAAAATTTGGAAATATGAAATACCAAAAGACAATTATTTGGAAAGATAGCGATGCTACACTATGAAATTTTTTAGCATGATGAAGCCCTGTCTACAAATGATATTGCCAAATAACAAATTTCCTATATGAACAGAACCACAGCCAAAAACTCAGAAGATGCTTTTATTATCACAGTAGCATGTCCTTTCCACAGTAATGCATCTATTCGTCACTTCTGCCACTTCTAGATTGTGACAATGAATTTTTGTTTTAAGGAAGCACTTGCTTACTAATAGAGGTTTTGTTAAAAAGTTTAATTTGGCGTCCTTTTTTTATAATTTATGTTATCACACAAAAAATTATCATCATAGAAATGACTTAATAATATAAAAAGACATATAGAAGATTTATGAAGAGTTGAAACAGTCCAGCATAATCCAATAATTGAGTCTCGAAGTCCTACTTGAAGTTTATGGCTGTTGACATTTAATCTACATGATTTGATCTAGCCTGAAATCCTGGCTTCTCTACGCCAGAAAACCAGCTCTTATATATATGTGTTACCCTCAGTGCATGGAAAGTAGTTAAATTTTGGTTGACAGTTAAGGGACCATTGATAAGATCTATGCAATGTTATCTCTACATCCACAAAACAAACACAGTACCTGTATGCAATAAACAGTTATGGTATTGACAAAGGTTAGCTACCAAATGTTGTCTAAAATCTGAGTTGATAAGTGTTCACGTCAGAATCCAAAGATCTAAACATTTCGCTTGTTCTGCAACACCACTTGAACTTAAATTGGAGGTTATTGTAATATGAATGACTATCGCGTTTACTGCATGCAGTAGCGAAACACATGTGATTAAGGCTCTGATGTGCAGACTGATAACTTGATTTGCTTGGGCAGCTCTTCTGTAACAGAACTGTATAAAAAGGATTTTTTTTGCCAAAGCACTGTAATTTGCTTTCATAACTTAGCAAAAAAGTAAGGATGGCTTTACATAAAAAATTTCCAAAAGAGTTACCTTATTATTGGGTAATGCATTAATTACTTAATTCCATTAAGTAATTGCATTAAAGCTATATAAATATGTTTATCCCCAATACAGACTTGATCCTTTATTCATCATTTGGGATCCTGCCATTAATTATTCACATTCTAAGAGCCAAGGCAACAGACGGTGCATCAGTAACCCTTCAGAGACCTACTGGCTGTGGAAGGATGCACTCTACCTTGACAGGAACTGACTCATTTGACATTGTAGAGAACTAATGTTATACCAAACTATAAAAAGTGCATTAAATAGAGGACTTCCAGGAGAAGAGTTGAATATCTATAATAAGAGCTACCTCTGAACTCAGGGACTGTATTTTATTGCTGGGGAAAAAAAAAAAGTAATTAATGCAATTAATTATTTATCGACTGCGATAAATAAACATCTTTAGGGAGACGTATTTAGGTAACATATATTGCATTGCTTTCTTTACATTTTCACAATCAAAGAGTGAAGCAAGGCTTATTATAAACATAGTTAAAGTGCCATTTTTAAATCACAAAATTAGAAATGTTGATATTTTTGCATGTGTTAGCTAATAGATTGCAAGTATTATAGCATATGAGTAATAAGTTCAATTCAGCATTCTGCTCATGGATTCTTTTCAAATAGCCCAACTTCTAAAAGTGTGGGCTGATGTTTATTATAGCAGCCAGAATGTCTTATTCAATTTATAAATCTGAGATAAGGAGTAAGTATCTATACTCACAATTGTAAAAAGTGCTTCTAAATGTCTGTATACTGAAACTTAGAAACTCTTGCTAAATCTTCCATTCTTGCTGGGTATAACTGAAATGAGGGAAGCAAAAACAACTTTGTTTTCGGAAATTATTGACAGATGCAAGACTTTCCTTTTGCCGGACTCTCAAATATAGCAGAAGCCAGGTTTGGTGGAAGAAAATGTAATTTGATTTATAAACCAACATTTAACACTGAAGTACAATATTATGCTTCTTGTGTTTGGCAATCTATCAGAAAAAAATGAAAACAAAAAGTTGACTGAGGGATATTGAAGTGATAGGTTTTGACCATTTTGAAACATCTTTGATTCTTATAAAAGGGGACAAATTTTGAAACTAGAACTTAGATGCTCTGAATCTAATAAAAATATATGTAAAAAAAAAATCAAAGATTTCTTAGTAATAAGTTAAAGGATTTAGCATTTTTCATGAAGCAATTTTTTTAAACCTCAGCTCAGCTGAAATAGTCATGAATACTATCAAGAAGGAATAGTGATTTTTTTTTTCTATGTCTATAAATAGCACTATATTATTCACTAATGATTAAGACAATTCCCAGCAGACTTATAATTTGGCCATTTACTCCTCAAATGTTCATACAAATACATACGAAAATATTTGGCTGCATATATTTATCTATATGAACTGTTGTGCAACCCCTGCATTTAACAGCTAGACACAGCATATTTGGAGCCTTTACACCTCCATTTTAAGGAAGAAATTTCATTTGACCTCCCTCGTGTCTAATACATTTGTATCATAATGCTGTCAAAATATGAAACAGAGTATATGCAAGAAGAGACCAAACTAAAGCATTCTTTGAAATATTCCTACAACATATGGGCATCATCTTCAGCTACTTGATTATTTTCTTGTCATGGGACACATTTGAATGAGAAATTAATTTGGAGCATGTCTTACTTGTGAGCTTAGTGGACGATCTGCAATTTAGAAGAGTAAGAGTATGATGTAATTTCCACACCCAATTCTCTGTCACAAACAACAGTGAACATCAGACCATTTCCCAAACTGGAATTTTTTGCTAGTGGAAAGGGTATTCTCTGCTATAAAAAATTCTCTTGTCACTTGCTCCTGTTGAAAGGATGCCAGGGGAAGTCAATACACTGGAGATAGAACGTGAACTGGAAGTCCCTGTGATGCTCACTATGGGTTTTACCTGGATGGGTTCCAAAGAAAAATAATAGTACACATCAGGGTGTATATATACATCAGCCTACTGTGTTTAACACATTTTGCATTCAATAATTAAAAACCTAACCCGTTGTAAATTATGTAGCAGGAGTTTTATATTGATGGAATAAAAAACTATGTGTACTTGTGCAATTTTGCACACTGTTATAATTCTTACTTTCCTAGTAGCTAAATTCTAATGGTGACAAATATAAATAACGAGAAAAATTTGGTTAAGATTTCTTATTTTTTTTCAAGACTGGGCCTTCCAAGTACAAAGTTGATAGTGACTGATTTACTACTACTTGATAGTAAATTGTAATTACAATGGCAGACTTTTCTAACCTTGGTTTCCCAAAAGTTCTCAGTACATTTCTCAGAGGAATTTGGGTGAAAATATAGAAAATTTACAAATGTATGGCCTGACGGAGACCTTTCTGGTGCAGATAGGAAAGAAGAACCTCAGACGCAGGGACTACCCAGCCCTGCTCCAGTGGCAGGTCAGGCTCAACAGCCTGTAATGCACATGAGCTCCAAGTTGGGCTGAATGGGGAGGTATTGCTGATCCCTGAGACAGGGCATGGCATTACTAACCATGCAGAAAGGACACACTTTGTCAGTGCCAACACTGGTCTGGCCAATGCCAAAACCAATTTTTCGTGTGTATTTTTAGTACTTGTCATTTGGAGATGTTAAACCTCGGTAGTTTGTTGTGATAAGACATATAAAGTCTCCTCTCCCATTTCTTTTATATTGACCTAAATATACTGACTTTGTGTACTATTCCTGAGCTATACAGGGAGAAGTGAGAACAGAACCATGCCCTAGGAGTAAAATTCCAATTTAAGTGTAAGCTTGTGTATAGCCACTTATTCATATGAATTATATGAAAGTCATGGATACTCTGTGTAAATCCGGGTGGAACCAGGCCACTAATCTATGAATGTTTTGCACTCCTGAGGGAAGAAAAAACAAACCTGGAGATCTGGCAGCCTCATGAAAGCATTCCCGTTGTGGCATAATCTTTTAGAAAAAAAAATAAATCATACCCCATCTTTTTGTAAATTGACCTGTAAGTTACTGGCAGCAAATCAATAGAGTCCAAATGAAAAATAATAATGCAATAACAATGCTATGTATTATCTTGGACCCCAGATGAAAACTTGTAAAGTGATCAATATGATAAAGATTCAGTGCTGTCACTCTTTTACAAAGAAACGACAAAACAACATACTGTTTTCAAAAGGCGGCTGTAAAAAAACTAAACCTATCTGCCAAGAATGAAAAGATAAACCCAAATATAAAACATTTCCTTGTTTGTTTGTTTGTCTGTTTCTTTTCCCCCAGACTTCCATTAATTTGAATTGGAATTAAAGGGAGCAAATTTTTTTTTGTTTAGAGGAAAAGCAAGCAAGATAAAGAATCATTCATTTTCGCATTAGACCATAAAGGTCAATGGATGAAAACCTGCATATGACAAGAACATGAAAACCAGTGGTTTCTGTGAAGTACTTAGGTACACTTATTTTGTTTAGCATTTAATTTTAACTGCTACCTCTGAATATTTTTTTGGAGCTGTTGAACTTGTTTGCGACAGACCATTTGTTAATTAAACAAGATTTTCTTTGTTAATTAAGATGAAGATGGTGTTTTGAAAGAGGTTTTTCCTCCCAACCTTAAAAGCTTGTCTCATTTATGGAGTGGGAATGGTGAGGCAGGTAGAAAGCTACAGGTAGAAAAAGGTCCACGTAGAGCTGTTGCCCCAGGCGGTGTGAGGAGCTGCATAGCTCTGCCCTGGGACACAAACGTGACATAAAACGTGAATGCTGTGTCAGCTGGTGCTGATGACACAGCCTTAGTGTTAAAATATATTAAGCCCTTTACTGAATCAGGGCTTTAAGGATTATGAATCTTCAAAGATTAATTAAAAAAACCCAGCAGGGTGAAGAGATATTCTAGAAATCCACTCTTAGCTGTATTGTGCTTTAACTATCACAGCCATTTCTTACCCTGTCATGGACCTGGACAAATTCCTACAAACTTTCTGTGAGATGAGGAATGAAACTTAAAAAGGCAGAGGTAGGATTACAGCAAGGCTTCATTATTTAAAAAAAAAAAAAAGACTGGACATAATCTTCACTGAATGAAATCTAAAATTAGTAAATTCATTTTCCGTATGCGATTGCCACAATTATGGTACAGAATAGAAAACTAAGAGCAGGAAACCTAACTGGAAACTCAAGAGGAGAGAGAGAAGAGCAGCCATGCAGCCTGGCTTCTGATGGGGCAGCACAGAGATTGGCATCACCGTCACATGCACGGCAGCATTCTGATGTGCCTGTGAGTCCCAGCATTGCGGACACCGAGAGAGAAAACACCAGAGGACAATGGGCACGCAGCACAGGGAGAGACAGTCACGTTTAGGCGTGTTTTCTGAATTCATCCATTTGATCATTCGGTGATACACATTTATGTACACAAGAGTAAAGGACATTCTGTTTGAAAGCTTCTAGTAAAGGAAATTCACAGTACAAACTGAATGACTGCTTCTGTAGTTCAAAACAAATAATCCCACATGCTGCTGTTTTATATACACCATGTGTGACACCACACTGAGGTCTAAGAGGAAATAAGTTTTAATGCCAGCTTCATGGCTGCTATGTGCACAAGACAACAGGGTGAATACTAAGGCCAAGAACTACAAGGCAACTGGTTAAGCGTTAGTCACAAATGTTCTGTATGTATCCCTGCAGGTCTGCAAGATGCTTTTCAGACAAGCAGAAAAGTAAAGACTTCACTTTGGCAATTTTAAAATTAAAATGAGTCATAAAAGTAGGATAATAAATGGAGAAGGAATTAAGACAGCACTAACAGAGAAGTGGTAAACTTACGTGAGGGCAGCATTTACATGAAACAGCCTTGCCATTCCAGCTTGTTTTCTTGCAAGTATAAGGTAGACAGTTGTCTCACGCATTAGTCTTAATATCTATCCACAGCCACCTTATTGAGCAACATTTTTACAAATAAAAGCATGAAACAATTGTGGCAACTTGTGCATTCCCAGAATTATGTAAAATAACTTGCACAATCAATGCAACATGGCAAAAGGTACAGTTTTCAAATTTCAGTTCATGTTGAGATCTTATTCATAATTTCATATGAATAAATTCATAGCTTAGATGTTTACACAATTACTTGAAGATGCATTTAAAGTCATTTATCTCCATATGAGTGCGTTGCTGTAGGAATTTTAAGAGTTATTTCAATATTAATCCACAGTTCATGGTTATGAGTACAGATCAAAGATCCTCATGCGGCTCCAGCCCCAAGACAGGGGGTGACATTCCCCAGTTTCTCCTGTTTCGATCACATGCATTTAATTTTTCTGTGACCTTGAAATAAAGGATGAAAATCTCACTAGCTGTGAAGACTTAATTCCTGTGGCATATAAGCCAATAGAAATGTTGGAAATTATTGCTAGAAAACCGTATCTGTCAGGAAATGGTAGGGTTCTCCAATTTTAATTATGGGTTTTTTTCCTGTTTTTTGTTGTGTTGTTGTTGTTGTCATTGTTTGTTTGTTTGTTTCTTTAGAAAATTGTGTTTGCATTTTTTTTCAATAGTGTCTGCTTGTCACGTTTCAAAAGGCGTTTGTCGAAAATCAGAACTACCTCAAAATTGAAAAATCTCACTTTGGGGATCTTTAAAAAAATATTTCATGGGAATACAATGAAGTTTTTCAGACAGCTGCAGATACCACCTGTTTGCAATATTTAAGGAAAAAAAAAACCACACAGGCCTTTTTCCAGATGTGCCAAACTGGTTTTTTGTATTTATTCAGTTCTTCTGTTCTCTCTTAGTACGCTGTTGTTGAAATATCTGAAGGCACAAGTATGACAAGAAGGAAATACCTTATTCTGAGATTATCTTTGCCTGCTATTCAGTGCAGACAGAAAAAAACAGACCAGCACTACTACCAGGAATGCACTTTGACATGTAAGAGAAGTAGCAGAAGGTTGTTTCCATATCCTGCTGGGCACCAACATATTTAATAAAGTCACCAGATGTCCATTTTGCGAACACATACGTCCGCTGAAGACTGTGCCAACCCTTACTGGTTCTCACTGCCCTTGTGCTGCAGATAAATCTGCCCACAGTTCCTCTGAATGGAGGTTTTGTTTGGTGGGGAAGCAGCTGAATATGCTTTAACTTGGTTTAGGTGAAAGTCCGTCACTGTAGCTTTACCCGATGAAGGAATGGAGTTAATGTCTTACCCAAACAAAAACTTCAAGCATGCTTACACTTTCAGATTTGAATCTCTATGAGAACTTTCTCTTTGAAGACCTCAGAAGCAACCTTTCTGGACATATTTACAGCCCATTTCAGAAGAAGAGTAAAACTGACCCCTTAGATGCAGAGGTCTGTTAAATTCACATTGACCTACCTGTGCACTGAGGCAGAGGTTTCCTGCAGGTGCTGCCCCGAACTTAGGGTGATGTGAGAACGACCCACAAAACCTCTCGGTACAGTGTCTGCGTGGGGCTTGCAGAAGGTGCATCCCTGAGCAGACGGGTCTCAGAGGCGCTGGTGCCAGGGCTGTGCTCTCCCATGGTCATGCCCTGCACAAGCCCATCAGCTGCAACATTGATGTCTGGAGTCCGATGTTTTGGCCCTATGGTTTTGGCCAGGTGTTGGCAGAGTCCCCAGCAGGTTTCCTGGCCTGGCCACGGTGCTGCAGGCCGTTGATACCTGATCTGGCACCAACTGCTGCAAATGAGAAAAAGGAACAGGAATCAGAATCTGTTTCCTTTTCTACTTGTGGAAATCCTTTCTGGCACTGAGACGGATTCAGCATTGCTGTTTTTTGCCTGTGGACTTGAAAAAATTAAAGCAAAAGGATGGGTTGCAAGCTAGATAAGGAAAAATCTTCTAGTGGAAATTACAAAGTTTCAATATTAAAAAGCCAGGAAAATATGTCATATAAATATTCTTTTCTACAGTCAGGGCTAGTTATTACCTTGTTATGCTAAATAAGAGCTATATATATATTCAAAGAGCAAGAAATCAGCTCTCTTCATGTGCTATAAAACTAAACAGTATTCTGTTTTCTATTTCCAAGTAGGCTGCTAAATCACACGAAGTATTTTTAATTTTTTTTTTTTCGTGCTTTTTTTAGCTGCTATACTCTTTTCTGTATGATTCACATTCCGTGACAGCCTAAGTTCAATGAGGCAGTCAGTGTTAAACACTACACAAACACAATTAGTTTTGAAATCTTTCATAGGATGCATAATTATCAGCACTTAATTTCTACAGCTGAGGTATCCCTGACTGTTTCAACAGTTTGGCATAATGCTTTAAGTCAAGTGGAACAGTTTCTTAATTTCCATTTTTTGTGCTCAGGTGTTAATATTAAAAGCCTACTTAGTCATAATGTGAAGCAAAGCAATGATAATTCAAACAAAACCCCCAAAACCAAGGAAAGACAGAAAAAAGGGGGAAGGAACATACCAAAGCCAACTTTGTATGAAAGATTTGGAGGTGGTCCTTAGCCTTCTCAATTTTTGGAGAAGTCTCAAGGATGTAAGGGGAAACAAATCACATACATCAACAAAGAAATGCTGTCTGCTCCAGTTAAGCAGTATGGAAGGAAACATTTCCTTGCTTCAAAGTCTGCCTTCCTTTGCTCTTTAGTTAACTATCGATAAAGTTTGGAGATCTGGAAAGAGCACAGTGATGTGCTAGGCCAAATTGCTTTTAAAGTAGAACTCAGACTATTTTCCAACCTAAAAATAAATGCAATATTTTTATTTAATTATTCATTCATCTTTTGTGTAGGAAAAATGGGAATATATAAACTGGATTCTCAGAATTAAGCATTTATATCTTGCATGTAGAACAGAAACCTAATTAATCTATTTCAGACATTATAGATGTAGAAGATGGCTGAAGGTTATTTTTGCTGAAATCTTGTAATGACAGCATTAACTTGTAGATCAGAGACATTTTCTTAACAATAAGCCACGCGGTGCTTTGAAAGTATTTTCCAAAGTTGGTGGGTGAAGATTCTGTATTGCAAGAAACATTCACTGAGTTTTCCATGTATCAATAACACACTGGTCAGTCTGAATTAGACGTGTCATCACAGAATATGTGATGTATCTCCTATGGAGAACTGAGAACTTTAAGTTGAGCCATAACATAGTCAAACACGTGTAACACTCATCTGCCTCAAATTCTGAGATTATTGAGAAAAATGTTCACCTTTACATTAAGATAGTAAAAGGAAGAAGGGCAAGGCAAGATGTTTTCTGAAAATATTTTATGTTTTACCCTCTATCATACTTAAGCTCCACTACTGCAGCCTAGTGCTAGATAAATAAAACGAAAGTGCTATATAAAATTACAGTCTGAAATGAAGACTCAGAAAAAGAGCTAAGGGCTGTGCGTCCTTTCATTTAGTTTATTTACAGAGTTATTCAGAATGAAGACACTTAATCCCTAATGTAAACATGCAGGGAACATTATTTATGTGTAAGAAAAGTTGAAGGCTAATGTAATGCAAACTGAGAATTTATCTATTCATTGTATGGAGTAAGAACTCTTTTCTGTAGATACCAATGGATAGTTCAAAGTGGTGGTATAGTTGCAATTCATTTGAATGATTCAAGTATTGCATTCATTCCATTTAATAAAAGAAAGCTTACATTACACAATGAAATACGACACTGAGTCTATCATATTTTGATTATGTTTGCTTGATGGACCTCAAGTAGGTATTTCACTATGATAGACGTGTTTGAAGCAATAGCTAAAAGAACTAGGCTTATATAATAAATACTATGGGATTTTGCTGTTTAAAGGTAACTTTATCCCACACATAAATGTTCATGGTCATTATAAAAAAGACTCCGCGCACCTTCATAGTTATTACATTAGACATTTTCCATCCTTCTTAATAAAAAATTATTAATAAGAATGAAATTGGCTTCTGAAATGTTTCATCACTGCTTTTCAGGAAAATGGATCAAGGGGTGGTTCTCATTATTTTGGTAAGCTTAGAAAAATACATTTAAATGAGAATGTTTTAAGCTTCAGACCTTCTGTCCATCTACTAATTGGCTCCTGCCATTCCCTCTCATGATATTTCTGTGCTGAGGTCATAGATGCCTTAGCAATGTTAAAATATACTATGTACAGGCTAGAAACATATGCAGTCTGTTCTTAGAACAAGTTTAATTTTTAAAGCTTAGGGTATGCATGGTCAAAGTAGGTGTAACAGCTTTTTCAATAAGCTTTCCACAGGAAAATTAAATTAAAAACAGATATTGGGATGAATTCCAGCTTTAAACAATTTGTTTCTAATCAAGCAGCTAGACATTGTTTGACTGGTGCTGGCACCTTGCCCTCACCAGAGTAAACCCTGGAAATTTCTAAAATAATGAATCCACCGTCATATCACAAGACTTCAGCAAACAACCTAGAAAAACACAGGTCCAGCTGTTACCTAAATAGGACAGGATCATGCCCTTACCATTAACACAAGGAGGTGAAGAATCCACCAAGACATGAAGAAAATGTACACATATGCCCACAATACTTGGTCATACCATTTTGCTTCAGAGCTGTTTCTTCTACCTGTCCTGTGACACTGTAACACTGACTCATGGATCTGAAGCCCGAGAAAAACATCTCAACCCATGACCTTCTCTCACCAATGCTGTGTTGCTCCACTTGGCCTCACTACTGATGGCTCCACAGCATTGCATGTGACCTGGACGTCATCTTCACCCTGAAGCACTTGCTCCTCCAGCTACTTTTAAGACTGGAAGTTAGTTTTCCTTTTGATATGCCTAAAACATAGTTTTTCATAAATGTAAAGAGAGGAAAAGTTTGATTTTAAACTCTCACCCTCCACTTGCAGTTCTTGCTGTGTCCAGGTCTTGATATAAATTATCTTTCCCACTGCTTGTTATGAAGCTTCCTGCCAGGATCATTCTCCATCCCATTCACCTCTTTGTTTTTCCCTTTGCCGGCTCCAGCTTCTCTACTGCGTTAAACAAAAGTTATTTATCTTCACTTTCAAGGCTCATTATAATTTATTCCCTACTTATTACTTCTTAGTCACTATCCAGAGATGGACTATCTCCTCTGATTAGCATGCAGTGCCAGTTTCAAACATCCACATCTTACGCCGTTACATGCGGCTGATCACTTATTTCCTGGGCTTTGGTTCTCTGCTGTGTCTTTGGCAGAGGGGAACAGGCAGATGGTAACAGGAACCAGTGCTAAGGCTGTAAAACTGCGCTGGAGTGGACGCAGTCTTTTGTCACAGGCCTGAAAAGTGATTTGCACAAAGTACGCACAGTCCTTCCAAGCTGACGCTGTACAAATAAGTAACTGTGAAAAAAAGGAGAATAATGCAAGTGCAAGATGTAAAAATTTTCTTGATAGTGTTATTCTACATAAAATGTTAACCCAGGGACATTTTGCGCTGGCAAATGAGAGAAATGAGGATAACAGGGCTAAAAATGGAAGCAGGGTGAGTTGCAAAATGTCTCTCTAACCAGAAGGGGTACTGCATTGGGAAAGCACCTAAGATCCACAGTATAATAGGCTATTAGTCTACTTAAGGCAATAATGGCATGACCCACAGCTTCTGCAGCCAACAGGAATCTTTCTATTAATTTCATTGTGGTTTGGAAAAGGTCAGGAGGACTTATGCAATCATTCACTTTGAGGAGTTTTGAAAATGACATATTGCAAAACAAAAAGAGAAACCAAGATGTTTTTGGCAAATGTTTGTCAGCCATGAGTTTTACAGGAGTATGAGAGTAGAGTTCAAATTAACACACTTGATATAGTGTTTAAAGTTGAGGCTTTCTGAGATATTAATACAAAAGATGAATTCTCAAATACCAGACACGGGTGACAAGAGGCCCAGCACATCATGTATAAGATATAAATGGATCCAGCTGTCAGCAGTCGCTTTATAAGTGAATTGCTCTCAATTATGTTAGAAACAGCATTTAATGAAATTTGATTTTAAAGTACTACATAGAGGAAGAAAATGTGCAAAGTAAATTCCTCATATAATGAAAATTGAAAAGAGTGATAGATTCTGCTGTTATAATTGGCAAACAGAAAGGAAGGTTTTGATAGAGGTAACAGTAGAACAGCTTTTAGGGTATCATTTCACTGGGATAGCAATCTTCTAATCATATGTCCAGCTTGTCTTCAGAGGTCGTTTTCAAGGTGCATGTTCAGATGGGAAATTGCTGTGTTATATATCAGTTCCACTGATGGCTGCACAGAAACGTGCATTGCGTTGTCTTCCTGCCTTATGATAAGGGACTGGTCATGTACCAAATGGTGGAACAGGTGTCACTGAAAAACTAGAGTTTAGGTATTCTGAACTTAAATCCTTCATACAGTCCACATTCAGTCCCTTCTTTTATGACCGAAAGTCAATGAACTCATATTAAGTGACAGGCAAACTTTGTTTTCACCACAATTTCTTCTGGGTTTTGGACTTTTTTTTTCTTTTTTCCTTCAGTATTTATTATCTCAGTCATCATGAGACAACATTTGGGAGAGTGAGCCCCAGTTTAGAAGGAAAGCTGTAGATGTACCTGGCTGTGAGAGCTGTACAGATAGTGCCATGGTGTCAATGAGGAAAATCTAACATGTCTTTGGGATTCAACAAACGATCTGACATTGCAAATGTTTAAATCACAAATGTATCTATACTGTATGGTCTCATTACAGGTTGGAATTGAGGTTGCTTAGATGCCTCATCTGTGACCTTCCACATTTTAATGGACATATTTGTAGATATGTTAACTTACATTATTTAGGAACTTCCTACAATTATGTTTGGAGAATGATTAGAATGCTTACATAATGTATTCTACTCTGAATTAATGATTTTATTCTCTCAAAGTTAGTTTCATCCTCATATACTTTTTGTCTTGATATAATAGGGACACAGGTCGCACAGGTAGCCCCACATCTGCTGAATACAGATCTGAGGGAGTGTGGCATGTTTTTGTGGGCTATTTCTTAGAGTTCTTCATATAGCCTGGCTGGTGGAGGCACACCACATTTCTTTGGAAACACAGGCACCACTCCTCCAGCCTTAGAGAAAGGATTTAATAAAGCTGACTTTAAAGTCATTAGAAATACCACTTCTTTCACAAGTACACAAATATTGAATTAATTACTACATCTATTTGAGATCAGCTGAATTATAAGTAGTATTTCATTGACTGATTTATGTTGGAAATTCACATTTACAAATCAAATTCGCAAATAAACTAGGCTTAGGTTTGACACAGAAGTTATTGGTGCTACTCATGAAATGTTTTCTACTTTGCTTTTTGTTCTTGGGAAAGCTGTACACCAAACAGTATATTTCCCATATGAAATAGCTTTCTTGAAACATCTGCTGCCAGAAAGTTTGTCTGGAATTTGCAATGATGGATGAATTTTTGACAGGTAATTGCAATTCAGATCAGATGCAGACAGATTTAGTACCTAGAAGCTCCCAGTTTATTAAAATCACCATTGATTTATTTAAGCACCCCCCTCGCTTTTCACCACTATTCAGAAATTAATCACTAGGGTATGGTGTTCAGGGCTCATCCAGCTGCTCATAATATGAAATACATCAGTTTATCCTAACTTTATCTATCTCTCAGCAATCCTGGAGAACCTATCACCACAGTATCCAGTCATCACCAAAACCAACATGAACAATTAGTGTAAGCCTTTCATGAAAGCTGAAAGAAATGCCAGAATTCATATTAGTCACACAGTTTGAACTCTTCAGGCTTACTAAAGCAAATTAAGTGTCATCGGTATCTATCACACCTATAAAAATGGTGTTTATCTTTTTCTTAGACAGTAGCTGGAAGGACTGAAAAGACACTATTGGTTTGGTTCTTGTCAGCGCAATTTTTTCCTGTGTGTAACATATTCATTACTGAATAGAACGTGTGCCACAGAGATATACAGATATATATTATACACACACACACAGAGCACATTAAGAAGATTTTTCTAGATCATCATGGAATTTGTGTAACTGATACGATTACAATAACAATGGCAAAATGGAAGAAGGACTCCATCCAGTATTGAGCTATACAGGACAAATTCATCACCTGCTTTAATGTTCCTCAGATGAAGTGAGATGCTTTAGATTCCCAGAAAACCACACTAAATTGTTGTGGGTATTCCCCCCCTACATTGGCTTAGCAGAGATTTTCAAACTTCATTAATGCAATTGTCTTATTTAAGAAATTCATATCTAACTTCTAACACTACAGTTCGTGACAGTTTAGTTTTGCTGAAGTTGAGGTAAATGACATCTACTGCTCTCTCCTTGTCCACAAACCCAGTCATTTGTCATAGAAGCACCCAGGTCAGACAAGATTTTTCCTTGCCAAAGCCGTGCTGACTCTTCCTGGTGACTTGCTTCATGATATTTGCAGGGACTGAAATGAGGCTGAATGGGTTGCAGTTTCCTGGATTTTGGCCTCTTTAGATGACAGGTGGCCTTTTCTGAAGATTGCAGACAATTTGTTGGCCATTTGACCTTTTGCGGCCTGTTTTACAGCTTTAGTAGTTGACCTACCCAGTCTTTCAAAGTAACTGTATCTCCTTCATATCAATTCCATGTGGTGCCAAACTAAGGTGAGTGTTACGTGTTTTATTTGAGGGCCGTGATATCACCCCATCACTCTCAAAAGATACAACGCACGAAGGGAGGAGCCCATGGGGCACAGGTGTCTGTATTATGTAGACATGTACGTCATAATACAGCTGGTTCAGATCTATGCCAGCTTTAGGCAAGGAAAAGTTGCATTAATCTGCTTAGATTCTAGGCAGAAATGACAGATCACACCTACATATCAGATTTGATTACATTAATATTAATTTGAATAAAGTTATTGGCATACAGTGCTTCCATCGGTTCACAGTGAAGTAAGCAACAGTTCACTGTAGATATTTCACTCAGTTCTGGCTGTTTCCAGACAGACTATCATCAAGTCTTTTGTAAAGTTAGATGTTAATTTTCTTTACAATTCACATCTGTTCTGATGAAGGATTAGCTATGCATGGATAGTAGCTCTATGACCTTCAGCTATTTTGTTTATACCTTTCCCAGGCTAAACAGAGCTCGGAAAGTGTGGGACATGCTTGGAAAAGAGCCACAGAAAGTTGAGGATGCTGAAGTAAAATGAGCATGGAAAATTCAGACCGTTAAAACATTTCTATTTGATTTAACCCTGAAATAGCATTACAATTACTCCAGAATAGCCACTGAAGTGACTCAAAGAGAAGAATGGTGGAAGGTAAGAGATGATCCCCTTCCTTGAATATGATCTAAAAATACACAAATGCCAGTTCTTGGTCAGGGATCCCAATAGCCTCCCTACAGCACTAGGAACAAGCAGGTGTCAAAGGACAAGTAAGAACAGAGCAAGCGCATGATACTCCCCCGAGTACTATTCCACCTGCCAATTACTTCCAGCTCAAATGGATTTTCTCAGCCAAATGTAATTTTGTGCATTTACTGTCAAAGGTAAGTATGTTTTGGCTCATTTGGATTTAAGTGCCTGCTCCAATTTTTTTGTCATCTGAAGTCTATTTTGGATGCTGGTCTTGCCCTAAACCATTGAAAGTTTCTTTTATTATTCCATATGTCAGTAACTGCACTTCAAGAGTAAACCTAAAGGCATGTCTACTTTTGCACAGATACCGTAATCTCCTGCTGAAAACAACAGTAAGGCTTGTTTTAATGATGACTCTAGACTGGCTTAGCTGTTTTGCTGAAGGGAATGACCACTGCAAGTATGTTCTTCTTGTACATGCAAAAATAAATTATAAAAACATTAATGCTTGTAGTTTATACCCTGGTCTTACAAGAATAGCTACTACTGCATGAAAATAAAAGGGTCTGTTAAGAGATTTAGGGTGAGTTTGTGCTTCTTCAGTCACAGTAGCTTAGCCAAGTTTCTAGTACACTTATACAGTATATTATTTCTTCAGTAGACTATGAAGAATGCCCACCTTATGGATAGGAGTGAGCTCAGGCATTCCTCTTCAACCTCATACAGGTATGTCACCTTTTTTCTCCACCAGTGGTGACAATGTCTGTGGACGTTACACAAAGAAGATCCATACCATTCCTCCTACCTAGGGAGCTGTTACTTCTTTATGTTATGCCTTTTTCATTCTGTCCATGTCCCTCTTGATGACCAGTTAGGTCTCTCCAAATGTACTTAAATGGCTGAGATTACTCCATCTAACCATTCATAGATATTAATTAGCTAATCATTACTGTCATAGCAGTTCATTCTTCTATACCTACATTTTCATGCTTTCTTAGCTCCTTCCCAGTCTACTCAACATTAAGCCCGCAAGTTCAGTGTTTGGTTGTTTTTATTGTTGAATCTCAACTGATAACAGGCACAGAGTAATCAGAGGTCTAGAAAACATGAGCTACAAGGAGTAATTGAAAGAAATTTGGTTATTTAGTCCAGCTTAGAGAATAGTGAGAAAGGGGTATTACAGCATGTTCCCTAACAAAGAATCATAGAATCGTTTCAGTTAGAAGAGATCCTCAGGATCATCGAGTCCAACCATCACCTAACTCTAGCACTAAGAACCCTGTCTAAATGTCTTTTAAACACCTCCAGGGATGGTGACTTTACCACTTCCCTGGGCAGCCTGTTCCAATGCCAGACAACCCTTTCCGTGAAGAATTTTTTCCTAATATCCAATCTAAACCTCCCCTGGTGCAACTTGAGGCCATTTCCTCCTGTCCTGTCACTTGCTACTTGGGAGAAGAGACCAACACCCTCCATGCTACACCCTCCTTTCAGGTAGTTGCAGACAGCGATAAGCTCTCCCCTCAGCCTCCTTTTCTCCAGGCTAAATAGCCCCAGTTCCCTCAGCCGCTCCTCATCAGACTCGTGCTCGAGACCCCTCACCAGCTTTGTTGTCCTCCTCTGCACTCTCTCTAGTACCTCAATGTCCTTCTTATGATGAGGGGCGCAAAACTAAACACAGTATTCGAGGTGGAGCCTCACCAGTGCCAAGTACAGTGGCACAATCACTTCCCTAGTCCTGCTGGCCACAGTATTTCTGATACAAGCCAGGATGCTGTTGGCCTTCTTGGCCACCTGGGCACACACTGGCTCATGTTCAGCCACCTGTCAGTCAACACCCCCAGATCCCTCTCTGCCAGGCAGCTTTCCAGCCACTCTTCCCTGAGCCTGTAGCGCTGCCTGGGGTTGTTGTGACTCAAGTGCAGGACCCGGCACTTGGCGTTGGTGAACCTCATACAATTGGCCTCAGCCCAATGATCCAGCTGGTCCAGATCCCTCTGTATGGCCTTACTACCCTCCAGCAGATCAACACTCCCACCCAGCTTGGTGTCATCGGCAAACTTCCTAAGGGTGCACTCAATCCCCTCATCCAGATAATTGATAAAGAGATTAAACGGAACTGGCCCCAATACTGAGCCCTGGGGAACACCACTTGTGACTGGCCGCCAATTGGATTTAACTCCATTCACCAAAGCTCTCTGAGCCTGGCCCTCCAGCCAGTCCTTCACCCATCGCAGAGTACACCCATCCAGGCCATGAGCTGCCAGCTTCTCCAGGAGAATGCTGTGGGATACGGTGTCAAAGGCCTTACTGAAGTCTAAGTACACAACATCCACGTGCAAACACACAAAAGGTAGCTCTAAAAATAAAAAATTACTTTCATGATGAACAGGAAGAAGAGGTAGAAAGGCATAAATCCCAGTGAAGAGACTTGTGTTGGACATTTCAAATAATCCCAGAGGAATTACATGGACCATTATTAACTACACAAGAGATAAAGTTATGTTTTCAGGCCTGGTGGGGAATAAAGCAACTATGATTCAAATGTTTCAGATTAGCTGCTGCTACGTGGTCAGATGCACCTGACTGAAATGTCTCTGATGGAGCAGGGCCAAAGGGAGAAATCTCTGCCACTGCTGGAAAATGTATTTTTATCCTTCTCCAGGCATCTACCTAAACCTTACCAGGTGACTGACCTTGTGGTAAGTGCAGAGGTGCACAAACCTGTGAAAACCTGTATTTGCCTCCTGATGAAGAGCACCCCTGCGTGGTTACTGCTACTTCAGTTACTGCTAGAGCAAAAGGAGGCTAGAAAATATATCTCTGCACCCTGTTCCTGTGTCTGAGTACTCGGCTTGAATATTAGAGCCCTGTGGTTGTAATTTCTTATAATTGACCCACCTGTCTGTGTCATTACAGAAGAGGAAAATATAGTTTTGTAAGATGTGATACATCTCGAGTTACTGGAAGAAGAGAGTAAGGAGTAATGTTTTTACCAATATTCATTCACCCCTTAATTACACAGGCTGCTGCAAAGAAATTCTTCTTCTGCCAGGATTTTCCAGTTATGAATGCTCATCAATCTTTTAATGATTTTAAATATAATATGTGGATTCTCCCTCTTTGCTTATAAATAATGGCTTGAATTTTTAGTAAGGTAATATTTTAAAGAAATAAAGGCCCACAGTATTTCTGACAAAGCTGATTATAGAACATAAGAATGAGGATACACCTCTATTAAAAAAATGCTTTATAGGGAGTGAAGATTTATAGAGGTATTCTGCTGATTCATGAAGACTAGATATGGAAATTAATTTCTGGAAGCCACTCAATGATGAAATATGTAACATATAATGCATTTGTCTGTAAGACAAATATGTATGTTGGCTGATTAAAGAAGATATATAAACTTCTGGGGAAAGAAAAAAAGAAAAGAGAAATTATTCCTAGAAACAAACCAACTAATTATAAAACCAACAGGAAATGAAATGTGTATATTGTGTAACTGTATAAAAAATTCAGGTAAGTCTAATTAAGTTGTTTTGATCTTTTGTTTTCCGTTTTTCATTATGATTTCTTCATACATGCCAGTATTTCCTCTCAAGAAATGTAAGAAATATCAGATCTGTTCTACTTTGTTTTCAACAATGGATCTCATGTGAACTCAGAACATATTCGTCAGTCAAATAATACCAGTAAAAACAGCAAAACAAAATGGAAGCTTGAACAGCCAGACCAGAAATCTTGATCACTCTCCAGCTCTCAGGTGCCAGTCCTTTAATTCACATACTCTCCTGGTTCTGACCTATTTTCAGACAGATGGTGTTGGACACAACAACCCACTGCCCAAAAGAATCAAGAGGAGGGGATGTGGGCTAAATGGCAGGAGACACATTGCTGCAAAACAGCCCTGAATGTGGCAAAGGGCTGGCTGTTTCCTCATGCACAAAGAGGATCATTCCAGGGCACCAGGATACCACTATATTCTACAGCCAGACCACAGCAATAACTGAACTGTGGCAATCAACTCCCTAGTTAGAAAGGGAATAAAAGAAAACTCAGCTGGGCCTGCACCTACTGCATAGCATTAGCCATTGTGGCAGGCACATATCTCAAGTCTGACCATGACTAATCCAATATTAAAAATAGATCTCGATTTCATCGTCTACCCTAAATGTTGTTTGGAATATGAAACAAAACATAAAGGCAGTGAAAGGCCCATGAAGAGTTAAAAATGCACGATTAGCAGTTAATCTAAGTCTATAAGGTAACTGATGAAAAGCTATGTTTTCGTCATACAGTTAAAAAGTTTTTCTACAAAAAACGTGTAGCTCTTTGCACGGCAGGCACAGAAAGGTAGGCGTGCTTTTTATTGTGTTTTGGTTTTTTTTTTAACTTCAGAATCTGTCAATCTAAGGCACACTTTTTTTTGAGAAAACACAGCTCATCTTCAAGCATTCAACAAGTGATAAATGAGGCTTTTCAAAAATAGAAGTGTTACATGTGTTGATGAGACAATATGTGAATGCTGATGAATAAATATGATCTGCCTGAGAAGGCTAAATTTCAGCTTGTCCTCACATGTAAGTTATTTGCATTTCTACAGATGTGTTGATTTTACATGCCTTATGGACAAGAAAATGGAAATGTTAAAAAACAGCTTTTCCCTATTTATGTTGAAAAATGTTGTTCAGTGAAGTTCAGACGCTTCAAGCAATTGCTGCTGTTTGAATAAAAAGATCAGAGTCCAAATCATTGAGTCTGTAATCCAAAATTTCTTTCGCCCTTTTGCAAAAATACGAACAAATTGTGCATTAGGTTCAGGCACACACCCCTGAGAGATGAAGGTTTTGAAAACTGTAGATTTCCCTGGGACATAATGGCTCCAAACACACTCTTATAGATTAGCTTTGCTAAAAGAAGAGATATTAGGTTTATCTATGTCTTTTAATAGAAGAAAGAAGATTGTGTGACAGTTCAGAATTGACACTTTTTCCGTTTGTGCAGTGTTTGGTTTGTTTTACTGGCTTAAACAGAATGAATGGTGTTCAAAGGATTTCCATTTTTCATTTCTCCATGAAGGAGGGAAGGACGGAAGGAGGGAAGGAAACACCTTTTTGCCTTGTGGCATACAAAATAAAGGGGGAAAAAGAAAAACAAACGAACAAAAAATCTAAAGGTAGTAAGCAAAACATTGAAAATAGAGGTTATAAATTTCTGTGAAGTAGAAGCAACTATGATTATTTGAAGTGGGTTTTTCTAATTTTAACAAGTCCTATTGAATCCTATTGTCCTATTGAACCTATACATTTCTTGTTTTCTGTGTGTTCTATGCTTTCTAAAACCATGAGGAGCTGCTCTTTCACTACACAGTGGCAAGTATCTTCTGATGCTGTTTATATAGTTACACTATAAATTAATAATATATTGTCAGCTGAACTATTCCCATGTTTTCACCTTTTCTAAATGTTGACCACCTCAGGCTTTTCAGAGGGCTTGCTTCAGTTATCACTTACCAAGATTAATCTAATTCAGTACACAATTTGCACATCCATGCCTTTTTTATCATGTTAGGTTGGGATATAAAAACAGGTAGTGCTAGCCAAAACTATAGAACTGCAAAGCAGCTGCATTACACCTTTACTTTCAAGTGAAGAAACATGACATTTTTGTAGTATATAATCCCTTTTGTTTTCAGGAAAATTCCCAGTGGCAGAGCTGGTAGAAGATTGCATGTGGACAAGACCACATCCTGTCTGTTGGTCTCATGTAAGCTGCCTGGAAATCCCTGCAGCTTCAGCTCTGTCCTCACCTAGCTCCATACCATGCTTTGGGAGGACACAGCAGCAGCCAGGAAAAACAGAAACTTAAAATCCTATGGGTGCACATGGAAAAAAATAAAACCCTGGTCTCCAGATTGTCTCATGAGAACTGATCTCCTGCCTTTCAGGCCAAGGAAGGAGCAACCTTTCTTGAAACCGACCAGGAAAACAGAGGGTAATAAAAGGAAATGGAAATTGATTTTTTTAGCCTGGTGCTTCTAAGACTTTGTTGGAAAGACTAGGGTGAATACAGTCACCTCATCTTTAGTTATCAACTTTATCAATCTTCATGATGTTACACTATTTTCTGCTGTGGTTCTTGCAGAAGACACAGCTGGACAATTGGCATAGCACATCTGCATCCAACTTGTGGGTTAAAGGTAGACATCTGTCTATGGGGTTCTGGTCCCCCAGCAGTGAAAGCTCACCTGCACCTCCCGCAAGTGTCACGGGTCTCAGATCCAGCACTTACTCCAGTCGAATAGCAAGAAATCACACTGCAGCCCTGCAGGTCAAAGTAGCCAAGTAGAATAATTTTCAGTAAACTTCCAGTAACACATTCAAATGAGAATATTTTCAGGTTGTGAAATGATGCATATGCTCTAAGACAAGATGCTTGTCTTTCTCATTTTGTTGTCTCCCCTGATTTTTTTTCTCATGTTATACTCAAAGCACAGTCTGAGGTGGACACCATCTTTTTGATCCAAAGAGATACAGTGCCAAGCATAAGAACACCATTTGTTATGGGAATCAGCGGATACTAACAACGAGGAGGTAACAGATGACGTTCTTTTCCTATTCTTTTGCTATTAGATTTCAGTGAATAATAGTCCAGCCCTTAGATATTATCTTAGAGCTGCCCTGGAAAGCTGTCTGAGGACTAACTTTCTGATGAGGCAGAGCGAGCTGTTAAGTCTCCATTTCTCTCAAGAGCTGCACACAAATCCATACTGTGAATATCCATGGCCATATTACTTTCAGGATAAGAAGCCAAGAATTGAAGTTATGTATTATTTCGACCTTTCTAATCTCCCGACATCACATTCTCCTTACTTTGCTTGTTTACTTTGGCTCTTTAGATTAGTGGTCTTCACCTGACATCTCCCTCAACCACAAACAGAGGTCACCCTTTTTGCCTGCACTGCCCTTTGTAGCCGGAGATTACTCCCCTTTAATTTGACCTACCATGTCCACTTTGTAAAGTTCACATTCAACAAACCTGCTTTCTTTTAAAATCATGACAGATTGTTCTCCTGCACAGTTGCTTACCCATGACTTCATTGATGTCTTGAACGCCTCCCTCTGGTCGCAGGTGTGAGTGATCCTTAGGATTAAATTCACTCAGGCACAGTTTAAACCAACAGTTACTCCACTGCTGCTAAAGTTAGAAAGGAGAGCAAGAGAAGGAAAAAACACCTCTTGCATGACTAGTTGTACATCAATCTGATAAGCAAGGTTAGAGACAGAAGGCCCAAACACAAGAGTAAGAATTTCTGTCATATTGTGAATTTGCTGGTCAACTGTAATTAGGTTCTAGTTCCTTACAGACTTCTTAGTAGTGAGGACAAAGAGGCTGGGTCCTTCTAATTGAACAAAACTGTGTTTGTTACACAAAATATTTTAGGTCCTTTGTTTCATAAATTTTTTACTATCTTAGCTCATCTAAGCCAAAAACATTGTGTCTTTTCACTATGCCTTGTTGACAACCTCTGAATCATATAACAATCCGTCATCACCATTCCTTATGTCACAGTTACAGTCTCAGTTCAGTAAAATATTTAAGACATGCCAGAATCCTAGAGAAGCCTGGAATAAAAGTTAATATGATGCACAAATATAGATTTAAATTTAGGTGGCATGGTTTATTTTTACCGCTCTCGGCCCTTGAATCCTACCATGCTACTGGAATTACTCACAAATATTACCCAGAATATACACACTTGGTCAGTAACTGCATCCTCATTTCTATTACTTATCTTATTCTTTAGCCTTTTAGTATTTGGATTGAAATATACAGCCTAATTATTATCCTTCAGTACAGGAATCCCATCAGATAAGGACATTATTTTAACACCACAAAACATAAAAACAGAGCAAAAGATCTGACCCCGGGGCAGGGGTACAAAGAAAATTGTGTGTATTGCTCAGGGTGTTTTGGTTTCTCTACTCTGCTAAAGAATAAACATGCTTTCAACGGCTTGAGGGAAGGAGATTCTGATGCCATAGCAAATACGAATCAAAGTTGAATTCATAATTTGTATGACTCTCGTTGCAAATATAATAAGAATTAAAATAATGAAATCCCGAACTATAAGGCACTGAGAGAATGCAGTAGGTGTATATGTAATTCCAAGTATTTTTGTAATCAGTATAAAATGAATAGTTGACTGAAAGTGATATCTACTTACCCATGCAATTCAGAAGAAGAAAGAAACTTTTTGCCATTTATATTGGAACCAACCATAAGCAGTGATCTGATGCATAGATGAAAGATTAGCTACAGAACCTTTTTTCTCTTCTTCATAAACTGACAATGTACAGAATATAACTTTAAAAATAATGTGACAACCTATTTTAGTGTTCTTTCATTAAACTGTACATTAAATATGGTAAAAAGATCATGTACTTCTGATAAAACATGGCATGCTCCGTGATTACTTTTATATATAAAGTTGGAATTATTTGAAGAACAGTAAAAAATATTTTAAAGGTCTAGGCTGAAAATAAATCCGTCTGATGTCATTCTTTCAGAAGATGTCCTTTCCTCTGCTATTGTTAATGCTGTTATTTTGAGCGAAATAGTTCACACAGTTCTGAGGACTGCCTAAAAAGGACCAGAAAATGGAGTTTTAGTAGCCAAGCAGAAAATATTTGAACACGCAGAACAATAACAGCCAAAGGTATTAAATGTTAAAACCCTCCCCAATATAAATGAGAAAACTAATGAACTTCAGATAACCTCTGTAAAATCATAATAGATTAAAATTAATTCAGAGGCTGTTAATCACAGGCAGCTAAAAATCATCACCTTCACCTGGTTACATTTGAGTAAAAAAAAACCCCAAACTATAGGACCTTTTCTCCACTGAGAGTTTACAGAAAAATAGCTAAAGCAATTAATTGTCTTCCTAGGAGCAAACCTTCTTTTGGCCAGGGAATAAGCCAGTGGGTTTATGTCCTACGTCTCCCACCACTGCTGCAAGCAGAACAATTTTCGTAAGGTGAAACTTCTTGAGGACCTGCTTTCCATCTGTGTCATCTCCACACTTGGTAATACAGAAAAAAGTTAGTTCCTTATCCATGTTGTTTTAAGCAAGAAAAAGGCACAAGGTCTCTGGAACTGCATGAATAAAGCAGACCAGTTAATCAACCTTATATTCTTTATAGTTTCAGGCCTTCAACTAAAAGGGTTTATCTAAAAATACATCTATGTTTAATATGAAGTGATGAGATTTTGCTGATGAAAACACAAACAACAACAACAAAAATTGCTTGTCAATGAAATCCTCAGAGACAGAATTAAACACAGTGAAATTAATAACTTTTGTCATTTTCACAGGAAATTATCTCTCATATTCCATAGGAAACTTTGCTAAAGCTTTTAAGAGGCTATGAAACTGAGATTGAAAATTGTGCAAAGGCTTTTGGTGATACTTGCCTTCAAGGTAAAGATGTTTCTATGGCAAGTGAGAACTGACTATGGAGATAGCAGAGGGTAAAGTATAAAAATACAAATTTCGATGTATTAATATAAGAAGTTTGGAACATTTCAGGATGAAATTCCTGAACCACCTGGCTTGCACTAACTATTTAAACAATTGATGTTGCATTTGAAGTCCAGCGTGCACCAGTATGGCACAAAGCAGAGCGTCACACTCTTTCACATAATGAATTAACTAAAGACTTCCAGAATGTGAAGTTTGTTTGCTTCCTATTCCCTGAAGGTTGCTGATCTCCCATACTAAATGATTATGAGGTATGTCTTTACTACCTCACCAGTAGACTTTGGTATTAAATCATAAATGAGAAAGATTTAAGCATATAGTTAAGATGAGTGGTCTGTATGACAAGGAAGAAAAATAACATTTTTATTTCCCTAAATCTATTTTAAATATCACTTCCCTTACAATTCTTACTCAACTATGAAGTGCTTTTTTTCAAGTAGGAATAAATAATTTAACAAGGCTTCTTACTGAGAAGATGGTTTGGTGTTTGTTGAGGAGCCTGGGCTAACAATATTACAGATCTGATTTACAGAAAATAAGTTAACTAACAAAAAATCATTACAAAAGTGACAGGATTGTAAAGGAGGAGAATAGGTCACTTCTCATAAGGAAGTAATCCATTACTGGTTCTAACGATGTTAAAAAAAACCCAAACAATATTTTTCTTATCTTTGCCTTCATCCCAGGCTGATAGGTTAATATCAGTGTCTTTATTCCACCTGTGCTTCCACTTCACAACTAATACTGAATAACAACCTGTTTCGCTTTTAATTTGTTTATAGTTAATTGTTATTGTTAATTTGTTATTGTTAATTTGTGCCACTTATGTGGCACCACCCAGTGGAGATCAATACAGGGGTAACAATGGGGCCTATGCACATCTGTGCCCTCCTGTTTAGATTCAGTGAAGAGACTGGTTGAATTCACATCTAGACATTCGTGAAGACAATTCAATACACGTATAATTTAAGCAAATGATACAAGGATGGATAACTTACTACTTGGAGAGAGTTCTTTGGTTTCTGTATGCTTTTGGTTTTCTGTATTTCCTCAGTGTTTGGTCTCATTTTACATAGTATCAGGAACTGTGAAAATATTAAATTACTCTAACGCAAATTATGCATTTGTGTCTTTAACAAAGGTCTGACTTTCTCCAGCATTTTAATCCACCTGTGGTGTGGGGATCGAGGTGTTTTATTATAAAAACTCTATACACAGAAGCCCCAGTGCTGGGAGAGTGTTGCCTAAATTTCACAAGCCAGTGACCATGGGAATTAGTAAAGCAGACAATCATGAAATACTATTTGTAGTAACAGCAAATTGAACTAAAAATACGGTTTTAAGTAAGACTTGAGAAAAAGGCCAACAACAAAACCCAGGTAAATGTACTGCAAACAGAAAGGTTAGAAACAGAATAGAAAAATGACATAAAAGTCTAATGGAACATACGATGTCATTTTAGCTCCCTTCTCCCAGCTCACGCCTTGTTCTTTAAAATACAGCAGCATCTTAGATTTCGAAGGTCAGGAGAAAAAAAATTATGTTTGTACCATCTCCCATTTCTTCTCCCATCTCATTGTTTTCTGTTCTCTTTGCAGTGAACTGATGAGAGATTATCAGCCTGAAAACTCAACTCCAACTTCATAATCAGGGTTACAATAGGAATGAATTATTGGGTAACCATAGCAGAAGCTGCTTGTTTTTGTTTTGTTTTGGTTTTGTTGCAGTGATACTAAACAAAGAATGAGTTTTTGGTCTCACGGCAAATTAGAAAGAAACAAGCACAAAATTGTGACTCAAAAGGAGCACTTAAAAAAATGGGGCTTTCTTCTTCCACAAAATAAAATCCTCAGATGATAGAAAAAGGAAACTATATATGAAGTTCCTCTCAAAAAGAGAAACTATAACTGAAGAAGAACAGAGCAGAACCAAAAAGAGGATCATGTGTTTCCTGTGCCTATTAAGGAAGGAATGAAGCTGAGAACTTGGGTTGGTGGCAAGTGGAGGTTGAGGGCAAATGGTCGAACACTACTTGAGATGGAGGGAAGCTACATACTTTTTCCCTTTCATGAAGGCCCTGTAAGCCTAGAGATTAATTCTCCCACCTCGATATAAACTTGTTCACCAGGTAAATGTTTCTCCTCTAATAAAAATTCATTCATGCTAAATCTCCAGTGAATGCAGTTCAACTTTATATATTACAATTAATGCACCACCCTGCACTCAGTAATGTCACTGAAACCAAACTTCAGCATTTTATTAATCCAATTTAAATAAGCAATCAACAGCATATGGTAATGCTAAATCTAGGAGATGAGTCACCATATAAAAATGATTTTTTTCTCACACAGAGGAAAGACTAGGCACATCTTTAGTGACAGAATCATGAGAATAATTTACTCATCAAGTTTAAACAAAGTTGAAATATATGTGGGATATACAGCTGAAAAAGATAAAGCCAGTAAGTGATTCAGAGGCCTGTGTACAGGGAAATACTCCAAAATGGGGATACTGTCAAAGGACCAACTGTAAAGGGACTGAATCATCCCTTTATATACAGGTCAGAGTATAAGGCATTGCATAGCCACAGTGTTTGCAGAAGTTTGTGGAAACATTGTAACTTTTTTGGTTGTTGTGGGGGTTTTGGGTGGGATGATTTGTTTGGTTGGTGGTGGTGTTTGGGGTTTTTTCGTGTGTGTGTTTTGAGATGCAGCTTCGTCTTTCCATTTTGTACCTTTGTGTCTCAGAGCAACCGTCTTTGTTTCCTTGCCCGGCAAAGAGGAAACCCTGGCAGAAACCCCTCTGTCTGCTGCTCTTCACCAGAGCAGAGTCAAGTCATACTCGTGCACCTGGGAAGGGTGAGAGGAGAGGGGCAAACACTCACAGACTGCTATTGATATCCCCTCGTCTCTTCCCCCTACTCTCTGGGTCCTCAAACACTCTTGTGTATTAGAAAATTACTTGCAATCTAATCCTACTAAGTTAAAGGAAATGGTTTTGGCACAGCCCCAAATATTTCCTGTTCCAATTAAGTATGCTGAACCATTAAAGAAGATCTGCAGCAAGTCACTTGCCTCAGCAGGGGGTCGGGCTAGGACCAAGATGTGACTTTTTCCTCTTATGTTTCTTTTCACTTTGAGAAGAATGGCCGCAGCTACCAAAATGATGAAGAAAAACATTCCTAATGGGCAAAATGCCTGGAGCTAGAGAATTACGTTGACTTTCACAGTCGTTAGGGAACAATGATCAGACTGAGGTGGGGGAAAGATGAAAGGAAATTCCTTGTCGCTATCAACCTATCAAAGCACCAAAGATGGCAGCACCGGTAGAAGAAGAATATTCAGATCTTGTTAGATGTTGATACTATTATAAAATTTGATATTAGAAAACCACAACATGGCAACAACAACAAAACCCGCACCCAAACCCAACAAGTAGAGGGAAGCTCTATTTTACCTGTTTCGCAGGTATCAGTGCCCTTGGAGCAGACCTCTGGTTTGGTCTTCTCCTATCCGTGCACCTATATTTGTGCACCAGTAACTCCCAGGTATGGTCCATTGCTTACGGGATTGTGAAAGGACTGTGCCCTCCCCTTGCTGAGTCTGAGCTGTCAGCACCTTACTTGCCCCTGGTGCTCAGGGACACACTAGGTCAATATAATATGCCTAAGCATCTGTCCCTTATACCCTTGAATTTTTGTATCAACTTGAAATATAAAAGATTTTAACACCGAAATGCAACAGTTAGAAGCAAATGAGTAATAGGATGCTCTTAACGAAAGCAATCAATAGTAAGTCATGGAGCTCAGTAGGCATTTATATGATATATACGGCAGAGAAAGGTTTTTGTATAGGGGAAACCGAACATAGAAAAAAAGCTATTCATCATCATTAGTAAGTATTCAGCAGTTTGAGTCGGGGGCAGGTAGAAAGCAAAAAATCCCAGTAGAAACCTGCTAATGAAGGAAAAGAGCTATCAGCTCCAGACCCACTGGAAGATTTGAGATGAAGCAAGTATTGCTTGCTCCCCCTTCTTACATCATTTCACCACAGTCATATATTTTGCATTTTTTTTTCTCCTGTCATGGTATGATATATCGTCATAACCAGGCTTTAGTCATACAAGGAGTACATCCTGACAACTCTTGATTAGAGATAATTCGAACTTCGCCAGGCTGGCCAAAAACTATTTTACCTGACCATTTAAAAATAGATTCTGTTACTGAGTAACAGTACAAATATGGTAGGTAATTTATGAGACACTCCAGTAGATTATTCTTAACCTTTTTTTCATAGATTCTTAGACAAAACACTAGTTATAACAACAAAACATTTGAAAAATGACCAGAGTATAACCAAGTTTTATTAAGAGCAAACTAGAAACCTTACTGCTATGAGGAGTCAACAGCTGCTCCTCAGTATTGAGCCAGGGGTCAGAGCATGGGACGGAACTCGCATCTTTGGGCTTCACTGCTGCCTGAGTGAACTTGCTGGGGAGAGGGAAAATAAAACCAAAGCACCTCCTATGTTGGTCCTGCAGGAAAAGGAAGCAGATCAGAGTCCCCATTTTGATAATTTCCATCAATTTTCTCCTGAAGAAGTAAACACTGATGGTCTGAAGGTCTCAACATGAAGTCAAGAAGGCTTTCCCATGTCCTTATAATTTTTAAATTGCACAGTTCCTACTAATCTTGTGTGATAACTGTTATGCATCCTGGATAGATGAAATAGTTTACTTCAAACTGCCCACACATCAAATCAGTGTG
The DNA here is from genome assembly GCF_036013445.1 of Caloenas nicobarica. Taxonomy (NCBI): domain Eukaryota; kingdom Metazoa; phylum Chordata; class Aves; order Columbiformes; family Columbidae; genus Caloenas; species Caloenas nicobarica. Next base: position 10,764,606 of record NC_088248.1, on the reverse strand, counting down.
ACTTGAGTATGAATAGTGTTACTGCTTACCCCTGCCCTCTTTCCAAAATGTTCAGATCTCCAAGAGCTCAAATGATATTAAAAAAAAAAAAAAAGCCAAATCCTGTTCTAGTTATAATCATAATATTCCCAAAGCTTTATAAAAATGCCTGAGTTCAGGGTGGAAAGACTCAAACAAAACCCACTGTATTCAGATGCTAAAACCTATGCTATTTGATAAATAGGGATTTAGTTCCAATTAACAGGTTCAGAAGCAGAACGATTAAAGAAGAGAAAGCTCAGAGAATAATCAGCACTAATTATACTAATGCTGCTAGTGTAATTAATCAGTTTTGCAACCTGCAAAATTGAGATAAAGAGCTATAAGATCTAGAGATGAAAAATCGCTACGTAGAAACTGTGGATCATCATTATCCAAAATAACACACTAACATCGATTGCTCTTGGGACTGGTTTGTCTCTTGTTCCCTTTCTCCTGGGTGGGATAGTGGCCACAGGAATCTCTCCAGTGGCAGTCACTGTTGGTCTTGCTCTGCTGCTCTCTTCTGTTTTCCTCCTACTGAGACATGGCCACATCCCTGTCTCATCTTGAAGCCACCAAGTGGGCTCTTGGCCATGCAGCAAGTCTTGTCTCTCTATGTCTCTTTTTAAATTTTTTTTTTTTTTTTTTTTTTTTCTCCCAACAAATGAGCCCATCTATCATCTGTTTTATACTGCAGAAAAAGTTGGAAGATTGAGAAAACAGAAAGTCCCATATCAGTCCAGATGCATACTGGGAATACTGAACTATCCTTAAAGAAAAGACAACATTATAAGGACAATTACAGACAGGTCCTCAGTGAAGTGGCAATTCTGCATGTGATACAGAGAGTAGTGAAGTCAGCACAAACATTTCCTTTCTATTTCAGGGCCTTGGATCTGACAGGATCCAAATGTACTGGGCTTCAAAAAAACATCAAGCATGACTGTTTGGGAAAGAGCAGATCTTCAACTTCCCAGTCTCTCCTATTCCTTGTTCTCAAGTTTGAACAGACATAATTACTCAAATTTAATTATTTAAACCATAAATTCTTTTAGGTGCACTAATTGTACTTCTGGGATCATCAAACTAACATCTGGTTTCATCTGGTAAAGTTGCTAATATTGTCTTCTTTACAAACAGAAGCAGAAGGAGAAATAAACTGAAGTCCCATTTTAAACCCCCCCAAATGCAGCTCACCTCAGTTCCCTCTGCAGAAAGCTGGAGATGGTAGGATTTTCCCTTTCACACTTCCAATGAAAAGGGAGGACCACTTCAGGCCACTTTCCCAAAGAAGTCACCTGCAGAAGACACTAATACATGCAGACTGTAAACCCTTAAAATGTCTGCAGTGATCTAAAAGGACAAATAATGATAAAGACAAATAATGTTGACATAGGCATTCATACCTGTATATATGCAAAGAACTCGTGTGACAGACTGTCAGTGTTTAGGAAGCTGTTCTTTGAGAACATATGGAGTTCTCTTGCACCATGCACCAGTAAAATAAACTATAAAAATAATTTTGCAGTGACATGAAAACTATAAATCATAACAAAAGAAATTCATGGACGTATCTTTGTCTAATGTGCTGTCTTTAAGTCCTCCTGTTATGCTTATATAGCAAATACTCTCAAATAATCTGTGATTTTACATATTAGCTGTAAAGTGATGTTTGACATAATAGATGAGTAAATAAAAACTGTTCATCTCAATTGAGTTTCATCATTAGTTTTATGTTGTCCTGGCCCCACAAGTTTAAGGAGTATCCTTAGCACAAGTTCGAAGTAGTTTTTGTGATTTAATTTTATATTTATGTCTTTACTCAGCTGCAAGATCCTTTTCCAATAAACACAGAGAGAGTGGCTGTGAATCTTACATTACAGCTGTAAATTATTGCAGTAGGCTATATTTTTAGTGATGCAAAGGCTGGCACTCATGGGATCTTTCATGATAAATATATCAATGTCCGTCTGAAACCTCTGGTGGAAATATGGCTTCAATTTTTTTCTTAAAAACGTGGATCAATCATTGTTGCCCTTGCCTATTCTTTTCTGTCAAATGCTTCAAATGTTTTGGAGTATCTGTAAAAAGTTTGAGAAGCACTTTGGCTACATGTCTTACAATCCTATTGTATAACATTTAAACTCAGTGCAGAGCTTGCTTGCTTCCTTCGAGATATACAAGGATCTGATCTGCACTTGAGGATGAATGCGATTAATGATAATCCAACAAATTCAACAGACATTATAAAGTAATGTAAGTGCCTTTCTTGCCTGCAGAATACTCTGTGATCGGGATCTAACAGCTTCCTATGATGTTGAACTCTAGGTTTTATATTCCATATCCCTCAAAGTTGTGCCACTGAATGTCCTACCAGTAGACAGAGGGGAGAGAAGAGCTATAGTTCTACACATTAAGTTAGCTTATTTTCCCATTTACATTAATGGTAATTTTGTGCTTGGGACTCTAGTGTCATAGAAAACATTTTGCAAAATAATATTTTACTGCACTGCCGAGAAACATTTCTGTGCTTAATGAATTTCTTCAGGCTTTTGTTAGATGAGTAACAATTCCCTACTAAAAAAAGGCAATTCCAGACCAAGGAGCCCTGCAAAGCCAGTAGGAATTCAGCACTTAACTCTTTAATGATGTATTTGAGTCTTGCCCACCAGTAATGACGAAGAGCCAATGTTTTTTCTGATGTTAAATTCGTAAGCCTTACCAGAGTTATATCAACCCCTGCAGGTGGATTACAACAGAACTCTTAAAATTCAAGAAGTTTGCGACCCACTGAAAGGAAATTGCAAAGGAGAGAAAGACAGAAGGAGCGAGCTTCCCCTCATGTGAAGTTTGTTACTTTAGCTTTTTTGTCAGTGACACACTCGCGTCTACCTGAAATGTAACGTCTGGAAGTGGCTTTGATCCTTTTCTCTCTAATGATCTGTTCAGTGAGCAACCTTGTCATGAGAATGTGACACTACCGTCTTGTTAATGCTCACCTTATGGAAGAGGATTCTTTGAATGAAAGCATCAAAGAAGTTCCTTTATCTACTTCATGGGAAAGTCTCTATTTTATGGCCAACATCTTGTATGCTAAAAAATTGCAAGAATGCAAGTAACTGAAAAATGTTATTTTGTTACAGTATTGCATAGCTGAAGCCAGCACAATAAAACCCAGCAGTGATTGCCTGGACAGTCTCAAAGATCTCAGAAATCAACAAAATCTATTTGCAAAGCAATATTATCAATATTTGCTTCGACAAGTAAATGCTGCCTTGTTCTCAAGCAAAAGACAGACTGATTTATTAATGAAATGTCATTGGACTCATTAAAAAAACCCCACAACATTGTGGGTAGAATCTGAGTGCCTGTGTTGCAAAATAATCAAAAAAGCCTGTCTGCACTTCGAATGAGAACCCTCAAAAGCAAAACCATGTCATGTGGAGCATGGGTAAATGTGCTGCCTGGCTGTATTGGGTTTGCATGGCAAGGTTTTGGTAGTGTTCAGGTACAGGGATGCCTTGTTTGAGAAGCTGCTAGAAGTTTCCCCTACATCCAATCGAGCCAATGCCAGCCACCTGCAAGATGGACCAACCACTGGCCAAGGCTGAGCCCATCAGTGGCACTGGTAGCACCCCTGTGATAACTTAGAATATTTAAGAAGAGGAAAAAGTTGCTGCACAAACAACAGCAGCTGGAGATAGGAGTGAGAATATGTGAGAGAAACAACTCTGCAGCAAGAAGGTCAGTGAAGAAGGAGGAGCAGGAGGTGCTCCAGATGCCAGAGCAGAGATTCCTGCAGCCCGTGGTGCAGATCATGATGAGGCTGGCTGTGCCCCTGAGGCACGTGGAGGTCCACGGTGGAGCAGAGATCCACCTACAGACCAGGGAGGACCCCATAATGGAGCAGGTGGATGCCCGAAGAAGGCTCTGGCCTCATGGGAAGCCTGTGCTGGAGCAAGCTCCTGGCAGGCTCTGTGGCCCTGTGGAGAGGAGCCCATGCTGGAGCAGGTTTGCTGGCAGGACTTGTGACCCCTTGGAGGACCCACACTGGACTAGTCTGCTCCTGAAGGACTGCACCCTGTGGAACAGACCCATGCTGGAGCAGTTTGTGAAGAACTGCAGCCCACGGGAAGGATTCATGTTGAATTCAGGGAGAACTGTCTCCCATGGGAAGGACCCCATGCTGGAGTAAGTGAAGAATGCGGGGAGTTCTCCCCCTGAGGAGGAAGGAGCAGCAGAAACAACGTGTAATGAACTGACCACAACCCTCATTCCCCATCCTCCTGCTCTGCTTTGGGGGAGAAGGCAGAGAAAATTGGGATTGAAGTTGAGCTAGGGAAGAAGGGAGGGGTGAGGAGAAGGTGTTTAAGATTTAGTTCTTATCTTTACCCTACTCTGACTTTTGATTTGCAATAAATTAATTTCCCTAAGTTGAGTCTGGTTTGCCCATGACAGTAACTGGTGAGTGATCTCTCCTTGTCCTTATCTTTACCCAAGAGCCTTTTGTTGTATTTTCTCTCCCCTGTTCAGCTGAGGAGGGGGGTGATAGCGTGGCTTTGGAGGGCGCCTGGTGTCCAGCCAAGGTCAACCCACCACACTGGCATAGGAGAAATGCACCCTCTGGGAGCAAGGAGCATGTGCCCACACATGCCATGACCATGAGAGCTAATAGTCTCAAGCACAATCTGCTGCCTCCCAGCCATCAGTTGAAGCATCGATTGGAACAGAATAGATCGTACAGCCACATTGGAGACAAGTCTTTCAGAGTCAATGTTGACAAACTGTGGATTCTGTAATTGAATAATTCTACCAAAATCTGTGGCTTTTCGTCTCAATATAAGTGTGCTCATGAGTGTGCATAGACATCAGACCTACCTGAAATCATGCTCGTGTACACAATCCTTCTTGATCATGTCACATGGAGTTTCATCAGAAGTCTGTATGAGACTCAAGCTAATAAACAGTACAGCTTGCAAAGAGAGGACACACTGCTTCCTACAAAGAAGAAATTATATGCTAGTTGTCTATGATAGACTACAGTGAAGCAATTCTTGTAAGGAAGATTGTAATCCTCAGAAGTAATTTGTTTAAGCAGCCTTGTGATGCAGAGACAGAGGGGGAAAAAAAAGAAAAAAAGAGAGCCCTGACAGAAAACACTGATAGGGCTGCTGGCAGGGTTATACCACACTTGAGTCCAAATGAGTAGGGGCTGGGGAAGTGCCGGGCAATCATTTCCATTGGGAAACAGGGCTAATGCTTTCTCCAATATTCAATAGTAGAAGCTGACACAGAGCCAGATGCCGGGCTCAGCAGGGGAGCAGTAACTATTACACCATCAGACCCTGCAGAAATTTCCCTTTCCTCTCTGTTCGCAAGTCACAGGCTCCAGCCACAGTCAAGGATCTTCATCGAACAACACAAGAGCAATTGTGAATTTGCTTTGGCAACATTGCATGGTACCACAGCAGTCACTCACATTACTGTGTGGGGATTCATTCTGGTTTTTAAGTGTTTCCCTTGTGTGTCCTCGTCCCTGCAGTAACTGCAAGTATTTCAGGCAACTCCATCACTCATACTGGCACAGCAGCAGAGGGAAACACTGATGTAAAACACTGTAAAATGTCAGCAGCAAGTTGCAGAAGGCAAAAAAGAACTCCACAGCACCTGGAGCCTCTGCAGGGTTTTCAACACACCAGCAGAGGTGAAGGTCTGGAAAGGAAAGGTTTTTAGTAGCTTGTATGGTCTGAGCCAGCCTTGGATGGTCCAAACTGCCTCAATTCATGCTGCATGAGCAGTAACAGATGCTAACATCTATCACAGGTGCCTTTTTTTTTTTTTTCCCATTGTCAAAACATGCCACAGGTGGCTGCAATCATCAGTTAATGGGACAGCAGGAGCCCCATCTGCAGCCTATGGCCATCCATCCCCAGCCATCAGCAGTGCTGGCTCGGGGTGCAGCAGGGCTCCCTGGCAGTGCCCCGTGAGATGGGGCAGCTCGTGCCGCTTGTGAGCAGCTGGTACAGCCGTATGTGGGGATATTCGGCTGGGCAGACAAATCTTACCTTCATAACCTGCGGTGGGGCTGCCGCTGATGGGAGACTTGCAGGAATGAAACCAGAGTAAAACTAGGAAGAAGAAATTGCAAGGGGTTTAGTGGACTTTTATAATAATTTTGGTTTAATCAGCATCAGTCTCAAAATGCTAATATTGCATTGGTTAAGTGTAACATAAGCGTAGAAGTATCCAGGATTCCAGTTCCAGGCTGTTCATGGGCTAACCAGGAATATTTTCAAAACAATTCAGATTAGCAAAAAGCATACTAAAAATGATAGTCTGTGTGTAGGTATTTCATGAATGATAAATAAATTAATGGCATGAACCTCTTGTTGTGAACTGCTTGCTTGCTTCGAGCTGCTAACTAGCAGATGTCCACATCTGAACCTGCTGTTTTTCACATATTACCCTTATCCAGTGAGCTAATAATATAAATGAACAATAACAATACGGTAATCTATAGTTGAAATATTAGTTAATTAGAAGCTAGCCTAAACTTTATGTGGCCGGAGAAGCGAGATAACTTTGGAAATCCAGACAGGTATGGCTTATTCTGTGCAAAAGTGAAAACAAATACTCAATAAATAGTATTTAAAATATGATAAATTTTCAGTTTGTCTGTACTTTTGGGTTTGATAATTCAAAAAAGGAAGGCAATATTCCTTATTAATCCACATCATACGTCTATTATTTTAGGCAGAGTGTTCTCGTGCGGAGCCTCCAAATCACTACCCAGCCCATTTCCAGCGACTGAATGCCCCAGCTGCAGGAGAGGATTGCACGAAATACATACTCAGAACTGTTTTTCAAAAAATAAACCAGATTTTGAATGCTGAAGAATGGAAAAGTAGTAATTCCACATTTATTTGCAAATACTCTAGGAGAAAAAATGCAGATATGCCAGTGGCATATGATGATCTGGATGGATGCAAACACCATGGAACTGCCAAAAACATTATGTTCATGCATAAATATAAATACCAGTATGCGGATACAATGAAAATTATTGTTGATATCCCCAACTGGCCACAATTCAGTGAGACATCTGTATGGAGGTGTGAGCAACAGCCAGGTGGGGTGACAGGCACTGGCAGATGAAGCACCAAAAATTCAGGTGCTGGCTCCTACTTGCTGGTTTGTGGCCCTGAGCTAGGAAAGGTCCAACATGTGTCCACCACAGTTATAGCTCATCCTCTACCCTCCGTATGACTGGCTCTTTTCTGTATGAGGTACAGCTATGGGAAATGTACAGGCAGGTTACAAAATGAGAAGACTTATGAGAGTTCTTTTATAATTTCTTTCCCAAATCCGTGTCCTTGAGGACAAAGTAAAGCAAGCTTATTTAGACACCTGACCGTACTGCTACCTCCTGGCCAGGACTGAGTAAAGCTCATTTCAGCACCAAGACATCTCAAGTTAAAAGATCAAGTCATAAAAATAAATTTCTTATACATGTAATGCTTAAATAACATAGATTCCCTCCAGAAATAAAATGGCTTTTGCAGATAGTCACTGTGCATGGATTTTCAAAGGGTCTTTTCCAGCATCTAAGACAACTTCTCCCAATTCCACAATTTGAATACTCACAACAAGTGTTCTTATAGCCAGGTAAAAAACCAACCAATCAAACAACCAAACAAAACCCCACAAACAAAACCCCCACAAAACCACACAGACAAAAAACCCACAAAAAACAGCAACAAACATTCAGCTTCCAACATAAAAGATTCCTTACCAGACAAAATTTACATAAATTTTAAAAGCAGCTTAGTGATACATACACAAATAAAAATTTTTAATTAGAAGAAAAATGTCATGAAGAACGTAACTACTAATTACATTACTAAAACTATAAGAAACAGAAAAAAGATGCCAGTCTATTTTAAGTCCATTGACTTAAAATCTGTCCATAGTTAGACCTATAAGGAGCACAGCTGCTGTAAGGGTCCAATGAGGGCAGATTTTAGATCACATAAATTTAGATTTTTTTCCCCCCTAACAACTTAATAATCATGAAATTATATAACAAATCTGTAAACCAATTACCAAATGTCAGAAGGTGCCCTGATTAAAATACACACATCCCTTGGAACATGCCATATTCACAAATTAGCCATGTGTTATTTATAGCTCCTCAAGGCACAATAATGAAGAAAGTGGTAATGAAATCTGAAAGCCTGAATATCTGCCTTATGTTTGAAAGCAAATCCCATGAGACCCATCTGTAGTCCAAACTAGAAAAAACTCCTTTCTAAAACAAACAAAAACCCCTACCAACAACCTATCCCACCTTAATTTCACATTTAGCATTTAATTTTTAAAATTATTTAAGCTGGAAATTAAAATGCTACCATTCTTCTTGCTCCCATACATTCATTTTATCAAAATGTTTCTTTGAAATGCCTTCTTAATTTTTATTTTCCAACACCACAAAGTGTAACCCAAATGCTTAAAAAGACAGACTCCTCTTTCTGGGTGCAATTTGCACTTGAAAATCCTAAATTACATGTTATGCCATGTTCTCAAGCATATAGCTCAGCTTCCTTCCCTGCCCAGCCACTCTGGCTGCTCTGATGCCCCTGGCCCTTCCTGGGAAGATGAAGGACGCCTTTACACCTATTTCTGTCCATGCAAGACTGAATTTGTATGCCATACCAATTCCTGATGCAAGTTCCCACACTATATTATGCAGACTTTTAACCCAAAACTCTGATCACTTCGACCATCTTCCAAGGCACCAAAATCCCACTGACATGCAGACCTGTTTCTATTGCCATAGATGGTGGCTGGTAGGGTCTTAAGGCATCTCTATACCTGCCCTGCAAGGCACTTGCTTCTGTCTTCAGAGAGATACACCTGGTTCAATGTACCATTTTCAATGTCCATATGTTAACACGTGAAGGCTTTTCCTATGTCATCTCTGCTTTTGTCACTTCCCACTCTCCCCAATGTTGACCTTTGACTCTCTATATTTTGGTCTCATATTTTCTCTGTTCATTATTGATTGGAACTGTTATTCTGCTTTTCATTTTTCTTCTTAAAATCATGTATTAATATTCTTTTTTCTCCTTTACTTGTGGTCATATATACATGTACTACATCATATGCAGAAAAGACTTTTTTGAAGCATGGTAACTACCACACTGAAATATTTTACACTCATCCAATTAGATGCAGTCAGCCTGTAGCATTGTAAGACATGATTAATTCATCATGTTGAACCTGAGTGCATAAACACAAAACAAGGATAAATGAAAGGAACTGTATCTTTTTTGGCACATGAACCAATGCCCAGGAACACATGGTAGTTTTGCCCTTTTTTTTCAGGATGGATGTAAACACTGTGGAACTGCCAAAACCATTCTAAGATATATTAGAACATTTGAATATGTTTCTAATGCTTTATTGATAAAATAATAATTATCAGTATTTATCAACCCCCCAGCTCAGTGACATCTTCAACCCTGGGGCCTTTCCACAAGAGCCTCCTTGATCCATAATCCATCAACAAAATGAACAGCAATGGACCCTCCTGCCCAAAATTCAGCGAGGACACATTGGCTTCTGCTTTTCTTGTCTGTATCCTCCTTTTCCCTTCGACTGCCTTTTTCTCTCTCTCTTTTAAACTGCCTCTCTCCCTCCTTGCAGTCGTTAGCTATTTTCTTATGTTGTTGGAAAAGTTATTTCAGGCAGCTCAAAAGCTCTCGAAGGCATCTGAAGGGGTGAAAATCATACTAGAAGCCAGGAGATGCATCTTTATGTTACTTTTGCAGACCTGACTCTTAGCCAGAGGGTTAGCAGATGGGCATGTGTTGCCAGAACACATTTTGAATTTAATCAAACTTATGCTGGCTCTTTCTGGGCTACAGCAGTAGCAGAGTGACCTCAGGAGCTGTTTCTACCTATGCAGTGTCCAAAGATGAACCATGTTAAGCTTTAATTTGCTTGATTTAGAACTTCTCTGTATGTAAGAGATATGGAAATAGAACAAGTCTAAAAAATAGTTCTAATCTTCCTTACCCTCCTTTTCTGCATTTTTTTTTTCATTTCCTCTTTATTATACTGGCTTTTGAAGAGCTCCAAGATACATATTTTTGAAGTATTTTTAAGTAATACAAGCCTCGAACCTTTGCTTTTCAAGACAAATGTGTAGCTCTAAATGGCAAAATAACAAAAAGCAACTCCCAAAATATTTCTGTTTCAGTTTGCTTCAACCAAAAGTACGAAGCGTGAGATTTCCATGGGAAAAAAATCTCCAGAATATGTTTCCCTCTGAAAAGCAGTAGCTGAGAACAAAAACTTTGGGTTTTGGATATTAGAGGCTCACGCACATTTTAAGCTAAAAGCAGACTTAAGCCACTGCTTCATTTTGGAGTGAGTGGGTATTTTAGTCTTGTGGTTATTGGCCCTTAGATGAGGATGTTGTCTTAGCAAAAACAACCTCGTCAATGCCAATGCATTCACAGACCTCTAGTCAGTGGCAAGAGTTTACTTAGGTCAGATATAAGTTCGATACAGGTGGTTTCTGCTGGGGGGGAGCGGAACTTCTTAAGGCTGCCTCCACCCATTGCTAATAAAGGATTCTTCTTGCTGAGTTTCAGAGCTGCTGGATGGGAGGTTCCTGATTCTCCCTGTGGGAGACCTTTGTGCAGACTAATGGAGCACCCTGTCAAAAAGAGTTTTGTTTCCTGCATTTCACTGCCTGTCCCCCAGGCTGATTTCTTTTCTTAAGAGCTGACAGTGCAATCTGCACAAATTTGTTTGTGTCGAGCTTTCACACTGAAACCTGTGACCGGCTCTCTCTCTTCTGCTCTCTAGAAGAATCTCACATAAACTGCAAATGTATTGTCCTGCTGCAAAAACCTTTCTGACCACCTCTGGGTCCGGGAGGCAGCATCCACTTTGTGGTTGTGTACTGCCACGGCACTTGCAGAAACCTTCCAAGTTTGATTTTCAGTAAGGGACAGGGGGATCTTCCCAGGAAGGATCCTGCCCTCCAGGAAATCCCTCCATGTCTTTTCTGGTGGGTGGTGCCATTGCACAGATGCACAGGAGCCAAGTGCTGATGGTTTGCTCTGTGCTGCAGGTAACGGTCCCCAGAGCACCTGGCCTGCATTGGGGCAGCCTGCAGACCTCTCCCACAAGAAGACCAAGAGCCATTGACATGAGGATGATAATAAATCCAGAAATGCAGTCAGGCACCTATTCGCAACTCCAGACTGCCTCTGGCATCATCCAACATTGTGATGTCAGCAGAGACAGGAAGTCTCTCATTTTTTTGAGAGGTCAGAGTTCAAGTATTGCAACTTCAAATTTTAAATTCTTATTGTAAAACCATGCCTTTACTATTTTCTTCATTCCAGAATGTAATTACCATTTCTTTCCAGGACTAAATAGAGATGTTAGGTGGTAAAGATTGTCTTTTGTTAGCAGAAGCAGACTCTATAGGCTATTGTGTTGTTAATTTTGCAGTTATCTTGGCTTCCTTAATATCATTTAGCTACTTCTTTTCTTTATGGGTACCTTATTCTGCTTGATTCTCTTTCACTTTGAACCTCCATTGATGTTGAGGATTTAATGCACTTTTAATCATACTGTGCAAAATGCTGATGGAGTCTTTGTGCAGACTCTTTGGCGACAGAAAAAGGTTATTATCCTCCCCTTTGTATTGTATCTCTGGAAATCTATGCACATGCTTTGTAGCCACCCACTTTGCACAGAAACATGAAGAAATAATTTTGTTTTATTCAGTACAAAAGCACTTTTTAAAAGATGTATCTTTATAATTGTGTCTTTTAAAAGTTGTGCATGTGTAATACATTGCTTTTAAAAAGGACTTGAATGAATTGCTCCAATTATACCTATCCTACAACTTGGGCTGCTTCCTAGCTCAGCCCTGCAACCATCTATGGTGAAATCAAATGGTCTATATTAGATTTGAATGTAAAAGAAAAAGAATTTGATTCACTGAGGGCAGTGATGAAATAGCCCCATCTGCATTCTGTACTGGTCATCCAATTACTCTGTTTCTGACATTTTCAAGCATGCTAAACCCACCCTGAAGTTTTATTATTCCAATCCAACCAATCCTTGATCTGTAAAGGCAGAGGACAGTGACTGACCTTCCTTTCTCAACCTCCAGGCAGTTTCCATACTTCCATTAATTCAAACTTTTTTCTATCTGCTATCTTGACTTATCAATGATCTATGGCAATGACCAGCAACTATCTGATTCAGTGACTGACTAAAACTATTCAGAAATATCATATATAAGCACCAGGTTCATTCAGTGTGTTCCAGCCAGCCAGCCATTCAGGCATCCCTGATGCATACACAAATGGCAGCTGGATATTAAGACATAATTGTGATACCAATATATTGTCCATATGCTCAGTTTGAGAAGGAAGAGAGACTTCTGTCTCTGAAACAGGATTAAATGAAAACAATTAAATAAACCAGCAGAAGACTAAAAATGCTGTCTAGCCAGCCTGTTTACTTATTATGCTGTGTATTTCTACAAATTCACCTTGTAGTCAAGACACATGGGGTTTGAATAATTTTCTGCCATTACATTTTCCCTGCTGCTAAAGGTAGAATGGTGATGATTTTCAACAAACAAATCTGCTCATTTCTGTCAAGGTTTATGTATACTCTGAATACATTTGTGACATCAGATTTTCATTCGGCAAATGAAAAAAAAAACCAAAACAACCACTCACATTTCCAAAAGCCTGAGAAGCCCAGATGGGTACCTTTTGAAACACTGTGTGACAAAAAAAAAATAAAATCACCAGTGTATTCTTAACACATCCAGTACAAACTGACCCTAGAACACTCATACTGAGATTGGGGCTTTACGCTGTCTCCTGTCACCTTTCTTTTGAGCATGGTTTTATTAATGTTGCACTGAGCCCTTCCTCCTGAGGATGTTCTCAGGCCAAAATTTAGAAGGTGACTAATAAACACGGGAAGTCAAAAAGAAGTTAAAAATCTGAAAAGAGCCTATGGAAGGAACCATATGCAAAATAAGAAGGATCCCCAGACCATATTAGATTCTCCTTGATTCCCTTTTTTTTAAGAGAAAAATTTCTAATCCTCTTCTTTTTAATCTATGCAACATACAAGCTGTGTTTGGATGTGGGTAGGCCAAGAAGTGTAATGTATAGTGAGGAAAAACTATACTTTCATAAATTACTCACAAATACTACATTCAAAAAACTCACAAAACAGATCATTCCCTTCACCAGCCCTGCCCATTATTGTGTTAGAACTCCTTGGAAATAGTGCTCTGAGAGCAAAGCTAAATAGAAATTCCATTTTTACATAAAGTCTCAATGATACAGTCAGAAATATTTGTTATATTCAGTATGAGCATTTGAAAAAAAAAACTTCTTGAGTTCATTACCTTCACTTTTCTAGATGCTTTTAGATTATGTGTTCAAAAAGGTCAGCACTTCCTTCCAGCTGCAGCTCAAAAGAACAGGAAAATAATTTCCGAAGAAAACTAAAGTCTATACAGCCTCTTCACTGCCTTCTGATTCTGTGTATACTTCCTTTTAGGCAGAACAGGACAGCACCTGTAAGTGAAGCAAGTATAAATTACGTCTTCTGCAGTAAATACCCATCTCATCCATCAAAAACATGTTGTCACTTGCTCATATATTGTATACTGTTAGTTTGTTAGGTAAATATTGCAGTTAGAAAGTATCTGAATACTACAGAAAAAAAACGCACACAATAAAAGACAGTAATAACACTAAGAAGTGCTTTTAAGGGAACTCAAGCCCTATAAAACTCTCTAGGTTTCAGGTGCTATTACCACCTTAGCAGAAATTGAGTCTGACACCAGTGAAAAAGAACTTGGCATCCCGGTTCTTTAAATAAGATCACTAACAGGACTATTGTTTTTACTTCAATTGGACTGACTTGGGAGAAAATCCCATCTAGGAGAATCTCCTTAGAAAAAGTGAACTAACAGCTTTCAAAATATTTGCTCTAACAGCTGCAGTTAATATTTCATAGAATCATCTAGGTTGGAGAAGACCCTTAAGATCATTGAGTCCAACTGTAAACCTAGCACTGCCAAGTCTACCACTAAACCATGTCCCTAAGAACCTCATCTACATGTCTTTTAAACACCGCCAGGGATGGTGACTCCACCACTTCCCTGGGCAGCCTGTTCCAATGCCTGACAACCCTTTCCATGAAGAATTTTTTCCTAATATCCAATCCGAACCTTCCCTGGCACAACTTAAGACCATTTCCTCTTATCACTTGTGACTCTCTGTTGAAGACTACCAATATTTCTATTGAGGATGAGCTGGTAAGAAATCAAGACCTAATGTTTAATTATATTTAGACCTGCATGTCCAGATGTGATATATAGGAAAAAATGTTCCCTCAATGGAAATCTTTCCTTAACTCCACTGGAACCAGGATTTCTCAATGAATGTTTTAATTCTCAGTATATCAACTGCAAACACGTCAATAGAAATAATGTCAAAGATTTTATGTGCAGTTTAAAAATAATTAGAGCAAGACCAATTGTCCAGGTTACATGCTCATACTAACAAAAGACTGAGAAAAATCATGCAAAGCTTTAGAACCTGAGGGAAGAAAAAGAAAACAAGCATAGGGGTGAGGTCTAAATCAAACATGAAGCAATCTATATTTTCCATTAAAGCCATTGTGAAATTGGCCATTTTGCAAAGGTCTTGATTGAAAACCATGTGAAAGTTAATGGTTTTGAGTCAGATGATCCTCAGACCTCAAATAAGAAACAAGGAGAAAACAGACCCACAAAAAATGAACTTGGTAAGAAAATGTTAGCACAAAACCCTATGACATAAAAGAAAAATCTTAAGTAGCTTTATAAAATAGTATAAATTGCCTTGTTCTCACAGAGGGAGATTCAACCATTCAGGTTCTTTTTATAATTTCAGCTTTACATTTATTTTTTATAGACACCATATCAGCAGTTTTTACTAATATTTTTTCAATATGCTGAAAGTTTTATTATTGATTCTTTGACATCTGGGGTTTTTTCTGCTTCTTTAGTTTTAATAAAAAGCAATAGAGACGTGTACTAAAGACTTCATTTTTTTACATGGCTGATTTGAAAGCTTATTAGCACTTTCATATCTTTAAAAAAACCCAATGCCTTTTGTATTCTCATTTCTGGATTCTTTTGTAGACAGTTTAATTAAATTTGTTAATAAGATGCCTGAAAAATAAAGGAAAAGAGAAAAAAAGTGTTTAATCATTTAGGTTGGGTTTTCAAAGGCAATTAATAGTGCCCATTAAACTAAAGAAGGAATAAGCTGAATAATTTCCTAGGTTTTTGGTTTGGTTTGATTTGGTTTTTTTATGCTGTCCTTAAAATTTTCACACCTCTTGTAATAAGAATAGTCTCGAGAGTGCAAGGAGCAGTCATGATCCAAATCAGCTTCCTCTCTTCTTCTCCCCCAAAGGAAGAGGCAAAAAATTATCAAGATGCTGAAAAACGAGAGTTCACAGTTTAAAAGGCTGCTGACAATCTTTTATGGCACTCTGTTTCAGAAGCTATGATTTCAAGAGTAAGCAAAGTGGGCCATAAATGCTACTGATAGCCGAAAATTAGGAGATGAAGCACACTTCAGGATGTTTAAGTATGGCAGGTATGATTACAGCAATCAAAACGCTATTCCATTTTGTTACAGTTCATTTTGAACGACAAGGTTAAAAAAAAAAAAAGCTATATGATCCTAAATTGTGCAGTACATATAAATGTTAGAAAAAGTCTTGACAGAAGTCTATACTGGTAGTTCATCCTAAAGGTAACATGGTATTTATCTTGTTTTGTACTTTCAACTGAAAATATTCCTGTTGCTTCTTCTTTAGAAGAATCACTCTTATCTGATGGTCTGAAATAGTCCTTTGTCACTTTGATATTGTGGACTGTCTCACAAAATATCTGCAAAAAAAAAAAAAAAAGCTTAATCCTTAATTATAGCACTGTGTTGTTTACAAGGATGCTTGCATATGTAATTCACTGGCCTGTGATACTTGGTGTATCTTATCACAGATGACCAGTAAAACAGCATAGGAACTTTTGTCATAAGACCTGTATTTGGTCTCATGACCACGAATATAGCCTCTGTTGCTCCAGAGAGTGAACATTACCTAGACACTTATACGTACTATATAAACAGCAGTTTTTCCTCTTCTGTGCAGCTATATTCAACCCCTTGGGGTGTCTCCTCTTCCCCCATGGACTTACCATGCAGACTCAAAGCAGATGGTTGTGCTCTTGGTCCTTGCTCAGCAATTGCTCCACAGTCTGGGGCTGTGGCTCATACGAAGAGCTGCAGGATGAAGCAGGCAGTAAAGACTATCACCTCTTTTTTCTCCTATGAAAACTTTCTCCTTGCTAAAAGGTGCAACAGCTCCAAGGATCATTGCATAAACCTCACTACAAAGCGCAAAACAACTCCATAAATACACAGTGATACAAACATTAAAAACTCAAATAAAGTAATCCACAACAAGATCTCCTCTTTCAACAGAGGGCAAGAGAGCAAACAAGAGATGACAAATATTAGGTCATTCTCATCTTAAGCCAACATAACTCTGTGCTGCCACCAAATGTGAATCTTCCCTTCCTTCTGTCAGCTGAATCAGCAAGCTCATCCTTATTCATCACAGAGCTGCACTACCACTAATGGACAAAGGAACGGTTCAACAACATTTAAATGTTATGTATTAAAGGTACTAGAAAACAAACAAACACCGACAAAGAAAAAACACCTTGTATTAATAATAGTACTTAATACAGATTAAAAATGCAAATAAACCTAAAAACTTCACGTGTTTTCAATCCTAATAATTATGGACAAGTTGAGCATGAATGTCCACATGCCTCGTTCACTATCCTGTAAGTTGAAAGGATACAGAACTAAAATAAAGTCTTACAGGAAATCATTAGGATGAAAACTACAGACCCAGAAGATGTAATGAAAAAATATGAGTTAAATGAAAAATGTCCTGTGTGGTTAGGAAGCAACTAAACGTCACTCTCAACTTCTTCCAGGAATTGAAGGTAAATCAGCACAGGCGTTTGAAGCTCTCAACTGAAGATCTGTACTCCAAGCACAAAAGTTAATTGGTAGCTAGCTTCTTTGCTATAGATTTAAAGATCTTAAGACTCAAAGGAGTCAGCATGATCGACAGACTTGACCTTCCATAAAACAGAGGCCTGAAAATGTCATGCAGTAATTCTTACATCAAATTTAAAAACCTTTTAGGGTGAAGTAGAATACATATTCAAATAAGGAAACCAGACCCAGCTTTCAAGAGTTAAAGAGATGGAGAGTTCATTGCCAGACTTTTAAAAATTGACCTGCCTACCCTTATTACTAAGAAGATTTGCCTGATATTGAGTTTCAATAGCTCTTTCTTCAACCGCTGCTACTCACCCGCAGCTTTTTATTATACTCCATGCAGTAAAAAAATAAAGCATATTTTCAAAAGTGAAATAAATAATGAGATTGAATTAAACTTCACAAAAAAAGAGATACTCAACAGTGCAGATCATCCAGTTTCTGTGTGCTTCTTATTGCTACTGTCTGGGAGAATCAGTGGTAAATATTTACATTAAAATATTAATTAAGCACTGAGTGCATTAGTAATTTCTTTAATCATTTTTCATACAGTAACCATCGTTGCTATTCTTTGTGTTCTCTGCTGAGGCAGTTTCAGGAAAATACTATAATTTATTGTTATTGCACAGTACCCACTGGAGTAACAGGAAAAACAGACACTAGGTAAACAAGCAGCCCCACAGATGGACTTGCCAAACACTGCATTACACACTTAAATCACGCATTGAAACTGTATTTAGAATAAAACTGCATTCTAACATCTTTGCCCTTATAGGGGACCTACAAAGTTTCCAGCAGCTGCCCTGGAGTCACTCAGCTAGTGTCTAAAGTGGTTGGTTGGTTGGTTTTGATTTTTGATTGAGTTTTCCCTTGCTGGCCGTTCCTGGTATGCTGGGCTGCCCTGTTCCCTACTAGGCTGTGCCCAGGTCCTCTCTTGCAACAATTGTGTAATGTTTTCAACAGCAGACAAGGAATTAAAATCTCGCCCTTGTGTCATCATAAATCAGGATTTGCTGATGCGAAAATTTAGGAGCTTACATTTTCAAAAGCTTGTGTTTATTCATAGAACTAAGTAAAAATGCAAAGGAAAAAGAGAAAAACAGTAGGGGTTCTTTAAAGTTCAAGAAAGCACTCCCACACAGCAAACTATTTACCAAGCAAATAAAATAATTGCAGTAATTTCCACAATAACAATAATAATGTTTGCCAACTAAGTGGAAATTTGCTTATGGTAATACCATGAGCAAATATCAACCCAGCCCCTTACTCCCATCCTTTCCAAAGAACGAAAATAATTTTACAGTCATATATGATCACATTACAGACAGATAAGTCTCTGCAGTCTTTTTCTGATTAAAATGCACCCAGCTGCTGATATGTTTTGCAAAGCACAGAGACCAAATGCCTGCATCTACAAATACTAAAATGCAAACTTGTCCACATGCAGCTCAGAAACACGTTCTTATGGGGTTTTTTCCTCATTTTTTGAAAGAAAATGTCTAATTTTTCTATCATAATAGCAAAATAACAAGATGTAAATTACCTACAAACACCGAAGTGAAATATTTTCAGGAAGAAATCTCTATCCATTCGCAATATTATATAATACTCGAGTAGATGGAAGAAGGGAGAAGGAAAGTGAGAGGGCAAGTATACCGTCACTAAAAATAATAATTAAAAAAAGTCAGAGAATACATTATCTTCTATTATCCAAAGCATAAAGCCAGTAAAACAATTTCCTTTTGTAACAACAACAACAAAAGCCATGAGTGATGTCTTCGTCCCCTACATATTTATACATACAAATAGAGACATGCACACATGGATAGAAATACTTTTTGTTAGTTTGCATTTTCTCCTGTCAGAACAAATAGAGATACTGCATGAATTTCTCTGGAGAAGATGGGGTTTCCCTGAGAGAGTGCTCAGACAGAGACAGCACTGCCATGGAATCCCATATCCACCATGTGTGATACTGTCAGCCTGGTTTTTATTGCACATTTTTTTTGTTTGTGGTTTGGTGGTTTCTACTATAGAGTCTTATTGCAACCTATGAAAGTGAGTGAAGCTTTTTGATTAACATTACAGTTCACACAACTTAGTATTTAGTTTGAAAGGAAATATAGCTGTCAAAAGCACACCAGGTGTGCTTTTCAAGTATATTTACTTATTCAAAAATAATTATTTACATTTAACGTATGCTTTATCAAATTATCTACAGTGAACAGGAATATTTGGTAAATTCAGGCTATTTATGTCAGGTCTCCAACATAAATATAGTTCCTGAGCTAAGTACCCTCCAGCAGTCACAAGACATGACTTATCTTTACATCACTATAAACCGGTAACTAGCAAAATACACTACCTTAAGATCCATTTTTTTTCAGTTAAACTAAACCACTCTTGAAGAAGTTTGAAGTTAATATAAACAAAAAGTGTTCAAGCTGAAAACAAACAATATTCATATGAACTTAAACATACTTTTTGACAATGAAATATTGCCCCCAAATATTAGCACATTTCTTCAAATATCTTTCCAGTACAGCTGCACATTTTTTTTTCGCTGAAAAGGCTGCTAAGAGGCAGAGACACAGCAGTGTGTTAGAAAGATGAATTTACCAATACCACATTTAAGGAAAATATTTTCACAAAGAAGCTTTAACAGAAATAGGAGTAACACTTGAGGAATTCTATTATCCTCTCCGAAAATTTAAAGTTGAGAGAAAACACATTTTCCTCTGAAAAAAAGCAAAGCAAATGGAAAGCCTATTCATGGAAAATTCATAATCAACCCTATTTAATAGAAATATAAACCTAGGAGACATTAAATCACTGATGTAGAGCTGCAGACATTGTACCCAGAACATCTCATTAAGACCTAACGACCCAACTCTCTGAGTATTTTCAGCATCATTCCTAGAACGACAGTAAAAATACCACAGAAGTCTTGGCACCTGGATTGCGAGGCCATATTTCAAGACTACTGAAAAATTGTTGAATGAATGTAGCAACTGCTGAGGGGAAAGTGAGTCCCTCGGTGCAGAACACCAGCTTGCCCTGATGCCATCAAATCCCACCTCGTGGACCTGCCCATGATGGCACATCGCTACACCAGCCCTAAGTTCCCATAACCCACGTCCTTCAGAAAGAGCGAGTGTGTCCTGATCCACGCGTCCTGACCCGTGTGTGCTGATCCCACTGGAGCGGCGTACATCTGGAACCACGGCGCCCTGGCAGAAATACTGTCTCCTTCATAGAAATAACCCAGAGATAACACCTTCCTTCTGCACCGCTCCCTGGGTGCCATCAACAGCTCTGGCCTCACACTTTGCTATATCTTCCATGGCTTTTCTCTTCCCGCTTTCCCTTCCCTTTCTTTGACCTACTTGCAAGCTGTTTCTAGAATATACATTTTACAGTATGATCAATAGTATTTTTCCTTCTTCATGTGCTCCCTTCATCAGTGCTTCCCAGTACAGTTTTCTTACATGTATAACTACATTGCTGACTGTTTTCCTCTAACAAAGCTACCTTACCATAACTCAGTTTGTGTGAGATGTCTGTCTACCTAGAGCTGTCTCTCTAACTAGAGCTGTCTCTCTAAGCCTGGCAAGTATTTTATCTCCCTGATTATTTTCTCAATCCATACAGGAAATATCAGGAGGCAGAGAAATCCTTTTCCCTAAAACATTGAACTTGGCCCCTTCAATATTCTGTCGGTCAACAAAGCAGCGATCAGAAAAATATTTTAATTTCTCTCTTAACTTGCCCTTTCCCTCCTCCACGTGAAAGCATGCAGTCCGCAGCACGCTTGCTACTTTTCAGACTTTCTCTATAAAGCCAAAAACCGTAAGGTTCAGCATAAATCTAGATCCACTGAGAAACCAAGGCTAAAATTCTCTAAGACAGTTACCTGTGCTGCCAACTCTACTGCTGGGCTCAGACAAAGCCGTTTTCTCTTCCCGCTATTGCTTTTGAGGTCTCCCCCTGGTTTTCTTCTCCTCCGGCGGTTGCTCTCACAGGATATCAGGTACTTCTCTTCATACTTCTAGTCCCTGTTCAAAGAGAGAGTTTTCTGATTTTCTGTGCCAGGCATAAAGGAAAACATCAACATTTCAGCCATGATAAGGAATAGAAGAGTAGCTAGGTTGTGCAGCATTTTGGATATAACCCCCCAAATCTTCTGTCATTATACCCTTTACCATTTCTAGCAGATTTCTGACCACTTTCACCCCAACTCACCTGTCAGGCAGGAAAGTCTACATTTCGAACACATTTTAATTGAAAGCAACACACACAGAAGAAAGAGGTGGAGGAGAAATGTTTCAAAAGACTGTTTTCCTTCCTTTCCTCATTGGAAAGCAGGAGCAGTGTGGGTGCACCTTTGCAAAGCAATCTGCATTTTAGAAATTCCCGTGTTTATTTTCTCCTGCAGGATACCAAGAGCTCAGCGGGGAGCACATTAACTCCTGTAGTATCTGTGCAAGTAGCATTTGCTGAAAAGCTCTCTGGCTTTTTGAATTTCAGTCTTTTGGGAGGAGCCCTGCTAAAAGTTAACTTTACCTCTATCATAAAGTTTCCCTTAGATGCAGAGCATGGATAGTAAGCAGTTTTTCATCTTATGCTTTAGGAATTTCTACAGGTTTAGCAGTTTTAAAAGAGCTGTTCTTTCATTTTTTTTTTCAGCTGTGAAAATTTCTTTGAGTCTCCTGAATATGAACCATTTGACCTACTCGCCTCAATAATTTAATGGAGTAAGCCCTCAAATATGAAATAAACAGACATTTAGATGAAGTGTCAACAGTGTGTAGGCAACAAGCTGACATAAATCCTAAGGAATTTAGCTTTTTGAAAAACTTAATTCCTTCTTTATTTCAATTTTCTTCCAAGGCACTCTAAAAGATCTCTTTTGAACCTTTTCACAGCTTTATATGGCTCTTTAAGCTAGGTCAGCAGAATGAGCTTTTGCTTATAGGCATAGCAATGAAATTATAAGCAAACATATGTAAAAACACAGTGTAAGAACATTTCCTAAAATGGACTTTTCAGAAAATCAATACTTTTCGCTGAAGTAGATCGTCCAGAATCATCAGTGAAAGAATGTTACTAAAATAATGTTTGAAAAAGAATAAAACCTAATCATCAACACTGAAAGCAATTATATTCATTACAAACCCATAAGACCTCTTGAAACGTCATGGCATTTCACAAACATCTATGAATATCCATGGAGTCTGTTTTGAATCTCAGCTCTGTCTTTATGCAGTTCCATCTTTGTCTACTCAAAAAAAAAAAAAAAAAATTCTCAGAAATTATGGGGATTTTTGTTTTACCTAGACAATGAGTGGTGCTGTAGGTGTTTGATTATCCTAAAAACATCCTCAAAGTTGTGTAACCACTGGGAGCTGCTGCAGGTTTTCACAACTGTAGATCTGGAAGTTGCTGTGGTTTGACTGTTTCTGTGCATATAACTGCATAGCAAACACCCAGTCTTCCACATTATCTCAGCTGGAGGTGGAAACACTGATGAATCAACATTTTCTTAATTAACTTTATTTTAAGCCTGGTATTACACTGATCCTTGAGGAAGGGAAATTTTTTCACTGGCTCCAGCAGCAGCAGAATGAGAGTACCTAATGGTGTTTTTAATGAAGTCGAGAGATACTGACTGCAATTTTTCAAGTAAGGAATTTAGGTCTCCCTTTAAAAACAAGTATTACAGATTAGTATTTTTTTTTTCTGAGACATACAGCTTTTTACAATAAAATTTAATGAAATAGGCTCTAAGGTATTTCCTGTAATATATTTCAGTAAAAGAAAATATAAGCCGGTAAACTTGCTCGTGCAAGCATTTGGGATTTAAGGAATTACTTAAACACTGAATGCTTGAAATTATTAACCTTCTTGGAGAATTAAAATGTACCACTATGTGATGAATCAAAAGCAGCAGTCATTTCAAGTTTGAAGGATTGATGCTATACATGCAGCTGAAACA
This sequence comes from Caloenas nicobarica, assembly GCF_036013445.1. Lineage (NCBI taxonomy): Eukaryota > Metazoa > Chordata > Aves > Columbiformes > Columbidae > Caloenas > Caloenas nicobarica. The sequence continues at coordinate 10,741,395 of NC_088248.1, read as the reverse complement.
TAATTAAAAAAATACCCAATTGTGTTGCATCTACAGAAAATTTGACCAGACTTCTAGACCATTGAAACATGTTTGTAACAGCTTTTATTTGGTAAATTCATACACCAGCTGCCTCTTGGCAACAGCATGGACTTAGGAAGATTATATTTCAGTACTTAGCCTTAAGTAAAGGTAACATCTAGTGAAATTAGTGATTTTTAGGTTTTATTTCTCTGCAATATTCTGCTGTACCAGGGAAATTAAAAGGATCAGTGTGACTAAGTAAAATTTTGCTCATGCATGGCATATTGCATAAAAGCAATAGCAGCAAAAAAATCCCTGGTACCAGATTAGTCTGTGTACAGGTTATCTGCATATGTCAGGTATTTAACTGTAAATTTTATAATAGGAAAGGCTTAGAAAATTTATAATATTTCTCTCTAAGACTGGTCACAGGAAAGTTCTCTGTTTAAAGCAGGTAGAGCACTGATATAATGAGATTAAATATAACATAGAGGGGATAAAAGAATTACCATATATTTAAAAATACCCACAAAATGCAAAAAGCAGAAATGAGAACAGTAAGAGGTACTTTTCCAATCTGCTGAAGTGTCGTACTGCTTAAGGTAGCCTCTACTGGTGCCTTTTTGTGCAACACGTTTGGTGCATCCCCATCAGTTCATTTTCCATTGGCATCGTGCTTATCTTATTAGTACCAATCTGCCATTGTCAGTTAGGAACTCGGGAGATCTTCAGGTTCTCTTGGAGTGGTCACTTGGCCATCAGACAGTATCAAAACATCATTACCATACCATTTATCAGATCTTTTTAGCTTACTAATTTCTTCAGCTGCTGAGTCTTCTAGACGTTTATGAATATAATGTTCGTTATATTGCTAATGATATCATAAGGCACCTATGTACTGTCCACACAATTAATTATAAGACCACATGCAGATAACATTTTTACTCTCTGCATGGAGTTCAATAGGAGCACCTATATAAATGATTATTAAAGAATGTGTTAAAAATTTTTTAACTGCTCACTGACTCTATTCAGACAACAGTGCATTTGCAGCTTCTTAGTAACTGAATTATAAGTTAACTTTTAACATAAACTTCAGATCTACTTCAGAAACAACAGGCCTAATTGGGAAACCTAGCTGAGCAAGCTCTTAAAAAATCTTATGAATTTATATATTTTATTTTTATTTTATATTGTAAAATTAAGATAAAGGAATAGCTATGCTAATTTTTCAGGGTTACCCAAACAGTTTGGCAGAAGCAGATCAAAACTGCACAGCTTTCATCACGGTTAATGTGGAGAAAATACTTTAAAATTACATTAACATTTTTTAATATTTTCATAAATATCTTTGTACAATTTCTTTTCTATTTTGCCTCTCAATGAAAGATCTTTCTGAGTGACTAATTTAACAATATTTCAACCCCTTCTACTGAACACCAGATAGATGTATCTGAACAGCAGAAAACCTGGGCATCACTTAGAGTTCCATGAGTGTCTCTCTGTCCCTGATGCTCTATTAGGGTCTGTGATAAATTACTCTCTGGCATCAGCCCTGGGTTCCCACGGCTGCTGTGCCCTGTCTCTGAGAGCGTGCTGTAATGTTTGCTTCAAAGGATGCAGGCATAGGGCTTAGTGAAGAAAGTTTCTTCATCCCACCAATGCCACTGTCATTATTTTTCTCTGCTAACAGCAGGGAGAGCTGCCACTATAAAGCTCCCGTGATTACAGTCACTTTGTAAAATGGCAATTTCCTTATCAAGAAGTCACTCCCTCTTTATATAACCTCTTTATTATCTCTGAGGAACAAAACTGTGCTCTGGAAGGATTGCCCAAACACGTTAGGGGACCGTTGTGAAAGAAACCTACACATTACTTTTGATTCATCTAATTTGCAAGCTGTAACCAATACTGTACTCTTTTGAAACAGATCATTTTAAAAAAACAACAACAAAAAAACCCCCAAAAAACCCCCAAAAAACAAACCAACAAACAAAAAAACGCAAAAAAACCCCACAAAAAAACCAAAAACAAAAAGCCCAAAACAAAACAAAAAAAAAATAAAAAACCCAAACAAAACCAAAAAGACCCCACACAAACAAAACACAACAAAAACAAAACCCTACATACAAAAAAAACCCCAAAAAACAACCAAAACCAACAACAAACACCACTAAGAACAAACAAAAAAACCCACCTCAGAAGGAAGAAAAGCTTTCAGCTGATCTCTGTATCTCTCACCTGTATGCTGAGACTTCTCTACAAGCTTTAGTGTGAAAACATAAGGAGACAGACTTGAAGAATAATGTTTTTTTAAGGAGAAGGGCTTCATAGAAGGTCCAAATGTGACAGAAAAATCCAAAGTACATATTAAAACACAAGCCTGTTACATGAAGGGTGTACATTGATTCTCCCTTTTTAGTTTGTTTTCTTCCTGTTTCACTTACGTCCATTAAATAATTTATTTCCTGAACAATTCCTCTTTCTCACTTGGCACTTTTGATCCTGTAAGGCAACCTCTTTGTTTATTTTAGCCTGCTTTTACCTGTCTGGCTTCTCACTCCCCTATCTCTCTTCCCTTTCACATCACATCCAGAAATGGACGTTGCAAGAGTAAGAGTGAAACACCTGCAGACTTGCACCCAGTGCCATCTCTGGTTCCTGCCTGGCAGACATTTAAAGCATGTTTTACTTCTTAGCAATAATTGGATTCAGGTGAGTGCACCTTGCCCATTGCCATTACTGAGATTCCTCATGGTCTATAGTTACCTAAAAGTAATTTTTTTTCATTAGCTCAAAAGACAACTGCTACCTCCTTGGGGTTAGGAAGCAACTTTTCTTATCAGTAAATTATTCTAAATTGTCTCCTGTAAGCATAATTTAAACAGAATGGTCACCATCATGTTAACCACAGATCAGCTGATCAAATACTAGAATGAAGAAATTTCATCCTGTCTTTTCTTTATTTCATTTTTATTCTGATAAAACGTACAACGCAGTGGATGATATATGTAGGCTTATACCAAATCTATAACTGAGTATACCAAAACTGTAATTTTCCTTGAGGAATGTGACAAAACCACAAACTAACCCGCTGCTGCAAATAGGCCTGGCATGATACCACGGATGCACGATAGAGCTATTACCTTGGTGTGTGGTCTTGGAAACTTTTCAGTGGTGGAATAGAGTAAGGGTGCTGGACTTCCAGTATGAGATAGACAGGAAGATTTGACTGTTAGTTCACAGAGCAGTGTGCTGTCATCCCAAACAGCTTCTTTTCACCTCTGCCTTCTTTTTCTAAAGACTTTTTTTTTTCTATTTACTTCCTTGACACTGTTTCTGAACTTTTCTGCCTTTAACCCTTTTCCTTCAAGAGGGATAGCTTGATTCTAACAGATATTCCTATTTCAAACTTTGCGATGTAAATACCGTGACCTTCTTACGCTGTTTTGTTACCTTGATCTCTGATGACACTTGCAAAACAACTCTAATGAGAGAATAATGACAAAGTAAAGTTAATTTTTAATAAGTCGCTTGAAGACTTCCCTGGTAATCACAGCAGAACAGGACACACCTCATGACACTAATTACACTATTATCCTCCAGTCATTTACAAATTTGCACAGGCTTCAGCCCTCCAAAACGCATTAAAGATCCTGTGAGAAACACCTTTCAGCAGACATGGTTCCGTCGGCCCCGTCATTCCCCGAGGCAGCGGACACGGAGATGCAGAGCAGCCACATGCTGCCGCAGGTGCTGTTGCAGCCTTTAAAGCAAGCAGCTGGAAGAGCAATTCAGTCTGAGAGCTTATTTATAGTTTGAAACACAAAGCCACAAAGGACATTCAAATCCTGTCTGAATCTAGTTCTCCGCTGCTACTCTTTTTAGGGCTGTGTTGCCTTATTCTCATATTTTTGTGAAGGAGAGATAGAGAATGAGGACAATATATGTGTATGTTTATTGCTGAAATACAGGTGCAGGTGGCCAGAGACAATTCAGGGCTTCCCTTCTCTGCAGTGTATTTTCTGAGGGAGGAGGACACAGTCCATCTTGTCTTGCATTACTTGACATCTCACGGATTTTACTGAGAAGCCTCATCAACACATGATTTCAGAGGTGACACAACTCACTACCAGTGTGTTGACAGCACCAGGTGATAATCAGGATCTGGCATGCCAGAATATGTCAGTGACAGCTTTCCCAAATCTCTCTGCTTCAGTCCAGGGAGATAGAGTTTTAATGTGCATCCACGAAGTACTATGCTACATAGTGAGGTATCTCCTCTAGTATAGGTCTCAAAAACTGTGTATTTGTGTTAGCAGAGCTTTAGATCCAATTTAATTGGTCCCGACTTTTATGAAATCTACCTAGCTCAAGCTGAATCCGTTGTACTAAATCTGTCTCTAAGGCCATTCCTTTCTCTATTGGATGAAGAGGGGAAGAATTACGAGTTATAAATGTAGGATCCACAATAATATGAAAACAAATCTATTGCTGAGGTTATAATGTTGCCTGTACCTAAGGACGTGGGTTTTGTATGCATGTGACAACTCAGGGAGGGCAACAGTGAACATCAGAGTAAAGGGTGATTTAAACTTCCCTGCTAAAAATTTGCTGATGCTGGAGTGAAAAAAGGCTGGTGGAAGAAATACTTAATGCCTAAACAGGTGTTCTCAGAATAGCATGTTCTGAAGTACATGAGGAAAACTCATGTCCTGTATTGGACAGGACTGGGCTCTATTTTAGAGACAGTTGTATCTGAGGTAATAAAGAAAAAAAGGCACCCTAGATTGGTAGTCTGGCATTACACATGAGAAAAGAGGTTTTGCATGAAGCTGAGAAAATAAGGATGGAAATTAAATACACAAAGACAATATTTTTTTAGCAGGGAGCATTGAGTAATAATGCATATTTTACAAGCGCACATCATTATTTGTTTCTTAACTTTCACTGGGCTCTGTTGCCCATAGTTAGCTATAACTATAAACAAAACCCATGAGGAGGAAAAAATATAAAGAGAAAGAAATATAAATTAGAATTTCGTTCCCCAAATCACACACCTTCAATCAGAAGGGAGGACTTTAGTGTATCTGCACACTGCTAATAGCAAGCTCTTTTGCTGTCTGATCTAGTGACAGGGCAACTGGAAAGCACAAATGGTTCATGTCCCTCAAACGAGACATCCCTGCCTCGTACAGCAGGAATAGTACAAGGAAGCAACCTGGAAATCATACACCAAGATCACCTTCCATTCAGCAGCTATTTTCATGCTATATGAATGAGGGCTCCTGGCTATCTAGGTGCAAAAAAAAAACCCCAAACACCCCAACCCTCTTCCTGACCAAACATGGACTATAATTTAGTTCAAATATTCCTATTCTCTGTATAGCAATATGTCATTCCTTATTACATCAGGGATTTGGGCCAACACATACTTCAGGGCTTTGCCTGCAGTAACAGGTAATACACAGACCCAGCTCTTGGCCAAATCTTCCACATTGAACAAATTTGACAGGGGAACCACTGATGCAGAATGAATGCAAATCAGGATGCCAGTTTATTTTCCAGTCAGTTCTGCACATAACTAGAATCTAATCCAGTTATGGTAAATATTCAAAATCTTGATGTAAGGGTGAAACATATGTAAATTACCATTGTGATTTTTTTAAAAAAATAAACTAGAATCCAGCAAATCCATATTATTTCATTATTCCCTGCATCAGAGAAGAAAATTCTGTTGCTATGAGCAAATTAAAAATAATAATACTAGCAACGCATATTTTACAAACGCATTCTGTTTCTTAAAAAATAAGGTCCCTGGATGCTAAAGAAGCTGATAAATCATTTCACAGGCTATATGCAAAGTACATCAGCACAAAGTAGATTATTTGCTCACATTTAAAAAAATGAAACTGTGCCACCTCAAATCTGAGTACATCGCTGTTGGTGTGTTCTACACTTTTAATGAAATTTTAGAAGCAATCATTGATGACTATGCAGAAGTCATGTCTGCTGCCAGAGCTGTCAGTTTACATAAACGCCTAGTGGGGAAACCAATATTAATGACTTAAGCTCCTCCGTACCCTGGAGCTACGCTTGGTTGTGAAAGAAGGATAAGCAGGAACGCCAGGCTCTCTGCCCTGCTCCTGCACCAGCCTGTGAAGCATCTTTAAGAAGAGTGCCATAAACAGACAGGAGTGCATGCCTGCCTTTTCTGTCAAGGTTTTTAAAAGCAAACTTGTTGACCAGTGAATGAAAGCTAAATGGCTGTCTAGCCAAAATTACACTATGCTGCTGAAGGCATTTTTATTGGAGGAAGTGCTGAGAGTTCACTTTTCTTTTTTAAATGCCCTTGCATGTTGGGTCAAGTGGCAACACAGTTTATGCATTGAAATGGAAATACAGAACATGTACTAAAAAAAACCCCAACAATATTAAGAACCATGTTTGGTTTTGTGTATTATTTACTCTAAGTTAGCCAAAAAATTATGCAGCTACAGGAGATGACCAAAAGCAGAAGTTTGCTCTCAGGGAATTTAATAGAAGCAGTACAAAATATTTCATGCTGACATAAATGAGTAGCCATTTGGTAGAAGACAAAAAAGCCAAGGTCGTTTAACTGAAATACAGGAATTTAAAATCCTCTCAAATATTAGTTGTTTTGTTTTGTTTTCATTTAATGGCACTTTATCGGCAACTCAATATTTTATCAGAGAAAATGAGGTGATGTCTAGAATTCTAAATGTTTCTGAAAGCATAGTGAGAACAATAACAGTGTAGCTCCTGAGCTACCCTTGCAGGAAAAAAAAATCCTCTTTTCCTGTGTAACCTGGTTACACAGAAACCAAAAACAGAATTGTGAAACTCTCACTAACATATGCACCTACAGAGCTACCACTTCTGTCTGATGTGTTTTTCTGCATTGCCCTCACTTCAGTCTTACTCAGTTCTTGTCCAAACCCCGCAGAAGCCAAAAGAAAGATTCTCAATAGTTCTACTGCCCCCACTCAGGTTCCTAGCATTATAATTTGATTTAGGATCCTACACTGTACAGTATTAAACAATGCAAATGATTAACAGTTAACATTCAGAAACCTGAGAAATTACTCTCATAATTGATATTGTTAAATATGTAGAGCAAATAACAATACTCACCTTTTTTAGCTGTCATGTTTGTCAGAAGCAGAATATACATCATGGCAGCAAGGAGCCTCTTTGTTTTGAGAAGTGGTACTCAAATACAATATTTGTGACCACTGTCTCATGGACTACAGGTAAACCTCCTTGTTTGTATAGCAAACTTCAACTGCTTTCAACAGTCATAAATTGAAAGGTTACAGGGTTTAAACCATTTCCCAGTTATGATATGTCTACCAGGCAGCAACAGCTGGGCAATAAACTTTAGGCATAAATGTTTCTGAAAGCAGTAAGTTCATGGCCAAAGCCATAGCTATGGTAACATCAATTGAAGTCCAAAATGTAATCTAGCTGCGTAGTTCCCTTTAACACAAAACAATATCTTACATTGCCAGGTACTTACCAGCAGCCTCCAGGTTAAATAAGACAGGTTAAGGTCAGGTGGAATGGCTCTGAAAGGATTTGTCAAGTCAGCCTGAGATTTGTGGCCTCCTCTGAGCCTTCAGCATTCCCTGATTTCATCCCCATTCTAGTGAACGTTCTCAATATCACTTTAGACTGGATATTGAAATCACTTAGCAGCAATAAAAAAGAGGAGTGCTGCAGAATTGAATCCCATTTTCCTCAGCACACATCTCTAAACTATTACCAGTGTGAAATGAAATCTAATGTCTCCCTTAGCAATCCCATCTTCTTTGTCCTTTTGTTTTTCTAGGAGTGTTACGACACACTAAATCCATTTGGACACGCAATAGTACCTGGGTTGTACTACAGACTTCAAGAAGAGATTTCCAAATTTATGTAGCCACTGCATCAGGTTACTTTCCAGCCATCACGCGCTCACATAAATATCCATTAGTAAAGGTAGAAAGAGACAATGCAAACACCTTTGATAAAAGACAAACTTACACAAAATGATTAGAAATGAGAGAATGGTGAAGTTGCCTTAGTAAAACAATTTTATCTTATCTAATCTTCAGAGCACTCATACTAGTCTGACTTTATGGGAAGAAAGACAAAACCCTTTCCTATTAATTCACAAGTTTAATTTTGATTATTGTTATTATTTCATACAATATTAAAACAAAGTAAGCTTCTGTTAGGCTGTCTATATAAGCCCAACCCGCCCTCTCCCTTTCCATTGCTAGAAGTTTATGTTCTCTTTCTCCATTGGATTCTTAATTACTGAAATTTGATTTACAGATGAAATGGCAATAATGAAGCTATGGTTACCTGTGACCTACTTCCTTTTCTTTTCCTTATGTCAAGTCACCTGGTGATAGGAAAATGGAAAATGTGACTCTGCAGTTTCATCTCATGCCCTTTTTAGAAGCATGAGCTCTACAAAAGTATGAACACTGTACAGAAGATGCGACCAGTTGAAATCCAAATGCCTTGACCTTCATGGGGAAAACAGGGCAACTACTGAGGGCCTGTGCTATCTGAGATGCATCTTCACAGTACTGCTAAATGCCTCCTGATTTTCATAGTCTTGTCTTTCTGTTGTTCATGACATCCCCTCTTTCTCTCCAACGTCATCCTCTATTCCATAGCACTGGAATTTTTTCTGAAATAATGTACAAGGCAAGTGACTGACCTACAGAGCCGACTAAGTAAATGATGAATTTGCAGGGCAAGCAAGGATGTAACATGCCTCGGGAAGGAATTTTGGGGGAGGATTACTGTGTTGTCAATTATTAAGAACAGATGTAGCCTATAGAGCTTGGGAGGAAAGCTCATCTGCTTGCTCTTGGCCAAGTTTAGATGATGGCTAGTCAATAAAATGCGATGCCTGAGAGACTGTGAAACTAAACCCTCTGGAAACATGTCCAAAGAATAAACCAAGTGTAAGGCAGTACTGTACTAATAAATCATCTGAGCCTCTTAACAGTAACAGAGTCAGATATGCGTATAATGATTCTGTTTAAAACATCTGAGGAGCTTGTCAAAGCTATTCTATCAAAACAATATAGATAATTACTTGTAGTAAATAAAATAGATTGTCAGCTTCTAGTTTTCCTGAAATTGAATAAATGCTATTACTTTTTGTATTAATGAAGACAGCAGTCTCTTTAGATAGACACATGTTATAGTGTCTTCTTGGATAGCACTTTTAAGTTCTCACTATTATTTTTGGAGTGCACTGGGTTCCAAAAATGTCACAAAGACAGAATCTGGCATGGTGAGTCCTTGACGCAGCTTATCAGAATTAGAGACTGGCTGACTATAAAGTAAAAACTGCTAAATAAAACTAAAACAGTGTAGGAAGGGAAGTTTGCTAAATATCTCCACAGGTAATCTTGAGCATTTGATAGGAATGGTACATAAAATATAGACGTACACAAAATGAACAAAATGCAAGCCATAGTTGAATGCTATTTGAAATATATATCTGTTCTACAGAACAAAGATTGAATGTATTGCCTATTACAACGTGATTAATTGTATCATGGTGGGATTAGAATGTAGGTTTTCTCCATATGACTTCCAAATAAAACATGTCAATCAATACCAGACCAGAATAAGAAGCTATTGCTTGCATTAAATAACATCTTATAGTGTCAAGTAAGATAACATTTAGCATGAATGAAACGATTACAATTGTCCTTTCACTCATGTTCCAATTTTAGCAGAAATCTATTCGACATTATACTTTCAACTTTTTTCTTTTTTTTTAATCTGTAAAATTTAATTGCTACTGAAATGAAAGCACTCAACCCAGTTGCGGAAAAAGTAGTAGTCAGGAGTAAAGCTATACCCACAAGGAGAACTCCTAGCTAAAAACCTGCAGAAGTAACAGCCTACACCACATACAACCTCTTGTAGAGTCACCTACCTCGGCCATGGGAGCCCTTTTTCTGCTCATTTTTCAGCCTGGACTTCACCTTTTGTTCTCCATATCCCAGGTGACAAGGGAGTTTCTCTCTTTTCTGAAATGGCTTCCTTTTTTCCTTTATTTTCTTTCTGCAAACAAGAAAATCAAGGAAATGAAAACAAGTGCCAACTACACATGAAAAAGAGCTCTTGTTTTCTAGCCCCAACATAGATTGCAGGCTATAAAGTAAATGTTTGTTCTTACTTTTCCCTGATTAGATTTAAATTACTAGTATTAATAACCACTGTAATTTGCAGTTAGTTCCCTGGAAGGAAATTTCACACAAAAGTTGTTCATCTTTCTTCAGTTCTTCTGTTTCCATAGACACTGGAAACAGAGCAATAAAAGCTCTCAGGATTCCTTGGGTGATGAACAGATGGGTGGAAGGTCAGGTAGAAGAGTGCCTTTTTAAAGCGCAGGTGTAGAGTTCCTACCTACACCAGTTTCCTCCCTTCTCCTGGGCCATATTTCCAGGAGATGGATGTTCTAGCTTAATGTTTTGTTTTGTTTTCTTTTTCTTTCCTCCCCCTTTTATTCACACATCTATACCTGGATGAAAAACTCGTGTCACCATCTGTATGATCAGTAATACTCCCACTGCAAACAGGAGTGGAAAGCTCTTTAAAAGGAAAAATACTGTTTTACCAGGTACAAAAGGTTACCCCAGCACTAAAAGCAACAGTTATTGATGCTTCCTCCAGCTGAGGTTCTTGCTATTGGTGTCTTTAAGTCAAGGTATATGGTAGACAACCATTTTATATCATTTACAAGTTTTGCTAGTTATAACAGCATCCTAATGTCAAAATTAAATTTTATTCCACAACACACTGCCTGTTAAAAGTACCTTTTACAAATAAATGTAAAGCAAGTCTATTAGCATGTTTATTAGACCATAATAAAGGATGATCATGATTTGTCTCCTGATTATGCTTTTCCACTATCATATTGTGGCAGTATAATTCCTTTTTCAACCACAAACAATGTTCATGGCATACACATAATGCAATAAAATTGACATGGATAAGAGCAGTGGGTCTTATTCTGTGTGATTGAATCAGAAGACAACGCAACTGCAGAGAATTTGTAATTCAGTGAGACTCTTTTAAAAGACTTTGAAAGATCCTATTGCTGCAGGTAAATTATAAACCAAGCAACAATAAACTACACAATTACAGAATACATTTTCTATAAATGACAAGTGAGCTTGTCTTTACAGATTAAGCAAGATATCTCTGCCAATGGTTACGCAGGTCAGTCTCAATTGCAATTTAGTACCTGTGTCTTTTCTTGCAATTAATCTGACAAAGCAAAAAAAGCATCATGTCATGGATTAATGATAATATTGGGTGGGTCACCATTAGCCAGCTGCTGCTGATACAAATAATAACAAAAGAGACAGGATAGCACAGAAGTACCTACATTACAGAAGAATTTGTGCACCTTAGAAGAAGTTGAGGATCTAAATGCTTATCTCAGAAATCCTCTGAACTCCAGTAGCACAACCAGTTGTACTTCATTTGGTAGCAGAAAGTTATACATGGAAGAGTGTCTAGCTCTGGAGAAGGGTAAAATTATCCTGAATATGAAATCAAGCAACATGAGGCAATTGTCTGAGGAAGGAGGCCATGAAATAGCTTTAATCTTGCAATGTTAAGAACATAATAAGAAAAAATATATAGGTTTGGCTTTTTTCCCCCTCAATTTCCTAAAGAGTTATTCCTTAAATAGCTCTCTAACATTGTAGTTAGAAACTCTGTAGCCTTGATAGTGAGAAAGTTACAATTTCTGTAACAGTCACCCCAACTAGGACTCACCAGACTAACAAAAAGGGAATTTTTATGGACCTAGCCCCGTGTGGTTACAGTCTTGTTATATGAAAGGAATGAAGCTTCAAAGGTTCCAAAGAAGTTCAGCTTATTTTTAAGTGTGATATTTCCTGAATAAAATAAGATCTAAAAGAGCAATCACAACTTAAAAGTTCATGACAAACCAGCATTTAAAAAATAACACTTTAGGCAAACTGTAGCCATTAACCACTTTTATACACATTCAACTAGTCACAGTGTACATTTTATGTCACAATATATTTCCTTATAACAGCAAATTAGCTGAAAATTAGTTAATTATGACTTCATATACACCTACAAAAAAGTTGGGTTTTTTTTGTTCAGGCACTACATGCACAATAATTTTAATTTGGTATAAGCTTGTTTTCTATAACAAATGACATTTGTATGAAACTATTCAAATGGGGAGACCAATCAAGATCTTTGTTTTATTTGCTGTGTTTTTTACTTACCTGACAGGCATTTGCCTGCTTAGGTAAGAAAGAACTGTTGATTTAATTCAGTTATATAAATACTTTTTCTCAGAAAAATGAGATTATTCTATTAAAGATAGAAATGTGGGAAAAAAGCAAAAATGTTAAAATTAAAATGTATTACATACTATTAGAATTTTCTTTATCCTATACATCTAATTACAGTTCAGTATTTTATTCTGTATGCAAATGTTGACAACTTCACTTTTTTGTAATCTGAATAATTTCACATCTATCTGAAGAAGTAGTATCCACATGGGAATTGGATTAAAGCAATGAAGGATGCTTATATAAAATGTTCCCCAAGAAAAGCTGATGTTTTGAATATATTTGGGAGACAGGCATAGCACTGAACCAGATACTTTGGCCACCACATGGTGCAGTCAACAAATACAAGCCAGATGTTTAGCGCTACTTCTGAGACCCTAATATCTATAGGGAATATTGCTATTTATTTGGAAAACATATTATTTAAAAAATCCCCAACACATCAGCAGCATATAGTTTGTTATAGCAAATGCACAATATAAAGTTTTGGAGATCAGATTTCTTTTAAAAGAAAGAGGATTTTAAAAAGCACTCACATAGTTCAGCTTATAAAAGCAGTCTTTGTTGATCTAAAATAAGCTGGGCTGCTGGAGCCCAACTATTTCTGAATAATGGCAGGTCATTATTAAAAAGGGAAGAATGATAACACCAGGCATATTACAATAGAGGCTGTCAGATGTAAGCTGCCAAAGGAGTAATGTATGGGGTCTTGCATGTTCAAGAATAACTCCCACATAATAAGATCAGGAATATGGGGCTGGACTTTTTATGCTCTTATGCTTTTCTGTTATGTGTGAAGACAATAGCTCTGGATTTTTAAACTGCGGACTTATTTTTCAGCAGGCTGAAAATACCTGCAGTTTTAAAAGGTCACTGGAGCTGGTTGCTCATTAGTCTTTAGCTGCCTTTTAAATAGACAAAAGCCAAATCATTGGCATTGTAAATTGGTCTACGATGTCATCAACACATAAAGATAAAAGCTCTGACTCTGAAACAGGCTGGCCACCATCCAGCAGTTACACTATTTCCAGTGACCCTAGAAAAACCATCTTCTTTACACACATACTACCTGCTGCCTTTTCCTTCAGTCTAGAAACTTACTACGATTTGCTATGAACCATTAGCCTAGCCTACCTCACATAAAGACCAGGGTGCAAGGGATGCTCTGAGAATTAGCACTGCCTTTGGTGTGCTGAACAGTGTGCTTTCATGGTCTGAAAAAAACAGTGAAGGTGACATCCAGGATCTCTTCACTTTCTGTTATTTACTCCTGAAATATTGTTCCCATCAGATAAAATAACATTTCAGTTCCAGGCTGAATGAAAGCTTAAAATCGATGATGTGAAGCCAGGGAACAATAACTGCAATAGCACTTCCAAGTGCCAGGCTGCAAATAAATCCACAGGCAGGGACCATACCTGCTGACAATACAGGGCATTTGTGCAGCCTATAAGTGGATACAGAATCTGAGCTACCCCTTGCAAATGAAACTGGCTGTAGTCTTCTCTTAAGCAGTCAAATAAAGCAGGCTGAGCCAGGCAAACCTGCTCCATTCAATACACTTGCAGCAAGCAGGCATTTCTTGCTGAACTCAAGCTATGACACTGGCCGTCACTGCTGTGACATCTGTTGTGAGCTCCGTAATGTCCATGACACAGGTCACAGCACAGAAGAAACAACAGGTTTTGGGCTGGATTTTTTTGAAGGGGTGGGGAATGGAAGAGAGAAGGAGGAAAAGTTGCTTTGCTATTGATTTATCATTGCACTGTTATGACTACAAACTTTTCTATACTGGGTATCTATATGGTGCCTTTCCATCGCCTGACAAACCTAACAGCTGTAGGGCTATCATGGCCAGCAACCATCTCTCCACGAGGACTAGATACCACACCACACTAGTTTGAGTATGATATAATGGAAAATGGAGCAGGGATCTCAAATGGCCTTTAGCTGTTAACCTCAGGAAGCAGCTTTAAAAAATATTACATTTGTTATTGTAATTGTTAATAGTTTCCAAAAGGATGACTCCGAGGATGGCAAGAGCTTATTGACTTCACATACGTACATCCTTCTCTGAAGTCAAATGGGAATCGTTTATAAGTACACATTTGAGAGAAGAATTACCTAATGAAGTGCTCTTGCCTGAGCACATCCAGCTCAGACAGCACTCTATTGCAACCATAAAAAGCATCTTTTAATGTGAAAACCTTTTTTTGTTTGAAATTCAGAAATGTTTAGGGGAAATTCTGCCTCTAGGCTCTGAGACATGCACATGCATAAATGCACAGAACATTGTTCACATTTACATCACTGTGGTCTTAAGGGGAAAAAGGTCTGAAAAACAAATCTGTATATACAAAGGGACAGAAAGGGAATTACCCAAGTTAGAATATCTTAGTAATAGTGAAGCCAAAGGTACTTACCGAGGTAGACTTTGTTGAAAACCACTCTGTTGATAGGTTCTTCGAGAAACAAGATACAGAAGTATGCATTTCAAAGTCAATCCTGCAGAACTCTGCATTGAATTTAACCAATTTAGTGATGAGAAGAGAGGGTATGACATTTCTTTTGGGAACTGGAGAGGATGGATGATGGTGAAGTGATTATGTTATAGACAGTGTAATGTCCACAGTGGCTAGTTCGATGGTAAATTCACTTTTCATCACATGAAATTTCCACAGTGGATTAGGATATTCAATAAGAATTCTGAAAATCTCGGTTGAAATTTCAGGTGTCACTCATTTGACTTTTACAGTGATTTTCCAGACCATATCTTAAAAAGGACAATATTATTTTTTGAAGTTTCATGTGACTTACAGAGTTTGCTTTTGTGTATAGTGCAAACTCTTTTTTTTTTCTCTTTTCTGTTCAGAGGTGGTATTTCAATGGAATATCAATCACAGGTAAATGTTAATTTCATTTGTAAGGACCACCGACAGCTAGAAGTGCTCACCTCTTATGCAAAGGAGTTACAAAACCTCAAATAATAGCTGGTATGACTATATTTTGGAGTCAATTAATTGACTGAATTATTCTGAAGTGTGCACAAGACAGAACAAGAGGGAATGATGAAGTCACTGACTTGAGGAGAGGAACGAGCAAGAAAAAAATTGCAAGAAAATGCAATAGCAATGTGAGAATTAAGCTATTTCAACTTTTTCTCTTGTTTTAGTCTGGGATATTATTGGTAACATTGGGTGTTTGCAGCTTTCACACCCAGTCTGATCTGGTAAACCTTAGAGTTGAGCTCTGGTTCCCACTGAGATGGGCTGAAGGGCAAGAAGGAGAGTGGCAGGTGAAGGGCCAGATTCCGAAGGAAGGGACGAATATGTGGTTGAGAGTCACCTGAGCAGGGATGTTCAGACTGGAAGCACTGGTAATGGGAGCTCTGAGGGCCCACAGGGTGTCTGGAGCTGTGTGAGGGACTGAGTGAGTAACTGCTGATGGAGCATGGTGGTGACAAGCAGCAAGAAGTCACAGGGAAAGGGGAGCAGAGCAGGACACGGGATTCAGAGCAGTAAGGCCAGACTTGTCCCAGGCTGGGGCTGCGATAAGGAATCTCAGGTCTGGACATCTGGACCAGGAGTACTGAGGAGCAGGGGAACAAAGTGAGAAAATCAGAAACAAGGACATTTTAAAAGACAGGGTGAGATATGTGACTGCAAAGAGGAGGAGAGCCACAAGACAGCTGAGCTTGCTGCCTGCTCACGTCTAGAGAAGTACCTCAAATCCACAGCATCTGCTGCCAGCAGTCAGAGGTTCTACACCCGTTTACTACTGACAGTGATGACTACTTAGTGCTACTGCTTACTCTTTTAGCTCCATGGTGGGGATGGAGGGATGTGGGTGACTTAAAGATCCACTTTTGCTGATGTTTTATATGTATGGCATTATAAGCTGGTTTACCATTTAGTCTTCAAAGGCCTAGCAAATTTCAAACAAATATGTGAAACTACCCATTAAGGTTTTGCTTTCAAAAGTTGGAATATGCCATAATCACAGATGACTGTGCAGACATTTTTCAGACACCTTATGTATTATTATTGTCTCTGATTATATGATGATATACTGTTTTTCCAATATTATCTGTCTCAGTGCTACAATGGTCCTGCTCTGGGATTTCTGTCAGATGGAAGGGAGATGTCTACAAAACTCCACTTCTACCTGCACCAGGGGCTGGAAGTTAAATAGCGCATAGGAGGGGAAGCTGAAGAAAGACAAATCACAGCTGCCTTGGAGAATACCATTCATGCTCTGCAACAGATGTGATGCTAAAATACACATGAAACAAACAAACAAACTACTTGTGTGTGTTTCTCATCCTCTGGGAGCCTGACTTGATATCCCAAAGCCCGATTGACAGATCTTCAAAAATATATCTCAAGAGCATAATGAACCACTAAGATCTGCTCCTCTGCTTTTCTGCATAACGTGAGCCACGAATTTCACCCAGTCGTTTTTGTATCCATACAAAACATGGTCTGATTGAACTAACAAAATCCAACATTTTTGATCATATATCTGCCAGCTGTCACCTTGGAAATATAATCAGATTGGACTGTCTACCAATATTTTAAAAAATCACTAGGAAACATGCTGTTAAGCAATGCTTACAGCTTTATATTTACATTTCTGTAATTTTTCTATTTCTTATTGAGATGTCTGTATATGACGTGTATGATATGAGCAGGCAAATACATTATCTTCTGCATCTTTTCCCCACTATGGAACAGAAAAAAAAAACCACAATAGCAACACCCTCACAAACTGTTACAAAATAGAAGAAGATTCATACACAATTGTCTATGCTTAAACCACAAGAGAGTAAAATACAATGACAAAAGAGACATCAAGCCAATATTAATATTAGATTAAAAAAAAAAGGCAAATACTTCAAACCTGTCTGTTAAGTGATGCTGTCTGGGAATGCTTCCCTTGTTTTTCTAATTGCTTCCCCATTGGGAGGAGAGTGGAATGCATGTGTTGATTTTACTAAAATTTCCTTCTAAAAGGGCTATTTAACTTTTAAGTAACACTGAAACACAAACAACCTCACTCGATCTACATACAAACTACTCTGACAAGCAAAATGCCTTCCCTTGGCAATAGCTGAAGCAACACAGTCTGTGTCTGAAGCATTCAGCTGTCCTGCTCGTTCAACGATGCTCAGACACTTGACATTCTGCAGTAAATGAGAATATGGCTAGAGACAATAGAGTTGGGGAGAAAATTCAGTGTATTTTAAGCCTCTAAATGTCCAGTCTCAACTTCCTTCTTAATATTTTACTTCAGTAAAGCACTTAGATATTGATGACACTGAGGGGAGTTGGTAGTATTTGTTATTCACCTACTTCTAGTTTTCTGAACAAATTAAAGTGAAAATATTTATTGATGCACAGTCAGTTTTCATCAGAAAGATGAATCTGGTTACATTTCATTTTTCCTTTTGATAGGTTTCTCAGAGAAAATACCTTTTATTTTATTCTTAATCTGTTCAGGGACACTAATTCTGCATAGAAGCTCACTTTTTTTTTTGCTCACTTACTTTTAAAGACTTTTTCTGTCATAGCATGGCTGCCTCTTTAAACTACTTATTATGTTTCTCTTCCTCTCTTAGAATTTGTTGCTGGTAAGTCAGCTTTAGGTGGTGAATACTGTAGGCAAAACTACCTGTTCCTTGGGAATCCTCAGCAGAGAGAACAAAACAACTTCACTCACTTCTCCAAGAGCGGATTTGTGTAATCTAGAAAGGGTTACTGTTTGATTTGCAGGAGAAGTGCCTCTTCATCGTTCCTCCCACTGCTTAGCAGCTGCAGTGTGTGCCAAGCAGGAGAGTCAAAGCTGTATCAAGAGCATTCCCCAAACACCAGCAGTGAAGAGACAAAGCATTAGAAAAACCAGCACAACTCTCTGGCGCGTTAGCTGCAACACTTACTCAGGAACCATTTCGTTCAATATTTAATCCTAAGGCTCTTTTAGCACCTTGTTCAATTACTGGATGAAAGAAAGGGGAAAAAAGATAAAAATTCCCAGCATAGATACAATTAGTCAAGGCTTCCCATCACTACCACCATTCATCACCACCCTTGAGAAATCAAATCTCTTTATTCTCTCCCACTTATTCCACTCATGTTTGGTGCTTCCTTGTCAAATACAGAAGATTCAAAAGGAGTGATTGGAAAACACTTTTTCTTCAAGTAGTCCAATGATTAGAGTGCTGCTTTGAATGGTTTGAACTTTCTTTTGCTTTAGCTAAGCTACATACCGGTATTAAAGCAACACATTCAGTGAAGCAGGAGGAGAGCCTTGCTGTTTCTCTGCACATTCAAAAAAAAAAAAGAAAAAAAAAGAAAAAAAAAGAAAGGGCTTAGATATGTACTCCAGGAAAGGCTGTTGATCCCACTAACATCAAAGTACAAGAATTTAGGCAGCCTAGTGTTGGTCACAGCCTAAATCCCTTTCTTGTGGTCCAAGCTCCTAATCGCAAGCATGTTCCTTCAGGAGTACGTAATTCAAAGTCTCTAGCTCACAGGTATGATCAAATCTATAGGTGGCAAGTGTTTCTGTGGCACCATACATAAGCATAACACCTTATTAACTCACACTTTTCAAGACCCTCCCCTGGTGAAATGTAAAGGTTTTAAGTGTCACAGTCTCTCTGAGAGCAGCAGCAGCAACCTGTTCCTTTCCCAGTGAGATGTTTTGCTACTTCAGGCAACGTTGCCTCAGCAGTGCTATGGAAAGGAGCAGCTGCCATTGTCATTGTGCATCATCCACTTTAATAAACACTAGGGAACCACTGCCGGGATTAATCCCTCTCCTGGACGAAATAGATGTCATAACATGTACAATGAGTCTCCTCCTTGAGCAGCTTTTTCTGCCTATCTCTGGTTTTGCTACAGAAGCCATGTTTATGCAAGCAAGGGTTCGTATGGAAGAATGAATTTATGCATGTCATATCAGACAGCCTTTCAGAGGCTCCTTCTGGGTCAGCATGCTCTATTATTCTCCAAGTGTCACAAAAATGTATTCAAATCAACAAGCTGGAAGGGCATGGATTAACAAGCAGAGAAACGCAGAGATATCAGAACAGTCACTGCAATCATGGTAAAGTCTGCACATCTGTTTCTCCACTAGCCCCATCTTTAACAGCAGTTGGGAAGTGTGCAAACATGCTTGTTTGGGATGGGAACTGTGGGTGCCAGCTGGGCCTACCTTGCTCACAACCATTTTTGATGACTTTGAAGCCACCAACAACCATGGCTGGACCTTGAGGCCTCAGCTCCAAGACTCAGGATGAAGTCGCACGAGCTGGGACACAGGAGCTTCACAGCTCCTCCTATTCCCTGCTCCTTCTTTGTACCTCTCTCTCATGTCTCTCCCTGCTCCTGGATGCCCCCTCAGGGCTGTCAGCATCTCCTGTCTGACCTTGCTGGGGGCCGATTCAACTCTGACTCGATAGAAAAGCCCTTCAGCAATAGAAAACAAACAAACAAACAAACAAACAAAATCAGGAAAAGAAAAATGCAGATACATTCCATCCCATTGGTGAGCAGCCCATCTTGGACAAATCACAGAAGAATCCTGATGCTCAGAAACTTCACTTCCCGCTTGTCCATCTCTCCTTCCCCCAGAAGCACAGCGTGATTCCCCAAGCTCATCTGCCAGACCTGTGTCCTGTGCAGCTCTGGGCCTCTCCAAGTCCATGGGTGGCAGCCCTTGATTCTGCACGTGGCAGCTGCTGATTTTAGTTGTTTCTGGTGGATATAGATTGCAATATAGTTCCCTGCTTGTGCTTTTATTTTTGCTGTCACAGAGTGCCACTGCTCTCACTCATTCCTCCACAAATCCTTACATGTCCTTTTGACTACATCATTGTCTTAATGCTTTCTTCTAATTTTTTGCAATACTAAAAAAAAAGCTCTTCGACAGAATACCAAAAAAAAAAAAGTCACAACAGAAGGGTTATAGCAATATTTATACATTTGAATGAAATGGCTCTAGGTTAAATTTCAGGATAGCACTCACAGTTTGGCTTTTTATGTGTTCCCACTGGCCCATCCAAATTCCTGCTAGCAGGGGTTGAAAGCAACAGTTAAAGGCAACTTGTGGTGCAATCAAAACCATGTTGAGGTGGGTAAACTGGGCAGCTGCTGAGCATCTGCTGGGCACTGAAGACTAACAGGCAGCCTCCTCCTGTGTCTTGGTGGTGCTCAGTACTCCCCAGGCACTGCAGGTCCCATTGCCTTGCGCCACCCACCACCAGCTGGCAGCAACCCTGCTGTCTGCTGTAGGGGTGCTCGTGTTTATTTTATTTCCAGGCATCAGACTTGTGATTGCTAACAACTATCGCTAACTGATTAGACACTGAGCAGTTCCAAAAATACCATTCTGGGGTGATAACTTTCTGTCATGTGAAATCTGGCACCTCAAAAACATGATGCCTGCACACAGGCATTTCTCAGCTTTTAAATATTAGCTCCAACAATTACTGCTTCAGTTCTTACACTTATCCTGAGTTTTAATTATTTAGAGTTCAGCCTCTTCAAAGATTTTATTTTATTTTTGATATTTGCTTTTTAACTGTCACACCTTCTTTGTCACAGCTTGAAAGATGTTGCAACTTATAAATTACTGAGAATGTATTGAGCGATTTGGTGCTGGTACCAGTTCACAGATTCACTCATCCTGTAATTGTGTTCTTACCTTCAAATGCCATTGAGATGTCCTGATTAGAGTTAGGCCCTCAACTGTTGCTCAGGTAAGCTATTTTCATTTTCCTAGAAAAAAAGAACAGCAAAACACCAAACCCCAAAATTATTTTTGCATATTTTTCAGAACGAAGGGACTTTAGGTATACGAAATTAAAGGAGGTGATATTGTCCCAGGATTATAGGCATCTGGCATATTGGATATTCTGTCAGGATTGGAGTGACTTGCTCTTTTTACATATAAAAGTGAGTTTAACAGAAAAAAAAAGAGTCTTCATAAGATGCTTGTTCTAAATTGTCACACTGATGCTTGTATTAAATGCTTAAGTGTCTGTTGATAGGCAGAAAGGAAAGGCAGAAGTAGTCCTTAAACCTAGTTGTAGGGTTTCGACCAGAATCGACATTTTTCAATAAATTTGCTATCATGCAAGAATGATATAAACGATCAAAGGCTCAAGTCCCAAACACATCACCTTACTATTTAGAAAGTGTGATTTTTGATGAATAGTCTTCTGATCAAGCTAATTGAAATTTTTTTCTTTTATTGACAAGATACCCCTATGACCTCTCTTACGCATATGTGGGCTATGTGCCTATGTCTAGGTGGCCGTGATGAAGTTGCTGAGGTCCCTTTCCATTTTCAGGCATATTAAACATCAAGAGGGTATGTCATAGTAAACTTTTTCACAAGTAGCTGATTTTTCCAGTATTAACCCAAAAGTTACACTTACTGATATATAGTATATTACGGTACCCCTATATTAATATAAGGCAATCAGCTCTGTCTCTGCTGAGAAGTCAGGAAAAAAGGAAGTTTCCACAGTAATACCTTCTCAGCTTTATCAGATACTTCAGGTTACCAGTCCTGAGAAAAATGCATTTGCATTTCTTTGTATTGATAAAGCTCACTCACAACACAGTCATATTGGACACCACACTGTCTCTCCACATATGCTCTGGAAGTTTTATGAACTTCCAGTTTCTAAGGTCATAATCAAAAGATTTATAGATCAGGAAAGTTCCAAAGACCAGCCAACTGTGTATCTTCAGAGACCCCGTGGAAGCAAATAATTTTTACATTTTTTAATTTCAGTCTGATTAGGTAAGTGCTGAGAAAAGAGTTGTCAGGAGTGCTGAATCAAAACATAGAAAGACTGAAAAGTGCTGGCTGTGCTCTGGAAGAGCTTTGGAAATTGGGAATTAGGCTGGTTTCCAGGGTGAGCAGCCAGGAGCTGGAGGAATAGGTCCTCCTCCTCCCGGGAACTAGAGTCCCCGAACACAAAAATGTCAGGGTTTCAGCTTCAACACTTTTATCTTCTTGGAGATTAAAATATGGAGTGTTTGGTCACCGGCCTCAGGGCCTGGCCTACTCTTTGTGAAGGTCCATAAATCAGCCTCTAGACTGACGCTCCACGCCGGTGAGAAACGATTATTTATGGGTTGGAGACATGTTTCAGGTACATGGAGAGTCTGAGAGCGGATTAAGCTGTCCACGTAGACATTGCGATTCTGCAGAATGACGCTGCTTGTACAAGGCTCTTTGGGCACTCCAGCACTGCACAGTCCAGATTTTAGTTAGGTGTCTGGATACAGATTAATAGGTTTATGTTTCAAGTGCTCACTTTTGCAAATATCGTCTCTGTTTCTAGGTGTCTTTACCATCGTCATCATTCAGACACATGCTGCCCTTAACATATCTACAAAACCGCTGTTGGGGTTTGAAGCAACAAAGGTGGGTTAGTCACAAAGAGTTTTCGATTAAAATGCAAAATAATGTCAACTTCCATGAAAATTCAATTCAGTACTTGTTTCATATTTTTTTTTTCCTCTAATAAAAAGGCAAATATAATCTTACAAAAATTGTGGTTCACCAGAAAAAAGTGCATAACCATATGCACTGACGGAAAATACTGTATTGAAATATTCAATATAGCTGTACTTGTGGAGAACTGACATCGAAAAATCCCCTGCTCTCCCTTCCTCCTCATTCAGCAAATCAGGTGAAGAGTTTTGAACATAAAGTCACTAAGTATTTTCATAAATAGAATATTTCAGCAGTTAAGCCTATGGTTTTAAGCAATTCTTACTCTTCTCACATTCTCTTCCTGTGCCTTGATGGAAATAAATCAAACTCTTAAGCTGCTTCAACAATCTCTAAGAGACAAAACAGATGGAAAAAATAATGGGGTAAGGTACCTTATGAATATGATTTTGGCAACACAAACCTAATGCCTCTGTTCTTTACCTAAATGTTTAGACTTGCAGCTGCCCAAACCAAAATAAAATTGCGTGTATTTTTTTTAAAGTATGTGGTACATTTTACACATAGAACACTTTATATATTTGAAAGAAAAAAAGTAATATAAATCTGGACAGTGAAAAAAATACACCAAGAAGCAAAATGTTCCAATACTGTTCACTAGATTTTATAACAGATCCCCAGAAAGAAAGAAGTCAGTACATACACACACAGACATTGCAGTCCTTTGTAACTGCAGCCACAGATCCACCAGCTTTGTGTGGAGGGTCATGAAGGGCAGATGATGCTGGGCAGTCCCTGAGTTGCTCCCATCCATGGTCGGTGCTGGGATGAGCTGCTGGGGATCCTCTGAAGCCAAGGAAAACACATTCTCTTCCTCCAGGATGGAGAAGCAAGCCAGACAAAATTATTGTGGAAACAACTGCATTGATCAGGAATGGAGCTGATTGAAAGGAGCCCCCAGAGCAGCACAAGTTTTCACTTCTTTTGTTACCTTTTTCCCCTTCCTATCTTCTCCCCCTTCAAACCCCTTGTCTTCTCCCAGTTACAGAACTCGTCTTGCGTACTCTTAACCCTCTGACCTTGGTTTTGCTGTCCTAATATCCTTTTTTTGGTATTTAATGTCAGGTTTTCTTGATAATCTGCCACAGCAAACACCTAACTCCCCATTTTATTATTGACAAGCTTTGTCCATTTCTCATGCTGTTCTCTTATCGTAGCCATAAGCCAGGGTTAGGCTGGCGAGCATGGACATGGCTTTCTTTTTGACTTATGGAAGGTTCAACAGTTTCTTTTATTTCTATTTTTTTTGTGCAACTGTATGGTGAAAGTCGGCCGCTTGGGCATTATTTGCTTTTAATATCAGTAGTTTCTCACACTGCTGCCTATAACTATGCATTCAGGACAGGTCATTTGTCTGCGTACATCGACACAACCATGGCTCATCCTTTGCTACTTATGGGCCTTCTTGATTTTTCACAAACAGCCAAACAATTTTGCCAAGGAGAAGATATTTTGTTGACATTCACTCTGTTGCAGCATGGGCAAATTCAGTGTCCACAAGCTGTCCCCAGCAGAACTTCACTAATTGCAACAAATTTAGTTTTACAGGAGGTCCAGTAATATGCCTGCAAGGTGTTTTGCTGTTGTTATTGTTTTTGCCCAGCAAAGAACCTAAGAAGAAATAGGTACAACTAGCAATTTTAAAATTTAAATACATTTAAAATAACCTGCACCTTGCTGAGTTTTCTTGGCTGATACAGAATTATCCTCCCTTACTGGAAAACCACACTATTTTTTGGAAGTTTTTTTTAACAAGTAAATGAAAAACAACCAAGAGGATATTTTAAAAATTGTGCAGAACAGGGCTTTCATGCATTTTAATAACTCTAATATGTACTATGAATTTGTAGTGAGATTTATCAACCTGAACCATTATTGTCCGCTCTCTGAATGAAATGACACTGAAAACCAGCAAAGTACATACCCAAGAAACCCTGTGCAACTTCAGATATGTAGACTTAAATTCTTGCAGAAAGGTTAAAGATATACAGCTAATACCTTGAAAGAAATACATTTTAGGGAAGTTATTTTAACTAAGAAAGAGGGAGAAAGAAATTCAAATTAGAAGTCCATATTGACATAAAAGTGAGTACGTGTCCATAAGTTTGTGTGTGCAGTCATGTATCTTAAAAGCACACAGAGCTTTGGGGTTTTTGGTTACTTGGTTTTAATCTCTTCCACATTGTGATCCCTGAATTGTGTTTTCCATAGCTGGTTTTAGCTGAGCTATAGTTCACTGAATTTAGAAACCTTCATCTTATGTTGGTTTTTGGAGACTAATAATATAATAAACTTTGTATCATACTAGTAACGACTTAGGGAAGCTAAATATTTACTGTTAAGAAAAACATAATGCTTTTACTTATGTATTGGTGCAGCTACAAAAATACCTGTAAATGTTAGTCATTTTTATTTCAGTATTAATGAACACATTTTTGTGACCTCATTCAAAGTACCCACAAGAATCTGGCTGTTCTTTTTTGTATCACGATTGTGCCCTTTACATCATTTCCTACTTATAATAACAAATGATGATAGGATAATTACTTAACAGATGGTAAGAGATCTTTAATCGCTTTTAAGGACTACTGAGCCTTGCTGCATTTTGGGAGCATTAACTTCTGTGACTTTTCACCTTCCTTAGTTCATTCTAAGTTTGTTAAATATTCATCAGCCTGGGCTTTTTCTCTGCAGCACCACTGAACTGGAGGTTAGTAATATGTGGATCCAGACTGTGGTTATAACAAATACATTTAATTTGTGAGGCCACTCTTAACACTGAGAAAGCATCACACCCTTCTCTTTTCTCCCTGAGTGTGATCAGCACATCAAACCATGCACCTTGGAGCATCTGACCTTTAGTTACCAGAGGTGCATCTCTCTCTCTTTCCTGTAGCAACATGCTATCCCATAATCAAGAGGAAACTGGGGGCGCAGATGGGGAAACAAACAACAAAAAAATGACAGTCAAACCTCAAAGCTAAGTGGACTGGTCTCATTAATATCTTACATTGTATTTACATTATCTCCTCAGTAATACAGGCAGGAGAAATTTCCAAATCAGAGGAGGCAAAAACGAGGAAGGAAATTCATAGTTTAACACAAATGCAGTTAGTGACCGTCTTTATACTAACCTTATACTTTGAATAAATTGCACATTAACCAGAGTAAATGCTAGCCTAACTAGTCAAGGTACGCTACACACCAACAACAACTCTGAACAAAGCTGAATGCTTTTTCAGTTTTAGTAGTTGTTTGTCTAGGTTTGTGTGTAAATGCATTTGAGGAACTGTGGTAAAAGATGCAAAATCAACTGAAATAAATTTACAGCATCACAAATTAGCAAAGAGTATGTCTAGAAACAAATAATTCAATTTTAAGGTTGCCGCTAAAATAAACTATATGGCTCTTGCATTTTGCAAATCTGAAATAATAAACAAATAAAGTCAGGATCACAGAATCATGGAATGTTAGGGACCTTGAAAGATCATCTAGTCCAATCCCCCTGCCGGAGCAGGAACACCCAGATGAGGTTACACAGGAAGGCGTCCAGGCGGGTTTTGAATGTCTCCAGAGAAGGAGACTCCACAACCCCCCTGGGCAGCCTGTTCCAGGCTCTGTCACTCTCTGAGCCACCCTCACTGAGAAGAAGCTTCTTCTCATATTTAAGTGGAACCTCCTATGTTCCAGCTTGCACCCATTGTCCCTTGTCTGATCATTGGTTGTCACCGAGAAGAGCCTGGCTCCATTCTCCTGACACTCATCCTTTACATATTTCTTTGTATTTAGGATCAACGGCCATCCTGGTATATAGCTAAGTTTACAACTAAGCTGTACATTTTTCCAGATGCAAAGAGTTGCACACAGACCATACATGAGTTCTGGTTAAGTTTGCCCAGAAGTATGATTCATTATTAGAAATAAATGTTTATATCTGATTTGTTGCTTGAAATAACATGGGTACGTAACATGAACATAACAAATGCATTATAAGATAGAGGTTGTGAAACTTTTGTTTAAAGTGTACATGGTAAAGGTTTGGCTGGTTTTTGGGGTGAATTCCAACTCATGCATAGAGAGGCTGAATACTTCCTCACTCCTTTCTTTTGCTGAGGGATGGCCATTTATCACCTTCGTCCATTAGTGTTTATTTATGCTAAGGTAGCTGTCCCTGACTACGTGGGACTCAGTAGCATTGCCACCTCTTATTATGTTTGGTCACTGTTTTAATATTTAAGTCACAGCTCCTGGCATTGTATAAGACATTTGATCTCATAACTAAGAAAAGTACGAGGTGACGTGTCTATTTTCCTCTGTATATATCTGAATTGCTCAGAGTACAGATGTCAACTTCCCATTTGTATGCACTGAATCTGAGTACCTCCTGTAACATTGCAATTTTATTTTTGATTGAGAAGAAAATGATAGTCATTTGCCCAGTGAAAACCCAAACATGACCTCAACTTGTATTTTGTTCAATAATATCTAGTGCATTTAGTAAACTGCTGTTCTGAATGTATTATGTTCAAACATAGAGTGAATACTTATAATCATCACCATAAAAAGATGGACTCACTAGGTATTAATTTTTGATATACTAAGCACTACCTTTTCAATTCCATCGTCATCTGGCATCATTGTACTATAAATTTAGAGTGTTGCCTGGAACAGCTCTGCGTTGTTTTGTAACATGAATCCTTATGATTTAGCAAGCTTAAGCAGACATAGCTGATTGTATAAGCTGTTTGCATTTACTACTCTTTAGAAAGATAAGAGATAAAATCTAAAAACTTTAAAAATAGGAATATCTTTGCACGGATTAATAAATTGTTATGAATAAGAAAAATCCACAATTATGTTACACTGTAAATTAGCCTGGGCTTTGCATGAGTTTGTAACCAATAGGGGAAAAAATGAAAAAAAAAGAACAAAACAACTGTAACTCTTGGAAGCTGCCATATGAATAAAGCCAGGGAAATGATGGAACAAGAAATAATAACACTTTTGGGGAGACGCTATGGGGTAATTATATTATGCCAAATTTTACACTGGTTTTCTTACCTACTACCTGGACAATGGATCTTGAGAGGCCACACAAGATTCCCTCCTGAAAAGGACTCTAGGATTTGGCTCTTGTTTTCCTGAAGATGGATAAAACACTACGGAGTACGATAGATTTGTGTGCATGTTTACTGCAAGCTTTCTATAAAATAGTGTGCATTGCTCTTTAGAAACAGAGGTAAAAATAAAAGCTGAGGAATTGGCTCTTTCTGCAGACAGACGAAAGTTGTGCTTAGAGACTCCCAGCTGGTTAGAGCTGTTGTTTGTGTTCTTCCCTGGCCTGCCAAACTCTTCCACTGGTACTGCCCATTTCACTGTCTTCTTCACTACGCTCTCAAATCACTCAGAAAAGCTTCCTCATGTGAAGGACTGTGTGGCAGAGATATCTAAACTCTCCTCCACACGGGCTAACATCCAAGCAAGGCTTTGGAGGGATGAGCCAAGCCTACAGTCACAGCTCCAGAAAGCAACCCTGCCTGAAATGCAAGGAAGAGAAACACAGAGCACATACTTCAAAAAATTCTTCCAGGCTACTTATTTCTTCTTCTTCTGTGATTTTTCTTTTTCTTAAAACTTTATTTCAGAAAGAAATATTTCTACATTTTAATATGCCAGTGAATCAAGCAAAATCATATCATGAGACCCTGCATACATAGTAGGTGTATGTAATGTATAATATTTACTCTTGCAGACTGGTGAAAGAAACAGAGTTCCTTTTAAATACTGTATTTTAAAAGTCAAAATAGAAAACAGATCCTATTCCTGCCTGAAAAAGTGTGTAACGGGTATTGCTGGAAAACTGAGCTCTCTTCAACAACAAACTGTAACACGTTGTCCATACTCAGAAAATCTGACAGGAAATAGCATATTTGTGTTAGGATATGTTTGTTTTGTTTTATTTATTCTATTTTATTTTATTTTATTTTCCTGCAAACCTCATGTTCTTTGTAGTCCTTCAAGATCCACTAAGAGCAAGCACTTTGCAGGAGGCTCCCTGAACTTTACAGAATTATGCCTGTGAGTGGTCTATCACCTTAGTTACAGTACATGATTTCCAGTCCCGGCAAGGGCACTAGGATAACACACAGCAAACTGCAGACTTACCATCATTCCGAGAGTGCCATGTCGGAGCCATTTCTGAGGCAAAGCACAATCAACAATCCTGCAGCATTTTAGGCTTTCCATCCTTGATAAAAACAAAATATACATAGGAAAGGAAAACAAAGAAGTATCTATACTTCAATCAAAGGCTGAAAAGCCACAGGCATCTTCTGATATTTGAATTAATCACAATACAAAATTTTAATTTGCTATATTTGTTTAGATTTACTCTGATTTCATGGCTGTAGCCAAAGGCCATGCACATGAATATGTTTTCAAGGTTCTTAGCTAACAGGTTTCTTTCTGTCTTTATCATATTTATTTTGAATGAAACAATAACATTAGAACTGGTTCTACAGCCTCTGGGTAACCCGGCACGCAACTAGCACTATAGCAAAAGTCTTCCAGTGCTAAAACAATCACATTAGCGGGATCGTTGTGAATTTGTAATTATAAAGAAATTGTATTTTCAGAAAGAAAAATAAACATATTTATGTTATTTAGCATGACAGTAGATCAGCCTAGGGAAAGGAGAACAAATCAGTTGAAGAAAACTTTCGTAGATAAGATGTATTCACATCACCTGTCCAGCTAACATTGCTTAAATCACTGCTAGAAGTCATCTCTGAGCCAATGGTCCTTATTCTAGAAAAGACAAGAGAGACATCAACACTTGACTGTCAGAACCCCCACAACACGGTCCAGGATCCTCTCCCCGATCAGCCATCTGCTCAAAGTATACTTTGAGTTGCTGTTTTCCTTCCAAGGACATCTGGGAAGAGAGAGGAAAGGAGATCTCACCTTAAGGAGAAGCTGACTTACACCAGGGATTCTCTGGATTCAGGGGAACTCTGGGTATTGCAGGTGCACAAGTACCCACGGAGAGCAGGAGCACTCACTAGGGACCATCTGTAGCTTGAGAAAGAAAGAAGGAGAGAAACTTTGATACTCCCACAGAAACTGGTGTATTTATTGTGAGATTTCTAATTCAGATTGCATTTACTCTGTAGAGATATCTACTCAGAGCAGACGTGTGTGAGCCTGTTCCATCACTTCAAAAATTTAGCACTCATCAGAAACTAGCTCAAATTTGGTTTAACAGAGATTAAAGTACAAGAACGGCTGTTTTTCATCCGTTGGTTGGAACCTAATAAGTTCTCGTCAGTAGAATAACTCACTAAGTAGATCAGGACAAAATCGATAGATCTTATTAAGACCTTTGTTCCATTGGCCATTTGAGAGTCAGTGTAAGGAAATACAGTCCACATCAAGCTACCATAAAACATGCTTGCAAAGCCCATCCCACACTTTGCTCTAATGTTGCGAGTATATTTTGTATTGAGTGCCTCCTGCCTCAGCTGGTTACACAGGGATGGAGTAGGTGCCTCTTTCTGCAGCTTGCTGGGGAAATACAAAGAGAAGGGCTGAAGGATCATGCAGTGACCACTTGTCTGTCAGGGCCCAGGTGTCTGGCAGCAGGAGGAGGCAAGAACATGGTCTTTCTGTTATATTGACCAGTTTGATCTATGAGAAACTCTACAGGCTTGTTTCATAACACAGTAAGTTTGCTTGCATGATTAAGACTTCTGTGGAAAGGTCTCTGTTTTGTAGGAAGGTACCAAGTGGTGCTGCCAAAGTACTGTGCAAGTTTGCAAATCCAAATGACTATTTTCAAAGCTCTGGCAGAAGACTTGAAGTCTGTGAAATAAACTTCGTAGCATTTATTCATCATCCCAATAATCCTTGCAAAATAGAAGCTGTGAATCCTTTGTAGGCTGAAAGGCTAAGGAGGAGAAAAAAATATTGGTAGCAGTGTCTATGTTTCTGTGTTCTTATACTATTTTTTTAAAAAACTTGTTGCCACTCTAGTGGAAGGAAAAATAAGTAGAAAGAGGAAAAAATAGATTAAATTAAATCTAAATTTAATTGTTAGCTAGCAGCTGGGATTCTGATGGTCTGGTGCTTAAACCTATATGATGCTTTCAGAAGCTCTATAGTACAACCACCATCTGTAATTCCAATGCTAAAAGATTTGAAATAGATGCTGTGAATTAAAGATAACTCATGGCACGACGAGTTTACCCTCTTTTCTTCCTCTATTTAATTTTCTATGGGTGAAGTGACCAAAGAAAATATAGAAGCAGGTGGATACTTCTTCTGGGTTTTTTTTACAGCTAAAACTTTAAAAATTTTTTAAAAGTACAAAATTATTGTGGCTATGTGTCTATACCAACAACACCTTGATCCTTGAATTACATATACCTGCATTTACGTTGAAGGAAGCAGTATTTTTTAATCTTGATGATGTGAAATAACAAGCATTTTGGAATTAGATGATAATTTTTATATTTAAACACAGGCCTGCATGTGATATTACACCCCATAGTCTCAGTCTATACAATTAATACTATCCATCTGATGAAAAGGGAATCCTGTTTTGACTGGCAATATTCTGGTATAAAATTATTTGTTAATGTAGCATACATTTTGGAGATAGGGCTCAACTATGGATGAGAACTTCTTACTACAGGAAAAGGTTACTATAACCCATGACTGAAAAACCTGGAAAAACAAATCAAATAATTTTCTTTCAAGCTCAGCCATTCTGAAGTTTGTTTGTTTGGTTTTTTTAATCCTTGGAAATCCACCTTCTCCTCTAACAGTCTGGAAATTATTTCTCTTTATATTAAGGACAGATTTTCTTACTTACATAAAGTGTCTGCGAAAAAAACCCACAAACCTGCTTAGTTCTTCATAGCAGATGTTTGAGCACAAACTCCCATAGAGTGACTCTAACTGCTCTGAAAAACGGGGATGTAGCCCTGTTTACAGCTTACAGACCCAGGCTCTGCTCTAGACAGGTTCGATTAGCAGATAAAGATGAATCCTATTAATCTTATTAAGCTAAATCCCTCCACTCTTACACTTCAGTACTCTCTGAATGTGATTTCAGGAAAGATCATATCTGAACTTTGGACTTTCAAAGAACTAAGAAAAACACGTCACTTTTTTTTTTTTTTTTTAAAATCTGGGAATACAAACAGTGGCCGGTTCTATAGTGCGAGCAGAGGAAGGGGCACCTCTGGGAACTGCTGAAGGAATTCAGACTTTCATGCTGGTGTTAACAAGAATATTAGTTTCCCCGTTTA
The DNA here is from genome assembly GCF_036013445.1 of Caloenas nicobarica. Taxonomy (NCBI): domain Eukaryota; kingdom Metazoa; phylum Chordata; class Aves; order Columbiformes; family Columbidae; genus Caloenas; species Caloenas nicobarica. The sequence goes on along the minus strand of NC_088248.1, from coordinate 10,709,168 downwards.
ACAGTGGGTAATCAGTTTTCTTTGAGCAGCATTACTGCTATTCAGCTGCCTCTAATACCTGGTTTAGGAATAGGAATTAGTGTGTGGCTGACAGATGTTTGAATCAAATCGTGTGTTATGATTTGAGGAAAGTGATGAATAACATTCTTCACCCATTTACTTAATGTTCTTTTTCATCATTAAAAATATATCTCACATAAACTGAATGCACTGTATTATCTTGTAGATATGCAAGTAAAATTAACTTTTGGATTAAAATTACATCAATTTAGCTTGCACACAGAAGCATTGTAGACAAGTATTTTAGCAGTTTTAACTTGCAAAATAGAGACCAGGATGAGGAGTGCAAACATCATTAAATAAGTAGATATGTATGCAATATGGGTGCATTTTAGCTTAACTGGGGAGGACAAGAACACACGCTCTTTAACTTCCTTCCCACTGGTACCATAGAGAAAAGTCATCTGTGTTGCTTCTTAAAGATCTCATCAGTAAACCTAGCCAAAATATCTTGCATTTCAATAATATTTCAATATCATTGCATTGTTGGAGTAACCACCAATCATACTGATCAAGAGAGTTTATTTCCTTACCTTCTTGACTCTGTCCATTCGTGGTACCTTTCTGTATACCTGCATTAAACTGGGACTTTTAGGATCTGGAGTTATATTTAAATTCCAAGTATGGGGATGCCGTAACGCAATGGGGTCTAGCAGTGCTTCCTACTTTTCAAGGCCTGAAATAGTAATAATAATACATTATTAAATTACAGTTTTAAAATTATATAGCAACAAGTATACCATTTCATAATAGCACACAAAAATAATTGCCCTAGTACATTTCTATCCAGAGAGAGTATTCCTAACAAATCATGGAAAAATTGGTTCCTTCAGAGAGTGTCACACAGCTTCACTGATGCAAGGCTCACAGGTTAGATAGTACTGAGAGTGAGATTACAGCATCTTACAGTCCTCTGAACAGAACTAGAAATCTGAAAACCTTGGTCTGCCAATTACGAGGCAGTGTATTTCCCCTGAGTGTTAACAGAAATGTATGTCACAAAAATGTATCTATTCAGAATGTTCCTTACTGTGGCATCACTTAAAGACTGGTAGAGAAGGAGAAGAAAGAAAACTTTAAATTGTAAACAAAATAATTTAAAGAATCATGATCAAGATAAACTGAACTTGCAGAAAACCACACAATATTTCCATAGACCCAGGAATTTACATGATGTGTTGTTCAGAAATTTACTGCCAGAGGGTTATTTTTTTCCCTTCAAGAAGTTTTGATACATCAACAGCCATATATTTTAGTTTACTGGTTTATGCTTATTTCAGTGACATTTTTTTGTGATGAGAAAAATCTAGGTGATCTAAAAATCTAGGTGATGTTTCAAAAGGAGTTTTCACTTAAAACATGTAATACATGTCCAAAAACCTTTGGAAAAAGATAGATTTTGATTTTATCAAAACTTCTCCACCAATACAATGATGAATTGTAAATTTTGTGCTACAGAAAAAAAAAAAAAAAAAAAAGAAAAAAGTAGAACTCCTGGGAGGAAAAGAATAAACTTGCAATGAAGACGACTGTAATAAAGTCTTCAACTACTGTCAGACAACTATTACTTTTTTTTTCTTTGACCAGGTAATATCATTACAGAATTTTCTTTTTTAGTCAGGATATAGGGACAATGTTAGATATACATATTCTTGATTCTGCCTCACTGAAATGGATTAGATGGCCTCTTGAGATAATTTCCAACTACAAATTTATTTAGTTTTATGCTCTCTACAGTAAATGAATACTAAACACTCCCTCTTGATAACAAAAAGACATTTCTTCAAATATGTTTGCATCCTTTGAAAAGAAGCATGGAGCTTGTAAGAGAATTGTTTCATAACTCAAATTCATCTTGCTAAGAGTTAGTTACCCAAACCATGTAAAAATTTTTGAAAATGAGACTAAATGCATTAATATCTCGAAAATCTGCCCCGAATTCTAGAGTTACTGGTTAAATAGACTAGCATTTTGGACTTACTCAATTAAAACAACGTAAATTACAGAGTATTTTGAAATTTTGCTTTCATACAGACTGGTGATACTAAAATAGATGTGTTCAAATACAGGACACTATGTTATAAATTAAATCAAGCTGTATTTACAAGAGTGCAATATAATTTGTGGATTTGCATTAGGAAAATATTTTGAGAAATTCCAAAAGAAAATCTACCTGGATTGCAGGTTGATAATCTGCTTGTAGGTGAGCATCATGGTCATTTCATGAGTAACAAGTCTCCAACTCAGTTCCAATGAAAGATTAATAGAATTGAACGGGTCCTTGTCTCTGATACCTTTCCAAGCCTGTGGAGTCTTTCAGTTATTGGCTTGCAGCAAATTTGGTGCTGTTTTAAGCAACTTGATATCAATGCTTTTGAGAATGAAAGACAAAAAGGAAAATTGTATTTTGACCTTGATTTCTGAAAGAACTTGCATTCTTCTCAATCCCTAAAAGAGTGCATTCATGTCTTTTTCCTTACAGAAAAAGCCAATTATGACATTTTTCCAGATATATTCTTTTAGATGAGATTCAGCTACTGCCATCTATTGATATATATTGTGAAGGGTCACTATGGAAGTGTACTGTACGTCTTCTAGGAGTACTGTAAAATATCGGGGTGAGAAAAGGACACCAAAAGAATGATTTCCTTCTCAGCAGTGAAAAACACTGATTTTGAGAAGAAAATAACAGTAGTAGTTTCAGGGTGGAGTAAAGACATGAGCTGCTTTTATATGTGAGGTAAATTTTCAAACAAGAAGGGCAACATCTGAGTATATAGAGAGGTAGTCTGTCCATAAAAGACTTAGCTAACAAACACGTCTGAGATGCGTAGTTGTGTTACCCTCATTAGCTTGGATTTAGGTATGTGTGTTGGCTAACGTTCAGGTCTTTTACAGCAGCCCAGTCTCACTGGACGCGCTCATTCTCAAAGCCTTTGGAAAACAGCCTGTTTCCAACCATCTCTGGAAGGAATGCATTGACCTGTATTAACTAACTGAAATCAAGCCAGTTTTAGAAATGAACAAGACCAAAGACGGAAATGCACTGAATTAGAATAAGAAGCAAGTTGTGACTTTCAGCAAAGCCCTGACTATGCAACAGGGAAAAAACTGTGAACTTCAGGAAAGTGCTGCCACGGCTGAGGAAAGCAGTTCAAGCAGACCAGCTTCATGGGAGTGGAGGAGAAAACAGAGAAGGGTCTCAGGTAGAATTTAGTAATTTCTTGCTATTGCACATCACAGCAAAATACTGTCATCCCTCAACACTTATTTTGGCTTCTTTTGTGCTGAACAGCAAAAGTAGTCATTACCTCCTCTACTCCAAGACCCAAGGTCTGACAGCTATATAATACACCTAAGGGCTTTTTTAATATCATTGCTCTCCCTTTCTCAAATGAACAACAAGGCTATTGCCAGACTTTCATGAACATTTCTTCCCTCACTGCCTCTTTCGTCTTCAATTGATCATACGCAAATAAGAATTTTTCCCTTCTGAAAACGAGCTTAGCTTGTCTATACAGAAATCTGCTTTATTAATTTGTTTTCAACTGACATACAAAATATCTGCTGCATACCTCCTGCATTTTGTCAACATCTTGCTAATTACCTAAACGATACAATTTTCTTCTTTTCTTCTTCTTCTTTTTTTTCAAATGAGACATATTGGGGAGAGGCAAAGTCTGTCTTCGGTTACTCATTTCATTTATTCAAATTATAGCTTTCCAATCCAATACTGCAGAAAAAAATGCTCCAGGGTAAATTTTGAAGTCTGTTTCATTATGATCCCTTAAATATAAAGCAATTAGAATCATGCCATGAATGACTAACAGTTTAGAAGCAATTATTTTATGACTAGTTGAATTTCTACCTCACAGCAAATGTTTCTCACATTTTTGTGTGCTAGTCTTTTCAGCTGGTGCTAAGAAGATTAGAGAGATTAAATAAGCATTTATAATCATGAAAGGAAACTAAAAGCAATCTTACTCTTGTTTGAGAAAGCTGAACTGGGGAAGTGGAAGACTCAGGTCAACTGCGTGTCCTGTAGCACAAGCCTGATCCAAAGCCTCCTGAAGACTCACTGTGTCCACTGGATCAGGGTCTTCAAAGGTTATTGATCCTGTTATCCATGGATCAGGCTCTCTTGGATGAAATACAACATAGGTTGACTGTAAGGTGAGGTGGCTAGTCTACCCCTCACCCTGGGAGGCTAGTCTACTAGCCCACCCTGGAGATGTGGGGATTAGAAAGGTGGAAGCACACGACACCGCTGCAGTGCAATTTAGCACAGAAGTGTAATGGAAGGGAATTGGGCCTCCCATTAGGAGAGGAATTAGCATTAACAAACCAGTTGACTGCTCTATTAAATAGCACTAAAAACATGTGGAGATCCTAATGGATATCAGGACTGTTACTTAGGGAATTACAACTACTTACTCTCTACTAGGGATACGCAAGACACAGACATCATTACTCAGTATGAATATGTTTTTACCTACACTATTCCAGAATTTTGACAATATGGGTTGTACGGAATTGTCATGTTAGCCAGCAGTGCCTGCTGCTTTCTCGGGCTCCTGAGCAGCTATGCAGCAATGCCTGGGCTGCACATCTGGCCCACTATTCCCTTCCCATGGGAAAATCCATCATGTGGAAGCCATGGATAGAGCTACGTACATAGTTCCCAAATCTTGTGGCTCACACTAAAGCCACAAGAGCACCCATATGAGGAGCTCAGGGAGTGGAGCCCAGGGCTTGAGCCCAGGAATAGAGCCCTAAGGATGCTTTCAGGTTCTTGGCTTCCAGGTATGAATGAAGCCTATTAAGCTGAGCCAGCACTCAGCTCCTTGTCCTCAGAGTCTCTGCCTGAGGTATGGCTCCCAAAGCTCTTGGCCTCCCTTTTGTGAATTCAGGTGAGCTCATTTCCTGAAAAGATGTCAAAAAAACTGGTTGTCAGAAATTTAGGTCTGATGTGTCAATTATATTCAGAAATTACGGAAATAAGAGAATTTAGTAAGTAGATCTGAAACACATACAAGTGATCCCTTTAACCATTTGAAAGGATTCTGCCCTTCCTCATCAGGATTATGTAGTTTACCATCCATTCTTTGCCATACCACATGAAAAAGAGCAAAATAAAAAGTGTGTTGCTAGTCGCTTCCTCACTAAAACTCTATGTAAGAAAAATAGGTCCTTTCAACTTGAAAATGGAGATCCAAACATCTGTGGTGGAACTCCTGTTGTAAATAATTTAAGCTCACCAGAAGCATGTCCCTCTTTTCATTACTACTCTACCTGTTTCACTTTTAAAATACAAGTTATGCTAGATGCTAGTTACTATTGTAACAGTGTGCATATAATCTGCTGAGAATAAATACCCATGTAATGAGCCTGAAATGATATGGTAATTTCTTAATTCAAAATAATTACATGGCTATTTGTGCCCTTTAAATAAGGTATTACTTATTCAGCCCAAACAAATTGCTATTTACCCAGGTTTTGAACTCTGGTAAACAGTCGCACAGCAGCCATCAGAACACTGAATCCTGAAACAATTTTATGTTAGATGTTTACTTACACAGAAACAGAAACAAATATTTGTCAAGGCAACAAGCAGATTTTAGTACAACCAAGAGAAAAACAACAGAAAGGCCTTGAAAATTGGCCTGAAAACTTGGCCAAATCAGAGGGCTACAAGGGCACCAGCTGGCACAAAGTCACCTTAGCACCCTCTAAAAAGTCTCGCAAGCTTAAAAATGTAAGTTAAAATAACAGGATTTGTTTAGTTTATTTTGGCTTGTCATTTTTGTCTGAGTTAATTGCATAACTCCCTGCATCACCTGGAGATACAGATACGAAAGCCACCACAGAGCTGGAAACTGGAAGAAGGAATGAGGGCAAAGAGACATTCAAGCTGTTGATTCCAGCCAGCTTTCCTCCAGGTCAATAAAATGTCTTCCAGTGGCTTTAAAGGAAGCTAGAGAAGGCCTAGATTTCAGAGCACAAATAAAAAATTAAAAAGCCACCTCAACCTAGGCAGTAATGGAAGGCTTTTCATTAACCTTAAGAGCGTGAGCTAGAGTCATGACTATCAACTGCTAAATGGTAATTCTCCACTTTCTTAGAGTGGAAGACTGATGATAACGAAGGATGTGCAAGTGGATATGAAAGCAAAGCCCTTCAAAATCCAGAGTCAGGATCAAGTACTTCACAGACAAGCATGAATGTGCTTCCTGCGTTGAGTGAACTACATGAGTGGACTAAATTTGAGTGTGCTACTTTTCATCTGTGATGATTAAATATTTGAGCCTAGAATTAAAATTAAATCCACACTTGATTTCATACTCCTGTGTTGCACAGCTGCTCCTAATTTATGTCCCTTTTCATTAAACACATTGGATTAAATTTTGTACGTGTATTTATATTTTTGGAGTTACAGATTTCACTCAAATAAGTGGATCTATACGCAAGAACCAATATGCTGTTTCTTGTTTCCATGGGGAAAAAAAAAAACCCGACAAACCGAACTGAACCAAACCAAACCAGGGAATCTGCTGAAATCTGGTCTATGCCAATTAAGTACATCTTGGATAAGAAAGAAAACTCAGTAATCATTTTTTACACTTAAAAAGTAGACAGCACAGAGTAATCTGAAGAAGCAAGATATTCAGAGGCTGGTTGATTATGGAGAAAGTATAATACAGGTTCTGTTTTTACAAATGTTTTCAACTTACAGCAGGGTGATCCAAAACATATGGTGAATCGAATAAAATCGTTGCATCCAGGGGCACCTTGGATCCACTGCTAACAAGAGTCACTTGCTGTTCTAAACCTGTAAGCAAGAAATGTTTGCTTACTTTCTGTTAACAGAATTGTTTCAGCATATCTCTTAATCTATTTTTGTGTTATAGTTAGACTGTTTCAACATTTTCCCTTAGCATTCTTGCTATAGAGAATTCAACACTGTACTATTTGCTTCATTTGTTGAAGGTGTTAAAGGTGAAATTCAGGAAACTTGACCTTACAGAAAAATGGCAACTTTTTAGAGCATTGACAGAGTTAGCATTAAAATCCCTCAAGACTATGTTTTGCATTGTTTGAAAATAAGCTACATGTAAGAGTACAAGAGAAAGACTATGTGTTATACTGTTTAGTTAATTAGTTAATATTTTCCCAGAAACCGCATGGTTTTTCTCCTGCTATTTGTATTTCTTATAGTTCAGGAAGTAGATTACACGTCGTGAAAGGTTGTGTTCCTGGAAGCAATTTTCTGGTTGTTTTATCTGAGGTTGTGTCAAGAGGCTCGAAACATCCTATACATCTTTCCTGCGGCTAAGTGGCTTCAGGCTGCTTTGTGCTCTTTCATGCCAGGTCAATTTAATTCAACCTTGATTTTTGCTAAGGTTGCCTCGTCATTCTGCATATCAGTATTGTTTTGGGTGTTCTTGACTTTAAATCGCTTACATATTTTCATGAGAACATTGCTGGGGCCCTAAGTGAAGCTCTTTATAGTTTTCTACACAGATTATTTAAAGCACAACCAGAGAAAGAGGAAAAATGATGAGAGGTTTTGGCCCTTTCTTTGGTTGTCAGTTAACATTTTCTTTTTCTTTATGGCACAAATAGTACTGACACTGGTAGTTTATGATAGCACAACACTAAATAGGCTCATCATTGTCGTAAACAACAGATAAAGTTGCCTGTAAATTATTTGTTCTGTCCCACACTTTTTATAGAAGAACTGATGAAGTTTTTTAACAACTTGGTTGCCTAGAACATGCACTTCCCTCTAAGTTCTAACAGGAGCTGCAACACTGGCTTCAACATTCAACATCCTCATACTAGCAGCAGAGCACGCAGCTGCTGTTGCCAATTTTTGGTGATGATGTTCAGATTATCTCAAACAGATCAGTTAAAATTTTGGCTTTTCTTCTAATGTAGGTGTCATTATATCCACTCAAATTTATTTATTCATCTCAATGATATTGCTTGTTTCAGCTTGTTTGGTTTTAATTCAGGGCTGAGCTGCTCCATAATAATTTGTTCAAGTTTATGACATTACACATTGTTGACTAATAACTTCATTTTGCTGAGTTTCCATTTATTACTGTCACTATTACAGCTGGATTTGAATTTTTGCAACTTGCCTATCCTAGCATGAATCTTATTTCACTGACATTTAACACTGATCCTAAGGTCTCCTCTTTGACTGTTTATCACCTAAAGATCAAATATTTTTGCTGCTGACTTTTAAATCAATTATAATCTCACAAGATTTTGCTGAGAGGATAACCGAAAGTGACAGGCACTGAGTCTTAAGAGAGAGAGTTGCCCAATATATTAAATAAGATTGATTTTCTATGTACAGAAACAAAAGGTCTGCTAAAGGAAAAGAAAAAATATACCCCGAAAAACCCCAACCGAGAGATAAGCCTTTTCTATGATACCTGGAAAATATGCATAAATCTGTATTGTAGTTGCTGAATTTTAGGATCTGGTATAAAATGGACAATACCACAAAGTGCTGGAGAGATGCTGTTACAAAAATATGTTCACAAATGCTCTTAAAGATAGCATTTTTTCTTCCTTTAAGCACTTCATTTTTTTCTGTGACATAGTCTATCTTTGATTCAATTATCAAACCCGCCCCCCCAGTCATAGAACAGCCCAGGTTGAGAGGTTCCTCAAAATACCACCTGGTCCAACATTTCATGGAAAGGGGAGCCTAGATAAGATTATCTAGCAGCCTGTCCAGTCATGTCATGAAAACCTCCAGTGATCGGGACTCGACCACATCCCTGGGGACATTGCTCCCGTGATTGATTGTTCTCACTGTAAAAAAAAATTATTTCTCATATCAAGATGAAACCTTTTCCTGTGCAACTTGTACATGCTGCCCCTTGTCCTCTCCATGTGACTTCTTCTGAAGAGAGAGCCTCCACTCTCTTTGTAGCCACCCTTTGAGTACTGGCAAACTGAGTCCCATAAGCCTTCTCCAGGGTGGAAAGACTTAAGTCCTTTACTCCTTCCTCATGGGGCAGGTTCTCCATCCCTTTGATCATCTTCCTCACCCTCTCTGGGATCCTTCTCCAGTCTGTTTGTGTCTTTTTTGAATTATGGGGACCAGAACTGGACACAGTACTCCAAATCCCTTTAACTTAGTATTAAGAGAATCTAATTAAAGTACAATTTATCATTTCTCTCAGCTTTCCAATATTCATTGTTTTGTCAGTGAGATCTGGAATAAATCTCCAAGTTCAACAAAAAAATTGAAGGCAAACTGAAGTACTGTACTATGTGCTTTTTCATCAATAGATAAATGCCTTTGCTTTCAGAGTCATTCCTTATCTACATAAATGACAAATACAGATTAATGGAATCCTCAAAAAAAGATACAATAACTTAATGGAACAAGCAAATGTTTTCTTGAAAATATCTTTTCACACTATGAACAATAACTCTTCTTTAAGTTTGTGGGAACTATATATGTATGCTTCAAATTTTGAATTAGGTTGAAAAACATTTTAAGGTACTGAATTTAAAAACTGTTAGAAGAACTATTCATGTATAGATAAGCAGGAGGTTCACTAAAGGTACATTTTAAATAGTTCTATTTTTAAAACTCATTTTAACAGCATACTCAATAATCATAAAAGGTAGACAAAAATGTAAGGTCTTTTGTCTAGCAATTCTTAGTGATGAGCTGCTGTTATTTGATCAATAAAAGGGAAGAAGCTGGGGGAAAGACAGAGCCAGAAGGTAAAAACATGATGGAGAAGCAACTCGGGAAGGCAGAAGAGCTGCAAATAGAAAGCTTGCAGAAGTTAAGGAGAAGACCAGATGGGCTGGCAGAAAAAGCTACTCAGAGAAACCCAAGATAATACGATTGCTTAACTGGCTAGCATGTCTGAGCCAGGATCTGCAGGATTGACCTTTACTTGTCTTTCCAGGCCAGATTGTTATAGGAATCTTCAGCGCTTCTGCTTTTCAGTTTCTCCTTCCCATAGTTGAGAACCTCCACATTAAAGAGAAAGAGTCATTACAGAAGAAATCCAGCAGTTCCTGAGAGACAGGTGACCTTTTTTGGATATATACAGTGAAACAGAATTCCATTTCAGAACTATTAGGAAATATTTTCATGGAAAAATTGTGTTTGGAAATATTTTCCTAATATTCCTAATGCCAATTTTATTCTTCAGAAAATTGAGTCTTACGTCTGTTTTAACCAATTTGGAACTATTTGTTGTTCTAAACAGGACAACACATTTTGCTTAAAAATTAATTAGTGTCAACTGCATTTTCTTAGAATACTGCCTTCTGGGAATTTGAACATTTTTAGCACAAGCAAGCAAGAACTTCAAGTTGCCACAGATGATTTAGTCATGTAGGTCATTATCTAGCTATGCATATTTCAATCACTTCATCTTGGGAGAAGTGTTTCTCAGCCCCACAGAGAAAATTGAAGGCCAGACACTAATGGCAATACAAGGGCAGCCGCATGCTGATCAGCTCGTGAACAAAAGAAGATGAACCACTTCAGCTCCAGGAATGCAATGCTTTACTTCAATCAAAAATGCCAAAACAAAATATGTCAGCATTTCCAAATTAATGTTCTTTGAAATCTCCTTGTTCTGAAGGCAGGCGTAAAAACTTCATCTTCTCTTGAAAATCAAAACAGTGAAAAAGCAAACAGTGAAATACCCTTGGAGAGGAGAAGGTGCAATTTCTTCTCATCTGCTTGTTTCTACTCCCCATTTTCAGGACACAGCCTAAATAATGGAGGCCCTTGGCAGTGAGGCAAGAGCACATTACAAAATTGTTAAAAAGAGATAATATAAGCTGCACAGTAAAAGTTAGTATGAAAGACATGGGTCTAGGGAGCCCTACCAGTGCAATGAAAATTTTATTTGGGGTAGAATCTTTGTAATTGAAATATAAACACAAATAAACACATATGTAATGTGACAGTTCATGCATGTACAAGACACTAAAAGCAAAATCAAAAAGATGTCGTTTTGTCAGAGCTCAGCATTAATTTACTTTCCAATTCCAGTCAATTTGTTATCACAAATGCCCTCAATTAAAATGTTTTATTTGATACAGGGTGAATTAAAACCGAGTTTTTATTCTGATGACAGAGATGCACTTAGCAGCATATAAAATAGTGATTTAATGGGTACTTAATGGTCTGAAGCTCCAAAATGAACAAATCATAAATTAAAGCTTTCGTAGCCTTTTATGCTTTCCCATTTGGATCCTAAAAACACAATTTGCATTCATTACGTAGGGCTGATACACAATACCTTGCCTCCCAATGACATTCAGCTGCATCACAATATTTGTCCCTACAGCATACTTGACACTATTGCCTTTTAAAGAGGTTTTAGTTTAAGGTCTGGCTCACAATCCTTCCTTGTCAAAGGTGGACATAGAATGATTTCAAACTTCCCTGGGCAACTTTGACTTTGCTGTAACATCCAGGTTCTGAGCAATAACTGACAGTAATTCCGTTTCTTTCTCTTCAGTTCACTGTCTAACTTCAAACCAGGCAGTACGGGTGGATTTTCAAAACATCATATGAAAACTGAGCGCAGAACCTTGGTAAGTAAATAAGCAATTTGTATGTGCCAGTGACACTACGTGAAAGAAATAGCTTCCTAAAAAAACACCTTAAAAGAAAAAGCAACTTATTTGTTTTTGTGGTTTTGATTCTGTTTGGTTCATTTGGTTTTTTGTTTGTTTGTTTGTTTTCTTTTTTTTTCCATAAGTATTCTACCAGTGTCCAAGAAGCCTAAAGTGCTTTACTACATCTTTCACCTCTGAATATTTGCTGTAATAAACCTAGCAGTCCCAAATCACACCACATTCATGTCATCGAATATACACCTGAAAAAGTATTAAAAAAACCCAACTGATAGAAACTAAAGCAGCAATCTATGTAAGTTCTTAAACACAGCCATACCTGTATTCTAAACTGAATTCAAGTGTGTCCTCAGACTCTACTCCAATACCTGGCAGTTTATGTCCTGGTCCTTCTTGCCAGAGGAGGGAAGGCAGCTCAGTACTCCCTGTTCTCTGCAGCCACAGCCAGATGGGAGAGAGGATCCTTGGGAGGTTACTGTGAGTATCTTTTATACACACTTTGGGGAAAAAAAAAAAAAAGAAAAAAAAAAAGAAAAAGAGAGAAAACAAACAGCAAAATTTATTTCCTTCCAACTCTCATTCAAGGTATTTATAAAACAGTGACTTCTCAAAACCTGTGAGCTCCGTAGCTGCTACCAGATTGTGATACTTTAGTTCTTTAAAAGCAACAAAAACCAGGACTCCATTGGATTTACCCCAGTATCTTCACACCATTTGGTGCAGAGAAAGTTAACAGTGCTGCTGCCTTTAAAAAAAGTCAGGGCAGGAGGAAAGAGGAAACAGGATTCTTATGTCCCCCACATCCCTTTGCCTCTGCCTGTGCAAGGTCAGCAGTTTGCCTCTTGCTGGAACTTTCTCAAAACTCCCAGTTACGAGGCCGCCATTCGTATAATTTCTGCCCAACACGCTGCTCTATTTCAGTCTGTCTGCCCACGCAGAAAGACAGTCATGGTGGCACCTGGGGCTTTTAGTTGTTTTGGGGGATTTTTTTTTTCTAACCTGTAGTTATACCTATTGTAAGGCTTTCGTGTCCTCTTTTGCTTCAGAATATTCTGTGACCAGAGGGAATTGGGGTCAATTGCCTTGTTGAGGTGTCATTTTTATATGCAGGCAAACATTGCTGCTTGAATAGTATACATTAGCCAGTCTCCCTTCTTTCTGAGTCAATGTGATTTTTCAATACATCAGCAATTTGACAATTGACAAAAAAAAAATCATATAACACACACTTGCATATATATATATATAGATACATCTTTATGTGAGTATTTAAAGATTCATTTGGGGTTAGAAGTGTTGGTTTTGATAAGAATAAAGTATTTACCTAAATCAAAATAATTTCTAAACAGAACACTAAAAGCTAAAGAATTCATGAAAGAAACCTAAGCATTTTCTCTCAATTTATTTTGAAATTATTAAATAAAATCCATAGGTTTTTTTCCCAAAAATAAGTAATTCAGTGAATTCTACAAGCAACAGAAGGAATTTTAATTCTAGAGAAATAATGCTACCACAAAAAAAAAAAGTTCTAATGATTTTAGTCAATTTCTTGTTTTGTTTTGTTTGTTTGTTTCTTTCCCCCCCCCAGCTTATCAATTTCTTCTGGACATCCTGTGTTGCTACCTTTATCTTTAACACTGCTATCTGCCAACAAGGCATCGTCAGATGGTCTCAATGGTACCACATAAATGGGGCCTGTCTATTCGTTGATCCATAATGTGGTGTGTTTGCATTTTTCCCTCTGTACTGCATCATTAGTGCTTACCTCATTTTTACACGCACTGTCATCTCTAGGTCATTCCAGTCATTTCTGCCTTCTGTGCAGTTTCCTCCCATTAAGGATCTAGGTTTGCAATAATTCTCTCCTGACCGATTAGTTTTGAAAGTACCATATTGCATTTCCTTTTGTTCCCTCTCTCTTATGACCATTTTCAGCTTCTTCCATATTGCAAGCCTAACAAGATTATATAATGACAGCATTAATATCTCAAATGATATCTGCCAGCTTACATGCTCATATTTATTTATTGTTATTGCTATCCTCAGTTAATTATCTTTTTTCCCCCATACGTATTAAGGGCTCCTTTTTCAGAATTTTATAATATTTTTAAAAATAAAACTCCCTTTTAATATAATGTAAAAGAACATACGAACCTTCTGCCATCAAAAAAAAAAAAAGAAAAACAAAGATTTATTTACAGAAAAGAGATGTGAAATTGAGAAACAGGTAAAAGAATTTAAATTATATTTCTCAATGTATCGTGTCTTTCCAAAATAGATTTCTAGTACATTAATATGTATGATATAGTCAAATCTACTCTCTTTCATCTGCTTCAGGATGGTATTCATTTTAATGAAACAAAAATCACATTTATGAATTATCAGGAGATGCCCAAGCTTCGTCCAGCTGCCTTTTGGACTTCCAGTACAATATGTCACGTAAATAGGTAACATAAACAAAAACAAACAACAGAAGCATTTGTCACATTTCAGGCAAAAAAAATCAGCATCTTTTGCATTCTTCAAATCTATTATAGCAAGACGGAAATTTGATTTTAAAAAGACTTGTAAACCATTATTAGGCCTTCAGTAATCCACCTGCTTACACTCTTCATATTTCTGTCATCTTCCAGGGACATTGCATATTAAATGAATTAGTCTTTGATAGCCCACAAAGACAGGACTTAGAAATATTGCATAAAAAACAAATGCCTTCAACTTACTTAATACAAGTTCACTATAAATAGTCCATTAAGTGTTCTGACTAGACTTCATGCACTTTTGCTGAATTTATATGTCACAAATACTGGGACAGACTTAATTAGAGTCATGACAACCTGAACTATTATTGGGGTGTTAACATATATAGGTCCTGAAATATTATTTTTCTGCAGAGGTTAAAGCTTAACAAACTTTATAATGAGAAAGGCTAACTGCATGTTTTGTGTTTGCGTTTTGTATCTCCATTGACAGTCAGGTTTCCAGATCACATCCACAAGTTGTGCTTCTTTATGCACTTAGCTCTTTCTTCTTCTGTTTATGTAGTCAATCAAATATTATATACAACACACTGAATGCACCTTCAAATAATTACTAGATGTTAGTGGGTGCTTCCTCTATGAGCTTCTCACAACTCCTCACAGGGAGGAGTAGGACAAAAAGTACAGGGAATGATCTCCCTTCTGGAGGGATTCCCATGATAGGGAACTCACTCAAAGGCAGATTTCCTACCACTATCCTCTCTTCCTTCTCCCCACCATTACAAATATTCTTAAATTAAAATAATGCGTGTAGTGCATTCTAACACACAAGCTTAGTTCCACTCAGGAGGGAATTTCATGTAATGATAGTGTAGATTGTGTGAAAAGTGTTTCATGGGAAGTCAAAATTACAAGGTTCCTTGTCTAAACATCTTAGAAGTACCGTGTTTTCAAAATATAAAGGACTAATTCTAAAAGACCCCAAACTTTGCTTCAGCAACAATTGTGCTTTATCAATAAGTTTCCTCCAGAGCTGCTGCTTTCATTGTGACTTGTCTTTTCTCATTTCCATCTAACTGCTCTGCACTTAGTCACTTCTACCTTCATCATTCCTCCTTGTCTCTGAGTTTCAGTCATCTGAAGATCCAGGTTATATGAAGACTTATTTTAAAACACTGGACCATTTACAAGGGGTTCAGATGCTTTGATGTGTGGGGTTTATGCATGAAAGTATTGTAATTATCACAGTAAATGAGGCTTAGAGTGAGTAGTGCCATGGTGACTGAGAAAAGTGAAGTCCACTTAACACGCAAACAGTCCCATTTAGTGATTTACAAGAAAATTACTTAAATCATCTAGCTGGCTGGTTCATTTTACACACTAAATATTACTATGTTTGGAATAATTTAGAAGGACCATTTTTACCTCCAAAGTTTCTCATAAAATAAAAGAAAACCTCACTTAACTAGTTTTTACCTTAAATTTAGACTAGGTTCTTTCCAAAGTGAACATGCCACCTGCTCTCAAGAGAATCTGCCTTGTCACACTTGGTCACGTTCCAGCATGGAGTCAGACCATGCCTGGGAAGTTGTCTCTGGTTCCCCAAGATGGACACAAGCTGCAAAATCCTGGCTTCAGTAGTATTTTGGAAAGAAATTCTAGAAACCAATAAAGCTTTGTGCAAGAAAGCTTTTCCATTTGAATCTTCAATATTACTATTTAATTGCAAGTTTTCTGCCAAATCCTTTTTCAAGCAAGTCCATTTTTTTTCCATTTTGCTGTTAGATATTGACCCAAACCAAGAATAAGAGTATTCTAAGGTGTCTTCAGACACAGGAATGGTAGAAAGCCAATTAATACTTTCAACGCTGTCCAGGAATACTTAATGCAAACATAAGTAAGAAACAGCAAAATGCTCCAATGTCGAATTTTGACCAAGAGCTGTATCAACCATATTCTGGATTTGCAAGGAGGTATTGAACTGCAAAGAACACTAAATGCATTTCAGCTCTTATCTAGCTACATGAAAAGAAAAAACATTTATTCATGCATTAACCATTTATTTTGCCAAAATTCTGTATTTTGGAAATACAGAAGTATGTCATATATTCCATCAAGATGTTATTTTGATACTTATGGTAACATCAAACCTCCACTAATATATGAAAAATATTATCATCAGTGACGAAAATACTCATCATTTAATGTACGGAAGACATAACACTGAGAACGGATTATAGCATAGTGTTGCATATATTATACTACTATAGATTTCTACAATACTAGGCAAATTTATGAACAAGATAATTTTTACGGGCTATATTTAACATTTACTTCATCACTTATATTGTGTAATTTAGACAGTCTATTAAATGCAATGCATCAATAAACTGGGTGCACAGGTATGTGAGTCTAAATACATATATACCTAAGACCTTATCGATGTTTCCTATTTCCTAAGTGGATTTCTTTCTCCTTGCCCTGGGACAACCAGAGACAAGTTTCACTAGCAAAGCAAAAGCACCCAACTCACTGACCTAGCTTGGAAAGGCCAGCCATTGAAGACAGAAAGCCCCTGGTCTCTTATCCTCGCTACACAAGGCCATCCTAGCAGCTCTATAGCAGAAGCTTTAAATTAGGTTTAAAAAGCCGATAT
Organism: Caloenas nicobarica; assembly: GCF_036013445.1. NCBI lineage: Eukaryota > Metazoa > Chordata > Aves > Columbiformes > Columbidae > Caloenas > Caloenas nicobarica. The sequence goes on along the minus strand of NC_088248.1, from coordinate 10,692,332 downwards.
GAAATTTTTTCGATGTTCTCCATTCAGTCCTTTTTTCTACATAACTTTATCATTATTATTTTCCAATGGAAAACATTTGGGCAAACACTAAGAAGTTAACAAAAAGTATATGAAAGTCATGAGTTTTTCTGAATTAGCAAGGATCAATCCATGTATTTATGAATGTCAATCATACAAATTAACAGCCACTTAAAATAAAAAGCTAATGATTCACCTATTTAAAGGCAGACATGATAAAAAAAAAATCTGAAATATCCAGTGAGCATTTACTAATGATAACTGCTAGAAAAGGGTGATCAGTACAAATATCCCTCACATAGACATAAAAGTCAATAAGCTGCTCTTCAGAGTTATCTATGTGTTTCAGCCTTTGAAAGACTGCTACTAAAGTTTTGTTTAAAAATTTATTTAATTAAAAAAAACAGAATCTGACAAATACTGGAGATTTTTTATAAGATATCTAAGAATTTTGACTGACACAATTTTTCACACTGATTTTAAGATTATTTTTTAGGTCCTGATAATTGCTAATCACATAACTTCTGTAAATGAGGTCACAAGTTATTCTGAATTGAGTACACAGAAGCTGAAGTATCATTTAAAAAAAATGCGTTCTTTTATAATCCATTATTCAATTACAGTACGCTAGGATGCTTTACTTTCACAACCCACTAAATAAGAGGCACATGTTTTATTTCAGCACCTACTACTTTTCCGTCTACTGTCAAGTAATAAGCACAAAAGAAAAAAAAAAAAGTGTAACTTTTGTTTCCAAAGTTATTGATTACCATTTAAAAATGGAAAAAATATAATTATTTTAAAAGTTATACTATTTTGCTCTTATCTTTCCATAAGAGATAGATTAATTTAGAGATAGTGACACAAGAAGTTCAAGTCATTACATTTAAAATAGACAGCTAAGGAAAGACAACTTTGCCCTGTCTCTTTCTGCTGGAACAGATGAATCGTGAACTCATCTAGAGAAAAGAGGATCGATTGTTCTGTGCAAGCGTGGGCTCAGTTGCAAGGTACTGGCCATTTTCTTTAAAATGTATTTGACGTTATGTATACAGTAGCTGTACCAAATGACTCCATGACTTGTCCTTTTTACACATATGAACAACTAGGCATTTGAATATTAAATCCCCACAAGGTTTTGTTATTGCTGCTGCTACTGTATTGTCTGAAAGACAATTGTTCTCTTACAGAACTCTAACAACTGCACTCAGAGCAAAAGACAGAAGCAAATCAGCCAGTAAGAGATACACTAACCTGCATTTGATTTATTTTGAGAGTTACAAAATCAGATAAAGTATTTGGGATCAGACTGACTACATTCTTCAAGAAGCTTGTGCAATATGCACTTCCATTCGTATCTGTGAGCATTATAAAATGGCATCTGACAAGCATTAGACTCCATTTTTCATAAATATTATTGATAGCTTTTTTCTTCAATGATTACTTCCCATGAACCTTGAGTGAATGAAAATGATGAGACTTGCAGATAAGTAATGATTGACATTTTTCATGAGACTTACATAAAAAGGGCGCTTAACAGTGAAAAGATGTATTTAATAGAAGTTATACGAATATTTCTTTATTCATGAGATGCTGTGAGTCTTTCTCCTGCACCAGAAACTGTTAAAGCTCTGGCTGTCCGGAGCAGCTGTGACCGTGCACTTTAGGCATCAATTCAGTGAGCAGTTTGCCATCCGGTAATGCAACGACCTGGATGTTTGACTGTCCTTGGTGAACCGGGACAAAATGACACATAATTTTCTTACACGATTTTGGTAATTTGCTAGAGATCCCATATATTAAATACTGTCAATCACAATAATCTGTTTTCAACTCTATTTTTTACTCTGAGGGTTAATGAGGATTCCCTAATCAGATATCAAAGACTGACTTGTAAATCTGTTTCTCCTAGAGGAAAAAAATAATCAAGTACCATGGTTTTCTTTCTTTTCCTTATATTTCAGGTTTGGTTGAAAATAATTTTGCTATTACTGTCTTTGAAGACAGTCACAAAACTCCATCTCATTTTTAAAAATTTTAGATGGCCTTCTCCCCTCTCCATTCAGGGAGTGGTAACACTCTTTTTAAAACTTTACAATGAAAACTAAGAATTCTCAAGTTTCATTATATCTTTTCCTATGAATAACACTGCCAACAAAATCTTTGCTTAGTAGTAATTTAACTTTTATGACAATTTTGCAAATAATCATCAAGATGTGTAACTCAGGACACGGTAGTAAAAACTCAAGTTGTAAGTAGTTGGAAACTATATTTCACAAACGTCTCCATAGACATCTTCAGAAATGATAAGTAAACAGGGTTTTATCCACTTTTTTTTTTTTTTTTCTTTTTGAGAGAGAGTTATGAGTTTGAACCAAATATTTATTTCAGGTCAAAAGCTCAAACATTTGTTCCCAAAAGTGGGATTTTTTTGATCCATCATCATAAAAATTTTGTAAGAATTTTGTAAGGCTAGTAGATGGGTTTATGCCACTGAATTCATTTAAGAATTGATTCTAACCCACCTACAGAAAGTCATATGTTACTCATGACAAAATCTATTTAACGCATAGTTTTAGACTTGAGAAATATACATTCAAAAATATATCTTCCATGATCAAATACCAACCTAAGAAAATCAATAGTTACAGTTTTACAAATGGTTTTCTATTGTTCTGCCCTTTTGCAAATCAGTTGTTTGGTAGCTTTCTCTATTTAGCTCAAAATATCTGCCAAACTTAGTGAAACAGTGCACAATTCCATAATCAGGATAAAGCTGCTCACTTTGCAGGTCGCAATCCCAAACTGTTAAAATCGGCAAAAGGTTTTTATTGATTGCGGTGGATGGCAGAACAAGTGGTACCCAGGATTTGTTGCAAATTGCATTTGAAGTGCTCTGGCTTTTTCTCTTTAGATATTTTGTGTGATCACAGTCATAGAAAGTTTAGCTTAATTTGTTACTGATTTAGAAGTGGAGGTTTTCAAAGAACTGCCTAAAAAGAATTCCTTCTGATATCCAGCTCATTCTGGTTTTGTTTCTTTTTCAGCTCATGAGATCGATCTCAGAGCTTCACAGAATGACTCCTAGTAGAAGCTTGAGGGAATCTGAAGATCCTATGCTGCTGAGAGGTGAAGTTAAGCTAAATTAAGGAATGCATCTATGACCTTTGTTGTTTCAAATTAGTAGGAAGAGTTAATGAATTAAAGTTAAGCATTATATACTTCCAATATGTACATATAATCCTACCACCTTCTGAATCTACTACAGTAACACCGATGAGCCAACTCAGCAGCTCCGCAGGAGCAAAGCACTTTAGTTCAGTTTGTAAATAACACATTTCCTTCCTCAGGTGACAACAAGGTTTGTGTTCTTACAGTTGTCACTTTTCTCTTGCCCTTGAATCACATAAACAGTTAAAATAAGTAACTGAAGTCCAGAGACAGGCATGCTTACAGCTGAAGAGTAATCAGGACTAATGAAAAAAGCAGACAGTTTTCCTTCAGTCAGTCTCATTACCAAGTGATGTAGATGCCACCATATTTACCTGTCACTTCCAAAGCCAAAACATTAGCAAGAAGTTTCTTACAGAAAATGATGTTTAGCTTTCCCAGCGAATAAGTTAATTGCAATCACACTTTAAAAATTAATGGGAAATGGGTGAGGTTATTTCAGATCCTGCTGTTGCCTGCATAAATGCAATATTATTTGTGGTAGATACAGGCAACAGCATGTTGGATCTTGTGGCACAAATGCTTTGCAGTAATAAGCAATTACACATTCCTGCCTGCTTTGCACCCGTGATAATACCACTTCCAAAGCTAAAAAATGTGTCCAGAGTGAGACCTGCTTGCTTGGATATGATAGATGAGAGCTGAAGTCTATTTTTCTCTCTTTGGTTGAGACCAATAATTTTAAGTAGCTATTTCTCTCGTTCATACCTCATCTTAAGGATTGTTTTCCTTAAGTTGAACTCAGTAAGGCTTTATTGGCCTGAAAACACTCTCACTAGTGACATTAAAATTAATTCTTAAAATACAGATTCTCGTAGATATCATGGGGAGGTAAGAGTCGCACATGACAAGGTGACACACTTTTTACTTTAGTCTATAGGGGACATACCCAGGTGGATTTTCTTGTCATCTTCCATAACACTTGCATCCAAAACCAAAAGAGTTTGTGGTTGTGGTGTACTATCACTTTCTTTTCTCTTTGCCTGCAAGTTTTAAGAAGAAAGAATCATCTTTACTTTGTAAAGTTTACTAAGGATTTTCTAGTCTTTGTCCTCTCTTGTCTGAATTTCCCTTTACTGGGCTGAAATTTCAGGGTATGATACCTGAAAGAGCTTCTCCTGCATTGTTAACCTGTCAAATATTCTTTCCAGGGCCATATACGGAGAACAGAAACTAAAAGTAAATCCTCATGTGAATAATGTCCATTCCCCCCTGCTGTTACTTATTTCTGATTTACTCATCCAAGTTTTTTCTACACTTAAATGAAACTGGTTGCTCCACAACTTTATTGTGTTTCTTATTTACATCTCCCACCCACTAACCGATATTCCCTAACAAGTCAGAAGACAAGCTGTCTGTTCTGCTGCCTCTTCCTCACATTTTTTTACCTTTTGTTTCTCTTATTTTCTTGATATTTCTACGTATTTCAGCAGCCTCTATAGCTAGGTTTCTACTTACTGTCCAATTCAGACCAGATAGAATACTTTGCTTGTGTTTTATTTGCAAAACAGAGAAATACTTCTTGAAGGCAGTATTTCCAGATGATTACCCTTTTAAAAAAATATTTATTATGGAAAACAGTATTTTTCTACAAAATATTTTATCAATCCTTATAAGACTATTTGCTAATTCAGGACAAATTCATCAATACGATTGGTTTGGAACAATTTTCACAAGGAAAGAGAAAAACTGGAATTCTGTGGCTGCTTCCTTTCATACCGCACTCTGATCATAGCACTTAACACCAAACATCAGAATTGTGAATTGCAGTTCTCAGCCTGTGGAAAATTTTATGTATATTCTTCCACGTGCCACTGAAGCGTGCCTCTCATCAGACCAGTAGCTCTTTTACTTCAGTGCTTAAATATCCACTGAACACAGATGGGTAATCTGAAGTTCTTAGTTTAGGAGGGACAGCAATTGCAATTGGTTCCAACAAAAGTTTTGGAAGTTTGACACTTTGTTTCTTTGATTTTTTTTTTTTCCACATCTGAAAAAAACCCACTTCATTTAGACCAAAAATAATTACATTCTAGATAACAAAATAATTTTAGTGAAGATTTGTATTTTTCTTCAGTGAAACAGAAAATAACAAAAAAAATTCCAGAAAAAAAGTATTAAAACTTGTATTTCCCTTCAATGAAATGGAAAATAATAACAAAACCCACTCTGAGTCATACTTAATTAAAACGCTTCAAGTTTTGGATTTAGTATCCAAAGAAATAAATCACTTCTGAGCAGCACTAGATAGCAGTGAAAGAAACCCTTAATTCTGCAATGCCAACCATCCTAATTATTTTCTTTCTGCACAGGATTTAAAATTCAAATATATACTTTAGTGTTTAAAAGCACCTTTGTATTTAATGTTTAAAAAATCATAGCTGGAAGTTTTGAGATCACAGAAATAAACTGAGAGTTTTGTATAATAGCATGTTTATGTGTATTTGTTCATTCCATCTTTTATGTTTTGTGTAATATAAATGTTTGTTTCTTCCAAGGGTAAGAACCGTAGGCTCGTATCCCTGCACACACACAGAGCTGGGATTTTGTGTTGACAAGGTCTATACAAAACAGATAGAGGGGTTTGCCAAGGTTAAATATTTCTTATCATGTTCTACCTCTGCTATTGATCTGGAGATTTACAGCTAAAATTGAGTAAATTATGTGATCTTGAGCTAGACCTCTATGGATTTAAAATGTGACGTGATTCAGTCTTATTTTATATGTTATTTACTTAAGTATACATTTTGACTTCCAAACATGACTTTCCCTGTCTATAAAGGGAAAGGGAAAAATAGAAACATGATGATTAAAAGCTGAAAACTTTCAGCACTTGCTGTGATCCATTTTGAGATGAGTCCTAAACATTGTGGCTTGAGGTTTTTTAGCACTTTCACAGTTGCGTAGAGGTGCCTGTAGACACTTAGATATTCAAAGGAACTTATATAATGCAGTAGGAGTCTGGCAACTCGCCTGCTGAGGTGCTTATTCCCAAAATGTGGTTAGCCACCCTGAAAAATCTCGGCAGCCTGTAGCTGCATTTTTAAGAAAATGTATTGTTTTGATTAAAGACAGATAACATTTTAGAAAAATTTAATAAAAAAGGAAAAGAAAAAGAAATTCCTATGGCGCCATTGCAAGTCGCTTTATATCCACTACACTGTATATGGTAATACTGTATAACGTGAACATGTATGAGGGGAGAAAGACCAGAAAATATGGTGTTTGCTTGTCAGAGGCTGGCTCAACCCAAAATCTCAACTGTAAACACTCAAATTCTGCCAAAGAGCTTCAGAGCAGCACACTAATTGTAGTTCACCTATCGCTGATTTTGATTGCAAACGAGGAAATAATACGGACTTCCCGTCAGGTACTGACCCCATGTCACAGCTCCTACAAAGCCTGCCAGAAGTGATGGCGTTCAGTGGAGATCGAATCGGGTTCTTGGCTGAAAAGCTCTTGAACTGCTGCTTGGCCCCTTGAGCCATCTAATCCACCAGCCCAGGTTTTCTCTGAAAGAGAAGGAAACGCATACGCTATCAAAACTCGTATGTGTACGGGAAGTGTCTGTCTGAAAAATTAAAAATGCATGATGCTGCATTCTCCAGAAGACTCAAAAATAGTGTTGTAATAATGAAATATTAATATTGAAAGTAGTGAACTACAGCCTCAGAACATAATATATCACGCTACAGTTTAGTCACTAACAATTACTATTCTGCGCTGTTGGACTAAATGTGCTGACCTACAAAAGCAAAAAGGTAAGGACTTCATTTTTACTTTCTGATATCCAAAATAAATTTAATTTTAATTAAACTTTGATTTCTCTGTGACAAAGGCTGATTTTTTAACTGTTAGTGTTCAACTTGAGTGCAAAATTTACTCCTCATCTAAGGCAAGATCATATAGTTATGCCCGTAGAAAAAAAAAAAATCAAAAAGAAATTAGGCCCTGCTTTTTAAGAAAGATCTTCATGTGCTATTGTGCTTCCCACAGCATTCATAAAATTTCAAGAAATACCTCCTTACCTGTATGTGTTACATCTCAGCTCAGGACAATACAGTTTTATATATAGCAAAAGCTTCAAAAGGAGTGACACAGCACAGAGCTCTAGTTAGAAGAATTGGAGCTGGAGGTATTTTTCTTACTTCTCTGTGTACTGACCAGTGCCTCTGCTCGCGCGGATAGAGAAAATTGAGCCAGCAGATCCTCAGAAGCAGTATTAAGGTTTGGTTTTCATGTATGCACCGTAAGAGAGGATTATTATCAATTTAAATAATTTTATGCTTCAGACTTATCTCAGCAGCGTGATTCCTTGCAAGTTTCTACCTCCCAGCAACAGGGAATCAGAGGATAAGACAAAGGCAACTGCTGGTGGCCACTCAAAACCCAGCGTACTAAAACCAGTGAAGAGCTAATTCAAAGAGAGGGATGATTAGCAGGTTAACTGAGGGAACAGGAATTTCTGTCTTTAAAAAAAAATCTCTTAAATCACATGAATGGAAAATAAGAAGCAACCTCCAAACGACCTGGTAGTTTCACCGTCAGATCTGACAATGATGGGTGCATGGAAATTTCACAGCAACTTGAGATAACAATGAGCAACTAGAGCAGCTTTCAGCACTCAGTAATAACATATGGATTAGAGACATCAGATAACTTTCATTGAGTTGGTAGTTTTAATTGTTCTGGTTTGGCCTTGTAGGGAAGCCCAAAAGAGAGGGAAAAAAAAATCTCATTGTACAAATATACTAAATCAGTAGATATGAAAAATCAAACAATAGATATGAAAACCAGGCAAAGTAAGGATCTGAGGGAAACATATGAGCACAACATTAGCAGCGGAATGACACATTTGACAGTCTTAGAATGTCATATATTAAAGAAGCCATAAAGCTCAAGGAATGAGGAAGCTTTACCCTCCGAGATATAAAGTGGCCAAAATGATAAGACTAATGGAGGATAGCAATAGGATTAGACAAAAGACACTGTGATTAAGATTTGGAGTGAGAGTTGGTAGGGCAGATTATGGCCTGACTTAGCATAATAATGCTAAAATCATCATCATACAACAAAGGAAAAGTTTAGATTTAAACAACAACAAAACCCCCTAGAAATGTCAGTAATATGAAAAAAAAAAAGGAGGGGGAGGGGATGTGGGAGAAAGAGTGAAACATAGAGACTATTTCAAGTGCAGCCTTTTTGAAGGTAATGACTGTTGTTAGAACTGTCAGCTATAAACCAGTCAAAAGACAGTTGTGCTTTAAATGTCTTGCCCAATAAAGATCCCAAATGTCACTCAAAATGGTCAGACTATTTATTACAGAATTTTTAATGGAAACATGAAAGAAAGCATGGAACAATACAACAGACAGATGGACTGTTTGCTACATATGTCATTTAACATCAATCAGTGACTAGAATTTATTAACACAGTTTCTGCTTTAATGGATTGAACAAGCTTAAAAAAACATTCAAAGCACTAGATGGTAGGTGATAATTAAAAATGCAAGACACATGGCTTCCAAAAGTGTAATAGTCTTCTGATAATATCTAGTATAATTTATTTATTAAAAAAAAAAAAGAGAGAAAAAGGTCCTTGCCCAGTTTTTGAATAATTAATGTTGTTTTACTACCAGTGTCTTCTTGAAGATGAACTGAACATTGGCATTTTATTGACGATACTGCTTTCTGCTTTTTCTTCACTTAACTCTGCTTGTTCCTTTGACTTTTAAGCCTCTAGAGAGGAAACACCAAGCTGCTGGAGATATCCCAGCCACCATGGTCTTTCCCAAGCACCATCTACTGTGGTTTTATGATTCTGCTTTTGCAGCCTGCAAGTTATTTGTCAAAGCAACACTACTTCGGCAGCTCTGTGTACTATATCTATATACAAAATGCTTGTAGAGGAAAATCACCAAACAGTATTGAAAAAGACTGGAGACCTTTTTTCATTCCCTCCATCATCATAGTCCCTCATTGAGTTCAGAGCTGCCAGCTCTGGTTATTAATTCTTTTTGGCATTTCCAAAGAGTTATCTGTAAGGCAAGTTATTTGTGTAAAAGTAGATGGAACTTTTCTAGAAAAAAAAGAAGAAAATCCTTCTTATTTGACATCTTAACAGAACAACATGTTAATAACTTTCAGAATAGAGAAAATTCAGAAAAAAAAATGCAATGATCTCACTGTGTACATTTAATTCTTAGGCTATTCTAAAATATTGAAAATTAAGTATGACTGTTGATTTTTACCATAAATGATGGAAGAAAAAGATATTAATGATATTTTTTGTAACTGTTTACATCACCTTAAATTACTACAAAAATCCCATTTGATAATAGAACCAGAGCCTAGCTTTCCCAGAAAAGCTCATTTTGTCATAAATGTTCAGTGGCAGAAATTCCAATTATTTTAATAGTGAACCCAAGGAGAGTTTTGGTGTCCAAAGACAATTGCCGTAAGCTGCTTTGCAAAGTCTGTTTCTCTTTGCTAGGTTAGTTCCATGCTTTAAGATGAAATTCATTGCTAGTTCATATTTATACTCATGTTCTACCTTCCCTGATACAACAATAGGGAACATAATGAATATTTCATGAATATACTATGAAATCGGTTGCACAGATAACAAACAACACAAATACTGATCACTCTTTCACTCTGGGGTCACAGTAGCATTATCTTAACACTAACCTGAGTCATGGTTTTTAACAACACAGAGAATCTTCTAAAAAAAACCCAAATATAAAAAAGGGCTTTTTTTCACCCTGCTTCTTCCCCCAGTATTCATAGCATTTTAATGAATCATTTTGGAAATGTTTATATATGAATACTCTTAAAAACTAAAAACCGGAAAACAAATCGTTTCAAACACATATTCCAGTGGGATGCTGAAGAAAAATTTTAAACCTTTGTAATTTTCTGTGAGAAGATTTTTTTAAATTGTACTGATGCTGTCAGAACATTTAATTTTTGCCACCTCTGTAAAATAATTTAATTAGTTCACTTCTGTGTGCACAACCAAATCTGCCTGACAGACACACTAACCTGATGCATATCCTGAACTCTGAAAAATGTGACAGGGTGCGGGTCTATACACACATATACATATAAATCCTCCACTTCACATAAACTGAGGGTCTAGCCTTTTCCTTCAAACCCAGTTGCTTAGCAACTCCTGGAAAGAGAGAACATTTTTGGAAAATAAAGCCTAGTTGTTTAACAACAGAGTTTTAAGTTTTAAATTGTGGGTTTTTTTAATAGCTGAGACTCAGTTACCTAAATCTTAAGGAGAAAATCATACTCCCACTGAAGATTTTTACTCACTTTAGAAAGTAGGATTTCCTGGTTGATGCCTTCCCCTTTTCTTTTTGTTTTAAACCCAATATTGATCATGATCTACTGCTGTTTCCCTGCTTCTCTTCAGCCTTCCCCTGAGCAAGAAAGGTGCTGAACACGTCTGCAGGCTTCAATTATGTCTTCTCTAAAAACGATCCTTTCATGAGTACTTATGAGAAATGACAAATGACATTCATAATATGCCATGACACCGGAGCACTAATCAAATTAGACTTACTACCTTTGCAATCACAAGTGGGTCTTCATGTTTTATATCCGAACAAAATTTGAGTCAAGTTAGCTTGCCAGAACATTGCTCCCATTGTCATAAAAGTATATGACAGCTATAACAAGCATTTTGGGAGCAGGCAGGTGCAGTACAATACAGCCACAGGAAGACTAATAAAAATATACACCAGACTGTTTTTCTCGCTATAAGCTGTATTTCTGTTAGCAATTCAGACAACTATCAATGGCAATCAATTAAGAGTGATTTGGATAAGACATTCTGCAGGTGTATTAGATTAATTATGATCACATTAGTTTGCTGATGTGCTAATTCTGTGTACTTATTTAGGCAACATAGTATAGCATTAAGGTCTGGGTTTTATTTCCTACTACATGGAATAAGACAGACAACACGCTGCAAAAATTTGTTTTGCCTAATGAAAATAATTCTGCTCTAGTGCTTAGAAATGGTAATTCAAAAACCAGGAATGAAAGCAGACCGAGAAATACATCATTTACTGCTGGATTAAAACACTTAAATACATCCTGAACTGTTAAGAATAATAAGTAGGTTTTCAGTGCATGATTTCTAATGAAATTATTTTTAAGCACTCCTAGAAAAATGGTTAAGCATTGTCACCTTTGCCCCAAAATCATTGGAGTAACACAGCAAATGAATAATTCAAGCAAATAGCATTAGGAATTAAATTATGACTATCCCATGAGAATCCACAATCGTGCATCAATTAATAAACCAATACAAAAAAAAAAAAAATTCACAACAGTCTCACCACATAGACATTTTGGAATACAGTGTTACATGTAGGGATAAATGTGTTAATATAGGACTCAAGTATTTGAAACTCATTGAATAAGAAATCTACTGTGGCTTCTAAGAGATATTCGTGCTGTGCCATCTGAAAAACATCTTATAAATTTCAAGGTTTTCATAAACATTAAAAAATTTTAGCCTCAATCTATTAGATTTCATTTGCTGTAGCTTAATGGGTCTTGCTTTTCACCTTTATGGTTGCTGTTTTAGAGTAGTGCCAAGCTGTATCTCATACAAAGCATCACAACAGATTCCTCATATATTTTGCCTAATTTAGTTCTCTTTAGCTCCAGAAAATGCTTTGGTTTAAATTATGGGACATTTCTTCATGTTGCATATTGAATGCCATATCCCAGTTTGGCTATGAATTTTCACCAAAGAGAATGGAGAAAAGGAAGAAAAAGCATGGCCTGATAATTCTGAGAAAAACTAATAATATCATAAAAGTTTTAATCATTTGCTTCTAGTGAAATGTAGAATAGTTAAGTAAAACCAAGATCATCTCTACCCAAAGGGATAGAAGCCATACCAGTGAAAAGGCTCACAATTTCGATTTTAAGTTAAACCTGTGCTGGTAGTATCAGAGATCTCTAGATTTCTTCATTCATCTTTTGCAGTAACAGTAATCTGAGCAGGGAAGGCAGATTTAGAAAAAGTCGGCTGCACCAGTTAGGTCAGGCAGGTACTCAGTTGTAACTAGATCATGTCTTGCAGCTGGTTTAGTTACACAGGTATAACAAGACAAGGAAATAGGCTGTTGGGCCAGAAACAGCACATATGCTTTTATTAGAGGGCAAAAAGGAAGAAAACTTCATGTGAAAAAATCCCATTAAAAAATCACCATACCACTTTGCTTTGTAATCAGTATCTTACTTGACTGACACTTTTACATGTTAATTGAAATGAAGCCTTGCTGGAAAAAATAAAAAAAAATAAAAATCACTACCTTTTGTCTTTACAGATTTGCTCTTTTTTTCTCCTTGACGAACAATAAATACTTGGATGTTAAATCCCTGCAGATCAAAATAATATTCACCGTATTCCTCCAAAATACTTGGAAAAGTTACATGAACTGAATACAGACATGGCTGAACAAATTTCAATGATGAAAAAAAAAAATGTTAACTGTTCTTTGTATTATTCCTAATGCTTATGCTCTGCAATAATTTAAGAATGAAAGGGTCAGATCAGAGCAAGGATATCAGAGTTAAAAATGTAAAGTAATATCTAATAGAATTAAAAACTCTGATCAAATAAAGTCAGTGATATACAACACCCTACCATGCAGTGGTCTTCTGGAAATGTGCCAGGTTATGGTACACATTATAATTTAGGAATTCTGCTATACACTTGCTTAGTTTATATCATTTTAAAAGTTAATGCCATGAGCTATAGTAATTCATTAGCTGTGGTTTCAAAATCTTGACTGCTTTCAAAATCTCGCTAGAAACTTGTCTACAAAGGCTCCATCTGAACTACTAAGTACTACAAATTTAGCTGATAGTCTTCAGCAGGTCATTGAGGTCATCATTTAGGCATCAGTTTTTTCACATGTTACTCATGTCTCAGTATCATTCCCTATTTTCATATTCCTATACACAAAATTTTAGAATCCAATCACATAAGAAGTCTTCCTTTACTTCTAAATACAGCAGGATTAAGAGACCAACCAGGGAGGGAAATAAAATCTCTAAATAGTGCTTCCAGCTTTTGCCAATCTCAGATACCCAGAATTAGCAATTGGACCTCCAGAAATCATACTCGGAGAATGCAAACTTATTTCTGTCCCTCAATACTGGTCCTGGCACTTCCAAGCCTTTCTCTGAATTTGAAAGGACTAGAGTTTCCCATTAAAATATCAAGAAAAAGCATAATGTCTGTCACAACCACCTTCTTCAAATACTTTGCTTTTTTATTACAATTGTGAGGAAAGGTTGCATCATTCTCCCTGTTTTCGGCAGAAATCAACTGAGAGGCAATTGGAGCAAAGAATGGCCTGCCAGACAATGATAAATATGGGCTAGTGCATGCTCTGCACACCAAGCACTTCCACGCCACGTGTGATTATGAGACATACATCACTTGATCGGATCACACACCACTAATGAATTATCCAGTAAGATACGAAACAGGCCTAATGCAAGTAGATTAGAAAATTCATATTTCACCATTTCACATCCCTGCTCAAAAAAATGTAGAAAAATTTACAAATGGCCAGTACATTTTCCCGTTTCTCAGTTTAAGTGGATGAATCATTACAGATGATCCAATTTCTAGGAAAAGGTGGCTTATGTCAAACAGATGCAGCCTGCATAGTTACCTTAAGTCCATTTAACCCTGATGAAGTTAAACAACTGACAATTTGAATGTCGAACCATCTGAATAGATGCTATTCCCGTTATTTCTTTCAGCTATTTTATAGAAATAGTGCAGTGAACTCACAAAATTCACAGATGACCCAATTTTTTTGAGATAGCTCAAGAATGGAAAGATTTTTGATAAGTCCATAGTGATCTAACAAGGCAGAAAACATGAGCCTATGAACAATCACAGAATATGAGCATTGTGGATGAGCCACTGGATACAAACAATCAATAAGCAATTATTAAAGTTAACCCACTTAATTTAGAAGCAAACAAAAATATCAACTCTGAAAAAAAAATGAAAAATACTATAAAGTTAATAATATTTTATAGGTAAAAAAAGATCAGCTGTTCTCTGCAGAGATAAAAAACAACTGTACATAGAAATTGTTTCGTAAACCAGTGCATCTACCTTTAAGTTATTTTACTTCCCAATTTCCAATTATTTATGTCAACTTTTAGCAGTGGAACATTGAACTTTTACTGACTGATCATAAACAATCTGCAATATCTGATTCCAGACAAGGATTAGTTCTGTAACCATGGTGGCTTTTGGAATACCAATTTATATCTAGACTTTTTTTTTTTTAAGATCAAAACTAGAATCAAATTAATGGCTGTTTTAATTTACTCATTTTGTTCCTTGGCTCCATTTTCTTATTAAAGATGTCAAGTACTATTTCAACACTTGTCAGAGAAATAGCACGCTCTTGGGAAAATATATGTAAATCTCTATGTATTTCAGGCTGACAAAGTACTAGCAAGATGAAAAGTTGTAAAAAGACTTCACTGTTCCCAGCCTTCTTGTACTTCATCAACTATGACATTAAAAAATTAAAAATTAACATAATTCAAAAGTATCTATTTTTGCAAAAATATTAGGCTTTCATGTGATTAATTTCATAATAATAAAAGTTGCAGATGATTTTTCCCAAAGAGCAGGGCTCTGCATGAGGGTGGCTAAAAAGCCTGCCACCTTTTCAGTTCTCTTTTCAAGCGAAAAGGGCTTAATCATGTTTTCTATTAATGTTTGACTTCCAGTGCACCTATTCCATGTTCTGCATGCTAAACACAGAAGTAAATATCACCTTAGCTGATCTGCTGTTAGAGAGGAACAGAGAGACCTTTCCTCGCTTCCTCCTTGTCCAAGGGATGCACGTTTACATGGTCTAGGCTTAAATACACCCAAACTAGACTTAAAAGACCCTCCCTGAATAGCAGGACAAGTTGTCACAAAACATTTCCATGCTCTTACATCAGGTCCTGGGACCTGCAAGTTTTCAAAGAACTTGCTTTCTTCAGTTTTGCCTTTTTATCTACTGAAAACAGAGCCTAGGGTTGGCAAAAAACGTCAGTGGCACGGCTGGTGTGCAGACACTGCTATTGACCTAGTATAGCCAAACTATTTCCATCAGTAACTGACAGTCTACATGGGAAATGTAACTATGTTACAGAATGCAGCACAGGAACTCAAGAATTTTTATCATCTGTATCATGTTCCACACTTACAAAACTTTCAGTTTCTTTCAACAGTACTATTAGAAATCCATTGTACAGTCGAAGATCAAATGCTTTGCCTATTTTTAAGAGAAAATCCTCTTAATGCTTCATGTTATTAAACAAAATGAAGCTTGTAGACAACAGCTCGTGATGTGAATGAATAAGAGAGGGGGAAAGTTAGAAATCAGTTGACACATCAGCTATGCCCAAGTCATTGCGCTGACAGACCTACTGTGAGTAGAGCGACTGCGGTTTCTTTGCTCACCCTCTCCCCAGTAGTGGCACAGAGATGTCTGAAAGGAAGTGGCTTTGCATGCTCTGAGAAGAACTGAAGCAGTACTGCTCTTCAAGAGACAACAACTAAACACAGGGTCACAGGGCTGTCTTTTTTTTTTTCCTGATGTATTAAAACCGTTTCTTAGCCTTTGTTCAAATTTCATATGTGTCAGTAATGCATTTCATAAGCAACGACTGGCCTGAAAACCCCTACCTCCATTTTGGCTTGTAGTGGTGTTTTCTGAACTTGAGCTCTTCCTGCAGTCACTCTCCAAATTCATGGGAGAGTTTTGGCTGCTCTTGGGGCACCTTTGTGGTGTGGTCCTGGGAGCCCTAGCATCCAAAACAGATTCTCAGCAGATCTTCCCTCATGTTCAGGTGTTGCTAAAATCACCTGCACAACGAGACATCCTTCCTATGGCACAGAGCACATGTTCCAATGGAGCTCCGTTGTAATTTCAGAGATGAGAACAAGCAATACAGCATGCTAGCAAAGAAGTTGAACTTGCTTTGAAGGTTGATAACCAAGAGGTAGTAAAGTACCAAGACAACAAAAAGGTCTACTAGGTTTCCCAGTCTTAGATCCTTCTCAGAATTTCCTAAACTGAGAAAAATTGCTGTACGGATCTGCCAAGGTGAGAGACAGAGATTTAGAAATAGTCTGGGAGTTGTTTCTGGATGAAATTTCCAAGAAGGCTTCTTAGCAGAATAAACAGGCTGTGGCACTAACTTGAAGTAGCATTGCTGATCTTTTCTATGACTTAAGCAAACTGTGAAATAGATGAGTACTTTGTCATTATTCTTCTCTTTTGCAGCAGGTGAAACTTACTTGCTGTTCACTGTCAGCACCACTCTAGATACACACGTGCTGAGGGAGAGACACCATATGACAGCAGGTCAGCAGAGCCGACACTGTGACAAGAGACTTTCCCTGCCCCACACTACTATGTGTACACTACCAGAAGTAAATCTGAGCATACCTTTAGGATTTTTGTCTCTACAGAGGGATTTCTTTTCATGGGAGAGAATAGCTGAATGTATTAAAGACAAGGGAGAACACACAAAATCTTCACTGGCAATTCTTGCTGAAGAATGAAAGAGCTGTACAATTTAGCAGATGTGACGTTTTGTCCAGGCGAAGTCAGCAGTCCCTTGGAGGACAGGATTAGGCAGTTTTCCATCCCGAGAGTCACCAGAGCAATGAAAGAATATCAGTATATCAAAGAACAGAGCTGAGTTAGAGTGCTTGTTTTAATTCTATTTCCTATGTTTAATGAGCGTATCTTTGCCTAAACACATTAGCATTATGGTACTGAATTTCCTAGGTTCGTATTTCTTTTACTGCTTCCCTCTGCCTTTTTTTCTTTCTTTTTTTTTTAAAAAAAAAAAAAGGAAAGGAAAGGAAAGGTAATGTACTCTGGAAAATTTAACAAGGAATTTCAATATTAGTAAAATGTAAATTTGTAGCTGAAAAAACTACTTAAATCTGGTAATAATAATAAAGTACATGTTCTGTATTTCCTTCCCACTTTTTTTGGCTAGTACCTGTTAGCAACTCCATTGAAACGAGTGGAGCATGCAGTGGCTGACAGGATCAGATTTCAGATATGCTGTATGGCACCATGGTGAATTACTGAAATTTTCATATTCATGTGTTATTTTTCTCAGAAGAAAATCTATTACTTAAAAAAGATTTTAAAGTGTTCTACTGAGATGTCAAGAATGCAACTGTTATTTGCAGTACTGCTATAGTAGCGATTCAGATGATGTTATGACAACAGTCCCATCAGATACATGTGCTTACCAAAGAGCAAACCAACTATATGATATACAGCAAATGGCTAAAATGAATATATGTTGAACAATTTGTAAATTTTCAACAAACTATATTCCCAAGTTTAATGCTCATTCTAAAAAGAAAGCTAAGTTTGGGGTTTTTTTAGTTTACCTTGAAGTCTGCACATAGATCAATAGTTCACAGAACAATTTCCTTTACAGGGATATTCTGTCCAGTTCCCAGCAACAGCAGATTTATGTCAAAGGCCGCCAAGAGGTGATGTCATTGAAAGAATATATTTATATTTACCCAAAAATGAAACAATCTTGCAAACATCTTTACATTTAATCACAGAAATCCTATTCTCCTGCCTTTGTTCCAAACACCCGTGAGGATTAAGAGCATTATAAGAAGAAACACTTTGCCCAAACAAATTATTCTGTTAAAAACACAGAAAAGAAAGAACACCAGATGTTCAAAAAGAATTTGATATAGATTTAAGAATCAAAAAGGATGATGAATATGGATCATGAAATAAAGCATTAAGCAATGTGATGAGCATCTGTTAAGTAATAAATCTAGTCTTAGTACGGTTCTCTTTTCAAAGTGAATTTAATGGGAAAGTTTTCCAGCTCAAGGAAAATGTTGTCAAGTCAGAGAAAACATTGGTCATTTCAGGAATCGTATTTCATCTGTTAATACAAAAAATCATATACCAACAAATAAAAATTATTTATCTATGAAATAGAAATCTTGCACTTTTACTAATTGATAAACAAGTTGCCACTTTTATTTATACGTAATCCATATGGGGGAGGCATAGTTGATTCACCTAATGAGAAAACTAGAAAAGCTAAGGCTAACCATTATGTTTTAGCATCAATATGTATATAGAAACAACCTTCGTAGTTCAAGATATGTACAGCCCTTTTCTAGATTCTCAAAGTTTTTAAGAACATTTTAAATTCTGAAATCAGGGTTGGTTTCTGAGGGAAGAGAAGCGTTTGTTGAGATACTGAGCAAGAAAGGTGCCCTGCAATCTCCATACTAAGACTGAAAAGGAGAAGGAAAAGGAGACCTTTTCTTCCATGCTGTAAAGGTGCTCTTGAGAACTTCTTCTGAAGACATTAGCAACTGAAACAGCTGGGCTGGAGAGCACGAATTTGGCATGAAAAGGCTCTTCACTGAGAGCTAATTGCCTTTGAACAGTCTTATGAACTTTTCATCAGCTTATACAAAGACAGAACCCTTGAAAAACTCTACACTGCATGTGCACAGTGTGTTTTCATCCCAGGTTTTTCCACTGAGCATGTAACGTGTACAGCTTGGGAAGGGCATCCTTGCATCAGTACAAAGACCTTGGCTCAGGCTCAGAAAACTTTGTGAATGACAAATGCTCAGCATTTTAGAATATGTTTCTTTCAGTATTAGGCAAATGAGGTTTGGATGGGGAAGAATTAAAATCTAATCATCTCGTCTTGGAAAGGAAGCAAACTCTGGGCTTCTTCCTCGGTTTGCCACATAACTTCTCACAAGGAAAGCAGAAACATATGGCACATGCTATTTTAATTGTGTTGCATATTAAATATGGAATAGTTGATACTTCCCTTTTGTTCCTTTTTTTTTGGTTATGAAAAGCAGAGTCAAAATAGTCTGGGAAGCTATACTTTTCAATAAATTTGGAAAGTATTTTCAAAGAAATAGAGTATTTTAGCTAAAAAAGTGCCTTCTTTTAGTAAAATGACAGCCAAATTTGCCCTGGCAGTCTTTGCTGTATGATAGCATGGCTTCAACAGGGATGATAAGAAGTGCCCCAACAAACCTGCCTGATTAGCCAGCTGAACTCTACGCATACCATTTCAGAGTAAGGGAACTCAACTTGAGTCCAAGATATAAAACTCCAGTGTGAAAAGCAACACAACTGTTCTTTCAGATTCACATCAAAGAGAAAGTAACCACAAATGCCTTTTGAAATAATGCTTACTTTCTGGGTGTGTGTTTTATCAGTGCCCTGGTTTCTGGTTTGAAGTGGGAACATATTTGCCTAATTGCTCTGGTCAGCTCAAAATATGCGTGGAAGCTGGCTGCTCTGAAAAATTTCAGACGAAAGCCTCAATACCAGAATCCCTGCTTTTCTATCTGGCTTCAAGCATTTGTGCTTTATTGCATCTCTGTCTAAATGTATGAGTTTTGTTCTAAAAGAAGAACCACAGCCTATGTTTCCATACTGTTACTTTAGCCCTTTTATCTGGAAATAGCCATACTATGAAGTGAGTCTGCAAGCAACGATGCCCGAAAAGTGTAGGTATTCGGTTCCCTTCTTAGTATCTGAAGTAATTGCTGAAGTTTTACTAAACCTTTGGTCTGAGCAAATTCTTCCATCGTTACCTTTTATTTTAATGACTGATCAGAATTGTTAACTTAATTACAACACAATGGGTTGCTTTTCATCTTTCAGCTTCTGTCCTTTGCACATCATTTGTTATTTATTTGTTGTTTATTTCCACTTTCTTTTTAATATTTATGTAAGCTTTGCAGGTGAATTGACCAGTTTGTTCATCTCTCACTGAACTGTAGATCACCAGCTGTTACATTGCTTGTAACAGTTGCACTAGATTGGAAAAATCATTTTCATTATTTCTTAGCTTTTGGAAAATATCCACATCATGTAAACGCCTCAGCATCTCGACATAAAAACCATAATCTCTACAAATACAGAATTAAGCTGCAATGTTTTTCTAGATCAGGCCTCACATATTTTGTATTAATCAGCAGCACAGAAACACATGTATCTATGTACCTGCTACACTCAGAGCATAGCAGTTATGTTTTCTATTCTACCGAAACTAATCCTACTTAAATAAAAAAAAAATGGTGGAAGATTCAGCATCCTCCATGCAGTGTCCAGCAGGACAGGCAGACAATTTTCTGCTGCCACACACAAGTGTAAAATTGTTACTCTTTGTTTTTATGAGTACTAGAATGCTGATAATCAAAAGTGCTGATTATCAAGGCTTTCTTTTAACAGGAGTGGAAGTGTATTTCTAGAAGACGCAGTATTTAAACTTACATCTTCCTAGAAATGTTTTAGCTCAGTTACACTTCTGCTGGAACAAATGATTAAGTTGCCAAGCTTGCGTGTATTCTTATATATGAACAGCGTACTGCAAAAAATGTCATTGCCTCCTTTAGAAATCAATTATATTTCAGCGAAGCAGATAAACGTATATTTTAATCTAAAAGTATTAAATTTTTCTATATGCAGCCACAACATTTTAGAGCATTTCTGGGAACAAGAAAAAAAATCCTTAACAAAACACAAAATCACCTAAGATTTTGCTAAAACCATGAAGAGGTCACGTACCAAAAACTCTCTGCTTGAGTTTGAAGTAATTATCTCCAGAGGTTTCGGAAAAGTTGTTTAGCGCTATATCTGTCTTACTACACCATTAATATTTCCTCCCTTTATACTTTCTACAGTGTCACCAAGGAAGTAATTATAAACTGTTTTGAACCAATTTGCTCTGAAATGATTAGCAAAGTGAGTAAGTGAAGTCCCTACATTTATCCATCCTCCAAGAAAAGGCCTTCTGAAGCAACTTACTTGAATGATTTAAAAAAAAAAAAATTAAAAAAAATTAGCCAAATACTCTGAAACTTAATAGCATAAGTGGAAAGAGATGGAAATCCAGTCCATAAGTGGACTCACAGTTGTCTATTGAACACTTGTACAATCAGAGCACGATTAAGTTTCTGCTTTTTGAAGACAAATATGTAACTTTGAAGTAAATCTACTGTTTCAGAACTGTACAGAGAAAATAAAACTATAGTGAATATTTAGACTTGAGTGTAAACTCTCTCTATTTCTTTTTCTTTCCTAGAACCATTTCGGATTCAGCTTTAGATATCTTTATGTCTTTTGAGACTCCTTTCAAGTAAAATCATTGTTCTGATGTTTTCTTTCTTTTTTCTTTTCTTTTTTTTTTTTTTTTTAACCATGTACTTTGCAAGAGAAAGGGGGAAAATACTAGTCAAGGAATACTGTCTCTCTCTACATTTCCAAGAAATACTGAATTAAGTCTCAAAAAACTAACAAAGTTTTGCTTTAGGGATGTTGCTTTTCACAAGGTCCACATGGATGTCCCACTTCCTTTTAATATTTATCATTATGATTTGAATAAAAACAATCTTTTTCAAAACATTGCTTCATCTTAAGCGAGTGTAAATACTACATTATTTGGAAATATATTTCCTATTATTCTTGTTAGGTGCTAAAAATGTAAATCTTGCACAGAGGTGGCGTGGGTACAGGCTGGGTGTAACTTCACTGTATAAACCTCCATGGGAGCTTAAACTGTTTGCTGTCTGAATGCTTGAGATCACAAGATTTAGGAATATGTTGTCTCATAAGGGAGCCCCTGAAGGGATGAAATGTGGGAGAAATTCTGTCTCTGCAGGGCTGCGCCATTGAGATCTGCAAAATTTGGGCTATCTTCCAGCCCTTTCGAAACTGTGAAATCTCCACTTGGACACTACCAGGTCTGAGTTTGTTGTATCCAGGTTAATACTGTTTAAATGATTTGCTCACTGTGCTAATTCATTGTGCACAAAAAGAAAAAGATTTGTTCATTTTGCTCTTTTAAAGAAAGGCTTCTAATATGATGTTTATAGTGAAATTAGCCTCTGTTCACCCAGGGGCCTAAAAACTGTACTTCTATTTGTGCATTCTAGGATAATTATGCATTTTAAAATGTCAGGTGCTGTAGATGTTAATTCTCAAATCATACACATAGACACACAGTAGAGTTCTCCAAGTGCAGCTCAGGGCAAGCATGGCCCACATTCATTAGTCCTTTTCTCCCTAAAATGAGAGTTTCACCATAATTTCTGTTGTTAAAATTTTCTATAAATGAAATGAAGGAAAGTGAGAATCTTTGTTTACAAGAAGAGAGGAACAAAAACAAGTACTGGCAACTTTTGAAGCTGGAGCTCTGAATGCACATTTATAGTATTCATGAATACACAGAAGAATAATTTTATTGAATATTAATAAGAATGGGGCTAAATAACCTGAAATTATTCCTACTGACTACCGCCTTCATCTAGAAGATTAATTAAATTAGGTTCCATAAGGGCAGTGATTTCTTTTCAGAAGTCATTTGTGAGGGAATGGTCTCTTTATCCAAATGTTATCTTTCAGCAATAAATTCAGTAGCATTACTGCAGGCGACACTACTCATATTAAATTAATGGACTTGAGAGCCTGATACTTCGTAACGAGCTTAATACACAGGGAAGTTATTTAAGTCAAGATTTTTGTTTAATATTAAAATATGCTGATTTCTGTTGGAAAATGAATATGGTAAAGTTCTTGAACCAGAAAAAAAAATATATATAGATTCCTCATGCTATGCTTCACAATGAGAAAAAGTCTGATAAGTAATACTTCATAGAAAATATTAATTTCTTAAATGAGATACTTCATCATGTTTTGAGCAAGTTCTTGGACAGGAGTCAAATGCCCTCAGGCTGACAGATGAATTGAACTCAGGATTCATATTTCTTAAACAGGCGTAAGTATCAGTGCTGGCCTTACAGATAAGAGTGCAGTGGCACTACCACCTTCTGTCAGTTTGGTAAGCAAAAACTTTGATTATGTGATTTAAAGAGTGAGTGTTTCAAACCATGCAGCAAATTTGTTGTTGTTGTTGTTGATTGGTTGGTTAGGTTTTTCTACTTTGTGTTTTTATCAAATGCTTATCAGACACTTTGTTAGAGGCATGTTGTAGTGGGTTGACCCTGGTTGGACACCAGGTGCCCATTAAAGCTGCTCTATCACTCCCCTCCTCCGCTGGACAAGGGAGAGAATATGTAATAAAAACCTTATGGGTTGAGATAAGTGTAGTAACTTTCTCTGTAAAGGTATTCTTATATTCAAATGTAACTTTGCACATTCTCACTCCAAATGCTGACCGAGTTCTTCCTACTCTCCTCCTCTTCCTCTTCTCCAGCAATTTGTTTATCCCTACTCAGGATAGGGCAACTGTCAGAGTCCAGAAACCAATCTTACCTTAATTTCCTCCTTATGCAAAATAAGAAACTTTTAAATCCTCCAAAAATGTTCATTACCTGAGAAAACCATTTCTCACCTTCTTTTCATTTAAGTGAAGGGATCAGACCTTCCTACTTCCTAAGGTAAGAACTACCTTAGGAGAAAAACATCTCTGGGGCTTAGACCCTTCAGTCATAATCGAAAGATAATTTGGTCCTTCTAATATTGATGAGATCTTCCAGTAAAGAGAGAAAATTATTTACATATAGCTAGACTGACAAATATATGTGCCTCCAAAATGGTATTGTTTTTATGTCATCTTGAACTCATACAGCTCCATAAGTTATTCCTTGTCCCTACAAAGATCAAACAGGTTGATCCGTCTGGGTCTTGATGGAGACTTATTTAACGTTTTAGACTGTGAGGTTTTAGCACCTTTAATCCTTATACTAGTATACATGTGCAATGAAACAAAAAATAAATGCATAATAGTGGCATAAATATATAGAGATATCAGTAAGTACTTTTATTTTCAAGCAGCTTCCAGTACTTATCATTCTCCACAGCAGTACTGATTTTTCAGCACTGCATATGAAGCCACCTTTCTTAATGCTTTTCCTAACCACACTGCTATCAAAGATTACAATATGAAACTACTTTGTTTGAGGCATTACATATTTATTTCAGGCAGTAGGGAAAGAGATGGAGAGTTAAAGCTAAATTCCTACTTAATTCTTGGAAACACCAGCATTTTTATTCATTTCTGTGACATTGTGATGTGTCATTTGTACTTGAAATGCATTTCATAAATATTTTTTTCAAATTAATATCTATATGTTTGCAAAAGAGCATATTGGAAATACACATTGTTTGTATTTTGTTTTCTAATGTATTGTAACATATGCTTGCTTAATTAAAAAGAAAGTGTTAGGTATCTAACCATGAAGATATTGGACACATTTATAAACTTTCAAAATCTGATGATATAAAGAAAAGTTATCGTACTTTTGCTTAGTATTTTGCCATTCACTTGATGTGAGTTTAATGCTCAAACTTTTTGTGAACTCAATCCTAGTATTAAGTATGCCTTTCAAGTCAAATTGATACAGATCAGATTGTTGATATAAATATATCATATTTTTTCCATCAGAGTGTATCTCAGACTAATGTTGTGTTCTATTATGGATAATTAAAGTGGCTGTAAAATATCATTTATATTAAGGGGAAAGTTAATTTACTGTGAATTTTTAACTAAGGGTAACATTCGGTATTACTTATGTAAATATGCTAATGGCCTGAAAACTAATTTCTGTTAAAAAAACATATCTTCATCTTATTAGAATTCAAAGTCTAATTAAAAAACTACAAGCCTGAGACAATAAGCCAAGATACATGATTCGTTGTGGAACTGTGAAATTGAGAGCTGGAATGTTTTGATGTGTTAGCTTTTTAGTATTGCTTTTTTTTTTTTTTTAATGTGCAAGTCATATTTCTTTTTCATAGTTTCTGTTATTTCTTAGTATTAACAAAAGTTTACCAGCACTTTGGAACAATCCAAAAATAAAGATTTTGAATTTCCAAAAAGCCTCGACACATTTCCAAAGTGTATATTTAAAAGAAAAAAAAAATATATATTGGCAGAGACTCCATACTACCGTTATAAATTTTAAACTTCTGCAAAAGCAGTTTACCTAAGTATTATCTACTTACCAAAGTTTTTAATAGCAATACTGTTACACTTTTGATATCTGTGACAGAGAGAAGCTGCTCAGTTCATGTGGTTTAAACCAAATCAACATTGAAGTGGTTTATTAATTTACTAATGACCTACATTCAGGACCAATATAAATCGTATTACATACATATTCCAGTACTAGTCACTTGTGATATGTTAATAAACACCCACACATTTCTAAACATCTTCTACAGCTAATTGCAAGAGGCTGTGGCCCATCACCCCGTACCTGGCGGCTGTTGGGAAGGACCCACGAGGTCCCACACGCACACAGCAGGTGTGGGTCTGACCCACCGCACCCTGTGTGACACCTACTCACCGTGTGCCATGGGGGATGCCCTCTCTGGCCCCCACTGAGGTCATGGCACAGGTGGGGTGATGCCTTATTGCTGAGCCATGTTTTGACCACTGTTATTTCCACTCCAATGAAATTTTCCTCCTTTTATTTAGACTTCTGAAATGATCCAAAGTGTAGGATGGCAAATATCAGAATGAATGCCACAGATTTCATTTTAATATCTCAGCAGAAACAGACACTTTTGAAGTCTTGCGACAACAAAGGAATGAATTGGATTCCTTTCTAGTGATGCAGGATTGCGGTAAAAAAAAAAAAAAAAAAAAAAATTTCTCTATGTTTTCTGTGTACCTCTGTTCTGTAAAAGATTTCTGTAGCTTTCTGTATACAGATAAATTACACTGATATATCTATAGCACCATAATAAGTACTAATGCAAAAGAAATGCATGCATACATGGAGATATAAAGACATAAGTACAGCAGTGATCAGAAAATATGTCAACGGTGACAGAGGGAATAAAAAACAAACCACAACTTAAACCAAAACCCCTTCTTTAACCTCTGGAAATGCTTTTCACTCCAGCTTTTCAAGAAGATCATTAGATGTAAGAATATCTTGTCTTCTTTAGCTTAGACAGATCTTATATTTGTTTCCACTGTTCACTATGTAAATGTTTCAGCATTTGGTGTTAATTGGTCTTTTAGCCCTCCCAGAAGTGTGCGTATCGTATCTTTATTCAGACACAGTCAGAAAAACCTCCCAAAACTTTCAGAACCAGACTTGTCAAACTGTAAGATGGTATTTCTCAATAATCTGAACAAATTTAAACTTCATTACTTTTAAAAATTAAACTGTAATATTCCATACAGGCATTCTCCACAATTCTTATTATGGTAAATTAATTTTTTTTAACTATGTATAGGCTCCATGGAAACCTAATGCTTGAGTTTTCTGGATTCTGTGCAGACCATGACTGTCAAAGTCACTTGAAAAGCACAGCAGATTTCCAACACGTTTGAGATAATCTAAAAGTTGTCAGTTATTGAGTGATAATGCTGATAAGAAGAAAAACAGTCTGATTAGCACTTGATACAAAATCATTCTCAGCATCCTATCAATTAGCATTTATGCTGCTGTCACTGACTCTTGCATATATTTTGTTTGACACACTGAATATTGAATATCAACAACCTAATTTTTTACCCATCTTAAGACATAGTAAGGAGACTTGGATTATCGGTATGGCTCAAACCATTTCTTGACTATTTTTTAATGAGATCTAACGATGCTTGATACATCTTTAAAACATATTTCATGCTAAAAACCTAATCATTTTCTACTAGAGTCTGGCAAAATTCTCATAAATGCAACATTTATTTGTATTTTGGAGGAAAAAATATTAAGCAAAACTGTTGGAATGAAACAAAGCATGAGCTAAAAATGACTGAATGTCACATTTTTCTCTCTCATTGCTAAGGAAAGCAGTCGCATCAATCTGCACAGGCCTGTGGTGCATTGGTGTGCTCCTCTGCAGATTGCAAGGTCCTACTTTTTCTTTTTAGAAGAAAACTAGATCTCAGCACTGTTGTCTCTAAATTGTTTTGAAAATATCAAATTACAAGAACAGTATTTGGTCATGATTTAAAATAAAATACAAGGCAGAATATCATGCAATCACACATACCGAACCAGGGTTATTTATGGACTACATTGTGACTTCGTTCTGGCTATGTCCATAGAAGGACATGAGATACCTAATTATTTCTCAGGCTAAATAGCAAATAAAGAATATGACTTGCAACTAAGTTTAGTATTCTGGCCAGTGGTAGGTAGTGCAGAAATACCTCAATAGCACGGACAGCTAGAGGGTAAGTAAACTGAGACCCTGAAAGAACTATAAGCCCTGGGTGTTAGAATTTCTGCTCCTCAGATGTCTCTGCCCCTCTGAAACTTGAACTCTGGAGTCAGCATCCAGGTTCACTCCAGTCAATGAGAGGAACAGCTGACTGAGAAAATACATGCAAAATCAGCTCTCTCTGGGAGAGACAGCAAG
This sequence comes from Caloenas nicobarica, assembly GCF_036013445.1. NCBI lineage: Eukaryota > Metazoa > Chordata > Aves > Columbiformes > Columbidae > Caloenas > Caloenas nicobarica. The sequence continues at coordinate 10,664,634 of NC_088248.1, read as the reverse complement.
TTTGTCAATGGAAAATACTAAGGTCAGGGTCAAAAAGCACCTGAAATCCTTCCTATCTCTGAAAGAAAGTATGAGGATTAGAGGTCAGCTGCTTCCACAAGAAGTATAATCAAAGAGACCTTCAGTTAGAAACATGTGAGTGCCTACTTGGAGAAACCCTGCTACTCTGCCCTCCCTAAAGATGCCTGAACACACAAGTGCCCACTCTCATCAATAGTTCACAGGGGCCAGATTGCAAACCAATAGCAGCAAGCACACAAGATTCCAGACCAGAAAGAAAAAAAAAAAAAGACAACTGCAACTATTTGCCAACGGTAAAAGTATGTACCTTGGGTCTGAGTCCTGTTTTAATCCTCGCAAGGCTCGTTCGTCTCCTTTTACAGACTTCTAAAATACAGCATGTGAAGGGTTCCCCATAGCACTGTCCTCCTCTGCTCAGCATGAGGCTTCTGGATGACTTTTCCATCACTGGCTCTGGGGGCAGGTGGCTGTAAACTAAATAAAATAGTTCTAAGATGTGATTCCTCATTTCACCTACACCTTAATTCCTGGGCATGCACGCAGCTTACAGAGAAAAGCCTTTTAGGTAAGCTACTTGAAGACAGTTGGTGTCTCCAAGTTCACTCAGCCTTACCTCCAGCCTCTGCTGACCATCTACCGTGTTCACTTGGTGGGATATTTGCAGCTAACCCAAAGCAGAGCCTCAAGATTATTTTCATTATTTGTACAAGGCCTACTTTTATCTCAGTGTTTATGATAACACAAGTGTTTGCACTGGACTAGTAAAGACCCAAACAAACAACACTCATAACTAGAGATGTTTTTTATTTCCTTATCTGCCCTTCTTTCAGCTCACTTTTGCCCCAGAGACAGCCCATTACGTCTCCAAATTCCAGTTAATGGTAACGACCCAATACAGCAGCCAGGCCATGCAACAGAAAAGCTGTGTAGTATACCCTAGAATCTGATAACAACCAGGCACACCACTGGAAACACAAGTGTCTGCAAGGAAACATTATCGTTCCTTGCAAGCACGCACAAATCCAGGCCCCATCAGTTTCTAAAAGGATGGGCTCAGATTTTTTCTCATTCCTGTTCTTTCTTTGTAAACAGGATTTAATTTAATTGGTCTTGCTATTGCTAGTGCTGCTTTAGCGCTATTAGTTTATCAATTTGGCCACTCCAACAGAGAGAGTAAACAAAAAACCTTTAATTAAATGGCTTCAATTTCTTGTTCCTTTTTTTTTTTTTTTTTAAATTTTCCAACTAATTCTGGAGAAAGAGACCTCACACCAGTGCACAAGAGCTGTTGTAAGGCCTTAGAATCATTATGACCTAACCATGCATCACCAAAGTGACGTTATTAGAGCATTCTATAAATAACTCAAGGATCAATATAACCATTCCATTGTTTAAACAAATTTAAAACAAGTGCAACCATACAGATTATTTTTTTATTTTATTCAGCTTGTTCTGTTGGTGCACAGCTGTGTTAGAACGTTCATGTCCATTAGCTATAGAGCAGGCTTCAACCTACTGATAAACTTAAAAAAAATCCAATCAGTAACAGCGATTTTTTCCTATATTAAAGGGACTAATTGGCATTGTAAAGCACAACTGCAACGATGTTTTAGTCACTGAATTAATACATGACAACACCAAATTTTCGCTCTGGCTAAAAAAGAACAGAGGGGGTCATCATTGCAATTTGTTATCACAAGCTGCTTTAATATCTCATGAAAGCAAATGAAAGCTGTAATTTTCTATGTATTTCTCTGTAAATCCTGGAAATATTCACAACATCCTGAATGACATAGCCTATAAACATCTGTAGTATGTGACCTATAGAATTGGCATATGGATAAATAAGGATTCCATTAAAACAAAAAAAACCAAACAAACCCAAAAATAAAACAAAAGTTGAGACTTTCTGCTCTAACACTATTGCATCACAATGTTCCAAGTCACATAATTTCAATAACTACTACAGTGGATTCCAGAAGCTAACAGGATTAAGACGTGGCATACTGAAAATAGTACACTAGTAACAAAAGATGCAATGGTCACTTATAAGATGTAATATTGTGACCTAATAACAGTAGGTAAAGAAGGAGCTGTATTTTTCACTGTGAATTTTTCTGAAGAGTGGGGAAGGATGATTCCAGATCTTAGTATTGCTGTATAGGTTGGAACTATCTGAACATTTTCCATACATGTACTACGACAATATGGCATCCAATAACAAGGGAAAAACTTTGGTGAGTTTTTACTTTTCCACTATAATGAGCCCGTACTTCAGATGTCTTCTTCAAAGCTGTGGTGTATTTCTGAAAAGTGTCATTGTTTGCAATTTTGACACATTGGGTGTCAGTGCTCTTAGATTTGGTTCAGCAGCAAATGAGGCATTGGCAGCATATCAGAGCATTTTTGCTGTATTCAGAGGATGGTTATTTCCATTCAGATTGACAGCTTCATCCATGCTGTTTTCTCTATATTGCAATCCATGGATTCATACCATGCTTCTCACAGCGTTTGAAAGGTGGTCAAGGTGCCCAGGTATTCCAGGTAAACCAATTAAAGTGTATGGGCTACTAAATCTGCAGGAAAAATCACTGAAGCGGGCTATGTTTCAGTTCATCTACTGAGGCTGCCATCTCTGAATTGCACAGTGTGTGTTGTGATGCCATTATCTAGAAGCTGTTCCCTCTCTTTCCTTGGGGAGCAGAGACAAACCCGTTGGGGAGCAATCTAAAATTGCCAGTAGTCTTAGTATTCGCAGATCCAGACTAAGGTGAAATTGATGCGGGTGAAGTTGAAAATGATATTTTTGGTCATATATTTGGCTTACAAGCATAAGTCTAGCTCTGGCAGATACCTGGGACAACCATTGCAACACGGGATCTTATGGAGAAATATTTATGGTATTTGCTTTATAGAGAAAGTCTACTGCATTTTGGAGGGCTGAACGCTCACAAAGACTCTGCTTTTTGAGTAATGAAAGGCTCTAGGATGATTTCCATGAGTCTAATAGCTTTTCAGTGAAAGTAACATGGATATGACAGATCTGCCATGGTTCCTCTGTTCATCAATCTTAGTGAAAAGGTAAAAGTTCCTAAAGTGACGGATGCTAAATTAGGTTGTTCTGCATTTTTCTGAACCTTTTAACAAGGCATTTGATGCTGTGGTTGAGTCATTTTTAAGACCATATGGAGTAATTTAATTTACACTTGCCACAAACCTTGACATCTAAACAGTTTTCTCTAACCAGCAAATATTTGTGTGCAATTGAAATTCCATTTTTCTTTTAAAATTACTGAAAATAGAATGACAGAAAAATACTTTAAAAGTATATACTCAACTGTTTTCTGTTGGCTTGTGACAGTGTAAAACAAAATTATCACTCAAGTTTAGTTTAGTACAAACAACAGTAAATAAACTCCATTACTGTCTTGATGTTGCTCTAGGCTTGTTTAATATCACATAGATAATTATAGAAATGGACTAGATGTCTTTCAGTAAGAGAGTTAATAGGTGTCTTACACTTACATAGAAGACCTTCCACTACAAAATTCTGGCTATCCGTTTTGGAAAATATAGTCATAATTATCAGTTTATGCAGTGTACAGAACTATGTATTAAAACACAGCACAGCTTAGCAAATGAATCAGATTCAGTTTAAGTCAGGTTTAAACAGGATCTACATTTATATCAAATATTGTAAATTAAAAGAGTTGTATATTTGATGGCTTAGACCATCTCACAGATAAAAGCTGAAATTATGTACTTACTTGGCTAGTAAATCAATTTTAATGCAGAGTGGTATTTGGGTTTTTTACACATTCATTTATTCTCCTCGTGCAAACTCACTTTTTATTATGGGCACATTTACAGCCTTTACGTCTATACTTGCAGGTCAAACCTTTGCAATTTGCAAAGGGTCAAGTCTTCCTGTTGCAAGCTGTCAGCAGGAAGAATGCTTGCACATTGCAAAGTAACCTTCCTGTGAAAGCTGGTGAAGGCAGATGTCAAGCATCACTCCAGGATGAGCAGAAAAACTATCAGTTTACAAATGGACTAGCTTTTATGGTTCACAGATGCTTTCACCTTAGTTTTAAAATGTGTGACTTTAAGATATACAAATATTGTCATATCTTCTTCCAAGACAGATTTCCAGGTTTCTTAATAATATATGTCTATATCTCCAATCTTTAACAAAATCATATGTTGTGGTTTTTTTCCAGAATTCATATGGTAATCCATTTTAGAGAATTTTTGCATACTTAAAATGAATAAAAGATGTGAAGGCAAATTAATGTCATATCTCACTGAAATAACGAAAAACAAAACTATAAAGTGAACAGCGGGAACTCTGTTGTAAATGGATAAGGATAAATCACATTTAAAAAAGTGTAAATTGCAAAGATAACGTGTTCAACATTCCCTGGAGATCTCAGCAGACAAAATGAGAACTCAAATACCGAATTAATTTTCCTGGCGCCTTCACTAATGTCCTTAGGTTTCTTTAACCCTTCCACTTCCCAAATTGTTGGTTTCTGATGCATATCCCTTTTAGTGGCAGCATAACAGAAAGAAGCTAATGTCTGTGGTGAATGGTGATGAATGTGATGTATTCGAATGAATCTCAAAGGGTGACAGATAAGACAAAATGACAGAACGCTGTATTCACTGAATCTTTTTTCCAGATCGTGAGAAAAAAATAGAGATAAGATCATAGCTGTAGCCTTAGCAGCATCATTAGCCTTTCATGTCTTTCCACCTTGACACAAGCACTCCAAGAATGAGTCAGAATGAGGTAAGATGGCTGAAATTAGAAAGATCTTTTTGCACATGCCAATTTTACCTGTTCCATTGAAACTAGGATTGTCCAGAAAGATATGGGTAAAGATCAGGAGCCCAGATATACTGAATAAGGAGTTTAGAGCCTGAAACACAATACTGAAAATGAAAGAAACAATAGAGCATTTAGTACAGGTTTACTTAGAGATGCCTTCATCCTGAAAATATTTCGCCAGATGTTGGTGGATTTATACTTATGACGCAACTAGTCCATTCGTTGAATGTTAAGTCCTCCCAAACCCAAATGTTCACCCCAGTCATGGTAAAAGTTTCCAGGTGGGCTAGTATAGTGTACTGACACATACAGTCCAGTTTCCTGGAAGCAGCAGAGCTGCAAGCGAGGAACTGGGCTTCAGTTGACCATCCTCACTGTCCCACCAGCCTCGCTGTCCCACCAGCCCTGTTGTCCCACCAGCCCTGCTGTCCCACCGGTCTCCACCACCCCTGCGGGTCTGCACTGCAGCCGGCTGGGGACAGGCAAATCCGCAGCTAGCTCTGAGCTAGCTCTGCAGCTCTGCATAATGCAAACATAGTCTATAATGCCTATCTTAGAGGGATTATTCTAAGGGTTTAGAATAGGTTTAAGTGGTGGTAAAGGAGATAATTTTCAATGCCAAAGCAACAATCTCCTCCAGTAATGCAATATTCTTAGTTAATTGAGGAATATGCTCTGAGACAATGTTTTGAGATTTTTTTGTAGTATGCTTTTTTTTTTTGAGGGATAAGGGTTTTTTGTGTTTACTTTTAAATCTTCCATTTTACTCAGATGTGTTTTGGTACTGTCACATAACAGATATTTTTTCACACTTTACTTGGTACGAGCACCCTGGTCCAAAATATAGACTCCAGTGCAGACGCCACAGCCACAAGATCAGCCTCCAACTTTCTAGAATCAACTGCTAAATCATCTGATTGATTGCTGTTGGAAACATCAGGCTATCAAATAGCATCTATTACTGTTTTCTTTAATTTTGTACTAAACTAGAGCCTAGACGTGCATTCTTTGTTTGGCCTCTTAAGGATACAAGGTAAGAGGAAATTGCTGTTGTCTCAGATCAGGCTCAAGCAAAACTACTTCTCTTAGTGGTAGCTATTACTATGATATGGGCATTACAATGTATTAAATACATTGAATTTTTACTGAATAATTTGTAATAGGCTACTTTTCTATTTGCTGCCTGAGATCTTATTCACTTACTCCTCACAGCAAAGGTGACTCCAATTATGTGAGACTCAGTTCTGTTCTCACAGAAACATCAATAATACTCCTAACTGCAGTGACAATGGAACTTCTTTTTTTCAAGAAAATAAAGCCATATTCTAAAAAACAGAACAAATTTTAAAACTTCCAACTGTGGCCACTGACAAAATAGAACAATGATTATAATATGATTAGCCCAAAATGTTCTGTACAACAAAGCAATTTAAACACCTTATATACACATATAAAAAAGTTTCTTTGCCAGCTTCCTCTGTATCAACCAGAGGCTTCTTCTGTAAACATATACAAGAAAAGCAAACAATCAGTGAATTATAAAGCTTTATATCTGCTCTGGTAAAATAGAGAAATTGTGTGAAGGCAGCTGCATTACATTTCATCTTAAGCTCTTGGGGTCTTTTTCCCATGCAAACTTGACCTTAATATTTGTGGAGTAATCTATTTTAAATATGCACTTTCCAAAACTCCAAAGGTATGCTGATAGCACAGCAACTTTATGGACCTGAACATAGCTGTTTGAGGAAACTTATACACAAAGTAGCTGGATGGTCTGAAAGACAATGTTGTTCTGGGTACCTTTGCAAAAACCCTAAATTTTAATCAATTTTTCAAAGAGCATATTCATTTAAATTCATATTTGAATTTAAAGAAAGTATTTCCTCTGAAAAAAAAAAACTAAAAAAAAATCATGTTATTTGTATTTTCCAGATGTCTTGGTCTTTAGAAAGACAGAAGCCTAAAATCAAAAGCCTCAAATCTTAGATAATTTCCTGACTAAGCAACCTCAAGTCAATAGGAAGTTCTGTATGCCCATGGCCTTTCCAGGCTAAAACTGAAAGTTTAGGATATGCTTAAATACAGACATAAGAACAAAACTTTGGAGTTTTAACACTGGCAATTTTTTTCCTGTTTTCTATTTGCTTTAGCAAACTGACGAATCTTTGGGTTATCTGCTTTATTTATTAAATAATTAGATGCTTATATATAAAACAGTGGCTCTATCTTCGAGTTATTTCTGGTTCTTCAGCAAGGTCACATTACTGATATTATGACTTCCTCTTTTCCTTTCTGTTACAGACATACGAGTGACTGGATTGTTAAGGAAGATGCTACACTTTCATCTAAATTTAAAAGAAGCCTGAGTTAAGAAGAGCTTAAGTGCCCCTCTGACAGATAGCAGCCCTTGTGGAAAACCTGGGCAAATGAACGGGAGGCCGATAGTACACCCGCCACTAAATAGCAGCAAGTTTGTCTGTCTTGGAAGGAAAAAACAAACCAACCAACTACTCTGGACATAACCTGAAAGTGTTTGGTTTGGTACTAAAACTCATGGGAAAAATACTCTGGAAACAATTGTACTGTTGCTGAACTGATGCACTTACTCTGTTATTAATGGCAGAGTTTAACACATGAAAATCTGGAAAACATGGCAATTTTTTGTTAGAAAGGCAGTGAAGAAAAGGAAGGAAAAGGAAGGAAAAGGAAGGAAAAGGAAGGAAAAGGAAGGAAAAGGAAGGAAAAGAAAAGAAAAGAAAAGAAAAGAAAAGAAAAGAAAAGAAAAGAAAAGAAAAGAAAAGAAAAGAAAAGAGAAAAGGAAGACATTAGTAGTTCTTCATATACATTTGAAGGTATGTCCTGCCTCGGTCATCAGTCATTAGAGTAATAGTCTTGCAATGTGGTATATTGTTAATGATATGCTAATAGTTTGCTACTTTGCCCTGCGGGTAACTGTGCACTGGGACTAATATAGTATTGATCTGAGGAGGTAGTAATGCAATTGGCTACATGGATTTCCTTTGAAAATAATTTCTGGGAAGTCCAGCAATTATAAGCAATTCTTATACAATTATCATAATTAGTTAGGGGTCCTTTTACCCCAAGGACATTTGTAAACATTTCTTCCTCCTAATTGCAACAAGAACAGTGCTAATCACCATAGAAAATATGTATTCAGCACATGCATGTTCCTAGAATTGCATTAGTAGCATAGCAGATATACAGAAGGGTGGAAATAAAAATTCAGTCTTCAGACTTGGCAAGAGGAAAGTCTTGAGGGACCCTCTTACTTTTTAAGTACCAATCCCTCAAATCTCTGCGTGGTTTATGACTACATTCTCTAAGTACCCAAAATTTACTTCTTCACATGTACCATATCAAACTTGACAATACCATGATCTTTGTTACCTTGGTTACTTATTTTCTGATTCAGCAGATCCCAGCATATGTAACTTGTAGGACTGATTTGGATATATTCATTCAGAGATCATATTGTCCCAAAACAGATCGCCATCTAGCCAGAGATTTAGTGTTTAGATTACTCATCTGAAATGAAGAAGACCCAAGCCTTACCTCATGGCTGAAGCTGGACTTGAAAACTGTGTCTTTTCTTGAGGAAATCCCCTCGTCAGTCTGGAGATGGTTACACGGATAGGGAAAGTCTTAATGTCCTCTGTTAACGACAAGAAATTAAATTGAATTAAAATGACCTGAATATAAACCCTGGCTGCAAGAGAAAGGAAAAGCTTTTCTAGTTTCTGCACCAGAGCAGAAAATGCAAAACCATCTTTGCTACCAGAGTGTTAGTTCTCCCCTTTGCTACTCATCCTTCTTGAAGACAACATTAGCATGATCAGTTGTAACTAACTATCCAAGTGTGAAAAAGCCAGGGTCTCCAGAGCAAGGAGCCAAGAGCATTGAAAATGGGCTATTTTACAAACACTACCTGAATCAACTGAAAACCAGTGTCATAAATCTGGATTTTTTTTGCTGTGTAGGGGGTTAATTTTCATAAAACCAGTCTCACATGAGTTAAAATGCTGAGTAGTTGCATTTCCTACCTGAGATTGTAAAAGTGCTATTGACCTCTTTCTAGGTAATGAAAGCAGATCTCTGGAGGAACAGGGCTACTTTAATGTAATATCCTTTCAGAATTGCATCTTTCTGCGTGCTGTCTCTTAGATACCCCATGTTACTTGACCGTGATAAGGCTGGCTTCTGTAATGCAACATTAATGTTATTTGAATTACTCTCCTTGCTATTCCATGTAAGTGCACACTAGTGAGATCTCCTACAGCATGGTGTTCTCAAATTGGAAGTTTACATGGGTCATACATAAGACTTGTTTTATATCTGTATCAGTTGGTATTTGTCACCTGTTTCCGCTCTGCATATTGATTATTCTGTTTTTGTGACCAAGCTAAGGAAATGTGAAACCAGCAGGTCCCAAGAATAAATTGCAATGCTGTGATATTTTTCTTCTGTCTTTTGAACCTCAGCTTCAGATCAATCAGAAAGCTTTTGACTCTAAAGACCAGTTTCAGAAGCAATATGGTATTTTATGCAATGATATTCTCTGAAACCAGAGAGACATGGAAGATGCCATTGCTGAACTAAGATGATCGCTGCTGGTTGGCTCATCTAATCCAAAGCATTCAGCACCAACTGCCTTTCATCACTATGTCTGACCCCGTGGTTCAGCTTTACAGTATCGTATTCTTCCTGTGAGTTAAGTGGGAAAGCAGTTTAGTAAGGAAACGTGTTTTCTAAATATAACTATAAGTAAACTCACTTTTTAAAATACATTAACATGAACTATTAATGAGTCTAAAGGAGAAAAGCTCACAAAAGCAAGATCAAGAAAGAACTCTTTTGACTCTTTACATCCAGCGAGCAGGCAACTGAAACACAAGATATTACTCTTGCTGAATTGCCTCTGTAAGGCAAAAAATTGGAAGCTCTGACACTATCATTGTCATATTGAAAGAAAAGAATATTCAGTTTTGAATAGGTTTCCTTTGGTTTGCTGTAGAGATATACTTGGATTTTTTTTTGTCCTTCAAACCAGCTTCACATGTTTTCCTGAATATTGGATCAATGCCACAGAAAATAAAATTATTTGTTTAAAAATATAGAGATTTCATGCTGTAATCTTCTAATATCAATACACTTGATAATTTTTGTTGTTGAGACAGTAGATAACTGTTAGGCCAAAACTCCTTGCCAGAATATGTGTGACTTGTAACAAGACTTCGACATAGATATATGCTAGGGAAAATTAGAAGAATTAATACACAGTTGCTGTCACTCTTAGAAATGTCTCCTCAAACAATATCGCACTTATCAGTATTTTTGGCTCCAATTTAGTAAGGTGTTTCAGCAGCACTATTGAAGCCAATGATACTCCTGCATTTAAAACTAAGCATATGCCAAAGTACCTTGCTAGAGGCCAGAAGTGTTAATCACTGTGATTTTATTTGGTTTATGAAAATATATAAATTAAAAAACACAGAGAATTCTAGCACATTTAGTCTCTTGGTAGAAAGGAAAGGACTGCTAATCCTTATCATTTCTATATGAAAATCCAAGCTACTAGTCATTTTCCATTTTATGTATAACTAAGAGGCTGTGTGGATGCATTTTCAGAACAGTGAGTTATCTATCACCCATTTAACATGAAGAAATGTTTGTTCAAGCATGGACATGCACTTACAAACATACTGAATTTCTGTACAGAGGAAAATGGAAGAAGATACTAACACTGATAGGCGAAAATGAGCAGAAACTTCGGAGGAGTAGCTGTTAAAATGTGTCTCCTTTAATAACATCACTTTGAGTAATATTACGAGATTTTTTAAATCATATTTTCCCACTCTTGAGCAACCTTAATTTCAAGCATTGATCTCATTAGGAGAACAAGAGCAGGTTTATACAAGAAGCAACTGTATATTTGGCAAATATATGTTGACATGTTTCTGCAGAAATTGAAGTTCTCTGCTCAGACCAATTTTGTGAAGATTTACCCCATAAAAGCTGGGTCTTTTGCTGTCACTCTAAGTGTATCATTGTCTGGTATTTGTACAAGAAACAAAAGGAAGAGGCACGATGTAAATAAACGATCCTAAGCAATATTCTGATACCCGTCGCTGGAAGGCGGGTCTAAAAGACACTCAGAAATGTCAGAAGTACTGCACTACGAGAAAGAATTTGAGATATCTAACTTTTCCTACCAGACCACAATCTTCTGTTTTCCAAAACACTAAACAGGCCTGAGGCTGGGGACAGGCTAGATTTTTTGTAATGATATAAAACTGCAGTTGTCCTTGCTTCTCCCTATGATTTACTTTATTACAGCCAGAACATTTAGTTGCATGGGAAGGTGACTCTCGTCTTGTTTCGACTTTTGAAGGATACTAAAACTACTACAGCATAATAGTTTGTGGCAAGTAGTAGGATTATGCGTATGAAAAGTGTATTATCTGCAGACACACTGCAATAGTTAAGATTAAATTATAAGGTCTATCAAATCTCATGGCTAAGGGCACTATTATTATTATGCATTTATGTAGATCCATAAATGTTCCGCATGCTTCAAGATACTTGCAGATATTCTCGCCTGAAAAAGGTCACCACGCTAAAAGAATGATCACCATCAGAGATAGGATATATTTCCTACATGCTGCAAATGTGGAGTTTTTTGTATACATTATGAACTTACTTCACCTCCCTAAGAAACACTGAGCTTTAATTCCTGTTGGAGTAAGAATACAAGATCAGATGGCCCATTGTTTTACCTGGAATTTTAATCACTTCATTTACTAAACATGGAAAACTAGTAAGGAGGACAGAAAGCAGTGTATGATTTTTTTTTTATTATTTCTACATTTAGGAAAAGAGAATTAAGCCCTGAATTCCCAAACAGCAGCTGAGTTCTCTATTGTAAGGAATGGGAAATCTTTTCTCCATCTTTTCTCCGAGTCTGCACACACTGCTCTTTCCTGAGACTTGGGATAATTCTAAAGTACTGAAATCCTTCCACAGCAATGACAACTGGTTTATAATTGCTTTGAGATACACATTTTCTAAGCTGTAATTCTCTGCCTGGAAGCCTGAAGGTGGTTGCCTACAAAAAGGCCGAGGATTCAAGGACAGCTGTATGAGGCAGAATGCTCCAAAGCTTGAGAGTTTTCTGTGCCTGGCTGTGTTGGTCCAGGGCTGTTAATACACCAGCATTCCCAAAATCCCTCTTGGAGACCCTGAACTTCAGAGCCATACAGCAGGTCTGAGTTTATGGGCTTTCTAAACCTTGAAAGTCTGGCAAGTATTGGCAGTCCAGATGCACCACAAGTCAAAATTTTGGAAGCCCCAGCCTCAGCCTGGGCTTATTTTGTTCTCCGGCAAGGAGGCTGGAAGTGGTGGGAGAACATTAACTCATGCATTTGGAAACTCTATGAGTTCATGTTTTGACCCTGTGATATTAGCGGTAACTGGTAATTAAACTGATCTCTGTTTTTCATTTCATTCTGGATTTTTAGATTGCAGGACATCCCTGAATTGTCTTAGCAAGGTAATTTTAAAATATATTTTAAATATTTATGGTTTGGAGGAAACACTGAAAAATGGTATCTTGTGGCCTGGCCAGGTCTGACATGAAAGTTGGTTTTGTGGGAAATGCACTTAAAATTACATTCATCAGACTCAGTAGTTCCCATATGGGGTCCTGGGAAACACACAGTTTATATGTTAGATTCCCTTAAGATTTTCCACATGATCCTTGCAAAGCTGTTTTTAATCTAAATAAAATGGAGCTCCTAATCTTTTAGGATATTCAGAGTCAGTTATATCCCTAGAGGATAATGAAGAATAAAACCAAGCTTCACTGAAACATGCATTTGCAAGAATGGCACAAAGTTATATAAATAAAAAATAACAAAGCTTATAATCAATGGTAAGGATCCTGGTTAGTTGTTTCAGCATTTCAGAGTTTGTAAAACTTGTTAGTTACATTTTCCAACCAGCTGGCACTGGGCAATTCTTAGAGCCGCGTTTTTGTTGGTGTCTCTTTGAGGAGGACAACTCACACTGCCAAGAGCAACTGCTTGGGGCAACCCATCTCTTCTCTCCAAGAAGGAAAAAGGACCCAGCACAGTCTAATAGCACCACGCAGACACTTGTGATAAGGCAGCAGAATAACATGTACTGGCAATTATACTCCTTTCTCCCTTGCTCCTGTCAAAGCTGCTTAATTTCTAATAATCTATATGGAGTTTGACATCCATGGTCCTCCTCTCATTTAGAAAGTGGAGGACATACAAGTTGACTTTTGTGTCATATCGTGAGATGCTAATTGTAGTCTTCCTATATTTGTAAATACTCCTTTTCTTTTTTTTTTCCTTGAGCATCATAGAACGAGGAAAAATACTGCACAAGATGGTATATATCAGCATGGAGTGCCCAGATTAAGAAATTCTCCTGGTACGAATTGCTAGTTTCAAGGAGACACATTTTTGGAAACTTTTTGATCCCTTTCTCCATTATTTCTCTATTTTACCTCATCAGTTCATCTAAACAGAACTGGTGACATTTACAACAGTATGAAGCTGACATGATGTAATGGATACTCACATTCTTATTATTTTCTAGTAAGGTGAAAAGGTTAAAAGTATCTTTCAAAAATGTAATTTGTAGAGTCATTTATTGCCAGGCAAATTTTCACTTGCATAAGGGAATGTTTTATAGAGTTCTGGCTGCAAGCCACTCAGAAGTTTTAGACCTGTGGAGGCATCTCACATACACTATTCTTTAACAAACTTGTGTTAGTCTTTAGTATGAGTGATTGTGCAGAATGGTCCACTTGATTTATTCTCTAGCTGCCACTTGAATAGAGGAGAATCAGGCCACTCCTCCTCCTGCTTCTTAGTTTCTCATCCAAAAATCTTATGAGACACAGTTGCCTCACCTGGGAACAGAGGAACTGCCCAAGCCAGTGCTTCGTCACTTACTTGTGTCCTAAGCACGCCAACTCTGCACAAAGTTTAGCTTTCCTGGCAGCTCTGTCCTCACCGTCAACTTTCAGTAACTAGAGGAATTTCCATCTTAATTTCCTCTTTTGCAGGCGTTAGTCTCAGGGTGCCACTGCAGATGTTTGAAAAGATGCATCAGGATCCTCAGTCAGAAGCCAAACTTCACTTGAAAATTTTCCGGTTGGCCCCAATAGCAAGTTATGGGAGTCCTCCTTCAAAGCTCATGAGAATCAAAACACAGCCTACAAACGAGCTTAATTAAACTGCTAAGCTTCCTTTCACATGAGTGAGTGCAACTGCAGGATAACTGGCTGATGATTCTCTTATCATAAGCAAAGGAATAGATGTGGTCATGTCACTGCTTTTTCTCTGTTTACTTTTGTCTGTCTTTTGCCATTGTTACATAATTTAAGACAAAAGGCAGAACAACAACAACAAAACCCAAACAAAAATCCAAAACCACCCAAACACTCAGGAACAAACACACACACACTAGTACCTGATGGCTGACAAGTAAGAAAAACTTGTGTTGTTTTAGTTTATGTAGACAATGTTTAAAGTAATGAATTCCTCAAATGAATTCCTGGCGAGCCCTCAGAAAAGTTCTGGAATGCCTATTACAACAGGAAACTACAGGACCTTCTGTTACAAATGCTTATTAAGTAAGACATTTCCTTCACAAAAAGCACTTGCTCCAGATCTTGAGAATATAAGTTGTAAGTCCAGCTTATCAACGTCTTGAACATACAGCAGAAACTCGTATTGTAAAGTTACTTGCCCTCAGACCATCTATTGTTGAAGTCAGTATTATTTATAAAATTACAGTTGTAGTACCCAAGACACTAAGAGAAAGTATCAAACTCATCTGTACAATAAACTAATATGATACCTTAAAAAAAACTCCATCCGAGGCTTCCTGGCTGCTTAAAACCTTGAGGAAGACACTTATCCTTTTAAGACATGATAGATTATTTCTACTTTTTTCTTGATTTGTCATTTTGCTATAATAGCAGACAGCAACTGTAGCATTTTAACTTGATACAAGACAACAATCACTGTCAACGTACTATTAAAAGGCCAATAAACAATGAAGTAATTATGGCAAAGATCCTCTGCCTCCAGGAATTCATTCTTCCTCCATTTCAACCTCTGCTGATCTTAGAGGTCAGTGTCAAAAAGGGCTTTCCAAATAGTTTCCCAAGTGCACTGTAACCAACCTAGCAAAAATCTAGATCTGTATAATTTTGTGACTCCTTGGAGCCAGAACTAAATATATTTTCTTCCCAAGATTCTGCAAACACCTACACAGACTTTTTCAGCTTGCATATGTCTCAAAGCCAGAAGTCAATTAACAGAAAGCTTAAACCAGAGTTTCTAGCCCTGGGCTGCTTCGGAGACTGAGACTATTTCAACCCCAAAGTCAAGGTCCAGGCTCCCTGTCTGATACCCAGGAGTTAACCTAAAGGATTAGACAGCCTTTAAGAAATGCTGCAAGCTCCAGCAGGGAGGCTGAGCTGCCAAGACCTAATTCCAAAATACATCTTTGTTCCTTATGCTCCATGGGTGTCTAAATTATCAACTTTCTACTGCTAAGCTCGGGGCAAGGGTGAGAATTGAGAATGCATAATGAAATTATATAAAAAAAATAAAAGCAAGACAGAAACGTTCAGAGAAAACCAAGTAAGTTTTCATTTCAGGGTTTCCTAGAGCTCAGAGAAGCTTATTTGTTGAATTACAGCAACAACTGATAGCGTGTCTGTGGCAGCACGAAAGCAAAGAGCGTGTGTGTATCTGGGGAAAGGGAGCTGGGGCAGGTTCTCATTACACATCTTCTGTATCTCCTTCCTTCAGGGAACACACTCTAAGTGACATTCTGGATTCATCTCAGAGAGACCATTCAACAGTAAAAGCAGCATCTATGCATGAAGAAGCCTGAATTTCCTGACAGATTAATGTAGTATTTCCATCTGAATAAAGAGGTGCATCCTCAAAAGCTCCAATCGACTTTTCACCAGATTGTAGTCACACCAGAATGCAATCTGGCTCTCCACTTTTAAATGCAGAGCTGTCACAATAATGTTTTCCTTGGAAAGAAAATCAGAATATGCTTCTTCATTACTGAGACAAAGAGTAGCCTTCATCTCAGTGTTAGTGAAGCAGTACTAGATATGTAAGTACCAAAACGTAAAGACAGAAAGAATATTTCACTGAAGTTAAAACCTTGCCAAATACTTCACCCTCATTCTTACATACAGAGTTTAGTGAAAGTGGGGTTTTTAAGCCTTAAAAAACCACAAAACCAAAAACCCCCCAAATACCAAAACTTGATCCAGTAGGGATAGTACACACATGTAATTTCTTTCATATATTATTTTAAAAGTTTAACTCAAGTGAGCATTTAAGCCTGCAGCCTTTAAACTTTCTTTCCTGACATGAAAGTTCAGTAATAAATATATGGCATGGGGATATTTGGCATGAAATGAAAATGAACACAGATTTAATTAAAATGTAAGTTATTGTTAGCAAGAAAGGTCATGCTAAGAAAATGTAATTTCTGGAGTATATTAGCAAAAACACTCCAGTGTTATTTGTATGTAAAATATATATTTTGTACTTGACATTTAAAAAAGAAATTGGAACTCTTTATAATGGATACTTGAAGACTTTTGTGTTCTTTTGCTGCTTTTGTTCACATGTTTTTGTTATTGGTTGAATCTCACATACAGCAGTAGTTACATTTTATTCTGTATGCTTGAATGCCTAACTGATCTGGGAATTAGTTCACAAAAGCTGATATATGTTGGAATAAAAAGTATACTGCAGCATAATCCTTACATAGCCACAGCTTCAAATGAGCACAGATCTTTTCTAGAATTCCTTATTTTGGGGTAGTTAATCGCCCACCTTAGGAACAGGTTTTTTATCATTCTTGGGGCAGAGTCATTTTAATGGTGACTAAGACCCCAGCTCCGTTTTGTTTATAGGGCAGTTCAGTGCCTGTGTAAAGCAGGCATAACTTTTCCTTTGCAAGAGTGCATATTTTATGATCTGCTAATAAAAGTAACGGTGTGTCATACAAATCAGTCTAACTTCAGGGAAAGTGGGAGGTGAAGGAAAAAGGCATTGACTTAATTGAAAGCATTTGTTTAAAATAAATCAATACAGTGGGTTGTAACTCGAAAGAACACTCTAAATATAATGACACTCTGTTGTTGACTACCAAGAAGCGTCTGCTAACTCAAAAGAGTTTTTTACTGATTCCTGTACTCCCATTAGTCCTGCAGAAGCAACATCGTTATGAACAATCATATAGAAGCATCTTCTACTTTAATAACAGAAGTCACTACCCTGCAGTGTGCCACAGATGTGACCAGATGTTGCTGAGAACATAGACACAGGAGAATGGCAAGCAGTTGATAAGGTGCATACAGCTAGTAGAAGTCCTTAAAAGACGTTTCAAACCCAGTGCCAAATGCCCAGCTGGAAATAACACACATTGTTTCGGGACCTTTACTTGTAAATTAAACAAACACCACAGTAAAAAGTTTCCTGACACCCCATAACTTCACCCCTACACAATCTCAGCACTTCACAGTAGAAATGACTTTGCTACAGGAAGCTAAAGTATCGGGCATGCTGGGATGGCAAACCAAATTACCTGAGCAAGAATGTGCACAGAAGTTACACTAACTGCCTGTGAGAATAACTCATGAAGCTGAAAATAACATTGCCTATTAGCTTTTATCCTTTCTACCACCACGGCACAGAGGAACAGAACCTTGTGTGAAGTACAGACACACACGCTGCTGTCCTAAAGACCTTGAAATGAGAAAAAGCAGCCTTTAGTTTGAAGCAAGCCCTCCAGTATCAAGTGGAAAGTGTCAGATGAATGGGAAAATGGATACAGGGACTCCCAGAGATCAGCTGATCATTGCGTTACAGAATGATTTGCCTTCCAGGCTCGGACTTCTCTTAATACCCTGGAAGCTAGTTGAGAAAAATCACTCTAGCCTGTTTACAGATCCCTGCATTTGCAGGAGCCTTTTTAGCTTTAAGTAATACAGCAAGGCTGTGTGCAGTACTTCACTGAATTTGGAGTTTCTACTTCTGGTTTATGGTGGATATTTTATTAAGAACCTTAACAAAACAACAGTAAATGCTCTGTATGAAAAACAATGGATTTTATTACCTACTGCATGACAAGCAGCTCTAAATAATTTCTAGCAGTCAAGTTGGCATGTTTTCTTCTGCAATGTCCCTTACATTCTTGCCAGCAGGTCAACTGTTATTTCAAACACTAAGAGAAGCTTGTTTAACACCTACTATGTAGTTCTGGAGAACGAAGAGCAATGTATGTGATGGAAGCACAAAAGAATAGGCTGTGGGGTTGTGTTGGATTCCACAACATACAAAGGTTGATAAACTCAGATGCTAGCTATAAATCTGATGAAAATAAAATGGAAGTACAACATTCACCTCATCAGTGCTTGTCACTCTTTGTCTAACAAACTGTTCGGTAATATGCAATGCATAGGTTGCAGCCTGAGTTCATGCTGGACAAGGGGATACAAAATATTTAACGTTCATTATAAACATTATTGGATAAGTTATTTAGTAGTTTGATTTAGTTTTGGTTTTGAGTTGGGCAAAAAGATTAATTTCTGTGCTGGGTCCCCACAGCTAGTATCCTCCTTGGTCAGTGATATTGCTCCTGTCCCTCCCAGTCAAGCAGTCACCACAAGATGGTCCCTGAAAAAGGAGGAAACCCTTGATTTTAGCAGGTAACATCTCCATTCACAGTCCAGTTAGCTCCAAACATCAGTAAGCTGAGCCTCACCACCACCCCAAAGATCAGGAGGTCTCTCTTCTGTCGGCCCAGGAGATCCATGCACACCCTGAACAGGTGTTCTGCACACAGCAGAAACTCTCCTCTTAGCCCCCGATTTTCAGAAAGAACCCCAGACTGAGGTTTATCATTATCAGATCAGGCACAGAAAAAAAAGCAAAGTGATTCTACAGCAGAGAGATGGATATTGTAACTCTAGCAAGTGACACCTGTCTTTAGGCAGAGGAAGGACTGCATCTGCTGCAAGTTCAACTTGTAGGCACAGAAACAAAAGCAAAGGAGCAGACTTAACAGAAGCCCAAGCAGATCCAAAATGCCAAGATAAGGTGTTTTCTGATGGTGTAATTTAAGCCGTTTTCAAAACTGGCCATCTGATTTGTGATCTAAAACAGCTATCAGTATAAAGGCACAGTAATAAATCTGAATGTTTTGCAACCACAGTTTTAGAGATGAATTTTTTAATGTATTAGTGCAAATAAAGCCTGAAAACACAGTCTTTGAAAAGAAAAATTATCAAAAGTAATAGAAATAAAGCTATCACCCCATCAGGTGTCTTCCAAGCTGGTCACAAATACAATAAACTCTTTTGGGACATCCTGGACAGATCTCTGCAGAACCACAGAAAATTTCCCACCACTGATGAAATGCCACTGTAATTAGCGATGCGATTTTTAAAAATCTGCTTTTAATCTATTCAATATATAACTTGGTTTAGTGCTATTTAAAAAGAATTTATGGCAATATTGAGTCAAAGACTTGACAGACATCGAAACATATTGCCCTGCAGTTATCAGCTACATTTGTGATGTCCAAAACATCAAGCTCCTCTCACAACCCGTAAATTACTCATTACCAATTATGCTGCCTTCTAGTTCTTTAGCAGCTGATTCTTGCAATGTTTTTTTCCATGATCAAGTTCACTTGGATTACTGTTAAGCCAGCTATCCAATCATTATCCATTTCATCCTGCCTACCTTTTTAAAATACTGACAGTACATTAGTCTCTAATATGCAGAGAATGCACCTTCCACGGTCTATCCTCGCTGTAGCCAGGTTATGAAAAGTTTTTCTCAGCATACTAGGGTGATTTTCTTTTCTATTTAGATCAATCACTGCAGTAATATAAACTGGAAGTAACCTGATTTTTGTTCCTAATAATGAATGAAATTTCACTAATCATTATTCTCTTAGTCTTCTCTCACAGAGTTTTCTGAAGCATGGTATTTTTTTCTGAATAACTTTTTTCTGGGATAACATAAATAATCTCCTTTCCCAAAGAGTTTAATCTTGGGCAAAAGGGACAAAGGAAAAAGCTGGGACGTGCTAACTCCAGCTACAGCTATTCTTGAATGTCAGAAGAAGACTGCTTTCAAAACATCAAGGACTATTACATAGCTAAGAAGAAAAGAAGATAAACACAGGACAAAAATATACATATTTCTGCAGATCACGAGAGGAGAATATAGTACTTCCTATATACACTTTTATAAACCAGCAAAGTACTTAAATACCACAATAACAGTTATAAAAAATAAATCAAGTAATCACCAACAGGAAAAAATAGTGTTAACAGGATATTCTTATGCTTTGGAAAAAAACCCCTATATACATTGAGTATTCATTCTGAGGTGAGTGCATTCTGCTTACTATAAAGTAAATGTTCTGTGGAGGAAAAATATAGGCTGTGAATAATATGGAATTAGGGGAAAATACCACAGCAGTATTTCATTTATTATTAATTATTAAATTAGCAATGAAATATAAGATTCTGCATGAAAGGAAAATAAGACCTTTGAATTTTGTCAACAGACCTAAAAGTATACTGATTCAGGAGTGATTGATGTCGGGTGACACTGGAGCATGTAACAGATTAATACTTAACCAAAGACAGAGGTGTGTTGGAATCATGCCCATTACTGAACATGGAAATTATTTCCTGCTTTGGTATATGCACACAAATATAGTATTTCAACTTCCTTTAACGAAAAAAAAAAAGGTTTAATAGACTTACTGTAGGCTATTTATGCTGCTTGTTAACAGGATCAGTGCTACAGGTGCATAATTGCCTAAAGCAATCACTTCCAGATGAAATAAGGCAGTTTTACTGTTTGCTTCCTTTCTTCCTTTACCTCAACAGAAACCTTGCATTTATTTTTTTCCCAATGGGAGGAAAAATTGCTGCCAGCAACTCAGATGGGACTGAACTGATTAACCGATTAGCATCCTAGAGTAGAAGGTTAGAAAGTGAATTTTCTATTATGGAGCAATTGCCATTGGGAAGTAATCTTGTTTATTAACTGCATTTTTATCTTCTCTGGGGGGTTCTTTGACATAAGATAATGGAATTGGCTCACTCTTTATTGTTTAAAATTATAATCATATCCAGAAAAGCAGGCATTTACTGTGTCGTTAAACCAAGGTAGGGAAGACTGACTTGAAGAATTTTTGATGTCTTACAAACCTTTTTATCATTTCAATTAACATTGCCAAATGTTCTGTTTTACATTGCAGGTGTAAATTAAGTCTTACAGGCTTTCTAGGTGTGTTTATATCCTAATTAATTTCAGAAACTGAGAGCAGTAGCAAGAGTAAGACTAGGCACGGAAAGCACAAGAATAGCTATTAAAGGGCAGAACCGTGAAAAACTCTGTTACCATCTACCTAGGGAAAGCTGCGCAAAGGTATTTGCAATATAGTGCGTGCACAACTTGCTTGCATTCTTTCCAAACACCAGTTTAAAAGTTTTGTTGCCTTTTCTCCCTGTCATTTGACAAAGCAAAAAATGGCCCTCACAAAACCATGTTTCTCTTTCCGTATTCACCATGAAAAGTGAATAACGCTGTATCAAAGATGCCTCTTCTTATACCAAATTAATAATTTTTTCCATGTAGCAGCATCACTTTAACCAGGATTTAGGGTTCTTGCTTGTTTGTTCATCATTCTGCTGCTGCATGAGCAAATTAAGCACTGAGCTGAATCAACTGGAGTGCGTTCAGAGCACTCACAATTTCCTTATCATGAAAATGGTTCCCCCACATATTTCCAATCTTCAGACCAGGTTTTCTCTTTCCTTTTGCCTTTCCACACTCTTAGGAGACCCAGAAAATGTCGCTGTTTTTCCCTCCCACCCTTGTACACCATCTGCAAACAGCAGTGTTCTGCATACGGTACATTTACAGATTTGGTGATTTGGATGCAAGTTCAATCTGAGGGGGAAGACTGATTGATCTTAACATACTGACAAGCCCCAGCTTCAGGCTACGAATAAAAACAATATTTCTCAAGTCGTGCGTTATTACGTTTGTTGCTTATTGATTAACTGTCAAGAGTAAGATCTTTGTTTTCAAAACGAGGCAGCTGTGGTGGTCTTTTTTAAAACAGTTTATAAAGCAGAATATATAACAGCAAAGGCCAAGGTAAAAACAGACAGTATTTAATGTGGCGTTGCTGTGTTTTATAATCTCTGCTCACAACGACTTTGTACAATATAGCACTTTTTCATTTTTCCAAATCAAATATACCGTCTAGTCTCAGGAAAACTTTCCATTGCTCTTGTGGAAATTACATGAAATGGAAAGCTAATTATCTTTTATTTTGGTAATTATTTTGGTTATAAAATAAAAAATACATCAACTACAGGAAAAAAGAAAGACATTTTTTAAAACAACAAAGAATAAGAGATCTTGGGTGTGGTTTTTGTTTGTTTTCTTTACACAGACTGATCAAGTTAACTGTACATTTGAAACACTTCCTGCATCTCAAAACAAAATCTCTGCCTATGTAGCTCAAACCTTAAAGTCCACATAAACCAACAATTTCTACAGCTGGTAACAAAAGACAAGAACACACAGTTTTGCTGAAAGGAGGAATGTGCCAGAGGCGACACGGTGCCTTTGCAGAGGATTTCAAATGCTACTTCAGTGAAGCTTTAGACAAGGTTTAAGTGAGCTTCAGCAGCCTATAAATATTATAAAGCATTTTATTTTCTCAGCACAAGACCACCATGGATGACGTTTGTTACAAAAATACGGTAACAACTTGTTCTAATTTTGTTATCGAATAAACAAAGCTATATCTTAGTACCATGTCTATCCAGATGCCTGTTCTCCAATCTTCTTGCAGCCTCAATGAGAGCACAAGCGCAGAAAATGTTCAAAAAATGCCTAGTTTATTGCAGCCTAAGGAGGGAATACAGATGAAAACAGCTGGGTGGTGAATCTAGGTGTTACCTTCAGACAGTGGTGCAAAGTTGTGCAAGAGCGCGGTAGCACATTGGGAAATTTCTGCCCTAAATCTAGTCAAGAGAGTTTGTAACACAACTCAGACTCAATTAGAGAGGCAGCAGTAGTTTTCTGTTGTTTCTACCCTGTGTTTCTCGTTTGACTACTCTTGTTTTATAGTTTTGCCTTCTGTCTTAAGCATCTCTCCTTTCCTTGGTTAATCAAGAAAATATCAGTGAATTGACACAACGCATTTTTTCACATTAATTTACTGGTGACAAAGTTCACTATTTCGATTGCAGTAAAAGACAAACCAAGGTGATAGCTTAAGACCTTTTTTAAAAATTTTGATTTTAACCAGTGTAAATTACAGTCTGAGAATGATTTCTTTCTCTTAATTTAGGTAGATGATGGAACACAGACATAATCAATACTATTTTGTTTACAAACAGGTTTGAAAAGACATTCAGACACCTACCAAAAAAAAATAACAAGAAAAAAAAAGGCAAATTAATCTGAAAGGAAATTTGAATGATTCAGAAAATTTAGAAAGGGAATAAGCAGAAAAATGAACAGTGATTTAATTTGTGGATAAGAGAATGTCTAAAGCTAATTTTCAGCATGTACTGCAATTTTCCTCTGAGTATTAGTCTAATGTATCAGAAGTTGTGCATCAAGAATCATCTATCAGTGTCACAAATCCTGTGACTCATTACAGCATAGTCATCTCTTCTTCACAGTTTACTAAGGCTCAATCAACACATCTTGCATTCTAACTGGTAGGAACAGTTTCCGTATGAAGCAGAAAACACTAAAGAAGTAAAACATAAAGAAAGTAAAAGGTGAGCAAGGTTTGCAAAGTTCAGGAGAATTAGCTCTATTAAAAAAATGACAATATGATCAGTGAATTTGTGAGAGTTCAGTAGTCTCAGGTCTCAGATGACTGCAGTAGTAAATGGAACTACTTTCAAGAGAGTCGTGCAAACTACATGGGAAGTGATTTGATGAAACCATCAGCTTCAGGAAAAACACACCTGCAGAATCAGTAGTGGTGGCGTAATCTCACAGTTGCACTAATTCTGTGGTTACATTTTGATTCCAGCTGTACGTTAATCTTCCCCTATCTCCCAAAGCCCATTAAAACCATCCAGCTTTATGACCTAGCAAAACAAATGCAAGGGCCCAAACTTCTGCCCATCTTTGCCCAGACACAGACATATAGGTACATAACAGAGGTACTTCTGGTCCTGCTCTTCGTCCAGTGCAGGTAGCCAGCAAAGTTACGGTTCTTATAACTGCACTTTCTGCATGGAGAATAATTCATCAATGGGGCCATTTACTTAAATAAGCAGAGAAATTTTTCAGAGCTTGCTTTGTGTTTTTATATGCTTCAAACTGTGAAGTTTTCAGGATATCTGAGAGAAACTTCTCTAGGCTCTGGTGCCGATAGTTAATAATATACAAATGCGCACAGCAGGTCAATCTCAACAGAAGACCTCGAGAAAGTCACCTTGCAAGAGACTGTATCTCATAGAGAAGCCAGAAAACAATAACAGGTTTTGGAGATGGCTGGGATGCAGGTACAAATAAGAGTATGGCAAGCATAATACAAACCACATCAACGTGCTTTGATGTAGAAAGAGCTTTCCCCTGGACTCACAGTGTAGTCCCAGGTAAAAGCTGTCCTTAAAATCCATCAAATTCCCCCATATGTGTAGCTTATGAGTAACTGAGATGCATTATTATCTGCTGAAAAAAGTAATGTTTTTAACTACTGGTGCTACTATGTCCTTTGGTGACGTGAAGTTGTATAAAACTCAGATTGGCTGGTCTGTTTTTGTTCTGACTTCGCAGTCCTTTCCAGTTCTATAACACTGAAGGAGAGTTGCAACAATGAACTCGACAGTGTCGAGTGTCTTTGGAAAATTTTCAGTTGAGTGTCTACTATTTTTTAGTCACCATTTCACTCTGAAAAGCCTACTGCCCTCTCTATATTTCTCTGGATCTTTTAACCTGGTGAGCTACAGGAAATTCATTTTACTTTGCAATTTCAAACTTGTCTCCCCCTGAGTAACAGAAAAGACTCCATTCTATTTGCAATCAAAAGACAATGCTTTTCATACATATAAAACATTTGCAAGTACTACAATATAATTTAACATTTTAATGGACAGTGAATAATAGGTACATAATACCCATTCTGTGCTTTGTTCCTTACATTCTGCAGGTTGTACTATTAACTGCCATTTATCAAACACGTAAAGAGTATGTTTTCTTTCTCTGCATGTACGAGAAAAAACGGTTAAACTACTTAAGCCTTTTTTTCAGGTTAGAACATTTTGCTGTACTTTTCCACAATGTTTACCTAGGTGTGCATTTTGTTTTGTTTTTTCCCCATAATGGTAAGGTAATGACACTTCATTAAAACCAAACAAAGCTGGTCAGCCAAAAGCTCTTCTATAATCTCATTT
Source organism: Caloenas nicobarica (assembly GCF_036013445.1). NCBI lineage: Eukaryota > Metazoa > Chordata > Aves > Columbiformes > Columbidae > Caloenas > Caloenas nicobarica. Next base: position 10,639,222 of record NC_088248.1, on the reverse strand, counting down.
GCAGTTCTTCACAGTTTGATTTCCTTTTCTCTCTGACACCAGCTTGTTATTCACTGTATAGATAATATGGTTCAAAACAAAGACTGCCTCTTGCTATCTACCATCTGCTTTTAGAAAAAAATTTCCCTTAGGACTTTCCCAGTAAATGGCAGATTTGCTGTTTGTTCTTTCCTCGTAAGAGAAAGCCAAGGTATTTGGAAGTTTCTAAATGAATCAGAAATCTGTTTTTAAGAGCTATGAGGTTTGTCCCTGCCTACCCAGCAACAGTTTTGGCAGTTAAGTTTTAAGATCTGTGAGGGGTTACAAGGATGGACACTCTGCATAACACCACAAATCAAGAGCAAGTGTTTAATATCTATTTCTGTCAGTCAAAGTAAATCAAGCTTTATTTCCATGAACTCAATATATTTCCTAAAGTTCAACATTATTCTTTGGGGAATTAGGTTATCTATCATGTTATATTGACTCCAGCTGCTTTGGGAATAATTCACTTACCTCCTTTTTTCTGTTTCAGTAGAGCAGTTAAATTAAATAGTATGACCTGTTCATTGAAGGAAAACCAGTGAGAAGGTTGACTCTTCACCTTCCTACTTGAACAAGTCCTCCCCAATATTACTGGACTGAGGGCTAGGTGCTGCACACTCTTTTCTATTTCAGGTCCACAAAACAGTTGCCTGATTCATGCATCAGGCATCACATAATGACCAGCAGATTACAGCCACATCACTTGACAAGAGCCTTTGCAAACAAACCTAAATATGTTCTGCAGATTGAGGGCAAAAGTTTAGTTTAATTTTCTGACTCTTAGCAGCTATAGTGGAGAACCATGTTTTTACAAGAGGGAAGAAATCAGATCCAGTAATCATTCAAATGAAGCTGCTGCCAGGTGTTCAGTGCTTGGAGGAAGTCTCCTTTCCTCTGCACCCCCTCTCTTGCCAAATTTCTGCAACTGAAACTGATGCTTCATGCTCGTTTCACCTTACAGGAAATTTTTAAATGTTTTTCTCTTTCCCCCCACTCTTGCAAATGAGACTGTTAAATTCACTGCTGAGAGAAAACACAAATTAATTGATCTTTCTCAACAGTTCATTTCTATCAATAGCAAGCTATTAGCCAAGTCATTGCCAGCAAATGAAAGGAGGTACACATTAATACTGTGCCATTAGTATGCTCCTTAAGTACAGTGGAAATGTCATCTGTGTTTGGAAAAGAAGCATAAAACAAAAAGAAGAGTGACATTTCTGAGGAAAGGAAAGGAAACGAACAAAAGGAATGGCTCCCTTACCTGAAAGTAAAAACTTTCCAGGTAAACTCAGGTTTAGATATAGAAAAGCTAATGACAAAAGCCAGAGTGGAAAATGCCACTGTGCCACCATTCTCCCAGTCTTTCCTTGAACATCTTACTCAAGAAGTTACACTAACATTCAACTAAAATTCCTGTTGTTGGAAATTGATTGTTATGATTGGTATTGGAAGAACTTAGCCTACCAAACTAAGTCTAGGATTAAATATTTAAGTAAAATGCAAATCATACACAAAAATGTATTGCTAAATCAAATATAAGACTATTGAGGACAAAAGCTCAGTAAGTTGAAATCCATTTCATATCGACATTTGTCTTCATTAATTGCCTTCACACTGAATCCTGCAGCCGGGATTCTCAGTTCTTGTGGAAATGTTTAAGTACTGTATTTGTACCTGTGACCCAGAATGTAAAATCTGATCAGATATCCTATGATTTAATACAGTTAGTAATGGGACAGTTGGACTTTATTAATGGTCTTACTGTCAAAAGACAACTCTTACCTTATTTGCCTTTCACCTTCCCCTTGCTTTTGTATGACTGATGAAGCAAAATGAGGAATACTAACAACATATCAGAAAAAAATGTAAGAAATAAAATATTCAACTAAAATGCCTGGTTTAACAATTCCTGTTCTTTGCAAATGTTAAATAAGAGTTCTTAAAGTTTGCCAGTTCATAGTTGCTGTCTTCATCCTCCGACTGCCAGTTTTGCTTCTAAGCATAAGCTGGTAAACTGTGAAGGTGTATGAAGCCAGCCTCAGGAAAATATACTTCATGGGAAGTATTTTCCTTTTAATAATTTATAACTGCACTTTTTTCTTCTACCCTCTAAGCCTTATGCTGATTTCCTTGTACTATTGTTTCTGCTATATTCTGCCTCACTGATTCACCTTTAGCAAGCAGAAAGATTTGTCATGAGATTGCTCCATATTGGCATCACAGTCTGTACACGGGGTATGACACAGTGCCTTGTATGCAGCTTCAATGAGACATGCAGTTTTTGGATTTCCACTGAGTAAACAACTTAAAACACTGAGAGAGGGGAAAATGAAGAACAGGTTCAGATTAGATCTAATCCTTACTTAAGGGCCAAAATTTTCTTCTACCAAGAGAAAATCTGCCATTCCCTTTCCCCTCCTCCAAGACAAGCAAAGGTTTTGCACCTAATTGAATTCTACAATTCACAAAAGTGCTTAATGTACCGCAGTTAAATTTTTCCAGCACTCAGTTTCTCTATGCATCATAGTAGATGATGTCCTTACTTAAATGAAGGCTAAGAGTTCCCCAATAGACCAGGAAGGTTTCCTATGCACTGTGTCCTAGGACCATACAATCTGAAAATTATCAGGTAAAAATACTCAGCCAAAATTATGAGATAAACTCTAATTATAAAGTGAATCACAGACTATTTCATGCAATTAGCATTTTTCATCTGCTGTACAAAGTAAACTTCAAGGCCTGCCTGAACGCTGCATTTCTGCGCACCATGTACACAAAGCTTCACGCTGGAGGTGCACACTCTGCAAAATATTTTTCTCTTGTTTCCTACTGAGAAATTAATTTATCTTCTGACCATATTAATATTTTAAAAGCAACAACAACACATTTCCTCTACCCTGCTTAAAATTATTACAAATAAAAGACCAGCTTGAGGAACCATGTTTCAACCATTTTTGGTAAAGAAATGCATATTCTATTGGAGGTTTAGAGCTTTCTCTTCAAGTGACCCAACACACTGGCCCAATAACGTCACAAACAAAAAATGTCTAATCAAAGCCCCCAGCGTGGCAAGAATAAATTATTTGCCATGGTTCATTTGAATGCTCATACACAAAATTCTGTTTTGCTGAACAGTATTAAGTGTACACTGTCAACGTATGTATGACACCAGTACATACACCTAAAGCTAAGCTTCCACAGTCTTAACTTGTATGTGTTTAAAGGTCCTGTTAACGCCCATTCCCCACGCAGGCAGGCCTGAGAGTTTAATCCATGTAACAAATGTAACCTCTGATCTATTATTAGAGTCAGAGAAAAAAAAAAAAAAAAAAGAAACAAAACCTGCTCTGTCTCCTTTCTCTGCACTCTTCCACATAGCGTATTTTAATAAAGCTTATAATTAAAATATTACATCTGCAATTTAACACACTCAATACTACCTCAATAAATGAAAAACATGGAATCAGTATTTCTGTTAACAACAGAGACTTTGAATTTACGCTGCTTCTGAGAATATTCTTCACTGTCTCAGTTTTGTTGTGATGAGAGATCCATCACCTGATCTGTTGCAGAGAACAGTGCAGAAGGAAAACGAGATGAAGCGTGAACCTGGCCAAAAGGAATCATTTTAAAAATTCATTTAAAAAAAAAATCATCTAGTTTTTTTTTTACTTTCCCTTTTCCTTTTCTCTCTAAGCTTTTCCCAGTCGTAACTGAGTAAGTGTAACAGGCAACACCTAACACCAGGAAAATGATGTAAGTTTTTAGTTAGCATCACTCAGAAATTATTTCAAAAAGCACATTTAAGCTTGAACACAACTGAAAAAAAACCAAAGGGTTTTTAGTTGATTTTAAAGTATGAGATTCCTGTTTAGCAGTGCTCCTTTCTTTGAGAGTGACTGTTTCTCTGTACTGGAGTATGGATGCTAGGTATCAATTTTCCCTACCCCATGACTTTTGAATCCTCATCTGAGCAGCAGCCTTTCCTCCATAGTGCAGGAGCTGAGATCACACCATCATGGCACCAGCCTCACCTCTGCTGCACTGTCACTTTCAGCCATCAAGTTCTTCCTAATCTGTATCATTGTCTGGAAAGCATTACCGTATTTATTTACATTTACATATCTTTTTGGAGTTTTAAGCGCTTATTAATTTGTTTAATCTAAAATGAAATACTACCTTGTTTGTGTAACTAAGTACTAAAAGCTGAAATAAACCTCTAGCATCATAAAGCTGCTTCTGAACAATAAGAGCTTTTTCCCAGCCACTGCAATCTGGCATCCAATGATCTCTGCAAGTTGCACACTTAATTAGTCTGAGAAACTCATTAAGGTATCCAGAATATTAAGATGATAGCATTGTTCTAAATAGCACTGTGCACAATCTAACATGGCAGATGGCACAGGCTGCTGACACCTGTGCTGGTTTGCCATCTTGCTGACAGATACAAACAGTCAGCAATATAATTGTAGAATACATAATCGTAAAAAAAAGATTTGAAAATAAAATGCCCATCGAATCTTCAGTTTTCTGGATGCCTGTTTGTTCATAAAGAACCATTTTGTATTCAATCACTGAATTTGAAATGAGAGATGCACAGGTCGAGGTTTTGTTTTTATTTCTTTAAATACCACCTAGGTTTTTATGCATCATTCTACTTAGGAGCCAACTGTAGTTTTGCTTCCATGGAACTGACAATGTAGTGCTTTTGGGGTCATGGGAAACTATATTCTGAAATATTCACTTTTGCTCCTCATTAGTCCAGACTCAGAAAGTACTTTGAACACTCTAGGGGATCTGATTAAAAATGGACAAGATTTACGATACCACGGCTTGCAACTGCTTTACCTCTACTGGTAACACCGATGTGATGGGAACTCTTATTTCACTTTAGCAAATTGCAAGATATTTTAGTTTCTAAAAACATATGCAAAACCCCCAAGTTAATTAGTAAATCTCAGTGAAATGCTGTACCTGAAATCATATCAAGTGTAGAGAAAAATATAATTTAAGGTTTAAGGTTTCTTATTTGTTTCCGAATGAGATGGAAAGTGGAAGATGGGAGATGACTCATCTGTCACAAGACATCACAAAATACCTGTTCTGGGGTGGTTTTTTACATGTTTTCAAAAAAATTATATTTCTTTGTACACATCAGTATTACTGGTAGACAACAGTATGGTATCTATTCATGGAAAAGAGGAAAAGAGAGAGAAAAAAAAAAAAGAATATATTAGTGCTACATTCAGCTTCTAAAGAGAAGCTCTATCAACGAACATTTCTCTGTTACCTAATCCCTTGTAAGGTTAAAAAAAAATCTTCCTCATCAAGCCTCCTCAGCATTTCGAAAATACACACTTCCTTTTGATTTGCCAAATAATAATTGGCAATATACCTACTTACAAAGACTTAGTAAGATTCAGGGCTGCTTCAGTTGCCAGGACAATGCCAGATTCTCACATACTGGTGGGCTGTTCATCAAGGAACCTGAAGAACTGCCATTCAAAAGACTGAGACAAAACTAATTTCTGATTCTCAGAGTATACTTTTCTATCGCCCACTTTATTATTGCAGAGATGAAATAGAGCACTATTCTCACGGAGAACTTTCTGTATTAAAAAGTTTCTCTCCTGGATCACTTGTCTTATCTAGTGGAATTAAAATTTGTGTTTTACCTCTTAAAACCTATTCAGATAATTTTACACAGAATTGTTTGTTCCAAGAAGCTTGGATTGCTGCAGTAGCTTTGTCGGAAACTAAACAGCAAGCTTTAATGTTGCAGCATTTGGGGTTTTTTCTTCATTATTGAAATAAGCTTGGATGCATTCCACTGATCAATGCTGAAAATTAATTTCTTGTATTTCCTGGCATAAATGTGTCTTATCAGCACTGACTTTCTGTACCATAACCCCAAAAGGGCAAAGCATGCCAACCAATGCATGTTGAGAGATTTGCAAGTATTGGCGATCAGTGTAATGCCACCATGTTTTGTGAATGTCTGCATTTTCAGAAAACTATATATAATATATCTGCATCAGCCATTGCCTCTTGTGGTGTTAATGCCACAGTATCCATTTCTTCAGGTTGATGTTTCATCTTCAGGTCAGAGGTTAGGCTTACCAGACTACCACCCTTCTATTATTAAGTGCTCTTTCACACCAAGAAAGACACTTTCCCTACCCTATTTGTCAGAAAAACTGTCCTTTAGTGAAGAATAGTCTTATAGAGGACTTACGAGAAAACTAATCGTATATTTTTCTTCTGTTAGAAGAAATGAAATGTCTTGTACAGCACAGCACAATGCTTTCTAAGCTTAAGAAAATAAAATGCTATAAAAATATCGAGTTACCCTTCAGATACTAGTTTTAATTTTCTGTTGCTGCAATATCTATTTATTAGGAGTCCATAGAGATTGTCCACTCAGTTAATAATACATAGGTAATGCTAATCTAGCAACTCAGTTTGTGTGGTATGTTAGTAAAGCATAAGTATCCATACTCTATTTGAAGACTTTTAAAAACACATCATAATTAAGTAGATTATTTTTTTAAAGGCGTACAAAAAAAATAAGTATACAAAATGAAGTGTTATATCAGTTCCAATCAGGTATTTAGAAATATAATGAAAAAATTAAATGAGGTTGAGGCTTGGTCTCTTACAATAAATCTTTTAATTAATTTAAACAAAACCAAAACAAGTTTGCCAGATGCTATGAAAAATGTCATAAGTACTAACATATCTCTTCTATTGCACTTCTTACTCTAGTCCGCAATTTTTCCCCTTCCAGGATGTCCTATTACACTTTGGCTCAATAAGCTTTTCTCATGAACTTTCCCCAACATAAAACATTATTTATTTTGATTAGATGTACAGAGGGAAGGAGAGAGAAGGAAGTTGCCAAGAAACTAAGTGAAATCAGAAAAACCTAAACTCTCCCCAGACGTAAGTTCATATTGATCTTTATACCGGGGGAAAAACAAGAGAGTCTGAAAGACTGCAGAAGAGCAAAGCGTATGAAGAAAATAAACAGTCTGCTTCTTCTTGAGAATAAAAGAATTCACAATTTCTTAATGCTCTTCTGCAAATAGTTTAAATACATATGTTCCAGTCAGATTAGGCACTTTCTTAGTATGAATCTGTGCTGCTCTGTTTGATATAACCAAAAATAGATGAGATTTTTCCTGTTAGAGTGGATTTGTCAGTTATAATACAAAATGTTTATATCTCCTGAGAAAACCATGTCCCTACAATCTTACATAGTGAAAAACACAGACTAAGAAGGAAAAGTAAGCCTAAGAAAGATGGTTCTTTAAATATTTACCGATTTGCTTACAAATTATCTGCAGCTTAGCAGCTGAGTGTGTCATAATCATATACTTTCCTTCCATCCTTTTAGCAATTCGATATCATACTCTTTGTTTGAGGGCTTTGTGTCTTGTGGCACAAAATTTTATTCTTAGGAGTAGCAGATGAATGGGTTGTCTCCTCTTGTACAGCCAACCCTCTCCATTGCAGGTCGTTAATCCTGGGTAGATAGTGGCTGGTGGACCTACCTACACGATGCTGCATTTGTCAGTGTTTCAGAAAGTGTTCTACAGCTGATCACCTTTGAAGAGTCGAATTATTCAGCCAAGATAGATTTTTTTTTTTTTTCTATTTTGCCAGCAGTTCCATCAAACTCTTCTAAAACAGATCCAGACAAGCAACTGCCTAGTATCAGTGTTTCTCAGCTTAGATCCACATATTGGAGAAAAATCACTGGTGAACAAAGAGACTTGATGAAAGGCGTAGAAAAACCTGCACTACAAGAGAGAAAAACTTACAGGGTTTCAGTTTTGATAAACATCAAAGGAAAATAAAGCCATGAAAGACCAGATAACTCATTATAGTCTAGTCCTAGCTATACATTCTCTATCCAGAAGATGTGCAGTTATTTTTTTATTCACATATAGATTCTATAATGAATTTGGACTATTCTGTTAGCATTCAATTTAAAAGCTGCATATCCTCTTAAGAAGAATTTTAAAAGTCACAATTTCTATTTTAACATGATTTTATTTTGTGGTACCATTTGCTCCATAAAGGTTACTTAAAGTCATCCAATCCTTAAAAATAATTATAATAATAAATTACAAGTGGCTATCATACTAACACGGATTTTTTTTTTCTAAGAGCTCCTTTTAAGAGCTGCCCTTCCAATGGACCCGATTGCAGAAGATGATGCTTTAGGTGAGGACAAAAAAACCAACAGTATGCTATTAGCCCCCTCCTCTGTCACATTTCTTTTATGTATATATTTCCATTTAAAACTACATTTTTATTCCAGGTTGGTAGACTGAACAATTAATCTCCAGGCATTTACAAAGGATCACAATTTGACAGCTGGACGTACATTTATATTAGTTTTGAGAGTATGAACGCTCTCTGGATAGCCAATTCCATTCTCACCACTTCAGTATGACATTCAGCAAAAGAAGATTATATTTGAACTTAGCCCAGTGGGAAGCCTCTAACAGTGTATTTTGGACTTTTTCTCTGGTCTTTCTAGTCTCTTGCCAACTATTCACTTGCCTGAGTGACATAAGTCTGAAGCCTATTAGAATCTTTTCATAACAGTTATAAGCGTTACCAACTTTTGTTTCTGTTGGGTTTTTTTGGTTTGGTTTTTCTTGGGGGGGTGGGGGGGGGCTTTTTTTTTTTTAACTTTCCTCTTTCCAAAAGTGAGCAAAAATACAACATTGTTTGAGGAATGCACCATTTCAGGTCTGATTTGTAGAAAGATCGGTCTATCTCATTTTGTATCAGCGGCCGAAGGCTCTACCTTCATCAATTTCTTCATAGAAACGTTATGAGGTGCTATTATTTGTAGCACTACAAAGTCACTGTGGGATTTAAAACACCTTCTGCTTCCACCTTTAGAAAAGTTTCACTGTTCAAACTGCTGCTGCTAAGATGAAGATGAGGTACAACAGAGAGGTAACAATGTCACGCAAATAATCAGCCGGTGTCTACCACTTCCATCTATTTGCCAAAAGAGGTCTCCACTGTGTAAGGCAAGTCAGTTTACTGCCACATCAGCAAAAATTCAAGCAAGGAAAAAGGCCAGAAAACTTACTTTAGCAAATGTAATTTTTGTTTTCAAACAATAATGGTTTAATGAGCATAATGTCTTTTTCAGCCCAGACTTTTAAAACTACCAGAGCCTAAAAAAGAACTTTTCAGATCATCTGGATCAACCAAAAAGCAGACAGGGCTAGACTACTCAGAAAACTGTCCTCTCTATTACCTACACACCTGTAAATTTCACCCTGCTATTAAGATCTGAGTGTTTGCCTGAATTTAGAATTCTGGGGGCTTGTTTTTGGTTTGGTTTTGGTTGTTTGTTTGTTTGTTTGTGTTTTGATTTTTTGTTTTTAATAGATAACTGATTTGTTTTCCAATCAACGTTAATTTCTTTCTTTGCTTCTCAATATATAATTTTCTTGTGCCCAACATAGAAGAGATTTCTCCCTGAAAGAATATGAAACAAACTTTACCTTTTCTGAAAAATATACAAAAAAGGTAAAAATAATGTAGCACACTGAGGGAGCAAGACTTCATCCAAGGCATGCAAAACGAATTTTTAGGAGGCTCATAATAGTGGTCTATTCTGATTTTAAAATAAATAAATAAAATAAATTATTTCGTGGTCCCTTATTTCAGTGAAAATTTAAGTTTGCTTCCTGTCATTGTTTCAAATATCATATTGGCGTTAGGATCAGAAGACTTTTTTTTCTAGTATAGCAAGTATATAGACCTATGTTTTTCATATCAGAGAAGATTACAGATTTTGATTGAAAATAACTTCTTAGATTTAGGTATAATATTCTAAATCACACTTTCCAGGTTACCAATAGCAGTGCTCAAGGCATCATCTATGTTCATCACTTTGTACTTTGATTTTCTGATTAGGGAAGCATTGACAAGGCAATACAATAGCTAAATACCAGGGAAATCATTAATCAAGAATCTGAAGTAATGCCAGATCTGATTTCTGTCTTAGATCATTACATGCCTGCTCTATTCCTTCCTATATCACTGTATTACCAAGCACTGCTGGAACAACACAGCATATGGAGCTGATGAGGGTATCCTTTTTTAAGGTAAAGCATTTGAACTACAGTAAATTACATGGTTCATTTACCCTCTATTTACTTGTTAAGTGATTCAGTGCAAATCCTTTCACATTTTAATTTTCATCAGAGTAATTCAGTGACTGGGTGTTCTTTACATTGGAGGAGTTTTTAAATGGAGCCATAGAACTAATTTTGGTGTTCAATACTGATCTCCCATGGACTAGTTTTCCTGTATGATTCAATACACATTGAGACCATTCACCTACCTGTATTGTCAGTGGTAAATTAACATGTGTTCACAAAATGATGTGTTTACTCCTGAGAAAGCAGGAGGAAAGGTTGAAGAATCTTTAAAACACTTAATCTCAGAGAACAAACTTATTTCCTGCATGATTTCAAGTCATCCAATCCACCAGCCAAATTCATTGTTTATATAGGCTTAAGCTATACTGTTATGCTTTTACAGAGTGAGTGCATTATAACTCAGAGTTACATGTATATACATGTATGTACATTTACTTATTATGACTCAAACGAAAAAAAGGGGTCAAGAGGGGGAGGAAAAATCACACTTATTGAGTGCCTGCTCAACACAAAAACCAGCCTGAAACTGCCCTATGCTTTGTGCAATTCACATTCTGGGTTTGTTTTGTTTTGTTTTTCTAAAAAAAAGAAAAAAACACAAAACCAAAAATTTTTCAGTTACTTCAGTTTTAAGGAATTAGTTTTATATCACCATGTTTATTTCTGCTTCATTCTTAGATGCAGAATATTAATAGCTCATTAACAGGCTGCAAACATCCATTGTGATAAAATATAAGTAATTCATATAGGGATAGAGCATGAAGTGGATTGTAACCAGATTTGAGGGAGACGTGGGAAGGTGGGTGAGAGAAGTTTTTCCCAACCTGTAAAGAACAGATGAGTGTGTGTTGCATATTAAATAAAATTGCAAAGCTTAGTGGGGTTTATTATTAGCAGTAGGACTGGGGTTTTTTTTGGCAAAAAGTGGCGGGGAGAAAAAGCAAGAGAAGTAAAGGAATACAGCCTAAGATTCAGACAGTGATATGTATTTTAATGAAAGAACGGTGCAAACCTGAAAGCCAAACCCAGCATCCTTTCAGGACAAGCACTTTCATCTTTCAATGCCAGCAAGACACGTGTTAGAGCCTGAAACCAGGATGCCCTCTAATTGCTGCTTCATCCAGCTTGCCACCCAACAGCCTTAAAAATCTGGGCCTGTCTCTGATGTACCACAGAAACATCCTTAAATTCCAGAAAAGGATTCAGACTTTCACAACACGTAAAAAAAATACAAGGAGTACATCAGCATTGGCTAGAGACAAAGTGAACATATTCTGCAGGTAAAAGCCATTTATAAGACTCTGTCAAGGGAATGGTAGATGTGAGCATTGGGGAAAAATTACTCCTATTCCACTATTCCTTTTGAAGAGGAACTTAAAAGTCTACCTTGTATAATTTCGTCAATGTGCAGTGTCATCCTTTCCCTTTTAAGATAATTTCTTTTTAAAAAGAGGAAAAACAAACAAATAAACAAACAAACTTGCTAATTAAGGTCAAATGCAGCAGAACTTATTTGTAATGAAAGATACAATGGTGGAGTTCAAAGTCTGGGAAAATTCACTGATGTGTTTCACTAGGAAAACATTGGCCAAAGGAGAGTCCAACAATGAAGTTGCTACATGTAACAAAAAAAAAAAAATCACAAAATGCCTCCTATACGCATTATAGTTTAAATATCCTTGCCCTGAAGATGTACTATAGCAACAGCATTTAGATTTTAAGTAAAATTGAAGTAAAAGTTGTCCTGTGTTTATTAATCAAACCTGTTCAGCTAGCACATACAGAAATGCCTCTAAAACCACAATACAAATGCATAAGACATCTCAGTTACTTCCATCTATCCAATGAACATACTTTAGAAATCTGCCAAAATTTAGGACTAGAATTTAAGGACCACATTCTCTATTCCTGCACTCTTGGATGCTCCAAGCAGTATCAGCTCTAGGCGTCATCTCCAGGTAGCTGCTTCCAGCTTTCATCCAGCCAATAACTATAGTTGGCGATTTAAAATGCTCGGTAACTAAGTTTACACACCCTAAAAAAAACCCCAAACCGTGGCAGTCCAAAGCCTCTACAAAGTGAATCATTCCTGTAAGAAGGAGAGACGTTTGAGGAGGTGGCTGGGTAAGTAGTTGAAGGCTGAGAGTAGGGCAACATGGGCACCCTGCTTCCTGGCCAGGAACCCCAGCATTTAGAGCACTATGTCTGTTTCATCTCCCCTTTGTGTAAATTCTTCTTTCCCACCTTTTGACTTATCCTTGTTGTTCGCTGCTACAGAGCTGGGGTTTTTTTAGTTGCCCTTTTTTTTTTTTTTTTGAGGGAGTGCATGTGTGAGTGTAGTTGTCGTTTGTGGGGTTTTATTGGTTTTGTTGTTTGTTTGGGTTTTTGGTTGTAGCTTGTTTTTCAGTTGGTTGGGTGGGTTGTGGTTTTTTTTTTGGTTGGTTAGCTGTGTTTTGCAGGGGGGGAGGTGTTTTGTTGTTGGGTTTTTTTTGATTGGTTGATTTTTTTCTTTGTGTTTTTGTGATGTTTGTTTGTTTGGGTGTTTTTTTGGCAGGTGCAGATGTGTTGAAAGTCTGATTTTAATCAGACCTTGAAGGCATAGTTATATAAATAATTGCATCCTCCCAGCTAGCAGGAACATCTTATTTGAAATCAAGACATCCTACTGCACTTGAAAACAGGTCTGGAATCCACTAATTCTCCTCTGAAACATCAAGCCTCAGAACTTCACATATCACACTGATGTGATTGAAAACCCTTGTGTGCAAGGAGGTGCAGGAACACTTACTTCTTCCATGGTATCAACTACTTATTTCTTGAACTGGTAGCTGAAACAAATGGATAAAACCATTAAAAATTTTCTATGGAAAAAACAAATGGTTTAGAACAAACTTGTTAAAAATTTCAAAATTAAAAATAGGTTTGTCCTTTCCAGAGCATACACTAAAAGAACCAATAAAGATTTTCATATTCCGGTTTGAGTGCTACTTCATATTTTGTTGATCGTGTAACTGTTTGCCTACCCCAACAATTTTTTTATACAGTTTTTATTCAAGTGACTTCAGAAAGAAGCCACAGAAAGTCCCAGAATGTGTACTGAGATCTCCAAGGGGAAAGTGCCTAGGGGATGCCTCATCTCTCAGTGAGAGAAAGCTGGGAATATGAGAGCTAAATTACATTTGTTTATTAATGAACCTTGAATGTGGACCTTGTATAAAACTAGAAATAATAGTTCACCAGTAAAATCTTATAATACATGGTATTTTTAGGAGTTTAAGTATTTCCATTAATGTTTGCATTTGTTTTGCGTTTGACCAGGGTCGTAATCCAGCTCTGCCTGTGAATGAATAAGCATAAATCACACCTGATTTCAAGAATAAATGGGGTTTTTAAATGTACGTACCAAGGCCACAGCAACACTTCAGACCATTCCAAAGACACCTAAGTTTTATCCAAACAACTTAACCATCCATTTTGCTCACAACACTTATAATTTCTCTGTTCTCCCTTTTAGTGTCCTCCTCTTCCACACATGATGCACCTCAACTCACATTCTGCTTCTCAATCTAGAAATTTCCATTTTTCTTCACTCCCAAGGGAGAAGCCGCTTTGCTTCCTTTCTCCTCCTCTCTTGAGCATAAGGGAAGAGCGGGAGACGTGGCCAGCTTCCCTCAGGGTGGAGGCTGGTCTTGAGCACAACAGCAGCCCTCACTGCTGAGGGGATACCCATGGGGGCAGCAGCAGAGGGTGAGACCTAGAGGAAACTGGATTATACCATTTGGAAGCACATCATGTTAAGCCTGTTTTCTTGAGCCAACTTTCATCCAATAAGGATGGAAATGATAGTTTGGACTGGTATTATTGAAACAAAGTTTATGTCATGTATTTTGCACAATTAGTGTTACTCCTCTGTGTGATAGCAATTATGTTACTGGTCTCCATTCCCAGAAGATCCATCCCCTTAGATGGACTGACAAATTTTTCATGTATTAAAGTGTAGTAAATGTAATGCATTAAAAATGAATAATTTAAAGAGGGAATAGATTTAGCTATTCTGGTTAAAACATGATGGGCAATCATCAGTACCTTACTTCTGTTTACTTGACATTGTTGAGGATGCCACCAGAAGTGAAATCAAGATCTCTCTATGTGCGTGCAGCAACAACAAATAATTTCTTCTGCCACTCACATTCTTCATTGGTTCTTGGTAGAAAGAACCGCTCGAACATCTTAAGCTTATAAACTTGATGGACGCAGAGGGACTTGAAGGGAGCAATCCCTACTGACTAATGTACAAATGCTGAAAAGTTCAGCAGTGCTCACAGCCAGCAATTGAATTCCCTCCTCTGTCAAACTTCTCCAAGACTCTCTGAGCATTCAAAATCAAAGGGAAATAGAAAAATATATGGCTCTGGATTTGGAGAATACCCTGTTGCCTGGCAATATGTGAACAATTTGTCTGGACTAACAACTGACAAACAAAGTCCTCCTCCACTGAAATAGAGCATCTCCACAAGAATATGTCAGTCTCAATGAAATCTCAAAAAAATAGGAAAAACCCTTCCTTGCTATGTCCAGGGAGATATTTCTGTGAAAAGGACACAATGAAAGCAAGAGGTACCATTGAATAACAGAGAGTCTGATGATTTAAGTAACCATCTTAGATTTGGGAGAGGTATCTGAGCTTCCTGTTCCTTCTGAATCAAAACAGGACATCCTGGCCAAAAGCCTTAACCACCAGCTACCCCTCTTTTCTTGTTCACTTGTTTTACAAAAAATGTCGACAGAAGCTTAAGAAAATAGGGTTTAGCCTCGACAACTGTCTGCATTTGCTAACCATTGTAGCAATGTCTTTCTGTGAATCTTCATATTTATAAACCTTGTTAATTTCTTTTTCAATTTATTTGGTTGAATTTCCCTCCCTGCTACAATCCACAGCACCTAAGAGAAGTGACAATAAGTGTGCAGACAGACCATTTTGGGTTGTTTTTTCTAGTAAACTCTTTCACAACTGGAATTCTCTATTTTTTTTATTTGTTTTAAATGATGCTTATTCTTAAGTAAAAATCAATTATTTATGTATGAACCTTTAAAAGAACATCACTAAGTCAATTCACATTACCCTAATCCCAGTACATGCAATTTTAACACTTCAATATTCATATTAGCTATTAAGAACAGACAGTATTTCTGCCGTTTTATATTGGTGTACTTGCACAGTAGTCAAGATGCTTTCACAAACTGTTTTATCTAGTAATCTTGTGGCTTCAGAATTAGAGTGAAAATTATGTACTTGGTAAAGTGTGTAATAAGACACATTTATATTTTAGTTTTATCAAGGCGTATTTCCTATTGAGCTGAATATTCTATTTTTCCATGGGAATGATGTTTCACAGCTATAGCAAAAAATGTTTGTTATGAGCACTATGGTGTATGAACTGTCATAATATATGTGGTTATTTTCATGTTTCAACCTAAGCCTTTTCCTGTACTACTTAGTCATAACATTATTTGCAGATTTGAGGATGCTCCACTTCATAGCACAGACCAATTTCTACATATCCCCAGGTCCTTACTTTTTCCAGATACGATTGCTCCCTCATGCTTTCTCAGAAAGAGAGGAGAACATTTCTTGCAAACAGTGTGAACACATTCTGATTGAGCAGCAGCAACCATGTGACATGTGAAGATAAAAGGATAATCCAGTGACTATCTTGAAATATTAGAGCATATTTACCTCATGTTTAATTATCAGCTTCAAAGCTTTTAAGTAGTAAAAGCATCTGCATATATCAGAGCATTATGCAAACTGCTCACCAGTTTCTTAGGTATTTGTATGAAAATATTTTGTAGGAAAACGTATGCCTGCTGTTTTCACCAACCTCTATCTACTCATTGTACTCAAGAAATCATTACAAGTTTGCAAAGAGGTTTACAAAAACAAGACAACTCAATATTTGTACCTTTTATGTGCGTACATACAATTATCCTCTTTCCATATCTTTTGTTCCCACATACACCACATGAGAAGTATGCAGGAGTAAGTAGGTTTAGAAATCCCAGCTGGTGCTTCAAACACACACCAGCTCAGGAGGTCCAGAGTATTTTGACTAGAACAGCTAGCTAACATCTGAGGATTAATCTTAATCCGTTCTTGGTTTAACTACTAGAACATCTGAAGAGGTCACCCTGATTAATCATGCATACATGCCATACCCATGTGCTCTAAAGGAAAGTCCTGTTACAATAAGCAGAGAAAGAAAAAATAAAATACAACAGGAAAGACTTTAACTGAATTATAACTACAAATTCTGCATACATGGTATTTAGTCCCAAAATGTTATTTTTCTCTTCTGCAATAAGGCTGACAGGACTTATGTCTGATTTTTCCTTCCTTGTTCAACACCTATGAACTCCCTGTTTCTTTCTACATGAACCTCAACAAGACACTTTCATCTTTATTTGGGACACTGAGTTGTGCTTGTGCTTAAGTCAGTAGTATTTTCAGCAATTTGAGGAGACAGAAGAGTACAGTTTGCCATGGAGGCACCCCAGAAATCAATTTAGGCAGGTGATAAGCTCCAGACAGACTTTATTCTAACCAGAACCATTTAGTGGAGAGCCAACTAGAAATGAAGTTTATCAAAAATTATTCAGCACTCTGACTAACATATAATAAACTGCAGGTTCGATATACCAGTCAAGGATATTATTACTGTATGACCACACAAGAACAATGATGATCCACAGGGTGCACACACGTGCTCACAAAAAAAAAAGAGGTCTCTTTCATGCAAAGGTACCTGGAAGAAATAATTGCTTGCCCAGGGCAGGTAAGGGCTTGCTCAAAGATATATCCAGAGGAAAATCACTCATCAAGGAGAAGGCGAGGGCTTCTGAATCCTGGAAAGTCTCCTTAGATGGCATCCCTGATCTAAGGGAGGGCTCTATTCACAGTCTTGCTGCTCCAAGACCACATAAAGGGGACTTTCAGAGGGGGCCCTATTTTGTAGACTGGTTGGATCTGGCTGTGACAATTACAAGCATGGTCCAGCTTCTCTGGTCCTAGGGACCTCCTTGGCTGAGGACCCTGCCCGTTGACCAAGGGTCCCACCCCTTCTGCTCCCCCAGCTAGGGGGGGACGTCACAGCCAGGAGTCCCCATGGCCCAGGGGTGTGGACGGGATGTGACTGTCAGCACCCACCAAGGTGTATACCTGAGGACAGGCACGGTTGGCACTAAAGGTGCTAAAGAACCATCAACTGCCCCATCGAAAGCTCATGGGGGTGTGCAACTGCCACAATAGACTTTTCCCACCTAACAGCACTTGCCACTGTTAAACCACATCATAGGAGGAGGGGGGTAAAAACAACCCTAACCTATAAGAGGGGAGCAAATGTTACAACTGTCCTGTTTGCGATTCAGATGCCTCTTCCCTTCTTGCACTACCTAATGTGAGCAACACGTTCTTGGCAAAAAACTGTTGAGTAGCTGGTCTGTGTAACTGCTGGGTAAAACAAGCTGGTGAGGACTGCTGGCGTCAGGTCAGCTTTGTGTCCCACCTGCCATGGGACAGTGAGACACCTCCAAGTCCTGTGCATCAGACACTTTCTCCCCTCCACCTCCTTTTTTTGTGTCATCCTGATATAAAGAAGGTGTTCTGTGCTTCTCAGCTTTGTGAAGACTTCACTATTGGCTCTTGTTCTCTTGATTAGCTCTCTGATGTTAGCTATAGGCCAGCCGTTGCTCTCAGGAAGCAGAAGAGCGGATAGTATTTGAAGTCAGAAGTTATGAGAGGATGGTAGCTAAAACCATTTCCCTAAACAGCCAGCAAAACAGATTTCAGAGGTAAAAGACTTCAGAGATTAAGAGATTTAGCAGAATTCAAAAGCAAGTCCTTCGGACAGATAAGGAAGCTGCTAGGAGACATAAATTAAATACATTTAGATAATTCCCTTTCACCTGCCAAGAGGAAAAAACCTATAAATAGAAAAGATTGTATAGCTTTAAAAGATATCGTTAGATTATATTATGGTTAACCATCAGCCATTTTCACATCTTATCCTCAACAAAACGTGCAATCAAAACAGGCTATTCCATTTTTTTTTTTGCAATTGCTATCCCTTTATACCTCCATGCTTGCATATTTATTCAAATGCTGCATCACACTCCATATCTCCCCTTTGCTCAACTCCTAGCTATTTACCAACTTAGATCCACAAAGGCCAGAAACCCTTTTCTTTCAGGACCTCTGTTTATCATAATTAATTTAAAATACACCATCTAATTGTAGTTTGTGTTATATAGTTGCTTCCTGTTAAAACAGATAGAAGACCCCAAAACCCAAAGCTTGTCTCCAACCTTGTCAGCTCACCTCATGGAAGAACTATGTATAAATCAAGTTTAGGTCTTCAGTATTCTGTCAAAAATGCAATGTCTTGAATAGGTCAGGTTCTTTTATATATATGAGGTTAACTGCACACAGATGTTGGCAACCTTTCTCAATTTCTGGACAGTAACTGTTTATTTCTAATCTTGTTATGAAGTGTAAGATCATAAACCCCATGATTGCATTGCTCTGAAAATTCACCATAGTACCTGAGGCACCAATCCACTAGGTATATCAGATTATGTTTCCCTTTTGCAATTGTTCACTTATGCTTTTAACACTGTCCATGGCCCTGAAATTCGAAATTTTTAATTGCTTACTTTTAGGGTTTTTTTCTTGGTGTGACATACATCAATCTTGCCATCATAATGTCAGCAAAGAGAAAATGTCCATTATCTTAGTTTATAGTGAAACATTATTTTTCTGAGACTAGAAACCACTGACATTTAAGCCAAGCAAACAGTCTTTATTTAGAAAAGAGAAATAGTAATTGATGTGTCATATTATACAGGTGACATTAGCTGAAGCTTATTTTGGTAGAAAATTCAAGGAGGAGCAGGGGAAGAGTAAGGTCTTATTTCCTCTTTCCTGTATTAACTGTTTTAATTAGCTGGGTGGAGCAACTACTGAATCTAGCCGGTATAAACCAGTTTATTTTACCTAAATCTCCAACACGAGCTTAGCTGTTACACAGGTGACATACTTGTCTTACCAGAGGTCTTTTCAGACAAATTACCTGCTTAACTGTGGCTCTTTTAAGACAAAGCAGCACTGTTGAAATCACAGGCCAACAAGAGAATAAGGGATCGGGCGCGTAAATGATGATGCCTAAAAAACAGACCTGCAGAAAAGCCCTATCAGATACCCAAGCCACAGGACAACAAAATGACTTCTAACTTTTCCTTAATGTTCTGGTTAAAACTGTTCTCAAGAGGGCACAGAACAGTTTAGGTTGGAAAGGACCTCCGGAGGTCAACTTGTCCAACCTCCCAGCTTAAGCAGGGCCACCTATAGCAGATTGCCCAGGGCTGTGTCCACACAGCTATACAATATGTCCAAGGAGGGAGACTCAACCACTGCCCCAGGCAACCTGTCCCATGACAAAATAAAGTTTCTTGATGTTCAGAGGGAACCTCCTGTGACAAGGAGATGAGGAAAGCTCCATCCATGCAAGTAGGCTGGAATTATGGGCATTCAACAGTGTTGTGGTGGGGCCTGGGGAAAATACAGGAATCACTTTCCTTGGATTGAAATGTGATAGATATATGAGAAACATCCTCTAGATAAAGGATATGTTGAGAAAATGTTTCTTTTACAAATCATGCATTTGCTTCCTTTAAAGTGATTTTGTTTATTTTCCATAAATAAGGTAATTCAGCTATCAAATTCCAACCTATTATTTAAAAATAACACTGATTTTGAGAACTTCAACAGATCTTTGGCTTTGGTACCATTTGAGATAAAAATAAGTAGTACAGAGTTACTGGAAGTATCTTTATACTATTCATGCCATTATGATCCCAAAACAAAATAAAAATTGCAATAACGTGAGCCTTAATGTGTAAATGTAATTTCTAAAAAATCGATTTTTTTTTTAATGTCCATTCTATACTAGAATATAGAGATAATCTATTTTTAAGTGCATGCCTCAATGATCCCATGTCCTCATGGCTGACAAAGAAACATGATAACATTGTTCTTTCAGGAAACAGTTTTTGAAAGCTACAATTTGTTGTAGCAGACTTTGAGATATTCTATAGATTAATTTGTACACAGTTTCTCTCCCCAAACTGAATTTAATATCTTAAAATGCTAAAAATATTAACTTTGGAAGCAAATGAAGGTATACTAAAGCTAAACATTGGACGGTGTATATTTTCTATTTTTGATATTCTTGAAGCTTCACTGATATTTTGAAAATAATCAGGCAGAAATGGACTGACACATAGTAGTAAATACACTCCTTTTAAATAATCTAGTGTTAAGTAATCACCTGAAGGTCAAGAATGACACAGGTGTAAATTACAAGTAATCAAGCTGTGTGTACACAAGTACTGGGAAAGTAGCTCATCTGCCTTTCCGGCTTTCATGAGAAGTATTTGTATCAACAGGTTTCAATTAATAGTTTCAACAGGAACAAACACAAAAAAACCCTTATACGAACTCAGTTAGAAAGGTTTCAACCAGATCTAGTTACAATGCAGTGTTATTAAAGGTTTGATTATGAATTAGAATTACAGGAAACTGATGACAAATGCTTGAAGGCACTTTATAAAGTTAGATAGGTCTTCACTTGTCAACACTGAAGAGGCCTCAAAATTTTCTTAGAATACTCGTAGAAGAAAGGCTAGGAAGCCAGTATGTGGAAAAGGATCTTTACTGAATACAGAATAGGAAATAACAAGGAAAATATATGATTGAGTATATTTTGGATTTTAACATACTCTATTTTTTTTCCCGAAAGGTTCAGTAAAAGCCAGTATTAGGTCTTGAGAAGGAAAGAAAAAAGGAATTTAATCATACCTTTGTCTGGAGAAAAGAAAAACAGGTAGCTCAAACCTGAAAAAAAATGTGCTTGGGACTAGATTTAAAGATGTTATTTACAATTTAGTCTGAAGTCAGATTGCAACTTGTTGCTTAGAAAGCATACAAAAAAAGAGGCAAAATTAAAGTATTTCATTTTACTTGAGATTTGGGAGATGCTTCAACAGCTGTAAATATGTAAATGCTAATTATTGCAAGACGTTTAAGTAAGGCTAGTGCACAATGGTTTGCTCTTTCTCTACACGGTAGCTTTAGTAAGTGCTGTTGAACTTCTTTTAAGTTTGATTTTTGCATCAAATTCCACTATGGAATTGCTAAATTCCATAACACTGCTTGATAGACTGGAAGAGCTGCCAAGGCTCTCCGTACACAAAAAAGCCAGCTGAGACAGATGTTAAACTAACAGACAGGTGAAAGCAGAACTATTTCATGTTAGATTAATATTAATGGTATTTTAAATCATCAGTCATCAGAACTTTTTTAAAAGCGTAGGTATTAAAACTGTTACAAAAATACAGCCTGCTGAGAAAATATGCTCTCTAGCCTATTTTCTTCCCATATCCCCCCTACCTCAAAAGATACATAGCTGTTTCAAAGTTACTGAAAGATTCAACCACAAAGAGAAGTCCTGTTGATCAGATCTTCAGCATCCTGTGCTAAAAATACAAATGGATATTCAGAGATGGCCTCAATGTAAGATAGAGAAGGAGTTACAAAACAGAAATCAACATAAATATGAGTAATAAACAAAATGTCCCAATAAATTCAAAATCCAAAGAACGTGTTTATGGGGAACGAATGCCTCCTCGAAATAGCCCAGGGAAAAGAGAAGCCTCAGTTCTGCAAATGATAGATCAGGTATCAATGCAGCATTAGGCAGTCTCCGAGAGCTTGGTCCCTGCAGACAGAAGCCAAGGAGCAGTAAGACATTTTATATAGGAACTATAAAATGGATGTTATAAGCATAGCTATAGTCATGCTACACTAGCTGAGAATAATTTAATTCCAGGAGCATCCTCCAGAAGCCATATACCTGGACATTTTATGGGAACCCAAACATGTCTGTGTTTAAAGGAAGGTGCCTTAAAGCACTTTGAAGAAGAAAAATAATAGTTGCAACACCATATGCATTTTCAATTTTAAGGGATAAATGCAGGGTCGTTATTTCATATCGGAGGCACCAATAGCTATATTCCCTTTCTACATACTGTTCTCTACATTCCAGTTCTAGAAAGATATAAGCTGGCTTGGAAGGATTCAAACATGAAAAAAATATATACCACATTGGAGCTACTGAAGTATAGACAGGATTAATAAAGGCAAAAAAAGGGCAAGAAAAAGAATGCTGTTCAGCAGAATTTGAAGCATATAAAGAGAACAACAAGACAGAAGTTGCCAAGGGAAGCAAGAGCTATACACTACAGCAATGGCATGAAGATAAGTTAAAGAAAAATTTAAGCATACAATCAGGAAAAAATACATAAAAATTTCCCAAAGGAAAATGTGAAAGCTTTGTCACTTCCATCACTTAAAAATTGTATGGAGAAAGCGTACCAGTATAAACTGCTAGAAGAACCAGAGTGGCACAGACCAATACAGAGCAGATGACTTGTTGGAAGACTCCTTTCCATTCAGAGTCCTCAGCCAACATGAAACCAAACACATTAGATAAGTCGAAAGTGCCCAGCCTGCACTTTTTTTTTTTTTTTTTTTTTGGAGGGGAGTGTCAAGTTTTAGATGCTTCTTAGCAGAAAAAGAGGGAGGGAGAAGGGTAAAGCTCAGGTCCCTGGTGATAAAGTTCCTGCAGCTTTAGATAAAATTAAATATAAATACAGAAATTGTCCTTATAAACTTTTAAATGAAATCTCAAATTTGGGATTAAGACGTACTAAGCTTTTACCCAATTTTCTGCTAAAGGCGATCTTTTCAAGCTCAGGCACGTCAAAAATGGAGATATCTGCTTCTATCACAAACTAATTTGAGCCAGCATTTTCAGCTCTGTCTAGCACAAAGATTAGATAGCCCAGGCAATTTTTTATAACAGGTCCCAAGCTAAAGCAGTAGGATTGCTCTTGGTGAGATTTATGGGAAGTCATTACTGATGAGTATTACTGATTGACAACAATTAGTATTCCTGTAATGATAAGTCTTATTCTACAGTATGTGGTTACAAAATATCAATGACAGTCAGGGAATGGGTGGTTTTACACATCTTCTTGCTCATTTCTAGAGGAAGAAGTAAAGCTGTGTCTCTCTACTACTAGCATCCTGAAAAGGTGAAAGAAATATTTTGTGAAACTCCATTGCTTGCACAAAATACCTTTATTTCACTTGCCTATTTTTTAACTCTAATGCATTTACATAGGCACGTAAAGCTTTTTACAAGAGTTAAATCCTCCAGGATATAATTGCTTTACTAATTATAACTATTGTCTGCATTTAGAAAGGCTGCACATTTATCAAACATGAAATTATACATCATCATGTAGGAAATGATCCTGGCTGTAGACAGTGCCTAGCTAAACTGATCAGCTCCAATACTTCCTCACTCTTCAATAAATGCCATTACACAATTATAATGTCAGTTCTTCACAGTCTCCTAGTTCACTGAGCACACCTTCTATGCTCTGTGTGATAGCTGTACGGTAAGGATGTGCCCCAAGAACAGCTCATGGATCTGGTAAAATATGCATGATCTAGTTTTGGATCTCAGTAGAAATTATCTGAAGAAGCTACTTGAAATTAAAGTGGACCTGAGCATCCCCAGAGGTAAATACTTAATCATCCAGGGACTTAATTAGCAAAAAAATTATGTGTTTAGCAGCATTAAGCAGGTCTGAGATACTCAAGACAAATTTTCTGAGAAGTTCTGAATTTTCAATATGTGCATCACTTACATCCTTTTTTTGGAACAAACCATGTTCTTTAAAACAAACTGAAGGAACATGTGCAAATAAATAATTTACTTTTTGTTTTGGACAGGAAAACAAGCAAACTAAATGCCATTCAGTAACAAGTCATTTCACATTCTACTTCCAAAAGGCAGAGCAACTATGTATGTAAATAGGAAAGGGTGAACAGCAGTCTTCCTTGGAACAAAATAAAAATTTACTGTCTGGTCCATGAACTTTAAAAAATGTTGATCTAAATCCTTCTTCTAGACATTTAACTTGCCAAAACTTTCTTCCAAGCAATAACAAAATAAACACAATCTATTTACACAATGTGTGGTAAAGATGTGACTTTGCAAGATAAAACAAACTGCAAATCCTTTTTTCATCCTCTCAGAGAAAAACTACAAGCCTGTATTTTACACACAGTTTTCCCCTTAAACATCCATTTTAGTTTAAAAAGTGCAACACTGGCAAAAAAAAAAAAAATCTAATCAGGACTTGTTCTGCATTGAGTTTCTTTTTTGTAAGGTCAGATGCCATGTTTTGTAAACATAATTCTAATCATGTCATGTAGATACATAATTTTCTTGGTCTCCAAAAGAACTTCAGTTCAAGAACATTTTTATTCAAGTATTATCCATAGTAATATTTCCAACATATTTGCAGATTTCTATTAACTTCTGCACTTGTTCTGAAGCATAAAATTTGCTTTTTTCAACTAAAAGTGCCTTTACAAGCACTTCACACATCCTCACTCAGGACTTGTTTATTCCTTTCTACTCTGTTTAGGACTAGAATCCACCACTAAATTACTGTGCTTCTTGGACACAATAGCACCAGACAGATGGTTAGATTCCACTACAACAAATATGGGTAGTAACCCCTAAAAATAATGAGACTACAGTAAAGATCACAAGTTTTTCTGTAGATAAAACCATGCATGTTGGGATAGGAGCATAACAGAATTATCACAACTTTCAGAGAAACTTGTAACTAACATAATATATGTATGTCAGCAAAGTCTGCTTGTGATGTTGCAGACAGAGAGAAAAAGTTAATTTAGTTAAAGAAAAATCAAGATTAAAAAAAGCAAGACTGGCTGGCTAAATGACAAATTGAGTACATATTTGTTCAAATGTTCAAAAGTGATAGACTGGATGGAAAAGACTACAAAATTATATATTTTTTTTTTGAAGTCCTATTAAGAAAATAAACCAAGAATCACTCCATTGGGCCCAATGCACACTTCCTCTAAGACAGAGGGAGCCATTAGATTTGTGAGGAAATGAAGAACAAGAATGAGCATTTAAATACGTGTTAGCTCAGTTAAATTAAAACCACACCAAAACACTATGCAACTGTTCCAGCTGCCAGCGGTTTATGTTCACAGGCTGAAGCAGAACATGTTCTAAGTAGTTCTGAGCAAATTATCTTTGTGTTTTGCTCTGTCTCTGGGTGTTCAGAGGTCTGTTTTAGAAACTTCAGCACCCAAACTGCAGTGAATAGGCATGCTGCACTGATCCCATCAGCAGGGGCGCACATGTCTAATTCTTTTGGATGTTGGGTTTTCCCATGATATTTCAAGCACACAAAAAGATAATCTTATTTGTTTGTACTCCTTTGCTTACAATATAACCAAAACCTGTATATGCTTCAATAAAATTTGGGTTAAAGGAAACACCGCCCATTTTTATTTTCCCATTTCAGCTGATGTTGGGACTGACAATGAATAGCTTTATAATCTTTTCTGATCATGTCTCCCTTCTTTCATCCTTATGCCAAAACACATATTTCATTTTGCAATGCACTGTTTCAATTCCTTTTGGCTTTGACTGAGTCACACCTAGGTCATGTATGAATCCCAATATATATTTCCCTGCTGTCCAGTAAAACAGATCCCTAATCAAAATAATATATAATTTCTAAACAGAAATCTTCCAAACAGAAGAGACAGACAACACGTGAGCAGAAATATTATCTCCTGGCTTGAAACAAAGAAATTTTAGACTATGCTATAAGTTGAGAACTCTGTCAAAGCTCAGGTTTCCTAAACTTTTGACAAATGTCAATGCCAGACCTGTAATGTGCGTTCCTGTACCCACGTTCATGAGTCCAAGTATTTTTCTTGTGTGCTCATGATTTTGCTACCAATAAGATTTTGTTAGACTCTACACTGTTAGGCATCTAATATGTTCACTTTTGAAGGAACATCTCTATTTTAAATATCCCATGATAGTACTGAGTCAGTCTGTGTATCACTTAGCTGATGCAAGCAAAATAAAATCTTTAACTCTTCTGGCTTGTTT
This sequence comes from Caloenas nicobarica, assembly GCF_036013445.1. Taxonomy (NCBI): domain Eukaryota; kingdom Metazoa; phylum Chordata; class Aves; order Columbiformes; family Columbidae; genus Caloenas; species Caloenas nicobarica. The sequence goes on along the minus strand of NC_088248.1, from coordinate 10,612,866 downwards.
GGTTTGCAACATGATTAAAACCTTTCCTGCTTATGCTTGCAAACTTCAGTATTACACAGATGCACGTCTACTGTATGTCTTTGCTGTGACTTACCTGTCTGCATATATGCAACCTTAAAAATGCTATATTCCCAGCAAAAGAACTTTCTCATTCTGACAGCAGAGGGGAAAAAGCCTCTAATGGGCTCCCAAGATGCTCATGTAATTGAATTAATATCTGTTCATAAGCTACAGCAATGTATGAACTATGGTAAGTGGGAGCCAAACTCTGCAGTGGTAGTGAAACTGTTCTGAGTGACAGATCTTTCCAGAGGACCTTGAAACAAAGGAAATCTCACTCATGGTGGCCAAAGTGCTTTAACAACGCTTCCCAAACATGCAAATCCTTTCAGAGTCTGATCTTGTACCGGAAAAGGCTTTCTCATCCCTAGGATCACAAATTATTAGGAAGGACGGAAAGTTTTAGAAGAGAGCTTGTTTTATGTATATTTTAAAGCCATGGTTTTCATCAGCAGAAAGAGGAAATATCTTTCTGTTAATGAATAAGATAACTGAAGAGTTAATGTGTCATTTTTCATGTGATAACACGAATCTGTTTTCTTTTTTGTGTTTGTTTGTGTGGTTTTTTGGTTTTTGTTTTTTGGGTTTTTTTATGCATACAGAAAGAAAATGCTTGAGACTGGGCCAGAATGTCCAGATATTCTTTTTCATAGTTATCCCCATCATGTATCACCTTCATGCATGGTATGTTCATGATGATACAATAAAAACCTACAGATTGTCTGCAGTGTCCTCAAGACAGAGTTTTTGACAGCATTCCCTAGCAAAGTTTAATCATGGATCCCAACTTCAATTCCACTGGAATCTCAAGACACCGAAATAATTTGTTATGCCTTTGAGAAAATAAGAGCATTTGTATCAAGATCTTCTCTCTGGACTTGTGACTTGTGCTGGCTCTAAAAGCCCAGTAGAGATTCCTAACCTTTTAAAATTATTTTCCAGAATGTAGGCAGAGCAGTTTCCCTCATTTCAACTTATCACAGATATATCTTCTCCCATATTATAGGACCAAGTCTAGGTTACTATCATCAGATTCTAGCAGTGACTGTTAAAACAAGAATCTATTTCTCCTATAACCCTTTTCCTAAGGAAGGGAAAACATCAAGAAACATCCATCAAGGGAGATTAAAACCATTTTGAATAAGGTCTGAGAAATATCTTTCAACATACAGAAAATATCTGTATCTGACTAAGGTTTTTTCCAACAAAACATGACCATTTCTGAAGTAAAATTTGACAGAAAACTAATTTAGTGATTTCCCTGGCTGTGGCATCCAGGTACTTTGTATGATTGCTTTCTCATCTGTTAGAAAATTTTCCTCTGATTTTTATGAAATTCATTACATAGAAATAAAAAATCCTAAACTATAATAAACTTAGATAGCTTTATTATTTTTCCCATCTGATTACATATTTGGGATGAACCAGTAAAGCTTTTTGAAAACAACTTACAGACTATAAGCATATGGGATGTCTCTGAGGAAATGGTGCCAGGTATACCCATATGTTGTGCTACAATGGCAAATATATCCACAAATTCCAAGAATCTGGTTTTCAGGACATGAGACTATTGATTTTTTTTTTCTTGCCTTCCCTGGTAGCAGATCTGTTTCTTGTTTTGTGAATGGTGCTTCAGAAAACCTAGAACAGCTTCATCACTTATGCATCGAGTGTGCAGGGCATTTAAGCACCACATGCCCTTGCTTTGAGAAACCAGTAGTTTCCATTAATATCTTCCTTAAGACTAATAATATTTTAGAACACAAAATAGCTTATTTACTAATTTCCACTCATTCAATATTTCCTCTTCAAAGAGTCTGCAGATGTATGCAGTTCATGACCATCAAATGAAATCATTATTTGTAACATCTCAGATTCTTGTGTTTTGGATTCAGCAAAGCTGTAGTCATACACTGCACATCTTTATCTCCAGAATTTATGTAGCCCTTATCACCATATCATCCTTAACTGATCAGATGTTTCCATCTTTATAACATTCTGTGAAGTAGGAAGTAAAACATCTGTTTCAGGCTCATAAATACCATTAAGTGATTTACCCAGGGTTACGAGAAAAGTACAACTGAAGAAGAAATTGATCCTGTGACTCACACTGAAGCCTGAGCTTCTGTTAGAATCATATTTTGTCTTCTCAGCCAGCCTCATCTCTATTTTCCTAACCATGAATGGGTCATCTATTTGAAGAACGACCCACATACCAAGGGTGTCATCACTTCTTGAGAGTACATCCACAGATCAAAGTCACGGACTGCCGAAATTCATAGGTCCTGCCAAATCATTGATACTCTTATTTCCACCAGGCCCCAGATGCTCTTTATCATCCTCTTCTGGGCAGTCCTTTGCTCCCTTAAGTCTACTAGCACTTTGATGCTCTAAACTAGGCACGTTCCTTTCCACTTGTTCCTTAATTATTGACTGGATTAGCCCTTCGCGTTGCTCCCTCCCTTATCGTTCAGACCTTATAAATACTAATATGACTCTTGAGTTTATGGATACAGGAGTCAAGGACTTCATCTGACATGGCTGCCATAGGTCAGATTTTCTTCCTGGAATCACAGCTGAATTGATGAATTATTTTATCTACAAATTTGTGCTCACATTTCAGCAAAGGTCTGCAATAGGGATATTTTTACTCTCATATCTATCTTTTTATCATTTGTAGTTCAGGTTGGAAAGGAGGCTTCTATATCATTTGTTCACAGAGGACCAACTGATGGGTAGGATATCAGCTTGTAGGCTACCTAACAAATTCAGCTTCAATACCTTTTTCTACAGGATGATGACAGTTAAAAAAATCTGTCAGAAGTCTATATACAAACACTTTGGAGACCAAAAATAACACTTTAGGAACTCTAGATTAAAAATGAGAGAACCAGATACGAGTTCCTACGTATACCAGCTTCTTCTTAGAAGCCTAAATGAAGGATGCCTCAGTATGGCAATTAAATAGTTGTTTTCTCTTGACATATATCGGCCATTCAAACAAAACATTGAACTGCAAAATACATTCCTAACAGGGACGTTAAGCATGAAATAATAATTCCTCTTGATTATCCACTAAATTTGCAGCCTAGTAACCTCTAGTTCAAAGCTAAGTTATATCTGGTTCTCAAAAAAACCCATGGATCTTCAACAATTGCCTTCTAGACAGCACAAGTAGTTTTTCACTTAATTTCATTGATATTTCAGTTTTACTGCAACAGGCATACAAAATTTGGAAACACTGTAAGAAAAATACATCACGCTATCTGTAAATAAACCATTCCAGTCAACGGACTGCTATTCACAGGGCTCTGTAAGCAACACTAATTAGTGTCAGGTAATTAAATAATTTATTATTTCTTTAGCGACTGTACTAAAATGGTCTTAGAGACTGAGAACACAAATATGCAGGAAGATATATTTTATGCTGGCATGCTGCCCTGAGATATTTTAGGAATGATAAAAGTCATAAGCCTTTGCCTTTCAAATTAGTAGACCAAAAAAGAAAAGACACACAGAGGAAATTAGAAAGAGAATGTCTCTAAAATATTCAGTTCTTCAGTTAAATTGGACTATATTTCTCTTTTTTTTTTTTCCCTACTATCCATTGGTGAAAATTTCCCTTAAGTATTGATCAGAAAAATCTTATTCACACAAAACAGATTCATGAAATCAGTGAGGCTCATCTTGGAAAATAGAATTCTTTGTGTAAATACCACCATTCTGAATAAGTTCATTGAAGTATTTAAGCAAATTTGTAGCTTCCAAACACTTCCATGCATTACCCTGACAAGGCCTCAATTTGTTTGTATTCACTCACAACCTTCTGCACATTTAAGAGAACTTTGAGCTGTTCCAAGTAAAGCAGACATTCTCCCAATTTTTTTACTAACAGAAATGTTAATGAAAAATATTTTAATTGCTTCTGCTTAAAAGACCAAAATTAATTATACAGGAGGTAAGCCTACTCATTGTTTCTTATCTTAAATTAGGACAAAAAAATTAGGCTCAGAGACATGAACTCCTGAATTGTTCCCGTGGTACGCACAGAATTCTCTATGACCCTGCTCTGTTTGCAAAAATACTAAATACAAACTATTTATAAAATAAATACAAAAATATCGACATTGACAAAGTTTTAATTTATTCCCATCGTGGTTTTCAATGTGAGATTTAAGTTGGAGTCTTTAGTTTCTAAAAATTCTCTAAACTCTTCTGCAAACCAGACATTTTATAAGCCAATACCATTATTGCTATCGTTCCAAAATTACATAAATTTTGAAGTATGAAATGCTATCAATTGTAACAAATTGCATTATTTCTATTAATGAACAAATTCACTTAATGAGCAGACTATTTTCAATAGAGTATACCCACCTACTTGAAATATGCCATTAAGTTAAAATACATGTAATTTCCTGCATGAATTGCTTCTTTATTAGCAGCAATAATAAAAATGGAGATCAAGAAAACAAAGGGAATTTACTCATCTGCTAGGTTTTTGTTTGTATTTGCTCACACGACATAATGAGTTTTTAAGGTGTATTCAAAACTATGACCAAAATGATTTCAGGAAAGAAGCAACAGTATTCACTACCATCAAGGGAACTTCCAGACCTGGGTCTGAACTTCTCGGTTCCTCCCAGACTTAGAGGTTAATTCCCAAACAGCTCCAAACACAGTAATGGTGTAGTCAAGTGTCCACAAGGCTGGACAGAGAAAGTCACTGCAATTAGTATCATGGCTGCACTCACAGCACCATTAATCACAAATCCAGCCAAGAGCCTTTGCTGCTGCCAGTTAAAGTCCATTGGCAAGATACCTGGGCAGATCATTGACAGGAACGCCTGGGCAAATGCAAAGTGCTTCAAAACCACAGCACTGACAAAGCTTCTCTCCAACATCTATGCCATACTTCCAAAAAAATTGTTATAAGGTCTAGTCCTAATAATTGCACCACTGGAGCAAGGAATAGTACTGCTTTCTCCTTGTGCATATAATGCCTTTATAACTGGTTCCAGTTTTCAGTACGGAGAGTCTGAATAATTAATCATAGTTACTGAAGCATAATAAACCTTGCTTTGTGACATCAGTGAACACAATGAGTAGGTTAATATAACAGACACGCACATATGGGCAGATATTAGTTGCAGCAACTACTAGTGACCTCATACACAGCATAATTCCATTTGGAAGATATTAATGGTCAAACTATTCATTATAATTGCAGTCTGGAAACTATTTTAATATTAAGTTACCTCTGTTTTTTCAACAATAAGCATTAATCTTCAAGATACTGCAAGAAAAGATCCTATTTTATTACAGTCATATAAACATAGTTGAGATCTAAAGTTTAATTCTGGAATCATGATGCAGAAACAAGATAAATCTTACTTTCTATATTTGTCACATGAGGGGTGACAAAGCACAATAGCAAGGAAAAAACAAGACATTACATCAGAGCATTTGTTTCTTCAGCCAGACATGGTCATTTCAAAGAAATCCAAACCACGCTGCTATGAAATGGAAAGTGTTCTACATTTTACAAGCATATATAGAGACCTTCTGGCTACTTTTAGAAAAGAAATTCGTTGGCAAAATATCTGAAGCTTGATTTTAGTTAGCCGGATCCAGAGAACTTTGGGATTAACTCTCATTGGTTTTGTTGTTGCAAAATACTGAGGAAGCGCATAGAAACTATTTGTTTCCATGCCAGAAACATACTTTATGAAATCAGATATCTCATTGTTGAATGTCACAGGAATGCCAAGAAAAGTGTGCCTTTGACGTGCTTTATCTATGTTAGAAATGACTATATTCAACCATGCAGCCCCATGAGAGGCTGGGGAAGGCCAACATCTACATGCCATATCTACAACTCTTTCTACACAGTCAACAGGATGCTGCAGCTCATTCTCATTGCTGGGACAACTAAAAGATTAATATTATTAATAAAAGGGGAGTAGAGCTGTCAAAAAAATCCCGCTTTTCTCTGAACATACAAGCCACTAAATTAGATAGCCTTAAGATATTCTGTAAACTACTTAATCATATCAGTAGTAGACCAGCATGTGTTAGCCCTGAATTAAACTAGAGGTTAGTCTGAAAAACAAAAGTTTTCCCTAGTGTACTCAAATTTAAAATTACAGAACCATAACTTGTAAATATTTTGGTAATGGCCTTTAAAGAATGAAGAAATTTCTTTAATGCTAATGATTTGCTGCAGAAGAATGCACAGATGCTGTTCGATCATGTCAGGCCATTGTATGCGACAAGGTCTCTTTTAAACAGATGTGCTTTTTCTGATCCAAAAAAACCAACTGAGCACTAACTCCTACAGAAAGCTGAATGTGAAAGGTAGGGAGCAAACAGACAATTCCTTTTCTGCCTTGAAGTAGTGAAATTTATATAATATTAGGACAAATGCATGTTCTTTACATATGATTTTAATACAAGAACCCACCCCATCCTCATAGAGCATGCTAAAATCAAAGTGCAGAGCCTTCACCTCCTCACAACCCTGCCCTCCTCCAGTCCAAGGTTAAAATACAGGGTATTTCAAAAAGATGGACCCAATTTCAAAGCACTGTGATTTCAAATTGGGTCCATCTTTTTGAAAAACCCTGTACATAGAAAAGATATTGACTCATTTTATATACCCTGTAAGTTTGCCTGTACCACCTTCTACAAGCAGACACAAGCTTGTTCTCTGCTCTGTGCTCTTGCTGATTGCTCCACTCATCCTCAGCATTGATCAGAAACCACAAGGCAGCAGTCTGTGCCCTGCCAAGCCCAAACTGATAACCCTTCCACCTAGCCAAAATCAGCTTCCAGTAGAAAGCAATAATGCACATTTACTGGGTTTTCAGTATTAAAAACAAAACAAAGCAAACTCTGACCATTGGTTTTATCCTTTATGATCCTAATTTTACATTTCATTTGAATTCTGCAATGGGAAACTCAAAAATCAGTTACTAGATTGCCTGACAAGCAAAATGCATTTATGTTTCAAAGCTTGAAGTCAACCTCTAAGAAATTAGCAATTAGTAAACTATAAAATGGTTAGGTAGGATGACAGATTTACATTTCAAATTTATACTAGATTTCTTTTTTCCACAAGAATTTTGCTGCATAGATGTTGGTTTAAGTTCATCTTTAAAGCCCTACTGGTAAGACCTGATGCCTTCAGAGATCCCTCCACCCTGATCCTCCAGTTCTACACTAGCGAGAAAAATGAAAACTTTCATCCCATTTCTTTCCTCCGAAAAAGTTAGCTATGATACTAGCAAGAAATCAAAGATTGCTTTAAAATCTAACCTCATGCTAGGCAATATTTTCTGCTGGCATAAATTAATGCAGGTTTCAGCGACAGTTTCTCAAATTACATGAGCTGCTGATCTATCCTGCTGTCTTCCTTACCCCACAAAGTTTGTTGTACCTTTTGGAGGGAATACAAGATTCTCTGTACTGCACTAGATCCAGAAACTGTGACATGGTGATTCAGAAAGTGATGGAGAGGGTAAACAAGACAAGATGATTTACCATCTGTTCTCTAGGAAGGAATTGCATATGGTGCTCACTGTCGTGTCTGCTTTTTCCCCAGCAGAGCTTGGAGCGCCCGCAGCCTAACCTGGGAAAGCCAATTCATTCATCACCACTTGATATCAAGGGCATGGATTATCTCATAGGACACCTGCTGCCCAGGAACTTTCTGTTTTCTTGTTTCATCAAAAGCGAGAATAAAACAAGTGGCACCCTAGATGCTTCAGCAAAAAGTGTATGTTAATTAGAAGATAACTGACTTGAGCCCAGAAATAATTTCTGCCTATGTAAAAGCTTCAGACAAAGCACAACCACCACCCCACCGAAGTCAATGGCAATTTGCGTATAACTTCAGTGGGATCCAGATTTCATCCATAACATTTTAGTAGTGTCTGGAAAGAAAAAGAATAAAACCACAAAATATACCACAAAAACACTGAAGAACAAACTGGCTATTTGAATGGATTGAAGCAGAGGAAACAGTTCTTGTAACAATGTTTATGAAAACTGCAATGATTCATCAAACAGGACAGACTGCTGAAATTGAAATTTTCTTTTACATTCTATGCTTATGTGCAAGATATGTAAGAAATACATAACAGCACTGGAAAATCCCAGCCAATAATGATATCTAGCATAATTTTATTACATTCCCATTTGGTTTTGACTGCAGGTCAAAAAGAACCCTTTCTTCTCTGTGAGGTAAGAAAGATTGTTAGCTTAATGTCAGTACCATTCTGACAATCGTTTATTATGATTCACGACCTTAACCCTCCCTTCAACTCGGACCTATGTTGCTGCTGAAAACATGAGGTCTTGAAGACACAGCCACCTAAACGTATCTATTAATAGAAACCTTTACTACAGGCTGTACCTATTAAAAAAATGTATATACCAGCAGGTGGCAGCAAGAGACTCAGCTTCACGTTTCGATGCTTCCTTGAGATTAGCGGGTTCGTTGCTCTTTTAGCACTCAACAATAAGCCAAATCATTATCTTGCATATAAGTACACCTGCAAAATGTATCAACAGAGATGATACAGTTAAAACCAGCTAACATTACAAATCCTGACCTGCTGCGCTGAAGAAATTATTGTGGGAATGCTAATTGTTCATATAATGATAAATTGATAAAATTATATATATATATATTTTTTTTTTTAATGCAAAGATATACAGAAGACATTTCTTAAAAAATATTCTAGTAAAATTAATCTGATGATTACGGTTCTGAAAGTATTTTGGTGACTGCTTTTAACATTGAAATTCTGCAAGTGTCTTGGCTACTGCTTCAATGCGATTGCCCAAGAAAAACCTGGGAAGGTAGATAGATAACCCAGTCACCCATCTTTTATATGTAGGCTCTGCCATTAACTGTTCTCCCAGAGTGAAGAAGACCTGGATTTAATCTCTTCCTTTAACAAGATTCTATGCACGTACCCCAAGCATGTATTCCAACCACTAACTTGCTCTAAGAAAGCCAACTACCATTTTTCTTTTTTTTTCTTACATTTTAGTTAAAAAAAACGGAGTGTGATCCTTACTCTTTTTATTAAAGCTAAAGACTTGGAGATTTAGCAGGGAATTATTCAGAGCAGAGAAACTTGAACAAATAAATGAGACCACAGTACCATGTAAAGTACCTAAACCTCAAGAAAACGTGTCACTTGAGACATATAAAACTGTCACCAGTGGTTTTTTTTTTTTAATTTCAGAGCTCCCTTTTCACTTTTTTTTTTTTTTCTTTTAATCTTACTTTGCATTCTACTTGGAAACATCCAGTCTTTTGAGGACCCTAGAATACTAACAGTACCCCAGTGACTTCTGTTATAAAGAGCAGGTATCCAAAACTTGAGGCAGTATCTAAAAGGCTGTGTTGATCTGACTATGAAAAGCTGTCTGTATGAACACACCAACCAAAATCTGGTCTTCTGAAGTGATATTTATGGTTATCCTGAAGCTTTCTCACAAAGAATACTTTAAGTCTAAGAAGATTGGCAGAAACTAAAGCATTTAAGGAAAAATTGTAATCAATTTAGATGAATAGAAACCAGGAGCTTTTGCTCAACCACAATACATAAAACATTTCCAAGTGTCTTACATGATGGGTTTCTGTGCAAACATTCGTAAGTAATTAGAGAAAGAATTGAAATAAAACAAAATTAAGGAATGGGAGCCCAGTCCTGCAATATGCTGATCATTTACAATTAATGTTATCTATTTCAGCGTCAGAAGCTACAGTTTAGTAATTTCAATTTTAGACAATGGGTTAGCAGATAGAAGACAGCCAATAGGAAAATCTGTAGTTTTCCCCCCAAAACCTAGCAAAAATGGGGCCTGACCAGACCACATTATTTTTAAAAGAATATTACCACTTAGATAACCACATCAGAGTATAAACCTTAGCTATGAGAGCTCTGTTAAAGTCTGTGAGAAACTAATCCAACTTATAACATTTTCTGAAAAAGAAAAAGGGGATAAACAGACAGAGAATTACAGAATAGGAGAAGACATTATTTGATATTGTAGAACGACCAATTCCATTTCAAAGCAGCAGCAGCAGAGATGACTCTCAGCTGATCTTTTTTCTGGGCTTTTTAACCTTACCAGTGTTCTGAACAGCAATATACCTCGTTCATACTGATATTAATTTTCCCTATTTTTGTTGTTTTTCTCAAATGTTACACTATATTTTCCTTTCAATGTTTTCCACCTTCCACAGCTATTAGACTTCCTCTTCATGTGATGTATTCCTCTTAAACTCTAACCTCTACCAGTATTTTTGCTATCTACATTTTTTAATCGAACCAATTTCACTTGGAATTTTCCTTGAATTTGTATCTGTATGTGCTGTAGTGAGTCTTAACTAAGTGATGTTTGTGTTTTTCAGTGTTTCCAGATACCAGACTTCTCAAATTTGGCATTCCTCCATCTGGATGATACTACTCTTTCCAGCTATCATCTGTACTAAACATTTATGCTAAATGTCCACAACTGCCATGAAAGAGACAAATAATATTTATGGATTCTTTTTCTTCCTATCATTAAAAAGAATAACTTGCAGTCATTCAAAGATTTTGGTAAATGACATTTGAGTTACAATAGTAGAAAAAAGGATACTACCATCAAAAATGCATTCAGAAAGCCATTAAACATATCAAACTGAGGAAGAAAATACAAATCTTAATTCAAAGATGCTTCTGGTTTTCAAGATAATTATAACTGCCACTTTTAACCTCTTCTAGCTTAAAAGCATTCAGAGAACAAAAAACTCCCCCAAAACAAGTCTGAAAAAAGTTTTCTGCTTTGCTAGAATTTACATATTTTGGTTCAATTAATAGTTAATTCAATTTTAAATTGGCATTCCATATCACCTTTTCACATAGTGCATTTCTTCTCAAGAAATTTGTTTCTTTCTTGCAAGAAAAAAAGAAAAATGAACTGATTGATTTCTGCTACAAAATCCATCAGTCAAAATGCCCTCTCCTGTCAGAGAATCAGTTTCTCTCTTCTATCACTGTAATAGAAATAACTGTCAGGCTGAGGAATAAATAACAAAAACTACATTCACATAGGTATTTAGATACTGTAGTGATAAGATTTTTTTATAATTTATGTGAAATTTTATATAAAAATTCAGAAAGGTCACAAGTGAAAACAGACCTTCAGTCACATGCAAAGGTCATATTCTAACAACATACTAGTAACTACAAAAAGGCCATAACAGAAATTTGGATGTGAACCACGCTTAAATGAACGGCTGTTGAAAGCCAAAGCTGTTCAACTCAGGATGTTTCAACGGCATACAACATACATACTGTCTAGCTTCACTCCCCCCAAAAAACTTCAGCAGCTGCAGCAGAACTGTGTACAGAATAAAATAACAAATGTTATCAACACTGGTGTAATACAATCTGTATGATGATAAAAATATGAATTGTGAAAGGGTTTGCATTTATATATTTTTGACTTACAATAATTAGCAAGTCATGAAGTGGAACTGAAAAGTTTCATGAAAATTGTTCTCAAAGGTTTATTCATGTTCAAATACCAGGCAATACAGCATTGTAAAAAAATAGACTTATTGTGCATTATCCAGTATTACAGATGCTTTCATTTTCTCTGTATACTTAAACTCACAACAAAAAAGGTGGCCCTTACATGTTCTCATCAGAAAATTCTCTTATGCCATTGCAATCTACTGTCACTTTCAGCAACAGTATTTTCTGCACCCTTTCTAATAGGGTTATGAGCTCTGCAGAATTACAGATCTGTTTACTTGTTGAAATAGATGATTGTGAAGCATGAGAGAGCAGAACTGTGACATCAATCAGAACAGAGTTGTCCTAACAATTCCTTATTTCTTCACTTCTGACCATTTTACTAATCATGTGATCTAGTAATGAGGAGCTTTGTCTTGAAAACTGAAATAACTAGGTCACAAACTCAAACTCTGTCACTAGCACACTTGCAATTCTGTGCAAATCTCTTAATCCTTTTCCTCTCCAACCCCTGTCTATTTAGATTGAAGTGCTTTGCATCACTGTCTCTCAGTACTGATACAGTCTTAACTTCTTTGAATTACAGGGAAAAGTCTCAGACTTCAGTAGAGTCAGATTTTTCATACTGTGTTTGTACAGTGCTTAGCATAAAAAATATCTACGTCATCTAGAGCAAACATAAAATACAGCTGCTGCAGTAAAAACAAACAAACAAACAAAACCAAAAAAACCAAACCAAACAAACAAAAAACCCAACTATTACTGTATTTAAGAAGAAATGTTTTACAAAGAATCTGGAAATCATAAGTAAGAACATTCAAGCTTTTAATCGCAGATAAAGCCCTACTCTTTCAGTAAAGATGGGTGACTGCATCAGTGAAATATAGCTGCAAGATTTTGTTAACTTCAACAATATTGTAAGTTCGGAGCTAATGATGGTGTTGTGGCCAAAACTGTTCTTCTGGATGTGAAAGTACATATCTGCAGTTTTAGAAATGGGACTTTTTCCTGCAGGGAGGCAAAGAAAATAGTCATGGAACTGCCTGGTGGGAGCGATGGCAAACTACATCCAGTGACCAAAACTTATATAATTTTTGATCTGGAACATTTGGAAGGTCAGCTTCTTTAAATCAGTCTACATCCTTGGTTCTCACAGTGGAGCTCATAAAATATGGAAAGAGACTGACCTTAATTAACACTTTAGTCAGCTGGTACAATTGTATCATATGTCAACTGTCCTTCCTCCTAAAATAAATTTAGAATTTACTATAAACCGGCACTCCAGTGAATGGCATGTGTGCTGGTAGAAATCGATCGTGTGAACACTACTGGATTGCTGTAGTCTAGTTTCAAGAGATGTTGAAAAATATTCCTAAGCCAGAAAACCCAACAGTCCTCTGAGTTTCTGAAATAAAACAGCTGCATGTGGTTAACATGTCTTCTTAAAAGAAAGGAAAAAAAAAACATAAAACAAACCCCCAAATATTTTTCAGTAGCTATTTCTAAAAGAAAATATTTTCATGAAATGTTCCATGTTTTACATTTGCATTCACCCAAAAAGAAAATGTCTGTCAAAATTTTCCAGTCACTGCTACTTTACAGTTTTTGGTAAATTCTATGTATAGGTCTGGGTCTTCTTAACAAAGTTATTTTTACTGAATACCTTCTTCCCTGATTAGATAGGCAGAATCAAAATAGAATGTTGTTAGAAATTAGTATAATGCAATCAGCTGGAAACCAGCCTAATCTATACTGTCAGTTGGAATCTCTATTGCATGTATTCTGTAAGGAGATAACTGCACTGGAAAGATACAGTCTATTACATAGAGAATGAAAAGATTCAGTAAAACTTCTGTTCTCATTTTTAATTTATATACCCCAGGACACTCTAAAGGAGGCTTTTTGATACTGATCTGCACGTATGCAAACAATGAAAAGAAAACATTACTGATAGTAATATGGGTTCTTGGAGACAGATGTTAATGCTGAGGAAGATTTCTCTTTTCCCTGCTATTCTGGTTTGTGCAGGAGAAAATTTGGGTTGAAAGGGAATTCTCTGCTATACGTTAAAAATGTTACCCTTGTAAAGCAGTGAGTGAATAGTGAGATTAGTCCCCATAACCATTGAAGCCTACGGCCAGAGAGACCCTGGGACTACCCTAACTTGCGCGGCTTTCACAGATCAAAAGTCAACCTCTATCCCGGACCACACTGAGCTATGGATAAGCCTAAAGGAGGAAGTGGGACCATAAAATTCTCTCATGATTGATTTCCTGAATATTCTTTTTTCTTTGTCTATAACACTATTTTGACTTCTGAAGCTTTTGCTACTGGCCTTCAGAGGAAAAGAGTTTAGTTTTTTAGGTATATACTTTGCTAATGCTATTAGAAAAATATCTAAAATTGCTTTTGACATTTCTAAAACGTTCTCCCTCTACCATTTTCTCTAAGGGAGATGCTTCATCTGGAAGTGACAAAATGCTGCGTTTAAGAAGTTCGTTTCAAACCCCAACATTTTAGAACAACATTTCAAACCAACATTTCATTTTTGAAAACACTCCTAACTTTTAACAAAGAAAAGACAACTTTTTAAAAGTAGGCAAAAAATGAAAAGGCCATTTTTTAACACTATGTAGGATTCTGACCCTAAGTAACATTCATCAATTTTTTGTCTTGTTTTATTCCTTTTACATAAAAGAATTAACATTTAGACTTTTCCTCAATGCAGTCTTATTCTGTTGACTTGACCGGAAAGCTCGCTAGTTGTTCAGGACTGTTCTCATGTAACATGCTGGTTTGTGTTACATAGGTTGTCCTTCGAAAAATATTTGCTGAAGACACAGTTTAAAAAGTCCTTGTTTCTGTACATATTACAGAAATGGTTCTTTTAACTCTGGACTTCGAATTTGCTTCTCACCTGCAAGGGCCTACGGGTTCAGGCTCCCTCATGTTAGCTTTTTGGAAGCCTGGGACAAACTTTTTGCCTTGCTCTTTAGTTTAAAATCATAATTTTGTTCTATGAAATACATGAAAAAATAATTTTATGCTCACAACAAGCTCAACTTTCAGAGTGAAGGAAAAAAATGACAGCAAGTTTATTTGCCATAAAAATACCTGAAATACTTTTTATTTTAATCCCCATTTTCAAATTTCCTCTATCAATGATACCAAAGAACTCATAACAAAGGTAATACTTAATAAAATGTTGACTTCGATCCCACCCCCCACCCCTCAATATAAATAAATGCCATGCCATATGAAAAAATAAAACACACCCACTGTAGGATTCCTATGTCTCATCTATTCCCTTACATTTTGACTGTTTCTTGACAAACCACCTCTGTTATACATGTCTACAGACTGGCTTCTTAGGTAATTATGGAATGAACTGAACTCTTGATTCAGTCCTCTGGGTAGGGCGTTCAGCTGTCCTTTTACCTGCACTGCTGTCATTCTGCAGTAGCACAGCCAATACAAAGAGCCTAGTAGGTATAGAAAAAGGTCTCTGAACATGACTGCAAAAATGAAGAATATCAGTTAATGGATAAAACCGTCCTAGTTCTAATTTTTCTGTCAGGATAAAGCTATAGGGGAAGAATCAAAGCCTCAGGGGTGCTGAATTTGAAGGAAAGGAAAACATGACAGAGAGAGGTTGCTTAACACACAGTGGAAATGATTTGTTTACAAAAAGCAGGGAAAAAAACCTTGTTTCCAGATTAACTAAACACTGAAAAAAGCTTATGCAAATACACACAATTTTAATGAAAAAACTCTTTTCAAAATACAATCACACATTGAAATGGTGATTTCAATTTCACATCAGTTATCCAAAATACTACATAAAGAAAAATATGCAACATAGCGTGATTTAGTTATGACCAACAGCACACATGCTAGCAGGGAGAATAAAAGGTATGAC
The DNA here is from genome assembly GCF_036013445.1 of Caloenas nicobarica. Lineage (NCBI taxonomy): Eukaryota > Metazoa > Chordata > Aves > Columbiformes > Columbidae > Caloenas > Caloenas nicobarica. The sequence goes on along the minus strand of NC_088248.1, from coordinate 10,597,344 downwards.
TACCTTCTGCTAGTTATTTCAGAATAAAATTTAAATTTATATAATTTATAGTGTCAGAGAATTTTTTAAGCTGTACAAGTCCCATTTTCCAATTTAAAATTTTGCATGTTAAAAAATATTAAATGCTTTTGTATAAATGATGCTTAAAAGTTTGCTCTTTTTTTCTACCCTTGGAAAACTTCTCTAGTCAAGGCTCCTTAGCATTTCCTTGCATTCTTCAGGAAAATTACAGTTCTATTTAGAAAATCTTGGTTTTGTTGGTAAAAAGGAAGCTGGTTTTTTTTGTTGGATTTTTTTTTTTTTTAGGACTTCAGAACTAGAGGCACTGTTTTAAGACAGTAACAGTCTAATAAGTAGAATAATTTAATGCCACTTGAGCTATAGATCCTACATGGGTCAAATTATTTCTGTTCTGCACTTGTCTCAGCTTGCAATTTGCAAAAAAATGAAGACTGTATTCAGTGTGAAAGAAATTAGAAAAGAGGTCAAATCAAGCAGAAGCTACTTTGAAAAGATAGCAGATACATTTATAACAGTCGGTGTAAAATTTGAGGTTAGATTCACATCCAATTTAATACAAATTTGTAGAGCTAAAAGTGCTGTTCAATCTTTGTCACAAGCAGGGAAGTAAAGAGCAAAATATATTCATATAATTAGTAATCTGCTATGCAGAAGTATCACTAGCACACACTCATGTACTGCATATTAGAATCTCTCAGTTTGTCAGACAAAAAGAAAAACCTTTATTGAGAATTTCTAACTTCATTATCAGTTGTCATTTGTAAAAAGGTGCATACAGTATTTATTGAGATTAATGTTTCTCTGGCCTTAGTTTATTTAGCTTGAGAAAGAAAGTCAGATGTGCTTAAGAAATTCGCACACCACCCTGATCCCAGCGATTTGGCACTAATTTAAAGCAGAGGCATCACATATGAGTTTAATTAAAAGCCTTTCCTGCCACATTTGTCAATCAATGAGCTACAGCAGACATGGAAAACAGAGCAAGGATTTCAGAGCTTCTGCAGTGTTCATAGTAGCAAGGTATAAGGTCAGTATGTGAAATCATAGCTCCATATTCAATGAATTCTTTGAACTAACACCTATTTAGCACCTCCCTTTTCCTTTCTCTGTTTGCTTTTGTCCCTGCCTCCTAAAGAAAATCAGGACCAGGAGAGGCAGAGGTGACTTCCTACAGCCTGTCTCAATACTTGTTTCATATATAGAAAAAATGCAATTTAAGTGGCTCCATGTGAAAACTATTTCAGCAGTATTGGCAAAACAGAAAATGGACAAGGCTTGATTTGGTGTTAAGTACTTGGCTTTGATCCCTAAGCAATATCACAAAAGTCAAGAAGTTGTAGCTGTCAGTAGAGAAGGTGTTAATACTTTGAGCTCATTCCCACCTTATTAAACTCAGAGGCATTTTGCCACAGACTAAGTAGGAGGAGGATCATAAAGTGCATGCATGGTAGTTACGGTGGTTTAGTTATTTACAGACAATTCCTTGGCTGTGGATGTCATTAAAAACTTAAGCCAATACTTTTTGTGTATTTTTGTGTATTACTAAAGTACACTCTGCTCCTCTCATTACAATAACTTTCATCTTCATCTGTTTTTTCTCAGTCTGCTCTGAATAATCTGTTAGCATAAAAAAAAAAATTAAATCCATTCATTTGATATTAGCATGTTAAAACACCACTGGGTCAAAATTTTACGGTTATGTTATATGCAGTTTCAGGCTTGCCACTAAAAGCTCAGAATTGCAAACCATTATAATTGCAAAGCAAGTACAGAATTGCAAATGAGTGAGGAATTTCAAAATAGAATGGCTGAAATTATAATGATGTTGATCGACTCACATTCAGTGTCATTCAAACAATTGTTAATTTTCCCTAGAAAAATCTACCCGATTTTCAAAAGTAAAACTTTCTTCCTTCCGTGTATACTTTTTGTCACTTACACTATGCTGAGCAATCAGGATTTAAAAGAAAGAAAAATAAAATCCACATCTTTCAAAATTGTTGTGATATTTGTATTAAATAATATTTTAGCTTGAGATTGAGACAGAAGGCTGGAGTTATCAGAAAGTTTAGGACCTCTGATTCTGTCCTGCCGGTGTCTATTTTGGAAAGACAGGTCAGTAGTCTGGCTGCACCTTACACAGCACAGTGCTGTGCTGAGCTGGATCAAAGTGCAACAACGAGGAACAAATTAAGCAGTCACCAGGGTATTCCTTTTGTTTTGCTCTGACTTAGGTAAGGTCCAAGAGACAAATAAGGAAAAGGACAGCTATTAGAAATGTCTGAAACAAGCTGAATTCCGGGAAGAGCAAATAGCTTCACTCTTGATTTCCCCTGAACTGATGCTGTCTCCTGTGAATCAGCACTAAGAACACTTGCCCTTTGCAATTCACAAGCTGCTGTAGGAATGTAGTTCATTCTGGGCAAAATTTCACCCTTTGGAGCATTTCTTCTCTTCTGCTGGAGTTGTAATGATATAACAAAGCAGAATTGCAATCAGTTTGTATCAAGGGTTCTCTATTTTACAAAAACTTAACTAATTATATTTCTGCTAAAAGGAGGCATCTGATAATCACAGGCAAAGAAAGTTACATATATAAGTTCCAAGTGTTAAAAATCAGGTTTTTATATTTAAGGTAGTGTTTCACTGTTGGGCTTTAATTCAATTTCCAACTAAACCAATAGAAAGGTTCCCCTTTCTTTTAATGTCTTTTAGTGAAGATCCCTATGAGCACATTTGTTATGAATACCTAGGCACTCAGCACCTGTTGTCTTCCCTGGCAGCTACATAACTGAAAACATGTAAGAATGTGGGACGTAATGACTAAGGAAAAAACACAAATTGCTTTTTTTATTTTAGACAAAATTAATGCCTTGATCCAACAAGCAGTAGATGCTCCGGTCACTTTCTGACAGAAATGAAACACTAATATGTTCTTATGCAGTGATTGATAAGGAGAACTGAGCAAAACAAAGAATCAGAATATTCCAACTCATTAGCACAGGTTTGAAAAGTGTGGCAAGTATCACAATAGAGGAAGATGAAATTTGCACCTGCTGAAGATAGTGCTAGTAGTTTCTCACTTTTTCAGATAGACCAAGCAGAATCCATACATACACCTGAAATTTATCAGCAGGTGATTGAAAGAGTGAAATAACTACCAGAATCTTTCACAGTTTCAGAGACTTTGAGAGCTGACAGTATCTTTGGATTATTTGTAGTCTGATCTCCTACAGATCACAGCATCTTAAATATCACAAGTAAATTTAATTAAATCCAATAACTTCTATTTAAATAGAATTAATATTTCAGGAAGAAAACCAGGCCTTTTCTAGACAGCAAAGGCAGAACTCTTCTTTCTCAGGTAGTTTCTCTCTCCATCCCCCTACCTTCTTCTCCTGTGACGTCAGATGTTAACCGCCAGCTAGAAAGTTTAGCAGTCTTAAAAAGTTGCGATTGCCCAGCAGGTATATTCTAACTTCTAAATATTGAGTCTCAGGTTATCACAACTAAAGAGCTCTTTACTGCCTGCTATTATTTCTCACTTATATGGTAAGAAAACATCACATCTAATTTACTAATTTTGCAATTAAAGAGATTGAGTTAAGCTGCTTAGCCAGAGGCCTTTTTCCACCATTATGCTTTACACCTGCATTGTCTTCTGTATTTCAAAAATCATTAAAATAGGGAGGAATACGACATTGCTGCATCAGTATCAGCAGTGCTGTACTCACGGGCCATAATAAAATGATCATCTTTATCCAACTACTCCCTCATTTTGACCTTGTGGTGCTGCTTCTAAGTTGGTGTTTCAGATCCGTTCTGGAGCTAGTTTACTTTTCAAGACACTATCTTTTGGTCTGCAGCTGTACTCTTCATTCTTTTTAAGTTATCAGAGGTTATATCATGTACTTTGCGATGAGTAATGGAAATGTTGAGCAGCACCAGGCGTAATATATCTGTCCCTTCAGAACTCCGTGGTGTTCTGCCATTGACAAGGACTTTATGAAGTCTGCCAAACAGCTAATTCTTCATTCATTTAACATGAGTTTTAATGATACTGGTTTGTATAATTTTATTAGCAAAATGCCATGTGATACTGCCAATACCTTTACAAAGTCTAATTTTATTATTTCATATAGGTAACTTTATTGAGCAAATATAGAATAATTTCAAAGATTTCCTGTTATTAATTACAGTGCTAACCTTAGGTCTTCTGAAATTGAATTCCTCATGAGGCTTTTTCTACTCTTCTGCTTAGAATAGATGCAACATAACAAATCTATCAGTAGCTGTTTCCATCCTACTTACCCTCTTTCAGCTTTTTCTGAGCTTTTACTTTGTTACAACTTGCTTTAAAAACTGAGTGTCAGCTGGTACAGATTTCTCTCAGCTTGCTTTTCAGAAAGCCAGGATAAACTCTATTCATTTAAGAATGTGAAAACATGCTCCTTTGGGGTGGAAAGTATAGCACCACCTTGATCAAATGAAAGTGCATTGTCCTCCTCCTTTTTTAATACATTTTCATGCAACCCTTCAAATGTCTCTTTCTTATTAACATTTTTTCTCCCCAAGAAGAAATCCTAGGCTTCCTGACATTCACATTGTGAAACACAGAGGTGGTGGTGAGGAGGGGAGTAGGAGTGATGGTATCTACTTCTTCTGGACATGTTTTGGCTTTCTTGGACTTGGTTAATACAGGAAATATCTAAGTTAATGGAGAGGATTCTGTTAATTAAATCTTTTTTACAATTTTAGTTTCAGTGGGTCTGTATTGGGTTTGTGTGGCAAGGTTTTGATAGCATGGGGGCTACAGGGGTGGGTTTTATAAGAAGTTGCTAGAATTTTCCCCCATGCCTGACAGAGCCAATGCCAGCCAGCTTCAAGACGGACCTGCTACTGGCCAAGGTCAAGCCCATCTGTGACAGTGCTAGCTCCTCCGTGACAATGTGTTTAAGAAAGGAAAACAAAACAAAACCCCAAGCAAACAAAAACACAAACAAAAAAACAACAACCAACAAACAAGCTAACAAAAAAACCCAACCCACAAAAAACTTCTGCAGAACAGCAGCTGGAGAGAGGAGTGAGAATATATGAGAACGTCAACTCTGCAGACACCAAGGTCAGTGAAGAAGGAGGAGCAGGAGTTGCTCCAGGCACCTGAGCAGGAATTCCCCTGCAGCCTTTGGTGCAGACCATGGTGAGGCTGGCTGTGTCTCTGCAGCCCTTGGAGATCCATGGTGGAGCAGAGATCCACCTGCAGACCCAGGAGGACCCCACACCAGAGCAGGTGGGTGCCCAAAGGAGACTGTGACCCTGTGGGATGCCCACAATGATCAGTCTCTTGGCAGCACATGTGGCCCTGTGAAGAAATGAGCCCATGCTGGAGCAGGTTTGCTGGCAGGATTTGTGACCCCATGGGGGACCTACACTGGGGCAGTCTGTTTCTGAAGGACTGCACTCCGTGGAGGAAACCCATGCTGGAGCATTTTGTGAAGAACTGCAGCCTGCAGGAAGAGCTCATGTTGGAGAAGTTCATGGGGGACTGTCTCCAATGGGAGGGACCCCCCGCTGGAGCAGGGGAAGAGCGTGCGGAGGGAGGAGCAGCAGAGACGTGTGATGAACTGACCACAACCCTCACTCCCCGTCCCCCTGCACCACTGCAGGGAAGAAGGCAGAGAATTCAGGAATGAAGTTGAGACCAGGAAGGAGAGAGGGGTGAGGGGAAGGTACTTTAAGATTTAGCGTTTTTCTCTCATTACTCTACTCTGATTTGATTGGAAATAAATTAATTTCCTGAAGTCGAGTCTGTTTTACCCATGATGGTACTTGGTGAGCAATCTCTCCTTATCCTTATCTCAACCCAAGAGCCTTCTGTTATATTTTCTCTCCCTTGACCAGCTGAGGAGGGGGAGCGATAAAGAAGTTTTGGTGGGCACCCAGCATCCAGCCAGGGTCAACCCATCACAGAGTCAAAACATTTCAGAGTAAAGAACTTAAATTAAAGAAAAAGAAAAAAAAAGAAAAGACTCATATGTTTATGCTTAAAATAATTTACCTTTGTTAACAAATCTCAAAAAAAAAAAAGCTGACAACATCCAAAACACTAAACACTGAGAAAGAGCAGTTATGCAGAGCAGCCATACTTCGTAGAATTTTTAATAACTAGCTGTAGATTCAGTACTCCTAAAATATTGTAATTCTTGAGCGAACCAATATTATGCCATTAAAATTCTTTATTCATTTATTTGGAGTTGTTTCACTGACTTATTCCATTGACATCTAAGCCATTGCAGTGTCAATTGCAACGTCTCTATGTTATGATGTTACAGTAATTGCAGTCTCATACATTTCAATTTTTTTATGCTAATTTTGGTTGCTTCACACAGCCCCTCTTCTGATGTTAACTGCACTACCTCAGACATTTTGACTGAAACAGTAACCATTCTAGGGATACATAACTGCCATTTATTGGCAAGAACTTGGACTTAGGTCTGCTATTTACACCAAAATTAATCTAAATTTTGTTAGTTATATGGAAAAAATATTAATTATATTGACAGTAATTGCCCTCTAAATACAATTTAGCATTTGAATTACAAGTCTATTGTAAAGGGCAGGGGGTAATTGCATTCCAGATCTTCAGCTACGACACATTAAAAAAAAAAAAAAAAAAAAGTACTACAACTTATTTTCCAGACTTTTCTAAGTTTTGTTAAAGATTCCATTAGAAACATGCCTTTTGGATTGCAACTACATGGAATAAATATTTTCTTGAATGTTCTTCTGTTTTTCAAAATGTTTAAAATGAATTTTAGTTATGAGTAGTCCATAATACCTTCAAATATCATGGCACCTGTTAACTGCTTCTGACCTGAATCAAGGAGTGTCCTCAGAAGACAAAGGGGACAGAAATGGCATGAACAACCAACGTTTCATGCTTGAGAGAGATCCTTGTACCTCCCTCAGGATCCATGCACAGTACGCATATGGCAGTGCCCCCTGTTTAGCTGGAATAGTTAATAGACATACAGGGAACATACCTTGCCCTAAAATCTTCCATTTGCTCTTCTGTGCAGCCATTTGCACAGTATGAAAGAAAAAAACTGCCTTTATTCCCTAATACTATATAATCATCATGTACAAAAGCCAAGTACTACTTTCACAAATACGCACAAAGACACCCATTTATGTCAATACAGTGACCGCTCATGAGCACAAGAGGGCAAAATGTAATTTAATGGAGCGGCTTAAGTATAGAACAAGAATTTTCTAATTCCCATGTCTGAGTCAAACTCTTCGTGCTATTTTTACAGACCAGCTTTCAATATTCAGAAAAGACAGATCAATAAAAGTAGGGTCAAATGTTCATTTTGACAATTATTATCAATAATCACATTATTGACCTAGAAATACAATTTAAAAAATTAAAGACAAGAAACTCTTAGTGCATCGCTGTTTTTAATCAAAGTCCTGCTGCTGTACTCCTTCATTATTGCTTATCTGAGTTGTCAGCTGTTTTTGCAGAATGACAGAAAAAATCTGATGCATTCATAGGGTTATCTGGAGTTTAAAGGCATAGTTCTCTTTTGGTAGCAGAGGAATCAAAATCAACTATGTGAAAGAGCTCTAGTGTCCCAAAGGATTGTTTTATAGGTTTTCTGAAAATTTCTGACCAATCTCTTTCTGCCTTGTCCTTTGTAACAGGAAATCAAATTCTAATAAGAAAAGATTAGACATAAAATAAAGGGATTAATTTGCAGTTTACTGCTATAACTATATTTAAAAATAATGGTGTCGTTTTCTTAAATGTGCACTTGACTCAAGGAATAAGGAAGGCAGTAAGTGCCAGGCTAAGTGAACAGACCCCAGGACTCTTGTAAACTTTAGGACACCTCAGAGACTTGCCTTGAGACCAAGTCTAAACTTTAATTAAAAATATTGGAGGAACCAAATTAGTTTCCTTAAAGTTAATTGCACGAAAAAGGGACACCTCATCCTTGAGCTCTTACAGAGAGAATAGAATTTCAGTCAAGGTACTGCAAGCAGTACAAGAGCTGTTACAAACATGCAGGAATCCTGGTATGTAATGTAGGTGGATGAATTCAAAGAAGTCCTTTGGCTTACAGAGTTAATTGTCACATATAACTTCACAAAGTCTCTCTAGATATTATTTTCTCTAGACACTGCAATACAGAGATATTCTTCACCTTCGACAGGATAGCTGTGCCCAACAGCTCTACCCTGTCTTTTCAAGGAGCAGTTACTTCTGACCTGTCTGCTTTTCCTTCACACTGACTCAGTCAAAGCCCCAAAAACCTGTAAAAGACACTACTATATTCTTACTTGGTGAGAAAGGATTACAGCAATTTATAAATTACCCTGCAGGTAGTTATCATCCTATGGCCTTTTTCCTGGGGTATTTTAGCCATAATCTCAATCCAGACATTTATATATGCTTTATCGAGTAAGTAGCCAGATAAAAATTAAACAAATGAGAAGTGCATCAATTCCAAACACCCCTTAACAATTTTGGTAGGATTGGTGTGATTTATTATTTTAACCCAATGGAGAAGGCTCTTATGTTAACACATCACGGTCATCTAACAATCCAGAGTTACCGAAATGCCTATGAAGAAAATGTGGTGTCAAAGTGAGTGTTACCAAGTCCAGCAGCAGAACGGTTTATCTGCAGATGATGCCTAACAAATTCAACAATTTAGGAGATAAAGACTGGATATATCTACAGTGGTCTAAATCAGAAATAGTTTTCATAAGGAATTCAGTCCAGAAAGGGATCCTAAATAATAGTAGAACCAGAATACTATTTACACGACTTCACATTCTAAGCACAATTAACCATCTAAAACCAAATGCACAGTATCTTGGCAGTTATTCAAACCAATTACTTAATGGCTTTTATGCTTCTGTCTTTGAATTTTGACACCAGAGGTCTATTTAAGAAATATGGGAAAAAAAGTCTTTTGCATAGTGAAAACTCTTGGCTTGTCCTATAGACACAACCACACAATTTTCTTCTTATTATTACCATGTCCTTTTCCAGCAAGGACAGGGAAATTACATCCTCCAGGATTTTCTACTGCAGTGCTTTCTGGAGGATATCTGAAAATTGATACCTCTTTCCACTACATTCTATACAGAGAATTGTACCCATCTTGCTATTTTTCATGCCCTCATTGTTCACTAATCCCATGACTAGAATAGAGGTTCTGGTGTTGCAAACTGCACCAAACCCCTCAAAACCAAACAGTTAACATGCACAAAAAGGTGCTTCAGGCAAGCTGTAGCCTTGCTTTTAGCTCTAGACAACCCTGTTTCCCTTGATCTCTGTTCCCTTCAGGGTGGGTATCTGGCATTCATCAGGTTCCTCCGCCCTCTATGATCTCAGGTGGCCTCCTCAAGTTGGCTGCCTGTATTCAGGAGCAAGGGTCTCCTCCCTACATCAGCTGCTTCAACACAAAGTCCTGTTGCCAAATTAAATTGTTCTACCTTATTTGGCCCAGCCAGAATGTTGAGTCATGCCAGATATCCTCCAGCGTGAGGCACCAGGAGTAACTGGGCTCGCCAGAGGGCATTTGGCTGCCCTCCAACTAAACCCCTCATTTGCTTTACTGACAAGAGCCTCTGGCTTCACAGATAGAGGAACCTTTGGGCATGTCCAGATGGTTCAGCTGACATCAAGTCACCCTCGGCATCCCATGGCACATTCTCAGGACTTGCAACTATAATCAGCTTCATGTTATTTTTTTCATACACATGGAAAAAGTGGCACCTTCTTGATTGCCAGCTCTTGGTATTCTCAGGGGGAACTATAAAATCAAGTAGATTTTTTTTTTTTTTTTTCTCCTGGAAGACCTATCTAAATAAGTGAGGATGGTCAGCTGAAGAAAGGAGCCTGGTTTGGGTGACTGCTGCCCATTCCATTCAAAACCAGAAAATACTTAAATTTCTTGTATATTGCAAAACTTCTAATTCCCCCAATTAGATTAAAGTAACTCAGTACCACTTTTAATCCAAAACTTTCCACTACTCCTGTTATAACATTAAAAAAATCGTCCATTGCTTCTTGTCACTAATTTTTCAAATGCCAAAGCCTAATGTATAGCAACTATAGCAAGGAAAACAAAACACCCTAACACTGGGAGTAATATCTTAAAGGTCAGTAGTATCAAGTTTGCAATCAAGTATTCAAAAGATATTACAGATTAATTCTCCAGATGTCATAAGCATTTTTCATTCTGAAATTCTGCCTTATTTCATTAAATCGTGTCTCTGAATATGAGCAGTTTTCAGTCTGAGGAAATAAATATCCAGTTCTTTGTAATTCTAAGGCAAGATGAGACAAGACAAACTTCTTACACTTCAGGTCTGTCAGGCTACATCTATCCTTTTTACCCCAAAATAAGACCTACTCCAAAAATAAGTCCTAGCATGATTTTTCAGGATTTTTGAGGATGCTCAAAATATAAGCCCTACTCCAAAAATAAGCCCTAGTTACAGTTCATAAAAAAAATTCGATTTAAATAGTGTCCAGGCAGCTATACTTGTAAAAAAGTAATAAGTTTTGGAGCAAAATTTAATATAAGACCCTGTCTTATTTTCAGGGAAACAGGGTAGAATGCGCTTAAGTCCAAACAAATTGAAATAATTATGAAAGTCAGGTATATTATTTCAAATTAACCCTCAGTATTTCGTTTTATGGAAATAACACAGCAAATATTTTAAATTATTTTCCTCCTTATTTTACTAATATTTAATTTTAAAGCACAGTAATTCATGTGTGTGAAATTAATTCCTTTCTATTGGTTGTTACATTATTTTCCTTAGGGAAACACATGATTTGAGTAGCCTCATTCTGTTCATGTAGTTGTATCACCAACAACATCACATATGGGCTCATTTTCACTGTAAAACTAATTCTACCACTGAGGTCACGTAAACTCAACTGTTTTAAACCTGAACATGTAGCCTAAACGACCAGTATTATTACCATCTTCCAAGAGATCAGTGTCTCATTTATACTCTTCAAGGGGAAATTATGAACAATACCTGTCACTTTACAAGTATGCGACAAGATTAAATTAATATTTCTTAAACACATGGCATTCCAAATGAGTTTTATGAGAACAGCAATGAATGAATGCAGAATGTTCATCATTAATGATAAAGTTGAAAAACATGGGAAAAAAAAATCCTTCAATTTAAAGTAAATTCAAACATATTGTTATTGAAGTATATGAAGTGCCAAACAGTCTTTTATCCCCCTGCTTCCTGTAGAGCTTCATTTAGAGACTGGTCCACAAAATGCTGGAACAACCTGTACTTATAAGGTGGCTTTTATCCTTGCTTTTACACATTGTCCTTGACTCCCTCCATGTGGGAAATTAGCATTATCCAAACTCAGAAAGATGGCAGAGCTCAGACACATTCATGAGAGTCTATGTAGTTGGGACCTTCTACCCTCTGCCTGTACCTACCATTATTTTGTTTACTTTTTAAATTAAGAAGGTGTAAAATGAGGGTTTTCAATGAGTTCTGAGTACCTGCAGTGGCTAGACCAATTTGTGCTTAAGTAAACTTGGTTAATAAACTAGTTTAGTAGTTCAGCAAGTTTATATCTGCATATATTTAAACCTATCTGAATGTGAAAACAAGCTCAGACTCCCGCTTTTGTCTCCTTGTGATTACAAAGTCATTTATACCTTTCTGACAGACAATTAAGAATTTTTCACCAATGTAGCTATTTTCTGGCAGTGTTCTGAAATGGAGGAAAACTAATACAATAAATAAAATCAAATCAATCAAGCATTAAAAAAATTGACAAAATGCATTACTCTAGGTACAGGGCCTTAAAAGCTCATTTAGTCTGTGCACTCTGCCCACAACTGAACTGCTGAAGGAGGAATTAATTCCATACACCTCAATCTTTCCTTTAGAAAAAGGCCTTTGTGTCAGATCATGTGCTGTGAAATAGTCGCAATTTTTTTTCTGAATGATGCAATTCAAACCTTAGGACCATTTTTTCAATGCTCATGGTTCTGTGTTACCTTTATTTTCAGCTTAATTCTGATTCAAAAAATTGATACAGATTCTGAGTGTTGTATATTATTAACATGACGTTTAACATAGTCCTTTCATATGTTAAGGGTGTTTAAGTTGGAGTAAGGATGAAAAGCCTAAATGATTATTTAATTGAGAATGCCTGGCAAATAATTGGATAGAGGTTCAAATTTCCTAATTATATCTATTGCCAGTATCTTTAGGATAAAGACGATGGGAACAAATCGTCTCAGACATGCTATCCACCCAGACTTTTTAAATTATTGTTGTGCTTGATCGTACAAGCTATAATAAACTACAGATAATTACCCCTTTTAGTGGTACATACCAGCCATATTTACAAACATACAAACTAAAGCGCTATAAAGTTTGGCAGAGAAGACCCTGTTACTGAAAGATTCCATTTCATGCTGAGTCAGCTACTGGGAGGTAATTGGTTTTTCAGGAACAGGAGATGGCATCTGATCCAGTCAGGAGACATCTGCATCTTCAGGGAAGGGGAAAAGGTAGTTTAAGAAAAAACAACTGGTAAGATTGAATGTGATAAACAGAACTTTGGAAGGAAGATATTAAATCTGGTTCTACCTACAGGAGGACTTCTAAAAGTAGATTAGCTGTGAAAGGGATTGTCTCTGGTGCACGTGACTGCTGGCGTATGTCATGCAAAAAGATAAGAGCATCCCAGAAGACACACATCAACAAGCTACAAGTGATAGCACAACCTCTCCAGTCTAATCTTTGTGTAAAATGATTAAATGAGATTGTTCTTTCATCTCTTCTTACATCTTCTAGAAAAATCTGTAATAATGCTGGCTATTTTGGAAGCAGTAAGTAAACATCTTCATTTGTATTACAATATAGCTTGAGTTACAAGCAATTACACTGTATATTTATAGCCAAATTTATCACCCTGAAAGGCAGACTGAATCTATAAATCAGAACACTGTACTACCGTAACAAGCGCCCAGGTCTCCAGCAAGATAGAAGGTAACAGCATGTGGTCCCTTCAAAGCTTCATGATTAGATGGAGAGCTGATATCTGAGACTTGAGGAGGGAAAGGAGCAACAAGCAGAAATCAGGAAGACACTTTGGCATTGAACAACACAGTCACTGAGGACTCCCCGGGAGCTTGTCATATTTGTTCATGCGTTAAACCCAAGATTCTAGTTCCTTCTTATGACTTTAACTATGTGCTTTCTAAAGATACGAGTGGGGGAAAAAAAAAAAAAAAAAAAAAAGGTGTCTAACCTCCCCTATGGCAAAATAACCTAAGGGCTGTATGGCACAGGACAGTGGATAATACCAGTTCTAATCCAGATTAAAACTGGACTGCTGCTGAAAGTCCTAGAGACAAAACTAAAGATTAAGCCTCCCTTGTTTGACATAATAAAGGCACATTTGTATAATTTCCTTCCTTGAACAGTTTACAGCCTGAATAAACAGGAAAGACGGGTGTCTGTAAAAGCATAATGAGGAGTACTACATTGATAAAAGTCACATTACTCAAGATTTATCTGTATGTTTTCAGCATTTGTTTGGAGGATAGCACTAGGAAATGCAATAAAAAGTAAAACTAGGCGATTGTGAGTGATGAAATTAAAGATCTTTGTAACAGCTTCACAGTTAGCATTGGAAAATTTGGTCTGAACTTTTTTTCTGGTTCGAACTCCACGTGTAACTCCATTGAATTTTCACAACTGCAGTGACAAACCAAATCTCACTTAGAGCCAGACAGCTGGTTACAAAGTGATATGGCAGATTAAGAAAAAACCCTGATACCTTACTAGTGGATGCCAGTAGTTAATCACTGTAAATAATTTACATGTTCCAAAAGAAAATATATAAGCTGTATTAACTTTGTAACTCAAAATTTAAATAATCTTTGTTTAACAGAAAAATATCTTAAACATATAATGGTCCTTTACAAATAAAGAAATACATGCTTTAAAGAATGTATTCACTCTACTGCTATTGATAATAGATGAAGCTATCCAGGATAGTGATCGTTCACAAAAAAACCAGGGAAAATACTACAGGAAAAGCTTGTGAGAAACAGTTAACAGTAAGATGCTCACCTCTAATTCACCCAGATCTCAAGAACAATATCTTCTGGAAATACACCTTCTAGAAAAATATCATGCATATATCAGCATTAAAAAAACCCACAGTTTTTTGCTAAAAATTGAAAGGCAAACTAGGAAAGACATGAATAACTGTTGCAAGCAAGAGTTATTCATCAGGAATGAAGAAACCAATATTCTGTGGGAAAACTCTATTTTAGCCTATAAAGATGCGACCTGGAACAGGTATGAAGCTTTGATACAAAATTATTTGAGGCAGAACTGAACAAGAAGTCCTTTTGTTCTCCTTTTTTGCCATTTACTGTATTGATGTATTTCTAAGTGTTTTAAAAAAATCAAATAACAATGTATTAGTAATACTCTTTTTATATGCATTAATTTATAGAGATCCTGTGATTATCTTGGATTCTCCTTGTTCCAGAAGAAATCGCATTCTTAAGGATACAACTGAATAACTATGGAAATTAACATCCAGTATTTAAGGAAGTATCAGCAAAATGGTACATTCAGCAGTGTAACCTCCTTCCTGAGCTTACGAAAGCTTTTGTTCTTACTCAAGAGGATCAACAGAGACAAAAGAAAAGCAGCAGGTAGGAAAAACCTCCACTGACCCTGTTAAAAAAACTATTTTGGTCGGTCCCAAGGCAATAGAAGAAGGGGAACTGTTACACAAACATAAATTAAATCTAAATATAAAGCCTTCTCTGTCAGAGATATGCTATAAATTTAGTCAAAGCAGCCTTGGGGAAATCAACTTTTTGCCAGTCAATACTGGACAGTTTGGGAACTGCATTTGATCATCATACAGCTAGAGAAGCTAAAATCATCATCTACTCTTTAAACTGTCAGGGAAGCAGAGTTAATCATCTGCTTATTGTTACCAAGGGTCCATATCTTCACTAGCATTACTCAAGCAGTGCATTTGGAAAAAAAAATTTTAAAAAAGTTTAAAAAAGGTTAGCTTTATAGAAGGCACTGCAGAAAAATAAACAGCTTCATGATTGACTTTGCAGATCTTGCATAGGATGAAAAAAAAATATATCTCTAATAAAACAGGAAGATAAGCTTTTGAAGAAATAGCATGCTGGTTTTCATTTTCAGATACTTACTTTGGAGACTCATTATATGAATAGCATTTCTTTGTCGTCTTCAAAGAATGACAAATTGAATTTTCTCATACAAGCCTTCCATAGCAAGAAGTCCTCCTTATTGCTCTTACACTTTTACAGTTCTAATTGCCCACTTAGGACTTAAAAATGAAAAATAACTTGCCCTGGTAAGCTGGATGGATATATTTTGGATAGAATATGTTCCATGAGCAACAAAAATGAGAAACTGGCAAAAATATAAGGTGCTCATATCTTATCAAAGGCTGTATCTTTTTTACAGCAGAAAAACACTAGACATTTTTGCAAGGTTTCTCTTAGCTATATGTGAAAGAAAGGCAGAAAAAGAAAAGAGGTGCAAAAAGTTATGTATAGATTATATTATTTATAGATACTGTTTATATTATATTATGATAAGCTGAAGACCCCTATGAGAACAAGGGCTAGTGATTGCGAGACTTCTCCCAGCTGCTTGTTGAATATTTCATCTCTCTTTTCATCCTAGTTGGGTGGTGTACAACAGACTCCCACCATTGTATCTGCCACGTTATCCTTTCCCCTGTTCTTATCCATAAACACTCAACCCTTTCATCAGCATCATCAAGCTCTAGTTAGCCAAAATACTCCCTAACATACAGGGCTTCCTCACTGCCCCTCCTTCCTTGCCTATCCCTTCTGAAGAGTTTATAGCCATCCATTGCAGTGCTACAGTTTTGTAAGTCATCCCTCCATGTTTCCATGATTGCAATGATAACAACATAGTTTTCCAGCTGCATAACAGCTTCCAGCTCCTCCTGTTTGTTGCCCATGCTGCATGTGTTGGTGTAGATGCACTACAGTTGGGCTGTTGATCCTGCCACCTTTCTTTGGTGAGAAGCCATAATTCCCATGTTACAATTTTCAGGTGTTTCTGTGGTTTCTAACTCTCCAACAACCCTTGCAATCTTTGCTGTTGTGTGGATCTCCATCCTCTACCTCCGCTTAGGTAGCTAGGGTGCTGTGCACGTGAGTACAGGGACATTTCAAATGTGCTTCAGTGTACTCAGCACATCGTGGAGTAGACCAAACGACCTCACTAGCACACCGTCCCTCAAACATTGGCATGCCACCCTAGAGTTGAAGTGCCCTTCCCGCGCTGTGCCACTAGCACTCCCCAGGGGCTTCTTTTATAGGTGTGGAGGGGGCTTGGCCATCATTGCTCCTGGCCCCACCTGTATCTTGTCAGCCGCTCTCACCAGAGCTGTGGGCTCCTGGCGGGTCTCTCTGGTCTCTTGAGATTCTCCCAGTTGAGGACCCTCCCATACACCACACTGGACCTCTCAGCTGCAGATGGTGTCTGCACTGAGTCTGCTGGCCTTGGCAACTGAGTACTGAACTCAGCTTGCAGCAAGACAGCCCAAGAATGAAATTATGACTATTCTTAATCACTCTTACACAAAGTAAGGACAGAGGAAAATTGTATATAGCCTCAGCTACACTAATTGAAAGTCTGTCTAATTTTAATTACAATGTTTGAAATGAAATAACACAGTGCGATAGAGAGAAACTCTAGCAATGTGCCAAATGTTTTTATAATTCACCACAATATCCTTATATCCTTCTATTCAGCTTACAGTAATTTTTTGTTTGCCAGCCAGTAATACCACCCTAATCACCTACTATATTTGAATTTTTCCCCTAAGAAACATACAATTGATATTAATAGTACTCCTGTACAAAGCCATAATAATAGTTCAATTCCTTTAATTGAATTTTCTAGCAAGAAAAAGGTATTGGAATGTGTAAAACTTTACAATTAATACAGAGAATTGGAAGTTTAGAACTAAAACCTCTACCATGTCAAAAATTGAATGCCTTAAACGAGAATTATTTGCTCAGTCAGTGGCGTGCCCCCATTTCTGTGGGTCCTGCTTAGCAGAACACGAGCTGACTTTTTATAGATCTGTTTGACTAAGGCAGCTGTTTGGAGCCTCTGGAAGCCTGATATATGCTTGAGATGATATATTTACATATGTACACAAGACAAAGGGCAAGAAAAGTGTAAAAATACAGCAAAGGAAAAGCCTGTTCTCTCTTTGTTTCTAAATTGCTCAGAGGAGAATTAGGGAATGGGTCTTCAGAGCAGAGGCTCAATGCAGAAGAGGTAAGGAACGTCTCTGATGGATTTTCGGGAGGGTTAGCAGTTGGGGACCTATATCAAAGCAGCAATCTTGTCTGCCTACCTTGAGACTCTTTTTGGCAGAACATGTAAAAGCCTCTCGAGGATGCGATGTACACTATTGCAACACGGAGAAATGCTGATATGTTCTTCCAGAAAAATTACTTTGACCTTTATGTTTTGTTAGCAGTTCTTGTAGATTAGTTTGACCTCTTTACAGCAATATTTGTACTAAGTTCCATTAATATTTTATTAAATGGAAAACGTATTTGGTCAAAAGTAACCATATGTAACTCTACCAATTCCCAACATCACTTGAAGATTCAGCAGTTTTCTACACATTTCTTCACTTGTAAAGCTGTGAATATTTGTGCCAATGAGGACTCCCCTCAACCTCAATTTCACCTCACTGGTTGAGGACATACTTCTGAACAAAATTTTGTTCTAGTTTCAAGATATTACAATTTTCCAGTATCATTTATCATTTCAAGGCTGAAAAATGTACAGTCTCGAGGAACTGATCTTATTGTTTCATTAATACTACCATGATTAGGCAGACACTAAAGTTGTGTTTAATTTGCAAAAAATTCACATCTAAATCTATAGCTGATTTTTATACAATTTTAAATTTTTAAATATTACATTATTAAATTACTACAATTAATTAAGTAAAAGAACAAAGATTTTAATAGTTCTTTTTAAAAAGTGTTATGGCTGACAAATTTAATGAGATGTAAATCTGAAAAATAAATATAAACCTATAATATTTGAGTGCTTCTAGTGATGTCATTCTAGTATTTTCTAAGTTTACATTACAGTCTCATTTTAAGTACTGCAGCACAGAATCATATTTTATTACTTTACCACTTACACTTCAGGCTAGTAAATTCACTCCCACCAAAATGCTCTTCATTCTGCTTTATCCGTTTGAATCACTGCTTGGAAATATTTTGTGATGTATGATTCCCTGCAAATTGTTTCTGAAATACAATATATCTCTTCGGTTATTTGCAAGCTTTTCTCTCTTTTTCTTAGTACCACAGTTTGCTTTAGATTTCTGAAGTTACCATCTCAGTCCTGGAAACAGTAAACTACTATCTTTATTTCTAAACTTGCAGTGTTTCTCTAAACCTTCTAAAATCAATGTAGAGACTCAATTTAAAAGGGTGTTTTATTAATTCTTAACACTCACTAAACTCATTACAATACTGCTATATAAAGTAATGAAAGGCCTAGACCTTGTTTCTTATATTTTTTTCTTTATTAATTATTCTTTTTATGTATCACACAAGACTTTTACGTAGTCTAAAGCACAGCCGGGAGAGACACTTCTTTATTTCTGGTTAAGTTTTTCTATTACCTTCAGCCTTAGGTAATCACTTCTGATGTCGCAGAAGACTTCGCTTGACTACAACAAATGCTGGGATTTGTTCCCCAGTTATCAAAGGCCATTAGTTCAGTTGCATCATTTTATTGAAAAATTTCTGTTCACTTTATATGTATGGCAAAACACGGGTGGTCCCAGTTATTTAAAATAAAGGTTATTTGCCTGAAATATACTCCCCTATTTCTTATTACTCAAGGTGCATGACGACAGTTTAAATATTTGCTTTTAATAACCAGATTTGCTAGCCATATTAAAATACTCTTGACAAGCAGCTCAAAGAGTGATTTTACCTGAAAACAAACATTAAAAATATGTTTCCACAGAAATACAGCAAGTACACATTTTCAAATTATTAGTACCAAAGGCACATTTATCTATAACACCTGACATTCATTAAGATGCACACTGAATGATATAGTATTTCCAGCTTGACCAAATGTCTTATCACATCTGCTCATTTTTTTTAATACTTGAGCAATTTAACATTCTAAAAATAGTTCTTCTAGTTCTCTTTTTTTTGAAAAAAAAAAAAGTAAATGCATTTCTTATTACACTAATGAAGGCAGTACTTAAGCCTATTTGAAGGATTGACAAAATGCCAATACCAGCATTGAAACAAAATCATTTGTCAATGGCATGACACAAGGGTATGGCTGTTATTAATAATGAGAAATTTATAGAAAGTCCTTTAGCTATATCTGAAGTCACAGCAAAGAGCGATTATAGATACACCATATGGCCCTCTTTTTCAAATCATAAGTTATACTGTTTGATTAGAATTGTGGGTTTTTTATAAATGGAACTTCTTATGACGTCAAGTTAACCTGAGAATCAAAACCTACCTACTCCTACCTAAAATTTACTCATGATTATTTGCCAAATTAAAATTATTTTCTGGAAATATTCCAGTGCTTATCCTAAGAAAGTGTCAATATTTAACAAATATGGGGACAATTAGTCCCTATTGACAGATTTTATTTTCTATAAGAAAAATAGTATATAACTGCCTTTAAGTAAAAACTTTAGTGAAATATTGGGGGTTTTAAAACTGCAAATCACTGTGTATCACTGCTTTTGTACAGGGATATTTCAGAAAGATTACCTCTACCATCTAACTGTGTGCTCTCACTTTCTAGAGGATCCCAGTTAAAACACCTGAAGATCACCACCTTGAGCCCATTCTTAGAAACCTGAGGAACTAAATTACATTGTCTGACTACCCAGCCCATAGCCATTGAATCATAAAATGGTCATGATTGAGCAGAACTTCACTGGAACAGGGAGAAAAGGAAAACACAGTAACAATTAACTTATGAAAAAAGAAATATCCCTGAGGAGATGAGCCACCTTGCTAGCTGCCCAGGAATATAGAAGCAAATGTTCTTGCATGTACCCCAACTTCTTTTTGACTGACAGCTGCTGCATTACCCCACATCTGCATTTCCTGAGGCCACCCCAGCTTCAGGAGGTCTGTGTCCTGTCCACTTCACCCATTACTGCTGACTGGCTGGTACATTTCAGTAGCTCATTTTACCATTGTTCAGTTTTGGGCCATCATGAGAAGGACGTTGAAGTACTAGAGAGAGTGCAGAGGAGGTGATGAAGCTGGTGAGGGGCCTGGAGCACAAGTCTGATGAGGAGCGGCTGAGGGAGCTGGGGCTGTTCAGCCTGGAGAACAGGAGCTGAGGAGAGACCTTATCGCTGTCTGCAACTACCTGAAAGGAGGTTGGAGCATGGAGGGGGTTGGTCTCTTCTCCCAAGTAGCAAGTGGTAGGACAAGAGGAAATGGCCTCAAGTTGCACCAGGGGAGGTTTGATTGGATATTAGGAAAAAATTCTTCACCGAAAGGGTTGTCAGGCATTGGAACAGGCTGCCCAGGGAAGTGGTGGAGTCACCATCCCTGGAGGGGTTTAAAAGGCATTTGGATGAGATTCTTAGGGACATGGGTTAGTGCTAGAGTTAGGTTAGGTTAGGTTATGGTTGGACTCGATAATCCTGAGGATGTCTTCCAACTGACATGATTCTATGATTAGCTACTTACAGTAACAGTATTTGTCTCCCCTTATTTGCACTAACTACGTTTGCTATTAGCTAGTCCTATTAACAGCATTTCTTGCATATTTTTCCTGCTGTTTGGGTTATCCGGTAAGTTTTAGTAGCTGTGCTAGTCACACAAGCCAATGCACTGGCTGCAGTTGTGGTCCAATCTGAGTCATCTTGTCATACCCAATAATTTTGCTTCACCTCCTCCATACGCGCTCACCTCATCTCCCCAGCTATTACTAAAGCACTTGCTCTATACATATTTCAGCAGCGTACCAGTCCACACAGCAGAGATATACCCCGAATAAGCCTTTTCCTTTTAAAAGAAGAAAAAACTAGGTTAGTATAACAAATGCACCCACTCAATTGAAGGTGTTGAAGTTGTACAGCAAATAAATCTTTGCCCTCTCACTTAAAAATAATAATAAAAAAAAAAATCCACTTTTTCACCAAACAGAATGTTTGGTTGCTGTCAAATTAGCATTTCAATAACTTTTTATTTGGAAAAGCCCCTATGTTTTTATCAGACTCATTGATATGATTCACTTGAATATGATTTTTTTCCTGTTTGAATTCTGTTGCCATATGTTTATTCCTAAAACTGAGCTGGCATACAGTAAAAATGCCCATCTACTTAGTTTACTTTCACTCAGGCCACCTTAAAGAACTTGCCTTCAAGATGATGCTGAGTTTATGTTGTTAAAAGCCAAAATTGTAAATAAAATTTGAAAGTTTAGGAGAGCAAACTTCCATAGGAACTTGGAATAAACATGGAACTTACTACCAATGGTAGCAAAAACGACTACCATACATGCTGGGAAAGTTAAATGCAAAATTCAATTTTATTTCCTACTAGCACTTGATAACACAACCCTAATCATGTCCTTGTACACTGGGTGCAATTTCCACCTTGGCAAAGTCCGAAGTTTTCCTTTCACCCTTTACATAATAAATAATCCCTATAGCAGAAGGTTACCAAGAGGAATGCAGAAAATACAGTTTCATTTTTCCTTTTTCTGTAAGAGTAGATAAATTTCTGAAAGAGGATGAGGAAGAGTTACCTAAATGGGATTTGTCAACTAAAGTGATTATGAGAGTGCTCAAGCACATAATTTGAGCCCCAAATAAAGGGTACAAGCTACATGTAAAAAGAAGATGAAAAATTGTAACTGAAATTTGTGTCTGTAGTTCATGTTTATTGCATAATATATGTATCTCATAGTAAGTCAAAATATTAAGAGATCACTTAGAAAGTTTGCTGTAAGGAGTTCTTATTTGGATGCAATGATACCGATTATGCTTCCCTTTGGATATACTTTGTCCAGACAAAGACATCACATAAAATAAATTGAATAGCATTTAAGGGAACCTATTCGGAAAACTAGTTTAACAACAAAGAGCCATGTCACAGTAAAATTTCTGTTACTGAAGTAATGTATGGCATAGCAGTAGATAAGATTCTAGCTTTGTACAAACACATAGTATCATGAAGAGGACATCATTTAAATACCAAATACATTCTAACTTTAAAATCCTCCTTTTATAAGTGATGAAAATACATCAGAGACAGGTAGACACACTGACCTGCAGAGAAGTCCATGTAATTAATGGAAATACACCGGTTTACATATAGAATCACGAAATCATTCACCTGCTTTATACTAATATATTCAGTATTAACACTTCTTGTTTGGTAGGAGGATGTTATTAAACTAGATTGGTATTGACAGGTCTCTATATAGCAGGTTATTATAGGTGAGTTACAGTGACAGTTTTTATTGGGATTGACTATCATTATAAACTGTCTTTATTCAACTGATTATAAATTGTCTGAATTTCTTCACTACATTTTTGGATATTGTTCTCCATCTCAGGTTAAATATTTTCAAAGAATTTAATTTAATTTTTCCCCAAAAGGAAAAAAAAAAAAAAAAAATCTCTTCTCTCATTTTTAAAAGAGTCAGTATGAAAGTGAGGTTTTGTTTTGTTTTTAAATTGTTTCAAAAAAGCTATCACCTTATTTGCCAGGATTTTCCACTACTTGAATCACATTTGTAAGAACTTGCAGAAATACACAGAACTGTGTCATATAGAAAATAGCAAAGGTGGAACAAACTGGAAAAAATATTTGTCAGCCACATCTACAAGTCCTACCGTCTTTCCTGAAAATTTGCATTAACACTTTGTCAGAAGTGTGACATTGAAAGATCTTTTAAAAAATGCAGTGTTTCCTGCAGAAAATGCCATGTCTTATTGCATTTTTTACAGATATCAACTGAAGTTACTAGAAAAGAACAAATCAAAGAGTGGTAATTTCATTGATTTATAAATTTTATTACTATTATTTTTCCACTTCTTTTTTTTGTCACACTATTGATTTATAATTCAGTGTAACCCCATAAAAATTTCTCCAGTAACATGTAGAGGAGCTACTCTTGTACAAAATTATGCATATGGAGTTTTCTTAAAATATGTAACCCAAAATGTGTGACCAAAGCAAAAACTATGAGATACTCTATCAATGTTATAGAACATGACGCATGGATACAGCCAGCAAGTCTGTGAGCTACCTTGGGCCAAGCTGTGCCTGTTATAATACAAGTCTAAAGAGAAATATTTTTTTCTTTCCTTCTTTCCCCAACACCCCCACTCCCCGCCCTCAATTTGAGAGTTTACAACTAAAGCTTTTTACATGTAGTAACATATTATCAAGTAGTAATTTTTGCCCTGTGGCCAGAAGTTTAAATCTGAGCTATTACAATTACATTTGCTTGAATAATGAATAATATACCCACTTAAGATCTGCACCGCTGTCTTTCAGCAGACACTTAATGTTACTGTGCCACAGCAGAAGACTGCAAGTAATGGAGGTCTGAGAAGCCCTCATCTGGTTTTGCTTTATCTTGCAAAAGACAAGAAATCTTCTCTGGCTATAGTCAGTAAAAGAGACATTTGAATTAAATCCTAACCTTACAAATGCTAGGAGATAAGTGAGTTTTATCCTATAGCACCTTTTCTCTTTTTAAGCTTTCCTACCGCACCTTTTCTCTTTTTAAGCTTTCCCAAGAAAAATTACATACCAGGCTGCACAGCTAACTTTCTACAGGTTACCACTAAGTAAAGGGTGTTGTACATTCCCAGTAATCAGAAATTCAGATTACTTGGTGGGCTTTCAGTTCACCGTTAGAAATTTATTTGCCAATTTCCCTGAAGGTGTTTATGCAAAACCCTGGTTGTTTACACAAGTTTTACCAATGAAGTCAATGACTGGTTTTTGCATGAATAAGAAAGCAGGATTTAGCTGATTTAGCCACTTTTTTAAATGGAAGGGGAGGACTCCACAATTATGCCTTGACTGCACAGATCCTCTGTGGATCAGTACATCAAAGACTGATACTTCTGGGGGATTTAGATAATTTGACTGCTGACAGAAGTAGGCTGTAGCACTTCAAGTATAAGGGCTTGAGATCAGAATCAACTATCAAAAGGAAGATCCTGCATTGCACATTGTTTCGCTGAGAGTGATGGCTAAAAGCTATAGATTTGCACACTTTGATGACCAGAAAATGGGTCATTAAAAAACCACAACAAAACAAACCACCAAACCAAAAAACCTACAAAAAACCCGAACCAAAACACACGCAGACCCCAGAGGAAGAAAACCTGAGCGCACATGTAATCACATCTGCTAAAAACGGCAACGAACCAGAACCCATTAAATTGCTAGTGTGCTAAATATCCATTTAATGTGGATTATGTATATTCATGCCATCAATAAAAGGAAGTATTCAGAGGTTAATCATTTAAGAGCAGATATATTTCTAAATTGCTGTGAATCTGTTATGTCTCTGATATCCAACACAGCAAGTTAAAAAGCCAATTTTGCCACTACAACACTTTGTGAACTTTTTTTCATATCCAGTATATGAAGAAGAAATAGTGTTGCTTCTTAAATGCAAATAATTTTGACAGAAACCCAGTACTTGAACATTTGTGAATATCTTCTCTTGAACACAGTTCAGAGTCTGAAAGCAAAAGCTTGGATAATGTAGAGTCTAGTAGATATGTCATCTATACACCAGAATTCAGATCCCTGAAAATAAGAAGGTTACTGAAAAACAACAATTGCTTCATATAGGAATTTTGGAAAATATTATCTGATATTCATCTGCCTCTCAAGGTACATTTAAAATTATGATCTATATCTCCTTATGTTGGCTTCCTCTCCTGCCCCCATCCCACCTGTCTTTTTTTCATAAGTGGGAAACTGGTACTTTGCTTGTCAAATCCATAAAGTACTCTAGTCATAGGGACCAGATAAAGAGAGGGATGAGAGGTGGATATCAATAATTACTTCCACACCAGCACAAATTTGCAGCTCCTGAAAAAATAAGAAATAGAGCCTTGCCCTTAAGTTAATAGCAGTTTCAATAAACCACATACTAGGCATTTACTGAAGACTCCTGACACATATGGATACTCATGACAATTCAACTCTCCTGCCTGACAACCATTTTGCCTGAGGAAGAGGTTATTCGATGCAATAATTTTTTTTTTTTTTGAATGTTTATGTTATAAAGAATGGTAGACCCTATTTGGACCGATGCCCTTCTCCATCCGAAATGTCTCTACAAATGGCAACTGGATGGAACAAATGAGAGTGCAGAGCATATATTGTTAGTGTTTGATGGATGTACACTGGCTTAAACGAAAAGGATTTGTGGTCTCAGGAAGTTTCCAACTGGCAGGAATCCAGGCTGTAAAAAGCTATGACCACAACAATCACTAAGCAGCATTCTCAGCAAGAGGCAAAAGGCTAAGGAGACTGCAGTCTCCTCAGGCTATGACAGATATGTGCCTGCTGTGCAACATAGGCAAGGTAGCATGCTCATTACTGCAAAATTCACATTTTAATTATTTAAATCAATCCATGAGCTTTTGTTTCTTTGGTGCCAAAATTTATTTGCACTTTTGTTTTCAGTGTTGCATATTGCACATACTTCCCATACAGCCCAGGTTGGATTTTCAGGATAACCCACCAATGTAGTCCTGCCAGAGCTGCTTTCTAAAACATATGAGGCCAGCATGAGAATTAAAGTGTGAAACCTCCCTGGTAGCTCAGTGTTTGGTTACAATGAACTCATAAGAAAGGGAAGCAAAGATAAGAGAAAAGATCTAATCCTGAGTTCAGAACCAGAGCTGGAACAGGCTAATATATAATATTAACAAATTGCTATGACCCCAAGCTCCAGGATCAGAAGGCTGATTCCACTACAAACAGAATGATAAAAAAATGCGGGAAAAGGCGAATGCAATGGCTGCTCACTGTGCCTGAGACAACCTTATGGACCTCTAGCCATTGTACAAGGAACTTCAGAAACACAGAGATAGATATTTTGGCAAGTAAAACATTAATGTTTGAAGTTTGGTACAGAACAGGTATCAATTCTAACTGAATTGCAGGCGCATAGAAAGCATTGCAGCTACCTATTGCAATTACTTGGCAGTTAAGATATGTTTATGCTTGACAGATATTTTAAATTTTTTTTTTAAATAAGGTTACTCAAAGTCCTGGTCTTTCTCATGACCAAAAGGCAGTTTGGTCCCGAGGACTGCTTCCTAGTGGTAATAATATTTTTGGTTTTAATTAGCATTTCATTATAAAGTGAACAAAAAATTCTAATTTACGCACGCCATTCTCTAGAACAACACATAATCCTAGATAAAGATGGACTGAAAAGAAGATGCAACTGATGCATTAGTTTGTTACCGAATATACCTTGCCAGGCTGGCTCTCAAACGTGCTATGATGCTGGGAAGAAGAGAAATTTCTACTAGTATAATGGTGGGGTACTCACAGCATAACAACAAAGGGTGGGGGTGAGAAGGCAAACATCCTCCTATATTAGGCTGATTATAATGTGGTAGATAGCTGGATTGTAATTTCATGTATCACTGAATGTTCTGTCATCCACATGGACCACATATCAGTTTTTAGGTATACTCTTTATGGGGGTAGGAATTAAATACTTAATTACTTTAAAGCAAAAGGAATGACCTGAAAAGGTGCCCAGGAATTAGAGCAAAACATAAACAG
Organism: Caloenas nicobarica; assembly: GCF_036013445.1. Lineage (NCBI taxonomy): Eukaryota > Metazoa > Chordata > Aves > Columbiformes > Columbidae > Caloenas > Caloenas nicobarica. The sequence goes on along the minus strand of NC_088248.1, from coordinate 10,570,369 downwards.
CTTTAATTATAAAGTTCTTTTTGTACATAAGACCAGAGATATGTTATGTCCTTTTTCAAAGGATACAATTCAGAATATTTCTTGATTTGAATATAACTACAACACTAACCCCAAGAACAGCAGAAAAAGCCCATTGCTAAATTGTGGCAGGCTGTAGCAGATATGTTTTGAGCTTTGTAATGCTTATGTCAAAAAAAAAAAGGAATAATATGATGAAGAAGAAATAATATTATCATCAATGAATGATAACTATACAAACCATAACGACCAACCAAAATCATTCTTAACAGAGGATTAGCAAGTACACAGCTTGAAGCTCCAAAAAATTAAAATAAACTCTTCTTATATGACACTGTAGGTCACTGAGTAAAAGAGAGAAAAAAAGTGAAAGAAAAAAATTATGCTTGATCTTTGGTCAGTCTGCCAAAACAACAACAAAAAACACAAACAAAACAAAACAAAAAAATCAACAAAAACAAAAAAAAACCCACAACACAGACGTACAAAAAACCCAAACACACTGAACAAAAAACAACAAAAAAAGCCACATAAATCAAATTTTAATTAGGTAATATTTTCTTCCCTTACATTTCTTTGCTAGTGGTTTCAGATCTAAACAATCCTTCCCAAAGCTAATTCTTACATTTTGCAATATAAAAATCTAACTTTTTAACTGACAGCTATAGGTACAACAAAATAAAAGATGTGTTGCTATAAATGAGGTGAGAGCAGTGCAGAAGGATGGGAGTAAAGATGGCCTTATGAAAGCTGATACGGAGCTCTGATTTAATAACACAGCAATCAAAGGTCAGTGTCCTTCTCAAACAATTCATGCAAGTCCTAAAAGCGTCTCGTAATTCAGCCACAAGTTCCTAACATGCAACCCTTTGTTTAAAAACAAGATGCAAAAAGCTGCTTTCCCAAGAAGTCACGCTATGGCCAAGGACAGCAACGTTATCAAAGAAAATCTAGAAAGAAGTGACCTGGTGTCATAATTAAAAGCTGCAATTGGGAATGTCTGGAGGCTGAAGTACATTCCTTGATTTAAAGAGGAACAGTGAGGAAAGTTTGGAAAGTGCCATGCAATGGCATGCTTTGTGCAATGAAGCACATTGTGCAATGAAGTATGATGACACTGCCTGCTTCAGAGCTAATCAGCAAGGAATCAAATTTTAAAATGTATTCTTTAGCCATGACCTCCTTGAACAAACCTGCAGGTATTTTCTAGCCCACACACTGCAGTGCACCTTATTTGCTCACCCCAAAACACAAGCAGCTGCATTTGTTTTAGACTGTGTCAACTGTCATTGAGACAGAGGCTCAAGAATACACATCAGCTTTTTCCACCTTGGAGAGTTGAAGGGCTGCTACTTCAAATGGGATCAATTTATCTGTCAGAACATTATCTGTTTTTTTAACATTATTTATGAAATCATAACCTGGTATTTTATCACCTCTACCAGCTGGTGAGTCTATCACAGGTTCCTCCTCTGTGTCAGACTAATAGAAGATAAAAATGCTAGGATATATAAAATTAATTGTGACCTTAGCAACTCAACTGCTGCCAATGTATTAAAAGAGAGGAGAGGGTTGAAGTGGCAAACAGAGGAAAACAAGAAACATAAAATTAAAAACCAAGAAGGATAATGAAAAAACTTTCAACGTACATTTTTGAAAGAGATTGGTATAAAAATTTCCATAAAAATAATGTTCTCTACTGACATAAATCAAAGTATAATATTCCCCCATGTTCCTGAAACACATCTATATATGGATACCTCACACAGCAGACTGAAAGGAGTTTCACTGCTATTTCTCAGTATCCTGTGTTTAAATACTACAGTAGTGTGGTTTTTTTGGTTAGTTTTGTTTGTTCTTTCCTTTTTTTCTTAATTATTTAAAAACTTCCAAGTTCTTTGAATTTATTACATGTTAACATCCTGTTTTCAGAAGCGTGGAAATTAGGTTCCCATGCTTAGTCCTCATGTGATCAAAGTACCCACTTACATTTTTTTAAAAGTATAACTCTCCAGCTTCAGGTGACTAAGTCTGAAGAATTTTGCTTTAGGTGACTTAGTGAATCTCAGACTTACAAGTAGACCTGAACATTACCCATGATATTTGGTTATATTCAGAAATTAGTTTGAGCTAAAAAAAAAAATAAACTATCATAAGGCACATTGCTAAAAGAGAGCTCCTTTGTGATACTACTAAGAAAAATTTTATGATTGAAAGAATCTCCCATACATCACAACTGGGAGATTTGTGTCTTTGCTATATATATTTTATATTATATTAATATAATGTCGCTCCCCCTACAGAGCAAATTTTTTACTAGAATAACAGCAACATCATCCTTTGTGAAAAATGTCGTGTATCAAAGACATTATATAGATGATCAAGGCCTAAAGACAGTTTCTAAATATCTCTTTTGTAAGACAATAACTACAATGGAGTTTTTGATTTGTTTCAGTTTGTTGTTTGTGGTTTTTTTGTTTGTTTGTTTTGTTTTTTAACATAAAACAATGATACTGCTAGATAAATAAAGAAAACAATTACAAGAAGTAGACTTGAAATAAAAAAGGTAACTAGATTCAAGAATACCCATGGACCTTACTCCTGCCTGATAACAGATCCTGTACACCATTGGGGGCAGGCATCCTCATCATAAAAGGAGATGCAACATGTAATCTGAAGGACAGTCTTGGAGTTTCATGCATAGCCATTAGAATCACACTTCCTAGTAGTATTCAGCTATTTAGCACCTTTTTTCCTTTTCAAAACTTGGTATCTTTAATTCATCTATCTTTAAGATTTCTCTCTGTAACCAAAAGAAAACCATTCCTGTCCATTCCAGCAGAAAGCCCTCAGAAACAGCTGGCAGCAGAGCTCAACAGCTGGCCCTGAATTTCAAGTGGCATTTCTCAAGCTCCTCTTTTTGCTGTGTATCACAATCAGTGGTACAGATGTCATTTTGTGTAATTACTGAGATTTCTGTCTCTATTCCAGGACGCATCTCGCTAAGTGGTTAGCTGCCAATATCGCAGCACAGCTGAGGATCCTCTGGTGCCACCCATGCTGTGGGGTAATCAGCTGAGTGACCAGCACACGCAATTGTGAGCCTGTGAAGTGTGGCTTGTCTTTGACAAGAACAAGGGAAGGGTTAGGACTGTCAATGGGATGCTGTGCTCCTGACAGCCTCTTTAATAATCTCTTTTAGACTCTGAGGTTGGGTTTTTCCTACCAGAGAAGGCAGAACTTTTACCCTCAGTCACCAACAAGATCTACGTGGAAAGAAAACTGCATTCAACCATGTGTAAACGAGCATCCCACAAGGTCTAGTTGCAAGTGGATGTGGAAATTGTCATTACAGCTGGGGAGTCTGTTTACAGAAAGACAGCAGGATGCAAAAGCACTGACAAGGACAGTCTTTGTGGTTTTTGTCTGTTTGTTAGTTAGCTGCAAAATGGTCCTGTTAAGCTGAGGCCACCTTGTCAAAGTGATATATTTATTACAAAAAAAGATCATCCATTAGAAGAGTACATAGATGAGGCACCGTGATTAGTGACAGCAAAGAAACAGTAATTTCTATTTATGTACTAGCTTTTAAAGCATAATAGACACATGCCAAATTTGATGAGATTTTTCTGCCACTTTTGTGCTACTGGGCACAAACCTACAGACCTGCAATCCTGATTTAAGATTGGACTGGGTTTTGGATGACAAGTCCAACCAATGCCAGTAGGCAGATAGGAACAACATTGCAAATTATTTCACCAGATCTCATTTGAAGTGAAAGTGAAATTATGGCTAAGAGCACGTGGGGCACAGTGAGCCCAACATCCATTCGCCAGGGCAAAAACACTGCCAGATGTAGGATGCAGCTTTTTGAAATACCTACGGACAGATCCACCTCTGGTCATGCTAAGAGTTTTACAAATTGCTCCTGTGGGAACCACTAGGTTAATAGAAAGAATTTTGAATAATTCTTTCCCTCCTGGATAAAGGAGCATTTATCTCAAAAAGATCTGAAATCCATTTGAAGAAAAGACCTTTCAAAGGAGCATATATCTGGAATTCAGAAAGCAATTCTCTACTTCCATGCACAAGCGTTTGAAAGAAAATGTAAACATTTTTATGAGGCTTGCTTTCTGTTTTGCGCTTTCATTTTATCTTTCCAGTGAATTAATTGGCTTTCTCACACCATTATTTTTTTTGCTAGACTTTTTTGAAGATTTGATTATGACATACCATGATTTGATAAATATAAAAACTTTATGCCACAGTGGAAATGAAACAAACTGAAGACTTATTTACACTAACAGCTTAATAAAAAAAAATTACGAAGTCATTTTACCTATCCTTAGCTTCTAACTAGAGGTATAATAAACTTGCTCTCATGTTAAGCTAGCATACTGAATGAACTAATATTTTTTTTAAAATTAAGCAAACCCTCACAAGGGTTTACGACTGCTTTTGCTGAAGAGTCTTATTAGGGCAACTTTTTACTTAGAAAAAGTAATTGATATTCTATTGCATTTTTTTCTCCCTATTCTTAACCCAAAATAGGAAAAAATTATTTTACAAGCATAACATAGTATTAAGGTAGGGGAAAAAGTGAGAATGAAATTTCAAATTATTCTCCTAAATGAGCCTTCTTTACCATTCATATTTAGTTCCTGAATAAGCAATTACGATTTCAGCTACACTGTATTTTTTTCCCTAGGTATGCCATTATAAATTCTGCACCTAATTAATAAGTGCTTTAAAAAGCTGAATGAATTAATATCAGAAGCTTGCACTGAAGAGCCAGTGAAAGGATACATATACCAGCACATATAAATCAGCTCTAGATGTTCCCAAGTATAGGATTCATGGCTGTGGAAAATAGTGAACTTTGCTGAAACTTCATTTTTAACTTAAACGTGAGCACCAGTGATTGACTGCAGGTATGTCGCACACTCTTATATACCGTTCTGAGCTCATAACAATATCTCCAAACAAAATCACAAAATTATTGCAATGATTAATTGAGCATGCTGCGGTGGCAGGTAGATCTGTTGTTATACTACCAGACATAGTATGGCCTCAAACCTCTCACCAGCCTACATATTCCTTCTTCAAGACAGCTTTTTTTCTAAAAAAAAAAAACCCTCAAAACAAAGAAATCTAAACAAACAAAAAACAGAAACAGAGAAAAAAGGTTAAAATCTTAGAATACTCAGCAGAAAATGTTGCAAAGAGGTGACACATTTACACGGAAGCAGAGGAGGAATGGGGAGAGATTTGAGGGTGGGGACTTTCATAACAAGCATGGAGAGATAATAGCATAAGGGGGGAAAAGAGCTACACTATGAAACGCCCTATGTACATTGAAAGAGAAGAAAAAAAATCTTAATTTGGTGTTTGGCTGTCAGTGAAATAATAAAAACTCAGAGCCATATAATCTATAATAAGATGGTCCATCTTATTTTATGGCTTTGTGACAGGTATAGCAGATTCAAATCTTTCTTTGCAACAAACTGGGAAGAGTTTTACAGCCATGCTCTCCTTTCTCCTTTTTACTTTGTCAGCTCTTCTTCTCTTTCTCCAGTTAGTGGTGCCACAGTCAGTAAAAATGACTCACTTGTCTAAGCAACATCAGTTCAACTACAGAAGACGACAAGCCAGCACCACTCCTTGTTTGGTCCTCTCACCCTTACACCAGCCTGACCCCGTCACCCATGACCCCAGGCAGGGGCAGCAGCCCCCCAGCATGGGGCACCGGGGGTCCCCTCTTCTCTCAACAGCCCCAAGCTCAAGCTTTCCATTACCTTTCATTACTGCCTAACAGCATATCTGACAGTAGCAGGGAAGAATTTTCCTCCTCACTTTTCTTGGATGTGAAAATAGCAAACTAAATAAAAATAAGAATAAAATAATAGGCTGGTAAATTGTTTTTTTATTTAGTACCTATATGCCTACCATTCCCCAACAGTAAATTAGAAATCTTCCAAAAATTATGAAGTAACAAGTGTCTCAATGCCAAAGTCTTCCACACATTTGCAGAAAGTGTTTTTTTCTCCCCCTCTTTCAAGAACAGTGCAATCAGTCATATTCTGGCCTAAACTAATCAAGACTCCAATCCATCCTTGAGGATTTCATGCTTTATTAAGAGGCTGATAAGAGAATTACTCTTCGCTTCCAAGGAGGACTGGACTGCATGGTATGCAGTCGATGACAAGAACCATCATGTGTCTTATCAAGACATGTTTTTATCAGACTTTCAAATGTTAAGCAGGATGGGTCAAATTAGTATATTTGGAAAAGAGAACTAAAGGAAATCTGGTACTGTAACAAGAAAATATGGTATTTACTAATAAACCTTCTTCCCCCTGTGCTAAACATACATCTCACTAAACCACATAGGTAGAAAATCTCTTACTAAAAGTTTTGGAAGTTAGAGGTTTAGATTTGAGTATTGTTTCTCAGGCTACAGCCTATGGCCAGGTGTGGCAGGTAGAACAAAGGCAAACTGTGAAACAATGGCACAGTATGTGGAGTTTGATAGATGCATTCCTGCATATGCTAACAAAAACAAAATGTGAAAATTAAGAATAATGGCAACTTAGCATAATTTTTTTTGAGTTACAAAAGAAATCATTGGATAAAAAAAGTTGTGTAATCCTTGTAAATACAAAAAAGTTTGACGAACATTCCTGAATGATGTTGAGATAATTTTCTCCATTAACTGTTAACAGAGTGGAGCAAAACAGACATATTGCAATTGAGCAAAAGTGAGTAAGAGCACCACAGTGACAGTGATCACATGATCCTTTGGAAGCACCTGATCCTCAAAGAGTGTTTATTTTGCACAAAATGAATTATCAGCAACAGGAAATAATGGTAATACTGTTACATGCTACTGTACACCTATGGGTCAAGGTCTCTGATTAGGTTACATTTGTTCCAAACACTTGTATCTGAAAGAAAGATGAGATAAACATTCTTATATCATGGATAAAGGAGAAAACTACTTTGTCCTTTTCTTGAACGAAGACCCTCTTACTCTTACACAGCTCAGCAATTATTTCAGGACAGTATTTTTCTATTGAGGAGAATGTGTGTCAAAAATACCCTCAATCTAATACCACAAGAGCCAATTTACAATCTATTCAAGCTTTTATAATAGGTCCCGTTACCACAGTATTTGAACAATATTTCGATTAACTAAAACTATAAATTAAAAGATTATCGCTCAGTTTCCCCCCAAGGTAATGACAACACAGCTGATTTTTTTTTTTTTTATGAAGCTGTTACTATTAAGTTCTCACTTATAATCTGTCAGAAATCCAAGAAAGTCAACAGAATAATGTTTTTTAAGAATTTTACCATAATTTTAATAAAATCCATTCTATACTTCTATTGCTCTCTTTATGTGTAGCAGAGTGTCATGTACTTTTTGCCTAGTGTGTACAGATATAAAACATTTGCTCCTGACAGAAATAACAGCTGCTGATTTAAATTGTGATGTAGTTAATGAAAAGAGCTGAGAATGGTGGCAGGAAAAAGAAAGAAAGAAAAAGGTGGTAGAACACTTCTGTCCAGATTCTAATCTATTAGAAGGTAGTCTGTGGAGAACACTACTTCCAATATTACCTTCACATGTTCAGAACCCAGCCTGTAATGAAAGAAACTTCTAATTAAGCTCACCATCACTTTGGAAACAAGGGCAAGAGTTACAAGACAGTGATGAAGGTATCAGAAAATTCTCAAGACATGGCTCAAAACTAAAAGCACAAATCCTTACAGAAAATATTTAAGCTAGTAGGTTGAATGCATCTTTTTCTCCTGGGAATAAAAAGTTTCTCCTTAGGTACACACATAGTAACACTTTGAAAAGGGGATAAATACTACATCTTCAGGAAAGTCGGTATGGCTTAGAACTTCTGTAAGGCTCTGCTGCTTTTGGAATTTTATCTGTGATGGCTATTTGCAGCTTCACAAGATCAATTACCTTCCACACAACAGAAATTTTTCATGTGCAAGTAAGAGATTTCTAGGTATAGGTACACAAATAAAGAAAATGAAAAGAAGAAACATTTGAGACAATACTCGGCTAATGCTCAAACTGGTACAACCACATTCATTGTAACAGAGCAACACTAACTGAAAGCTAAGAGCTCAACCAAAGTGACCGACTTGAAAAAATACATAAAAGAAGTGACCCAAGGAGCTAGAGATAGGGACAGTACCCCTCTCACTCAGAACATGACCCTACCAAAGGTGTAAAACTATTGCCGAGAGCAGTCTAGGCTGCATGACCTGGCAAGTCCATTGTCAAGGATATCTCTGACTTCAGTGGAGGATTCTTTGGGTACCAACACAACTAGCAGTTAAAAAAAATGTTTTAATAGATTTAAATTAGACACAAGCCACATCACTAACAGAGTAAGTCTGTTAGTGCTATGACTGACGTGTGTCAGATGTTAACTGTTTACTAGCACAATAGGTCAAGGCATTCACAGCTGTATCCTTTACACAATGCATGTTTGTTATCTGAGAAGCTCAATACGATTTTAACTGCTGTGTAAAATACAAGCAATATTCCTACCTGACAAGACATCTCATAAATAAAATATTATCCTGTTACAAGTGGCACACTTAGGAGCAAAGCTTTCATTGCAGGAAACATCGCATGCTTCACCCAAACACCTGAAACAATAAATGATGCCCCTTAGGTAAGTTTACAACATAAAAGGTTGGTTGACCTGCCTGGTGAACCATGCTGTTTGCAAGATGTAAACACCTCTGACTGGTCAGGGTAGATAACACAAGAACATGGAAACAGGCCTAGTCAGTTTAATTTTTTTACAAATTGAAATGGCAGACTACTTGCACTTGCTCTTCACTCTCCTGTACCTATTTTGACTGCTGGGATGCTAAAAAAAGTACACTGCAGTAAAAACAAATGAGTCAATCATTTACAGATGGCAGTTGCTTAATATATCTAGAAGATATGCCCACCAGTTGAGGACATGTACTTCCACGCCATTGCTAGAGGGTTATAAAAACTAATTACCTTACTTTGTGCAATAATAGCAATAAGTGACAAGAACAACCTACTAACAGCATCCATTAAAATTAAAAGCATGGCAAATTGTTTTGAAGTATATATGATATTGACAAAAAATAATATGCAATCATTCAGATCAAAAATCAGACTATATCACTATTGTTACATTTGATCTCAGCATTTTCCTTGTGCAAAGATTTATAGCGGTGCAATACAAGCCAGTTATCCAGCCATCAAATTTCTGTTCTGTTCTTCAAATGCCATGTCATTAGAAATAGGTGAACTGGCATCACAACAACAAACAATTATAACTATGTAGGAAAATATGCAATGCAATCAAATAAATCACTGGAGGATTGCTTTATATTTTGTATTGATATGAAAGAATATAGGCAAGAAAAAACCCAGATGCTAAACAAAATAACTTATAAATTATAAAGGCCATTACACAATGATGTAGACTCTGAATCTGACTTCAAATTGGTAGGAAACTTATTCAATTATCAGACTGTTCAAAGTGAAGCTAAGATTAGCTGTAGAAAGATAATTACATTCTTATGGTTTAGTGCTGCCATTTGATTATTTGAAATGTCCTTTAGACTTTCAAAACTGATGCAATACAAGAACAAAACCACTTCTCTCATGTTCAAGTCAAAAGTGCCTTTCAAGTATAACATGCTGTATAGTTTAGAATTTATGTAACAGTTCAAGATCTTATTGAGCTGAAAAATAGACTTTTCTCTCCCAATTTTTTCTTCTGTTATTTTCCAGTTGAGTAACATAATCCTACTTTAAAACTTGGAGTTCATAAAACGCAGTTGAATGTTCACAAGTTTCCAGCTGTACAAATTGGCAGTAACATTTGATAAATGTTACTCTGAAAGAAAGGTAGTTTGACAATTTTTAAAAAGTAAATTATGGAATTCCAAACATACTATTTTAATATTTTCCTATAACTGCTTTTTGTGTCACAACCTTATTGTTTTATACTTATATATGTTTATGTGCTAGAAAAAAAATTGTATTGGTTTAAGTGGAGAAATAAATAGCATACACACAAAAAAATAAAGCCTACAGGTTGGGACAATTATAGTCATAAAGAAAATGGAAATTCATTACCTTATTTTCCTTTACTTGATTGTAAATAAACATAAAACTTATATTGTGTATCACTCATATGTAGTTAGCGTCATATGATAAAATGCTTAGCATATTGTAAATAGTTTAAATTTTATTTGTCCTTGCATACAATTGTGATAAACTGACAGAGAAACATCACAGCTCTGAGCAGTGTAAGATCTATTCTTTGTTGAAACATTTTGTTTCAAAATCAGAGCATTTCTGAGACATATCAGTTTTGACAAAGCTTCAAACTTGAAGATATTTAAGGTCCAAGATGAACACCCTGATTACTCCTGATTAAAGAGACCCAAAATTGAAAAGTCAACCTTTCAGACTAGTGATAGCTATTTCAAAAATTCCATTTAACAAAAGCATATGGTTTTGTTTCATTCTCTCACAGAATGCTTGTGAAAGATGGTTGATGTTCTCTAAACATCATCAATGAATCATTTTAACAAGGACCTTTTCACATTATTTTTAACTTTCTAAACAGCTATCAGGGCAGGATGACATTTCAGGTTTTGGTTGGTTTGGTGATTGTGTGTGTGTTTTTAGTTTGTTTTGTTTTTAATATAAAACAACTGTAAATTTATTCAATAATTTTAAATAATGACTGCCCTCTAAATTGTAGAAGCAGTCAGTCATCTAACTAGAAGAAAGTCTTATCAGCCATCCAGATAACCAATTAAAGAGTTGTCAAAAGGTAAGTAAAATTTAAAAGTTTAGCTATTGTTCTCATTTGAGTATCAAACCATTCTTACAGTGTAATCTAAACAAGTCTGCTTCCCAGACACTAAAGTGAAGGTTGTTAGAACATGCAAATTCATGAAACACATGGCATCTTGGTACTAGAAAAATACTGTTTCAAGTATTTGGGGCTTTTCGCTACCCTACCTACTCAATTCTTCAGCCATTTTAAGCTTACCCTTGTGTATTAAGTTGATTTGCAATACATGGTTATGACACCCTGTTAGCTTATTCACAACACAGTGATCTAGATGTGATCACTGGGATACTGCAACTCTCTACACCCAGGAATTTCAGTTATTGCAGCAAAAGAAGGCAAAGCTCAGGTGCCCGCAATTAAAGCACAGTAGAAGTCTGACTGTGAAGACTACCAGCCCACCATAAGTAGCGAGCCCAGGGAGTCAGTCAGTCTTTCATGCCAGAAAAATAAAACACTGTTTCCAATATCCGTAAGAAGTTTCTGAAACTGTAAGGGTCTATAAAGTAACCCAGACCTGAGCTGGGTATTGAAGCTTTCACAGAATAACTACTAAAAAAAAAAAAAAAAAAAACTAGGACTTGCATTTATCTTTGAAGTTGACGAAGACTTTACCAGTGTTTAAAGGACCCTCCAGGCAGAAGACGACATTACTAAAATACAAGTTCTAACTACTAAAAGGTGATGCACACATTGAACATAATTCTAAGCAATCTAGATGTTATAGTACAACTTCATTTCTTCAGTGAAGACTGAAAACTTTATCAGCTGAAAGGAAAAGTCAAGTTCCTAAGAACAATCTCAGAACACAGGTACTCAAGCAAAATAATTCTGCAAGTATTTATGGAGATGGAGAACAGGCTACTTAGTAGAAAGGAATGAAATATTTACACAGAATGCACGTAAGAGTTTGCAGTCACTGTCATGTCTCACGTACCTTCACTGACTTCTTTTTTTTAATTAATGAGATTTCAGCAAGCTTTTGTTACCCTACTTTCTGACTCGGTTTTGACTTGTTAGATACATCCTTGCAGATGTATAAGGTAAGAGTTATGAAAGAAGGTATTTTATTGGAACACAGTGTTTCTGGATCTGAGACAGACCTCCTCCAATCTATGATAAAAATACATATAGATACATGTATATTTATTATATATACAGAAATGCATGCATGTATTTATACATGAACACAGAAATATATATTTTAAATATATTATTACACATACATACATGCATATATGTTCTGATGAGAAAATCTTGCTTGGTCCATAGATAATTTATTATGAAAACATTTGGGAAGAGATTGACAGACATGAGAAAACACCATTAACAAACAGTTATTCAACAATTACTACAATGACAGTGATTCTATTTGATAAAGCACTATCCCTTTGAAAGTAAACTTTCATTGCTCTGCAAGTAAGCTGCCACATACTGGAATTCATCTGAAACAAATACAAACCATTTTAGACTACACAGTGAAAGACTAAGTTGATGTTTCACACATTGATCAGGAACCCACCTACAGCTCGGCTGCTATTGCTTAAATGTCATCCTGTGAATTAGCTGAGACTCACTAACAAGCATATTTTCTGCCTATATGAAACAATTAAATATGATACTATTAACAGCATCAATTAAGGTAGATAAAGTAATAGTCTAATTGAATGCTTGAGGAGGCTAATGGTTTTGCTTTCACTTTATAATGGATTGCACACTGCATTCATGTGTTATAAAGCCAGACATGGGATCAATAGTTTCTTCTGCTTAGAAAGCCGCCTTGCCTGGAGCATAATAGATATCTAATTTAAGACTCATTGCTCAGGCTCTCTTCTCTTAATCAAGGAATAATATGTCATGAAAAATAAAAAGACTTTTTTTAGAAGCATAATTTCCCCATCATTGCATTTTAAGAAAGTTTTAAGTAACTTCCTCAGCTCTAATTTCATGGAAGCAAAAGGTCCATTTATCTTAAGACACATTCCAATTATCATGAGGTGAAGGAGAATCCCCCGATCAGCTCACCTGCAGAAATGAGTCCTGTATTTGAAGCCTTGTGCTCTCAGGGTGTGGAATGCACTGCACTAACAGTTTGCATGTTTTCAATTAAATAAACTATGAGAAAAAAAAATAATTTGGATCATCTCCTTGTTTTTCTTGTTCAGTTCAAGCTTAAAGCAATGGAAAAAGTAATCCTCTTATTGTATTATTGGTAACTTGGATTGTGATGCATACTGAAGATATCATCAAATTGCAGCCCCAAACACAGGACAATGCCAACTTAGCAAGAATAAGAATAGAAGCATATCCATAGAGGTTATCCCAGCCTTTCAAGAAACTTTTCTTTTTTTTGAGGAAGACTAAGGTGAACAAATTTTGTAGCAATGCAAGCACTTTTAATGTAACTTCTTCATTTCAGATCAGAAACCATAGTACTTATACCAGGCAACTAAACAGACCTCTTAAAAGAAATACACCCTATATACAACCAGCAGAAATTGTATTGTTGGCAAGGTTTGTAGTTCTTCAAAAAAACCTCAACTAACAAACACACAAACACCAAACAAACAAAAAACACCCCAAAACAAAACACACACAAAAAAACCCTGAACAAAACAAAACACCACAAAGAAACACAAAAAACATCAAACCAAAAAACAGTAAACCCACACAACCAGATTAAGACACCAGAAATAAATTAAGACTACTCCATGAACCTGTTTTGGAGGCAGTGACATAAATCAACATTTTGAAGTTACAGTGATATTACTTCTGAATATTGCTGTTCATTACCCAGTATGGATGGACAAAATAAGTGTTAAATAGTTAAATGCTCCTGGTCAAAGAAAACTATGTAGTCATAAAATATCTGTATTATGTGGGGTTTTTTTCCTTCTATCCTTTATCTTACCTGTTAACTAAGGCTTTTATCTGACCCAGGGTACTACTAGCTTCAATAGGAGTTTGTCCTTAGTAAGAAAAGATCAGTACCATATAGCAAAATCTAACATACCTGTACTTCTCAACAGCTACCTAAACAGCCATCTGCCACCAAAACCAGCTTACTGAAAACAGGATTATGCACACTTGTGTTGATGAATGTCTGTGCTTGGTCATGGGCGTCACAACCAAAAGCCAAAATAAAAATATATTAATAGACTTTAATGCTCAATATATATAACACAAAAATCAAACTGAAAATTGTTTCAAACATCGTTCAAATCACCGGTTGATTTCTTGGAGACTAAGAGCAATATAAGTTGCTCAGCTGAGTTTCTACCTGCATAAGTACTGCTTTTGATTAAAGTCTGTCCAGAAAGTCTAAAGCATCAAGATCAAAACACGTGAACACATTACACAATCAAATCTTCACTTCTTCATGAAGGGCATCCCTCCTACAAGAGTGCAGAGTTGCATTAAAATGCTGCCAGTACTCAGAGTTCTTGTCTTCTTGAACTGCACACCCCATTAAATGCCTCTGTAAACCACTTTGCTGTTTCAGCTATTTCTTTCTTGATGTTGCAAAATACAATGAAACAGCGTGGGGTTTTTTCAGATTAATGTACCTATAAAAGTCTACATCAATAGCTTAATTATTTTTCCTCTTTTTTGTTTGTTTGGTTGGTTTTTGTTTTAACAAACCAAAATATTTTCTTAACCTTCTCTACATATCTGAGACTTAAATGTGCACACTTCAACATCTACGCTACCTTCCTGGAGCAAATCCAAATCAAACTTCTTTTAAAACAATTTGTACCACTCTGCTTCCTACTCTACTCTTTTCACGGCCTAATTTTCACCTTACCCAAGATGTATGTGCAATCTGAAAGTATCTATTCCTCCCTGTTTCTTCATTTGCAGATACTATGCATATCATATTTAAATATTTTACATCTGGTATGTGCTAGAGGTACATTTCCAATTTAACACATTTTTGTCCCCTGTTTTTTTGAAAAGGCATACAGCAAGTTACACATTACCTAAAAATATGTAGGGATAGCAATGAAAACATACAGGTTTTAATATTATCTTTCAGCAATGAGATAAATCTTTTTCCTGAGTTTAAAACTTGTTTTCCCAGGTTTCGAAGGTTTGAATCTTTGGAATAAATTATTTCTTGACGTGACTGATATCACTTACCTAACTCTTTGTACCTCCTTCTGTTAACGTACTTCTACTCTAATGGATATGAGCAATAAGGAAAAAAGATTCTTCAGTGGTCCAATATTATGCAGACTTAAAAGAAAAATGGTGATATATTAAGCATGGAGTGGAAGAGAAAGCCTGAAAGCTCCAGTAGGTGTAGAAGCATGGAGGACAGAAGACCTCCTTTAGTCTCTGTTTCCTGCTAGGTAACTCATTCCAGAGACTCATCCATTGCCCATCTTCCTCTAGATGATGCTGCTTCTTTGTAGCTTCTCCAAAATTAACTAGTGGAAACACTAAGAAATACTACAAAACACCCTGGGAGCATGAGGGTCTCTTCCTCCTGAGTCCACCCAGAGCTTAAAGAGCACACACCATGGACATAAGAGAGAAATCTTGTGTCCTGTGGTCCAATGCTTGATGAGAATCTCTCTCATAATGAAAAAGTGTGAGAAGAAAGTTGACCTCCTTGTGTGGCCCATTAGAGAGAAAAAGTTGTATTTTACCATTCAGATGAATTCTGCATGCACATTTTGAATTATTAACTTTTAATATAAAGTAAAACAGAAATCCTGCAATGACCTAAAACCAATGCATCTAAAGACATGAAAGACCAAAAAGTAAATAAATATAAGAATACACAAAATGAACGGAGACACCACAGGAAGAGAACTTATTAACGTAAGAATAAAACAAAACTGTGTGGAAGGGGTAAGAATAATCTTTGAATGGAAACTGAATCAGATCTGGGATCTGAATTTAAACCAGCCTTAGATGATGATTACAGAGAGATTTGAAGTCAGCTACTGACAAGGCAGCAGGATGCACCCGACTCAGAGCTAAGCTTAAGGGGCACAGCTGGGAATTCAAAACATGCAGGCAGGGCACCAGCTTTAGAAAAGCACACAGAGGTCAGCAATGAGTAAAATAATAACAGAATTCATCTCTAGATGAACAATTACAATTGACAGAAGCCAACACGAGGATAGCATAAGGACAGAAGATAAAATTGCTACAGATTATGTCACTTTGCCAGAGTTCTTAGGCATCAAAATACACATCTGTGGACAAAAAAGAAAAAAAAAAAAAAAAAAAAGGTACTTCAGCTCAAACTGAGTCCTGTTCAAACTTTCAAACTACTGGGCAATACAGCCACCAGAGACATGATGGCTAAGCTTATTATCTGTTAGATAAATGTAGAAGAAGAAGAATAACATTCAGAGCTTAAAAATCATACAGAACAGAACTCTCAAATTTTTTTAAATGTACTGACTGATCTCAGATACTGCATGAATGACAACAGCATTTCATAGAGGGTTATGTTGACCAAAAGGTAGCCAGAATAACATTTCAGCTGTGAAATCAATGCAAAGGAGAGCTCTCAGACTCCAAATGTACCTGGATACTGAATGCATTACAGAAAAGTATAACTACTTCAATATCATCTAGAGCTCACGTTTTAGAAAAGGACAATAGATATTCTCTATTGATTTCGGAAAACAGGATGCCAAGAAAGAATCTGTATGAGTAACAAAGAAAAACCTTCCCGAGTATAGTAGGCAGAGGATTTTTTTGTTTTTGTTTTCGTTTGGGTTTTTTAGTTGTTGTTGTTTGGTTTTTTGTAAATCAGTCAAGAAGAAAGAAATGCTGGTCTTAGCTACGTTTAAATGAAAAGATACTTGCATTAACAGAGACAGTAGCCAAACTGTCTAAATGTTTGGTAGTGAGGTCTCAAAATACTAAGCAAATAATGGAAAAATATAACTTGCATTTAGTACTGAAACTACAGAGTAGTACTAGTGAAGAACAGCCTTTTTAAACTGCTGATCCTGCATTTAACAGAAAAATCAGATCAAACATGTTTGTGATAGTTGAAACTGGTGCTGAAGGTACGAAATTTGTTAAAGACAAGGCAAAAATCACCACTGAAGAACAAATACAATGTTTTAAGATACTGTCCATTCCTCAGAGTGACGATATCCTTGGTCTCTAATGTGTAATAAGTAACCAACTTATGACAAACATCTGTGGTACCCAGAGGGGATCATTCACACTCCAATGAGGTATAAACATATGGAGAAGTGGAAAACAGCTCCTCTTGTTTTCGAGTGGGAGGCTGGAAGGCATGCTAAGGAAGGCCCTCAGACAAGTATTGTACAGTCACAGCTGGATAAAAAAGATGACTCTCAGAGCAGGGAGAGATGCAATACCCCCAGGCAACTCACTGATAACGCAAAGGAGTCCAAGCTGTTTCAGGGATGGAATGCTGTCAGTCAGCTCAAGCAGCAGTTATAAATATTCTAAGTCATGTTATATAATGCCATTTATTCACCATCATTATGGCAAAGTTTGACTGGAAAACTGTACATTTGAGACTAACATAATGCAATTCAGAGACAGTTGGAACAAACACTGAATGAAGCAGATCTCCCAAGTACATGGTCCCAGAGAGATTGCTGAAGACTCTTCAACCATATGTCTTTTCCAGATGTGAAGTGCAGTATACACTTGAAATATATATTATTAAAGTAGCCCCTTCAAATGACTCCTTTTCCTACTCTGAGCTGAGGAGTCTGCATTTCTGTAGTGTCAATAGTTCTCCTGAGGAATTCCCAGCTGCAAAGAAGCATTCCCGTTCCACCACTGCCTCAGTCTGAAAAGGCTCCACATCACTGCTATATTACACCAAGAGATTTAGCTAGCAAGTTCTATTATAGGCAATGCAAATAAATAACTTCTAACATGGTAGGAAGTAAACCAATGTGGAAACTTAACTGTGAAGATTTTTCCATATATAAAGATTCTACTTTTATTTCACGACCTAGTTTCTGTTTATGAGATTGAGAATGGGTAAAAAAAAAAAAAAAAAAAAAAAGGTTTTGTCAATACAGAACAACTTGGCAACAGTTTTTCAAATATAAATGTGTACTAATGTAAACATGCAGTAATCCCAGGAAAATACATACTGCTTGTACTGTTGCTTTTTGGAGGCATATAAATGTATAAATACATATTTCTTATTGACCCTAAGATTGACTTGCTTTGAAATATAATACTATTCTCTCCAGCCACTAAGAGAGTATAAATTGCAGCACTACTTCAAGAAAAGCCGTGGTTAGTCACTCCATTTGTTTAGCTCTCAAGTATTTTTTTTAATTTCAAATTAATCAAATCAAACCTTTGGAGCTTCTTTCCTAACCAAATATTTGCACAGATTTAGAACTCTTCTGTGAAATATGGACTCCCTAAGCTCTGCACAGTCTTTAGGCAGACACATTACTTATGTATCATCCAAGAATTCATTTAAAAATGCTTCTTTTACACTAGAAAACAAGGTGCCTGTTATTGAGAAGGAAGTGCAGACATCAATGCAGCAGTCAGATGAAAAGAAACTGAGCTCACAAGGCCAGATATTACCTTTCTATTTTGCACATTCTGAGAATAGGTACTTGCAACACTACAAGTATTTTGGTAGCTTTTATGAGCTTGGAAAATAACCTCTAAAGGTCCAAAAAGATAAGACTTTATAGAAAATAAATTTAATCAAACATTATTTAAGACCTGATGAATTGCATGTGAATATCCATGTGAAATACAATTTTCATGTCTCTCTTCCCTAAAAAGGTTTTTATCAAAATACCACCTTATAGAAAAACCCACAGTAATCAAGGCTGCTACCATGACAATCTTTTGCTGTAAAGTACTAATACCATGACATATGCAAAGAATTAATTAAATAAACAAATCAGTGTGCTAAGCTTGTCTATTCTTACCCGTGAACAAAGGTAAAATGTATGACATGCTTTGCTATGTGGTAGTGAAACTTGTTTATTAGTTTTAAGTTTTAAAAAAGTCTTAAGAAACTATAGAAAGAGATACACATAGAAGAAACCCATAGCAGGCTGCCACACAAGTGTGGTGTGCAACTTAAACTAGAAACAAGCAGAGGGAGAAAAACCTTGAGAGCTGTAGCCTGAAATTCCTCCCAAACCAGGTTTTCTGGTAGTCAGCATAATTCAAGAGGGCTGGGAAGATACAGCAGCCAGGCTTCACAGGGCACATTTAGCTAACGGATAGCTGAAGCAGCCAAACCATAGATGGTCCCGTGACACCATAAGACTTAAGGAGCAGGTATTTCTAGATCTGTAAACATATCTTGGTGACAGTAATGATAGTTTCATTTCTCCATTCCCTTAAGTCTCCTGCTCTTTTGGAGCCAAATACTTAACATTTCTCCCAAAGCCAATTCACCTTTTAGCTGTCACACTGGCCAGAACTAGCCAGATATTTAGTAATTTAGAAAAAAGCAGATCAATAAATACACACAAAAATCAAAGTAACCTTACTTAGATTTTCTAACCTTTCTAGATCTTTAGAAAGCCACTGAACATTGTAGCAGTAAGTTATACAACCTAATACCTAACAAACCCACCAAGCACTGTCCAAGTCATCTTCCACCTATCACCTCAAGTGTCCCCCTACACACCTTGCATTATCGAAGAGCAAGGTAGTATATAGTGTGCATATATATATATATATGATGGAGCTGCTTTAGACTTTTTCTTTTGGCTGGATAAACATATATATATATATATATATATATATGATGGAGCTGCTTTAGACTTTTTCTTTTGGCTGGATAAACATCAAAGTAGAAAACAAAGGCAAGAACTGCTGTCTATCACTATGTAAGACAATCCAAGAGAAGACGACAGCATCAGCAGTGTTTGGATAAACCATTTAAGAGAGGTTTAGTGAACTACAAAAAAAACCCCACTCCAAACTACACTGTTTTAGCTACTGATAATAGGATAAAAATGACTGCTGAATGGAGGAGGGCAGTAGTGTATTCTCCCCACACCTTTAATTGTCTTGTATTACTTTAGATTATCTAAATATGTCTGTTTATGCTTGTATGTATAGAATCTGTTCTAGCTTTTTGCTGATTTTGCTAACATACGCATAGGTCTCTCATAATGAATAAGATTACAATGTAGAATTTGTTCTAATCTCTTCTCTGCTCTATTTATATTTGTGTGTGAAGAACCATTGCTGATGTCAGAGGCAGGCGAATCAGTGGACATTAAGTGATGGCTATCCTGAGAACAGGGGTTTTACAACAATGCCCTACCAATAGTACCAACAAGAACACTGCATTCAGTCCAGTGATTCCCAATGGCATGTCTTGCTGCAAAGTACAGCTAAATAATAATTAACAATGTGCATTGAAATTCTCATATGTCCTCTTGGCATTCACTTACAGCCTGTATGGTTATTTTGTAAGAAAAGGTTCTGTATATTTTTAAATATTAGATTTCAATCTACTCTTGAAAGTGAACACAAAGAAATCTGTCGTTCAAAACTAAACAAAAACTCCCCATTTTTCTTTCCTCCTCCTACTAACCTTACTCCTGTTAACCTATTATCCTCTCTTTCTGAAAGTTAAGGACATAAGAGAGGCATTCCCAATCAGTGCAGCAATGTGATAGAAGTGCCACAAACAGGATTTAGTACTGAAAGAGATCCTGTCTTGACTGCCTTTAGGTCTACAGAAACAGTCTTAGAGTCCTTGGAAACCACAAAATTGGTCTTCAGACTGTAGCACTAGAAGATGCACTTTGCCACTCAGAGGAAGTAGGGGACATGGATGTTTGTACCCCCCTTTCCACCTTGTGACTGCGGGCATATTAACTGTTGATGGTGTGCCCTTTGCTGGTAAATCAACTTGCTCTTTACAAACACCGAGAAGGGCCCCAGTAAAGGAGTCTGACAGATAAGCTTTCAAAACATATTGGATGCTGCAGTTTTGCCCTCTCAAGACCTCCTGCTGTAGAGAAGCAGCCATCACTCTGCCACCTACAAACCTAGAAAATAGTGGGGCTAATACTTCAGGCTGACCAGTGAAAAGAAGGGGCAGATTCTTGATTTTGCAAGGGTAGGGAGGGGAGCTGCTGCACTGGTGACAGCAGCTCTTCCAGGGATGAACTGGGGGTAGGCTCTCCAGCACACCCAGCCCTGCAGGAACCACAAGGCTGCACTAACAACATTTTTACCCTGAATAAAAAACACACACTTTATCTAAGAAAAAGTTTAGGTTCTTTAGTGCATATAGGTACTGCTTCAAAGTAGTCTCTCTGGGGTTTATTCATGCACTGAATACATACCTAGTGTATCCGCATGCATTTCAAGGACCACAAACTATATTTTTCAAGACGAAATAAATTAAAGATAAATAGGTTCATCACCCTCCATGGTCAATTATATTAGGTGAGTTACAGCTTCAATCCTGATGCAACTGAATGTTTTGGCCTTTTCAGTAAATGAATTTCATTTTTGCAACATAGTTACTACAGATATATTGCAGTATTTAGTTTTAATAAACTGCTTGTTACTGAGCTTAAATGCTTTGTTAGGTTCTTAGTAAACTCATCTTTACTTTCTTGTTGACAGCAATTTCTAAATAAATACTGTTTGCTCACGTAGCATGAGGGAAAACCGTTATATAAACCCATGTGTAAAATAATATAGAACACTTGGATTTTAATAGTGATTCATTAAAGCCGCAGGTAGTTCCAAAACCAAAATATATTTAAATAGGAGGGGGGAAGTATTTGGGAACCTGGTTTTTTTGTTGTTGGTTTGGTTTTGTGTGTGTGGTTGTCGTTGTCTTTCTGGGTGCATGGAAACAAAAAAGTTCTCAAGCAGACACATTTGCACCAGCATCCTTAGTAGCCCAGCATCAGCCTTTGTTGAATCGCTGGCAGCAGGTTGACCCACACCCTAGAGAAACATGTCTGTTCTTCTCATGCCATACATACACCTGTGCAGTTCCTCACTCGGCCAACAGCTACTGCTCAGTGCCAAGTGCAAATCCCCTTCAAATGCTACACAATTTCCATGTAGGCTACCTTTAGAAATACATGGCACTGCTAATTAAAACGTAAGTATCGTATGAAATAGAAAAATATTTGTTTAAAGCAGCTACCAAAATTTCCCAGTTGTTTGCCTTACGCTAAGGAGATAGGCACATTTAAAACACAAAGTTAATTGCCACTGAATATACAGATGAAAAGTTTATTCATTGATATGGAATAGCTTATATATTTTGAAATTTAGGTTCAGCACCAAAGTTCTGGAGCAGGAAAAAAAAAGCAACAACAGAACTTAAACTGCTGACTTATACTCTCTAAAGTTACTGAAGACGATTGATAAAAAAGATGAAAGATAAAAACTTATGTAAAATATTATTTTTATAAGGATGATAACACTTTGCAAGATTCACAAAGATTGCCTTTTTTTTCAGTGACAGACAACATGGAGAATAGAAACCTCTGAAGGATAAGAAAACATACTTTATTTAACCACTTAGATTGTGCTCATACAAGTGCTACCCATTATTTTCCAATTTGTGATTTTAATCACAATTTTATTAGCTTAGCTGAATCAAAAGGATTGTTTGAGACATTGATACAAAACCTGAAATATGCTGCCACAAAGCTGAAACCATTTCTCAGAAGTGATACATTTTGCTTTCTCTGGAAGTATCCAAACACCCAGGTTAGCTTTTCTGAATAGAGGTTTTCCAGACCAGCAATTACTGTTGACTTGGACTCTGAGGAGGCTGATCTCTGTTTTCTGACTCTACAAAGACCAAAATGGAGAGGACGAATCTACCTGCACAGTAGTTGAACACAAAAATAACACTAACAAGTACTTAAAAACTGCTGCACAGACCTCTAAATCCTTGAGGTTCTAAAATAAATGTAAGGATTTATTCACTTCCCACTTTGACGTGTTTATTTGAGATATGTCTGGTTTTTAAATTAGAATAGAAGAGACTCACACATTGGCAAACTTCTTACATGTGTCCATGAGAAACAAAATGGTGTTTGTTACTAGAAGCTAGTCATTCCCTCAGTCTTCACCTCCAACAGATAAGACTTAAAACAGAGGCAAAGCATCTTAAGAATTAAAAAAAAAAAAAAAAAAGTCAGCAGTGCTGAGGACATCCATGAATGACATGAGTATTGTCATGCATAAGACACCAGCACCCAATAGACCTTTTCCAATGGCCTTTGAAGAGCAGTCCAAGATGAGTTCTTATAGGCTCAAATCATTGCAGCCTGCAACATTCATTCCCAATCACATCACCCTATCTCTGTGCTGGAAGTTCATCTATTAGTGCAACGAGTGCTCCTGTTGTCACAGTTTCTTGAGCTGTGTTTTTAAGTGTAAAGTCCAAACCTCAGCTTTAAAAACAATAACAAAGTTAAGAGCAGAAGAGACATTTTTGAACAGTGATCAAAATGAGAGGTATCCCTGTGCTACAGTTTGTAAAGTGGACTGGGAAATAGTTGTAATTTAGAGTAATCAGCAGATTGCAGTATCTTCTTCCAATCCTTCTAAAAATAAGAATTAAAGTGAAGAAGTTGTTCTGTTTTCCATTACTCTGCCTCAACTGGAAGTTTCTCGCTACTTTTTTATGTTGTAGGAGATAAAAGGAAGCACTAGCTAGCACTGATTTCTAGTGCATTTTGTCACCTGCTTAATATTTTCTAGAATATTTATCTTTGGGGAAAGAGTACGTCATATTTTGCACCTGAACAAGTCTACAATTTCTACTCAGATTTTCTCTCTATGCCTGCTTTGTACTCATCTAACATGGGCACATACAAAAGCAGGATGGATGTGTTAATGGGCTACTGGATTCAAGTTTTTAAAAAACTTGAATTCAAGTGCTGACTCAGCTTCAGACTTCCCTAGCCCAGGAGCTTGCTGTATCAGAGCTCTCAGGCTGGGACTCTTTGACCTCATACTGCTGTTGCAAGACAGCAATATATATCCAATTGTCTATGAAATTATCTGTAATGAGAAAAAACTGTCAGTCACTTCCTAGGAACAGTGCCCCAAACAATAATAATATTGGTTCTAAAGCATTTCAGAATTAGAACTTATGGAGAAAGCACAGGGAATCCAAGTTTAAGCCCCTGTTCTACTTCTGTTCTACAGTGCATAAATAGTTATTTTTACTCATTTGGCTTTTGATATTTTTAGTTCTTTTAAGATGCTTTGATTAATAAGTTGTTGGGTTTGGTTTTTTTGTTTGTGTGTCCTTGTGTTGTTGTTTTTTCCTGATGTAGAATGGGAAAACATTTTAAAGCCTGAAGTTTAACAAAATAGACAAAATATTTCCCAGTCCTGTAGAGCATAGCTGTTTTGAAGAACCTATATTTCAATCTTTCAAAGCAATTTATTTGTATCAGTTCAATATAGCTGACTGAAACGCTGGTGAGCCTTTTTAAACCCCTCTAGCACAACTCTGTAGGAAAATGCTCTGTTCTTTCACACTACTGTCTTGTGGTAACCTAACACACCCTATATAATTATTTGAGGACTTTCAACAACATTACTTCCTTTTCATTTCTTTCAGTGTAAATATCTGAAAAGATTTTATGTAATTGTGCCCATTTGCTGAAAGTTTTTGGTTTTGACAATTTCTGCAAGCCATTTGTACATCTTTTTGGTTTTGATCCAGAGGCAAATGAGGTAATAGCATTATACACAGTTCTCAGGTATAAACTTCAAGGTCAGAATGGTACAGATTTATTGCATGTGACCTTTCTGCTACTGTTTTCACCCTTCCATTGTGAAAGGTGGGGAATATGTTTCCCACTTGTTAAACTGTATTGTTTATTCATTCTGCCTCTTCTTATTAATGGCACATTGAATCGAAACAGGAAATCCAGATTTTGCCTTATTTAAAGCTTCTGGTCAGAAAACCATCCTTCTCTTCCCAGGCTGACTTCACTGTGTAAGTAGTAGCTTCCAGAAAACTAGCAATTTCTTCCTTAATCTTCAAGTGGGTAGAAAATAAGAAAAGACTCTACTTCTCCGTTGTAGTATACATGCAAGCATTATTTTGCTTTCATATAAGAGAAAAAACTGAGGCTTTACAAGTATAACCAGTAGCTCAAGTAACCTATACTTCTGTGAAAGCTCTTGAAGTATGGGCTCTGAAAGACTGAGGTACATTCCAAGCTATTTCAGACAAAAAGAAGAAAAAGGAGAGCTAGCTAGAAGAATTAGCTAACATAGAAAGCTATGGAACATCAGTGCAAGCAATGTATTAGGGAAGAAGCTATGAAAGATGAGACAGAGGAGCTATCAGGCAGTGAGCTCTCCTGAACTAACTCTTCATATATTTGCTGTGTAATCAGCCCTCACTACAGCTGAATTGCAGTTTCTTGTTGATAGGTGATATACACAATATAATATACAATATATTGTATATAATACACAATATTAGGTCATACCAAAAAAACCCAAACCAAACAAACAAAAAGGATAGGCCTTTACTGGTTTTGTCTCCACATCCACCAATCTGGCCTAAAAGAGTAGCTCTGATCTGCAACTGGTGTACAGCAGAAAGCCTTGGTTATAGCTTACAACAGATGTTTAGTGCAGCCCAATCTTTTCTGACAGTTGGGTTTGTTTGTTTTTCCACTTGAATCTAAAAATCAATGTAGTTTGAAGATTTCTAATTTGTCAAATCTATAAAAAAATGTCCATAACCATGCTGCAAGAATGCTAAGAAGTCAGTGAGAGGTTTAGCTAGGTTGAAGATTTGAAGGGAACATATATAAGACACGGATATTTCAGAAATTTGACACTGGGAATAAAGACACAAGAGGTTAATCAAGTCTCACCCTATGTCAGGGGTGTTAAACTCATTTTCACCAGGGGCCACATCAGCCTCGCAGTCATTATATGTAACTAATATATACCGTTAGTTACCGTGTGTAACTAACACAGTCCTAAAACATATTACTTAGTTATACAGTCCTAAAATGACATTTGGCCCTTTGAAGGCAACCACGAGGCTGATGTGGCCCCCAGTGAAAATGAGTTTGACGCTCCTGCCCTACGTTATGAGTGTCAGCTACAGTAAAATGTCTGATCTGAGTGACAGCAATAGAGAAAGAAGCTAATACTGTATATTATGGGAGGTTGGGGA
This sequence comes from Caloenas nicobarica, assembly GCF_036013445.1. NCBI lineage: Eukaryota > Metazoa > Chordata > Aves > Columbiformes > Columbidae > Caloenas > Caloenas nicobarica. The sequence continues at coordinate 10,544,308 of NC_088248.1, read as the reverse complement.
AAATTAATAGTTTTCTTCTGAAGCTTTGGTAAACTTTGTGTGACATAATTATTCTGAAATGTATTTGAATCTCAAACCCACAATCCCAACTGCAGTGATTTCTATCCACCACATTTTTCTGTTTGTCAAATCTTCCCTTTTCTAAGGATAGAAACTTCAGCAGCTGGAGAAGATGCACCTGTGAGACCTATAGCAACAACAGCTCCCACAAATAGCTCTCCTGGTTTCCAAACAGTCACCTGTACTCCTGCTGTGACCCACACTGCAAGCGCCGTAATTAAACATCACAGATTTCTGCAGGACTATATTGTTCCTTGGAATTCCTCCTGAAAATTTATGCTTTGTTGTGATGCCACCCACCAATGCCCAAAATAGTTAAATGACATGCAGAGCTCATTTCCCACTCTGCTAATCAATAGTATTTTATTCCTTGTGCCTCCTTTTGCCTGTTTCATACACACACTGTAGCACCTTCAAAGTAGAAACCAATTTTTATTCTCTGTATAGCACACCAGATGCTGACAAGAAAGGTACAGATTTTTCCTTAAAAACAAGTTTTTGTTTATGAGATCTTCGCTACTTTTTCATTACCTCTGTTACAAAATAACTACAGTCAGTAATGTGAAGACATACTTCATCTAAAAAGAACAATCTGAAATCAAAGGTTCCATTGTAGAGGTAAGAATATAACGAAACTAGAGTTCGTGACCTAAATAATTTTTTATTGGAGAAGAGTTTGCACTTGGATAGCCATTGAAAGACCTCAATGGAATTTGACATGAAGTGTAAATCACTCTCTTCCAAGTGAAATCAGTGAGAAATTCTTTAAAACTCATGAATGAGACTGAGAATTACACATAGCACAAGAGGGACCCAGCACGGGAAGGCAAGACTTGAATTCAGTAAAGCCAGAACGAGGAACTGCACACGATCCTTGTGGCTAGCATAAGCCAGACCTAGGCCCTACCTGCTGGAGAAGCAAGCACTGAAGGGTTGCAGGTGTCAAGAGAACACTCCCAGCAAGACAAGATACTCGATGTGAAATCCAGAGAGCTGTGCTTACTTCACAAAACAAACAAACAAACAAAAACAAACACCAAACCACACACACAAAAACAACAACAAAGAAAAAAAACCAACCAACCGCAACATTGTGCATCTTTGCCCTTATAACACCAAGACTATCTGCGAAGGTTGTTACTGTGACAGTCACAGCTCTGCAAAACTGTCTCCCAATCTGTCAGACGCTGTGAGCAGCAAAGTGACATCAGCTCAAAACTCCCAGGAGAACTGACAAACAAGTGAGGAGCAACAAAAACACACAGGGAACCGATTTAGAGCCCTGCCCTGATCAAAACTGAACTAATCATCGTATTACTGCCTGACAACAGTGACGCTGAAGTCTCAGGAGAATATGCAGACTTAGCTGCTGTGTACTAATAGCCTAATCACTTGCCGCCCATGCATCGCACCAGATACCTCAGAAATTACTAAAGCTTTGCTATTCTGTACGCTGCTTATACATTTTTAAAATGTTGAGATGTCAACATTTTGTTGTTGTCTGGCCTTGGAAGGAAGACGCAGTGAGCTGCATCTTTAAGAAACTTTCCAGTGAAAAACAGTGTTGTATTCTGTAGGAATTCATATCGTGTCATGCTGAGCATTTAAATGCAGGACACAAAGCCATTCTAGTCAGTGGAAAAAAAAATAAAGCTATGGGCTAAAGCTGAAGAAAACTTACTTTCTGGATCACAGAAACAAAGAAATTCAACACAGCAGTTCTCATCAGTTGCATGACCAACAGCAGTAAAGTTGGCATTCGTATTCAAATATACCTATAATCTAGACAAGGTAAAGAAGTGACAGCAATACCTATAATCTAGACAAGGTAAAGAAGTGACAGCAGAGGCATGGAGACAAGTACTTAGCTATCACTTATAACAGCACCTTAAGATGCTATCAAACAAGTACATTGGTGCACACATTTTCACAGCTTGAAGATTTGGAGAAATTAAGGAGCCCAAAAGTCATATACCATTGGCGCAAAAAAAAAAAAAAAAAAAAAATCTGTGGTGTATTAATTTTAAGTGAGGAAATCAGATATGAAGTCAGCACAAGAAAAGTATTGGCCTGCTGAAAGTTAGGATCTTAAAACTTGTTCAACTAAAATTATTATATTGAACAGGTAAAGTGTTTAAATTTCAGTTCAAGTTACTTGTTAAGTATTTTTTTTTGCATCCTGATAGACAAATAGTCTGTTGTGTATTAAATATTTATTGCGTTGAAACAACAGGTGATTAAAATGCATTTTCTTAACTCATTTCTTATTTGCCCTTTTACTGGTTACAGTATTGGTAATATCCTTCCTCTGCAACATTTATCACAATATTTTTATTAGTTTAATATTCTGTGTCTCCAAAAAACTTTCCCTTGCCTCCCTTGATAATATTAATTTTAGGATATTGTCTCATATTGTAAAAAGATGAATATTTCAAGGAGCAGCATGCTTTCTGGTGAAAAACAATCATCTTAAGTAGCTAGTGATCAGAAATAGGAGTGAAAAACTAGAACTACCAGGGAGAGAATAGTGACAAAAGAAAAAATCATTGTAATATAATTTTTTTTTTAAATCGATATCATTTGAAAGAAAAACTAAACAAGGTAAAACAGTGGAAAGGATAAAACATGAGTATCCAGAGAGCAGATGGCTAAGAGATATTAAAAAAAAAAAAAAAAGGAAAGAAAAAGGACAACTTGATCTCAGTTTTTCTTCTATTCTAACACCAACCCCACTTGCCTGTAGAAGTCACTGTAGGACTACTCCAGCAGACAGCTGCTTTGTCTTATGGAGTCAAAAGAGGGTCAAATGGTACCTTTTAGTTCTTTACAACACTGGAGGAAAAAAGAATTTTTTTGGTCAAAGTTTGGGAGAACAGAGATGGCCCCTGGTGCTACTCAGCAAGGAGCGATGCAAAATATTTAGTGAACCTAGAAGAGAGAGGAGGCAGAGAGGAGGAGGGGCTGATACAGTCTGCAAGCTTCAGCATAGGCAAGAGGACTTGTTTTATGTCAGACTAAGTTGCCAAAGGGAGAAGGTTTTACACATATAAGTTGATTTTTAGTCAGCAGCTAATGGAAAAACAGACTCACTTAACAGGATGTAGGACAATTTCCGCTTCATCAGACAGGAGTGGTCCCTCCCAGGGTTCCCTTCCTCCTCCCAATCTCTGCTCCAGCACCTCCCTCTCTCCTCACCCATCACTGCCTATGTGCACAAACATCTACATTATTCCCATGGGCACACGAGACCGCATGCTGCTCATCATCCCCACCGCGGTGGGCAAAACCAAAGGTTTTTCCTTCCCACCACAGCCCAGTTTCCTCAGAGTTTGGTGGAGGAGGTGGGAGACATGGTGCATCCCTTGCAGGAACCCACACACGAGACGGGATCAGAGCAACCTGGAGCAGCTGACACACATTCAACTTCAAACTGCAGTGTAGAGGGTAGTCCCCAACTCAGCAAGAGGAAATTTTAATTAAATCTGTATCCTACATTAAAAAGATTAATGCATCTTTTGTGGCTTAAAGAATTATTTAGTTACTGGCTATAACTTATACTGGGCTTTCTGCTAGTTTTGTTTTAGTTTTTAGCTAGTTTTATTTCTGAATTTGCTCCATTGATCTCCTTTAACATATTGAGATCAGAATCATTCTACCTGCTCTAGTATATCTAAACTATTTCAAGTTTAGTTTGTTTGCAGAGGCTTCTTGTTAACTTACGACAAAACTCAAGATAAAAAGACCCCAGCCTGGATTGCTGAACAGCAATAAAAATATTTGATAGATATTCTTTGGAAAAGTCATGTTTCACTAGTGTCATGACCATTTATGTTCTGTCCAAGATACTGTCGTTAATATAACCGAGAAATTAACAAGTAAAACCTCGTCAGGAGAAGGCGCTGCAAATGCAGCATTCAGCTCTTCTGTAATTCACCAAAAAGCAGAACTTGAAGAGATATGTTTGAGCTACTTCCTTCTATTAGGGTAGTTTCCGGATAAAAATCCCATGCAAGACCCCAAGTAACTATTTGAGATGCAAACAGCATGTGAATTGAATTTCTGATGTGAATTCAGATTTTAGAGTGGCTGCTGACTTGAGGCAAAAGTTGTGCAAACAGAAACTACTTTTAGAACTTTATTAGAGTGTTATCTCACTCTATCTGCAAACTTAATATAAAACATCCACTTGTTCTTGCATTATAAAACTTGCAGGGAGAATCACTGCTTTTTTGGTGTTTGTACAGTATTTTTTCTATGAGAGTCCTGAGACATTAATATAAATAATAAATACAGTTTCGATGAGTGGCATGTAGCCAATACACCTTTCCTACAGACTTAAAAAAATCCATGAGGTGAAAAAGTAAAAGTCAATCACAAGAAGAGTAGTAAGATTACTTTTTTCAGGTAAGATAAACATGACTTGAACAGCAAATGTGACCTCCGGCTTTCATTTTCTTTTTTAAATAAACTACTCTCAGTACAGTTGCTCTTTTTTCTGGAGTAGGAAAATTCTTTCCTTATACACAAGTGGGAGTTATTTTAGTTTTATTTCTATATCTGCTGAGTGCAGCTGAAGGCAGAAGTTAAGAATTTTGTCTGTAAACTCCTTAACAATGCTTGTTGATAATAATAACTTATAAATTAAGGCAAAATGAGAACACCACTATAAAAGCTGACTCCATGAATACTTCATGAAAGCGTGTTGTGGTAGACCTGACTAAATGCATCCTTCACCCACTTTTAAATCACTCATTGTTAAGACATCAGCTGCATGTGATCAGTGAAACACATTGTAATTGGAAAATTTCATTTGATAGTAATTTCTGTCTCCACTACTAACTCTAATGAAGTAGAGTCATTAATTTTATCAAGATGATATAAGCTAAATGATAGTAAAGTAAGGTCTTTCGTTATCCAGGTTCAAAGGCATTCATGCTCTGAAAGGCAATGTGTATACACTAGACTCAATCCAAAGCCTGAGAACATGGTTAGTTTTTTTTTTTTTTTTTTTCTCAAGCCTGTTATGAATAAGGAAGAAGACTCTGCATAGAAATTACTTGAAAATATCTTTTAACCCTGTGGCCACTTCTGTCAAAGTGGCATGCAACAGTCATGGGTGCAGTACAGATGTTTGAAAGCCCATTTATAAATACAAGCTCATCTTGCTGAGATTTCATTGGATCAGCTGTTGCAATAAGGTTATAAGGTGGTGAAGAAAGAGTAATGCCTGCTGTCTTTTGTAGGAGTTGTTACTGTTATTTTTTCCCCTGACACTTTCTGTGCAGACTGCAACATGTTCTTCATCAACAGCACTTCTGAAAGGCTGCCTGGGACATTGTCTAACAATCCCTGATGTGTGTCTTAATTGGAGCATATGCAATGTTATTCTGTAGCTCATCCCATGTCTATTTCCAGATGCAATCAATATCTATTTGAAACAATAATGGCAGTATCTACTCCTGCAAACCTGCAGCCACGCTGAGAGCACATTGATCCCTGGCCGCCTCTAAAGCTCCGTGTGTCCACTGGTGTACCTGGACACGTGCGAGTAAGACCTGGCCTCATTTTGAGCTCACTGAAAGCTGAGTAACTGCATTTAATGTTACACTGATAACATGCTAAACCACCATGCTTCTACAAGCTTGTCGTTCAGACTCAGCACTGGTCTAACAGCAGGTTTGACTTTTCTAAGCAGCCTGGAGCAACAGGCAAGCCGATATTGAGCAGTGAGAGACTGCGTAGATATCTGTCCCCCGTCAGAGAAAACGGGGTGCAGCGCCCACACACAGCCTGCTCCAACTGCTCCAGACTCCCCGAGACCCGAGCACAGGGACCAGACACTCCTCAGTGGCCTGGCTCCACGTGCAGCATAACATAAGGCACAGGTCTCACTTTTCAGGTTGCCTTTGGGGAAAAAGCGTGACATGATGGGCTCCAACAGGGCCCTGGGCCAGGTCTTCTGCAGGATACATCTCCCTTCAGCTTGATCCTGCAGAAAGCTCAAGCTGTCTGCAGAAACAGTGTTGGGAAACCAACACAAGTAAAACCAAAGAAAAAATAAGAATGAAGTCTGGCTAGAGTCTTATTATTGCTGGAACCGAATGCAACAGAATTTCCTCAGATACATGCAAGCACATTAAGGTAGTGCTGTCATTCCTCTTAGCCCTGACAGATGCACGAGTACTCAACAGAAAAAAAATGAAGTTAGTTGCGTCTCAGCACAAGACATTTAAACACTTAGGTGAAAAGAACAAGTAGCTCTTTACCTCTTACCGGTTTTGACTGTCTCCAGGTAGTTAAAAAAAATATACATATATAAAGTTTGTAATTTCATTTAAGTTAATAGAACTGTCACCAACTAGACACCCAAGTCACAGGAACAGGGAGCAATGACAAAAAGGTGAAATGCACCAAAATCACAACTAGTAGCGGTACCACTGACAAGAAAGGATGAATTTTCAGACTAAACAATGGAACATAGCTGCATGGTGAAAATGATAGAAATGTATAAACTTGTGTAAATCAGATGCTGCTAACAGATTCAGAAATTTTTGTAGCAAAAAACCCCATGATAACTGGAGTTTTAATCAGATAAAATGAAGACTGATAGAGCAGCATATTTGAATAGCAAAGGCAAAAATAATCACCATGCTTCCTAGCACTAGGTATAATTTCTCATTATACAAAAGTGCCTTGAAGAATCACATTACCATAGGGTTTGTTCTACCCAATAACTACTGACCCCGGGGTCACAAATTAAAATCAACCAGATCTACAACTCTATTTAAATTATAATACACACCTCTCATTTCATGGAGGAATCTCATCATGAAGATCATAATTGCAAATTGCCCACCACACACATTAGGCAGAAGTTGGATTTATTTTAAATTAAAAAGTAGTGTTTCTTATACCCCACCAGCATACTATAAGGGTGATGAAAACATTTTCAAAAACTCTAGTCTTAGCTTGTCTTCAACTTTTCTGTTGTAGAAAAACAAGTTATTTATTTGAATTAACATTTCGTATATATCTAATCAAGATGATGATACCATGGGAAAAAACAAGCCAAAGTACGTATCAGAAACACAGTTAAATTTATCGTTACTGCCACAGAATATCGTAAGAAACATTAAAAATGGATTTGAAAAAATATTTTGATCAGGTTAGAGGTTTTCAAAGTTCATGCTGCAAGGAAAGTAACGTATCCATCCAATTAGTTAATGATTCATTAAAAAATATATTAATGGTACTGACAAAATGTAAACTGTTTGATAATCCAAAGTGGTTTCAAGACAGCTAGAATGTTTCCAAAGTATTTTTGTTTTTTAAGATACTAATCCAGCTTCTTTTTTTCATTTTTCCCACACATACCACACAATACAGGTAATATGTACATCCAAAGCTTCACAGCCAGGACTGTTTTCCTGTCAAGATATGGGTATTTGTCATGTCCTCACAGACCCTGGTTTCTAGTGGAAAACAAAAATAAAACAACAAAAACCAAACCAAAATAACCAAACGAAAAATCAAACAACCAAAAAAAACCCCACCGACCAACACCCAGTGGGTAACCAGAGCTCTGGGACTCCAGAAGACAAAACAGTGAGCACCTGCCTCCCAGGTTAAGTAAAGATGCTGTGGTCCAACATTGTCATTGTGATACCGAAACATCCAAGTCAACCATCTAGATTTCCCCTCCCTCAAGTGGAATCAGTTACATTAAACAAATTTATATACTCTAAATTTGGTTTAGTTCTGCTTTTTGTGAATCCTTCTTGAAAGGATTCATTGAATAAAGATTCATATGATTATTTCTCTTTATAGTTTGTGTAATGCAACTTTTGAGTACCTCTATGTATTTAATAGTACACAATGATCTGAACACCACTGTTTGAAAGACTTGGCAGTAGCATACAGTAGAATAGTTTGAAGAATAGAATATAATATTTCAGTTAGAAGGGACCTACAGTGACCACCTAGTCTAACTGCAATATGTAGCACCCATCAGTTTTCTACCACAGGAACTTAAAATGTTTGACTGACTTTATATACAAGGATCACTTAAACCATTGAAATACAGTCCACAATAGCTAAAGAAATACAAAATTAAGGCTAGAATTGAAGACTATGGGTAAAAACTTTAGAAAGCATTGTCCTTGTTTAGCACCTATAACGTTTGGTAAAGGACAAAAAAAAATCTAACTATGAAAAAGCACTTTGAAAAAAGCAGAAAAATAAGCAGTAAAAACAAGATATGAAACTGAAGCAATATAATCTAGATCCAATTTCAAAGCATTTGCAGTGAATCAGTGCCTATTGATTGTAGTGCCTATGGATTCTACGTTGAATTTTAATGATCCAGTGAAACGTTTTGCTGACAATGCATATGAACATAGAAAAGAACAAACCAATTATTTTTTAACATTTAAACCTTCCGAAATTTTTTTCCATCTATGTCTTACCAAGAAATAAAAGCACCTATGCAACACAGTTGTTTGACCCCTCAGTGTGTGCAGTGTGTTCTATTTGTCTAATGCCATGTAACAACAATCTTTATTTCAATCAATGATTGAAATGTCAAGGCAGTGCCACATCCTTGTCTAAATTCTTATGGTGTAAAATCAGGGTAAACTATGAGCAAATCCAACATTCTACATAAATCATAAATATTGAAACATCAGCCAAGCATTTTAAGTGCAGTTCAACCATCCGGATGAAATTCTACTCTCAAATTACTGAAGTCATTCTGAATGAATGCTAATGGAGAACAAATCATCATGAACTGTTAACTTAATCCCTTTTTGGACAGAGAATGTTTTGTGAGTTGCCCTGTGTTGTCTTGGGCAAAGGTACAGGAAAAAAAATATGGAACAACACTTCTCTGCCTAGTTGAAGAGAATGGACCTTGGCAGAATTCAACCTATGGGTAAATGACAGTGTGAAAAGTGGAAAGGGAAGCAAGGTCCTCTGAAAGTGAAGTTAAAATGTTTGATGTGAAAGAAAATTGGGAGACTTCAGAAGAATATAAAGAGCAGGTAAAAACAGTCAAAGTCACCAGCAATACACAATCTTTTGGAAGCATTTTCAAATCATACATGATTTTGTTACAAAAATTGGGACATTAAGTTTTGAAAGCCTGCTCAGGGAGCAATAGAGCAGAGCATACATCTTAAAGATGTTTTGCAGAATCTCTAATGGTTAGAGGCACCTGAAAAGAGCAACATAAGAAAAACTGATTACCGAGGCTATATATGCTCAAATCGCAGACAGTTCATGAGAGAAGGATGCAAGTGACAATGTCCCTTGGCAAAAAGGGCAGAAGCAGAGTAATCTGTTTTAGTCACTTTGAGCCTGATCTAATAGCAAAGAGATGGATGGTGGGATACATCAAAATGTTAGTTCAGAAGGAAAACAATTCTGAAGGAGGGCCGTGTCTAAGGGGTGTTTGCATGAGGAAAATTATGCAAACACATTCATGCAGGCAACGAAGCTGGTGAGGTGTCTGGAGAACAAGTCTGATGAGGAGCAGCTGAGGGAACTGGGACTGTTTAGCCTTGAGAAGAGGAGGCTGAGGGGAGACCTTATCAGTGTCTGCAACTACCTGAAAGGAGGTCGTAGCATGGAGGGTGTTGGCCTCTTCTCCCAAGTAGCAAGTGATAGGACAAGAGGAAATGGCCTCAAATTGCTTCAGGGAAGGTTCAGATTGGATATTAGGAAACATTTCTTCACAGAAAGGGTTGTCAGGCATTGGAACAGGCTGCCCAGGGAAGTGGTGGAGTCACCATCCCTGCAGGTTTTTAAAAGACATTTAGATGAGGTTCTTAGGGGCATGGTTTAGTGCTAGAGTTAGGTTATGGTTGGACTCGATGATCGTGAGGGTCTCTTCAACCAAAATGATTCTATGACAGCAGTTCTTTTTTTCCCAGAGCTGTGATTACAACTCCTTACCTCTGCCTACAAAACCTCATATTTCTCTCTCCCTCATATACCTCTCTGGCTATGACAGACATAAGGAAGCAAGGGCACAGACATCTTATTTCTAGGCCCTCTACATAAAGTACTCTCCCCAGAGTGACAGTGCATCATGGCACCAGATCTTTTTTCCTTATTGTTCAAATTCAGTTTCACCTGAAAGACTACATTTTGCATGAGCTTTGAAAGCTACCTGTTGACCTCAGAAGCTGTGTTTTCATAAGGATGTCAAATCAGCACAGCTACTCTTCACTCAGCAAGTTAAAGATTCTCAGGGATGTATTTTCAAAAGCTCAGACCATCCTGATAACCACAGTGTCGATTATGGTGATCTGTGTTTTCTTATTTCATTTCCTGTAGTCTGAAACCACTGAACAAACCTTGCTGTAGACCTGAACTTATTCTGGTTTTGATTTTGAAGATCTGTGAAGATGTTAGGCAAAGCATACACCTGTGTGCTCTGTTCAAGTCTATTTCCAAATAGATAAAGTATGAGTATCTCATTAATGTCATTTCTCTACAGAAGCACTAGAAAACCATGCAGACACTCTCATCATACCAAGGCATGGCATCCCACACATGCAGAAACTACCATAAGTGACATTAATAACATTCCCTTATAGTATTTACCAGGGCCAAAATAATTTAAAAAAAAAAACATTAAAAAAAAAAATCACAAAATCTAGTTCATGGTTAGTCCTAAGAACACCCACAATGTTCTTTCTCAGTAGTCTTTGTTCCCATCCAAGATGAAAGCATCCTTTTACTTTTTTATTTTTCTCTAGTTTTATCACTGAATGAAAATAGGAATACAGAAAACTGAACTCTGCAAACCTATTAAGCTGACAAGTACTGAAAACTAGAGAGATGAAGAAAAAATCAAGTATAATTCTTGGGTTGATGGTTTGTGGGGGTTGCTGGGGTTTTTGTTGTTGTTGGGTTTTATTTTTTTTAATCTACTTCTTCAAACTCACACATTCAAGTCAGTGATTTTTAGAAAATTTCAGTGAGAGTTGTTGGAATTTTTAAAGTCAAAGTTATTTACTTAGATAAGTAAACACCTAAATTCATGTTTCAGTAAAGTAAATGCTTTATCTGAGCACATAGACAAGATTTCCTAAGTGTGTTTCCTATGCAAATACTCAACATAAACAAGACCATACAAAGTTGCTTGCTAGGCTTTACCCATGCTGAATGATTGAACCATGGATAACTGAGGCAGAGTTTCAAAAATATGAGGTAATAACCATAATGATTCTATTTTGCTGCATTTTTGTTTTTCATAATTTCCATTGTTGAATCAGCTAGAATACTAACTTAGACAAATACCCTGGTTGGCTGGATATACGCCATACCAAACAAATATTTGGATTTCCATTATGTTCTAATGTATAAATGTTTTACAGCACATAACCAACCTTGCAGGCAACTGTCTAGAAAGTCTAAATTAATATAAATTTTATGGCCAAAGATTATCATTAAACCCAATGCTTCAGAGTTCTGTAGATTTCTGTTTACTTCAATATGCACTATGCAACACAAAGTTCACACTAAGAACAAATAAGGCAACTTAAATATTAGATATTTTGCTGGTTTTTAGTATAATGAGAAAAGTGGAACTTTATAGTGTTCATGATAAAATGTCTTGTCAGTAACAACCAGCTCATCAAATTCAGTTTTATTTTCTCCAGAGAAGTTGCAGTGAGCTGTTTCATTATATTGAAATTGTTTTGTCAGCACACTCTTTAAAAGAGCAATAGGGCTGTGCTGTACAAAAATATGGATGCTGCTTACTGTAACTTATTAAAAAAGAGAAATCAAATAACCTACTGATCTTTTCAAAGTGTTCAGCACTATAAATATGTCAAAACTCCTGAAATCTTCATAATAAAGAATTTGAGAAGGTCCAATGTGAGTACAAGACATTCAGTTGGATCAAATTACAATGAAAAACCTTTAAGGCTACTTTTTACAATCTCATTCGATGAAAACCTAATAAGAGAGATTTAATCTTTCCATTACTATTAGATCATTACATGTAACAAATGTAACCTAGTGTAAATGAAATGTACTTTTTCAGTGGCCAAAGCCGCCTTTTGCCTCCAACCTCCTCTTCAAACCACCATGTGCTTTTGATTAAACATTGGTTAAGCTAGGATTTCATCTATGAATAATTGAGAGGAAAAATGCTCTCTTCACCATCAAAACACAAACAAGCTTTTACATCAACACTGTATTTGTTCCTATAAATGTCATTGTTGAAGCTTAGCTTTGAAATAAAGCAGACACCAAACCTTGACACACTTAAACTATTTTTCTGAGTTAAACGTTGATTCTCCAATACATTACTCTCAGATTCACTCAGTATAACACAGTGGAGAATCTGGACCACCATTTCTTGTGATGATTGACAAGATTTAGCTCTACCCTATGCAAACTGATTTTTTGAGCTGAGAAAAAGTGCATCATTTCCTCTTAGTGTATAAATTCTGCAATACCTGTGCTTGAACTCAACTCCATGGTCAACAAAAGAGAACTGGTTCCCAAAGGGAACTCCCATTCATCCCCACCACCCTCTGATTCAGCTACAGTCCTTAGTCTTGTTTTTTTAACCTCTTTACTCTCTATAATAATCACAGATGGTAGCAGCGATACAGTACTATTGCTCCTTACAGCTTAAGTGAGAAGCTGGAGAATCCAGAAAAATCCTGCTAATATTTGAGAGCTGGAGCCCATGTATTTTTTTGGGTCCTCTTGTTAAACATGAGGCTGTTATTAACTTCTTCCTCACTTACTCTGCTTGCAGTACTCTCTTAGATAGTTGTTTATCAGCTAGTACTTATATTAGCAATCCTGTAATGTTACCTAAACTATAAACAATCAGATCTCAAATGCTTTATAAAGGTCAACAATATTATATTTTGCTCCTGAAAGACAAACCAAGGGTGTGGAAGAATGATGTGGTGGCTTCTCCAGAGCTACCTAGTCAGTGGTAGAGAAAACCAAAATCAGGTCTCCAGAGATCTCACAGGTGGACTGCTTTACTTGCAACCATTTCCATATATCAGATATACCTAAAGTATGTTGGTGGTTTTAGAGAAGCTATAGGATCCATATTTGACCAGCGTAATTTGCAGGTTAAATGGAGCATATGAATTAAATGAAAACATTTTGAACATGTAATATGAAGCAGTGATTTTAAACTCTTATAGATAGAAAAATTGTAGGTGATTTTTTTGGGGGCTCAGAATTAGGCACGGACTTAACCGAAGATACTATATTCCTAACTCAGCAAGGCATAATGATGAATACTCAAACACTTCTTGAAAAATATTTCATTACAAATACCAAATAGTCGTCTTTATTCCTCCTGGTTTTTGCTTGTTTTGAATATTCAGAAGCACATATACTTTCCAGTTCCCTGTGCTTATCTTGACCCTTTTCAAATCTGACTGAAAAATGACACATAGTATAAGCAGGCCAGGTCCTTAGAGCATTCAATGTTCATTCACGGGTTGAACTTAAAACTAGCCTTCTAATTTGCAAATTCTTAATTAAATTAGAACTTTTTTCTTTAGATACAGAACTGTTAATGAATTAGCTTGGTTAACGCTTCCTCTATAAAGTTAACAATTAATGAATACGAGAAAATAAAAAATAAGACAAGACCACGGTAACTTCTTAATCTGAAAATTCTAAGTATAAAAGTACTTTTCTCCCTCCAGATTCATGACTCGTTTGTTTTGATGCATGGTTTAAAATATTCCCCTCCAAAACTCTTTCTAGCCTCTTTTCAACTTTTATGTCTGTATCAGAACTTCAAGAGCATGGAAGTTAAAACACACAACAAAACACATCTCTCTAGGAAATGGAGCATTTTGGCCACTGTCCAGCACTAAATCACTTGCTGCCTCCAAGCCTGGATAGAAATTCAGTGCCTGCAGTGAAATAAAAACTTTCTCCGAGATCACTGGTGGAGCCAGCAAGCTCAGGAGCAGGTCGCCCCTCAGATATACCAGCATTAGGGAACTTGGTGGAACAATCTCCAGGTGGAAACAACCTATGCAAGACCATTACCTAAATCCTTCTGCATAGTACCAACACTTATAAAGTCCACCGCCATTAGGAGTCTCACTTTATGCTGTCTCTTCCCAAATAATTTTCACCTCAAGTGACACGAGGGGTTCTAAAATGTACTCTCCTGTGGCTTGGAGATCTTTGAGATCAATCCTGGAGGTCAAATAAAACTCCTTCTCCTGAAACAATTTAGAAGAAGGAAGCTGTAGAGTAGATATGGATCAAGTAAGGCAAATAAGGTCTGAAAGAAGCTGTCAAAAAACACAGAAGGAAATTATGTATTTCAAGTATTTAACAGTTTTTAAAAATATTCCAGCAGATGATCTACAGAAAATGCTGTTATATTAGTAGAAGAATGGTTGTGGAATATGCCAATTGCAATCAATTACTAAAAAAAAAAAGCCAGAAAATTGCAGAACTCATATTGTTTTTACTACCTCCTTTTAAGTTTCTTTTTCTCATTTCAAATTCCCCTGTTTCATTTATCTTTAATCTGTTGTATGCATTGATATGAATTATTCAATTGCAGTGAAAAATAATGTTTTCCAAAGTTTATTTTATTATTTCAGCCTTTCCTCGAGATATTTTGAGACTTTGAATTTTCAGCATAATTCAGACAAAAAATTGCTTGAAAATTTCCCTTTTATTTCTCCAGCTCATAAAATAAGAGAATTATAATTGGGAGGAAAACAAACACACAACAACAACAAAAAAAACCAACCACAAAACAAACCAAACAAAACAGGAACACTTCCTCAACCTGCATATATTAAAGAAAAAAAACAGCGTGGAAGGAAAAAATTTGAAAATAGAAACTATCCGGTTTCATGGCACGATGAAAATACTAGATTAGGAACAGAGAGCCACCCAAGAGGTCAAGTTACCTGAAGTTAAAATGAAAGCCAATAGCATTTTAAATTTGTATGTTATGTTTGATATCAAATGGCCCATCATACTGTGCTAAGTTAAGAGGTTCACATACAAATCATTGCTTGATGGAGTACTGTGAGTAGTTATGCTACAGAATGAAATGGGGTTTTTTTTGTTTGTTTTGCTAGAGCTGTGTAAGAATGTCAGGATCTGACCTATTCTGAACTTTCCTGCTGAGGGACAGTGTCATTTTTTCTTACTGCAACTTTCATCTAAGAGATGAGGAAACAGTCACTAGGGATGCCGTTTGATGACATGTCCTGGAATGATTTGAGATAGGAAGCTCTATTTCTGAGATTAAAAGGCAGTTTATACTTAATGGCTGGGGCTAGCCAAAGGAAGAGGGTTATTAGCACAATAAAAATAATGAATGGTTCACAACCGTATTCTGAACTCAGAAACAGCACCCGGACTTATGAGCTACAAATGCTTTTGGAGTCAAAAGAAACCTAGCAGAGTCAAAAGAAGCCTAGCATCCCTTGAATCTGTCCATGTTACTCTACATTCTGTCTGGGAAAACATGTTTAAAAAAACCCCATATTTGAGTGTAAACGGGTATGCAAAGCATGGAGTTGCCCTTTCTTTTCATGAAAGGTTTACAGATTGGTAGCTATGTCATAGATAAGTGTCATCCCAAGTTATTACTAGCCAATGCATTTGCCACTATATTCTGGCAATTTGACACTTCTCAAAGTTGTGTGTTCAAGAAAAGGTCTTGAAAATAACACTGAGGTTAAGCTAAGAAAATTGGCATATGCAAGCCCACTTCCCTGGAAGTTCAGCTCAAGTTGATTTAGGGGCACCTGAATTTCCTGTCAGATCCCTCACTGATGAGAATTGCCAAATTAAGCTCTTGCCTTTCAATTGTCACAAGGGTGCCTTATTTCATCTCCAGCCATGATTGAAGCCCTTAGAGTACACTACAGAAATATTTGCTATGCACATCAAACAGGAAGAGGAAAGAGTATAAATCATAGATCTGGGGTGATTATCCAAAAAGCAAATTGCTGAGAAATGAGGCATAATATCAGTTAAAGTGTCACTAAAATAGAGTTATGTGTATAGTCTGGTAAAATACTTGGTAATTGCTTATAATTTTCAGTGTTTGGAAAACAATTTCCTGGCCAGATGTTTTCACATTGTATTAGATGTTTCACTCCCTGTCAAACATTGTACATTTTTGCTAGTTTATCATTCAAGGTGTTAATCATGTTCGGTCTTTGAAGATGATTACCTGGTAACATTAACATACAAATGTACAGTGATTATCTCTGCTTTTCAGAATTCTTTCCATTTTGCACAAGGAAAAAAATAATAAAAGAAATAAATCAGTCTCCTTCAGCTTGCATTATGACTATTTCAAAAATTAAATTACTATGAATTCAGAGTCTATGAAAATTAAGTATTAATCAACATCAAAGTACAGAAAATTTTCATCTGAACTTGAAAGTAGCAACACAGAGCTGGCGTCTTGCAACAGGCCAGAGTTGATAGGCATGACTACCTCATAAAACATACAAGTTCCTTACTTGTAGTCACCAGTGTTTGCTTATTGTATTGATAAAGCCTACAAAGTGATGAGTATCTGCAGCTTTTTCTGATGGATATACAGCAATTTGCAGTATACTATCATTAAACAATTAGGATACTATTTCATTATGGTGAGGAAATTAGAAAAACGCCAGCTCTCTACTGTGAGACAGTAAAAATTATGTAGGTAAATTGGACCAAGTTTAATACCACCTGAACCTACAAAAAACTGGAGGATATTTACTGCCTTTATCAAATTCCTTAGTATAATGAGAATACTTCTCCAGTTTACACTAATTTAACAGAAGTTCCATGAAGTATCTAAATTTGCTCCTAGTGGCACTAATACATAGTCATTTTTGTATGTCTGAATTCTTATTAGTATGTCCTGCCACCTAAAGAAAATGGAGAACATCACAGCAACAATACTGTGCAGAGTCATTGCAGTTTCATCAGAATCAAACAGACCAAATTTCCCTGTTGGAAAGGATCAGAACTTCAGTTTACCCAAAATGGTTTTGAAACAGACCCAAAAGCAGCTGGACTGCTGAGGCTTTTGTGCCTCCTGGTGTGATACAGGGGATGCCCACATGGAGGAGGAAGCAGGAGAGCTCCCACAGTTGTTTGTGTTTCTAATTTTGCTCATAGGTTCAAGAGTTCAGAGCTGTGGGTTATAAGTTATGAAAGCTCTTGACTTGAGTGAATAAGTAAATCCACAGATAGACTATAGTCTGTGCAAAAGGAATGGAACCCTTCTTTGTCTCGTTTGTTATTTTATGAGTTCATTAAGAAACATAAAGTTTAATTTGGATACTACATCGTCCTGTAAATCTGAGAGATCCAAATGGGGTATGACAAGTATTCAGAGGTATAGAGCACAACTCTCCTTCATTCTCAGCAGGAATCAATGGTGGACAGAAGAGACCACAATCTGGGCAGGAATACCTAAACTAGATTTACACACCCCCCATACCCACTGGAAATAACATAGCTTAATGCCTTAGCTAATTCCCAATGATATGCTCTGTCCATTACTCTTGCTTCTATTTTTCTGTTGGGCCTTTCATCTTACAGCATCAAGGTCGGATGACTTTAAAAAAATAAATCCGATTGGTCTTTCAATCACTTCATTTTTATTTCTTCATTCTCTGCTCTCATAGTTGATACTCCCTTGGTCCTTTTCACCCCTCCAG
Source organism: Caloenas nicobarica (assembly GCF_036013445.1). Lineage (NCBI taxonomy): Eukaryota > Metazoa > Chordata > Aves > Columbiformes > Columbidae > Caloenas > Caloenas nicobarica. The sequence goes on along the minus strand of NC_088248.1, from coordinate 10,526,543 downwards.
AGTTCTGGCACTGAAAGATATTATTTTCAAAGAGTACAGGAGAAAAAGCCAAAGGGAAACATCAATACATCCACATTTTCCTTTGTTTTTCTGTCACTAAACTCATACATACTTGTACTGCAGACCAACAAATAGCTTCTCTTATCAGGCAGGAGCCAGAATCACCTATTTCAGAGTTTGATAAATATTATCAGAATGCCTGTATTCAAAAATAGAACTGATAAATCATCAAAAGCAGCAAATTAAGGGAAAGGTTTCTCTAGGTTCATAAGAAAAACATAAATGAGAAAGTTACTATATACTATATATTTATAAATGAGTTCCAGCTTTTTGCCAGTATTAGTCCTTATTTCACTATGATGAAAGTGCATATGCTCATCCTCATTTTTAGTGGCTAAAATAGCTTGCTTTTCACATGGAACGATATCTTTTCTTAGCAAGCAGTGCCAAGTGGATTGTTAAGCTAGATTTGAAGCTCCAATGTCACTGATGACCCCAGCATTTTCATAGAGCGAGGTGCCAGCAGAACCATCTACATCTACATTTTAGGACTGTATAAATGTAACTACTCCTACATTTATACATCCCTAAAATTACATTGGGCCCTTTGAAGGCAACCGAGAGGCTGATGTGGGCCCCAGTAAAAATGAGTTTGACACCCCAATCCATACAGTTCGAACCAGACATGTGTCTAAATCACTGTTTGTTCTATTCTCCAGTTCCAGGTTGAGTCTGATAAATGTTAAGGGTAAATTCCTGGCACTCTCAACGTCAGAGATTTGTTATTGATTTGCATGAAAACAGGTTTCCCTTTAAATTTTGCTACTCAGAGCTTCATTAAATGTATAATATGCTATTGGAAGAAAGCCCATAAAGAGAGTAAAAAGCCAGAAGAATGAATCCTACATTTTATTTAAGCCAAAGACAAAAAGATTACATATTTCATTGGGGTCAGGTCTCACAGAGTATGAATGACAAGGCAAAGGATTTGTATTTTATAGACCCTGTGATGATTGTTCGATGTCTTCGAGCCAATGTTTAGTAAACACTTTTGCATCATTACTATTAATTTTACTTTTGTCTATATTCATTCTATATGTTATCTACACTGATTTTAATTTTCTTACTGAAAATTTAAATTTTTCAAATATTAGCTAAAAAATAAAACCTGTGTAGAAGTAACACCAAGCTCTGCCCCACTGATTCACCAAAATCCCTCATGCATTTAAGCAAAGTTGTTTATTTATGAAGGCTTATCTGTTCACAGCATATTCTTTCCTCTACATATGGGCTTTTAAACTTTATCTGTTGGCAACTAGCATAGCCTGCAGATCTAGGATCTTGAAAGGCTGTGTTTTCAAGGAGAGATACTAACTTTTGTTTGGTTATAACAATTATAATGCTTGTACATGGAAAAGGGGAGATAAATTCACAGTGTTTAAGGGCACAACCCTCCATTACTGCCTTTAATAAAACTTATTTACTGTTCCTGGGTGAGATGCTGCAGGTAAACTGGCTTCAAAGGAGAAGATTGAAAGACATTTTTGAAGATGATTCAAAAGAAGAACCACTGACCTGGTCTACAGTCCTCATTCTCTATACCTAATCTTCTAAACTACCTTTTACTCTATATGACTTTTTTTGGCTGTAAAAGTGATACCACGTAGTAAAATTGCAGGAAAATAACCTTTAATTAGCTCCATTTTAAAAGTATAAATATTTCAGCACAAAATTTGACTTAGAATTTCAAGCTCATTAATCTATATTTACACAAGGTGTTATTCAAAATATTAGTCTGTTAAAACTTTACTGATTTTGAAAAACCAAAGCAAAATGAGTGTTATTTATGGAAAAATTAGCTGTCGTTCAGCATTAGCTAGGGAAAAAAAAAGCCCCAACTAATGTAACAGTTTGAGAAGTAATGAATGCATTTTATGTCTATTTTTATGGTAAAACTGCATGATTAAAGAGCTATCATAGTCTTAAGGCATTCATTGACATGTTTCTGTAAGCTTCTTCAGATAATAAAACTGAAGAGAAGAATGAAGCATGTTCTGCCAGATCTGTTGTGATGATTTCCTTGTATTATAACTGGGGGACATAAAGGATCTCAATTATTGTTAAAAAAAAATGTCGTCTTATTAATCAAATCTTGCCTTACACTGTGTGAGTGCCATTATGAAGAAAAGAATCACATGATACTAACCCACACATAGGATCAAATAATCTGGGTTCTTCTGTTGGGTGGACTTCCCCAGATAAAGGGAAGTTTACAAAATGTAAGGTGTAGCCAGTCCCTAGAGAACTGGTTCACAGGGCACAATGTTCCATAACCTTCACACCACAGATAAATCCATAGAAAGCATAGAAAACCTTGCCTTAGCCTTTTTAAGAATTTTCCATGATTTCTGCAAACAGGACTTCTGTCAGGACTCAACATACCACTCCAATCTTTACCCTTTCATGTGGTCTCACACCTAGGAAAGAGTAGCTGGACACTGGACATCTTGACATCATTGCTTAAGAATTTTCAAGAACTTTCTATGCCACTCAACCGAGCAGCCAAATATAGAAAGAGAAAGCAGCCTGTGTTTAGTGAGTGTTCTTCCCCCTCGGGAGGGAAAAACTAAAACCAAACACCAAAACACACCACACACACAAAAACCCCCTTGAATTGTGGCTTCCCTGACTCCTGAGACAGTGCATCTAAAGCCGCAGGAATAGAATGCACTGCCCACTGGTCTTCGCTGACTTAAGTTATCTGACAAACTCCTGAAAAGTACCTGCTGGTATTAGGAAATCATACACGTGGCTTTAAACAACTGTGGGACTACACAGTGTGAGAACTAAAAATTATATCCTGATGGTCCCTCTATCTCTACTGAATAAGTTAGAAACTCAGTACAGCAGAGAAGCTGTCCCAGAATCTTTAATGACAGCTTTGGGTTACTCATCACCAACACCAGCAAATACAAAATTGCCGATTAAAAGTGAAGTCCTATCACCTTCTGGGTTTCTTATTGCTGCAGTCAAAGCAAAGCTTTCTACTGTCTGAACAAAAAGGATGGTTTACAATACAAGCTGTAAGATTTCACTTCACTGTCATATGGAGAGAATTTACAGGGAACCATTTCTGTACTGCAGTATATTGTGAGGAAATTGCCAGGAAACAAAGTATTTTTCCTTTTTTTCTTTTTTGTTTCTCTAACCTGATTTTCTTTTCCATGCTCCTGCTCATTAGATGCAATGTTTTGTCCTTATTTCATACTATATAATTTTGAGAGATCTAAGTGTTTTTGATAGTAAGCTGGTAACTAGGCTTTCCAGTTTTCAAACGAAACAAACAAACAATCCCACACCAACATTTCTTGTAACCTCTCTTTTTGTTCTCCCTTTTTATTTGCCAAGCATAAAACAAAGGCCAAAACTAGATTTAAGATATTTTTTATAGTTCCCTTTAACAGAGCAACATCAATTCATGATGCTTTCTTGGGGTTCTTAAATACCCAGAGCACGGCATTTAGTTTGTTTTTGTTTGGTTTGGTTTGGGTTTTTTTGAGTAAGAAATATAATCCAAAGGAATCATTTGAACAAAGACATTTTCAAAACTGAAGAAATTATTGTAAGGATTTTTGCAGAGAATCCTGATGGAAGATCGTAAGGAACTTAAGTGTTTATCTTTACAGAATATATGACCAGGGAAACTATATGCAATGATTACAGTTCTTTTCTTGACTGAAATCTACATCAGGAAGAGAAAATTTGAATCTACTAATTTGACTGCTATTACTGCAACATAACTACCATATGATGATGTTTATTAAACAGCAAAGTCTGTCTATTAAAACCGAAGGAGAACATTTATAATACCTGAAGTAATAAATAGAGGGAAGCGGAAATCTTTTGCTATTCATTTTTCAGCTAATTGACAGGGATGAGCTTTACTAGAAACATTTTTGCAGTAACAGGTATGGTTTAGCACATAATTTATTACAATGCAAGGAAATGCACATCCAAGTTTACAGCAAGAATCAGGTTCAATATTATTGGATAATTAATGTGACATTGACAAAGTAGCTTGTTGTAGGCATACGCGCATACATTACTTAGCAAAATGAAATATATTTGTCCTCTCCTGATAACCAGCCGTGCAATAAATCATGGAAGTGATTTGTATAATTCTGGGAACTAGAAGTTAAGGACCAACAACATTAAATCAGGTAATTTCTATCTTCTAGTATCCATGCAATTTTTCTGAATTGGCCATGACCCTGTTGTGGGTTAACCCTGGTAGGCAGCCAAGCTCCACTCAGCTGCTCCCTCACTCCCCCCTACTCAGCAGGAGGCAACAGAAAATCAGGATTGCATAAGTGAGAAAGCTCTTAGGTTGAGATAAAGACAGCTTAATAAAAGAGAAAGAAAACCGAAGAAAACCAAGTGATGCAAAAAGCAATCACTCACCACCAGCCACCTGCTGTCCAGCCAGTCCCTGAACAACAGCAAACCCTGGCAAACCCCTCCTCCATTTTTATTGCTGAACATGACATGATATTGTACGGAATATTCCTTTAGTCACCTTGGGCCAGCTGTTCTGGTTGTGTCCCTTTCCAGCCTCTTGTCCACCACCTTCATACTGTGTAAGCACTGTTCAATGATAGCTAGAACGCTGGTGCGTTGTCAACACTTTGTCATGAATCCGAAACATGGCACCATACAGGCTACTGTGAAGAAAATTAACTCTGTCTCAGCCAAAATCAGTACAACCCCACACATATACACATGATAGTAACACCTATCAAACGAGATGTTTTCAGTTTTAAAATCTGAATAAGCAAAGACCTCCCAAAACAAGAGAGACTATGTCAAGAAAATCAACCTCTCCTTTACTCAAGAATTTTGACTGTTAATAAATCCTTATATACTAATCCACTCACACTAAGGTAATATGTGCATGCAATGCTATACTTTCATGTGCCTTTTTTTTTTTTTTTGGTCAGGTGAGAAGTATCACTTTGTAGTCTGAAAAAGAAAATATGATTTGGCACTGCTTTTTCTAAAATGTTGCCTGCTGTGTAAAAGCTCATCAACAGGAGACCTTTCTGTTTGAAGTCAGGTCTCTTAAGATGACTGTCAATCACAGATATACTCAAAGCCTCCATGTCTACCTTTATTTTCACTGCTGAATTAAAGAGAGAGAAAACTTGTACTGATTGAGGTCATAAGTATTTTGGAGTACTTGGACAAATGAAACTGCTTGTAATTTAATATTTTCCAGGAGCTTAATCGCAAGAGCAAAAACAGATATTTACTCACTGACAGTAACATAGAAAGATGAGAGGAACAGAAGCTGTAGCAAAAGTGCCAGTATTCTTCTATTGCCTGTAAGGGAGATCATTTTCTAAATTAAGGGGAGCTCTGTAGAAAACATTTCTAGGACAGTATTGAATCTAGTCTTTGAAATTTGTTTAGCCACTGCTTCAGAAACAGTCAAAAGTCCAAGCAGAGAGGTTTCTTGGGTAATCGTTTCCACCAGCAAAGTAGCTGGGATGCTACCTGCCCTTTCTCTGATGGCTGGTTTCTGTCACTCAGGTTCAGCCTTCTCCTTCTAGGTAAGTCCTGCCTTACTAAAGAAGCATCTCTTCTTTTTAATTCTCAAAGATATCATCAAAGCATACAAGCAAACAGGAAAAAAATAAAGTATGAACTGAGGAATATGATTCTGACTTATTTGATATATGTGCAATAGCAGTCTTTTACCAAGCCTTTGGGGGACCATCCTGAAAATATCATATTTCTATAAAAAACACTTTGAATCAGGATTTCTATCTAAGCCTACAGGAGGATAAAAAACCCATTTTAGAAACTTGAATTTAATTACTTCTGCAGAATTCTGCAAGACAATAACTCACGATTTTCTACAGCATTTGCTTTTTTTCGTAAAATAAAAAGTAAAGCATGTAAAAACACTGCTTTCTTTCAGTGGTGAAAAAAAGAAAGACAGTCTAGAGATGAATTTACAGTAGGTTGCCTTTCAGCATCAAAGTCTTTTCCAAACTGAAGAAATAGTGAGGTGCTGGAATCTTATAAAGTGAAGAAAAACCCCAAACACTTACTAGGGAACAAAACAAGCTGCAGCAGTTCAAGAGGGTAAAAGAAGGTAAATCCATCTGGGAAGGACACTACCAGCACACTGTTTCTGTCATTCCTTAAAGCAGGATTAATCAGGAGGGTGGCTCTTCAGCCTGGCCAGTGGAATTGCTTCTCAATATTTACAGATGGGCTACATGCAATGTCCATACGTAACAAACAAAGGCTGGAGACAGACCACCAGAACTTTTCCCCACATTCACGTATACTGAATGATCAGGGACTTTCTGTGAAAGGGAAGTTTTGGCCTGTTCCTTCAGGAACTATTTTGATCGATGAAGGGATGCTCTGGTCAAAAGACTTCACCCAAGAAACCCTTCTGGTTGGGCCATCTCCTCCAAGGCAACAGTAGTTAGTCACAAGTAGTTCAGGCCAAGTTTGCATACTGTACTGCATAATACAAATTTGTATGTTGGCTACTTGAGGGGTTGTGTTGCCAGAAGCCTTGTAGCTACATTAGGATGCAAAAGTGGGTGATATCATGTAATCAAATAGACTGGGATGTATTTGCTTACAGATGCCAGTAAGGCATCACTGGAATATCAGTGTACTACTATATCAAGCTGGCTGGAAGAGTCACATGTTGTTTTGCTTTGAGGAAGATCATATAAAGTCTGTTCATAAGAAAGCAAAAGTTTTAGTGTTCTTGTGGTTGCCGTGTGCCACTCATCTTCAGCCCTGCTGTACACAAACACTTGCTATTCAGAAGGTATACTTTTATTTCTTTTTACCCCTCAGTAAAACCTTTTTCACAGAGCCAAGTTCATCACATGTTGTACTTTCTTAAACTAACATAAAAAAACCACTGAAACCTCAAGTTTCGCTTCTGGTCTCATGTGCCCAAGCACAGGAAAGCCAGGGTTTGGAGCCAAACAGGAAGCCATGCTTTGTGCAACACGACGAGCCGTGCCGCTTCACACACCCCTGCACCGTGGATAATTAAGTAGCTGGCAGTAATTGACAATATCCCTGCTTCTTTCACAGTAAGTACCTTGCATTACTGCTTGATGTATTGTAGCTACTGACACATGACAGAATAATTTGTCTTTTATTCAACTCCAACACTGAATTATTGGAAGTTGGAGTTGTCTGTGGCCTAGAGGGAGACATTGTGCCGGAGTTTCATTTGCTGTTATTGAAAGCAAGAGGTTTATAAAAGTTAATGAAATATAGCTAGCAAAGAGACTGGAGAGCAAGGGTGTCAAACTCATTTTCACCAGGGGCCACATCAGCCTCGTGGTTGCCTTCAAAGGGCCAAATGGAATTTTAGGACTGTATAAATGTAGCAGTAGTTATTTATACAGTATTTATACAGTAGTTATTTATACCATTTATACAAGGTCTTTCCAAGCTATGATACCATAGATAATATTTAACATTTTCATTGGAACGTCTACCTTTCTATCTTTCAACTAACTACATTAGCTGTAAAATTTCTTTTTTTTTTTAATATTTAAAGTCATGCATAGCAATCCTATAGTATTATACAGACACACTGAAATAAAGACAACAGACCATAGTTATTAAATATTTTTGTGCCTTAACAGACAGTTTCAAGCAGTCCACAACTACAATTATCACACTTCAAAATCTTTAGTTATCTTAAAGATGTGTCCTGCGCCATCCAGTTGTTAGGGAGATGATCTTTACCTAATGAGCCAGTAGCATATGGACTCTGACTACAAAAAGTACAAATAATTTCAGAAAAAATCATTTTTGACAGTTAAAAACTTAATCCTATATGAGGCATAGAAACTCATATAATCCTAGTAAGATGAAAAGCATTTTGGCAGAAAAAAAATTAGCATTACTTCAGAGCTCTGTAACAGTTGAGCCATCACTAAAGGACTTAACACCTGTTTACATGGCTTGGTTGTGGGGGTTTAAAATAAGTCCCAGTAATGCTTTGAGGAAAATCATGATGCTATATGCTTTCTGGGATATAGAAAGAGATTAAAATGTCAGAAAAAGCATCACGTTTTCTAAGATGCACTATTTACTGATAATGGCCAAATAATTTTCTCTCATTACCGAGGAAAATGATTTTGTAGCAAAATATCCATGGATGTCTGCAGAAGCAAGTCTGATGAACTTTTTTCTTAAACACAGTAACAATTTCCACCAGTATAACTTGAAAGGAGTTGTTCACACTTTTTCTTTTAAATGAAACTAAGGAAAAACATTGACCTTGAATATCCCTTTTACTACGGCAGGTCCTTTAACTTTGTCATAAACCTCCAAGGTTACTGCTGCTTTGGAACCAAATTACACTGTACTTTGCAATCAGTGTTATTCTGGCTGCTGAACTGTTTTCTGAGCTGGGCATGGAAAGATCAGATTGGCTCCAAAATAGTTTTTCAATGTCTTTCCTATTGTAGAGACAGGTTTCTAGCATTTATATTGAAGCTGCTGCTTGCACAGCTGAGCAGTGACTGAACTTCTCAGGGAAGATCATTTCCTAGGGTGTAACATCAAACTACTACTTTTTTTCCTTCACCTGAACTCCATCTTCCTCATGCTCTGCCTGTTCTACACTCTTCATAGCAGAGCTGCTGCTGGAACACCACCCAGCCAGGGACATGGTTTAGTGTAAGAGTTCGGTTATGGTTGGACTCGATCTTGAGGGTCTCTTCCAACTGAAACAATTCTATGATTCTAACCCCTGTTCCAACCCCTGCAGACAGGGCAGCAGATTTTCTAGTGCACAGGGAAGAACTTGCATGTTATGGTAACTCTTGCTCTGCTTTTCTGGTGATCTCAGTGGAAGAAATAAATGAATATAAAGAGAGAGGAAAAAAAAAAAAGCATGGAAGTACAGTGACTACTATAAGTAGAGAAGGAAAATGTGCCTGATAGGAGGACAAAACAGACAACAGAAAGATAAGTGAATAGAAGTGTCATAAAGAACTGAGAGAAGGTGAGAGGGTGCGACACTGGATGGCAGAAGGAAGCAGCTGTTCAGCACTGCTGGTAAAGCTTTTCTCTTGCTTTTGATTTCTGTTCACTTACAAGTAAGGTTCCTCTACAGTGAAAAGTCAGATCCCTTAAATACTACAGAATAAAATCCTACCCACATAACCCCTTGAACTCCACATTCATCCTTTGGCAACCTCTTCATTCTACTGCAGTCAAGTACTGCTGTTACAGCATTATCCAGTCAAAAAACCTTACCTAGCTACCTGCTTTTGTTACCAATTGCAACAGTCTGATACTTTCAAATGTATTTATGAGTCTGTTTCTGCCTTCAGTTTTCCTTCAACATTAATAGCAGCAAGATATCAAGCATTATGGGTTTTAAACTGGAGGCTTCTGTAAGTCATTGTAGGCATATTCTTACCTTTAAATATTAGATGCTGCTATCAGGTGAGGACCTGATAACATTAGGCCTGAAGTCAGGATGAAAATTTTCATCGCAAGGGACTTCCAAGGCAGAAGTTTTTTATAGCTTGCAAAATTTGCAACAAGTTAACAGCACATTAACAGCAGATCAAAGTGAAAAATCATTCTACTGAAAAGTGACTTTACTTAAGAGCAAATAAAATTAAAATAATAACTTAGAATTTGATGTTCTATGAACTTTTTTTCATAGTTATGCTGCATTGCAGATTCCCGTCGTACATATCAGCTACTGTTTCCTCTATTAAGATGTAATGCAATTCCTTACAGCTAAAACAGATTTTTTTTTCCTCTCCAAAATAAGCAATACTGGACCGTTACAATCATATCACCAAGGGCTGACAATGTATATTAAGCACTGTTGCTAGAAACTGTTGTATCAGTGTTTCAGTTTATAAAATAATAAATGCTACAGAAATCCATGGAAATGATTGCATTAAACATTTTAATACTCCATATACTCCATTTTCACTGTATCCAAGAGAGCTGCATGCGTATTTGCCGTAAGAATAAGCATTCTGTCTGAAGACATTTGCTAGTTCTGCACTGCTTTTCTTTAATTCTTGTTCATCCTCCAATCCTTTGATATACCATCCCTATCAACTATTCTGCTTGTACACTGGTCTCTAATCTTGTTCAAGGGGGTTTTTTTTATTTTTTGTTGTTGTTGTTTTTTGGTTGGTGGGTTTTGGTGGTTTGTTGTTGTTGTTAGTTTTGGTTTGTTGGAGTGGGGTTTTTTTTTTGTGAGGGGTTTTCTTTTTTCGGTAGAGGTTTTGTTTTGTTGGGTTTTCTGTTTGTGGGTTTGTTTGGTTGGCTAGTTGTTGTGGAAGAACATGGTAATACCCGTAAATTTAAATATGCGTCATCAACAAAAGGCTATACACTGAATCAACAGTAGTTTCTCAGTCTCAAACAATGGGTAAGGTTAACGTTATGTTCCTCTTTCATGCTAAGTGCTATGCTGATGCGTAACCATCAGCATCAGTAACAGACCGGAACAAATCTTACAGGCAAGACAGCAAAATAGGCAATAAAAAAAAGAGATGCTTTTATTTGACGATCCCAAACTTTGGGGCTGCAAAATATTTTGCCCATTGACATCTCTTCCCCTTCCCCTTGTAGGGTATTGTTGGTTTTTTTATGTCTAAGAGAGAAATGTTTCATTTATCTCTATACATAACAATGGATGTGCAAGTGTTTTAGCCAGAGCACTTACTACTGTTTGTGGCTAATACTGACTGACACTTCTCAGTGCTTGCTGTTGATGATAGCTTTGCAAAAGCTAAACTGGTTGGAGTGTAATAGTCCAAGTGCCTCAGGCCAGTATTTCAGCTTGAAGTTCTAGCTAGAACAGCCTGTCATTTTCAAGAAATACCAGGTTTTTCTCTTCACCTTCTTTCCTTTTCTCCCCCACCCAAGAAAACTTAGTTTCTTCCATACTGAAATACATCTATTTTTATTCAACTATGCTCTGATTTCCCTATGCATACACAAGGGACTGGAACATGACGGTGTGCAACAAAGGCCTCCTGCCTATAGGTAAAATTAGTTTTTATGTCTCTAAGCATTCACCTGAATTCAGAAAAGCTGAGAGATTTTTTTGTTTGTTTGATTAGAACATTTAAGTCTACTTTCACTAATTTCCGTAATCACTAAGCTTTTTTAAAAAAAATCATGTACACTGGACATATATAATCTCACAGATAATCAACATTATTTGCAATTGATCCTTGAAGGGACAAGAGGGAGCATCTTATAGGAAAAACTTGTGCATGGTCAGCATCATCAGGCAGAGTTGCATTTATGTTGCACAGGTAACATATTAGTTGATGTTTCCCAGCTAAATGTTTCAAAGAGGTCAGCAATCCACCTACAGTTCAACATCTGTGTAACTGACTTGATCAGTGCTAAAAAAAATTCAATGTGTGGAAGGCAGTCTGAGCAAAGCAACGGATAGTCACAGTTCACTGCTTCTGTTTTCTCTCGTTTCTTTTTCCTCCCATTTCTTCCCTCACCCTTTCCCTGCCCTCGCACCTCCACCCGTTCCACCCTCACACACTGTATTTTTTTTTTTCTCCTCTCCATACCCCCACTTCCCAATAGGCAGATAGTTAATGTTTTAACTTGTAAAACAGAGCTGGAGAATGTTCAGGAAAAAGCAGTCTAGATGACTAATTGAGAATGAACTTGAAAATTAAAATAATCTCTTTCCAGTTTCTCTAGAAACTTCACGTTTGTTGCTTCTACCAGAACCCACTGATAGAGCTGCTAAGTACTCCATACACATTTGTAGAAAAGTCATAATTAAAAATTTAAAGGAGAACCGTTTTCTTTAAGTGCTACATCCAGTGTAATCGAAAGCAAGTCTTCTACACCACAGTGATCATTACATTTTTAGTTGCTATAGCTTTTAGACTACACGTCACAGGAGAGATCTGTTATGACAGACGTTCCGTATGGGATCCTCTGCATTTATTTTTCTATATTAAACCATTGACAAGCACTGATGCATGAGTTTCTAGCCAAATTCACAAACTGACAATGAAGTACATCTCTCTGCACAACCGAAACAGTTGTCATTTTCTGTACCATCAGAGCAACTAAGGAAAATCTATAGGTTCACCCTTATTTAAGATGGGAAACACTCAAAGTCATACAAAATGCCTTTCTCCATTATGGGTATTGTTTACGTAATATGGTCAAAGAGCTGTCGGATCCCATCTGTGGAGTATTTCTTTTGCAAAGAACAGCCTGATGTAGTCTACTTGAATTGTCTCCTCTCACCAGAGGGAAGGGAGAGGTCAGAAGAGACAGAAAAGTTTTTTCTAGCAGCTTTCCCAGACAGGGATTTGGAACATTTTATCCCCACCCATAATTGGTTCAGTTTAGTCAATACTTTATATTCTGTCTCTCAAAACTGTATTCCAAAAGGGAGAAATATGTTTTCTTTAGATAAAGACTCATTTTCCTACATCAAACCTGAGGCCTCGTCCCAACTGTGCATAGATTTGAGAATGCACATGAAGCCTGGTTTGTAATGGATGGGTCCAAAGGGAAGCCAAGGTGCTTTCCATGAGACCTGTTGTATTTGAGAGGCTGCGAGCCTGAGCAGCCCAGATCTTAGAGTCCTCCCCAACAGCTTTTGAACTGATTTGCAAATCTGACTTGAAAATTCCCTGACATGTATTTGCAAAGAAGTTAGTAAGCCTTTATGGGATGTGAAATGGCATTACAAACCCCAGGGTTCAAACACTTCAAGGCTCCAGGACAGTGGTTTGTTGACAAAAAAAGGAAGCTGCTTATACTAAAACCTTTAAAACTTGCTGTAAATTTTTGCATTAATTCCTTCCCCCCACCATACACTTCAGTGACCCAAACTGCAACAGTTATATTGCAATTCAAATATTGTAACATTGACCTTTTTTTGAAAGAAAAATATTTTCACAGCCATCATACAAAATATTATATCTTCCTTACTACCAATAACAAAACCTAATTTTGTCTGTGCTGCCAGAGGTTAGTTTTCATTTTGTTTCTTCCCTTTTTCCTCATTTTTTTTGTAGTTATGGCATTTGACCTAATTCTTACCACATTAGCTTGAGGCAACATAAAAAAATAGAGTATTCCCAAGCAGAAACTTGTATGCCAGTTTACAGAAAACACAGAACTCTCTGTAAATAGTTTGCAAATATTTGCCTTATTTAAAGACAGATATGTACCTAAGAGGAAGGAACAGGCAAAAGGTAGATATGATGTTACTCAGTTGAGACAGATGTAACTGGAGTTTTGTATGCAGGTAAAACCACATGCATTTTATAAGAGAATAATTTAAAAGTCAGCTGAAAAAGTAATCAAGACAGCCTAAAACTGCTTCAGAATGATCTAAAATAGCAATAAAAGCTTAAAAGCAACACATCTGAGAGGTCAAAAATTATTTAATATTATGGGCCTTATCCTTTCTCAAGAACATCTTAATTTTGTTTAGGTATGAAAGTATTTCTAAAAAATATGTCACTACAACCATGCAAATTTACACGATAGAAACTGAGATGACAGTAATAAAGAAACCAATAAGGTAATTCTTGAAGTAGCCCAGAGCCCCGTGCCCCAACAAGAAGGAAGGCTGGCCTGTGTATGCATGGAACTACTTTCATTTTAGGTTCACCTGAGAACACCTGACAGGCATTCATATGCATTTCATCTGTTGCCTTCACAATAGCACAAGCATTCCAGTGGTAAAGCTGAAGATGCCAAATCCAGCTTGGACAGGTATAGTAGGATATTACTTAGTCCTTTCAGTCACCTTCTTCAAATATATTTATTGCACATACCGATTATGTACTTTATGGACCACAGGTATTTGGGGAAAAAAAGACAGCAGGCTGCCCCACTAACGAAAGATGTACAAGAAGCCTGTACTAGCCCAGAAGGCAGAAAGAGAACCAACTAGACCGTTCAAGCTTGCAAATTAATGTCGCCCTCTCAATAGGTTTGATACCTCATACATGGGTAGCTACATTTCTGACATAGCCACGTGCTATTAAGAAACACATTGGAACAAGAAAGGAGGCGGCCATTGGCTTCAGCACAAAACCAATAATCCTGCTTTGGGTGACAGGAAAGCTGACAGAACCACAGAGGTGAGACCGTAACAACACAGCAGGTGCCCCAGAGAGCCCAACTTGCTGTCCCCAGGGCTCAGGCTGCCCAAAAGCTCTGAAAGCCCCTACGCTCATCTACCTGGCAAATAAAACACACATACCTTCAGAATGATGAAATATCCTGTTAATCTTTTGTCTCTCCTCCAAACAACTTGCACCGCATTGCCCCTAAAACAGCTGACCCACCTCCCTCCAGCCCTTTTGTAAGAGCCACTCCTAGTTGCCTGATTACCCACAGATGGGCAGGTATAACAATCCCACAGCTGGGGCAGGTTGTTGTTAGGCCCCTCAGCAGCCCCTACCCACACTACTGCTCCTACTTGCCATAGAGAGTGGAAAATAAATCCACCCTGTGACGAGAGCTGCATTATTTGCATTTCAAAAAATACCTCAAGCCTCTGCGCTTCCAAAATGACTTGATCTGGAACAGCCAATGTGGAATGCCTTCTGCAAATGCGGAGGGTCTTTACAATGTCCTTAATGTCAACAAATGCTGCTCCATGCCCATCCTTTAGGATTGTTTTGCAGTGAGTAACAGCCCTGGTGCTGAGTGCTGATGCTCACACGAGGATTGCCAGTGCTGCTGAGTTCAGCTGGTCTAAGCACAACAGGCATCATCTTTGCTGGGGTTTGTCCAGAGACCGCACAGCCCAGTTTGCAGCCTCTGTCCGTACAGCTCAAGGTACATGGCTCTTCACTGCAAAACACGTATGTTCCACCAGCAAAATACTCACGCAATATCAACAAGAATGACATAGTCAATTTTCAATGTTTCTTACACTGTTCTGTATTTGAAGACTTGCATCTAAATGTTTGTGTTACAAAGGGATATTATTCTCCCTGTAAATATAACATAAACGTGCATAACCTGTAAACATGTAATGTTGTAATACTGAGAATATGCTCCATGGTGTCACACTGACGCATTTGTTGACTATCCATCAGCACAAAAAAGAACCGACTCCAGAAATTGAAACAGAATGCAAATAGAGACTTAATTCAGATTACGGTAGAAAAAAAGGGAGGTTCAAAAAAGTGCTCAAACAACTGTCCCAGAAAAGGACTAGAAGCATGTAAATATTTTTATCAATTAAAAAATTACTAATATGAATCACACACAATCCACACAATCTTGGCTATCTGCACTCTTTTCTTAATATGCTTCTTATTCTGAAAAGCAGCATAAGAATTTACATTTACTGTTGTCATCAGAAGACTAAAGTGACCTTCATCAATCCCCCGTTCCTTTATGAAGTGTTTAGATTTGATCATTTTATGAAGATTATGTACAAGGAGTACACTTTCTCCTCCAGTGGGACAGATAGATTCTTTTATCTGCCTTTTCTACTGATATCTATCTCTGAAATGTTTTATTCTAGAAACATAATTTTCCAAATCACACTCATTTTTTTTTTACAGGCACGTTTTCTAGCACTCCTAAAACTTTTTCATAGTTCCTTGCCAATATACAGCTTCTGAAAACTAAGCATTTCTATGTTGCCTTTGTTGGTCATGCCAAACTTCAGTCTTGGATTTGTCTGAGTACAGTACATACTTGGGTACCTGACTTTGCTCCATCACCTGTGTCCCTAAAACCTTTGCCTGTCAGGGCCTGGCAAGGCTGAGGGAACAGGTTTGCCAGAAAGGTACTCCACACCAGCTCACAGTTTTCCTGTGCTGATGACAATGTCTGTTTTCTTCTGTGACTTCCCTTTTATTGAGGGTATCTATGAATTTACCTTATCTGGAATACAAATGTCTTTTCAGGCATTCTGTATTTGTGAATTATCTGGTGTAACAGGCACACTGGCACTGCCTGATTCTTTGAGAACTTAATTTTGTATCATACAATAAATAACACCTTTCAAATTGTTTCAGACTTATAGAAACATATTTCCTAGATCCTTACATCGTAATGTCATCAGTAATAACAATATTTTGAATCTTACTACCTTACCCATATGATCTGGAAATAAAAATCTTCTCTAATTTAAGTGGAGCAAGTGGTGACCAATTGCTAGAGGATTGATAATCCACTCTGAGAAAAATGAGAAGTCTTCAGGCAGCAAAAAGTCTCATAGCTTTAATAAAGATTGTGGGATTTAATAGCGTTTTGCACCCTGCAAAATTAGGCATGTTTTGCACTCTCTGTTTTGCAGTGCTTTGCACACTGAGGAAAAGAAAATTATTACCTGTTTCCATTATTTCCATCTTGAAAATCTGTAATAGAAACACTAACGAGAATTAAATAGGCCCAAATAAACCCAAGAGAATTGTGTTATGTGAAGATGAGAAAAACTAGACCCAGTTTTGCCAGAAAGGTTTATCAAACTTTCAGTCAATGTTTTTCATGGCAATTACTAGCATAATTTTTACAAATGTCTTTAAGATCAGTTTTCCTCAAAAGGGCCATCCCATTTCTTTGGAGATAAAGATGATGGGATTAAGAATAAATCCACTACTGTGAATAATGCATCATATGATGAGTTATATCGGTTGAGTCTGAGTAACCTCTGTTAGAGGTAAATTTAGCACAGGAAATACTGCCTACCCACTTTGCAGAAACAAGTTCAGCTACATTAAATTTAATGTGTTACAGGAGAAAGCATCAGGCATGGCTTTTCCAGCAAAACACAAAAATAAGATTGCAAGTTATGAATGTTTCACATAAGTCAAGTTAATTCTAGCATTAAAAAGTAGCTTTTTGTCGGTATGATGTACAATACTTAGAACTCAGCCTGCACTGCTTTGGGTATTCATATATGCAAGGAAACACTCCATTAGTCAGCTCCCAGTAGGCCTCTTGTTTATTCCTATGTTATAGTATTTTTTACAACATATTTCTAAGTACAGTCTTCTCTCAGCCTTCAGAAAATCACAATTTGCAAGTAAAACAGGAATTTAGGGATTAAAAATAATTGGAGGAAAAGGTATACCCAACGTAATTGTTTAAGGTGAAACATCCACATTTATCATGTGTTGGTGCTGAAATCTTATATAAATAACTCATTAAATCAGATGAGACAATTTCTAGATTCTTAAGAGTTCATTTACATTATTACTAGGTACCTCAGAAATTTGAAAATTAGCCTGATCTCTTTTGACTCAAATTATTTATGGTATTAATAGATGACAACATGTAGCTCCTGTGATGTGAAACCTAAGGAAAAATCTAGAACATGTGAAAAATATTTTGTTTAATTCATACTAGTCTCAGGAATGGGTTTAAGATTTCCTTCATCTAGTTTTACATTGCTTCTTCACATATTATTGTGCTACTGTGCTCAACAGGCCACAGCCCAATGAAAAGTAGTTCTGTTTCATTCATGTCATTTCAGGCTTAGGGCCAAATGGAGCTACACCGGTGTAAATAAAGAGAGGACTTTGCTTCCAATGTCCCCTCTACACGACTTGAAGCTTAAATCATAAATAAGAGTAAGAAAATTGGACTGATTTCTTGCCTTATTTAATTCCCCAAATGAATACTCTGTTGTAACTGCAAAACCCAGGAAAATACTTAAATTTAGTCCATTTGACTGGAGTTTGTGCTTGTTAAATATGTCCTGTGGTTCTATGGACAAGAACTGACTGACGATTAATCTATTTGACATTGTAATTATTCCTGTCATTTAGTTTACAGCTTATACTTTGAACAGAGCACTGCAGAACGATACCTGCTCGGAGACCTTTTTTGTTAACCAAGTATATATAACACTTTAGAAGGTCTATAATATTACTGATATATGAACCAGCAATTGAGTTCTGACAATATACATACTGGAAGCCATTGACTTATCTTCAGCAGAGGTAGCAGAAATATGCCAGGCTACAAGCCTGTGGCACTGCAGAGCTACAAACCGCTTGCATGTTCCTGAAAACATTGGAGGTTTAGTATGAGGTTTCTTGATAAGATTTGGTCTTTCACCAGGTTTCTCTCAGTCAAATAATGCATCACATATTAGGTTGCTTTCAGCATGTAGCCTTCATAACAATACCCCTTTAAATTAATTTTCAACAAGTAGATGAAAAACAACATGGAAATGGTTAGAGGTTTTGTTTTGTTCCAGTGTTCATCAATATGGACAACACAGCCACATTTGCCGTTGAACTCAGCACAGAGATAGAGTTTTCACCCTTAATATTGATAAACTATGTCACAGTGGTAAATAGGACACACTGCATAAATTAACTCCCTCTTGCACATCTAGGAACCTAGGGGCATCCTCCACACAATAGATACTCATAAATATTAGAGGAAGTCTTGTCTATTAGAGCATCACACTAAGTGGTATTTCTGCAGCTGAAGAGATGGTGCTTTAAACTTTTTTGTTGATGTTTTGCTCAGAGATTTCCCATTCTGTGTCCTATGTCCTTTCTCATTCACCAATACTCTGGTGTATGAACTAACCATAAGATCCTGGAGGATATAAATCAGTCCCACAGGTCCTCCACTCTTCTATCTTGCTACTTTCCTAACGGGATCATCTCTTCTGGAGTCCTGAGTCCAGGCAGGTGTAAGAAACTTCAAGTAATTTCAAACAGAAGCAGTAAAATCTGCCAAGAAACATGCTTGAGAATTTGCATCAATTACTACCACCTAAAAGAAGATAAAGGAGGGAAGAAAGGACAAACATACATGATGATCCTTTTCCTTGGATGAATTGAATAGTAAACGTCCTTTATTTTTACCAAAGAAAACAAGGATATCAGAAGAAACAGGCTTTTTTAGTTTTCGCTTCATAACTACATAAGAATTTTCAGTTTCAGATAACTGTTTTTATTGAGAAAAAAAAAAAAAAGGTGTTCAAGACCTTCAAGACCCATCATTCTACATCTCTGAGCAATGTATCCTTGTACCAGTTTCTGTCAAAACAAAACCAAAAAAAAAAGGAAAATATTCTTGGATTTACAATTTGTTCAGTAAATGTAATTATAAGATAGTAGTCTCTGAACTTGAGCTATAAAGGAAGCAGAAATGGCTTCAACACCCACTGCAGCAATTTTGCTCTGTGGGCATTAATGTAGACAACACAAAAAATGTTTAAAAGTTCAGAACTGAAACTTTCTTGCCAAAAGAAGTTCTTGCCAAAAGAGAGCAATTAATCACATTTTCCAAAAGGGATCTTGGTCTCTATAGTGGAAAAGCACCATCCATGTACTCTTTAGCTGACAGGACAGATTATGTTCTTTTAAATGTAAACTCCAGCCAGTCTTTATTGAGCAGGTACCTGGACTGCCTGGCATAAATGCATATTAACTGTCTGTAATGCAAGACATCTTCATCTTAGTGCAAACTGTTAATATTTAATTTAGGCGTGGATGGTGAACAAATATGTAAGTGTATTAATTCCTTTGCAGTCTTCTGATGTATATAGCAGCTATGTGATTTGATTTGAATTGATTTTGCTGCTAAGTCTGGTGACCTCCAATAAAAAATTGTTGCATTCACCACAAAGTGATTTATGATGGCAGGACTCTATTATATAAGTACTTTCCAATGCATTAGTCAGAAATCCACTATCTTACTTCATTAAACCAACAAATATAATCAATTCTTATCTGATTTACAGTTTTTTATGCAAGAAAAAAATATTTTATCTTTATGCCAAATGGAGTTAAAATGTAGATCATATAATACAAAAATGTCTCCGCCTCAGTGTGTAAGTGCCACTAATCAAAATCTGAGTCCAAGTTCAAGATTTTAGCTCTGATCAAACTCTGGGTTGCACATTACAAAAATTAAATGCAGTACTTCAGCACTTACAGCTAAACATGCATGTGCATGTTTTTATAATAAATAGTGCTGAGCATTAACAGTGTGCCATTTTGTAGTTAAATAACCACCTAGTTTAATCACAGTGGAAAACTAAAGGCATTACTTAAATATGAGATGTGTACAAATGACATTAGGATACAAAGACTTTGCTAGCAATACGTTAGTAAAATAAACCTAATTTCAGAATGTCCTGAAGCACTTTACTATCTGTATGCACATGCTTCTGTGTGCTTACATGTGCATGCTAAAAATATTATACACAAGAATCACTTCAATCATATCTGAAATGCAGATATAGAATTTTCTTCCTATACATATGGAAACAGAGAATAAGACGTTTTTAGAAGTAATACATTTTTTTAATTTAAAAGGATAGATTCACTACTGAATCTATGTCTCCTTATAACAACACAGAGTCAATAAAAAGAATTCTCACCCAACTGCTATTTGTGATCTATTGATATTTCTAACAGAACCACTAAACACTGCTTTGCCTGTAGTGGCCCTCTGCCTCATTTTTTTTTTTTTCCAATGATAATTTTTAAGTAAAACGTGGGGAGTGTTATTTGGTTATTTTCTCAACATCAACCCTAGCACCCTGTGTTTCAAGCATGGGGAACCATGAAGGTTTTAAGAACCTAAAGCAGAAAATAAAAACACTTCTATGTTTTCTGTGCCTAATTGATTTCCTTATTGAGATACTGTAAAGAAGTGAGTAGGAGAGGGATAGTTCCCTAACACATCCTCATCTGTTGGCATCTATGCCTTACAAAGAAATTAGTGAAATCATCTCATCCCTCTGGAGATGACGTCCAAATTCATTAATGGAAAGGGGCACTTTGTTGAGGAGCAGCTTCAACATGACAGAACTCAGCATCTCCTGTACTTTGGATAGCTCTCAGTAACTGTGCACTGGCCAGTCTTATTTCTTCCTTAGTGTGTTGGCTACACTGAACTCCTTCAGACCATCAGCCAGATAGCATGTTACTGCAGTGCTCGGCTCAAGCTCGCATCACTCTTACAGCACGGGCACACCCTCCCTGTAACCTTGCACTGTCTAGGAAGCCTGGACAACCTGCATGGGTTCTGAATGCTAATGCAAGGTCTCACTACCCAAACACAAGGCATTGTAAAGTCTAAGTCATTTTTAAGAGTCAATGTAAAGACCGATGATTAATAGCGAATCCAAGTCATGCCTGAGATTCTTCTGACACAATTACACCCCCCACTTTCCTATAATGAGCGTGGCCCTGATGCACAAAAGGATCTTGACTGCTTCTGTGAGTGGTCTGTATTTCTGTAACATCAATTGCATATATGCAAAAAGTACAGCAAGTGAAAACATGTCTACAGTGAGCAGATGCTGACTATAAGCACACCTGTATCAGGCACAGCAGGAATCACCTACTTGATTTTGAGCAACAAAAAGCATTCAGCTGTCAACCTCTGAGCTGAAGGAATGGCTCACATAACTATCCATTGCTAACTTTCCTGTTCTTGGTTGGCACAGATTAGACAGCAGCGGGAGACTGTTATCAACACAGGGTTATCATTACATAATTTGCCAGACAAGTTATTTTGAGCATTTAGGACTCACAACACTTCAAGTTCCACTGCTGGATTTTTCTTTCTGTAATGAACTGAAGGACCCTAAATAGATACCTGGAGTATCAAGGGACAGACACAGGAATGAATCTGTCTCTCTTTCAGCCCCTCAAGCTACAGTAGTAACTCTGCTACCTGTTAGGAAATAACAAGCCCCTCTCTTGCTGAAACAAAACATCTGATCTTGATCACAGAGTCCCTGCCCTACACCACTAATAGGAAACAAGAAATATTTGATAGCTGGGAAGGAACAAAACCAGAACTCTTTGTGGTATCTAGGAACTTCACGTTTGGTTTCTGTCCTCTGTTCCTATGATGCAACAACAAGAATCAAAGGATAAAATTATTTGTATCAAAAGATTATTCTTTTCAGAAAGGGTGTGTTATTGTTCTTACTAAAGGAATTCAAAGTGTTTTCAATTCATCTAGAGAGTTCAAGGATAGGTACATATACCTATGGTATATTTTTACCAGCTGTAAAATGTTGGTGTATCTTCCAGGAGCTCCCACTAAATTGATGTGTCTGAAATTAGAGTTTCTTTTGTACATATTATAATAGAAGAGGCTCCTTGCTGATATTGCGACTAATTCCAAGACACCTACAGAATTCCATTGAAATACTACGAAACCGTCTTCAGAAAGATACAGTTAAGGAAGACATAAAATGAATACAGAGATTAATTTTTTTAAAAAAAAAATCAAAACACACACAAAAAACCCACCAAAACAATAAAACATAAAACCACAAACAAAAAAACTCACACAAAACCCAATAAAACAGCCCCACAAAGACACAGAGAAAAACTGACTTACAAAAGCCAGAGTCACTTATAATGAGATATTTTTTCTAGGCAAAGAAATTATTCAGCCTGATGCATTGTCAGAGGATTTTCTGATTTTCCTGCAAGAGTGGCTCATTATTTTTATGTTAAGTTCATGTACAACAGCATGTATAATACATAGATCAAATTTATTTGTTTCATTGTCTCTTCATGTTTCTCTGCCATTTAGACCCGCATTGAGCCATGGCACTATATATTCTGCATTCTGCAATGTCACAAGATCAGTGTTGAGATGGGACAGAGATCAATGACACTCTCTTGATTACGAGGCACTTGAGGAGTGGATCAGGTTAGAGTGCAGTTTTTTTAAGGGCTGACATCTGCAGAGATATCAAGTCAGAACAGGAATTTACTTTTAATTTGGCATCTCCAACTTTGCAGTATAGTCACATTGCTGAATCATTAGAATGAAAAGCAATGACAGAAATAGTCCTCAAGACTGAGTTGAGGTTGACCAGATGTTTTAAATATAGCTGCTCATGGGCAGAGGGTAAAGAAAAAGGGAGAATTTTTCAACTGCCACAAAAAGCCTTGATAGTTGTTCATCTGGCTTTATTTTCACTGATGAAAATGTGTACTTGGCAGTAACAAGTACTGCATGAGCTAAGTACGTGACACTTGGTTGCCTTTGTAATGGCAACGGTGGATGGGTTAAACTTCAGTTACACGAACCCTGTTTTGAGAGAGTCCATTTTTGTCTATACGTGTGCTGTGAAATGGATCTTGCAAAAACCAAACCCTCAAAAGATCTTGTTGATTATAGAAAAAAATAAGAGTATGTATGTGTTTTCAATAAGACGAAGGCTTACTACAAAGTTCTCACTCATCTCACCAGAGATAGGTATCTTCAGGTATCTTTACCCCTGCTTAATATTTTCTGGGTAGATAAACCACTTAGCATGTTCTTAAAACACCCTAGGAAAATATTGCAATAAAAAGGGTAGTAAAGAAGTTTGACATCAGCTGCAAAAGAGTGAATATTCATTGTGGTACTATGTGGGTAGCTTACACTAGCAGGTACAGTACTATTACAGACAAAAAATTGGCATTTTGAAATTATAACCCACATGCCTTCTTCAAAGCAAACAGCCCAGGGTACGAAGAAAATATCGCAATGAATAATGAACCTCCAATTAGTGCATCATGCCTTGTGTTTAGTGTTTGGCTAAAAAGATGAAATGATCACCTCTTTGGTGGAGCTTTTTTAGCACAGTGATGAAAAAAATCACACAGAACAAACTTCTTGGTGGCCTAATACTAGGCAAGCCTTTTTAAAATTATATTTTGCTTTGCAAAATGCATGTTTCTAGGTAGTGTCTTTTCTCATTTTCCAAATGTCTTTTCCCTACCTTTTCTATTTGCTACAAATGCTTTGTTCTCAGAAAGAAGCGAGACCATTTATCTATTAGTTTCAGGCTTATCATATAAAATTAAGCACCAGAATGCTCAGTAATTAGAAATCACCTCACCCTGAAAAATAGGATAATGACAGAGTCCTTGAAATCAGTGAAGGTTAAAGCTGCATGTTTATAATAATGTTTCTATAAAACCAAACCAAGATAAGATGTTGATTAGGATATTATATCAGCTATGTAACAATTAAAAGTTATATTTAATCTTGTAGGAAGAGTTTATTTTGAGTACTGCATGACCTCATAAATGTATCCAGCAAATAAACCCCCTAGTTTGATGCCAAAGGTAATAAATACTGTACTTTGTTCAAACTATGTCCACACGCTTCTCACAGCTAATAATCCAGGGGAATTAACTATATGTGAGGTGTTCCTGAAAATAACAGTCTGCAGAAAATTGATGAGCCCAATGTTTTTTTCTGATAGGAATGTATAAAAGAGCCATATGTCAGGCAAAGCACAGACAAAATTTCCCAATGTAATAGCTAAAAATTTTATGTAGGTCAGTTTTGGATCTATTGACTATTAAGACAAATAGATCTGTTCTCTCCTTGTTTTATCTGACTGAGAGGCTGCCTAACACATTTTCAACAATCAAAGACTACTTGAAAATTTAGAGGAATCTGGGCAACCTTGTTTCTAGCATCTTTTCCCAGGAAAAATGATGTACACAATCCTCAACACCAAAAAAGCATGGATAAGGATTTCTATTCTCTAGAGCAGCAGGTAATGGCTATTCTCTGCCAAAATATAATTATCCACACTAGCTTTAGACTGTTAATCTATATTCTATGCAGAAGTCATCAGCAGACCTTCTATTTAGTTATTACTGAACAACATGATAGAAAAAGTAGACACAAGGAGCTTTAAAAAAAAAAAAAAAAAAAAAGGCAACCAAATTTACACATTTTGCTTCCCAGTTTTAAGAATGGATTGCTCA
Source organism: Caloenas nicobarica (assembly GCF_036013445.1). NCBI lineage: Eukaryota > Metazoa > Chordata > Aves > Columbiformes > Columbidae > Caloenas > Caloenas nicobarica. Next base: position 10,501,764 of record NC_088248.1, on the reverse strand, counting down.
TGGCGTTTGTGCAGTGAGAAAGACCTTGAGAAACACAGCTATTCTTCCTGACCAGGGACCTGATTGTACTTACCTATCTCCAGAACAATGGCCAGGAGAAGGAGAAAGATAAGTCATGACTCCATATGCCTCTGCCCATTGCAAAAGGACAGAACACAACGCAGGACTGGGAACCCTTGCTTCATACATAAAGATCGTCTTGCTAAGACACAATTTCTTTCCAGATTCCTTGAGGTCACCTGTTGCCTGACTGGGGCACTTACTAGGACAAGGATGGGAGAAATGTTCATCTTTTTTCTTTATTAATTTCCTTAAAGGTTAGATTCTGTCACAGTTATTCCTGAGGAGTCTACACATAAATAAAATTATCCAAAATAGAAGAAGGAGGAATGGAAATTTCTCTGCATATCAACATGCAGAGGAAGCCTGGGATTCCATAAAGGGCACACTAATTCCCAATTCCAGCTACGTGCATCCTTCTAAAGGATTCTAGCTCTAGACACAGAACAACTTTGTTGACTATCAAAGAAAAAAATATTTTCTGACACGCTTCGAAATGTCATGCCTTGTCCAAGTACTCAGAATATTATTTTTCTCCAACAGTCTGTAGACTATTAGTCGTATATATGAGAACAGTAGCAGCTTTCTTGCAACTGTAGTGCCTGAGTTTTGCAAAGCTATATTCCAGTCAGTGCATGAAATTAATATAACCCATGCACTTGTTTAGCTTCAGCAGGAACAACAATATTATTCTACATTACTCTGGAAGAACGCAACTTATCTGATATCAGAGGGTTTTCATGAATGGTCCAAAATGTCCAAACTAAGAGAAATTTCCTGACCTGCAAAATCATGTAGCTCCATCTTCATACTGTTGAAGACACAAGACTATCCATACAGTCAAAGTAAAGCATATGCTTTTCTGAATCAAAAGCTGACTTGAATCACATCTGGCCTTTTTACTTTTGGTTTAAAACCATCTTACGGTCTTACTGAGGCAGCAAATTGTCTCTATGAAAAATATTGTTTCCAGGAATGACAGCCTATTTCTTTCTCTGTTACTTTACACAGCACTAAAGACAACTTTCCTCTGGAATATCTCTCAAAACTTTTTTCCTTCAGGTCAGATCCAAAGAAGTAATAGTTCTAGGTAAGAAAAACTATTATTTTTGTCAATTAAAACAATATAAATCCTACATTTTCCCAAAAACCAGAAAGTTTGCTATCATTTTTCCACATCTGGAGCCAACATATCTAGACAAGAACAAAAAAGTTGAACTGAGTGTTCTCCCTAAGAGTGTTATATTAATTTCCTGCTTTTGGTGTGTTCCTTTAGATTGGCTCTCCTCTTTTTGTGTTTCCTTTTAGTATTAAGGATGCAATTTCTGCTGACAAGAGTGTGAAGCACTCTGAGGTAGTGGCAGATTTTTGTTGGTATGTAGGTATGACTCCACTACAACAGAGGTCAATTCAGAGTCCCTTGCAAAGCCATCCTTCTAAATATCCTATCAGATCTTCCCCTTCTTTGGCTCTAAGGCCAAAAGGCTCCAAGATTTACATTGCCTACATGGATAAGCAAAAACTATTCTCAATCTTTTTCTCATGAATTCCCATTATTAAGACATTATGGCATTTGTATGTAGGGTGGTTTCAGTTCTGTTTTAACAGAAGTTTCATATTTATGATTTTGCTTTCATATAAGAATGCTTTGATCAAACTCTCCTTTGTTTTGATCTCACAAACAGTAAAGTTCTTCAAAACAATATACGCCACTTCACATTTACCACTGAGCAAGAGCATTGACACAAGCAGTCCCCAATGTAATGTAAATCTACACTCTAATTTCTCCATTTGTGTTCCTGCAATTAAACCTTAAATGTGCCTTTTAAATGTTAGGGAAGATCAGATTTGTTTAAAAATTGTTGTGTGCAATTTATAATTAGTTAAAGATTTTGTGGGAGGTTGTTTTAGTACTCTTCAGAACCTACAAGCATTTGGGTGTCTGCAACGAGATCCGTTTTCCTGGCCAACAACTGAAATATAAAATTCTGACAAAATGAAAAAATAACCTTCTCTAAACAATGTAATTTTAGTCCCTTTAAATCCAATCTACCTTCCATTACATTCACACAGCACTGTCAGTATGTACACAAATATGATGAGTTCTGAATACTTCTGAGAAAAAGTCCACGGATTTGCACTAGATCTTCCTTTGCCCTTCTCTTTTGTCTTTAAATTTACTCTTGTAAAGAATCTGTGAACTATAGAATTTGATGTATTATTTTTCGCTTGTGGCTGCATTCAACTTTTCAAGTCAATGCCCTGATCCATTTTTTGTGGTTGTGATTCATTTCTATAACTGAAAAGAAAATCACTAAATAATTGTATTGTATTTTCCAATTTCTCCATGAACAAAGATAGTGCTGCTCTAAAAAGTTCAAACACTAAAAGTACCAACATTTTGATTTTAAATAGTCCATACTGGCCAGTCAGGGACTACTTTCTGGCAATGACATGGTGGTGCCTGGTTATCAAGTTAACAGAGGCTACCAACCCACTGTGACACTTCCTCCTACCATCACTTTTGCCACAACTGGGGAACCTCTCCCCGCCCACACACATCTGTAGGATTGGCCACCCAGAGCATCAAGGTGGCCCCAAGCCCTGCAGTCAATTCCCCAGCATGGGGAGATGTGCTACAAGCCCTGACACAGAAATAGCCAGGAGAAAACTGTACCAGTGCCTAGGGAGAACTTTAAGTTTTTGACAATCGATTCAGCAAATGGACGAGCATCCTGATGCGTAGACACAATTCCAAAGGACATCTAACTGAGCATCAAATAAACAGTGTGTAGCCCAAGGTTTTATGAAGCTTGTCTATAATTTTTAGGGGTTTGCATGCAAAATTAGTTGGTGTATTCACACAGTTTCCATAAAAATACACATACCTTAATCACACAAATCAATCATGATACAGATGTAAACGATACAGATGTAAACAAATAAATAATTAAACAGCTAACCAGGCAAAAATCCTCCTTTTTTTTTTTTTTTTTTTTTTCAGACTGAATAGCTGTTGTGTTGAATTTCAAGCTAAAATAAATGCCCTGGGGAAAGCAAAATCTAGCTCCTGAAAGTCAGGCTGATGCCACAGTAGTCCAGGCAATGAGCTTGCTGTTCTGGTTGCTACAGGAATCAAAAAGATGAGTTGATACAATTTAGAAGGCATTTCAACTGCTTGTGAGCTCACCTAGGAAAACCAAGCTATTTCCACAGATAAAATAGGCTGTCTTTAAACTTCTAAAAGAACCTTCCTGACATTATTTCTCCATCCTGATAAAAAAATTCCCTGGGTTACATTTGCAAATTAGATTAGGTTTTCAAATTAAACATTATAGCAAGTCATTTCTATGTAAGCTTGAAGAACTTTTGACTTTGAGGGCAAGTAAAGCATTAGAACCAACGATCAAGGGAAAGGTTGAGTCAACAACCTTAAATGCTGCAAATCTATAAATTACCAAACCTGTTAGATGAAAACATAGTATAGACTAATCTTTATGAAAAATACTGGATGATAATTCTTTCCAGCTCAGCGCAACTCTATTATTATGCCTTGTTTATGATTCTTCAGCGAGGGCTCATCTGTGTTTCTAAAGTGAATATATTATAACTCAACACTTGCAGCTAGACATAGGGAAACTTTCTGCGTTGTGCATGCTTCTGTGCCAGAGACTAAATAACCAAACATTGCTTTTTCAAGCATACTGTGTGGAAGGCTATGTTGTTTAAACAACAGCTTTAGACCCAGACAGATAAAATCAAAATAAAACACATTTGTTGTTTTTTCCTTTTAGCCTTAGTATCTGAGTAATAATAAGATTCATTCTCACAAATGAGTCAAAGGAGCAGGCTTGTTCCTTGTGTTTTTTCTGCTTTTGTTGGGTGGTAAGTTGGCAACATCAATTGTATTAGTGTTTCTGTCAGCACCCACCTTAAATATGTTTCTTTATGGAAGAAATCACATTCCAGCCTACTCTGGACATCTAAATTTATATCTTTCATCACATCCAGATTGAATTCCAGCTGCCACCTGGATTCTTGTAGGTTTTACTTAGTGAAATGCTCAGAATATTTCTATTCAAAATATCAAATTAAAAATTAGCTGAAGTTTACATTTAAGCAGATGAGCCAGTAAACCACAAACACTTTCTTCTTCTGCTTCTATCTTTCCACTTTTTTTGTAGTGTTAGAGCAGATTCTCGTAATTCAAATCAGAATTTGGTACATCCTGTGCTTTTTTGGTACTACTTTAAACTGAGTTTACTTTCCCTTGTTTTACAAGGTTAGAATACACAGTGATACTACAGCCTTCTCCATTGTTTTCCAGGTCCTATGATATTTAGAAATGGATACGTGAATTTCAACAGGGTCTTCTGGGATCATCTGTGTACTGTCTGGAGAGCTGGGGACTAGAATTCCAGCTGAAGGTTAAATTTCCTGATGTCCATAGAGTCTCTTTTCTGGCTTATTGCCTCATTCTAAGGAAGAGTTAACTGGCTTTATGGGCAGAGGACCTCATGGAAGAGGCACCGTTTCTTGCTTGATCTGTGTCCCTCAAACCTCTGTGAGTGTACCTGAATACACCTGGTTCTGCAAAACTGAAACCAAACACAGCTTAGATGTAGCCCTGTGGTGTGTGCAGAAAAATATTCAGAAAATGTAGATCTGCACCAGAAAATATGTGGGCTTCATTTCTACATAAATCTAGACAGCAACCTTACAAAAAAATTCCTCATCAATAAATGTCTGGTATAGCCTTGTGCTTGGTGGGTAAGAAACTGAAGGGGGACTCCATCTATCAGGGTGCCACTTTCTTTCCTTCTAGATAAGAATGAAGTCAGTAACCATGCTCCCAGAAAAGCAGATATTTTCATTTTGAGTTGTTCATATGCTTCAGAATGATTCTTGTTTCTAATTTTACTCAGAAGGGTTGTCTGGTTTTATTTTCCATATCTTTCATTATTATGACTAGAACATAAACATCACAAAACTAATTCAAGCAGCATTTTGGGCAGTCTAGGGTTTTTTCTTCCAGAAAATAGTTGTGATTTCTGCTGAAATAGAGTGACGCTGAAACAATATCATCTAATCACTCTGAAGAATACTGTATATCTTCCTTTAGAGTACAGTCGTGTTTATGGATCTATAAGCAACAGGAACCAGCATGACAAAATTGTATTAGCTCCTGTATAATGTTAATTTGGCATTGAGATCAATAGCTTCAGTAAAGTGCACCTTTGCAAAAATAATCTGATTCAGACACATTAAGCAACGGGAGAGACACTTTATCCTTCTGCAAGCAAGTTAAAAAAATGATTACTTGAAGTATTAAAAGTATATTCAATAGTTGGTATTTGAGTTTTGCGAGCTCCACATTTCAGCTGTAGTTCTTGCTTTGGCTTTATGTCCTTTATTAAAGAACAGCGTCGGATCAGATTTCATCTTTTTCTATAGGTAACTAGTTATGTTCAGACACTGGTCTTTGGGATTTAGGAAGCAAATATATACTACATACACCAATACAGCAGTCCAAGGTCTGGTTTTTTGCATTTAACAATAGGCCATTACTGATTTTATGCTGCCATAGTCAAGATTTCTATTTCATTGCAAATAACATTTATTCTTCTACTTGAGCAAAGTTATCTGATATAGCCACAATCATGAACCAAAATTATGTCTCCCAAATCGACTCCAAAAGGAAAATATTGCTGCATACGGTTCGTTTGCTGATTTTGTTTTCACCTTTTTCTAAGACATAACATGTCAAAATTCTTTGATTCGGGCCAGGCAAAGCCATGACAGGGTTGAAACTGAGGTGGAAATCCTGGTCTTGTGAAACTCTACAACCCTATTAAAATTCTAGCTGAAAGGCAAAATTAAGCACATGCTTAACTTTAAACATTTGGGCAGACTCATTTTGCTGAACTGAGGTCTAAAGCTCTCAACTTGTAATGGACAACATAATTTAACTTTAAACTCAGAAACACTGCGAAGGAGCTAATGCAGAAATCAATGGTAAAACCTAATGGAAAGTGAGTACATTTGAAGTTTCATTTTTTCTTTTGTTTCCTTTGAATATAATTATTCCCTTTTAGCACTGTTTTTCCTCAGTCTTCTCCTACTACTATGTCATAATTATAAACCTGCATTTTAGAACACTAATTAAGAGCATATTCACAGCAAGAATAGTGAATGAGTGGACACAGAGAAAGCATTCAAGCTCCAGAAAGCAAATTAATACCCATAAAAAAAGAAACAGAAACAGGAGGGAGAAAAAGAAAGGAAGAGAAAAAAAATCATAGCTTGCTCAGTGCCAGTCAATAAAGGTAAACTGAAAATTACATTCTCAGAGGTACACCCATAGGCTTTTCTGTCAGCATTGCATGAATATTAGTCACGTGGTTGAACATTACATGTATTTCTTGAAGTTTAGGAAATTTTATGTTAGCATCTAGCAAAAAAATTAAACAACCCCTCTGAGCTTCACCCATAAAAGTGCTGTAGTGTCTGTTTTTGCAGAATAATAGGATCTTAAAGTATCCCTGGAAATGCCTGTTTACCTGCTAGATAGATGTGCTCAGTCCTAAGCGTAGATACAAATCCTCCAGGAACAGCTTTTCAGATGTCAGTTTAGTTGACATTCAGTAACAGCACAGTGTGGCTGGGCAGAACCCCGATTGCATTGAGGAGACTGAACAGATGCAGAAGACCGATTACAATTTTCCTGTTGTAAGGTCAAGAACCAAAATGTCTAGTGTGGAAAAATTAAAAAAAAAAAAAAAGAAAAACAGTTGTAGACAGCCACTATATCTTAATCATCAGTAATTCTGATGAAAAAAAAAAAAGTCTTTCAATTACCTTGAAGAACACTTGCTCTAAAGTTTAATTCACATACACGGATATTTGTATTCAGGTACATTAATTTACTAACATGGGATCAGCCTGCTGGATCCCATGGTTACTAATATCTGGTAAACAGAAATACAGAAATGTGATTAAGAGACATGCTATCCATTTCTCAGGAAATAAAGAACAAATTCATTTGATCATATTTGATTTCAAGTCTTTTCTCAGTCTATTCAAAAATTGTATTTTATACATGAATGTAATCCAGAGGATTTCAGCTCAGTCTTTTTTTCACATGACATTTAGAGTTGGAAACTAACATTTTCTTAAAATGTAATTGCCTGGGAAAATATCTAAAAGCAATCACAGGTAATGTAGAAATAGCGGCTCCCTGTTCGCACTCAACAAAGTCAAGTAACAGGCACTGTGAGAGCATTATTGTTATTTGAAATGCTTTTGAAGTCTCAAACTATTTCATAGTGACCATCACAAACTTGTTAGCTTTAAAAAGATTAAATGGAAGTCAATATTTAGTGAATCATGTATGAGACTAGAGGAGACTATGAAAATGACAGAGGCAATTTTTATCTGTTTTTAGGGACCTATGGATAAGAGACTCATTACAGAAGACACTACTATCAGAAAACGTACATGCAAAGGACAATATACTGTAAAAGGTGTTAAAATGTGCTCTGAAAAGTACTGAAGGTTTGGATTGGCAGCTTCCCTAAATGCTAGAGCTGTGAGCTATCAGGAAACCCTTCCACCTAGTTCTCCAAGCCTAAGGTTGCTTTAAAATACTGGTGCAGATTAAATAATGAAATCTGTTAAGCTGGAGCTGTATTCTTAGCTGGAATTAAAGCTAGAGGCCCTCTCACATAGAGCAGTTTTACTTTAGCCTCCTTTTCTCCTGGAAAAATTGATAAGTAAAGTCCCTTTAGGGCAATGACATCTATAGGTTGAGCAGAGTAACATACCTCAGTGCTGGCTATTCCAGCTAAATAGTCCAGTAATGATCTTCCCAAGGAATGCCAAACCAAACAGGAGTCCCTTGTAATGAAAATCCTTGCTGACACTCAGCATTTTCCACACCACACTGATATGTTCACATTCTTTTTACAAGAACTGAGACTGTCTGCAGCAAGTGATCATTTTGAGTCCCAGAAGTTTTGATGCCAAATTTGTGAGATGCTGTAAAAGCCTTTCAAAAGAGCTAAGAGTCCATTTCCTGAGAACTAGCTGCTTTGAAAATGCCTTAAGTTGAGGAGCCAAAACCATAAATATTTTAAAACTCAGGCAGCTACATTTTATCTAGTTTCTAATGGGGAATGCCAAACATAGAGCTTTTACCATCTTTACTAACAAGTTTGGTGTGGGGTTTTTTTGGTTGTGTTGATTTTTTTCATTTTGGTTTGGTTTTTTTTGATTTTTTTTTCTGTTCTAAACCTGGCTATGGAGACTACATGACATGCAAAAATTAGCAAAACGGACAAAATTAGAGAAAAAAACCCCAGATTGGATTTACCTCATTTGTAAGCTGTACAGAGCACAGTGGTGAGTTACACAATGAGAAAGTACAGTATGGCTCTGAAATATTTCTAGGGTCTTTGCACGAGGTACCAGAGAACTCAATTTGAAGTTAGATATTTGATATTCAGTATTATTTACGGACAAAATGTTTAATCCTTCAGCTTCGGACATGGTTTAGTGGTAGAGTTGGCAGTGTTAGGTTTATGGTTGGACTCCATGATCTTAAATGTCTTGTCCAACCTAAGTGATTGTATGATTCAAATAAATGTTCAACATGAAGGACATTTTAATTGACTATTTGGTGCCCTTGATATGGGTCACTTCCTTATTGTACGCAAGTATCTTAAAAAATCAGAGTCCTGATGCTTCATTCACAATTCTAAATTTAATTGCTGGAATTGTTGCTTCAAATGGTCTGTTTTTACTAAAACTCATTGCCTCACTCATAATCCCATAGAATGAACTAAGTCTGCCCAAATATGAAATAACTCAGGGATGGATGTAAAATATCCTCCATCAATTTAGATGACAGGTTTCTATAGTAAAAGTCCCAGGGTCGTGTTCACCAGCACCAGCACAGGAAATCACATCCAACTACTGCAAAGACAGGAGAAGAGATTCACTTGTAGCTGTACTCCCTCCACTCTCCCATTTACTGTGTTTCCCACTTGCAAGCACACTCCTTACTCAAAGCACAAACCTCAGCGACCCACTGGTGTGTCCCCTGGCAGCTCTCAATGCAATTGCTTCCTCTAACAGCTGAGGTGGCAACAGCTTCTCAGCTTAATGTTTTTCAACACTGTTTCTACCTTTTTCCCTTTTACCTTTCCCTCCATTTTGAGATTTCTAGTATGAACATGATGCTGGGTAGGTGGTGGAAAGGTGAAATTTCATTAAATAGTTTTCTGTTTCGCAGTGAAAAATCATTCTCTCACCCATGATTCTTCAAACACACAAGTAAAGTAGAATAATTTAGCATCAGGATCCTTCCTTTCCCCTTCCCCCCCGCCTCCATTGTGCCATATTGATAGATGAAAGGCTAATTTAGCCTCAAGAGTGTTCGGTGTCCACCCTAACTATTCCATTTCAATAAGTAATCTTGCTGTGAATGCTTTTTAATTAGTGATTTTGTACTTGGAATTGCACAGTTGTGATACAGTGGGCGTGAGGATCTATTGAAATAGTGTAAAAAAAGGCATAATTATTTTCAAAAGCTCTGTTGGAATAATGCAGGTAAAAATTCCCCTGCTGGTGTCTGTTTCTGTGTGCAATGTATCATTAGTGCTTCACATTCTCTGTGTATTTAGAAAAGGGTAGATGCTTGGACTTCAGCTTGTACATGATGCCCTCACATTCCTAGAGATTTTTCATTCTTTATATGCTGTTGATTGCTGAGATCATTGTAATGAAGACAAGATTTTTACTTCATTGGATAATTTCAGTCTAATTGACTGAAAGTTTTCACAAAGAAAAATAGGAACAAACCAATGAGATTCAGAGGGATTTTTATAACTCTATGGGCCTGGCCTGGGATCTAGTCACATGATGTGGAATAAAATAAAGTAGGCCTAGGAACAAAAAATCAAAATCTTTTTACATTTGCTGAAGGCAGGCTGACAAAGAAAGATTTTTGAAGGAGCACTGAAAGAAAAATCTTTAAGAATCACAAGCTAATTTCAGAACTGAATATGAACTCACAAACAAGATGCTGGGCTTCAGCCTAGAGGAACACTGTATAAAATTAAAGGGGGTGACAACGTATAACATGATTAAATGAGGCATTAGTTACATTTACTAGGAATGCTGCTCAATTAATTTGGCCATTGCTCTTGGGACATGCACTGTGACACAGAACAAAAGGAATGATAAAGGCCAAATGGATTTTTAAACACTAGATTAAGCTGCATTTGATGTGTAGGTTCCCTTGAAGGGCCTGGGTCTTTTTGCAAAATTATCATGTTTAAGAAAACTGCTAGAAATGCACTGGCGTGTCAATGAAAACAAGAAAGTGCTCTCAAAATGTAGGCAATTTACACCTACTTACAGTAACTATAGTTAAGGAACACATACGTATAAGCTGTCATATCTACTCCCTTCAACTCCCTCGTAACGTTGATGTGGACGTTTTGGCAGGTTTCCTGACCCGCACATAGTCTGAAGGAGTAGGCTGCCTTCAGCTGCCTTATGTGCTGGCATCTGAGTGAGGCTGCTCAGCCCAGGGAACAGCAGTACATCAGTAGAGGATGAGGGGAGGAGCAGCAGAGCACCCAGGGAGCTCAGGAGGGACAGCTGCTGGAGGCCAGGCCGTGGTGGTGCTCCATGTCTCCCCAAAGAAGAGAATGATGTGGTTTTCCCAGGCTGCTCCTCATTTCAGTGAAAAGGATGGTGGTGGGAACAACTGACAAGAGCGTATCTTTGCTTTCCCATCTCCCTTAGGATTTCAGTCTCTCCAATCTAGAAATTAAGAGAGGAGGAAGCTGCAAAACTTGGATCCAGCCCATGCCTAAGTTCAAATCCTTCTCTGACACAAATACCAAAGCCTCAGATGGCTCTTGAGCATGAAGGTGGTTCAGAGCAGGAAGTTTCATGTCTGTGCAGCTGTTGTGCTATGGAGGGACCACGACAGTCCTCCGGATCAACAACGGGCTCAGAGTGGCAGCTGCCACTTAATGTAGTGTGGTAACGCTACACATAATGCAACCGATGGCAGTAATGGTTTAGCCGGTAGCGTGGTGGTTTTGTCACAGAGATACCATGTTGATAGCTCCAACAAAGTGCCTACCAAAAGTCAATGGGGGGAGAAAAGCTTATGGTCTCAAAACAAATTCATAGGAAAGTGAAATGGGAAATTCAGTGAAATGGGAGCTTTGATATTACATTTGAAATGTTACTTTTTCAGAAAACAAGACTTTTAAAACCTTGTAAAATTACAGATTACAAAAGCAATTTACTGAATCTGCCATGTCTTTCAATGTCTCTTTCACTGAAAAGGCTTGACAATGTCTCCACTTACATATTCTGTTGCAATGCAGACCCGGCATTTGCTTTATTCATCCCTCGTTTGTATTCCGTTTTTCCACAATTGCTCCTGACCAGTTCTTAAGCTTCTAAAATTTTAAACACCAGCATCTCCAAATGAGAGGGGCCTGGCTTCCAGGGAGAAGGAGCTTACTTGTATACATAAGGCAAGCACAGCAACATCCCTCCCTGTGGCAGCACATTGCTGCTAATTAATTACCTATACATTGCTCAAGGCAGGAAGGTGCTTTCATCAAGAGCACCAAACAAGTAGCAGTTTTGTTTCCAGAGAAACCTCAAGGTGTATTTATACACAGAGAGTGTCATGAGATCACCTGTCTGAATTTATCAATATTACCGGCTTTGAGAAAAGGGGAAGAGGGTTGGAACATGAGGACTGAGAGTTCAGAAAACAACTGGGTCACCTGAAAAACAGCAGTCCTACAACCTGGAGTCAAAAACAGGTGAAAAGGCAAAAGTTAAACGAAAGGAGTCCCAGATGTGAATATTTAGTCAGCGATGGAAGAAATTAAGACTGAAGTGTATTAATCTGGGCTTTTCTATCAAGTACTTGGGAAGAAATCTGAGAAACCTGCATAAATTTGAAAGGAATTTGTAATAAAGTAACAAGCCAGTAGAGAGTTCAAGGACTAGAGAGGGGTGGGTGAAGAGATAAGATATAAAGGTCACTATTCAAGGACCTCAAAATTCTGTATTGTATGCATTCTTGTCAATCTAAGTCTTAAAAGAGAAGAAAAGTATATTGATGTTACAACGTAGAACAGAGTATGGTCTGGTTTGCGCAGATAAAGCTTACAAATTGTTGTGTATCACTGAGGAAAACAAAGCATAAAAGAAGGTTCTTCTGGGGAAAATAAAGACTGAAATCAAGAAATAAACAGGAAATAACATTTACCCACACCTGCTGCCTTGCAGTTTCTGGAAATTTAACATCTCGGATGCGTCTGTCTGCACTGGGCAAATAATTGCTGTTCAGGGTCCTAGGGAAAAGTCTGGAAAGCACAGGGAGATCAAAAACCCTGGGGCATATCCTTCCTTTCCATAAAATACAGTCAATGAAGCTATGATCACTTAGAACACCTGATGACATGCCTCCCCTAGTGACCAAACCTCTACCTTATGGCAATCTTAAAAATAGAAGAGCAGGAAAACTGTCCATTCCATTTATACGGCTGAAATCTGAGTTAGAACATGTACTTCTCGTCTCCCAGGAAAATAGTTTCTCTTAATATCCTGGTAAGGGATTCAACCCTGGGAAATGTGTGTGCTCCACAAAGCTGTTCAAGAAAAGGCAGAGGGACACACTGCCTTTTTTTCTACCTCCCACTCTCTTCCTCATTTGACTCACTGTGCATATCAGGAGTAAAAGATAGAGGTCAGGTTTTATTCCTGTCTGACTTTTCGGTGTTCCAGATATGAGCAAATACCCAAGTCTGCACACCGATCTTAGTTCAAAGCAGCACATTCTGGTCCTATATAAAAATTAATCCTGTCCACCTTGCACTTCATGAGTGCAGTAAGTAGGTGACGGTCCTATCTGGTTGATTGTAAGAAAAGCAGATTGTTGAGGCACTCTCTACATTAGCACAGCTATACTTTTTGAGTCTCCAAATTAGGATGCAGAAGAAGAATGCAGTCTACCTTAGCCAAAAGCAAAGGGAACACTTTTGCATATTTTTGATATGTGATCTTATCAGCAGACAGCTTTTTCTTTTCAGTACAGTAAATCCTTGTAATTCCACAGTACAGAAATCTGACAGTACAGAAAGTAATCTTTATGATTGCTAAAAGTCTTTGCACAGTATATATTGCAGCTTACGATAATTATTTATTACTGGTGTTACCATTACTGAGTGTTTAATGCACTTGTGGCCAGTAGGCAGAAAATAAGCAATACCTGATGACAACAGCAAGAATACACTTCTTCCCATGGCAAGTAAGTTTTTAAAGTTCCTGTCAGGCTGTAATATTTTTCCCCTCCATGCAAGAGTATTAAAATAAAAACTTTGGATATATAAATCAGAGCAGGGATAGTTCACTCCTGTGCCAAGAGGGAGCTGAATGAATCCTGTAGATGTTAAAGCTGAAAGGGGCCTCCTAGATCACTGTTCTGCCTACTTTCCCATTGCTATTAACAAATGCTGGTGTCACAGAAGTAGAATCTTAAATAGCGAATGTACAGAAAAGAAATACTTGGCTCTCGCCTTCAGCTGCTCATCAGTGCATTAATGTTTTCTACAAAATACTTACTACCACTTAATTTTTCTATACCTTTCTATTTTCTCATGTACCACATCTAATATTCACATCTTCTTACCTCTGTAGTGATGGTGAACTTTCTCTAGATAAATTATTCCCATCTATGTCTGATCTTACCTTAAGAACACCTTTTTCTTCTAACACATAACAAATTTTTTTCTAGTTTCAGTCCATTACATCTTTTAAGTATGCCATAATTTCTCACCATCTTTATTATTACTATAGTTAGATAATCATAGACAAGTACACCCTTTCCTAATTGCTTCAGTATGGAGGCATAGAAGTGACAACCATATGATAAACAGTAAATCCACTTGATAAATTGAGGAATCAAGAGGGATAAGACTTTCAAAGGCATAAGGAGGAATTAGCAATCCCAGGTGTAAGCATATGCACATAAGTGTGTAAAACAGGAAGGCAAAAGAGAAATTATTTTCAGCATGACTAATATTCCCCTCTGAGGGATGATTCTTTTAAGATGTTTTGCGAGAACCGAGATGTATCTATCAGCAGAAGATTTTGTTTTCACTTCACAACAATCAATCTGGAGATGAAACAAGGCACATGAGGTGATCCTGTCCACCTCTCTGCCATTCAGCATTCCACAATAATGCTTCATGTTTCCTGCATTTGGCTGCACAAGCCATAAACAATAAGATTTCCCCAGCTTCCCTGTGTTAGAGCCTGAGCCCAGGTGTAGCCCCAGGTCAACATGATCCAACCGCATTTGGCCATGAGGGAAGCTCTGCTGTGCTTCAGTACAACACTACATGGCTGAACCGGGACCAGAGGTGCACAAGGGTTCATTACAAGCTTCATCCCCTTGTCCTCTAAGTCTTCTTCAGCTCCAGTGCTCAAGTCTTTTACTTCCGTTTTCTCCTTGTGTGGAATTCTTCATTTCACATGTGACTCTCCCTCCTTCTGTTTTAATACTACCTTTATTCCCTAAATAGGTTATTGAAAACATGTCCTTGAAAGGGATCTATCATGCTCATAGCTGACTGCATTTCCTAGTTTTCCAAAGGGTGTGCTTTCTTTCCCATATATTTTATCTCACCAATATGCTTATTGAAGCTTTTGAATATCTTTAAGACCATTTGCTTAGTATTGGCTTTCGCAATGCCAGAGTACTTGCCTAGCATTCTTTTGATATATCATCTGAATGCAGACTGTTTTTTCCTATTATGCAAATTCTTTTTTTACTAAGAGTTGGATGTGTTTTCACATATATTAAAGTGTATAATAGCTATTACTGTTATCAGTAGCTGCAACTTGCATATATACTGAAACAACTAATGTTAATATTGGTGGTATAGGTTTAGCAAAAGATATTATACATTTAAAGTGTTGGGAAAAACAAAAATGGACCACTGGGCTAGGAAGAAATGGCTGGTTGATTCCTCAGACTGAACGATTTAAATAACGATGAATATCAAGTTTTATCCTCTATAAAAACTTTACATGATGGTCTCAAATTTGTTTTCAGTTTGGTTCAGGTCTGGTTTTGGTATTTTAAAAGGCTTTTTTTGCTATGATTCAAAGGGCCATAAAGTAGGTGCAGAGAAGGTAGCATAGCAACCACAAAAAAGTTTAAACACTGAGAAAATGAGCTTTTTGCTTTCTAATAGCAGAGCTTTCATGTTCATATCTTCTTGCTGGGTTTGAAACACCTGTTTCGATTTCAGTTGACTTTGTTTATTTAATTCTTTCAGCACAGAAAGCTGTGTGGCAGTCCTGAATTACAATTAAGTAAGCCCGTTCTCTGTGAGTATTCTCTGGTCATTGACAAACGATAGCCAGAATTTTGAATGGTGAGGAATTCATTTAGTTTTTAAATTAAATTAGCATTTCCTCAAAATAGAAGTGGTTTTTGGTATGAAAAACAAGTGGTTCCCATGAGGGGCATGAGAATAAGCCTCTGTTTGGCTGCTGACTCGGGAAAATTTTAGTGATCATATCAAATAAATCCAAGAAATGACCACTGTGATTTTTAAAATCTGTTTTAAAGCTGTGTGTCCCCTGTCTTTACAATAATGCGAACTCTGCCCAGGCAGGTGAAAGACTGAGGGTTCCGTGTTTGGCCACATTGTTGACTTTTTCTGTTTACCTGAACTGGGTTTAAGGCTGTGACCCACCTCAAATTTGCATCTTTGTTTTAAAAGTTCTTGGCATCTGCAAAAGTGGATGTGAAACGCTGACTGAAGTAACATCTCTTGCTAGTGACATCTCGTCTGCATGTCTGTGTAGCCACATAACAAACAAAGCAGTGGAGAATAACCAATGAAGGCTTTTAAACTCTTTCTTTTTTGAATCTTTGTTTAGTTAATCTTAAAAATATAATAGAAAATGCAAAATTAATTAGGGTAACTTTTCCTACTGGTACATTAACTGCAACAGACACAGAAGATCTTTGAACTGTAGAAAATATACTATACCAGGTGCACACTCAAACTGTGATTTATCCCAAAATGAATCAATTTCTACCAAACAGGAATCTCACGATCCCCACACTGCAGTTAATGACAGGTGAGGTTTTGGTCAGGTTTATCTGCATTTCCCTCCAACCTCCCCTCTAAGCTGTCAGCCTCCCAAACATACACTAGAAGGACTCTGAACATACACTAGAAAAAATAGTTCCAAATATGCCTTTGCAGATTTTTCAATTGTGTTGGCTTGTTTCCAGTACATTTGAAGTATTTTGATGTACTTGTGTCCAAATTATGTAATTTTTGGACACCTCTGTGCTCCTGGTTGATGTGGGAAAGTGAGAGGCTGAAGGGACTCGTTCATGGAAGCTGGGCCTCTGTCAGATGTATTGCAGCGCCTGTGAAAGGCAAAGATGAGGATAAAAAGGCAGGAAATAACTCAATGGACCTTCTAATTGTTAAACCTGATGGTTTCACTTCTCCAGGACCTGGAGGGCTTCCAGTCACCAGGATTTTGGATGAGAGGGTGAAGAGCTGACAGCTTGCTGTACTTGACCCCACGCAATTTCCCTATTGCCTGCAGGGCCCCAGCTGGGGACAAGGGTGCTCAGGGCCTCTCCAGGGCCGTCACATCGTGATGTCCCCTGTCACTGCTGCTGTCACACAGCACAGCTGTGCCAGAGGGGCAAAAGCTGTCACATGAGGACAGGGGGACGGGTGGCTTTCTTCCTCTGGCAGGGCCACAAGGCAGGACAGAGTTTCTGCAATGCCTCAAAATGAGCGTCTGCCTCCAGACTTGTGTAAAATGAAAATAATTCTCTATTCTTGTACCATAAATACAAATATCATGCTCACTCTCAAATTTTTCCAGCACCGATTTTCCATGAAAAGCAAGTCAAAATGAGAAGTCCTTAAAGAGGTTTTTTTCCCCAACAGTTTGAAGCAAAAACCTGTTACGAATTTGAAAAAAGCAACTCACAACTTCAGTGAATCTTTTGCATGACTAAGCTTCTGGGATGCAATTTACTATGTAGTTTTCCACTACTAATCAAATCTCTCTTTGAGTTTTCCTCTTCCAACTATAATTCAGTTGGCGGCATTTCAGTTGTTGTAGGTGCAGCAGTGTAATACTTCACACCAACCTGTGCAAAGCCTTTAGAATTATGGAGCTTCGCAATGAACCTAAAATTCTTATGTCCACATTACAGCAGGATTATCCAGAGCCCAGAAGTTATGCAAATTGGCCAAAGTTATGCAGAGCAGAGCTCCAAAGAAAATACTAATATCCTTACTCCACCCCTCACTCTTATCTAATGGAAGATAGATCCACTGCCATAATTAGTGCTCTTATTTATGACTCATGTAATGTTTAAATACATGCTATTGACAGGTCTTCGTTTCCATTTATGGTTTGCATTGGAATGTCATTACTGATGACTTCTTAGCAGTAAAATAAAAACAATAAAAACTACAGCATTGTTGGAGAATTATTGATTATTGAAAAATATGCTGTTAAAAATGTGTTAATGTTTTTTTAACAAGTGTATTAGAGTATGAAGTTCTCTAGTTAAAGCTGAGGTTTCCTATTATAAGATTTAGTTATGTAATTAATTTTTCAAATTAAATCTGTCTTGGAAAAATATATGCTTTGATTAGCTGGAATTTGCTAGAATCTGCATCCTGTCAAAAAAAAAGGAACCATTTCATATATTTATATAGTTTTCGGGATTTTCTCATAAATCATTACATTTTCCAGATAACTCTTGGAGGGAGAAAGGGAAGAGGTTCAGAAAGCAACTACAGCCCAGTCTAAAGTAGGAAGGGCAAAGACTGACTGGAGTTCTTTAAAGCAGGAACTGAGTCACATAAAAACAGCAAACACTTTTTTTTATTCTTGTCTCCCATTTAGCAAACAGGAATAAGGAAAGAAATAAAAAGAAAGCAGATTTCTTAAATCAGGAGGTTTTTTGTTCTCTTTCTCCCACATAACTAAATGCTAGAACTAATTGTTGATCAGCGATAATGTAAATTTTCTGTCAATGACATGTTCAAATGCAGTGCAGTTGGATGCAATTTCATTAGTGACACTGCATTTGAAATATCAGGCCTTAATTTAGCCCTAAATAGAACAGAAATTATAATTGCAAAGCAAATATCAAGCTTTCTTCTTTCTCATCCTCCCTTTCTATACGACCATTAAAACATGTCATTTAAGAAAGCCTTGAATAAATTTGAGTTCGTTTTTTAATTTTGATTTTTAATCCAATGTAAATATTCTTATATTTCCCAAGACAGAGGAGTGATTGGAAATGTTTTCACTACCGCGTTTTAAAAAAGTTGTAAACAATGAAGGTTTTAAACCAGTGTATAAAAATTTGTCTATGGAGAACATACAAACATTCAGCTCCAAGATGTGATGCAATATCATACAGAAATATTCCACTATATTAACTAAGAGTAATATAAATGGATGGATACAAATGCAACAAAATGTCATTAACTCACTTCTAAATAACCATTGAATATGCAAATTCATGAGACAAGAACTCCAGAGAAATGCAGAAAAACACAATCTCCAGAATATTGAATTAGTTAAGAGCTGAAAATTGTCGTTTACAGAACATAGACCTTTATATGAACTGGAAAGTTTCCTATGATTTTTCTTTATCATTGAATCTACCTGTTTTTGGAGCCTGACTAGTACAGACAGCTACAACCTGCTCTTTCAAGATTCCTGAAGTAGCAGAGGGCAGAAAATGAGGCGGGTGGCTCCTGAGCGAAGGTGCTGGCTGCCACTGCACCTTCCGTGGCAGCAAGTGGGGACCCTACAGCTGCATCTGGACCCCCGGGTGGAGACCAGGCTTTAGATATGAGATCTGGATGGAAAATTTAATCCAGAGTAAAAACACGTTCATTTATATGCCAAAATATTGAATAACTCGGATTCACTTTCTGGATAAAGGATTTTTTCACTCCTGATTGTACTTCTAGGGTGTCTCCAAGCCAGCTTTTGGGAACAGGACTAATCTTGGCACTTATCATTGTAGAACAACAAGTTTCCTTGAACTTTATAGATGTTATATGAGGATAAAGAAAAAATAAGAAAAGAGAAATAAGAATAATTTAAAAAAACACCTTACTCTTTCATTATCATTATTAGATTTCTACAGTAAACATCTTAGATTTGGTTTTATTCATGTTGTTAGCACTAATGACACTGAACACCATTAGTATTTATTGTATAAGCTTTAGCTTTCCCTCAAACTAGTTGTGAGAATTTTTTTTTCACTTTTTTGGTGGAAGTCACTTCAGACTTGCTGCTTTCCCTGCATTTCTCAATAGACTGTTCTTGCATCTGACAGTACCTTTGTTTTCTGACACCACATGGAGTGCCCTGTGTGAAGATCATCACTGCTGATGAGCTCTACTTCTTTGCAGTCAATTCTCACAAAATATTCTGCATTTCATTCAATCTGCCCCTTCTATTCATCTCCTGTGCCATCTCCTTCTCATGCCCCACCCACCCCAGGTGTATCACAGACTCATGTCTATTTGAGACCCAAGGGACCATCATCCCCCCCGTGCACACACACAGTGAGCTCAACCGAAAGAAAACTCATGAGCAGAGATGGAGAAGGAACCCAGCAAACTCCAAACAGGCTTTTCTATCCAAATGATGAAAGGACCTTGAGGTGATGTATACTCATCTCACACGTTACACTCAGCCAGTGGTTCTACTCTCAGAAGCAACTACATGCTAATAACATTAATAAAAATGCAGAAACGTGGCCCTGAGTGACCTACACACATTTCAAAGACGATATCTCATTTCCTGTCTAAATTCATTGCACTTGACTGGTTTTAAAGTATAGATCCCCTAGAATGTAAGCAAACATTTCCCATTAAACAAAATTAATTTTTAATGGAGGTTTGAGGCTAAACAGTATACTACTCAGAACAATAATTATTACTGTTTAATTCAGGACACTTTCATCAATACATCAACCAATCTGATTTCAGTCAAAATCTGGGAACATATCACCTCTTGAGAATTAATCTGAGCCATCTCCAATCTAACTGAATTATTTAAGATATTTGCAAAGTATTTTTCTCAACAAGAATTTTATTTTCATTGCCTGAAATAATGTTACCTGAAACACTGGGGACACTTCATAATTGTAGACATATAACTATGAGGCTTTTCCATTCTCCTGAAAGTTGAACTCACCTCTGTCCAACCACTATACGTGAACCTAGACTTCCATACCCTCACTTACACTCACTGTAGACAATTTTAACAATTCATTTTGACACAACTCTACAATAGTGCTTGTGAATCAGGCAAATAAGAATAGGAGAGAAACTGAATATATGAGGTCATTTGAAAGGGGCATAGATCATCTGGGAAAGACTTAAGCCCAGGGCCTTGTGCTGGCAGCACATCAAAATCAGAAAAGCACCAGAGGAAATTAAAACATTATGATAAGTTCACCCATACATTCCACAGGAAAAAAAAAAATCAGATAAAATACAGAATTGCTGATGATTTCACTGTACTCAAGACATATCTATCTATAAATCCTCTTCCCAGAACTGACAACACAAACCTGTGTCATTTTTCTTATGAGTTTGTTCAATCAACTTTAAAAGAGAGTACTTACTGTGACTCAGTTACTGAACAGAAAATTGCAAGCCAAAATGTGAGGTTTTTTCCCCCATTACAACCTACAATTAGATAATCTACAAAATTAATTTCCTTCACCTTTGAAGAGGTTCTGTTATGTGGTTTTGTGTGCGTTATTGTGTGTATTAGTCATAGCCTGACTGAAGGGAAACGCAGCATAAAGTTTATTGTAACAGCAATTTTCCTGAAAATATATTAGCACAAATGAATTGGTAGATCCTTAATACATGGCTTAAACTTATCTTTTATGCAATATTGCCCTCTATGGGAGCACAAGATGCAACGGATTTGAAATAAGCGTGCTGCTGTGGTTTTGGTTTTGGGGGGTTTGTTTGTTTGTTTGTTTGGGTTTGTTTGTTTTTTAGTGTAATATCTATTTAAAACATTTTTCTTTTTGACATAGAGGCTTTATGCCATCAGGAAAATCAGCTTGGCACCCTCTCATCATTTAATCTTGTTCTTTTGAGCCTACATTTCAGGTTCTAACAAATACATCTATTACTGCTGTTTGGCTTTTATATCATGATTTCAGTTCACAGAGTCACTGCTCAAAGTGTCCATGCCCTTCTGACACTTTAAAAAAAAAATACAAAAACCAGACACTGAAACCAAAATGCACACAACCAAGTAGTCACATCAGTGGTATAAATAGCCAAACACCATTCTGAATACTAAATATTATTTCTAAAGTGTCCAGAAGCTTTCAGAAAGCAAAGAGGCAACTCCAAATCATCATTATAGACAGAAACACATATTTCTGAATGTAACCTGTCGAGTATGAGTAGCATGAGAAGGGAAGGAATGAGCATGACAAAGAAGTATAGTGGTTAAGTCAAGTATCAAGAGCTTATTCACTTGGAGTGCTCTCACTTTTGATAACTCACATCCATGATTTTCTTTGATCATTTTAATTAAGTAACCTTTATTTTATTCCCAAGATGAAGATATATTTCTAAAAGGAATATGAATCCAAAGGTGATTATTTGAAGAGTAATGATTACTGTGCGTTTTTCACACTGAACTGTACCATATCTTACCCCCAAAAAATTCCTTCTGCTGTCCTACTGATTTTTTTGAGAGCGCCGCTTAAAGTCTGTAAGTAATTCTACCTCAACAGAAATTAAACAATAATAGTCAGACATTAAAAACATTTCTTTACCTTATTAACTCTGTCCTCCTTACAGACATAACAGGGAGATTTCATATTTCTAAAGAAAGTAAATGTAAACCTGAAATATTTGTCTTGATTTCCTTTGTCAGACTACAATTTCTTAAATTACGTTAGCCTCCCTTTTGTTGAACTTAGGTTTGTGTGTTTGGGTTTTTTTTTTAACGTTAAGGCACAACATAGTTTCATTAGATTAAAATAGACCTTGGAGCGAATACTTCCATCTTCCTGTTTTAGGGTGTTGCGTCACATGTCATGGTTTGGGGCGGCTTTTGTAAAGTGGCACAGTCCAGTGTAACATGTTGCAGCCCACAAAAAAAATTAAGAGAGCACTCTCAGCGTATGAGCATAAGGTAGAGCATCTGCCAGGCTGGAGATGATGCCAAAATCCCTGCATAGTTTTGAAAGTTATGGTACTGGAACTGTTCCTGTAGCGAACAGCTAGTGGTTATTGTAACACAAAAATATTGTACCCAGAGTACTTATTTTATTTACACAATTAATCCCACTGAGGCTAGGAGAGTTAACTTGGGGAAACAAACATGTTCACACATCTAAAACAAAATTTCCTCATATTTTTGCCAGCTTTAAAATAAAAAGCTGTACAACACATTCTGGAGACCTTTCAAGTGTAAAATGTTCATGTACCCAGTAATCACTAGGACCAAATCAGTTAAAAGAGGGAAGAACACATCTCTCCAAGTACCATGGACTTACCTCAGACCAGTGGTTAATTTGAAAAGAAAAAAAAAAAAAGGTGCAAAAAAGAATAGAAAGTGATTTACAAAAGTTTCATTCAGTATTGAGATTTCCCACACCACCTGGAGCATTAGCAGAAGTAGCTCATAAGCATGAGGCCTCCTCCTGTAGGACTAGATGAAACAGAAAGCAAATTATAATGGGATTGTCTAAAATAAAAGAAATTTCCTAAGAAGTGAAACAAAATACTCTGTACAACAGGATTCATTTATTACAATAAAGCTAGAATACCAGTTTGAAAGTGGTTTGATAATGGATTTTTCCACTTCGAGGGGGATTTTTTTAGTTTCAAATTAGAGCTATGCTTGTAAGATCTAGCCTAGAGAAAAGGTAATCCTTACAATGTAATGGAAGCTTGGTATCTAGATCGCAAGGACAGAAAAGTAAAAAGAGAAAGATAAACGCTCTTTGTAGTTTCGCCTTTGAAAATATCATTCGTGGTTTCACCTTTTATTCAGAAGTGGATTAGAGTATTTAGAAAGCCTTTGTAGACATGTTAAAGGGGACTCCCATTGGAGTTATAATCTAATTAGGTTACTTTATGAAACCTTCCACTCAAATATTTTTTTTAAATCACTTAAGATATTAAACCAAGATTTCAAGCTTCTTATTTTTTAATAATCAAGGAAGAAATACTTAGTTTTAAGATTTGTATGCTATCACTTAGTTTTATGGATGATGTTCTTTGTGATGATGGCTTTGCCGACAGTTGGTTTGGACCTCACTGTTCATACTGTTTGTTCTCTTGCATGAGCTGTTAACCATTGGATCTTCAAAGAATTGACTTGCTAATTTATCCATCAGGAAAACAACATACTGCAGTGATGCGACCCCGTTACTCTCTTTTTACTTAGAAAGCCACCAAGGCTCAGATATGCACCTGGCACATGACAACCGAATGTTGGTATTATACAGAGATAATTGTTCTCATCGTCCCAAGTGTTGTGATAGAGCAGCAAGAATGAATTCTCTTTTTTCCCCAAAAAATAATACAGTATTTTTTTATATAATTGCTCCTTAAATTGCAAGGGGAGAAGAGAGAAGTGTATACATATATTACTTCCCAACAGCAAAGTTAGAGACCTTTCCTTTGAGCACATTACGGTTTCCTCCCTTAGTTCTATTTTTCCCAAAAAGAGCCCCACTAAGATTGGACTGGGAGAAAGCAGAAAGGCTTGAAGGACCTCAGCAGAAGAGCAGCACACCATGGACCAGTCCCCCTTCACACCAGCAGCATTGCCAGGTCTTTTTGGTTGGTTTCTTCCCTCGCTGCAGGCAGAGTTGAATTTGACATTTTTTACCTGGTTCCTATTGCAGCATATACTCTGCAGGTCAAGGTGGATTCTTGCCATTTCGTGGAAATCACAATTCAGTGCAAATCATTTTGTGTTGTGTGGAGATCGTCAGGAGACAGTAAACAGGTCTGCTAAAATTAATGTCAGAGAAGAGTACTACAGTGTCTTCTTGTAAGGAGTTCCTCAAGCTGCTGTAAAGCAATTCTGTACAAAATATGTTACCTATTTAAATAAGTCGCTTCACTGGCCTGAACTCAGGTTGTGGGCGAGCACTGGAGAACAGCACCATAGCTGATGTACAACAGGATGACAGCACTTCTGCTGTTTGCAGTACTAGGGATGAGAGAAACTATAATATACAATCCTCTCTGATGAAAGAAAACCTTTGTGAGTCACAAAGGATAAAGAAATAGAGTAAATTATTCTTCATACTTCCACAGAAAGTGGAAACGGGAGCACCACTGGAATTTCTGGATCAGCCAACTTTCATATTTGTGACAGTTTGCAATGCAGTGGTGGTAGCTGCAGAAACCATGAGCTTTTCTGAGCAAGGCAGTCATTGGATGAATTGGACCAGCTTTTAGTCTAGTACCTGCGAGGATTTACAAGTAGAGATTGACTTACTTATCAGCAGGGAGGTCACAAGAACAGCGTTCATGAAAGCAGACCAAATGGGAAACAGCTCCCGTACATTGCTAAAGTGTTACAGGTGCAAATGTAAATGACAACAGGGCCGAGCAGAACATCAAACCTCTCTGCTGCTTTAGTATCTCCCACTGCATGAAAGTGTGGCCTGAGAAAAAGCTCTTTGCTTTCTAAACTCCAGTCCTACCCCCATTTACTTCACAGGAACTTTCTGCTGACTTCAGGCCAAATCTGAACCCAGGAAGTACTATGTAAGGAAGGACTACGTAAGGAAAATTGTGGGAAAGAACCTAAAAGGCTTTGCAGGTACGCAAAGACATGTTTCTCTCTCGCACAACATGAACTCTTCTCTCAATGTCAAAGTGACCTGAAAACTCAGGAAGTGGTGACACAGATCAGACTGTGCACTAACAAACTCATTTTTTGCTTTGATAGTATCTTGATAACAGTACTTAAAAGACCAGAGTTCATATTTTTAGAGTCGAGTAATCACTTAAAACATAAAACAGTAACATAATTTGAGCATTAGAGATGCTCCACATCTGCCTATGTTAATGACCGTATGTTGGTTTAACAGATACTTCAACACTAGTATGTATCAACACACTCTCAGAAACCAATACATCCAAAGCCTTACAGTAACAAAAATACACTGAGATATGGGAGTGATTTTATAAAAGAACACAAGGTTAAAATAAAGGTTGTCACAGAACTGAACAAACAGGAACTGGAGAGTAAAACAGAAGCTGAATAAAAACTGCACAGCTGAAGAAAGTCAGTCAGGAAACCTAGTTCATATTTTTGCCTCTTTTTTAAGTTTTATTTTGCTTGTAGGACTTACACCATTTTTGCCACTGATGCTGTTTCAAATTAGTGCTTCATGCTTAAGTGGGCTACTAGCAGCATATTCTCCACTGTCATCTGGGAAATAATAATAACCCATGACAAGGCAGGCACTTTCTGTAGAAGACATGAATGCTTTAACTGAGTTGTGATGCGTGAAACTCTGCTCCAAGTGTATCTATATTTCATCCCTACTTTTCTGAGCATATAAAACCTCTAACACATTTTGATTGAGAGCCAAAATATTCAGATTAAAAAACCCAACAACTTATTGAGACATCCAAAAAAACCCAAAACGGACTTGTAAAGTTAAATATATGTTTGAATACTCTAAAAAAAGCACGTTCTGCTATGCCTTTATGTTTCTTGCAGTTTTGATGTGAGTGTAATTAAGTTCTGCATATCTTGAGGAGCTGCTAGAGAATTAGAGACTAATCTTTAACTCTTACGAGTTGTCATAGTTCCTCTGAAATCAATGGATGTTTTGAAAATTTATACTAGCTGAGCAACTACTCTGTGTTTAATAAAAGACACACAGTTGTTTAATTATAGGGAAGTTCAGAAGAAGTCTCCACAGCTCAAGTAAAAGCTACTCCTTTCAGCAAGTCATTTTTTTGTTCTTTTAAACTCATTATGAACTTAATATCAAAAGCCATATTTCTTTCAATAAAGACTGTAAGGATGTCTTTAGCCGAAAGAGACAGTTATATGTATCATAGTCAACTAAATTTTGAAGCGTGGCCTTCGGGCTGCAAGGTAGTTTTTGAGAGAAGTAGGGAGTATCCATTAAAGCATCATCAGTGAACTGTAATAATAGGTGAAAAAACTGGAGACACAGAAAACAAAAGCTCTACATAACCACAACACAAGAGCAATCCAAATATTTCTGTAAAAGTTTTCAGATATTCTAAAAGGGTGAATCAGGGAGATACTGTATAATATACTTACTAACTTCTGAAAGTATTTGCTTACTCTGTGTCATATTTCTAAGCTCAGAACTGCAGGAGTTGTCTTTTTCTACTTCATAATATGCTGTGAAGAAAAATACAATAAAAAAAGGTGTGCAGACATAGTAGTGGTAGGAGAGTACTTCGAGATAACTGTTAACATCGGAGTCTGCATTTAAGGATTTAAATAGAAGGATGCTGAAATTTCAGCTATCGCCTTTATTATAAATGCAGATGCCCCTTTAAAAAAATAAATTTGATTCAAAATCTTGTTAACTTACACAGTGCTAAGCAGAGCATCTATGTGAAAGCACTAGGCTTAGAAAAGTAAAACATTTGTATGCCTTGTAATGTGTGTAACCTCCAAGAAAATTTGTGTGGAACAAAGCAACACTCGTGCTATGGACCTGAAAGTAAAAACAAACAAACAAACAAAAGAACCCCAAACTTTTTAAAAGTGTCACACTTTTGAAAGATAACACCAGTTTGGGGCAAAGTACTAACAGGTTTCATCTATAACTTTTGAACTACTGAGGTAGGAGGCCTAGGTGGTCAAGATTCCCTACCTGTACATGGAGGAAAATAAATCACACAAGTATTAACTGATACAGAATGCAAAATCTGTGCCCCAAGTAAGACCCAGATAAACACATAAATGTGGTACCTCACTAATATGGTATTTTATTACTAGGATTTCCCTCATTTTACTGTTTCTCTTCAGCCACACTTCATTTCTATTTCTTGCTGTCCTATTTTCTTTTCCATATATTTTTCCCTAAAGCAGAGCATGAGAATAATACCATGATTGAAAGGACATTTTAGGTAACGAGTGCATTTGTGTCTGAGCAAGAAGAGTTGAATTCTCATTACTACCCAAAGGAGAGAGAAGTGAAAATTCAAATTGTACTGCCTTTTTCCCAAGGGTTGGTGTGCTTTTTGTTACATAAAGAGAGTTGGAGCAATTCTAACAACTGATTTCCACACATTTCTAATAAGGGCAGACCCTGGCAAGAAACCATAACAAGTCGCCTAATATTCCACTTAAAATGAATCACTAACAAAGCAAACAGATAGAGGCAGTGTGAATCAATGGCCACGCTGCTTCATGTTGAATTAATCTCATGTGGCATGCTATTAAGCTAAGGATTTAAGTTCAAAGAGCAACTTTAACATTGGAATTAAAATACACTCTCAACGGTATGTATAACTACTTGGCCACCAGCCCACCCTGGGAACATCTGTGGCAGGGGCTCCAGCTGTAGGCTGCGGCTTCAAAGCACCACTGCTCCCACCACATCTGGCAGCAGCAGAGAGCTGTCCTGCCACGCGCTTGCATCCCATAACCCAACCCTTCCACTCATGGGATGTCTCCGGTGAAGTCCAGCTGCGAGTCAAGTGTATGAGTAGAAAGCGGAACAAAACAATTGAACTTTATCTTTCCACAGAACTGAAGCAAGCCGATTAGCAACAGGAAGCTCTTGCATTTTTGTGGTCTTCTACCAATTGCACCAGAAGTCTTCCTTATGTTGGGAAGAAACTCTCTCACTTCATTCGGAGATTTCGGTTTATAGCCTGATGCAAGATATGACGTTCACAGGGGGTGCAAGGGGGCACCCGCTCACCACCCAGCTCCAATGGGAACCCCACATCCCACCTGTGCAACAGTCTTAGGAAAACAAATCCCAAATCCAGAGCCAGCCATAGGTGTAAGGCATTTTTAAAAGACCCCAGCGAGTGCTCTGTAATTAGAAATTGCAGGAAATTACTCAGACATACTTTGAGTTTTAATTTTCCCTCAGTTTCTAATTTAGCCAGAAGGAATAAATTAGTCCCCAGTTAGGAATACCCACCATCTTTGAAACTTGGATATTCACAGAGAGCAAATCTCTCTTCATGTGGAAGGTCCCAGCTGAAGGATGTAAATGGTAAACTGCATGGAACACCATTTATTTACACTATTTTGGAAACACGAAAGGTTGAGCTGACCCTCCTATGATTCAAATCTGAGTTTACAGCATCATTCATCATCTCAGAATGGGTTTGTTCCAGTCTCCTTGAACAAAACTATTTTCTCCTCACATTTGCTGCACAGAATTGGCTGAATTTCAATTCCAAGGTGCATTGTATCAAGAACAGTTTTAGAGTGAAAGGTGTCAAGCTGGCAAAAATTGAAAATTAGATTGGTATAAAATCTAATTTCTTAAAATATAGAAAGTGTTTAGATTTACCTCTGTAATATAATTTAAAGTCGCGTAACAGTCATGTTTCTTGGCTATGGACGTAGGTTTCATCTCTAGCTGGAGGAGATATAGCATTTTAATAAGAAATTATGCAACAAATAGGTGGAATTTGTGTTGCATGCACTAGAAAAATACTTTGCACCTCTGAGCACCACGTTAGCTTGTATCCACCCAGAGGCTGTCCCAGGGAGAGCCTTTGTAACCAACTTGCTGGGTGACTTCTGCTTGATTTTGGTCATGCTATGCTGTTGCATTAAAACAATCTTCTGTTGTAGCAGTTGATCTTATCATTGACTTAACAAGAGCGGTCATCTTATACTGTGATTTTCCTGAGCCTTTCCTGAGCCTCATTTAGTATCTGGGAATGGGCTGGGGGCTCCTCCCTACATACACTTGCTTCAAGCATTCTCCTGCCAGAAAATGACTCTTCTAACTTTTCCTTTTTCCTAGGCTTTCAGTCACAAGCTCCAGGTGTACAATCAGAAGCTGCAAGTGGCATTTCCCTCCCGCATTTTGGGCGGGCGGGCAGGAGGGGAGGTGGTCCAACTGCACAATGACAGATTATGCAAATCCTCCCGGAGCATCTCGTCAATCACGGCGGTGGGAGAGGAACGCAGCTCATCTCCGAATTAGCCTCCGTCGCGTCGTCCCGGTGTGAAGCATCCCCCCGGTTGGAATGACATCAGAGCAGCTCCGAGTCCTTGAAAGTCTGAGGGTTGATTAGCTGGAGGAATTGGCCACTTCTGCCAATCACCACCCTGCAAAGCCGCCTTGATACTTGTGTAGATATGAGGGAGAGGGAGGCTGACTACAGCAAACAGGAGGCACGGCAGCAGCAGCACCGGCAGCAGTAACAGGAGCAGCTGGTATTTGGGTGATTAAATAGTTCTCATAGCCTTTTCGCTGTAGCTTGGCTGCTCCCTGGTGTAATCCTCATGTCCAAGAAGGAAGCTGCATTTTAACGGTGTGCTGAACAGAGGTTTGAATCATTCCAGCTGGCTGCTTGTTTTGAAAAGGACAGTCTGTGTATAAATGAGATGTGACTCTGCTGGTAGAGTTCAGTTGCTGGGGCTGGAGCAAGAGGAACCTTCCCGGGATGCCACTCAGACAGCTGCTATCAATTGAGAACTCTCTCTAGTTTACCTGAAGCCATGTGAAGAGATTTGAATAGCAGATGTCTCTTTTCTGCACGCTAGGAAGAGAAATTCTTCTCTAGGTAAGCAATTGTTCAGCTTCTGCACATATTGCTAAAGTAGGCTATGCTTCTGGTTATGTATTCGTACAACTGTATAGACAGTACCTGTACTCAGTGACAAGAAAAGAGTTCTTGAACAAGTATAATATCCATATGGTTTGTAAAACGGTTTGCCGAGAAGCTAGTTACATATAGCAAGTACTTCAGAAAGCTGCCTAGAGCCTGGCATTTGAAGGATTATTTGAAAGTTTGAGATCTTCTTTGCCATGTTTGCATGCAAGTGCCTTCAATGTAAATGTATGTACATCCTCTGAGGAAAAACAGTTGTCTGACTAAATATATGAAAGACCACAGAAGTTAGAGCATGGGAGGTTATGGGGGGGAGGGTGGGGGGGTGGAAAGAATAAGGTTGCAATTCTTCTTTAGTCTATTCCATACACTTTGCTTTCATTTGCTACCATCTAGCAGTCAAAGTCAGGAAAACTAGTGTATTAAAATGACAACATAAAAGCTTTCTGTGGATCTATAGTAAGCATGCACTATTTAAAGTAAGAGCGACTGTACTGTGAGGAAGCCAAGACCTGCAGATCTGTTCTCTATCAGTCAGCAACATGTTTTTGGTTTTTTCGGGGGTTTTTTGTGGTTTTTTGTTTGTTTGTTTGTTTTAAAAACAGCAGGATCATTCATACTGTGGAAGCAAGGATTGTTTCAGGTAGTAAGAGGTAAACTGAAGAAGTCAGTGTTTGTTCTTCAGATGACTACAGAGCCAGAGCACAGAAGCAGCCCAGCATTTTTATAGTAGGGCTGACACACAGGCTCCAAGTCATTGCTGCTGGGAATAAACACTCAAAGAAGAAATGTTCAGAGGTGAATAAGTCTCTTCCTACAAGCACTACACTAATACAATCACACATATATACAAAAACCACACTCATTAAGTTCTCTTTCCCCTGGGGAATTTACCACAGAATTTTTTTACTAACTTCTGCAGCTCTGAATCACATTGATTGGATTCACTGTGAATAAATGTTTCAGAATCTGGCCTTCCCTGTGTAGCCGGTTATTCTGCCTTTCCTACCCCTGAATGTCCTCAGAGCAAAAGATTAGGAAAAAAAAACCAAGATAAGTCATTTTCACTCAGTTTCTTCAGTAGTTTCTAATTATGATCCTTCTCCTGCTATAGGATATTCAGCTTGTGGAAGAACAGCAGAATCTCCTTGTTGATAAAGTTCAAACAGTTGCCAATGTTGTCAGGTGCTTCCCTGTCTTGCCCTATCATGTCTGTGTTACTTACATCATGCACGTTTTACCATCAGCCAAGCTGCACTGTCTGGCTTGCTGAGCAGCTGACTTGCTGCTCTCAAGAAGGGGGGAGGTGGGAAAAATGCCAAGTTGCATTTAACTAAGGAAATTCTTGGCTTCCAGTTTTCTTCTGAATCTTGTCAATCCAAATAACACGACCTTGCTCAATTAGATTAGATGTTCCTAATGGCATTGCTCTCTGCAGAAGTTTAGGGTAGTGTATTAGTTTTTGTGCCATTTCCTCGGAACATGGCCATTTTTGATTCATAATAAATACATAACGTCTGAAAGCCTCAGCAATGAAAGCAGATTTATCTTGACGTCCTGTTGACACCACTGTTTTCTGTGAGGCTGGAGAACCGCTTCTCTAACTTTCATTTTATTGGAGTAAATGAAATACAAAATATTAGATGTAAGCACAGAACAGGATGCTTGGATGACTGACCACTCATATATATATATGCATATATATATCTCTATATATGCACCCACATATACTTCCATTTCAGTCTGAACGCTCTTAACTCACACCATAAAGTTCTGGAAGTCCTATTAAAACTTTATGGATGTTATGGTATCTGCTATATTGCTCTTTGTAATGGCACTGATCAGACTTAGCTGATTTGGCAGTATGCAGGGAATCATGAGCTACTCTAGAGTTTGACTATCGTTCAGTATGAATGGAGGAAAATATGCTAATAGTAAAGATTATTTTTTGAAGCCTTAGAGTACAGGAATTCTCTCGGAAGTATAATGAGATACTTTACGGAAAACATGTCCACATATTGCAAACCCAGGGCTATACTGACCAAACAAAATGTTCATGAGTTACTGGGAGTCACGACTATGATTTTTCAGTTAGGTAAACAGGAAAACATGTTTAGCCACATACCTGAAAGAGATTTGTTTCTCATTTTATGAGAAGCAATAAGAATATCATGATTGTTTACCAAAAAAAATTCTGTTCCAAATCTTTCCGATTTAGCCCACAAACAATTTTGATTTGACTGCTTCTATGACTGTAGGGCTGGCTGAACTTCAGCTGCTTGTATACACTGATGTTTGCTTCCATCAAGTGTTTGCTTTTGCAAAGCTTTCAAGAAGTTGAAGCATTATAGGTGTATCCAAGAAACCGTTTTCCATACCTGCAAAAGGGTCTTTTTTGCACAAAGCAAACCCTTGGCTAAGAGCAGCAAAGCATTTCAAGCTGGGGCCTGGGTGACTGAAGGAAACGATAACTCAGACTTGTGCAGAAAGCTGCAATTTCCCCAGTCTGTGGGGGACATTTCAGAAACAGGGCACTGCACTTTAAATGAGCCAAGGACTCTCCACACTTTCCAAGGTGAGGGCAGCCTGGTTCTGAAACCCTCTACAAGGACCAAGCAAGCAGTGCAGGGTGGCAGCTTAGCAGATCCCTTATTCTCAGTCCTGGGGTGCAGCTGAGGACCATTAGGGCAGATCAGTAGCACAGCAGCACCTGGTAAGGAGCCTGGTTTGAGGGGTCAGACTATGGGAGAAGGAGGGTCTCTGTTCTGGAATTTGCTTGGAGCATGAAGTGTCCTGTCTCACATTTTGAGACAGGCTGAAGAATGTTCATATGGCAGCAACAAGTCTACTTGTCCTATTGAGATGTTGAAGTTATGCCCCTCCTGAAGTGGAAGCCACCCAGGAGAGTGCTAGATACAAATACAGAATTTATTTTCCGTTTATGTCGACATGTAAATCAGAAAAATTGTTTGAACTACAAAAGAATTTAGGTGCTGGAAGAAAATGGAAACCATGTGCGTCAGTTCAAACCATTTATTACAACTACTGTCAGTAATAATTACAAAGAAATCACAAATTCTTCTGAAATTAACAGTTGCCATAGAAAACTAATAATATTTTATCTAAACAGTAATGCTACCAGAATCACATGGCAACAGCACAACGGTGTAGAAACCATGTCAGTATTTGATGAAGAAAACATGTTGGCAGCAAAAGTAATGTATTGTGATGAGATGATTGAAACTCAATTCTGAAAGAAGCAGAGAAGTATTTAAACCTATTTCCTTCCCTCTGCCTACAGGAGGGGTCACGACTGCTTTCCCCAAGCGCAAGCAAGTGGAGCAAATTAATCCTCCCTCGTCTGCTGTAAGGATATGTTTAGCAGAGAGCAAATACAGTAGAAGCCAGAGCAGGGTGGGCTGATGAAGGGAGAACTGTACTTGGCTTACTTAGCTTGACCAAGGGAAAACCTGTTGCATCTCTGGGATGCTTCTCACAACCTAGGGAAGTCTTTGTTTTCCCTGCTGCTTCTGTGACATTGAGGCAATGCAAGTTTCTTTCTACCATGCAAGTTTCCTTCCTCTCCCAAAACATGCTAACACAAGGTATCCCACAGCACAGCCTCAAAGCAAACAGAATAATATAAACAGCCATTTAAAATCCATGCACATATAGCTGCTGATGCATTGGTCCCAGGCCACAGTATAACTAAACTTACAGAGTGCATGCTCTTGCGCCTAATGCTGCTGTTGCAGAATTTTGGCCAGGACTATCTTGCAACTTTAGTTAGTCCTTAAGAAGCTATGGGATGAGAAGAGCATCTGCCATCCTGTCACAGCCCACAAGAGCACCAAGAAATAGCTAGTGCTCAGGGCGGACGCATCTACATCTCTAGAGTTTTACTAATGGCTGGGTTTTAATCTCCCATATGTCTATATCATTAGAGACACACAGCAGATAGAATAATGTGAACAGGCTCTTCCCTGAG
Source organism: Caloenas nicobarica (assembly GCF_036013445.1). NCBI lineage: Eukaryota > Metazoa > Chordata > Aves > Columbiformes > Columbidae > Caloenas > Caloenas nicobarica. The sequence continues at coordinate 10,467,771 of NC_088248.1, read as the reverse complement.
CAGAACTGTGCATGAAACATTCTCCTGAAGGACTATCTACAGCTACTTATTTCAACCCGCACCCTGCCAGGCTTCCATTGAAAGGATTGCATTTAGCTTTTAGTGTATAAATAAGTGTTCTGATAAATAATTAATAGTAGCTGCTGGCCATAAAAGAGGCGACTGTTTGGAAAGTTAAAACAGTCTGTCATGAAATATGCACCCACCTCTATGTTCCAGTTAGAGGGGATGTTTTATCCAACATCCCTTCCTTTTGCACGGTACGTATTTTGCAAGGAGAAGGCCAGAGCTCAATGTCCAGAGCCCCAGGGTATTATCTGAATTTCTTTTTTCTCACTGGGGTATTTATCACCTCCTAAACCACCAGAGGGGAGGGCAAGTGGTCAGTGATTCACAGAGAAATCTTCAAATATGAGAGGAAAATGCAGTAGTGTCTAGGCTTCTGGATAAGATCTAGAAATTACACTTGCTGGTCACTTTTTTTTAAAAATTTAAACAAAAACAGGGCTGACTTGACACTTTTGCCAGACTACCTGCATTCTACCTACCTAAACAGCTAGGGCATTTTTATTCATTACTAGTCAGTAGACTGTATTTGTAGTGTCATTTAAAATGGTTTCACTATTCTACCCCCATACAACTGCACTGTTAAAGGCGGAATCACGCATGTACACACAGTTTGCAATCCCTTACTGCACAGGGCACTGTATAAACCAGTAAATACTGTCAGCAAGTGAAGGTCTAGGTTGTTCTGGGGAGGATTTTTTTTTTATTATTATTATTGATATAGTGACCATTCTTCCTTCTTATGGTCTATCTCACTAGTAACTTAAAAGCAGTGATTCTGGAACTTCATCTTCTAACAAAATATCAACTGAATCTTGTTTCCCCATACATTACTGTTTCTAAATTACCTGCAGGGGTGAATGTTACTGTGATTTGTACCTGAAAAATCACAACTAAAGGTCAGGACACCTCTGTGGTACATAATGTCCACATGAGAAGCAAAACATGCAGAGGTTACCTCAAAACACTTGACACTCTCTGACTCCCATAAGACTAACTCTTCATCAGTTTTGGAGGTAGCAAGGTCCATGTGCCAGCATGAGTCAGCAGCAGTCATTCTGCATATTCGTATTTCAAACTAAAGTACTTCTGAAAATGTTTTATCCTCCATGGAAGATATTTGTATTCAGGCAGAAAATCAAATATCTACCTATTTATATACTACCTAAGACAGAACTTTATGGGTTACAATGTATCATTGTGTCAACTAATGAGACACCATTTGTTGGCTATAAGCCCCTTCCATAAACCAGAAGGCCAAGATGGATTTCCTCTTCCAAGACACATCCTGGAAATGCATATTGGAAAACACAGTATAGTTGTGCTCCCAGTCCACAGTAGAGAATAGGAATATAAAGAAATATAACAATAATCCTAGCCTGGTGCAGTGGCAGTATATTCAGAAAGATTTTGACAACTGATTGGATTTGTTTTTTTGTTTTTTGGGTTTTTTTGGTTTGTTTTTTTTTTGGGGGGGCGCTGCTGGGAGGGGACAGGGACATGGGGCAGGGAATAATTTAATGCCTCGGTAGCTCAATAAGCAGAGATTTTTCACAAAAACAGCTGGTTAATCAAACCCTTGCTAATTCTATCATATAGCTCTAAATTATTAGTTCTATTTTTCCCAGAGTCTTCCAATCTCTGAGCTTAGTGTGACTCTACCAAAAAAAAAAAAAAGATCCCTTGAATTCCCAAGTAGGACCTTTATCCTACTAGTGGCACTTCTAAATTGAGCTTCATCTAGGCAAAACAAAGAATAAATTCTTTGAAAAGAAACATTTGTTTATATTTTGAGCTGAAAGAAAGACTGTACCTATAGGTCATAGATGACACACCAGAAATCTCAAAAGAGATCTTCCACTTGACTGATAAAGTGACTTCTTTCAGAGAAACCCCATAAAACAGTGACAGAAAAACACAAAGAAATTTAACCAGGGTACGAAGAATAAGAGGAAAAATGAAGGAAGCACTGCAAGTATATTTTGCTGTGCACACAAAAGTCTGAATTTCGCACTTTCTTAAATGCACTCTTTTCAATAACTATGCTACAGACATTTGAACCAGATATGAAACATCTTAGAACATTTTACAGATAATGTTCACGTAAAGGTAGAAAAGGTATTGCGCCCGCACTACAGACAGCAAAACTGAAGTAGTGAAAGAAACCAGTGGCCCCCAGAGGGCAAAACACCGTGTTGGTGGCAGGAAGAGACAAAACTCAAAGTTTCATCTCCCTGTCTTATCCTCTGATCACTAGCCATTTTTTCCTCTTGATATGCAAACAATATCCATCCAATCATTTCAAGATAAGAAAAAAAATCAAAGTGATTTTGTAATAACATCTTCCATAAAACTTTCTTGGACTAACTATCTTGTCTGCTTGGCAGTGTCTGAAATACTTAAATACATTAAAGTGAGATACAGTCTGTTGGGTATTGTAGTATTTTTAGTCCATGATGAAGTTTCTCTGTCTAGATTAGTTTTACTGACAACGATAATATGTGCAGCCATAATTGGTTCCCACAAAGAGCTAATCTCTCCTGGTTTTAAGCACTGGTAAGAAGACCCGGAATTTTCTGCAGGACTGCCTGGAAACTGGTGTAGGACTAGGAGTCCAACTTAAGCAATTCAAATATATATAGAAAAGACAGGATCAATATTATAAACTTAACTTTCTGCCCCCAAACTGTCATGCAATAAAGCAGTGATAAATGAAAGTATTTTATAAGCAAGGTAGAAGCGACTGTCTGAATTTTCCTTTTTAGAACAATGCCGTTTGGAAGTCCAAGAAGCTACACACACGCGGGCATGTCTTCATTCAGTCTGCTTGTGCACACTTGCTTGAAAGCCATTAATTGACATTACCACTTCTTGCTGGCCAGACCTGTCAGGTTGTCACATTATCCTGCCCAGCACAGACCAGCACCCGTGGCTTAGATGACGCTGTGGCCCACACACCTGCTCTGATCAGAGGCTGCAGGGACCAGACTCGTTCACTATGTATTCTACACCTTTTTCTACCAAATCCTCTCAATGATAACAAAACCCTTCAGCCAACAAAGATGAAGATGGGGAGAGGGGACTCCAGTGGACTTGACTTAAAGAATAAATACAAGGGAGCTGTTGAAGCACCCAGACCTTGACAACTGTCACTGGCTGGCTGGAACCTGGCTTGAGTAAATTCAGAATAAACCTCTGTTTAAATTTCATGTGATAAATGTGCTGTTGTAATGATTTAGGTACAAAGTCTTTGTTATCTGGGTTTAAATAGACTTCTTTTGCAGTAGTAGTAGATCATTACTACGTGACAGCAGTAGTCTTTCCAAAATAAGTTAGTGGCCTCCTTTTAATTCCTAGCACAGATGTGACCACATCAGACTCTCTCACAACTAGTCCCTGTGACAGGATACAGACGCCACAAAACATGTTATTCAGTGAAATATATTGTCATTGATATAAGGGTGGAGATGTTTTAATTATCTTGTATGGTGGCAAACACTTTTAGGTTGCATAAAAGCAGTAGAAACACAAGGTGTGGGAAAACATTAACTATTAAAAAAAAAAGTATAAAGTCCAAAGAGTTTAGCATCTAATAAGCTATTCCAGAGCTTGTGACTATGTCTTGTAGGCAAGGGGCCTCTTTAATTAAAAAGAGAGCTTTTAAACTCTTTTGTGTAAGAAATCTCCAAAACGTAAGATTTCAATAGCTATCCAGAAAATCTGTAATCCTTGGTAAATTTACAAAATACGTACAGAAAATCTGCAGTTATTTAGATGCTAATAGAACTATAAAAAGATTTTATGTCTTAGCTTTTGTATATGATCAAACAAGACATACGTAGTTTGACTGTTGAATTGATTGACTTTAAGGAGTTCTGGTTAGGCAACCATTATATTGCACAATGTTTTCTCTCAACTGAATTCACAACACAAATCATTCTATTGAAACTGGATGGCTAATTGACAGCCTTATAAAAGTAGAAAACAGTAACAGAATAGATGGATTGTAATAAAACATCTGATACGGCATCTCGCAAAATTTTTATTTGAAAAGTTAAATGAATTCAAATTGGCTTCCATTGAAGCATTAAACTATGAATTGAAAAGTGATGAAGAGACATTAACCAAGTGAGATGATAAGATTTGTTGCATCAGGTCAGGAGGAATGTTTTTCAGGCTGCCTCAGGAAAACACGTGAAGCCTGCTTTTATTCACCAGCTCCAATCAAAAGGACTGGGGCAATCACAGGGTGTTCATTACATCTGCACTCTCCATTAATCCCACTAGAGACTTGATCCTGTAGGTCACACACAATTTGTACCAGTCAGGCCTCTGCCCAAGAATAACAATATTTATCTTCTATTACCGTCACTCAGGCAAGACGGACACTTGTTGGAAGTACTAAAGCAGGGGTGTCAAACTCATTTTCACCGGGTGCCACATCAGCCTCCCGATTGCCTTCAAAGGGCCAAATGTCATTTTAGGATTGTATAAGTGTGACTACTCCTACATTTTTACAGTCCTAAAGGAAGGAAGAGAGACCATTATGACAAGGATTTCTTTAATCACAATTCCCCTATTCTGTCAAAAGATGGGAAAACACTGAAAACAAAGAAAACCACTCCATTAGTATGCTTGAAATCACACTTGACAATACTAACTATGATAAAAACAGAACAACTTTAGTGGTCCTGGAGTGAGACAAACTGTTAGCTTCGCATGAATCTGCCTGCAGCAATCAGATGTTATCAGTTTATCAAGTGAAGAGTTTACAGACTTCCTAAGCACATTTACACTGCATTTCCCAGCTATCATATATACATAGTAAGAGAGGTGTACATGCGTGCATGCATACACATGTGAGAATATGTATATGTGTAAAATCTATTGCTAAATACACCTATAGCTGCCCTTCCACCAGGGAGGGGTTTTTTTCCTTTGAAGTTCCAAGTTCTGAAATCATCTGGAAAAGTTTAAAGCCAAAGAAACATAGAAGTCAAAGGGGTTAGATAGCTACCTTTCAAGTATTGTTTCATGCGCAAGATCATGCCAGCTTTCATTGAGTGCACACGTTCAGGTATTTGAAACACCTTGCTTTATTTTCATTGATTATCAACTTCAACCTCTTGCATCATTTAGCTTTCTGGAATCACACAATATTATATGTGCACTATAGACTGATCAAATTGCTGAAAAACAACCCGCTACAATGTTGCTTTCAAGCAGCACCCACGTTTCATGAGCTCTGTGAAAAGTCTCTTGGAAACTTTTCTGAGACAAAAAGCTGTTCTTTCTCTGCAGTGAACAGAAAGCTTGAATTTTTGCTAATGGTCAACAGGAGTCATTTTTCACTTAAATCAGTTTGCTTGTCTCTGTGTTGAATGAGCAGTCATATGTAAGGAGCAGCAAGTAGGTATCACAGATCATTGGACTGCTAATAAATGGCAGGACTCATATAAGCTTAGAAAGGAAGGAAAAGAAGAAAGAGTTTACATTATCTTTTTTTAGCCTAAAGGGAAGATTTATATATAGAAAATAAAGACATTATGACTTTTGATTTATACTGGAATAAGATGAGAGGAAAACTCTGGCCCATCTCCAGATGAGTTACAGTGTTCCACGTAGCACTGCACTCCAGTACTGACAGGCGATCAGAAATGACCATATTATACAGAATTGACAAGCGTACTGCTCCTCTACTCTGCGTTGTAATCAGCAACATGCTCTTAATCTGCTGCAGATGTGAAGTAGGGTGGATAAACACAACTCTTTGCTTAACGTTGAGATCTCTGCTCTCCTAAGCTGAACTAGATCAGAGATTCTGAGCCTACAAGGAGAGACAAGGAGAGGAGCAGAGCTTGTAACCCTTTGCTCAGGCTGGCAGCCCAAGCACCAAGTACTCACCACTGTCCTTGTGCCCAAGCCAAACTGCTCACATGTCACATATTTCTCCTGACAGATGATGCAAGGCAGCAACTCCCACTCTTAATGGAGTTTTCCTTATTTACCCAGGCAATAACTTCATTATTTCAGCTATGCCTCATTGCCAATTAACAGCTACTTTTGCGATATGTAACTGGTTTCTGCAGTGTCTATATTCCCCCACTGATTAGTTGCACCTAATTTGGTCAAGATACTTGTCAAATCACTAAGTGCTGTGAGGAGGTCTGCGTATAGTAACTGGATCATGAGAGAATTGGCTTTAATTCCTGATGCAGTGTTAATATGCGGTATTAATAAGAGGCTCTTTTCACTGTTGTTCTACTGGTCTTAAATAGTTGAGTCCCAGCCTCCTAACCAATCATTTTTCAAAATCAGTATGCTTTGATCATCAATCAAGTCCATTTGTAGGGGAAGCAGGAAGTAATATTTAGCAAGGCAGCAGCAATTTTTAAACCTCTCTTTTTCTTTGGCTGCCTGAACTAAAGAAAAAAAATTACAGTTCCTGCAGGTGGCTACAGCATCACAACAGTTACACTGCAGATTTCTGCTCTGTCTGGGGAACAGCCCCACATCTAGGAAGCTGGCTAAACGAAAGGTTGAAGATCTACTAAAGGATCGACTCCAGATGAATGTAACCTGGATTCCTTGATCAAATGCACACAACTTTACACTCTACCCTTGAAGAGTCAATGAGTTCTGACCAGTGACCACAGGACCTCAAACACCAGTTTCTAAAATGAAACTACATTAGTAACGCTAACCATGAAATATGGCTCATTTTTTTTTTCCTTCAAATTAGTATAGCCCATAAATACTCCAAAGATATTTGAATTTCTGAGTGAATGTGAAGCTGTTGAACTTTAAGGGGGAGAGTTTCAAAGGCACAAATGGCAGTTAACTTCCAATTATGCCTTGGAAAATGTCCCACTAATGGCTAATATAGCTGATTTATTTTCATAAACTTTAATTACTTCACACTTCTTTTTTACTGAACTGTATAATCAGTTCAACAGAGCAGTTCAAACACAATGCACAAATTAAAAAGAGGATCTGCTCCAATGCCAGGTTTCCATATGCAAGTTTTAATTCCTTACCTATTCTATTACTTACACATCTAGATCAGAGTAAATACTTGCACCTATAACATGTGCAACAAACCAGATGTGCCAGTTTCCATTATGTCTGTTTGCTAATATTTTAACTGGAAAAGATTTTACCAATGTTATTTGGATCAAATAATTTGGGATGAAAACTGTATTTTTATTTTGTCTAGCATAAAGTTAAGGACTTCTCATCTTTTAGTAATACAAGATATGGTAACAGCAATGATACAGCTCGCAAAGTGTATTTTTTTGGCAGCTGATGATACCAGTACCTGGGAGATCCAGCAGGACAGAGCAGTGAGGAAAAATGTGCAATTTGGGGTGTCCTTTTGTGCTATTCCTTTGTGCTATAGATGTACACTGAGACATTTGGCAAGCATTCAGTGTGATTCAGCAGCAGGTTTCTTATAAACAGGAGTAATTTTATTTATTTATTTATTGACCATAAAAGTCTTAAGTAAGGTGTTTTGCCTGCTCTAATTTTTCCGAGACCCTTCCAGAAGGAGCCTGACCGCAGGTAGGACTCTCCGCTCTGGGAGCCCGAGTGAGAGCAGGTGCTGCCTGCCGAAAAGCAAGAAAATATTGCCCTCTAGTGCCGAATGCAAGCAGAGGATGCAGAGTCCAAGAGGGGTTTTTACTTACGGCTTCCAAGATGCCTGCATATCTGATGCTAGCAAAACTAAGGCTCGTTGCAATTAGCTGTTTTGTGGGCAGATTACGCACGCAGCAAGGCTGTTCTTCCCGCAGAGACCGAGTCTCCTCATCCGATAAACCCTCAGCGTCAGGCTGAGTGACTCATCAACGTCACCAAAACTGAAATGCAGCCTCACAGAGAATGCTTCACTTGATCCAGTTTTATCTTTTGGTAAAATCTTAATTGAAGGTTTAATAAGAAGCAAGATCCTGACAAGCAGACATAACTGCAGAACAAGGAAAGCACCGAAGGGGGGCAAATACTCTTACAATTATAAGAATTATTTTAATTTCCTGGCAATAGCTGGGATTTCTTTCATATTTCTTCTTTCATACATAAGACATCACTAAACATAGAAGACTTTTCTCACTTCTGTTCATTTCTCACATTTGTCCATGGACAAAACGCTCACCTTGTTCACCTTTTTGCCAATTGCCATGTAAGACACAGCAGGGTCCCTGGTGGAGCAGCCCACAATACAGCAGTATGAATTTCCAAGAAAGCTTCCAACTGAGAAAGGTAAAGCAGATGAAAACCTGAATCTGGCAAACTCACAAATGGCCTCAACAACTCCCTCTCTCTAAACTGCTAGGGAAGCAACAAGCCTCTCATGAGCAAGTAGACCTATTAATTCACAATTACCTCGGCATTATGTTCATTGCTTGATAAGCTCCCAAAAGCAGTATGGTACTCTAATACTGGGAGCGTGGTGTATGAGGCATTTAAAACAGAATTAAACCTTTTCATTTGCATTTTTAAGATCCTGAACTGACACAATCAATAGGTTTCTTAGAACTGTACACCAGAGTCATTAAATATAAAATATAAATAAAAATACCTTTCTTACAAGCTTTTTCTAGCTTTAGATGTAAAGCTTAAAGATGAATGAATAGTTTTCAGAATAAAACTCAAAGTCATAATGTGAGTTAATGGAGAAGGACATGTCAACTGACAAGTATCTGCCTGGAAAGGGTGTTTCATCCTTGCAGTTCAAAACTCATCCACTGTTTACAGTCTCACATGGTTCCGATAGGTAAACAATATAAATAATTCAGAAAGATGTTAATTCCTATTTAAATCCATAGAACAGCATGGCCTATTTATTTAGGTAGCTTTAATTGCCTGTGAGTCACATGGTTTATTGTTAGCAACAATAAATTTTCATTAGCTGAGGTAGAACTACCGGGAACTGTACAAGGGCTTCAGAGCTGGCCAAGCAGTCCGGTTTGAGCACCTCGTGCTTCAGCCACACAGCCCAGCCGGGATGGACTGAAGCCCCAGTCCTTTAGCCAGAGGTGCCACAGCCCAGGGCACACATCTGCATGGCCACCCACTCACTGGACTGCTCCCTTGTGGTTCAGCAGCTCCAACACCGGTTTTGCCCCGTGCCATCCCCTGTTCACCCCGGGAGGACAGAGGCAGGACCATGCACAGGTGCATCCTGTAGTTTTAGTAGCCTACTCGTTCACTTGGAAAAATCCACATGCATAATTTTTCTCACTCCAGACAGTCCTTAAACAGACTGTAAATTCAAGGTTCAAAATAGAAACTGGAGAGAAATAAATCCTCCAAGTGTTTCTTTAAGGTCTTCTCATGTCTTTCAATTTGCCTTCATTAGTTTCACAGTTCAATACAGAATTTATTCTTCTTTTCAAAATACTTATCTGCAAAAGTATGAGTTTGACATGGAGCCTAATATTTATCAAATATTTACTTTGTCTTAATTTTGCCTTATAATCTTCAGTCATTCCCATTTGTAATATCAATGAAGCCTTTTAGATAGGAAATTCCCATAAATGGAGAGATACATGTCCTCAAAAACTTATGTTTAGACGTTATTTTTATACCCTGAGAATATGGGAGAGCTGTTTAATGCAACTTATCTTAACACATCAAGAAAGCAAGTGACACTGAGTGCTCCTTGAACTGTTCATAAACATCCCTCTTAACTCAGATTACCAGTATCCATCACTGTCTTTATTAATGTTTGGGTTTAATTGCTTCATGGATTTTATTTTATTTTTCTTTTACGTCTTATTGCAGATAATGTTAAGAGTCCTCTTCACTGATTATTGGCAGCTGCTGCATTCTGAGAAAATCTCTTTCGATTTAGCTTTCCAGATCCTTTGACTTCCCACTCCAACAGCTTTATAACCTCCCTGACAGCTTCATAAATGCACTGCAATGGTCACATGAACATCTCAGAAGAGGAATCAGCACCTCTGCGTCTCCTCGTTACTATGGCACTTTAAGAAGAGAGAATCAAAAAAGCAGCAAGTACGACAGGAGTTGGAAGTCCTGCAAAAGATGAATCTAACCGTGAAGCTCCGCAGAAGTTTCAGAACGCTGGTCATTCTCCTGGCAACCTTCTGCTTAGCAAGTATCATCATTTCTGCCTATTACCTCTACACTGGCTACAAGCAGGAAATGGCACTTGTGGAAACCACCGGAGAAGCAGAGTGTGAAGATCTCAAGTTTCTACCATACAGGTCCACGGAGCTGAAAACTGCCAAGCCAATCGATCCATCTAAAACTGATCCCACTGTCCTCCTGTTCGTGGAAAGCCAGTACTCCCAGCTGGGGCAAGACATCATAGCCATCCTTGAGTCCAGCAGATTTCAATACCACATGGTCATCGCACCAGCCAAGGGGGATATTCCCCCTCTCACAGACAATGGAAGAGGAAAATACACAATTGTTATATATGAGAATATTTTAAAGTATGTATCCATGGACTCATGGAATAGAGAGCTTCTGGAAAAATACTGTGTGGAATACAGTGTTAGCATAATTGGTTTTCATAAAGCCAACGAGAACAGCTTCCCAAGTACAAAACTGAAAGGATTGCCATTACATCTTTACAATAATGTAGCCCTCAAAGACTGTGTGGTAAACCCTCAGTCTCCCCTGCTGCGCATCACCAAAGCACCAAGAGTTGAGAAAGGTCCACTGCCTGGTGAAGACTGGACAGTTTTCCAGTTTAATCATTCCACCTATCAACCCGTGCTTTTAACCGAACTGCAGACCTCCAGACCACCCCCTACGGCATTGCCAAAGGCTGCTCTGTATGCAACCGTTGTCCAAGACTTGGGGCTTCATGATGGCATACAAAGAGTTCTTTTTGGAAACAACCTGGCATTCTGGTTGCACAAACTGATCTTTATTGATGCCATCTCTTTCCTGTCGGGGAATAAGCTCAGACTGTCCTTGGATAGGTACATTCTGGTTGACATAGATGACATCTTTGTTGGGAAGGAGGGAACGAGGATGAACATTGACGATGTGAAGGTAAGGCAAGCATCGGGTAATACCATCCCAGGTGCATGTATGCACAAATGAGTATTTTAAAAGAGACAAATTGTGAAAAAGTTGGCAGGTTCCATTTCCTGGTAAAGGCTGAAAGTGTGCAAGTGTAGCTAGCAGATACAGAAACCATAACCTGAGATTACTTTAGAAGTCTATTTACCCACATGCATACAGAGATGAGTTCATGTACATGCATATACTTTGATACATAAAGGTGGCCTCATACAATAATGCATATAGTGAATGTACTGGCTGCCTCTTGCTTATATAGGTTCTGCTCAAGGGCTTCATCCTGAGTACCTGGGTAGCAGAGGAAACTTGTTATGCCTCACGCGACAGACATCTTTCTTTAAACAAAAGTATCTCTGTTCCTGGAACAAGCTTGCTCCTGAGATATCCAAACTTTTAGGTAACAACACATTTCTACACTGCATTAATTTGTTTTTCCCTATATGCAGCTAGACATACACATGTAGTAGCATATCTATAAATAGCATTTACAGACATTTTCTGTTTTCTTTCTTCCACTATTTCTGAGAAGTAGATAGAACAATAGAAGATGTTTGCCTTTTAAAATCTCTCCTATTTATCACTAGATTTAAAAATTAAAAAAAAAGAGTAAAGGCAAACAAACAAAAAAAAGGCATGAAAATGTTGCAGTCACAGTTTGACTTACAAGAACTAGCAGGATAACTTTGATTAGCAGACTAGCAGATAAGTATTTAAAGTTACCTGTGACAGAACAGAAGCATAACCTACACTTTAGCAAAACACATAGCCATCTGATATGGTGAAAAGCTCAGAGACTATTCTTTGAAGGCTCTTTTAAACTTATTTTCATAGTCTGTAGTATCCAGGGATGCCATTAGAATTGTTCAGAGTAACTTTCAAAGATGTGTGAAACTTGGGAAAAATAGACAGCATGACAGTTATTTCCTTGCAATTTTCTACATGTAGGAATTGTCATATTCAGAGATACATTGAAATTCCTAAGCATGCAACATCACAGTCTCAAGCCTTTATTCTAGAGGGGTTTTTGCCTTTGAATACCCCAATGCTTTCATATGCAACACTTTAGTTTTTTAAATACAGATTTCTATTTTGTTCCTTAACGATGATTTCCATTTCTACAACTTCTATATTCATCTGCCTCCTCATCCAGATCATTAAGAGAGAGATTGAAATACCAAGCAAAAGCAGCAGTCTCATATACCATTAAAACAATTTTGCACATCAGAAACGTTCGGTAATTCTATTATATTAGCCAAACCAGGTATACAAATGCTCATCGGGACTGTTTTCAAGCACCAGGCACTCCAAGTGTCTGGCATCTTGAGATCTGAACACTGTGCACAAGCTTAATGATCAAGTGCTCTCTCACTCTCTCTCTCTCTCTCTCTCTGGAAATATATAGTAAAATGCTCCAAGAAAGGGCTTGTATACAAGAGGAAATTAACTGAAAAGGCAGTTGTGGAACAAGTTTTTCAGCAACAGCTTTCCGCTTGCACATTTTTGAGTGTCTTTTTCTGATGTGGTTTGCCCCACTAAGGAAGTTTTTTATTCTCCATTGGTTTGAAAGCCTCTGTTACTCTAATAAGAGTGCCCACACAGAGTCACTTGGAAATTCAAATCATACTTTTGACTCAATAATCTCACTAGGCAGAAAAAAGCCAAGTCCCTTCCTTTACTATCCAGCAATCAGCAACCTTACCAGGCAGACCTTTCCACCTGCGCTTGGCAGAGCAGCCGTACTTCATTGCTTATTATAGGAAACACAGAAGAAAACTCCCGATCCAGGGGTTTGAGTAGGAGCTGGATGGCAGAACCAAAGCTGTTAAAAGCATTCAGCATCAGTTTTATATGCTGTCACACATTTACCTAGATGAAAACCAAGCAAGCCACACTGCTGAATACCTTGAAAATAACAAAGGAAAGCTAGGATCCAGAACTTTTTTAAAAATTTTTTTCATTATAGGTATGTGTGGTGAGTCGTCTTTTAGAGTATTATGTTTAAGATATGAAGGAAGCTTTCATTCTTCCTGCTTTTCTCAAGTGCTAAATTAGCAGCCCATTTCCATCACAAAACCACCAGTAGTGCCACTTATGGGATAAATTTCCTCTTCGCCTTAAACAAGAAATCATGACATAAACACCGACCATGGGAGAAATCTTTTGCAGGCACAAGCTCAGAACCAGCCTTTCCATCAAGCACTCTTTTGAGGACAATAAAAAGTTTCTCCCTTTTAGATTATGCTCACATGTAAAGCCATTCTGCAATTTGACCATCCATTGATACTCTGTACTTAAAGCAGCGCATTTTATTTCAAATAATTTACCCGGTAAGGGCTTGTTCCTCAGGGCATTTCACAAACGCTACACTAATCAGTCCATTCTTATATACCGGACATTCCCAGAATACATTAACATTCAAAAGAGGATGCTTGCTAATGAACATAACACCAAAATCAGAGTGTACTTTGGTTCGTTTACAGTAAAGGATAATTACAGCGAGTCAGAGAACAATCTTCCAAGTCACTTGGGGAAAGAGGCAATTAGGAACCAGTGGGCCAGCCTTCACCAAATAAGGCTGAGCAGCTTCTCTGCTTGAAAGGCAAAATAGCAAAGGGAAACAATATTTAAAAGGCCAATATTTAAGGGATATCAAAGTATTGCCATGCATTTTGAAGCAGCTGCTGTGACCAGCTGCTCAGAGAGGGTTGTGTTTCCAGGGCAGGTGTGATGATGTTTCTGACACACAGAGGCACCATGAAATTTTGAGGTAGGTTGTGCTTGTCCTGTAGGTGCATTATAAGGATGAACGTGGAAATGGCTCTGATAACTAGCTAAATTAGCACAGGCTCTGTAAGTTGTTCAACAAGAATGTGACAGAATTGGGGCCATTTCCTTTCTTTCCTGAACTTTATATTACATGTATATTTAGCACAAAACAAACAAACCAAGCAACCCCGCACAGGCCACATTTATAATGTCATGCACCTCAGAACACATTTCATCCTGTCCCATGTAGTGCAACTTTAAAAGAGCAATATGACTAATATAATTTTTTTGTTATTTATACAGGTTTTTTTTCAAACAAAACGAACAAAAAAAATCACAACCAAACAATAACAACACAACAAAAAACCCCCACCATATCACCAGGGCTTGTAACTAAACAATTTCTAAACACAGTACAATCCACTGCATTATGCCACCTCACTACTTCTCCAGTTCCCTCAGTTCTTCGCATTTGTTAACACAAGCTGCATAGATTCCCTTTACAGAGTTATACAGGATTCCCTGTTAGGTTCTTCTGAGGTGCCATGCACACCTGCATCCCTTGGGAATGCTTTTATACACGTTAGGCTACCAGGCGCAAGCAAGAACGTTGCAATGAACAGTTACACACTTTCTAAACCATATTACAAAAAAATAACCAAACAAACACGAAACCCCCCAAACAACTAAATAACATTACTCTGTTCAACCTCTTCCAGTGACTGAATGTATAATAACTGCCAACCCAAAGGACACATGACTAGAAATGGGTCTTCTGATAATAGTATTTGTACGTAACAGTAAAGAGACAAGTAACACAATTCTGTGTAATTACTTCCTGTAACTCAAATGTTTTTATTTGCTCACAAAGCCATTTCTTAATTAGGTGCTTCAGGGATAAATATATATATAGTTTTATAAGGGGTAGCATCAGCTAGAGAAACGGGGATGAGAACAGAGTTATTATGGGCTCTGTTTGCCACAAAAGATCTTCTAGCCCCTTGTATTATAGAAGTTGTGCAAGGTCACATCTGCCTAAGTAATTAAACAGGAACTCAACAGAGCCACAGAAAGCTATTTTCCTGAGCTTTGTGGAGATCTATCTTGAGCCCTGCAAGCCTCTGCAAATGAATTTCTCCCTTTCCCTCATGCCAATATATTATCTCACTGCTTGATTTTAGAAGGCAAAAGACTCCAGAACTTATCAGCTACTTTGCAGAATTACTGAATTCATGTACTTACACGTTATATCGTTTCCTGGCCACACAACAAGTTCAAGGTCACTGCTGTCAGTGATTTAGCAAAAAGAACTGAAAATGTCTGGTTGAACTGTATCTGGGATTAACATAAAGAAAAAAAATAAAATTTTACCTTTAAATCTTCCTTCTCACTGAGCACAAACGGAGCTGCATTACTCAAACAGGTAGTAAGAACTTCCTAAACTCTTTCTCTTTTTTATTATTTTATTGTTATAGTACAAGCTAGTACAATATTTACTCACCCAGGAAGAGCTCAATGCAGCAACCAGGGCTTTTTCAACACCTTTCACAAATACACTTTCTTTTCTGCGAGCTATTGTTAACTCAAAACACACAAAAAAACCCCCACAGTACACACTAAGGCTCTTTTTAATAATAAATACATAAACCAAAAAGCATTAGCCTTTCACTTTCTACCCTCTTCTTAAATGCAGGGCTTGTACTATAGCATGGCTTCTCTTCTATAGCTTTCTTCCAGGTGGACCCTTTCAGGAGCCACCTGCTTCCCTCTCTTCCCCCACTCTGCCAGCTGGAGCTGGTAATCAAAGAGAAATTGCTCATCCCAGCACCATCATATCACAAAGTCCCTTTCTCTAAAATCCATATTTCCCTTTTCTGTGTGCCCTCAATTGCTACCGCGAGGGCAGGAGCATCTTTGTGCTTTCTGAGATACTATAGAATGATGGAGCAATGCTTGGGAGTGTCCTTTATGTCACTGCTGACTGCGCTCCCTCCTTTTCCTTGCAGCACCGAACAGCCTGTCTGCATTCTCCACCATTCTTCCACCCTAAGCTTCAGCCCACTTACTTCAGTGGAAATAAGAATTACATTAGTCTCTGACATCTCCTCAGTTCCACAAGTCTGCACTTTGTCTTTAACCTTCTACCATCATTAACATGCCTTGAACACTTAAAAGGTGTGATTTCTTGCTCATTTTAGTATTTTGAAGACCAGAATTCATGTTGGACTTGCATCTTTTCTGATAATTCCAAATTAAAGAGTTCTGGCTCAGTGGGAGGCTGAACTCAATAACTGAATCTCTCCAGCATATGCTTTTTCTGATCTTTCTGCAGGTACAATTGCTTTCAGGTGGAATAATTAGAAATGTCTGGGCCACATCACCAGGCGTGGCAGAATGATAGTCAGTACGAAGCTGCGGGTGGGCAAAACTCTCCGTGCTACTGTCTGCAAACCCTCCTCCCTATCTATGCAAAGTCTAAATGCTCTTTGAAAGGAGGAATTCAATAAACTGTTGTAGATCAATGCTCATTCCTACTTCAGTTCTGCTGGGCTCCTGTTGTTTGGGGTTGGTGGTACAGACTCAAGTTGGGCATGTGGTTAAGGTACCACTAATTAACAAAGGACAATAACGCATTTCTGCATCCCATCACAGAATTTGACTTGTAGAGTCACAGAAGATACCCAGCTTTCTGTAGAAATTTGTCAGCAGTGGTCAAGACCAGAATTAAGAGCCAGGGAGGATTATAACTCAGGTTTCTGAAGAGTTTCTCTGGATATCCTGCTCTCCTGTACTCTTACTGTACTCACGTGCAAATTTAGGGAAGATTATGATGGAAGTTACAGCAACCAAATAGCTCAGTCTGAATCCAGTTAGATCCAAATGTACTCAATATCAGTCTACAAAATCCCCTGTGCTTGAGAAAAATTTGAAACTCCTGGTGCTACAAATAGGAACTAGAAACAAACATATATATATATATACATATATGTATTTTTTTTTTAATTCATCTGTGGCTTTTACCTTCAGCAGAAGCCGTGAACAACAACTGCTTCCTTGCTGATAATGTGAGATACAATAGTTATACCTATAGCCTTTTTATAATAATAAACTCCTACCAGTAAAGTAACCACATCAACAGACAATACAGGGAGAAACTAAGAACAAAATCTGCATGAGCATAGCAAGTTAGAGGAGGCAGCCAAGTGCTGGTCATTATAGGCTAAGCATTACTCTTGTCACCTTTTAAATCACTTGAGACCAGCAGTGAAGAACACAATGAACAGAAATTCTGGACTTCCCATTTTTGGATGGTCTTAAAGACTTAAAAAATTAATCTAAAAAGCAGCTGAGAACACATTATAAGAAAAATTTAATAATCAGACAATCTTTTTAAAATGGGAGTGTCTACTCCATTCTGCTTCAGGGGAGATGATAGATCATTCAATATTTTCCTTGTTCAGTTCTCTTGAATCACCCAATTCTTTCTGCAATAATTTGAGTGTTGAACACTGCTCAAGTGCCTTGTCAAGACACATCACACAAACTGTTTCATACTTCTACTCTTGGGGTTTTGGGGGCTTTTTTGCTCCAAAAAAAAAACTTGCTCTTTCATTCAGAATTTCAATACTGATATAGTTAAAAAAAAAATCCTTTGCCATCAGCAAAACATTTACTTTTCTCCTTGGCAGCCTTGAGGATTGACTGTTTGTCTGATTACCCTGCCTGAATTCTAATAGATTTGGGGTTCTCTTATTTTCCAGGTTTGCCACTAAATATACGGTAGGTCTTGACAGTGTTTTATACAGTCCTGCCAGAAAGCAAATTCTGGTGATTCTAATTTTCTAGCTCTGTCATGACAGCAGTTTAGACAATAACGTTCCTTCCATGTGTCCTGCACACAAACTGAAGCTGGTGATCTTCTTTGTCTCTTCTATTAATATGGCCATAGACCCCTTCAGTTAACACTTTTAATTCTAACGTTATACATCTCCACCTTTTTTCTTTCCGTACAGGTAGAATAGTGCAAGGGCTTTTAGGCAAAAGTTACAAAATTCCAGCTTATGCAGAGGGCAGAATAAGAGTCTAGCAAGAGCTGTGCCTCAAACACTGGGCTCAGTGTCCCTTTCAATACAAACTTGCCT
The DNA here is from genome assembly GCF_036013445.1 of Caloenas nicobarica. Classification (NCBI taxonomy): domain Eukaryota; kingdom Metazoa; phylum Chordata; class Aves; order Columbiformes; family Columbidae; genus Caloenas; species Caloenas nicobarica. The sequence continues at coordinate 10,449,739 of NC_088248.1, read as the reverse complement.
TCTAGTAGATGGACACTGTCCATTAATTATCATTCCTGAATATAAACATCACGTGCCAGCATGCAAAACTTCAAAACTGGTAAATCACAAGCAGATTGCGATATGAGATAACAGAATAACTTTCAAGCTAAATCTCCTGCTTCATTTCAAAAAAAAAAAAAAAAAGCTTTTGGTCAAACTGGAGGATATGACCATTGCTTCTAGTGAGCTGCGTATCCATCTACAGGAAGATGTAGGCTTTCCCCAAAGGGCTGGACACTTTCCATAAGGGTTTCCTTTTCCTCTGGACATATGCAGAGCCCAAATATTTTTACAGAGACAAAAGAACAAATATCTTTCGGACTCTATGATTCAACATGAGTCATGTATTGCTCAGAATAGTTAGAATGAGTCAAATATTGCTTTCAGCAGAGTTTGTGGGAGAATGGTGCTTTGCATGCAAACGCATTGATTTGTCTAGAGAGATTCACTTTGCAGGAAACTGTTTTATTTAGGAAATTTCACATGGCCTGTGTGTATCTACTTTAATAAATAAACAAAAAATGAATGATTTCATTGAACATTTGGAATTGTGACAGTTTGATACAGTTATTTCACCGCTGAGAGAGTTTTCTGTGCATCAGAGAGTTTATTGGGTTTTTTTTGCAATGATCATAAGCACAAACACAAAGAATCAAATTTGATGAGAAAAACATCTTGCCTTTTATGTTTATGCCACCAGATAATATTCTGTGTCCATGTGGACTGGACAAGCAAAAGAATCAAAAATTGTGCAAAGCATTCAGGCTTTGCCGTGAAAGTGCTAGCTGCAATAAAATGCTATAACACTGCATTGTGGTTTTCTGTCAGATCCTGACCAGTTAGACCTCACGGACTCTCAGTTTTTGACCTATGACCATTGGCATGGCAACTCTCCAGCCTTTTGTGGGGACACAAATCAAGGTTCTCCACCTCGAAACCAAGAGTACCAAAGGCGTTATTTACTAGTGTTTAATGGATCTCTGGTGAAGGTCTGCTACCTGCCTGTCATAGCCCTAATGCCATCTCCTGCAAACGTGCACATTTGGGAGTTTCAGGCATCAAACTGTGTCAGTTAGTCTCCTGCTTTATACCAGACCCTGTGGCAATGCAGTATGGTTCTGGTTTTCAAGGGATGATGGTAAAAAACTGCAGTTGGTTGACACTCCAGATGCCTGTCTCCTGGATAAAGCTGACATCGGTACACACCAGGTTAGCGCTGCACCAGCAGCGCTGAATGCTGATCCATTCATCTGTATTGTCAAGTTCCAGCACGTTATGGTTTCAGCTGGTTCTAGTGGTTTTTTGTCATTGTCAAGTTACATAGGAGTCTGAACCAGAAATACATGGGAGATCGCTTTGTTCTCCATTAGCAAATGCCACAGGAACATGCCACTGCCATTGCCTCAGGAGGAGAGGCAGACCATTCTCCATGCTTAGAGACCAGGGCAGTGCTCACAGTCATAAGGATAAAGCTTTTTTTCAATTTCCTCTGTTGTTTCCATACTAGGGTTGATTGGAAAGATTTGTACCAAGACACAGTAGAGCACTGATGTTAGTTGGGGCTAGCAGTTTGCAGCACCCATGAAGCTTCCCATGCTTGCAGAAGTTACAAAACAGTGAAAATATGGACACTACCCTACTGGGATGTTCCTGAAAAATCTTCCCCTTCCACAGGCCCCCAGACTACCCTTGTTCAGGAGTTGTATGAGATCGCTTTACTTTTTTTTTTTTGCTGTGTGATGCATGCATGCCTGGAAACACTTGGTGGGGGTTAGATGTTAACGTGTCTCCTATGGAAACCCCCACTTCGCTATACAGGGCACCCCTGATTCCATTTGCAGAGATCATTGTTTGCTACACTGCTACTTCAAAGCCAATCACCGAGAGGTACACTCGCTGCTTTCAAGCCTTTTTGCTGCCAGTACAGATCGCTCACTTGCCAGGCCTGGAGAGCTCCCGTTGGTTTACTGCCGCACACACACCGGCAGCAACAAGGTTCTCCAGTAAATCCCCCTACTTCTTCATTGCCAGCCTATTCCCAGTTCAGCAGCGGGATGCCAACACCAGTTTTAGCTTACCCTTCGCTTTCATTTTGTGGCCTTAAGCGTCTTATCCATACATTTCTTAGCACTAATATCTACGTGTCCCTTTCACGGCACCTGCTCTGAATGCACAGTGGTACCCTTTCCCAGGGATTGTACATGGATGTGGCATCACTTTGTATCCAACTATATTCATTTTCTGAAGGCAGCAAACACGATTACTACATAAATACAGGTGGCAAGAGGAATAAAACTCCATTCCTTATGAGCCAAATGCACAAGGCAATGTTTCTCCAGAGATTTTCTTAGAGATAAGAAGTAAAAGTAATTTGAAGAGTACTGCCCACAGACCATCATTACACACAGAGAAGCCTCCATGCATTACATTTTTATTGTGGTGGCAACCTCTTATTTTGGAAATGTTGCCCTAATGAAGTAATACTTTTTTTTACAATTAGTCTTCTATCAGTGCCAGAACAGACAGAGGTCCTAAAATCAAGGTTTCTAACCACTTATGCAATTAATCTGCATAGGGCCTTACAGTATAGATGTCTCTTCATTTACTAAAATCACATTTATTTCTTTTTTTCCTATTAAATATGACATTAAAAAAAAACCCTCACTAGTTCCACAACATATAAAAATCATTTTTTTATTGCTAGAATATATTTCTCCAAAAGAAGAACACAAGAAGTCTTTGGTCTCATGTAAGACTATTTACTGATTTAAACATGTCATTTAATGTGGGCAAAATTCTAAAATTATAGTAGAGAAATTAAGTATGATAAATTATCATTTCAACAGCTATAATATTTTATACAAAATATTTTATAAAGTTTAAGATTTTTTCTCAACAAATGCCAGAATGGAAAAACAAACAAACAAACATCACCACCACTACACACAAAGAAACCCACCAACAAACAACTTTTTTGTCCTTAATAGGACTTCATTTTCAAAATTAACAAAAAAAATCTAGGATAAGTCATTCAAAACTTTCTCCAAACCAGTATATTAGTAAAAACACTCCAGTCCTGAACAGTCTTTTTGCACATTGGGATTTGATTTATTCCAACATGCTGCATGTATTAAAATTTCCCAATTTAAAACTCCAGCACTAGTATAGCATATGATAAAAAGCTCCTTCCTTTCAAGTTATGGTTGGCACAGAAAGACTGCTAAGGCAATGTGGTGTCCCTCAAATCTGAGTTTCTTTAAGAGTGACTTTGTCTGTTTAGGGTCCAGACTGTCATACCCAGGTCTGTGTTCCAAGTCCTCAGAGCTCACAAGCATTTTTTCTGTGGACACATTAAACTACGCATGGATACAGTTTGGGAAGAGAGTAGTTTCAACAAGTTTAAATTCAGTTTTAAATTTTAAATTCAATTTAAACAAATTTAAATTAAATAAACTTGAGAGAAACTCTATGTTTTTCTTAATTTATTTTTTTTAATCCTAAATCCTGGATTCCTTTAAAAAATATATATTTTTTCGTCTAATGAGCAATAAGATCTAGCACAACTAGCAAAGTTTACAATCATCTGTGCCTTTCTGCGGCCACTGAATTTGAGTGGTAAAGGCATCATCCCACCTCTGGCTCATTTTAGAAAAACACAAACAGTGACTGGCTGCTTTAACTTTCACTTAAATGAAACTAATGCCTCCTTGTCCCCAAATACACTATATTAGCAAAACATCACTGCACTGTTAATCTCTAAGATCTTTTACTGAGGAAATAAAGCCACAGGTGTTAGTTCTTTTTTGTCATTCCCTTCATGAGCACAGATTATAAGTACCATTTACCAAGGCCTGACAGTTTCTCTAAGTATCTGTAAACTTTACTCGCTTTTCTACATTTTTGTTCTTTCTTCATATTACCAGGGGTCTTTTATTTTACTGTTCATTTTTCCATTCAGACAACACTCAAATAGAAATGGGATCTATGGTTTGATAAACACTCAGCTTCTCTAGCACATGACATCCATGCTATTTTCAACATTTCTGATTGGAGAAGGCTGAAATAGTTATCCAAAAAAGTTTATTTTTTTGATTGATACAGACATTTAATTAGCTTTTTTGCATTTTTTTAAAAAAATCACAAATGAAATGTATTTAAAGTAGTACCTACTTGGCAATATTTTCTGATCAAGGTATGATGAAATTCAAAGATTTAGAGGTTAGGATTTTAGGTTCCTTTCCTTCCAACTTGTTAGCCATTTATCTTTGGACTAAATGGGTGAAAAATCCTTCCAAAGCAGCAATGTGGCAAGACAGGGGAAAATGAAGTTCATATTCCTGTTACTCGATCAACTGGACTGCTGCAGTGAAACAGTTTCCCATGGCAAAATATTGATTTATTAAGTGCATAATGTTCCACTGGCAGGTGATTTAAACAAAATTACATTCTGCCAACTCACCTACTCTGGCATGTTGAAGGAAAAGTGGGCAGTTTGAAGAATATTTTTTTTTTAAATCCAAAAGTCCTTAATTAAATGTAGATTTGGTATTGCTGATCTTCCGGAAGTTTTAAAAAATCAAATAATTCTCTCTGCTGAGAGACTTTTTAAATACAAAAATATCCCAGGAAATTGATATTTGAGTTCTTTACTGCCTCTTCATTTTAAGTAAAAGCTAGAATTTTTAATGTAACTTTTACATTACATACTAAACCCAAAATATCAACACTTAAGCAACTTATAAAAGTTGTCTCGATCATATACTTGAACTGCATCGATTGAATCAGATTGAATAAAAGTCATGGGCTTCAAGGACCTATGGGGTTTTTTCACCCCAAAACATCAGACTTTCAAGTAAAGGCTGTATAAAGAATGTATGAATTCACATTTTTGACAGCATACCATATTTGCTTGCCTTCCCTGAAACCCATGAAATATTGGCTCTTAAATGTGTCAGTGATTCTTGAAAGCGCAAGTGCTTTTTTGGTTGGGGTCCAATTGTTTTAACGGGGTAAATTTCAGCATAATTTTCCGTTCCCTGGAGTTTTAAACTCCTCAGAAGCTTGTAGGTCTGTACATTAGCCTGCTCATTAATAGTGTAGACACAAAGCCAAGATCAGGATCGTTTTAGTTAACAGAAGTTTTGATATTGATTTCAATATTGAGAGGATTTGACCTCAGAAATATTCTCTGCGAGAGCAGCTGCAGCTGAGATGTTGGGGCTTTGGAGAGGGAGGAGGCCCCAGCTGGTCACCCCTGGGGTGCGTGGCTGCTCCCCTCGCCTTCTCTCCTGTAGTGATAAGCACAGACAAAATAGTTATCGGCAAAGAGAAGACAGAGCTGCTACCTCTGCCTGGTTTATTGCTGTGAATGTGTGAGGAGAAAAGAAATACAAGAATCGTAGATGAGGAAGGGGTTGTACCACAGGGAGGTTGTAGGCCTGCCACACAGGGAGCATCAAAGCAGACCCTGTATCAGGACTACAGACTCTCTATTTTCCAGTAATATTTAATCCCTAAAGGCTGTAGACTGAAAACCTCCTTCATAATAATATTTACTGTACGTATGTCAACAAATTAGCACAAATAGTTGGAAATTAATTGAACATACATGGAAAAATAAACTTTATATGTCTCTATAATTAATATAGACTAAATACTCTATAATCTTATTAAATTAGGAAATCTTTAATGGAGCTGCAGGCAATAGTGTGAACTGATGAGGCTATCCTCTGCATGGTTAATAGTAATAACTCATTTCTTTAAAAAAATAAGTTCAGCTGCAGACTGTGAATTCTTTAATATAAAAGCTTTGCATGTGTCTTCCCAATAACATATCCCAAGATTTATGTGCATCATAAACAAATATGTCTGTGGTATTATAAAGTGTATTTCCACTGTATTTGTTATTAGGAAAGGGAATAAGGTTTCCTGTATGCTCTTACTATTATTTCTCTTGTAACTGGGAACATGCTTCTGGTACATTATTAGGAAATAAAAGCTACCCATCACTGTTGTAAATATTGCAAGGTGGGTGTTACAGAGCAGTTCTCTGTTAGACTGGAAGGGGTTTACTCTCAGCCTTCAGGCACCAGGTACATTTCAACACTCAGCAATAAGAGGCAAAGTCTGGGACTAGTGACCCCTTGTCATTTGTTTACTTACTATAAGGAAACATTTTGAGTTGACGATATACACTTTGATTTCATGTGTATAGGAAGATGCTGGAGGGAGGTTTAGAAATTTCCAAATATCAGGATATTGGATGAGACATGGATGTAAAATTGTCTATGGACAAGTTACCCTTTTTCTCTGCTTCCAAGATTTTGTGAAGGATAAGAGGATGTCCCTTCTCTTCCCTCATGTGTTGAGAGTTGATATTATAGTAGACTAAGCCATAGGGAAAAAGGAAGTGCAGTAAAAGTGTAGTGTAGTAAAAGACACAAGTCAACACTGATTAAAAAAAAATGCTTGCTGGAAATGTTTACTCTTCCTTCCAAATAATCCACTCTGTGTACTTACGGCATAGCACAGCGTTCATCCTGTGCAATTTAGAAAAGCAGGGATGAGGATCTTGAAGAAAGCATAAGCATACTTTTATAACAGGAAATACTTCAAAGATGCATGATGCTTGGGGAAATTCAGTGCATTCCAATACCAAAAAAGGTTGCTTGTCAGAAGCATTTTTAGGAGCCCTGGGGATAAGTCATCCCTGTCAAGAATGATTTAGCAGTATCTAGAAAGGGATGAGCTCCATCAGACAGTAGGAAATTCACCCAAATACTCTTTTTCTCACCGGTGGCTGGAATTCCCTGTCAGACCTCCCACTGACAGGATGAGGGAGCAGACATTGTCCTTGCTCAGGGTCTCCTCCAAAGCCCAGTGAGCCACCCAGGTCCTTTTCCCCACTCAGGGGCCTTGGGACAGGCTGGCTTGCCATGAGCACCTACATAAAATCAAGCTGGGAAGGCCAGAAGGGACAGTTGGGATAATTTGGTGTGACATCCTAAATAACACAGGAGGTAGAAACTCATCCAGCTTCATCTGTCATAACCAGCAGACACCTAGACTCATCCGCTGCCCCTGGATCTGCCTTTGGTTGTGGTGCCAGTCAGGAGGGCTCACTGTTATCAGAAGTCACTGGAAGCACCGAAAGAATTATTCATACTTTTCAACCATTACATCATACTGCTTGAATTTATCAGTAAAAGGAAGGGTGATTTATTTTTTTTTTTCCAAGTGTCTAATTGAGAGTGATCTGAACAAGAGCAGTAGTTCCATGTTTTCCATGTTGTTCTGGGTATAATTTTCCCGCATTCGGAAAGGTATGGTGATACTTTTTAACCATACATCTATGACCTGAACCATTTCCTCTGGTTCTTACAGAGACTTGTTCTCAATTTCATCTAAAATAGTTTTACGACAAAGTAACCTACAATAACTTCTGAAATTGTTGATTTCAAACTTGTCAGCCTCACTTGGTGATCTGGCTTGATTCTACTGGAGAACATACTGGCCTTTGATGTTTCTGTTTGAGAGAATTGAGTAGAAACTTAGCATGGGCATTGCCATTTTGCTTTGGATCTTCCAGCTCCCTTCTCTGGACAACTTACAGTGCTGTTTTCAAGTACTGGGAGTGATAACAAAGCAGTGGCAAGCACAAGGATTATCGGGGACAGCGGGATTTTGAACTCATCCTCAAGGGCAAAAGAGGCTTTAACATCCTCTACTCTAAACGGGAAGGACGTGGGGGCAGCAGAAGCAGTCTGACCTCTGGTAAAAGAGATGAGAGTGGTACAAAGCAAGAACATTTGCCTTGCAATCCCCTTTTCATTTTACAGAAACCTCCAATACCAGTTAACAAACACAATCAAAACACTGAAGTGAGCTCCCTAGATAATGCAAGACAGCATCATGAAGAAGAGTCAGATAAGTTTAGCTCTGCTACAGAAGTATCAAACATCTCAAAAGTATTAAAAAGCAACACTTAATCCTAGTGATTTTTAACGCATATCCTTACCTGTCAAGATTTTGCAAACTCAGTTTTCAGAATAACTGACAAAACCACGGAAGTCTCCACAGCACCACCAAGGAAAGCTGGTTGATAGGAGTTTCCTCGTGAGCTATCCCTTTGCTCCAGAGCAAAGAAAAACCTTGTGCTGGCACAGATTTCTCTGAGCCTACTCAATTTTAGGGACTCCATTTTTAGCCCAGTTACACTTTTTACAGACTGCAACCAGATATCTAATTGCAATCCACTGGGGATGAAAGGGGACCTATAACACCAACAGACTGATTAACTACAATTTGGGCTTTCTGTAAAATAGAAGCATTCCTAGAACTTTGCAAGTAAACAGGGAGCAGACTGTGTGATTTGGGTATGTTGCTTATAATTTGGTTAAGAAATATTACACAATAATTTAAAGACAGCCCCATCCCAGTCTTAAGGCATTTTTTTTTACTTTGCCCCAAAAGAATACAAGGAAATGTTTTATCACTTTGCTGCCAGGTATGCTCTAACTTACACTACAAGTAAGTGACTTTTTCCGCCTGTCCAGGATCTTCTTTCCTCTCGCCCATGTACAGCACAATGAAATAGATGGGCAAGGCTAGACTAGGAAGGGACTATGACTGCCATCTCTCTTCTTGCTCCCATCTATCTCCAAAGCTTCTGAGAGCATCTCAGCACAACCATTGGTGTTTATGGAGTTCACAGCGACTTGGGTTTCTGTAGCTGCTGGCAGAAGGGCTGTACCTGCCCAGCAGCTGCTCTGCCCTGAGGTTGGTGCTCCCCAGTATCCCATCAATTTAGGCTCCCTGGTTTCTGGCTTTTACAGACAGGGTAGCAATGGCCAGACTTTTAAAGGGGTAAAAATAACAGACCACAGACACAGCTGGCGTATAGGTGCTAGAAGTGATGTGAAAGGTATGTAGAAATTATTTGAGTGAACAATGTGAGATTCCCATTACTTAGTTTAGAAGGGGTTATAAGGAAAAATAACGATTAATGATAAAACAGTAAAATTGAAAAAGACTGCACAATGGGCGTGTGAGTTTAAACCTACCTGTTCACAGACAAAGAATTGCCCAGGAGAGATATATTTCTCCTCTGTCCTTTGGATATTTTGGACATTGCTATATTTTACCACTGACAGCAGGAAGAGGAGCAGAGAAATTAGTGACTGCTGTGTTCTCCTTGTTCCTCTTCCATCCAAAAACTTTAGAAGCCCTTCATTTAAAGAGATACACCCTCTTAGAAGCTACTAGTTAAATCCATCATCACATAAATACGCCCATTCTGAAAACTGAAGGACAGACTTGAATTTTGAATGTATCACCTCTGTTCCAATCTCTCCTTTATGATTGAATGTGTGTTTGAAAAACAAACCAACAAACAACTTTAATTCCACCACAAAGCATATACATCAGTTAGTTTTTATGCAGTAAATCTAAAGTAGAAATTTGAGATTGCTGGTAAGAGTTCGGAATTTTGAGATAAATGGATAAATGTCCATGATGAGAATTTTAAGGGATTTTTATTTTTACGACAAGGTTACCCAAATAAATTATTTCCAAGGGCAGTAAAGGAGCAGAAAACCATTCTGGTTAAACCTTAGTACATCCAAATCCATAAATTAAAGAATGTAAGTAAGGCAGCCTCCATTAGTCCACTCCTTAAATAATTTATAACAACAGAGTGCCCAACTATAACAGGCTGGGGGTATTTTTTTTTTCTTAAAGAAGCAATTCTGGGCAACCAAAAAACAAAAGAGAGATAGTATACGCAACCAGAAGAAAATGCAGTTGTTAATGTTACTTGTCCTTTACTATATATTTGTATTGTGCCAAAGAAGGAGAGACTTTGATATTTTTTGGCACAGCCTAAACATTACTTGAGAGGAATTGTAAATACCAGTCTGTGTGTTTTACTGTTAGTGACATCCAGCACAATGCCTGACACCAATAGAGTTTGCTGCAATATGCTGCAACATGGTCAGGATTGGTGTACATGAATTTTTTATTAACATACTATTTTAATCTTGATGTTGCCCCTTTAAAGCCTTGAGATGGTTTCCCGTTCAATACTTATTTTAATTTTTTTTGTGATTAATCAGAGCTAGATGATGGTTCTCCCTACGCCTTTCTGGCCTCTCTCATTCTAGCACTCCATCAGAATTAAAGGAGGACAAACTCCTCCTGCCTCATGCAGACATAGACACAGGGCAAGATGTAAGATGCATCTCTTCTTTCCTCTGTGCAGTTGTTGTATTGGGCAAGCAGACCTGCAGCCATAGGGAGCTGGGGCTTTTTGCTCTCAAGAGACCACACAGCCTCTGAAAGGAGTAAGGAACAGCAGAAAACAGCGCATAAGGCTGTACTCTGTGCTCTCCAGGCAGAAGCCAGCAAAATTATCAGACTAGAAAGAGAAATAGCCTTCATCTCCATGGAGGGTCAAACATTGATTTGGCAGGGCAAAGGCAGTTTCACCTCACAGCACCACACAGCAGGGCTGGCCACATCCACGCTGGGGGAAGCACAGACAAGCTCCTTCTCCAAACTATCATTCCAAGCCTGCATTGGGTGCAGGCTACGGGCAGGAGAAACCAGCTTAGCAATCAGGCAGCACCCTGCCACCAAGATCTGCCATGAACTCAAAGGCTGAGGCGGGATAGCATAGGACCCCAGTTCAGAGGAAGATCCAGGCATGAGACAAATAGACCCCGTGTTCAAGGGGAGATGGAACCAGCAGAGAAAGCTGCAGACTCGACCCGTTTTTCAGACCAGCATCTCTGAACAAGGGACTGCTATTATTGACTTTGTTTGGAGGCATCAAAACCATTGAAGCAGAACAGATTAGAAGAGAGACATAGTGGGGAAATCTCACATTTCAATGTATCTTCCAGCATGTTCTGCAACAACAGGAGGAGGAAAGGTTGATGGACATTACATAGATTCTTCATTTCCTTCCCAGAAACCTGAGCTGTTATTACAGCCATTGAATTCTGGTTCAAATGATAAACAATTAGTTGCAACATTGCTAATGTTGATATTGCTGTCACATTACAAATGAGGAAGAAGGGGCCATGCCCTTGCAAGGACACCGTACTTGATTTATAATCTCATTCAGAGAATACAATACCGCAGTTTTCCATTAAGTGGGCAGGTGGTCCAAGAGAAGATGGGAGATATGTTTAAGCTATACCACATTCCTGATCACGCTGCTTGCTTTAAAAACTGGACCAAAAATGCCTCATCCACAGCTGGCAGATCACCTTCTCCTGATTCCCAAGCCTGAATAGCCTTTCTTCAAGAGATTTCTTTTGCTGAAAATGCTTAATCTTTTCAAAAACAAGAACTGATAAGAAAGAAGCTCTAAGCCCCTTCACTACATTGCTCAAAGTGGCAGAGGCTCCTGTCCCTGCTGCACGTGACCCATGGGGAGGGACGTTGGTCAGCAGCAGGGCTAGTGTCAGGAAGCTCTCCCCTCCCCATGGCCACAGGGACCCGTCACCCCTTCTTGGTTTGGGCAAATCCTCTTCCAGGATTTGGCAGCAAATCTGGCTAGTATTCCTAAAAAAATCCTTCAGAATCAGTAGTGATTTATATTAAAGACCCTCAGTGATTTCCCAAATAGGCTGTAAATCTTTTCTGCAGATAACACTGACACAGAGCAGCAATCACTGCCAGCATTTAGCTGCTGTAGCCATGCCCTGCTGCTCCAGCACCAGCAGCAGGTCCCTTGGCTGCTTACTGCCGTGCCTAGTGGCTTTGGTCTTCCCCAGCCAGCTACTACTGGAGAATTGGTAGGAATTGAATTGACTCACCTATGTGGTCCTGGTTAAAATAAACCCTGCCTTTTATTGAAGCTCATTATTTTTAATGCCATGCTAGACTGTCCCCTTGCTCTTCACTTGAGCTTTTTGTTGCCAGATCTTCTAACAAGTACAAGATGGCTGGCTATGAATTCCTTTTTCAAGAACAGAGACTGAACAATTGCCGTGGCTATTTATTTGCCTGCACACACACACACCCGTGCGGTTGGCCACGGTGCTCTCTCAGTGCTGGAGTATCTGTGTCACTGTCATAACATCATCACTCCTATACACTTAACCAAAAGCAACTTTCTGAGTTCTCAAGTGATGTTATTAGCCAGTTAGTCATGAGTACCTAGTAAATTTGGTGCAGTATCACCCCATTCATCTTATTCAGCTGAACATAGCTGAACCTTTACTGGAACAGATGCATTCCTCGGCTGAATTAAATGCAATTAGGCTTCTGACAGCTTTCTGATGTTAGGAAGGAGTTACAGAATAGCAGCAGAATTAGGTCTGATAAACTGAGTATTCCACTCACAAAGAAAAAATAAATTCTTCCTTATGCAATAAACATATTACATATGGGTGCACAACACGATTGTTTTCTTGCTTCAAATAAACCCACATATCCTCTCAGACCTCACACTAAGATGGCTACTCAAGGGAAATGCTGAACAGACTCAAGTAATAGCTCTATAATAAAAAATAGATCTGCAGACAGAGCTAGCTGTGTTCAGCACCATCAGAGACCTTCCTATTCATTATTTATATAGCACTATAGATTAGCATAGTACTTCACAGAAATAAATACAAAAAGAAGTAGTAGTAAAGTCAGTAAGGCAGAGCAATGGACAAAGCGTTGCTCGCCTTGCTGGCTGTGGTGAGTGGTCTGCAGACAGTACTTGGAAATACACCATTTGTATAATGCATTGTGTGAAAAAAAAGTCTTAAGAGGGAAAGTAAGGCTGTGAGGGTTGACAGTTGCCCATTGATCCACTGCCTGGTTAACAGCTACTCAAATCAGTTTTGGCATAGGGTAAACAGCATGAGAGATTTCAAAATCCCATTAAGGATTTGACTAACTTTAACCCCTAAACTCCTTTCAAAATCTAGCCAATAAGTCAATAACGTGAATTCTTTATAATCTCTGTGCTATAGTATTAAATAATTTTCTATCGAAATTCTATTATAAGCATGTGAAGCAGGCTGAAATCCTCACCACACAGAAATCGATGACTCAGCTTCACTGGGTTTATAAATTCATCACGGAGTTTTAAGAGGTGCAGATACAGCTGATTTAATTGCCCCCCTTGTGGCCCAAAGTTGTGCTCCAAACCAAAGATGAAGCTAAGGAATTTGAAGTCCTGGTCTTGCAGTCACCATGTCAGTAATGTCAGGCTAGACATATTTTTTTTTTAAATATTCCTATCAGGAAAACAGTGACTAGCTATTTCACACCAGCCTTATGATGGTTACTGTTATTATTACTATTTCATGGTACTCCTATGAAGATTGGTCTGGCTGTGAAGGTTGCCAGGACTACCTCAGTCACTGTCAGATTTTTTTCCTAGTGTAGATTTCAGGAAGTGAACAAGAGCAGGAAGAAGAAATCAAAAATCACATCCTGACGGCAGCTGCCTGCAGTGGAAAGAAACATTGCTGAAAATAGTCTTTGCTTTTTTTTTCTCTACAAATTTTCAGCTGGAAACCAAAAGCAAAACTACTACATTGTAGTCTTCCAATTTTCCACAGACCACCAGCAAATTGCTGCACAGAACAGCTTGGGAATGAACCCCAGAGCTATATAGCTGCCAAAGCATTAGGGACAGGTGTTGGGAACAAAAATGAATAAACGCATTAAAAGAATTCTGACATTAATAACAAGTATGTACCATAGAAGCCTGAGAAAACTGTCTTGAAGTGAAAAATACAGGAAAAATCTTAATCAAATATTAAAATAATTGGGGTTGGAAGGGACTTCTGGAGGTGATCTACTCTACGCCCCTGCTCAAAGGAGAGCTAAATTCAAAGTTAGATCAGATCACACAGGGTCTTGTTCACGTCTGTTTCTTGTATCTGATGGGACAGAGATCTCCCAGCCTCTTTGGGCAACTTGTCCCAAAGTCCAGCTTACTAAGCAGTGTATATAAACATCATCTATAGGAAGAATTACTATAAGGAATATCTACATTTATATATTTACACATGTTTTATATCTACAGGATAGATAAATAAATAGCAAACTGTATACAGTGAGCATTTATGTCCACACACATTTAAAAAAAAAAAAAAAAGAAAAATCTGCAGCAGTGAATCACTACACAGCACTAGGATGCATGAATGATGACTGAGTAATGGCAAGTTAGTCAATTTTTGACAAGAATCTCAGTTTTATCCCTCAAATGGTGATGGGGCCACATAACCTTGACCATGTAGCCCTCAGATTCCAGATGCTGGCACATCCAGTCATGTCAGAAGCACTTCCTAGAATGAGTCTGTGGAAATAAAATAATTCATGATGACAGCACATTATAGATACACTGAAAAGCAGAAATACCTAACTTCCTGTCCTTTACTTGATGTACTTCCAAACTTTGTGAAGAACTATATCCTTTCTCATCTATCTTCCACATTGCGTAATCCTCACAGACAGGCTATGTAGTAACTTGGGATCATATTTCCTTGGGCAGCTCTACCTAGTGAAGTGTCCCATAGGCAGAGGACCATGGGCACCCTGACGACAGAGGTCTCTGCTACAGACACAGAAACCTCCAAGATCTTGGGTTTTTGCAGGTTCCCAAAATTGACATTCACAATATTGCTTCTGGAAGGCCATATGTATGCCCAGGAGCCCAAATGAAATGTTGTGCTTCCCACTCCACATTGGGGTAATGTTGAGTCCTGCAAATCTTGGGTCCATCCTAGGCTTCTCCTGATGCTCTCGAACACATTCAGCAGCTTCAGGGAAGGTCCCTGAAACACCCGCAACAGTCATAAATTTTGGTTCAGTTTTACAGAAATAACTTTTAGAGCTGTTATAAGGACAGTTTGGTATTTTAAGTTTTCATGCTACACAAAACCCAGGGGTTTTTATTCAGTGTGCATTTAAATGAGCCAAATTTAGCACACAGACATGAGATATCGTTTATTACAGAGCTGCACAAGGCTGGATACTGGAATAAAGCCAGTATACCAGAAAGAAAAGTAATAGCCATTATATACAAAATCTTATCACACTCAGGGCAGTCCTGAAGAGCCAATTGGTTACACATTTGCATATTGCAACATAATCCTTCTAGCATGTAATGAGCAGTGTTCAGCTAAAGGACACTTTATCCAACAGTCTCAAGGTGTGTGTTAAAGAAAGACTCAACTAATCATGCAGGCTTCAAAATGTCTAAAGCTGCAAGGTCAGTCTCTCTTCTTAGGTGTTTTGCAAGTCACCTTTATCTTTGTCAGACTGATCTAAAACTGAAAGGATTTACGCATCTTTAGGTTAGTAATTGCAGACAGGATTCGTTCTTTTAAATTGATAATGACAACGTCTATTTTTCACAAACTGTTAGGAATTGCCACCAAAACCAGATTTTAAGTTTTCACCAGCTTTTCTCACAGATGCTGGCTGCTTCTTTCACAAATACTCCTCCCATCTCTAATACTATTACGTGCATTGTGAGCAGCTTCTTGAACGAGAGGCATATGAAATGACGCTTGTCAGTTTGCCTTTAAGATGGTGACCAAGTATAAAATGTTAGACAAAGGACAAGGATCTGCATATTAATTCCTCTGATTAGTCAAACCAAAAAAGGATCAAAGTCTCCACTCTGTATTTTCAGAGAAAGGGATCACCAACCCCCTTTACATGCATATGCACACACACACAACACACGGTTGCATATACTTCTGTCTCACTACAAACAGCTCTCAGTATTGATCACATTTGCCTCACTTTCCCTGATAAGAAATATGGGATTAGTTTTTGTTGGCTCAATTAATCTGACATCTGTCCTCTGCACCCTACAAGTCATTGCACATGCAAAGAAGGGCTCTTGGTTTAGCAGTACTATTGATCCACACAGACCTTTGGGTTAGGAGTAAAGCCTCTTTAATTACTTTGGCTGACTTTTGGGTTGCCTTTTTTTTTTTTTTTTTTTTTTTTTTTACAATGTCTTGGGAACACTAGGAACAAGTTTTAGGATTGTTATCACTTATCTTAGATTTGGAGTTTTGGTCCTCAGAGAAACACCTTCTACCTCAGCCTTCCCTGCCCCTGCTTGCCATCAAAATCAGAAAAAGTCATTCTTTTACCTTCTCTAAGGATTTGACAACCTCTTCACTTTCCTTAGCCGGAGGTGTTTTGACCTTTAATTAAAAGGAAAATTTGTTGTTTTCCATTCAGAAGGCAGCAAATAATGAACTCATTAAAATGAGGTTAGTGTTCAGGCCTTAGAGCAATAAGAGTTGAAGTCTCATTAGCAGCTAACAATCCAGAACATAGCACATAAATAAACCTAATATGGCAGAGCAAAATGCCTTGGTGCATTAAATTTGAGCAGAATCAAATGTTTACAGTCAATGATGTCTGGGGCATGAAGTTTTAACGTACTTAATAAAGAAAGTAAATTGCTTCCTATTAGGCATGAAATGTTACTGCAGAAATTGCCCCAAAAAGTTTATTATGTAAATGAAGGATAGAGTTATAATTAACCAGGACATAGCAGGAAAATATCACTTCTGCTTAATAGAAGCACCAATTATGAAGAATAAAGACACAGCAACTTCAAATCTACAAAAGGTAATTATATGGATTAATACAAAATACTGTTGAATGTAAATGCAATATAAAGAAGAAACCATATCTTGTGGATGTCACAGAGAGAAGCTTCATTGACAAAACAAAGAATCAATTAATAAATGAAACCCATGAGTTCTGAGAGATTCCAGGCAATTAAGGTTTTCGTACTTGAAAGGACAGTTTAGATTACCTTAAAAAAATTCAATTTAATTAGCCTGGCACTGAGACATGCCTGTTTGCCATGTGCAGGCATGCTCAGTGGTTCTTTCCTTGGAGAACGATAACTACTTAGCATGATCTACTTAACTGTCCAAAAACATAGCCACAGTGGGTTCCAGCTGTTGGTTTAACACACCCCTGTGAGTTCAATGGAGAATACTAATTGTATTTTCACATGCAAATACCTTTCCTTCACTTACAGTTCTTTTAAGACTCAGTACTCGACAAAAAAAAAAAAAAAAGACACACATGGGCAGATAGACCTTAAATACTGTGGTCAGTTGAAACATCCAGGGGAAAAGTCTCTACAATATAAGATTTGTCATGCTTTTTCGTAATCTGCATTCCTATATATAAATTTTGCTTCTTCTGAAGTTGTGGGCAGTGCCTGTCAGCCAAAGTTCAAAGTTTCTCCCTCAGGGAAGGCAGCAAAGTCCCAAGATCAGCAAAGAGGGCGGGGATGAGAGAGGGACGGGTGAGCCCCCGGGGAATGGAAGGGGGGCTGCCCAGGGAAGCTGGGGGCAGCATGGCAGGACCAAGGCAGAGTGTGAATAGCTGTGTTCGCACCTGGCATTAGGTATGATTTCCAGCTGCTAAAATCTTATAGCCCTTCCTCGTTCTTCAAAACCCTTCAGAATAAAATAAATGCTTTCTGTCTGTCTCCTCTTTTCCTGCCACAGCACTTCTCTCTGCCATGTGCTGTTAAAGTCTGTACCTACAGGAGACAAAAGTTCTCATTGTTTAATGTACAAAATTACCGATGAAGGCATTATGAGTCATTAGCAATTTTGGGTTAATATCTATTTATTAAAAATAGGGAAGGCAAACCCTAATCACCTAAATAAAGATTGGTTTTTATCTTAAGAATGTGGAAGATGTCGCCCTCCCCCCTACAAACAGGCATGTAGTGACAAAATACGTTTGGACTGACTGAGCTGATAATATCTTCTTATTATTAAATTAGGTGAGGTCATGAAGACGAAGTCTAGCTGCATATTATTTAAGTTATTAAGCATATATGGCAATTACAATTAAAAAGTCTTTAGTACCAAAAAAACCCAGTTTGAGTGGCAGATTTGCCCTTTAGACATAGAAAAATGCTTGACACACTGCAGGTTACAGGATTTACATCTTCATCCTTGCTCTGTGTTTTTAATGAGACCTCACTGGTCTGAAAGGTTTCTGCCTACCCTGCAGTTCTGTCATCTTACTGAGACATGAGTGTTAGGGAAATCGGAGAGAAAAAACAAAGTGATATAGCAATGTTTGTTTCATGCACCTTCTTAAACTATATGTTAAGTGATGATAATTCTTTGAGGTGTTCTTTCCTCAAAGGAAAATTGAATTGATTTTGCTCAGCCCATCAGTCTTTCTCAACGTATATAAAATGCTCTATATAGCTTGGAGAATTATGTTCTAAAATATAATGACTCAGATTCTATGCTTGTGAGTTTTATGGTGTCAATTTAGTGCCAGTTTTTACCAGCTGGGGATTTTCTTCAGTGTCTTAGCTAACAGATCTCTAAGGTTTTACATTTTAGTGAACATTTAGTTGTTATATATTATGTAAATATAGTCCCACATGTGAAACTGTCGTAGGATTGAAATAATCAACATATTAAATGTCTGGCAAGACAGGCTGGAAACCATACTGCTATCTTGATATTCAATGCTAATGCACAAGATTTACTGTCATTAGATTACTTCATTCCTTTCCTTCAGCAAGGAAAGGAATTTGCTTGGTGACTGTTTGAGCTGATAACCACTATCTTTGTTTCACATCTTCCTTAACACACAATAAATGTTTCTATTGAAAAAATGAAGACAGATACACACTGACAACCTTTTATATTATGCTCCCAAGCTGCCTGGCACCCAGATGATGCCTCTTTAGAAGATGGCTGTTAGCAAATGATGCTTCAGAAGGGACTTGAGCTCCAACATGCACAGTGCCCAAATACATATTATAATTGGCATGTAATCAGTAACTTTAAGAAGTTAATGGCCTACAGCAAAGGCTGACAGTAGTTGACAGCACCTCCCAACCCATTGCAGTGCAAAGGACATGTGACAAAACATGACACCATTGAAACCCTACCTGCCTAGTTTGGCTCCACTCTGGACTAGGATTGCACCGGCCATCAGTCCACATCTCAGCTGCTTAAATCCTGGGCTCAAAATTTACTATGGACTGACTACTATACTTTTGGTTTATGGTCAACGAGTAGAGTTTTTTGCTGTTTTTTAAATTAGACCATTGGGCTGAGCAAAAAGGTAAAAGTAGTTTTCTGAAATAATAAGTGAAATGACTAATGACCATACAAAATGTGATCTTTCCAAATGAAAGGAAACATTAGCTGGACTCGGACTGTGTATAAACCTTTGTGTTCATTTTGTCTTTGAACTGTGCAAGAACATGAACATTCAATCAATAGAAATGTTATTAATAGATAATGGGAAAAGTTCTCAAGAGTCACATAATGGAGATACAGAAAATTGATTAAAATAGAGCATACAACCCATTCAACGTTGGCAAGACCAATAGGGAGATAAATGCACCATCCATCTTACATATGTAGCACATCCAGATTATATGGGTTGGTGATTCAAAGTGGAAAGATATCTGCACAGCAAGTAGTGTAGAATCAACAACCTTAAATGTAGATAGCTTATGCAGACTGAGACACTCTCTTTTCTCTTTCTCTCATGGTTGGAAATATGTCCATGAAAGACTGGATAGGCGACAAAGACTATACTTATTTCATCTATAAAGCAGCATCATTTTCCTCCATTTCATTTAGATTGGTCTTATCTTTTGCTTGGATGAGAGAATAAAAATAAACAGACTTAATTTCTGACATGAAAAAAGTGGACAGTACTTCTGCCATAGGTCAAAACTGGAGGTTTGCTCATTTAAACTTCAGGCTGAATTTGGTATTCAGGTAAGTAAATCCCAACACCTCCACATCTGGATTGCAAGTAGTAGTCCTAATTTTACTTTGGGTGTTAAGCACATTTTATCAAGCTTCATGAATAATCTAAAGCATGGGTGGCTTAGTGACTTAGTATATTGCTGCCTCTGAATGGTTGGATTCAAGTCCTGTCATAAATCACTGAAAATAACATATAGTATCTTGGTCCAAGTTACAAAATCATCACATACTTTGGTACTTAAGTACTATTACTAGCATTGCTAGACCATCAAATTGATGGAATAAATTAAGCTAATTGTAATAGTATTTAAAAAAAAAAAGCCCAAAATAAACCGTGAAACATTTCACAGGATCTTCTTTTTTTGTATCACCTCAGTTGGATACAGTTTTTAAAATGAGGCATTCCAAAAATTAATATCAATTTTTCTAAATCCATGTTAATTTCTTATTTATTTCAGGCTTTACTAGAGACTCAAAATTTACTGCGCACTCAGGTTGCAAATTTTACCTTCAACCTTGGATTTTCAGGAAAATTTTACCACACAGGTAAGAAGGAACTTCATGCTCTCAGGTAGCTACAGTTAAATAGGTGACAGGATTTTAAAGTAGCATTAAACATGCCCTTTTTAAACAACTCATTGACTGAGTAGAATAGTGGGAAATACATGCTCCACCATTTTAATAGTATCCAGAATTTAATTCGCTGTGCAAAGGGGCAATGTAGGCTGCAGATGAGCTTCTTAGGAACATGTAGACGCCCTTTGTGCTTTTCTGAAAGACACATGGTAGTGAATCTTAGAGTTATAGAGGCAAAGTAGCTGATGAGATCTCCATAGTTCTGCAAAAGACAGGACAGCACAGAAAACATACTAAGGTTTTTCCAGTGTGATCGGTATGACGAAATATTCGAGACTGAAAAAATCATGTCTCATAACCTCTGAGGAGGCATGTGTTCGAATGGGATGCACAAGATTTTTTTATGACTGAAAGGTAATCTATCTCAGTGGTCTGCAAATCAGGGGGGATGATAAAAGAAAAACAAAATGAGATTTGTGAAGAAACCCTGCTCCTTTCATACTCTATGCAGTAACAAGTTGCACCTCACTTGCACTATTTTATTGTGGAAAGTTACATGCTTTTACATCTCCTCCTTTCTAAGACTCCTTTCTGTCTTTTACTCCATTTCACCACAGCACAATGCCATTGGTATATTTGTTTCCTTGTTTTCCCCCCTCCTCCTTTGCCTTCTCATGAACACTTTGCTGCACCCCCACTCAGGGTTCCCCTTCGCTGCCACTGAGCCATGTTGCTCCCCAGTACTGCTAAGGCAAAAAAAAAGGATACATATTTGGCAGCTCACTTTAACAGGGACACCTCCTGTCCTCCTCCTTTCCAAACCCCATACCCTCCTCACCTTTGAAGACCAGTTTCGAAATCCTCAGCTGCCAATCCATTCAGCCACATTTAGTGACACTTGGTGAGTGAACCTAGGAAAGCACGGAAGCTTATTTGGAGCAGAGAAGGCAGCATTACAACAGCAAAAAGATGTGAGGATAAGTTTAAAATCTAGGCATGATGCAGTTCCAGCTGTAACGGGCCGCAGGGCAGCTGTGGGGTAAGGCAGATCAATGAAAGTCACCTCTCTCAGTGAGGGCATAGCAGTACTCTCTTCGTTGCCAGTATTTGAACACCAAACAGATGAGTTTACCCACCACTCGTGTCTCTGCCACCACCCGTTAGGAGAGCACAGGGGTCCCTGGGAGAGGGGGAGATGAGGAAGCATTTGAGGGATGAGTAGAGAGAAGGAAACCAAAATTATGTATTTGTATCACTGTCACTTTTGAAGTCCAGGCTGTTTTCCCCTTGCTTGAGCACATAATGCTAAGTAACTGCTGCCCAGGAAACCTTACAGACTAAAGATATAGGCTGGAGAGCCTGAGAAAAATGAGAGGTAGAGAGAGATGGAATTACTTGCCTGGAGTCATATAACAAGCCAGTGGCAGACCTGTGATTAGAGAGCAACATCGGAGACAGACCTTCAGTATTCTGCTCACTTCATCTTGACCTGACTGTATAGTTATTCCTTCTGAAGATTAATTGGACACGCACGTAACACAGCAAAATAAACAAAAATAGCCCGAGGCTCTGAGCTGCTCTAAAGTAGGATGCTGCTTGGTTGTGGCCACCTGCAGAGTAAAGCTGGTATCAGTCATTACAGTGTCCACTGCAAGGAAAGGTAATTCAAGAAGGAGAGGAGAGGGAGAAAGAGATAATTTATTATAAGTACTATGACATACTGGAAGAGTGGCTGGCACAAAACATGTAGCCTTTCTATAAAATCAAAGCCCTGACCTGCCAATACATTTTTTTTCTTTGTTAATCCCAACAGCTGCATGTGCTGTTACTGGTCCCTTGTGAAGCCATCTCCAACCAGTCCACAGGTTTTCTTGCCCAGTTGATGTAATTCTGACCAATTTCAGATTTGCTACTGGTGTAGAGAGAGAAAATAGGAGAAAGTGTGTGTGTACCTGTCCTTGTAAGGTTCTAAAGCTTACAAAAATAGCACAAAACTGCTTAAGGAGTTGAAGCATGTCATTGCCTCCATTAAGGGACCTGTCCTAAGGTCTGTCCTCAGCGATGTATCTGAGTTCTTAAGTGAGCACTTCATTTACAGCTTGATGGTGGCGTTTTGTCATATCAGCTTAGCGAAAAGATTTCAAAGTATTCTCCATGCAATATACACTTTATTGACTCATTGTAAATGCACCATGGAAATGTATTCTTTAATTACTGCAAATGTGGCTTATTTACCCAGAGAGGCTTTTAGTAGCAGATATTCAACATGTTTTATTAGTGCACTGCAACTAGGGTGTCTTATTGACTTCCTTAACATGTGATTTTGCTCTCCTTTCCAAAACTTGGATCATTTTAAAACTACAGGAGGAAGATGAGCCTGGAAACGTGTTGGCAGATTAAACAGTTATACATTTTCATCAAAAGTTGTTGCTGATATCTGTACCACAAATACCAGTGCTAGCTGTTATGCCTGTTCACAAGTACAATAGCTGACACATCAGCCTTACTGCTCATCGTTTCACCACCACCATTCCCTTCTATGGCATGGGTAAACTGTGCACTGTAGACTTCAGGCCACTAGCAAAAAACTGAGTAGACCCTATTAGTTACTTAGTTTTAACAAACATCTTCTACTTGTTTGTGTTGTGGCAATAGGAATTAATCTGTTATAAGGATCTGTATTAAGATTTAGAAGATTATTGATAGCAACTTCAAACTTAGTTTCGGTTTTGAGCTCAAACGATGCCTATAAATTAAAAATGTGGGATTATTTATTATGCACAAACTTTGAATTATTGCCTGTGTAAAGTACATACATCATCTCAAAACAGATACATGTTCACCTCCTTGATTGTGTGCCTACTGTATTTTTCAGATTTCACATTAAAATACAGATAGAAAGTTACACAGAGGAAGTTGATTGTACAAGAAATGAAATCTTCAAAATCCTTTGGTTTGCCTCCAATACTCTTAATAAGAGATTTGCAAAAATATTCAAACAATAAGACCTCACCAAATGTTGTATTATAACTTTGTATGAGATTTTTTAAAATAATTCTACTTAAGGATTTATAATATATAAATATTATATATATATAAATGTAATATATATTATATAAATATAATATATAAATATAATAAAATCAAACAACACTCTCTTTAAATGCTTGTAAAGAAAATTATCTTCACAAGAAACACCACCACCACATGTTCAAACTTTTCTGCTCCAGCTCTGCCATTACAGGGTGGGGTTGTTTTTGTTTGAACTGGAAAGTGTTAGCTTTATCTTGTTTGATTCTTTTTACAGTTGAAAAAAAAGTCCAAATTTTGATTAATTGCATGTGAATGTTCAAGAAATTAGTAGCAAAAACCAGGATTTTAAAATACGGGGTCTAATAATGAAATTATTTTAAGAATCATACTCTACTTCAAATATTAATAAGGCACTAAATTATACTTTGACCTAAATCTTATGTCAAATGATTGCAGTTCTTTAAATATTTCAAATATCCATTTTTTTCCCTTCATCCCTCCCTTTGGTTTTCTACCTTTGGGTTACCAGAGATCTTCAATGGCTTCACAAACTCCTATCCCTTTCTCTTCTCTCTGATTTTGAAAGCCTGTGTTAGGTTTTTCCTCCACAATCACATTTCCCTTGCACACGCCTGGGTGACTACAAGTGAAATACGTACACCCCAAAACAAGATAGCGATCACTCAACAAACACACTGCACAGAAGCTTTGCACAAAGGAGCAGCCATTCACAGGAAGAGCAGTCATCAGTTCTTTCTTTTCAATAAGGAACCACCTAGAAAACAAGGTGGTTTTCTTTTTCCAGTAGCACTCCTGTCTGCAGGAGTAACTTTATGCTTTCTTAGAACTCGTAGAGTGCTACAAAGAGGGAGGAAAAGTGATTCAATGACACTAGGAGAAAGTTTCAAAGTAATGCTCTCCTTCAAAAAGACATTGTAGAAGTGAAAAAAAATTTTAAAAAGAGCAGAAGTACATGCACCGAACAGCCATCTCTGTATGTTCCCACCTCATGCCACAAACATTAACAGTGACATCCATGGAGTAGTTTCTTCTAGTGAGTTTTGCAAAACTGTGAAAGGCTGGTAAAAAAAAAAAACAACCAAACAAAAAAAACAACTATGTTCACATTTGTAGATCGATTTTGTCAATAATTTCTTTGACTGAAGCTAAATAAGAGTACTTAAATGGTCAAGCAGCAAGAAGGAAGCCTGCTAATAAACCAAATATTGTCGGATAACTTGAGGTGAAGTTAGTGAAATGTGACTTTGCCTTTCTGATTTGAAAAAGCACGCTAGACACGTCTGCAGATAGTGGAAGCAGCACTGTACCCTTTCTCAGTGGAAGGTTTTCTGCATTATAACCACACATGCTTGCTTCTGCCTGAAGCAGGTACACTTCACTAACACAGAAGTTTTCATTCTTTTTACTTCAAGGCTGAACTTGGCAAAAATTGAACACTGAAACATAGGCAACAACATTTGGAACCCCTTTTCGTCATTACATCACATGTTTTCCACCTGGTTATATTTTGAACCTGTTGCAAATGTATTTCACACCGAATCAGAAATTATCAGATTTCAATTTACTGAGGCTAATAATGAGGTAGGTAGGAGTGGTGAGGTTGACAAGCCCCCGGCACACAGCTCTGTGATGCCGCCCTGGCCAGCTCTGGTTGCACAGTGTCTGCCAGGACCAAAGCAGGTGGGTACAAGTTCATCCAATCTCTACCTTCATGGGGAGCCTGAACTTACTCCTAGTGCATCACATTGCACAACAGTCAGCCCTTGAAAATTAACTCTTGTTAGAATCTCATAATGATGCTTATAAAATGGGGGCTTACAATTCCATTAACACCATGCCAGGAATAGGAAAATATCAATACCATGGTCCATAGTAATTCACCTCATTCCTTTTGCGATATGCTAGAACTTGTTTGCAGCACAGTGAGACATCCAGGCCAAGGACATTAGGGTTTATGTCAGCCTCTCTTGTGTTTTTAAAAAACAATTATAAGCATTTTCTGCTATTACTTTTCTCCTACCTTTCTTTTTCTTCCTTTATTTTGCAGGAACTGAAGAGGAGGATGAAGGCGATGACCTGCTGTTGAGATCTGTCGATGAGTTTTGGTGGTTTCCCCATATGTGGAGTCACATGCAGCCTCACCTCTTCCACAATGAGTCATCACTGGTGGAGCAGATGATTCTCAACAAAGAGTTTGCAATAGTAAGTGAAAGTTACCAAAAAGTTCACTAGGATACCTTTGCATATTATAGTTATCCTTTACAAGATCTTTTTTGTGTTTATTTATATTATACATGCATATATATAGATATACTTACATAGAAGTGCAAATAAGACAGAAAGATTACAACCTCAGCTCAAAAAAAATCCTGTGTTTTAAACCTGGGCTGAATTTTGCCTTACCCTGTTTCACTGACACTGGCTTTCTGGAGAAGCAGCCCTTCACACAGGCAAATTTACGAGACCATAGTGGACAGAAGCAGTGAAATCTCAGCAGATGTTAGCAGGCCTTCTGAGCTTTAGGAAGGGGTTTATATGCAGGTCATCAGTTTCCTGAGGTCTGGTGCAAACATCCCCATAGGTGAGGGGGAGAGTTGCAGTGAACCCTAAATGCTGTGCGTTGTTTGTGAGAAATCTTGAAGCAAATAAGTGAAGCTGCTGGATTTCACTGTGCTCTTTCTTTTAGATGACCTGCTTGAAAATATGCTTTTTACATAGCTAACATGTTGCTAATATTTATAGATAATGATGTTCCATTTTCGCTCATTTGTGTTGTTAACTTACAAGAGCTATCCTCCCAGCATTCGCCAGAGCACTTGTACTCTGAGGTCATGTGGAAACCATTTAGAGTCCTTTCAGGGTAATTCTACTTGATTATTGAGCATGACAAAGAAAACCTGAAGTCTGTAAATGCTCACTTTGGAAAAGACACTGTGTGGTCTTTGACGAGGCATAGAAATGCCAAGCAACCAGAGCCACTCAAAAGAGCAGAGTGACACAGTTGGGCTTTCACTGCTGTTCACGGAACACAAATCTCAGCCCTTCACAGCTCAAAAGGCCAGCCAGCAGCTGCCCCTTCCTCCCATCCCTCACATGAGCCAAGATGCATCAGGAAACCAACAGAGGCAGATGCCTGAACAAGCAGTTGGAAGCAATTTATTCCCTTGTTTACAAAAATATTTTCCTAACAACCTTTAAAGAAAATTCATTTTAAATGGCTTAACTGTTTACTCTTCTTGCCAGACTTCCTCCCTTCTCATGTCCTGCTTTATAGGATATTAGTAGAGAGGAAATTCTGGATGACTTCTTGTCCTTTCTGCAGTTCTGCTTTACTGTCAGCCTTCGTTCCTGGCATGGCCTGTTCATGCTTTTTTTGTAAGCTGACCCAGACAATCAAATATAGTCGAGTTTTTAAATGTAAGAGTAATTTTTTAAAATAATCTGTATCTCAAAAACACGTGGTCCTTTCAGCTTTAAGCCTATAGTGAAATTCTCCTAGTAGTTTCAAGAAACATGAAGTCTCTTGTTTCAAACCACGTTTAGGAGTGAAATCTGTAGTGTAGCCTGAAAATGGGGCTTGTAATAGAATCCGTTTGCAACTTAAGCTACAGAAAGATAAAACCCATGTCCCTGTCATCACTGAAGGGTAGAGACTCCTTAGGGTGCCTATAAATAAGGAGCTGATGTCAGTGAAAGGCTGCTGTTATTACAGTTTTATTTCCTGCTAACATTTAGACAGAGGTTGTACCAACCTCTTAACCTTGAATCTATATGAGCTGTACAATTTACTTATGAGAACATTTCTTTTCAAAAGGCTTCCTGTGAAATCCTCTCTGTGGGAGAAATTTATCTTCCTGATATGACAGCCTTCCTGATAGCTATCAGAGAGGTCTCAGCCATGACTTCAGAGTAGCTTTGTATCCTCCCCTCCTTTCTCACCCTCAGCATCATATCTTATTTGGGAACGAACCCCTTGTTCTACAGCTGCACTTCTATGAGGCCTCCAAATTTAAAGCAAACCCCTTTTCATTATTCTTTGACTTCACAGTGTGAATATCAATTTAAAATGGAGATCTAGAACAATGCATAGAAAAACAGCCTGATGTTATACATGCTTTATTTGCGCTCCAATATCTTTATGTGGTATCATACCCAGCGGAATACAGCTTGATGCCGATGCCATTTTCTCTTGCATTTCCCATTTATTGCCCATATCTCCCCACCTTCAGTTTCAGTTGCAAGCAGAGACAACAGTTTGTGTAAGTGTCTGCAAGGAAAGATGCAATAATTATTTTGTAATATGATCACATTCATTCTTCACCTAATGTGGCATTTCTTTGTTCATTTCTTAAGCATGGGTAAGAAGGTAACAGGATCTTCCAAGATGGGAGAGCAAATCACTATACCTGAAAAGAACAGACAGGGTTGCCTTAAGATTCAAAAAAAAGTCAACAAAAACTCTGTTTATTAAGACCTTTTGTCTCCACCTTGTGTTGTCATTTTAGAAGAGAGCTAGCACAAATCACACTAACCAGAGACCTGCACTTCAAGAGCCAGACCCAAACCCCATCACAGTCAGCAGTTTCTCCATGCAAGACAGCATCAGGCTTGGGATTGAGATTGTTCACTGGGGCAAAAGATTTCATGAAAGTAATGAGTACTGTGCATTAAAGTCAAGCTTAATAAACACAAGGCAGCAAACCTGAAACAGCATTTCATGGATATTATCGCATGGAGCTATAAATGTACATACGCATAATTTTTATTTGCTCTTGTATTTACATTGTATGCATAATCTTTGGTTTGCAGGAGCTCAAGTACACACACAGTCTGTTGAATACAGGCAAGAAATAGAGATGTTACAGCCGGCAACTAGATAAAAGACCTCATTCTGTTTTACACAGATATATCCATACCTCATAATGATGCTTATAAAATGGGGGCTTACAATTCCAGCCCGCCTCAAACAGCTGTATCACAAAATACATGTAGAAATCAGATACCTAAACAGTTTTGTACACATACAATTAATTGTTAATTAAGTATCTAATCACCTTGATTTCAGTGCAGATATGTATACATCTGCATCCAGAGCTTAGTAAAATCAACAGTCTTTAAAGGATTCCCCGATATGTGAATTGCTTGTGAATCAGGAGACTGCCTTTAATAAAAGCCCTCATTTTTTTTTTTATTATTGTATTTTATGTGTCACTGAGATATTTATAATTTCCTCCTGTTTCATGCTTAGTTGGTGAGAGAAAGATATATATCTCATATCTTTCATAAATTTTATTGCCACCCTGCTCTGGATCTGGCAGACAGGGTGGGACATTTTGCCTAGCAAAATCCTTGTGCACGTGTTCCCGAGAGATGAGCCCCACAGCTGCCACCATCCATAGCCCCATTCCCCAGTCCTCACTGCTGAATCTCTTCTCAAGTGTTCTCAATATCCTCAGCCTCAGAGGAAGAAGAGACAGAGATTTTAACTCTGGTAAACTAAGTTGCAGAGTACTCAGAACTTTGCTATCCCAATGTCATTTTATTTGCATAAATATGGATGGTGTGTTTCAAAGCCTAGCTAAGAAAATGGAGAATTACAATTATGTTGATTATCAGTTGGTTTTGACTTAATATTTTTTTTTCTATCAGAGGATGCCAAAATCCTTTCAAGACACTAATGGATTAAGCCTTGGATTAAACTTCGCAAACTGATAATATCTCAAGTATTATTATCCTTGTTTATAGGCAACGCAATTGATACACAAAGAGGTAAATAAATTGCACAAGCAGAAGTCTCTGAGAGTACTTATTCCAAAAATAAAATGAACCGAGTTTTCACTGCCATCCTTTAATCACAAGATATCCTTCCTCCCCCATTTTGTACATCCTTATCTGACAAACCAAGTAGAATATATTTAATCCAAAGCCTGTAGCTCTTTATTTTATACCTTGATTTTTTTTGCTCAGTGATTATCTTGTGTGCTCATTTGCAAAGACGTGCACAAGGCATGGCAGGGATAGGGCAAAAACTATCATCGACCGTAAAAAGGTAGCTGTGATCTGATATGAAGAAGTGAGAAAGACATGTACAAAACGAACTAATCGATTCAGAGATACGCATATACAAAATAAACAAATCAATTCAGAGCCTGTCTAGTAATGCTCCTTGGATTCAATCTCCTGTTTCTAAACCAACTACAGATGCACATTAGCACTTCCTCTGGCTAAAATTTTTGAGCTGCCCAAACCACAAAAAGACCATGAGCTTTTAATATACCAATTAAATACCAAGAATATGAAAGGTAGAGACCACATAACAAATGAAAAGTATCTACATGTGATGCAAAGAGAGTCTAATTTGTCCCATTATTAATATCTGTAGTAAATGTTGGGAAGGAGAGATGCCCACTAGAGATTGCCTCTAAAAATATTCTGTAAATTGTCTGCATATATAGAATAACATTGTCCTGTACAGAAAATATGAGATTTATTCTGCCTAACCTTAAGGTCCCTCCTAAATAGTCCGTCTTCATTAGCATTTTTCTTCATCTCTGTAATGTGCTTTGACAGCAAATCCCTAAGATTGCCTCTACTTTCTCAGCTTTAGTTGGTACCATACACATGAAGAGTTTACACTTTTCCTGGTCTTGTATAGCTTCCTCAGTGCCAGGCTGCCTTTCTTCATTTCATATCCTCAGAAATCTAGGATTTTAAATCACAACATCTTCTCTGTCTCTTAGTAGCCTGCAATTGTGAGAAGCATGCCTAGAGCAGGAGTCTTGGTATCTGGGAGGCCGCTATGTAACACTGGCAAAAAGCTGGTTTTTCCCATGTCCCTGTCAGTTCTGTATCTGACACCAACACCCAAGAACCCACTTCATTAAGACCCTTATACTGTCTGCTCAGTTCATGACACAACCAGACAGCAAGGAAGCGCACCACGGAGGTGACAAAACAATGGTGCAAGCAGATACAAACATACAGAGCTAGTAAGAGATTTGTCACACTTCATTACAAAAATACTGGAGTAGAACTAGGAACCAAGTTTCAGTCTGCTAAAACTACTTGCTGTGGCCTAACCTTGTGACAATCCTCCAAAGCCAACTGCGCTCCACCAGATGAAGCGACAACAAGCTCTATGCTCTTTGAGCTAGCACTCCTGCAGGCCACCAACCCCAGTAATCTATAATAGCTCCAGTCACTCAAACATTACATATCATTCCATAAAACTAAAGACCATATTTTAACTTCATACAGCGTAGGTTCTTATATCTCAATAATAATCACTGCTCATTTGCTGAACCGTCTTGTGAAGCTAGAGATTTTTTAAACAGATTTTTGAAGTTTAAAATTGAACTAAAGTAATTGAAGGCTGAAATATTTATTCAATAAAAATTATCCAGATATGTAAACCTTGAGAACAAAAACTATGTGTCCATGAAGGACAAAATACTACACGACATTCTTGTGAGTGCTGACAAGAACATAACAAATTCATTTACCAAATAAGAGAAACTTTACTAAGTATTTTAAACATAGTAATGTATAATCTCTTAGAGGAAATCTCACCCATCTGCAGCAATATTAGAAATACATTACAGTACTAAAAATACGCCAGACTTACGTAAATCTTTTAACTTTAGAAGGTAATACCTCAAAAAGTGTTATGTTTCCTCTATCACCTACTGTTGGACAAAGTCAAAGAATTTAGCAAACTTATCTGAGGTTGTATTAATCTAGTAAGTCTTTTACACCAAAGGGAATCCTGCACTTCAACTGATGGTGAAAAGATCAACAGTAGACATAAGCTTTAGTAAATTAAATGGCTGGGGTTTTTATTCTTTATCTGGCAATGGCGAATACTAGATGTTTCTGTGAAAAAAGAATCACCAGTAATCTTTAGGAACCAGAATGCCAGTTGCATTATAACAGTTTTAGTTTTTGTTTAATTTTATTTCTTACTGCTTTTTAACAAGGACATGTAATATTTGGTGCAATCAAAAACTGTGGGGTTTCTGTTGGATAAGATCCTGCTAATATAAATACCAAATTTTCCACATGCTTTTATATTCAAATTTCCAACAACTACTCACAGAAAAACTGCTGTAGGAATGCAAGCTTACTTGTTGAGAATATACCTACTTCTGGAAAGCGGTGCTTATTCTGTATTACCTGTGCTTTCCTTAGCAGACAGATCATTTCTGTACAAATAGGAAGGTCAAAAGAGGTTAGGAGTTTCAAGCGAATCTTTACTTGCTTGAACAAACCTGATAAGTGAGAGAGATAAGGAGCCTTGGCAGATTGCTTCAGCCTTCCAGACAAAAGCCCTGTCCAACGTATGGGCGCTGGATAAGGTAACTCTGGGGGTGCACAGACGAACCAGGCTGCATTGGCCAGACTCCAGATTTCCAGTTCCCTTTGCTCTGGTTTGGGTGCATCAGTATGAACACAAGACAGGGACTCCCTGGGCTCTACCACGTAAAGCAGCTGCCGCTGGCCAGATGTGCTGACCAGATGTAGGCACCAGAGGGAGGGTTATTTTGAGCTGGTGTCAGCCCGATCCAGGTGCTGCAGGCTCACTGGTGCCTGGAGAACACAAGGTGTGCTCCTGGACAGCATCTTCTAGCTTGGTCTAGCCCTTGGAACAGGGCAGGTTTTGTGCCTGCATACCACGCAAACCAGTGCATGGGAAGCAGGGATGACTTGGGGAATGTTTCTGCCAAAAATGCAACAACTGTTTTGATTGACTTCCCTTCCTCTCACAGGTTGTAACAGTGATTCTATTTAGTGTTGAACTCATCCAGACACTGCTGCTGCTTCAGCTTATGCTGTCATTTAAATTAGAATTGAAACTCTTAATGCACAAGTAAAATAAAAATACAAGTTTAACCTCTCCAAAATTAATCTGGCCTCTCAGCTTAAGCATGCAAAGGAACCTAGTGTTGTTTTTCTCAGTGCCAAAAAGGTCCAGATGTTTTCCAAGCTAGACAAACATATGCACAAAGTTTTTGAACAAATTTTTAAATGAAAAAAATAAATGGAAGTCTTGAATGTAAAAATAACCTAATTAAATCCTGTAAGAAATTGTCTCTTAGAATGCATAAGTAAATATGCTCACTAAAGGTCTCTCCTATTTTGCCCAACAGCTTGGATTAGGTCCTCTTGGACTCAGATGCCTAGTCCTCCTTTCACACATTAGTTCTCAATACCAAACTGAATTATATAACAAAATGCAAGAAAAAAAGGAAACAGAGCAACAGAAGTCACTAAAAGACAAAACACAATATTTAATTTACCAGAGTAAACTGATCATAGAACTGACCAAAGATAATCTAATTATTTGTTTGCTGTTGTTTCTTCTTAAAGTTATATTGGGTACCTGAGTGACTGACATGTATTTATGTGACAGCTATGTAGTGTGCTTTTTGTATTGAGAACTTATGAAAAGCTCCCTTATTTTATTTGTGAATGGTAGATTACCATTTCACCATTCTGTTGCTATGGCAATACCAGCAGCAAATTGTAAGTAGATAAACAGGATTTTGCATGCATTCATCCAGGTACCTACTTTTGGACATATTCAGTGAAGTGTTCTTTATCTAGCTCAAGACACATTTCCCTTACATTTACATGTCTGTATGCTCCCTAACACTGGTTTGGTGAAGGCTCGTAGATTCAAGTTAATACAGCATATTTAACGGTATATTTGACAGCGTGAGCATCATAGACTACTCAGGCAGAGTAATACATTGCCAGGCTTCAGAAACCTTTAGATACAGCTTTTTCCTTTCTACACATCTACAGCAAAAAAGCAGAGAAAAGAGTGATTTGACACTTCTCATTATAGAACGATTCCTCATTTCACCCTTAAGCTGACTCATGCCTTTCAGGCAGGTAACAACATTAATAAGCAGAAATTACGTTTTTCTCTCAGTAAATTGTAAAACAATGAGTTTGGGTTTCTCTTTTTCAGGATCAGCTGGTAACTTAAGACCTCTACTAATAAGGAATGGATAATTTTAAGTGGTTGCATTATGTGACGTATGAACAAGTGTTCCCCACAGATTTAAATTAATTTTTGTCAATGAACCAAAAGCCTTTCTTTGCACAGTACTTTAAAATGTGCAGCAGAACCTGCTGTTCCTGGAATTAGAGTAATGAACAGTTCTCAGATAATGTGGGCAAAAGAAAGGACAAAAAAAAAAATCAACTCACATTTTATCCATTTCATTTAAAACTGATGTTCAGAGGGAACAGAAAACAGCTGATGTATCTGGGTGACTTGACCAGCATTATCCCACACTGCACTATACCAGGAATAAAAGGAATTTGGTAAACATCAGAGTGTGGGCAGCGATCTCTAGTGAGAGTCACTGCAGCAACACACCCTGCAAATCTGGAGATGCCGTGGGACCGCTGAAATTGGCTTTTACTAAACCTGCTGGAAATGAGCCCTGCAGAAGGGAGAGGAGGCAGAGCACAGCTTTCCTCTCTGCCGGTAGCTGGTGACCAACGCTGGATGCAGTGCGGAATAGTCACTCAGACCAGTGAAGTTAATTACCTCAATTTCACATGTATTGCTTACACTTCAGATAATTCGCTGTCTTTTAAAAATGTTCTGGGCTATATCACAGATGACAGAATTTATCACGGAATGTTAAGGATTGGAAGGGACCTCGAAAGATCATCCAGTCCAACCCCCGCACTGGAGCAGGAACACCCAGATGAGGTTACACAGGAAGGTGTCCAGGCGGGTTTGAATGTCTGCAGAGAAGGAGACTCCACAACCTCCCTGGGCAGCCTGTTCCAGTGTCTGTCACCCTCACTGAGAAGAAGTTTCTTCTCATATTTAAGTGGAACCTCCTGTGTTCCAGTTTGTACTCCATATAGATGTGGTTATCAGGCCTTGTCTTCAGATGGGGTCTTCAGGCAGCCCACATTAATTCAGGAGCAGGAGGGATGAGGAGCAGAACCAAGGCAGAAGAGCACCAGGAGCAAAGCGAACGTGCCCGGCAGATCAGCACACTCCCATTTAAGCATCTTCCTTAATTCCTTCTGGTCTGCACATTAACCACTTCATTGTGCCATCAGAAGATATTTTCAAGATAATCTATAGATTCTATCCATGAAAATGCACACATTTCCTCGTAGAAACTTAATAGAATAATAGAATAAATATTTATGAAACAAAAAAGCTGTCCATCACTGTCCATCAAAGTCCAGCCCTTTTGCTACCACCCTAGTACCATGGAAAAATATAAGCAGATTCAGAAGCTATTTGGGATACTTATTTATTTTTAAATCAGGAAGGAATCTTGCTCTTATTCTAGAAATAAGAAACAAAAAAATCCCGCATGTGTCATTGCAACATTTTTTCCTTCTGTTTACTGCTGTGTGATAGCTTACTAAATAAGCAGCATCGGCTTGCCAGATTACCTTTAAAAAAAGCCAAACAGGTAGGACATATATTAAAATAAATACAGTATGTGATGAACAAGGAGGCAAATCTATGCCATATAACAGTAACGCAACATAATCCTAGAGGATTATTTATCACTCTGCAGTTATCAAAATGTAATTCCAGTTTCTCTCCTCTGTCCCCCATTTTCAGCTTGTGCCACATACAAATAGATACAAGTCTGTCCAAGGACAACAGCTTCTCTGATGCTGCAGTCTGAAGGAAAAATAAACTTTGAGCAATCATATGTTCTTTTTCTCTTCCTAAATATATTCCCCCCTCTGCTGTGTCCCAGGAGCACGGCATCCCGACTCACATGGGGTACGCGGTGGCTCCGCACCACTCGGGGGTCTACCCGGTGCACATCCAGCTGTACGAGGCCTGGAAGAAGGTTTGGCACATCCGAGTGACCAGTACAGAAGAATACCCACACCTGAAGCCTGCACGGTACAGACGGGGCTTCATCCACAATGGCATCATGGTACACTGCATTTCCATGCTTCATAGCAATAGCACTTTAAGCGACTCAAAATATGCTATTTTTACCAATGGCTTCAATTTTACAGCAATCACTAAAATTCTCTGTGATCAAGGATTTGTAAGGATGCCAAAATAGTGCATTTGTTATGCAGTCAATTTAAAAAAAAGAAAAAGTCACACAAACTCAGGCAACTGCAAATGTAATCCTCAGAAACTATCAACCAAGTTATAAATGCATACTTTGAAATTCGTTAAACTGCCTAAGACCTGTGTTTCAAGCTCTGGTTCATCTCTATGCATGAAAAGATTAGAAATCCACCACCTGGGAAGGTGAACAGGTATAAGTAATCTCCTCTAGCAAATATGACACTTCTCTCAGGCCAAGGTTTCCTTCTGGAAACCAGACCCAGGGACTGGACACGTGCCTGACTCTTCCAAGATCATGTGTTTGCATGAGAAGGATCCTCACATACGCGTTTCAACTGTATTAAGGGCAGGAAAATGTACAAAATAATTTGACCTGTCTTAGTGGCCAGCTGCAACCCTATAGATACATGAAACACAATTGCAAAAATTGAACATACCTAACTTAAGTTAGAAATATTTCAATGACAAGTCCCAGGATGCTTTAAAGTCCCAGCTGACTCTAATATTTCACATGCATATAAAGTCGAAATTGTGATCCCCTAACCAAGACAAAAGAAACACCTTAATCAAAACAAGTTACTTCACAGAGCCCAATTACTATTGGAATAGACTCAAATTCAGCAGTGTATTTACACATATATTAGAAGGCTCTGCTGAATGTAGGTCTTATTTGTTGTTTTAACTGAGTAGAAAAGCAAACCACTGACTGGAGGGAAACTAAAGTCCTCTCTCAGGTGAATTATGTATCTGCATACATTAGGCAGTATCCATAAGCCCTGACAGTTGTTGTTTTTACTTGCTGTACCAGAACACTTTGATAGTAGCTAGCTAATAATGTAACTAAAACATCTAGTTCTCCAAGTTGAGTTTGTTTTCCCACATCTGCTAGCTCACTTTTCTGGCACGCAGTCTCTTGATTTATGATGAGAAGGAGAGTCGACCTTGGGCCGGTCTCATGCAAATATTCCACCAGTCCTGTGCACATCTCTCAAACAGGAATGAAGGGTTCAGTATGGTTTTCAGGACTGGGGAAATTATGAAACAACAGGTCTTTCATGGACTGCAGCCTTGAATACAAATTCAGTTCAGTGTCTCAAGAACAGCAAGATTAATTGCTTGAGATAGCAACAATGGCCAGGAAGCACTATTTATCTGTTAATAAACTAACCTTGCTAAGGGAAGAGAGTTTTGACTTTTTGTTTTCTTCCCCTTCTAAATGCCAGGAAACAAACACTTAATTATGGCTGTATGAGCTGAATAAAAGTCTGCATGAAAGCTCGGGGCTTTTGTGTTGCAGCTTTTCAGCTGGCATCTGGAAATCTCCACATCTGCAGGACAGTGTTTGCTTACCATGAGCATACAGAGGGCACGAAGGAGCCCATAAATAAACACACCAGAAGCACAGAGGCAGAAAGGGTTGCACTTTTGTTTCTTTGAGTTGCTGGAGGGATTCGGGTGGATTTGCAAGGGTATGTTTGCAGAAATAAGTTAATGTCACAACAGCACTGTTATTTTGTTCTCAGGTGCTCCCTCGACAGACCTGTGGCCTTTTCACTCATACTATTTTTTATAAGGAATATCCTGGGGGTCCTCAGGAACTGGACAAAAGTATCCAAGGAGGTGAACTCTTCCTCACCATTCTCCTGAATCCCGTAGGTACCTTCTTTTCCTATTTTTGGACAAGCTGAATAACGGGGAGGTGGGCGGGAAGAAGATCGGTTCTCTTTCATCTTTTTTGGGAAATAAAAATCAAGACCACTTGCTCAGAGGTAACAAGAAGTTTAAGAGGAAAGATGCAAAATGTGTTCTGTTAATTTCTA
This sequence comes from Caloenas nicobarica, assembly GCF_036013445.1. Classification (NCBI taxonomy): domain Eukaryota; kingdom Metazoa; phylum Chordata; class Aves; order Columbiformes; family Columbidae; genus Caloenas; species Caloenas nicobarica. The sequence goes on along the minus strand of NC_088248.1, from coordinate 10,412,423 downwards.
ACTATGGACTGTATGCAACGAGTTACTAGAAAATGCATTCATTTGAGCTTCAAACTGTTTCCCAACCTGAAGCTGAGTCCCCATGAGGCGAGAGCTTGCTGACTTGGCTAACCAAGACTGAGAGAAACCAGTGAGGACAGAGGAAACTGTGTGGTCTTATTCCACCTTTCCTTTTTGCCATAAGCTTGGCTCCCTAGGCACTCCTGATGTAGTTCGATGGAAACCCCAGGGCTCAGGGCTGATATTGGGCAGCTAAGTAGTACCCATGCAGTACAGAGCCTTCTAATGGCCATACATCACTTAATAGTTACAGGGGAAGAAAAAAAAAAAAAAAGAGGTGAAACTGGCTGAATGTTCCTAGTACATTGAGGCAAGTATATATAGGTAAGAAAGGTGGTACTTCACAAAAAGGACTTGCATAGCAGTATCAGAAGCGGTGTTACCCAAGAACATTCTTGCTTTCCTCGGTGCTGCATTTATTTTTCTCAGTCAACATTACGTAAACTATTAACTATATATATATATGTGTATGTGTGCAAACACACACATACATATGGTTTTATCAAAAGTGCCACAGACTTCAAGGTTGATTCGCAGCAATTTTGCAATTTTGTCTCTCAACTAATAAAGCAGTCTGAACTGTGCTGTGCTAACAGACACATGCACACACACATATGACAACACAATGTACATATGTGATTGTGCTTACCAAGGAGGAAAGCTACGTAACTGCAAATGCTTTATTTTGAAGTCATAGTTCTCTTGCCTGTGAACAACAGTCTGGTGCCAGGTAAGACAGCAGTCTAGAGGTAGAAGGAAGAAGAACAAGGGGAAAAAACAATAGATATATATATTTGCCATTGTCCTCCCTTCTTCCCATTTCACCCATACAAGCTATACTACTTACAAGATAAATGTACTGTGTCTTGCCAGGTGGCCTAATTTTTGTTGGTTGTAAAATACAGTACTCGTTGACTTGTCTGTAGAGTTAAAGAAACCTCAGGTGGAGCCAACTCTCAAATCCAGGTCACTTTATTTAGAGACCTAAATATAGACTTTGGTATTGTATAATTAGGTGCTTGTAGGTGAAAATTTTGGCTGAGGAGCTAAACTGGCATCTGAGTCAAAGAATTAGTGGGCTTGAAAAAATGGGACGTTTCTATTACGATTTTTTTCTATACCATACACTTAACACCTAATTTGAAAATAAAAAATATCCCTGTTCTTTGTCCTGTCTCTCCATTACCTGCAGTTCTCTCAGACTGGCTTTTCTTCTCATAGTTTCCTTAGGTGTAACTTGGCTCATCACTGTCTTAGGATGCTGCTGGAATTTATCCTTAGCTTTACCATACTTTGATCAATAGATTTCTTCAGCTTTAGGCAGTTCAGCAGTCTGTAATAAAGTATGTTCTTACTCCATAAGAGGTGCTCAGAATATCCCCAGTTCCTCAGTCAATCACCTGTTCTGTGTCCAAGGTGTGAGAATGCCAAGGCCACCCCAACTTTCCTCTCCTACAATTTGCCTTTACCCTGATTTCAGTTTTTTCTTTCTTACTGACAGCAAACAAGCAAGAAGCCACAAGCTCATACTTGCTCATTAGGAATGTCAGCCTTTGGATTTTTTGAACAACTGTGTCCAAACATTCTTTCCAAAGACAGGCTGAGGCTATGGGGGAGTGTAGGTCTTCAATTAGCCTAAAAATTATTTTAAAGGCTATTACTGAATTCCAAAAGAAACCAGATAGGCCTCTACCACCATTTATTACACGCTTCATAATTCATTAGCCTGGCTGTTCCAGGCAGCTCCCAAGGAGGACCAGCCTCGTAGGTGCCAGAGCATCTTCCTTCTGGGAGCTCTGACACACCAGTTCCTTGCGGCAGGCCCGCAGGAGGAACGCCCCTCCCTCAATTGCTTCCCCCAGAAAAGGACCAAATCCCTCCCTAGACAAGTCCTGCAGCACAGACGGGAGCTCTTGGTGTCCCGCTGAACATAACACAACAAATACTTGAGAGCAGTTCTACTGTCTGCCTTTTGCTGGTAGTGAGGCTTCAAGGGTGATGCAGCAGAGAAAGGACCTTTCCAAAGACGACAATATGTAACAGCAGGCAAAGCTTTCCAACTTTAATCACGCATCTGCGGTGCTCACGACAGAGTTAAAAGACTGTCTTCCAAAAAAAGGGGTGTGTGGAGGGGAAGATTTTCTTTGGTTTTCTTCAGTATATGAGCTTGTTTTGATGGAGTTATGTTCCAATAACTGGAGAGCACAAAATATATTATTGGGTGGCATTTGAAAAGAACAGCTTTTCTATACCGTTAATCATGTTTGATTCCCCCCTCCCACTTACTATTTTTTATCCTTACCTCACCAAAACTGATATTTTACTGAGCTAAGTGACACAAGTGAAATAGTGGCATGCAGATCCCTAACTCTAAGCATGAATATGTTCCAATATAGGGCTTGTTCAGACAGGAAGAAATATAATTTAATCATGTGTGAGCTGAAGTAAGATATGCCACAAAACCCCACCATCATTCAGGTCAGGTTGGTACACTACTCTATGAAATATGCACTGACTGACAGCAGTAAAATCAAAATCTAGCCTTATCTCAGAAGGAATCTGGTGTGACTAGGAAACAAAATCACCTATATTCATATACCCCTTTTTTCCTTTAAATAACAAGTTTGAACAGCACACAAACAAATGGAAAGACATTTCTTTTATTCAATATAAGAGAAGGTGTAGTGTTTTGGTGGTTAATTGGAAACAGTTTACAGATGAGTATTTCATAATGTAAGGTGTGTTCTGAAAAAGATCAATAGAGTGCCTATTCTACTGGCCAATCACAAATTCAGTTGAATTTAAAAAATATGTTTTGAATCTAGTGTGTTCTCCAATCTGGCAGTAGTGCATACTGGAATAGCAATGAAAGTCTTCCCATCCTATAGCCTAGAAGCTTTTCACACATCTACATTCGTTAATAAGCTTTCTTAGTACTAGGACATCAACCTGCGCAGTTCAGTGGTTTGCCAAGAGCAGTATAGTGTAAACCAGCACGTTTTCCAAATAGATTATGGAAAAGAGCAACTGTCTGGAATGTGAAGGCTTTTTCAAAACCATAATTTAATGTTTTGTTGCTGTTGAGTCATACCGAATGAGATAGCAAACATAGACCACGGACAGAAACCAGATCCATAAAATAAAATCCTAGCAAGAATGCATCATTTGCTGTAACATGTAGGCCACTTTACACAGTATTGCAGTTATCCTACTTCAGGTTTTGCAGAAAAGGAATTATTTGTACCATTGTTGATTGTTGCATTATTGACATTGTTTAATAAAAAAAATTTTCTTTTACTTTTTAAAAGCAACGGCCAGAATTTTCTGTTGTGGAGGTGATCTACAGAAATACAGCAACTCCTGTTAATTCTACTGACACACAGTTGCGCCAGTCTCCTGCTCAGTGGGGCCTGATCTCAAGAGGGTTTGTGCAATTGCCAATTGCATTTGTGCGAGTCGTGTGCACACAGCAAGGGGAAAGGGGAGCCCCTCCATATGGGGGTGCACTCTTCTGTAGCGTGAAGATGGTATAAAACTACTTCTGCTTGCTGAAAGAAAACATATGCAATTGTATTCTCACGGTGCCGCCAGGCTACCATGACAACTGAAGTTACATACAAATTATGTGTGTTATTACCATAAAAGATCATATTCCAAAGCTGAGGAACGGCCCTGGGTTAGAAACCTCCTTATGCATCTAGTTAGTTATCTGCCCTCTTCTGCATGGTGTCCTTCACTATGGTCGCCTGGTCTGAAAAGCACAGGGCAAAAAAATAAAAGGAAGATCTCTTTTCACAAAGCCTTTTCTACAGCTACAGCAGATTATCATTTTTATTATCATATTATGTGGTGTCTTCTTGATCATCAAGTAAGCTAGAAGTTAGAAGAGGGTTTCCAAATGAATTTGTTTGTGGTCATTGCCTGCCTCATTTTTGTGGAGTTTCTTTGTTCCCTTTGCCAGTTTCTACACTTATTTTTCTGTAGATGAGCCTAACACAATAGTGGGACAACAGTTCCAAGTTAGATGTAATTTATAATAACATTTTGGGTTTAGATGCTTGAAAATCTAGACTCTTTCCCTTCAAAGAGACACTCACTCGTAAATAATTGCTAATGTACTTTTTAAACCAAAAAAAAGCAAGCTGTGTCATTCAATGACATCTTCCAAAACAGCTAGGGTAAGGACTGGAAGCAGCAGAGCACAGTCCTTCTTTTCACAGTCAAATATCTCAGATATCTGACACTTTTTCTAGCATATTTGAGAGCTTCTATTTGAGGCTTAGTTTCCCTCTGGATGGCCCTGCCTTTGAATAACAGTATCAAGCGTGCACTGAATTATAGTGGTACAGATTAACACCAAGCTATAACGAAGAGGTAACAGGACTAAAAATCCTGGAAATCCATGGCCACACCAGTACTCTCAGAAAACATTGTTCCCAAGTTCACTTTGATCTCCCACACATTGCGTAAGTGTCTGTTTCCTCTTCTGGCTTCTCTTTTGAAGGTCATCCAAATCAAAATCCAGGTCCAATTTTGAAGATGGTTTGCCTTAGAGACTGTTCTCAAAAGCCAATCTGGAAAATGGTACATTGGCTTTGGCTCTCTGCAGACCTCCGACACCATTCTCAATAGGCTTTCAATCCTCACATCTTCCCACTCTTTTACTCTAGCGCCTTGAGCATGCAAAACATTACTGGTGTCACGCATAAAAACACCACTCTAAAGCAACAGCGTGGTTCTTGCATTATTTCAGATACTCTGAGCTTAAACAGACATACAAGATAATTGCTATGTTTTTGAACTGTATGTACAAAACCACTATGTGGTGGGAGCAATGTAGGCATGAGCTTGCTCCATGAGTGGATAGAGAGGAGCAACACACTCCACATCTCATACCCCCACCTACACACAAGCATTGCTGCTGTAAGGCATCTCCTACAGCCACCTGAAAACGACCCAAGCTGTTGGAGAACTAAAAACATAAAGCTTCTCTCAGTCCTTCAGCTCACCTCATCGATGAAACATGGAGGTGAATCTATTGCTTATAAGAAGTAGACCAACAACACTAGCTAAAAAAAGCTAAAATAGTTACTGTACAGTTTGGGACCTCTTTCCCTTCACCATCCAGTACAGATTCACCAGCTTCCTTGCTTCATCTTACTAGTCCAACAATTGCCCCTTTTCATGGACCACTGCCATAAATATTCACTAGTTAGGGAGGACAAGAGTACAGCTGAAAACAGTTCAGTTCATGTCCAGTTATTTTGAGGAAAGAGTCCAGAAGTGAAAAGCCATACTTTACTCTCCAGCAAATAGGATTATTACAGGTTTTCCACACACACTTCAAGACTGTCTTTTTCAGACTGTTTCAAATTTCAGAAATAATTACAGTGCCTTGATTAAAATCGGCACAACACCACATTTTGCTGTGGCTTACAGCTATTTAGCTGTCTAAAAGCAAACTCAAAGTCCGCTATTTCTGGCCTTCTAGCTTAAGATGTCAGGGACAAAGAAACAGAAACCTGAGAGTCTGTGAACAAGCAGTGTTATAAGCTGCTCTGGAAAGATGCAGATGCAGAAAGTGGATAAGCATGAATATAATAGCAGCCCGAGCACAGCAGAACCAAAGCCAACATGAACACCAACTTCCAGGAGGACTGCCCGCTTTCCAACCCCGTCGCCACTCACCTAATGCCCCCTCTGCATTGACATCTATACATTAAACAGGTCACTAGTCAGTCACGTCTAATTGAAACAGTTTCCAGCAGAGCTTAAAAGAAGGTAAAAATCATGGTTCTCCCCATTGCATGGGCATAGCATGTGGACTATAATCCTACTTTGTTTAGGAAAATACCCACTCTGGATGATGTAGAAGACCAGGGTTTCCAGGCACAAAGCAGTGACTTGATTTGTCATTGTATTTTTTAACAGGATTATAGCAGTGAATATGGCTTGTAAAGTATAGCACAGAGAAGTCCATGTTTCCTTAGGCTGTTATGCCATCCATTTATAATATTTTCTCTTCCTTCCAAACAAGTGCAAGTAGGAGCACAACTTAAGCAATCAAGTTTTGATGAAACACCTTTTCAATTAGTTTGATTATTGGAGCACATTTCAAGAATAATTAAATGTGGGGAAGCAAATTTACTAAAGAGGAAGAATTTATTTATAACTGATTTAGGGTCAGATTGCAAGTCTCTTCATGATAATAGCGAGCAGCAGCCTACATTGACTGCAATACAATTTCTTCTGTCAGTATATATTCCATGTATTTCACATGTGAGAAGTTCACAAAGTGGCTTCAGCAGGGAACTGGTGGGAAATAATAATGGGTTTGCATAGGGTAAGGAACCTGCAACTAAATCTTAAAAAGGGCAAGAACCAAATTTCTGCCAGCCTTCCATAACTTTAAAACACGCCACCAACAAAGGCTGCTGTCAAATTTTCTTTTTTTCCCCCCTCCTAAGCCTCAACAAGCAAGTGCCTTACGAAACCCTATCTGTTACTCAGCTTGGAGTCAGCAGTTTCAACAAATGTGTGAGGAAATAAATATTAAGCTCACATCTAAAATGTTTGCACTTCCATAAAGCAATACTACATAGATGGTTAAATTAGGAAATGCCCAGGAGACATTGCATTAGGATAAAGAGTTTGCAGAGAGATTCTCTATTTTTTTTTAAAGGCTTCTACCAAATACTCTGTGGTTCAAGAGAGATTTTTTCACTTTCTAATTTATGAATCCTGAAGATGAGTCATGTCTGGCAGAGACAATTTAGTAGTATGCAGAGGAGGGATAAATTCCACCAACATGGACAGAAATCAAACTTTCCTTTGAGTTTTAATGAGGGTTACAAGAATCCCAGCCAGACCTTTCCAGGACCCAACTAATGCAGAAGGCTGGTCAAGTCTATAGTTTGTGGTACTTATTCTTTGCATATTCTTTGCACTTCAAAGCAAAGCTCATTAAAGTTAGTGGAAAAAGTCTCAGTGAACAGACCAGGCGTGAAATAAACCTACACAGTGCAACCCTTTCAAAAGGTATCAATCTAGCTCCTCTCTGAAGGGTTTTGTTCATTCGGAGGCTTAGAACAATAACAAGAAGCTTCACATTTACTTACAAATAATACATACACATACAGTCTGGGACAGAAAATTAGATATTACCGAGGTCGTTGGAGTTTTTGTTTACCATTTGATGCAAGAAAAGCAATGATACATTTAACCGAAATATTTTTTCTCCCAAAGCTAGCAGTTCAATCTGTGTTATTATTACCATCAATGTTATTTACTCTGTAGTTTGACAACGACATCAACCATCAGTTATTTGCTAAGTCCTAATTAGGATGGAACTCCTAAAAGTCGCAGCATCAGCCCTTCCGTGCCAGTGGTGAAAATAAAGCAGTGAAACCACCACAATCAGTAGAAATAAGCAGGGGAAAAGGGGGCATGGTGGGGCGGCAAGGGGAAAGACATCTAAAACATTTGTCAATGAAAAATGTAAAAAAAAAAGTTTTACAAAGCTGTTTTTGAAACTAATCCACTTTCGTTAGTAAAATAACATTTTTTGCAATACTAGGAATAAAATTGTTGCTGCTGTGCAGTGACAGCACATATGTCTGTATTAATTGTAGTTAGATCCTCAAACAAGAAAGTACATTACTACTCAGGAAAGCACATTGCTACTCAAGACATATCTTCAGGAATCTAATACCAAAGAGTTGTACATCCCCGCCCGTCCCTGGACAGACTGGCAGTGTTCTTCCCAGAAAGAAAAGCTCTGGCAGCTTATTTCTGGTGTTTCTCTTTGTCTCTCACAAACACTTCAAGATGGAACCGAAGGCCTCAGGAGGGTGTATGTGGTACAGGGGGAGTCACAGCTGGCATCAGTTGGCCCAAAGCAAAACACACCATCCAAAGTCAAAGAATGTCAGTCTCATTAGGAGATGCTTATTTTAGCCTAGTAGTTTTGGGCAGGATTTTTTGATTGTTTGTTTTAAAGCATCATACAAGAGAAATACCATGTCCTTAAGGTAAATCTAATACTACTCAGCTACATAAATATGACAGAAAATTATCTGGCTCTGACCAGCACTATAGCAATGCAATTCCTTGTGAAAAAATATTTAGGTTTTCTGCAGGTGTACAGCATTTCACTGCTTCAACAGGAAAAAAACCAAAGCCAACTTAAGACTTCTTAAATTTATTTTTAAACCATTTCAAAAGGCAGGATTTCCTTTTCTCTCTTCCTAAACCTTGCCAATTCTTTAGAAACTTTTTGCAGTGCTTTTAGGTGCTTTCAAAGAATTTTTTTTAAACTTTGCTTTGCTGGTTTACATAACTATAAAAATAATTAAGGCGGATTTTATTTCGAGGCGTTCAATATTTCAGTCATTTTCAATCAGTATTTCTTTTTATTCTGCTTCTCATTTTCTCATTATTTACTTCACATAACTGCCCTTTAGAATAACTTTATCTATTCCTAGGTTATATTTGTAAAATCATCCTTCCCCTCTGTCTACTTCACCAGTGCTGTGCCTCCTTTTTTTAATTTTAAATAACTTCCCATCAAACGTTAACCAACTTTACGTGTACTTCTATCTGTGATGTACTCAGTACAGAGAGAAAACAAGTGACATTAAAATTCACCTGCATTAAGGTACCTTCTTTGTTTTGAAAGCTTTGGTATGAAATCTGTAATGTGCCAGTCACGGCAATATATTTTCTAAGACACACTCAGTCACATCACCTGCTATCATGAACAAACATAAGGCATGAGGTAGAGCGATTAAATGGGATGAAGAGGGCAAATCCCTTGCTGTGCTTCAAAATGTAACCCATAAAAATGTATAACTTACAAAATATTCATAACATACGCTTCCCAAACTGAAATACTTTCAGCAGCAAAAAGCAGGTTTCTTATGAGAAAAGTTAGTAAACCCCATTGCAGTTTAAATGTAAAGAGGATTTTCCTCATCCACATGGCAGGCTCAAAACTAAGTGGGTTCAGTCCATGTTCTCTGACCACTGCCCTTCAGGCAGTCTCCTGAGATGCTCTGACATATTTAAAGCATGCTCTTAAAAATTGTTCCATATATCACATCTTCAGCATCCACAAGGTCTTCCAGTATCTGTTTTCTAGTTCATCTCCTTTACTCTCCTGTTTCACAGACGATAAAGAACAGCCATAAACATTTAACAGCCAAGATAAGCTAATAAATACAACCCTAAATATTATCGCTCATACAAACAAGAGCAAGAGAGTAATTTCTCCTTAAAAAAAAAAAAATAATAATAATCTCTCTAACCCAGACAGCTTTTTATTAAGCCAGCAAGTACCAGCACAAAAAAGGACCTCAGTCAAACACTAAAGCAAAAATAAGTCTATGAAGCTTTGAGATGTGGACCTAACGTGGGACCCTCAACCATCTCAAGACATTCCCATCTCTGTCCTGGTCACAGCTGAACCCAATGAATTAAGATTTTCTGCAGCCTGAGCAAAGAAGGTCAGCTATCCCTGGAGAGGTGGTTAAATTGAAGATCTCTACCAAGAATCAGATTGTTCCTTACATCCAGTGTCTTAATTCATGAGATGTTTCTCTTTTCCTGTTCTTCCTTCCTTTTTCTCTTTGTTACACACATGGACCTGGCTGGTCTAACTCTTCCCTTGCTTCTTACAAGGCATTTTAATTCAGTATCCCACTGTCTCCTTTTCATAGCTCCACTGTAAAGAACTTGCATGGGCCATTCCTACATGTTTGTATTTATAGATATGTATGTATATTTTTTTTTATATATATATGTATATCTTTACTCTAGATTTATATCTGTATCACCACATGGTGTCTAGAGATACATGCGTACCCTGCACAAAACACCTAGTGTCCTCAAAGCCAACAAAATAAGAAATATATGCAACTGACAGATCAAGTAATTTTTAAAGTTTAAAAAAAGAATAAATTAAAAAAAATAAAATAAGCAGAAAAGGAGAAAGTTAAACACATTTTTTTAAACTCATTTTCCTACTTCAGTCAGACATTTCTAAGACGCTTTAACCTGAGATGAAATGTGGTATATGAATTTTAGGAAGATTAGCTTCTTTTGTGGGAATTTGGTTGTGGAGAGTGAAATCAGATTTTTGATTGAAAGGCAACTTTGAACTCAACTCAAGAGAAGCCATAGACAGCCCATAATAAGGTACATTACTATTCTAACTTTGAACAAGACATGATCACACACTGCAGAAATGGGCAAAATCTTTGTAAGTGCCATGGGATGCTTTTAATTTTGAAGGTCACTTAAATGCCTTTACATTTTTGAATGCTCACCCTAACTAAAGGGTTATTGTTCATATCTAGTCTGTTGATCTAGATTCTACATGTCCCGCATGTGCCATCCCTTGAACATTTTGTTCTTATTTCCTGCTCTCACTTGTCACAAAAATGGATGAGAATCACACGTTATTGCTTCAGAATATTAAAAGTAAATGCAGAGAGAGGTTAATTTATACCTTCCACAAGAGATGTGGGAGTGTTATTATGAAACATCTTGAGTGTTAATAATATTTTTCTTTTTATTTGCTTTGTTTCTCTGAGCATAGCTGTAGAAAGAATAAAAAATAACCTTGGGCATTGTAGGAAATACACTGCAATCCAAAAGTAATTCATAATGCAGTTCTAATAAGGGCCCTGTGAACGGAGCATCTCAGCATGTTTCAGGAACAGGAAAAAGAAAGTAAGCAACCTCCTCACTACAAAAATGTCAATACTTGTTGAGCCATAATTAGCAGGCTACTACCTGTAGGGACAGGTGTGTCCCTCTCCAACACAACGAGAAGAGTATGTTTGTTTTACTGAATTATAAGGGAGTTTTGTTATTAACCAGCTATGTCAGAATTTGTTTTAATGGTCACAAACATACTAAATCAAATGAAAAAAGGGAGTTGAGCCTTATTCTTCTTTGTACTTGGACAACGTAAACCTTATTACCACATATAAGTGAAGGTTACAGTGAAGCATAAGAGAGTGGCCAGATGCTTGTCCCTGCAGAGAGGACCATGAGGTCGCCATCCCAGGGCATCCCAGCCAGAGCCACCTGTGCAGAGAGTATAACTGCAGGACACAGTTGTCAGCTTTTGCCTGAGGAAGAGGGTAGTATCTTTTCTTTATTCAGAAAAACCCTTAAATCCTGTGCACATTCGGCATTGTAAACACTTTGTTTTCTTCCTGCCACAGCACATATTAAGGTTCAATACAAACAACATACATTTGTATGGATAGAGAGCACACATTAAGGTTCAATACAAACAACATACATTTGTATGGATAGATAGCACACTACAAAAGTACCTGTGTCTACAGTGCAATCACCTCTTCCCCAAAGATATTTCCTTTTGTAACTGAAAGTCGTGTGAGCAGTGATAACGTGATACAAATATTATAATACAAACATAAAAGTTGAAGCCACTTTTATCACCCAAGTCTAGGTGTATGATTAAATCTACTCCAACCTTGCTCAGGCTTTTGAATATTTTTCCCCTTTGTAAATCATTCTTTTTTCCTCCATGCCACCTGGCCACCCCACCTGCTAAAACCTGATATAGGAAAATATTATCCCATGGAAAATCAAGCCTTCAGCAGCATATTTGGAAATTAATTAGCTTAAAACTCAGAGCATGAAGAAAATATTTCAAGGATAACACATCTCCTTTCTTTCTTTTATGACATTTTCCTTCTTTATGAAAGCTGATACCCTATACCATGCATTTTGTTACTTTATCAGAATTACTTCCCAGCAAGTTATGTGATGGCAGAGATGGTAATAAATGACTACGTGTCAACAAGAGGGTTATTGGGTAAAGAGAAAAAGAATCTGTTACCTTCAAGCACACACCATATGATAATTTATTAAAGTGTCAGGAGCAAGCCCGTAAGGTAAAAATGAGCTGACTCAGAATTCTCTGATTATTGAAAATGAATCCTTAATACAAGTAAATGGACAAGAACAAAATTTCCTTGCTGTGTTTGCTATTCAAAATTAATTGGAAAGTGGCTGATTTGAGAATATTATATCCTCTAGTGAACTGAAAATGCTGTATTTTTTTCTTCTGAAACCAAGAGTGTAGAATTAAATTAACTCTGAGGTTTGTTTGCTCAGAGTAGGCCACCAAAATGGATTAATTAATCATCATTTCTGAATACACGATAACATTGAGCAGTCAGCTCTTCATAAAACCGCAAGAATAGCAACATGACAGTAGAAGAGTTATAAAAACAAATGATAAATCTCCTATGTCTCTCCAATCTATATCAACTTGCCTAGCATTTCTTTCTTTGCAGTCTGAAAGAAAGTATAACAGTAAAAACACTTATTCAGTGTTTATAGGCGACCTCAGTTTAAACGAGATGATTTACACTTGTTGTACAGCTCTGTGTGCTGTGCAGGATTCTGGGTAGTAATTTTCAGAGGGAAATGTCAGTATTGCTCTGACTTTACCTTCCTTATCCTTGGTGCCATCTCAAGGCATAGCAAGGATTAGAGGGTCATTAGGGGCAGTCAACATGACTTCACCAAGGGGAAGTTGTGCTCGACCAACCTCATAGCCTTTTATGAAGACATAACGAGGTGGATAGATGATGGCAGAGTGATGGATCTGGTCTACCTTGACTTCAGTAAAGCATTTGACACCATCTCCCACAGATCCTTGCTGCTAAACTGAGGAAGTGTGGACTGGATGATCGGGTAGTGAGGTGGACTGTGAACTAGCTGAAGGAAAGAAGCCAGAGTTGTGGTCAATGGGTCAAAGTCTAGTTGGAGGCCTGTATCTAGTGGAGTGCCTCAAGGGTCGGTACTGGGACCAGTACTATTCAATATATTCATCAATGACTGGGATGAGGGAATAGAGTGCACTATCAGCAAGTTTGCTGATGACACCAAGCTGGGAGGAGTGGCTGACACACCAGAAGGTTGTGCTGCCATCCAGTGAGACCTGGACAGGCTGGAGAGTTGGGCAGGGAAAAAAATAATGAAATATAACGAGGGAAAGTGTAGAGTCTTTCATCTCGGTAGGAACAACCACAGGTTTCCAGTATAGGCTGGGGAATGACCTGTTGGAGAGCAGTGTAGGGGAAAGGGACCTGGGGGTCCTGGGGACAGCAGGGTGACCATGAGCCAGCACTGTGCCCTTGTGGCCAGGAAGGCCAATGGTACCTGGGGTGTATTAGAAGGGGGGTGGTTAGTAGGTCGAGAGAGGTTCTCCTGCCCCTCTGCTCTGCCCTGGTGAAACCGCATGTGGAATATTGTGTCCAGTTCTGGGCCCCTCAGTTCAAGAAGGACAGGGAACTGCTGGAGAGAGTCCAGCGCAGGGCAACAAAGATGATTAAAGGAGTGGAGCATCTTCCTTATGAGGAAAGGCTGAGGGAGCTGGGGCTCTTTAGTTTGGAGAAGAGGAGACTGAGGGGTGACCTCATTAATGTTTATAAATATATAAAGGGTGAGTGTCACGAGGATGGAGCCAGGCTCTTCTCGGTGACAACCAATAGTAAGACAAGGGGTAATGGGTTCAAACTGGAACACAAGAGGTTCCACTTAAATTTGAGAAGAAACTTCTTCTCAGTGTGGGTGACAGACACTGGAACAGGCTGCCCAGGGAGGTTGTGGAGTCTCCTTCTCTGCAGACATTCAAACCTGCCTGGACACCTTCCTGTGTAACCTCATCTGGGTGTTCCTGCTCCAGCAGGGGAATTGGACTAGATGATCTTTTGAGGTCCCTTCCAATCCCTGACATTCTGTGATTCTGTGTGATTCTGTGATTCCTCTATCTGGAAACTATGAAGTACTATGTTAATGGTAATAGACATAATTCATTCCATCATTCAAAACACAGTCAGAACCAGATCTTGTTTAAACACATCTATAAAGAGAAATGTCAGAGAAACAGTCATTTATGGATGCTTATCCAAGCTAATAATAATTTTGACCATTATTTGCCATTAGAAGATACATGAGCACATTTGTCTCAAAGTTCAGCCGGCTCAGAGGAATATGTTTTAACCAAATGATTGGAAGGGTAAATAGAGAGAAAAATTACCAAAGACCCAGGTTTTTTGGTTTGGCTTGGTTTTTTTTTTTTTTTAAAAAAAAAAAAAAGGATTCTGTCACTAGGTTGGGCTACTATTGAACTTACTGAAGTCCTGTTGAAGTGAATAGGGCAGCTTGCATCTTTGCCTGTTGTTTTGAACTGTGATCTGGGACATATTGCACATCCTCTACTGTTATTAACACAGGCCCCTGAGTGATATGTTATGCATCTGCAGTGCTAAAGCAAATGCTTTGTTTCTTAGGGTTCCCAGTCTGCCAACCTTAAAAAAAAAAAGACCGTGTTTACTTCAGGACTAGTTTCATCCTGCCTAGAAATATTGCTTTCCCCAGAACCTGCCAGACTAGTCAGCAGATGTAGGATGACAAAATTTAACCCCAGGTCATTGCAGGTGAAAGAAGTTTGATGGAGCATTCCCAGATGACCCACAGTGCATACCCAAGGAGACCAGAGTCAAGTACACAGCTTGGCTCAAATGCAACATTCATAAATATTTATTACCACTGTTATTAGTTACTTGGCAGCCTGGCCACTGCTGACTCCCCTGGCTGAATGCTGTCTAGTTGTTTACACAGATTCCTGAGTGGCAGAGTCTCCTCCTCTTATCCAGGAATCACAGTCATAAAGGTACTACATGGCTAGAGCAAATTCTCTTAATTATGTATCATCATATCCTCTGTTGGCTACATAACTGAGGTTTAATGTTGCTTAAAACATAAGCATCATATTTAGATTTCTTCAAAGTAATGAAAGACCTGTTTATATCCATTAAAATAAAAAGTCAAACAGGAAAAAACATTCTATTTTCCACTCAAACAACTAAGAGACCCCATAAGATATTTTAGAAATTCTCGAAAAAGTAATTACTTTTGCTGCAAAGGTATTTAATCTGCACTAAAAAGTGATCTCTCCTGGATTTTGTGTAATATCTACATGGTACCAAAGCATGTCATTATTTAATTAGATATTAGGTATTTAGGAATAAGTATACACCAGAGAGCAAAGCCGACCCTTCCTTGGAAATAAGGCCAAGCAGTGGGAAAACTTGGTGGGGGCAGAAGCAGGAAAGCCTGCAAGCTGGTTGATGGTCATGGCTCTGGCCTGAGCACTCAGATATCACCTGTCACCTCCCCATACACGTGTGTGCAATGCTGAGTAAAACATTTTTATCCATATCCAATCCAGCACTTTATTTAACCAGAGGGTTTTAGCACCACTCAACAACCCTTGCCTGGATGTCCCTTGAAGAAGAACTGGGCTGACCCATTGCTCCTTCCCTGCTGCTCACAGCCACTGGACAGCACTGCAGAGCAGGCATTGCTACTCCAAGTACTTTGTCACTAATTAGCACCATCCCCTGTCACTCCCATGGCGAGGTTTAGATCCTAGCTTCAACATGGACCCAAAATGATGCAGTGCGAGTGATCAGGCAACCTGGTGCATAGGACATCCTGGTCCTAAAGAGGAGGCAGCCATAAGGTTTCTTGTAAGTGCCGAGTGTCCCCCGCTTCCAGTTGGCATATCGCTTCCTTCTCAGATCTTAGAAACTATATTTTAGAGTAATATAGTTCCCTGTTCAGTGCTAACATCACTCCCACAGACCCAAAAGCAAAAATTTTACTTTACCCATGAATACAGAAGAGACACATCGTATTATTTAAAATCATTTTTGCGTTTTTCCATGCTGTGATAAATACAAAGCTTGCAAGACAGCCCTGTACACAGGTGGTGCCTACAGCACAACACTCAAAGGCATCGTGGAGGATCTCGGACTAATGCTGGCCCATGGTGTTCATTCACCCTCCTACTGCGACAGTGCTGCTGTCAGGACAGTACTTGTGACAATAAGAACAGTAAGGGAGAGCTGTCATTATTCCAGTGCAGTCATAGAGTATACTTCACTATTTTCTGTAGACAGAGTTAACCAGAGCAGGATGTAATTTGGTATCATAAAGTGGTGCTAAGAAATACTCAAATTATTCATTGGCACAAAATAATGGAAGCTGAACTGATTTTTATCTGCAGATTATGACTAAAGTGGTTGACAGCCTCAACCTGTATTTTGTAGTTATTTGATAGAAGTTAACAAGGACCATACAACATATACCGTCAGGGAAATGAGTTATTGATAGCTATCTCCTGATACAAATTCCTTTGATCATCTTTGAAAACTGAAGACCAAAACCATCCAAGCCTTCTCAGAGCTGTTTCTTTGACAATACTTTCATTACTCTGTCAGAAATAGTAGGTGTATAAATCTGACTTAAGACTATAGTACCCAAACACTTTTTCATCTGGTTCATTTGTGTAATTAAAAGTTGGGTTTATTCTTGAGTTTGAACTGTGTAAGTTTGGGTTTTGAGTTTCGTTTGTTTTTTGAGAGGATGTTTATAGCATAAGGAAGTCTTTCAGTGAGAAAACACAGATGGCAACAAACCAAATTCCGACATCATTAATTTCACAAAAATGCAAATATTTCCTTATAACAGGAGGACTGAATTGCTCTGGACTTCTGTAAAGACTTCATGGGGCCCAGAGATGTAACTGGCAGCACCACATCTGTGCAGAATTCATTAAACTTTAGCCACAATTAGCTGTATTGCTGATCACTTATACAAGTGTGGCAAATGGACACCAAAAAAAAATCCATTTTATTTTCCATTGTAATTCAGCTATGCACTGATTGCTTAAAGTCATCAACAGCAACCCTTACTTTTTCCACAAGCTCTGAAAGCGTGCCCTAATAGTAAAAAAAACACCAACCTTATTTTGTTCTAATAGCAGGCTTTAAAAAAAAAATAGATACAGAACTAATGGAGTGGAACCTTCTAACCAGCTTTCTTCATCTAGGACACCATACATCAAAGATGTATACAACATAGGAAAGAGTTGCTGAGTTGCTGTATTGCAATGTGGTCATGATTTAGCCTTTATTTTAGAGTTGAGACTTCTGTACATATTAGACAATAAAAACCAAACATATCAACTTTATTCTCAAAGGGAAAGGAACAACACACAGGACTTTTCTGTCAATAATAAAGAATTCATTTAATCATATCAACTAAATAATGGAAAAGTAGAAAGCATTCCTGGGTAGATGAGAAACTATTTTGCTCTTTGAATAGGGAATGTTAAACCAACAGATACACTACAGCATCTGTACAGTTGTCTCAGGGCCATGTACCACCACGGATCGACAGCAGCTTCCCCTCCCATCACTGGGAGCACTTAGGGTGGAATACAGGCACTGTAATGAATATAGGCATGGGAAATAAAATGACATTCGATGGTTTTATTTCCCCTTCAATCAAAGACAAAAACGTTTCTTTCCAAACACTGCCTTTGTTGCTTTCTTTAGAGATATCATGTTTGGAAAAATATTTTATTATCCTGTCAAGAATGCTAAAATATAAAAAGATGTGCAGAGTGGAAATAGAGTAAAATGTAAAAAAAAAAGCAATTTTGCCTCAGTAGCAGAAGGGTCATGAATATGAATAGTGCTGAATTCTAGAGAAACAATTTGTCATTATTAAAATTAGTGCTTTGTCAACACAAAAATATCACTCCCATCTTCCTTTTTGTGCTGCTGCACAAACAGCTGCATTAAGGGCCCAAGTGTTCTGGGATTCATTATCAGTGAATGGGGCTCTGGCTCATAAGGTACAAGAAAAGTCTGTAATCCATAATAGGAGGCTGTCAGGATGTGAAACATATTAAACACTTGAAATTGAAAGAGGTATTTCTGTGGTCAGCCTAGCATAGAGCTACTTGGTGTTACTAAATGGACACTTGACAGTTTTGCATTCCTCAGCCATGACATCCCATTTACACATTCGGAAATACAACATGCTGCCATCTAGATTCAATTATGAAAGCTTGCTCTTGGAGCAACTGTGCAGCATTTTCTGAGCACAATGGAAAAAGACAGAATAGCAAAATTCATTTTTTCTGGGAAACATTCATGCAAGAGAGGAGCAGAGAAAAGCAGTAAATATGCTACCACATTTCTACAAGAACAGGGTGCTTGCACCATATATTTCCCAATATGTCTTGGTTTTGCACAAGATTAAGCTATACCCTTGGCTTATTTTGCATGCATTAATTCCTTCCTTCCTGCAAATTTTATTTAAGAGATGAAGAAAAGTAAAAAGTTGACAAAGACTGAAAAACAAGTTCATTTTAGAGGAGCAGGATTCACACACAAGACCCATCTCTGTTGCCGGGCTTTCCAGCAGCAGGGCAGAAGGATGGGCAGAAGGAAAGGACCTAAGAGGGAATGTTGCACCTCATTACTGAATGTCATCCCTGGAAACATTCAAAGCCAGAGTGGATGGGGCTCTGAGCAAGCTGATCTAGTTGAAGATGTCCCAGTTCATTGCAGGGGGGTTGGACTAGATGACCTTTGAATGTCCCTTCCAACCCAAATTATTCTATGAGGAGGTGGACCACATTTATACATAAGTTTTGTAATTTATATTTTCATTGCAAGAACTATATTGATGGATAGGCATACTTTCAAATATCAGCATAAAGTTATCAGTCAATATTCGATTCTCAAGACTAGATAGCCATCCTTGAGACTGGCCAGGTACATCAGTGAGATTGGTTGTGTTACACTTCATCTGGAAGGTGGAGTGCTAACAACCCTTTCTCCAGGAATTTCTTTTCTAGCATGTGGGCATACGTTATCCTCAAGGAGAAACCAGAAGCTTTGTGCTAATTTTATAATTGTTTTAATTAACTGGGATAGACAGCAAGGACATTGGTGGCTATGGAGCACAGGCTCCTGGGGAACAGAGGAAGCAGCCTTATTTAACACCAGCTCCTGTATAAATCAACACAACTGCAGATTTCTTTTGCTCGGGCTGGAGGGATTCACACCAGCTGAAGGCAGGGCTGACCTTCGGTCTTCCACAGCTTTGAAGTGAAACATCAAATACTCCAGCACTCAAAGCTGCATGCATAACAAACAAAATGCTGTAGTAAACACCACATAGACACAACTGATAGTGTTCTAAAAGCAATTATGTCCTGGGTTTAGAAGTCAGTTTACCCTTTGACAGTCAGGATAGTTGTGTTGCTGGTGGCCATAAATACTAAAGATTTTAAGCCTCTGAAAACATCGCTAAGTGGCTAATGTGATTTTCATAGTCACCTGGTTACTGCTAGCCAATGTGGAAATCCCACTAGAGTTCAACACTTTTTGTAAGCTTCTCTTTGAAGCTATGCCCCACACTGCAGAATCTACAGTGGTTTGCAATTCTCTGGGATGATCCACCCAAAAAAGACAAATATGATTTCTGGTCTTAGACAAGCACCCTGACGCCCCCTGGACACAGGCAGCTAACCTGCATCCCAAAACCTGCTGGCAGGAGAGTGGGACAAAATTAGAGGTGAGCTTTACGGAAGTATCTTCCCTGCAAGATATTGACATTATTCTGGCATAGTAATAGTAAAGCCGCAGCCGACAAGTTTGGAGGTGAGTCTGAATACTAGTTGATGTGGTGGAGTGAGGATAGCAGAGGTGACACAGTTATCAGTATGCCTGAGGTCATATCTACAATTGTAAAAACATGTAGGGACTCCCATCTCTAGGTACACTACTGCAAACAGACACTCCCCTGATGTTTTTAGGATATGGCACTTAGCTACTTACATGGTGCTTAGCAAAAGTACAGTGTTAATGGAGACGTAAAAGGTAAAACTTCCAAATCTAATAATCATTATATGCTGTGTTATAAACCAGAAGCCTTCGACCAGCACTTCACACATACACAATAACACGATATTGCTGTGAATATACTTATTGGTAAGACTTCATTAGCTTTACAGAATGTTTCTACTGGGCTCTGTGACAGCAATTCTCACCCTATTTCTGCACATTATTAAATTCAACTAAGCAATTGTTTAAAAAGTTTCCAAATATGTGTTTGTTAATCGTGGATGCTCTAATGCAGTCATGAGTGCTTTTAGTTAAGACCATACTGAGTTTTGCACTTAGAGGAGGAAATAAAGCTCTATATTCTGCATTAACGGGTACATAGTGCTGTTCATCTGCAGAAAGTGCACGAACTCCCTAATTACAGAATACAGTTTCTAGGCACTTCAAGCAGATCTAACATGGTTTATATTCCAATATTTTGAAACAAGTCCTTCATTTTTCCCTACTAGCTAACCTAGATTTAATTTTACCTATATAAACACAAACATTACATGCAGAGAAAATGCTGTACTTCTATAATATTGGATACAATCCATTTAAAAAACTCCTGAAAACAAGAACCAGAGAATAAAATGGTGCAATGCTCTGTCATTAGTTTATACACAATCTCGTATCATAGGTGTGAAAAGTATGGGCTCTTCATTTGAGTGCAGTTTCAGTGGAGATTAAAAACATAATATCTACCTGCATGGCCGCCCCCCCGCCCCAGCTTCTTATCTGTGTTTCTTTAACATATCTGCGAGCACTTCACATCACCAACCAGGCATGTCCAGGCAAGGTGCTGCCTGGGGAAAGCCTCACCCTGCCAGACATCCCTGGGGAGGCAGCAGGAGATGCCGCTCCTCAGAGCTGCCCCACCAGCCTATTTGGCTCTGGGGTGGGATGGCAGGCAGCACCTGCCCCTGCCACCAACTCCTGTTTTGGGTCAACCCACTACAGGAAGCCACGATGAGCAGCTCTCCTGCAAAATCCAACTCTGCATTAGGCTGTGCCTGAAGCCCATGGCCCTCTTTCACACCCCCCCAAACAGGCAGCCAAACTACTCCCCCAAAAGTTTGCACCCACCTTAATTACCCTCTGTTTGGGGTGTGTTGCCTTTTTGATCAACCAGGCCTGTGCTTGAAGGAAGATGGGTGGTCATCCCATCCTGCTTTGAAACCCAGCAGAAGCTGCTGGTTCCCTGCCAGAGCAGCTGCCCCGGCCCTGCTGCTTCAGAAGTCACTGCTGACTTCTCCAGAGCCTTTTCCATGCTTAGCTGCCTCAGGTCAGACTAGTTTGGGTTTGTTAATGATTCACTAACCAAGTATTATGACTTCGAAACAGAGGAGCTGGTAAATAGCCAGATGCAGGATGCAGCTTTCTGTTGGATTCTGTCAGGTGGAGGAAGTGTGACATACCCTTTTTTTCTCCCCCCTTTGCCCACCCAGCCTAATGGAAATAAAACAATTTACCAACCAGAATAGCACGTTAACTACACAGGCAGTCCGAGAAATTTGGGACTACAGTTCTCTCTTAAAAAGAGCAAAATTGCAGACCATTGTGGACATTTCTGAAATGTTAATACAGAGCAGGCAACAGAAACCAGCAAAAAAAAGCCCATTACAATAGTAAAACCAGAATTTCCACAGTCTGTGGACCACGCCTATTGGTTTTTTCCTATTTAATACAGATATAAATAAGATGCTCCTGGGAGCGCTGCAAGGGCAGACCAGCCCAGCAGCAGCTGCCGTGGCCAACGCTGCACCACACGCCGCATGCCAGCTCCATTCTGGTCTTGCACTGATTTGAACGGTCACAGCACTGAGCAACGAAAAGCAAGATTAAAATATGCATATTTTACATAAACACACTGACATTAAAAATACATGGGGCAGGTCATGCCAGTGACTTTGACCCTTAAAGCTCCTACCCATTGCTGTCAGTGGAGGCAATGCATGTTAACTCATCTCTCCATCAATGGAGGAAAGGCTTAAGAAGGGAAATCCCATTGACTTTAATAAATAGCTGAGGACAGATTTTTTCTTAGATGTAAAAAAAACCCCTCTTTATACAAAGAGCTCTGCCCCTTCAAGCTTAAGCTGATGGCAGTTCTTCCAAGTACAGACAGCTCTCATCTTTCTGTCTAACAGCTATGGAGGTGGATCAGAGGTTATCATTCATCAGCCTGGTGATTAACTCTTCACAAATCACACCATCCCTCTGTATCTCAGATTTGTCACCAACAAAATACATATCGCGGAACTCCCTTTTTTGTGCAAATCTTTGACAGTCATAGCTAAAAAGCCATAGATGTTCCTTATCTGCTTACAATAAAATGGGGATTAAAAAAAATGATAAAAAAAATAGTAACAAAAGGGCCCTGGCTACAGAAAAGGCAAAGTGATTTTGAGAAAGACATTTTACATTGTATGAGGCGGCGGCAGCAACTGAGATCCGGAACACTCAGCAGAAAGAGAGAAGAAAGCATAAAAGAAGTTTTCCTAACTACACCTTCAGCATTCTTTCCCCTTTGCACCTCCCAAAATATGAGTGATCAGTGACAGGAACAGAAGGAGAAGTGAATTGCCAAAGTTCATAAGATACTGCCTCAGTACAAACTACAGCATCATTTGAACGCCACTGTCCCGCAAAGTGTCTGTGTGCTGCCACCTCTGTGGGAACATGACCGGCAAAGTCATACACAACTGACCGCGTTTCACATATTGTGTTGGCTATAGATCGTATAGTGACAGCAAGGGATTTTACTCAGTGCCTCCCTGTACATTTGTTTAACCCGCATGACTCATGCTAGTTTTACCTTAAGAGTAACGCACTGCAGCCAGAGCCCTTTCTCCAGCCTCAGGAATCCAAAACAATTTATTGCCTTTGTACCGCACCATTTCACAGAGCAGCATCCTGCCTCTTTACTGAAAGCGTAATCTCTACCTTGATGAAGTGCTGCCTGCTGGTTTACTGTCAGTCTGTGTGCTGTAGATTGCCTTGTTTCCATACTTTCTACAACAAAAAGTAGTTTCTTTCATTCACCAGTTTTACTTGGAGCACTGCAGGAGGGGACAGTCCTTGGTTTTCACTGGTTTCTTCACTCTTGCCTTTGAGGCTGGTTCTGAAGCCTTTCTGTGTCCACCAAAAAACACACAGCAAAGTGGTGCAACACCGATGCCTGTCACAGCACCAGCCTCAAGGCTCCCAGCAGCATTATACTAGCTCAGCACATTTTTAGACTATTGCATTTTCTGGGTATTGATGCGACAGCATTAAAAGACACTTCCGTGTCCATCCATGCCGTAAACATGAACAGTTAATATCCATCACCTTTTCTCTTGACTGATTCAGAGATAGACAGCAAAGAATTACATATGGCTTTACCCCATGTACAATGCATCATATTGGGTTTTTTTTCATGTCAAATAAGATCAATGGAGCAAAAAAGTCAGGAGAGATATCTCAGATCTTTTGACTGCATAAATAATGATCAATTGAAGCTTTTGGATTGGGCAACAGTGTAATGAAACTCTTAAAATAAGCTAATATCCATCTCCTATAAGTACATTTTTACATTTTAAAAAAATCTTGTCCATATTCAAGTGTAAAAAACCTAAAAATAAAAAAGTAGAGGTACTTACATACTTAATTTGCTGCAATAATATTAAATGTCATTGACAGATGCTTTAGCACTTATTAAAAAAAACACACACTTCAGAGACAAGATTATATTCTCTATCAATATTTCCTATAAGTGTTTCCCTTTTCATTATTTTAAAATAGGTTGAAGAAACCACTTCTCACATTTTTAGGACCTGAACTCTAAATTAGAAAGGGTATGTTTATGTTAGGATTTTTTTGGTGGGTGAGGGAGAAGGTCAGTAGACTGGAAACCCAAAAAAGATTGATTACCTTGCTTATAAGTTTCTGTGGTACTACATATGGACATGCACAAAGTTCAGGGCAATTTTAATGTTCACTCCAGTTATAGCAAGCACTTTCAGCCATAAAATGCATAGGCACTGAAATCCAAAAAGTCAGGCTGACAGGAAAAAAACCTTACTTGTACAGTTGCCAATATTTGCTCAACAGAGACCTAGAACCACATAAAAGTGAGGAATAAATTACCTTTTGTGCAATGAAGTGGGCCCAGTGAAAACACACTGCAGATGGGCCATGAGGGACATTTGCTCCTAAGCTACACCCATCTTCAACTTATAGAAATACTAAAAGCCTCATAAATAATTTAACAAACCAATGGACGTGTTTTTAAACATTATGGGCTGATGCTTAAAGAAGCACCACATTGGCAGAGCAAGATAGTGAAAGTGGAAAGCTTGCAGCTTTGTATTCTGTGGTTATTTTGAAAGGTAGATCGGCACAGTGCACTACAGACATAGTATTTTTACCAGCAGCTCTTTCTTTTGCTAGAGCTCAAGCCTGGGACCACAAAGAAGCAACATACTGAAGGGTAAACTTAATTTTTAGGTGGTCATAGCAGTTTGTTTTGGAAAGCTCTTCACAGTCAGCAGGACAGAGCCAGGTGGATTGGTGGTAATAACTGTCCTGAGAGATCCCTGGGCATTTTGCAGCCATTTTAGGTGTGAAGGTCCTGAGCTTTGAGACTCAGGTCTTCCCACCAGTTCAGCTGCTCTGGGAGCTTGGTTGCCACCCAGCTGAGACACAGGTTTCCAGGGCTCTAACTCAGGGACTAGGCTGCCACTACAGCACCTCCCTAGTTTCCCAGCCATGGCCTCCCCCTGGCAAGGACAGCATCCATCCTGGCATCTATAGCACGTCTAATTTTTGTTTCAGGCCTCAAAACTGGCTAAACATTGTCCCCTGCACCTGGGTTGTGCAAGGCATCACTCAGACTACATCCAGATTCCCTCAAGACACAGTGGGGGGGGAAAAAAAGTTCACTGACCTGAGCGCACCCCTGGGGTACTGGAGATCTGGATCTCCTGCTGCATCTCTTAAAGGCAGAAGGTGCCTATGCTGGTGTCTCCCACAGCCCCCTCCCTGCTGCCTGTACATCACTTTATAAGCTCACACACGGTACCAACAGCCTTCAGCTGTGCTGTCAGTTCCCATTCTTAACCATCCAAAAAGAGGCTCACCTGGCCATAGGTATCTATCTGTAAAGCAAGCAACTTACCTGTGAATCAGGTGTCCTCACCTCTGATGACTAATCTCTTTACAGTCAGGTGCTTTGGATTCCAAAATATGCATCGCCTATACCCCCATCCCTGCCTGCAGACCTGCATCCTGGCTGGGTAACGCAGGTAACCTAAGTGGCTTAGCAGTCTGGCTATTGCTCATGTTGGTCTTCAGGTGTCAACTTCTCCCAAGGCTTCACGAACCAGCTGCCTAACCAAAATATGGCACAGGAAGGCTAGGAGATAGAGTGCTGAGCCTGTGTCCCTTTTCTGAGACCGGTCCAACCTGACGGTGGATGGACCTGTGGTCTCACAGGGTGCACATGAACTCGCTGTGTAAAGAGAAGGACATAAACCACCGTCAGCACATTGAGAATCTGATCTTCCATGTGTTCATGCCTGCTGTTCAGCGTGGTTTCCTCTCATCACCAGGGGCCTGGCTCAGGCCACATTTTGCCCTCGGGCTCAGGTGTTCAGTGCAACATGAGGGAACACTCCCATAAAGGCCATCCACACATCATTCCTATATGGACATATTTTAAACCTCATGTGAAGGAGGGCTTCACGTGTAAGGCCACTGAAGATACTGCCTTTGTGTGGATTCTTCATCTCCCCTGTGAAAACCATAGCCGTGGTAGATGGACAAGATTTTGGGAAAGTAAAAGTACTCTGGACTATGGACACACTATTCTAACCAAGAACAATCACTGACTTCACAAAGCCTAGGCTTTATTTTGCTGTCCAGAGATTTCCTGCATTAAGGCAGGACAGCTAACTGCCAAACTTCCCACCAGTATATTCTGGAGTTCACTGTAGCCAACATTCTACCTTTAATTTTTCACTACACATCAAGGCCTCCATGACATGTGATATCATTATTAAGAAGTGCACTGCCTGACATGCTGTTCTGTTTAATTGTGGTGGCCGCATTAGTTAATTTGTATTTTTTGCAACCTGCTGCATATTATTGATTGTCAACTTCAAAGCTGGTGGTGGAAAAGAAGACAAATATACACAGGTTAGTTACCACAATGATGTTATTTCATTATAACAGTGCAATTAAATTCCACTGTCATTGCACATCCTATCTAAGGCCAATGTACTGAGTAAAATAGTCAAGTAACAACACTCAGTTTGATAGTATCTTCATAAAACTAAATAATGACAATCTACAGATAAACCAGGCCTTTGCAGCCATGAAGCCGAGTTTGATCACCTCATATAAAGAAAATACAGGGAAATGTATTCTTCACGTTATTCTTACAAATCCTTTTTATCCTTCTGAAAGAAATTATGAGATCTACAAAGCAGTGACCATGTAAAGGATAACCATAGTAAGGCTGATAAAAAGACAGAAGTTATATTTGCTTTAAGGAGAAATCAATGACTGTGATATTTAGTTGAGATATCATCATTCACAAAGGCTTAAAAATTTTATATTTCAGAACCTGTTTACCTACTAACAGGCATACCATTTTAAATAAAAAAGCCAACCCTGCATTCAGAGGAAACAGCATATTAGCCAGATTTTTCAAGTTAATTCCATAAATAGCAGGTTAGAAACTAAACCTTGCCTATACACCTAAGGAGTGGAGAGCCGGCTCTCTTGGAGCTGCTGCGGTCTGGGGACTCCTAACCAAGGGGTCACGTAAGACAACACCTCCCGGCCACTTACCCAGGGATGAGGAACACTGAAGTAAACAGGAGGCATGCAAGAAACAAACAAACAAACAAACAAACAAGTTTGTAAAAATAAATCAGAAAAGAAGAATAAAAAGACCTCTGAAAGAATGTCCTAAATGCTGGTCCATGGGGAGCCCACAAGTGAATATAACACTTCAGATAAGAAGGAGGATTTTAAAGAAATGGCACATACGAGACAAGTT
This sequence comes from Caloenas nicobarica, assembly GCF_036013445.1. Taxonomy (NCBI): domain Eukaryota; kingdom Metazoa; phylum Chordata; class Aves; order Columbiformes; family Columbidae; genus Caloenas; species Caloenas nicobarica. The sequence continues at coordinate 10,385,519 of NC_088248.1, read as the reverse complement.
TGGAGATTTGGCTCTCACAGAGAGCCTAGTAAGTGTGACTAGTTTAACATTTTACTTTTCTTCTTTTGTTTTTGAGTAGGGAAAAGATGATTTGGCAAAACTCTCAGGAGCCCCACGCCTGGCCTTCCAGCCAGATGCCACCATCTCCTGATGTCCCATGACTGAAAGGTTTCTCTTGTCTCTTAGATCAGCATCTTCATGACCCATTTGTCTAATTACGGGAATGACCGCCTGGGGTTGTACACCTTTGCAAACCTGGCCAGCTTTGTTAAGAGCTCGACTAACCTGAACCTGCAGACGCTGCCCCCCGTTCAGCTGGCTCATAAGTACTTTGAGCTCTTCCCGGAGCAGACGGACCCTCTTTGGCAGGTAACGTCACAACCTCTTCCTCCTCCAGTTACAATCCACTTGCTGAAATAAAGATATTTCCCTGATAAATAAATAAATACATAAAAGGCACTTCGCATTCAGATGTTATTTCTTCCTGCATGCCTTTTTAGATTATCTAAATTTCACTGAGAGACCGCTGCTTTTGACTAGAAATGGTCTTTCTTCCACTCACCCACAATCAGGCAGGGTGAAAGCACCTAACTGCCATTTATGTGAGATAAAGCTTCCCTCCCTGCCCCTCCTGTCTGTAGTTTTGTTGATGCATCATGTTAACCAACAGTGTTGCATTAACTAATCCTGTTGCACTATTGGGAAGATGCAGGCAGAAGGCAGGTAGCGAGAGCTATCTAAAGGCAAACAATAAAGCTTCATTGTGCCCATTAAGGGGGAATCACTAAACTGAATCACTGCAGCTACAAGGAGGATTTCCCACCATCTGAGCTTCCTTCAGTGAAACAGCAAGGAAAAGTGAGGGTGGGAGGGGTCAGAGCAGCAAACACAGGTAGCAGAATGGGCAGTTATGTTAAGAATGGAAAAGGGTTTCTGCAGAGATTGACTATTTTCTCTCTCTGTTTCAAATGCACAATAGTGCTGCTTATAATCTCACCACTGTAATTTCCTAGTCATTGTTACACATATCTGGCACTTCTCTTATTCAGAATATGATGTGCCACACCGTGCTTTTAGCTATGCAGGTGTAAATCCAGACACCATGGAGATCTGTGCAGTTATTTTAGGGTTAGGCTGCTAAAAAGGAGCAGAAAATTTCCCTATTATTTTTGGCCCAGATGCAAAAGAAGTACAAATCTACAATATTTCCACTGAGTTTAGCAAAGCTGCAGTGATTCACATCAGTTAATGATTTCCTCCCTTATATTTTGTTAACTTTATTCACTAGCAAACTGTATCTTCTATTACCAGCCAATACTATGTAAAAGCAGTATCTATATGGTAACTGCTTTAAAGAACAGCCATTCCTAACCTTTTCTGTGGAGTTTTCTGTTCACACATTTTTATTCTGCATTCATAGCTAGTAGAAAGATAAGGAGATGAATAATATCCCACATTTCTATTTTGTCCTTCCTTTTGGGTTCTTATGTAAATTAAAATTGGCACTAAGTCCTATGCGTCTGAAACCATTTTGTCACCTAAGAAAGTAATACCTTGAAGCTATTCAAACAGAGGTTTCAATTTTAACTTCAAATGAAAACTTGATTAAATCGATATTTTAATAGTTTTTTCTTTTTTTGCTTTTCTTTTCTTTTTTTTTTCTAATGACTGAACTTAAACCTCAGTCATGTAAAACCATCATAAACACATTGAATTTTAGTCAAAGGGACCGCATACGTGCATACCTACGTCCTATGGACTCTGAGTTTATGAAGTGAGCCTAAGAGAGGAAAGAAAATGCAGTAGCCTCACAGGGTGTAGATTTTGACACTGAACCCTCCAGGATTTACATGACTGTGTAGTGTTCCTGACTTCGCTGGGACCCCCGTAAGGATTGGTCCTGAAGGATACCCAGGAGTTTGGCCTCTGTGTACCTGAATGCTCAACCAAAGGGCTTCCATGAGTCCATACCAGAGTGCTCCACATCTGTCACGAGCAAACTCTTATGAGGAAATGTGGGATTTTACAGCTTAGTGTAAGGCTCTGGTGTTAGTGAACAACATTTAGATCCTGCAGAGACTCCTGTACATGGAAAGCATTTAGGGTATCCCCAGGATAATACAACTGCCCTTTTTCTTCTTCAGAATCCATGTGATGATAAACGACACAGGGATATTTGGTCCAGAGACAAAACTTGTGACCACTTACCAAAATTTCTTGTGATAGGACCCCAGAAGACAGGTAAGAAGTAATAAATTTGTAACCAAAGCTAGCCCCCCAGTTTGTATCCGTGTATGTGTCCTGTAGCCAACCCCCTGCTATAGGGATGGTGCATTTCCCATCCCTAAGAGATTCAGGCAGTAACTCCTTCACTGCCAACAGAAAGGGACAACTGTATGTATAGTAAAATTGCATTCTCTTTCCTGTACCAGACACAGCTACCACAAGTCTTCCAACAGAATAGCACAAAAATTTCACAGCAATCTCTGTTCTAATGGATATTATTACTCTTTCCTGAATTTCAGGATATTATTACTATTTCCTGAAGTTCAGTTCCTGCAGCATTTGTTTGAACAGGGAAGGCTCAAGTACGATGTACTTATTACCTTCAGTGACAATTTTCTTATTAAAAACTTAATAATAGATGTTTTCTAATATATGAGGATCTATTATTTTAGCGATAGCTTTGGCTGATTTCTTTTGGGGAAGAAGGGTCAGCTCAGGACTGTAGAGCTCAGCCGCCTTTGTGGTGAGAGCCCAGTGTTTCTGCTGCCATCCCAGGCTTCGCTTTGAGAACAGGATGAAATTCCCCTCAGCTCACCTGTTTGCAGGAGATGAAAAGGACTGTGCAGCAGCCAGGTCTTCATACTGGTGCATAACAGCTGTATACATCTATTTCACTACAGAATTTAGTCCAGCAGTAATAAGACGCACCAGAAAGTCATGTAAACATCCACCACAAAAAAAACCAAGCTGTCAGGGTGTCCTATGTGAAGTTTGTTATTCAGTTCTTTGACAAATTATTTCAACATCTTTTGAGACCCTAATTGACAATAAACGTATCTACCAACTTGCAGGTCTCTGAGGGTCTCAGGGCATTATTTAAATTAAGCCACATATTCTCGTTCCCAAGATAGCTATTACTGTTGTGGACATATTACAGAAAGCGGATGCTGTGGCAGGGAAATAAATGACTAATCCAAGATTATATAGAAATTCTGTGACAGTGACAAAGAGACGGCAGGTCTTGATTCGGAGTTCAATGCAAGTTTGGGTAGCAAAAAATCATTGAAGAGCAATTTCAAAGACACATTCTCCAAAAATTCATTTACCATCGTATATAATTTCCAGTTGTTTTTGTCAAACAACAAAAGTATTGCTACTGGGATTTTGAAGCATATTTACTACAAACAGGTTTGTTGGCATTGAAATAGACAGAATCACTTGTTCTTATTCCTCAATAGCAGACCCCCAAGAAAAATACACAGAGGACAAAAGTGTGGTTCTGGGAGGAAAAAACAAAAAAGGGTGGAAAAAATAAAAACATAATCCCACGATTAGTGCTTTTGAGAATTTTTGTGCAACATAAATACTTGAAAAACAAATGTGCTCAGGCCAAATTCCATCACTGATTAAACAGACAGTCAAGCAAGCAATGCCATCAACAGCAATCTCGGGCTTGCGTCAAAGGGCAGAATTCAGAGTCTGGAAATAGGAAAAGCGTAATGAGCACAGAATTCTGCACATATTCCCTGCTCCCTTTGAAAGCCCCTTGTGCTTACGTCTGCCTTTCATGAATAGGCAATTTTCTTATAAAAGGTAATCTTTCTAATTTTCTTTTGTATCTCAGCGTGCATCGATTTAAAGTACTTTCTTAAATGAATAAAGTTTAAGGTCTTTTTCTGTTTCCCAATGGCATCTCTTTTTGTTGTTATAGGAACAACAGCACTTTATTTATTTCTTCTGATGCATCCTTCCATTATCAGTAATCTCCCTAGTCCAAAAACTTTTGAAGAAGTTCAGTTCTTCAGTGGAAACAACTACCACAAGGGAATTGACTGGTAAGAAAAATAACAAAAAAGAACTGGTCATTATTAATACATGGTAAATCACAATGAAACAATTACAGAAGCATGTATGACATCTACATAATTACTGGATGAATTTGTCATGCTTGGCATTATCAGACAGAGAAACTAATTTGTAATGATGGGACATTTAATCAAGTCCTTAATTTTGTTTAGATAATACAGTAGCAAATTTCTTCTATTTTTTACCAATAAATACAATAGCCAGCTCAGTTATGATGTCTGTCTTCATGTTGAATAGCACCCGTCTTTTCAGGACTGTATCTGTACTGAATTATACTCTTCTTCTTCAAAAGTGGTTTTTCATGAACTAAGATTTGTTTCTTCATGAGAAAAATAACCCACTGTAAAGAATTTCACCTGTACTCCTATCACAATTTTAAATATTGTTTTTACTATTTTTACTTTAAGAAAAACATTTTTGAATTGAACTTTCTATTTTACTTATTTTTACTTCCAAACAATTTTAAATGGAAAAGGCCATTCTGAAAACATCTAAAAGAAAAGATTTGTCACTTCCAAAATGAAATATTTCCACAATGTTAAAAATAAATTTTTGACATCTTGAAGCTTTTCCCATTTTTTCTGCAGCAAAAACTAAAGTCACTCCAAACTGGTGAAAGATATCCCTTTTTACACTGAATTTATTAGCAAAAATCCCATTTGTCAAAGGAAAAATCTAATTACCTGACTTCATGGAGGATTTAACTATCACCAGTACCATATAAGAGCAAAGATAAGTTCTCCCTACTCCAGTTCTCAAGTGAGCTGAGAAATTCAATTTTGCTTCTTGAGAATTATGTTTGAAAATTCATCTTTTCACCTACCATAAAATGGGAAGAACAGGGTCATGACTTTTTGGGATACTGCTAATTCTAACTAGTTTGTATACATCCCAGGTACATGGATTTCTTCCCCACTCCTTCCAACATCACCACTGACCTCCTCTTTGAGAAAAGTGCCAACTATTTCCATTCTGAGGAAGCCCCTAAACGAGCTGCTTCCCTCATTCCCAAGGCCAAGATCATCACCATCCTCATCGACCCATCTGATCGAGCATACTCCTGGTATCAGGTACAGACCATGCCTTCAAGAAACAGATAGTGAAATCGACGGCAGGGGATGATGGCCAACATCCGTGGGAATTTGTGTCCTCGAGCAAGAACGGGATTTATTGCAAAGCATTTGCACTGCGTAGAAGTGGAAGGATGCTGAATGCCAGCTTCTGCAGCTGGCACCTATGACACCAGTGTCATAAATGATGAAACTTCTCAGTGCAGAGCTGCCACCAGCTGTAAACAGACAGTTTAATCTCAATTACAGCTGACACTGCATAGAGGAAAAGCTGTGCTCCTCGCCCAGGGAGATACACAGGGGTAAATGAACATGGCCTGGCTAGAAAATCAGAACTCTTGATGCTGAGAATCTGGTACCTCATCCTGTCCTCCAGCTTGTAAACTGAGCAGTATGCCGTGGTGCACAATGTATGCAGTGTCTTTTAAAGTTTCATAGAATCACAGAATAGTTTGGGTTGGAAGGACCTTCAAAGGTCATCTATCCAACCCCCCTGCAATGAGCAGGGACGTGTTCAACCAGATCAGGTTGCTCAGAGCCCCATCCAGCCTGGCCTTAAATGTTTCCAGGATGGGGCATCTACCACCTCTCTGGGCAACTTCTTCCAGTATTTTACCACCCTCATTGTAAAAAAATTTTTCCTCATGTCTAGCCTGAACCTCTCCTCTTTTCATTTAAAACCATTACCCCTTGTCCTTTCGTAACAGGCCCTGCTAAGTGTCTGTCCCCATCTTTCTTATAGGCCCCTTCTAAGTATTGAAAGGCCACAATAAGGTCTCCCCCAGAGCCTTCTCTTCTCCAGGCTGAACAACCCAAACTCTCTCAGCCTGTCCTCATAGAAGAGATATTCCACCTCATTTCCAAGGAGTTAAAAAGAGCTGTGCCTGGAGAGGTTTTTTTTTTCCCCTCACTGGAAATAAAGGAAAGCCTGTTGGTTTTCCTAGGAAACTCTAGGATGCTCTTTCTTGCCTTTTACTGAGCCCACACCTTCCCATAACAAAGTCTGTAGTAGGTTTTTAAAGAGACATTTAAGCATGCATGCAAAATATAGTGTAGTCATGCAGGTAAAAAAAATACTAAGAACAGTGTTAAAACAGACACAAATCAATAATGTTGCAGTAAGCATGTCTGATACGGTTACTGTGGGTTCTGCAAGGAATAAAACATGGCCTAGGGATGCCATCTGCACCCTTGTTAGTACCTCATTTGCACCTTTACAAATGCCAGTGTAAGTGCAGTAAAAAAATTGTGTCTGCTCTGACAGCATTTGGTTCCTCAGCTCTCCTCCTGCCTGTCCCAGGAGGACCCTTGTCTGAATGGTGGCTCCATCCTGCTTCCAGGCCTCCCTCACTCTTATCTAGCAGAAGTGTCACTCGTGGGGAGCCGAGGGGCTGCTGCGGGCTGCAGCTGGGCTGGCACTGCCAGCTGACATGTGCCAGGAGAACAGCTGGCATGGTGCTGGAAGGAAGTTACCGCTCCATGGCAGAGAGGACAATATGCATTAAAACTAGAAGTGATTGTCTAGCCTGATACAGGTAATGCGCCCACGCATGTCCAGCCCACGGCTCCAGCGTGAAGCACGCAGAGCTGTGGAGCAGAATAAGCCACTGCCCTTCAGCTCTCAGCAGGTTGCAGGCTCTGGACTAAGCACCACAAGAAGGGAATTACAGGGCATATTTGGAAGGAGGCATTTAGGACGCACATTTTTGCTCTTCATGGGAGCTAGAAGTATCAGAGCAATTTGCTTGTTCCTTTTATTTCTCTTTGATTACGGTGTAATCTTCAGTGTCCTTGTGACATGTGTCTACATATCTTCCACTAGCATCAGCGATCCCATGAGGACCCCGCAGCCCTGAAATTCAATTTTTATGAAGTTATTACATCAGACCATTGGGCACCCTCGGAGATAAGGACTCTCCAGAAGAGATGCCTGACACCAGGATGGTATGCTGTCCACATCGAAAGATGGTTAACTCACTACCCTGCTTCACAGGTAATTTCCAAACTGTTGTATCGCCAAGCTTACCGATTCTCAGAAAGTCTCAAAATCAGTACAGCCTTATCATTAGGGGTGATGGGAAACGCAGATTCGGCAAGATCAGAATATTTGGCAGAAGTGTGTTGATTTTATTGTCTTCTGATGGAAATGGTGCAACAGAAAAATGCTACAAACTGTGCCCACATGGACTTGATGGGGGACTTTGGGGTTTCCTTGCAGAATCAGCCAAGGTTGTTAAGGCTTCAGAGCCCCAAGAAAAAAGCAGCTGCAGCATAAGACACTGTAGGAAGGTTTGACAAATTCATTTAGAAAATGCCAAGGCTTTTTCTAAAAAGAAATTTCATTCTGCTTCCCACTCACTCCTTTTCATAGAAGATTTGTTTGATCCTGATACGGAATTAGCCTCTCTCAGTGTTAGAGCAGAAATTCTTCATTTTGCCCAGTCTTCCTTCAGATGTTTTCTTGAATTGTCTTGTATCATCTTTTGTGTGAAAATTTTACGTAAACACATAGACCTAGAGAATATTCCCATTACTAAAAAAAAAAAAAAAAAATGTTTCTGGATATAAACCTAAAGCAAACATCTTAGTACTATGAAACACATGCATGAGCACTCTTTACCTCTGGATATGATCCATAGCTCAGTTCACATGTGTGCCTATTGTAAGAAAAAGTTGTAAAAGAGTATTTAATGAGCAAGCATAATGAACAAGTATCTCCAGAGATTGTTTTACGTGGGACACGATTTTGCCAAAAGGATGTAGAACTGCATTTTGTCTATTTAGTCAGGGGTCAGGAAAAACAAGAAATATGAGCTTTGTCTTTTTGCAGTCCTCAGTCTCAGCTGTGCTACAAAGAGGAGAAGCAGGTCAATCCCATTTCCAGTAGAAAGGAGAAAGCCTCAGTCATTTACTTACTTCTTTCATCTCTGGTCTTTCTTCTCTTTCATAAATGGGGAGTCCTGCCCAAAGCAGCCGAGCTTGCAGCAAGGGCAGTCCCCAGGCAGCACTACCCTAGGAGCAAACAAGGCACATTCTCCTCATCGGCCACCACATCCCAACTTATTCCTCTGAAGTAGAAGGGGCTGTTCTGGCAAATTCGAAGCATGCAAAGGGTGCCGAACATTCTGTACCCTGTTACCTGTGCTCGTTATCTGCCCTCACTCCATGCTGCTACCTCCTCTCATGAAGATTACTCTCCTCCTGCCATAGCAAAGACCAAATGTAGCCTTCTTATTAAACATGCAGGGGCACATTGACATATTTCATGTAAAACCGGTAACCACTCATGTTTCATAGTTATAGTGATTAATTTTACAAGATACACAACAAAATGCACTTGTTCTTAATAAGGTGCACACAGAGAGTGCACTCATAGTGCTTACTAATGGACACTCAGTAATGTGCATTCAACTCAGCCTGTGCACTCAAAAACTTAATAATTCATAATAAGCCTTCACAATAAATATAAAATACATCCATCCAGAATAGTTATTAGTAATACTGTTGGTACTCTGGTAGACTTTTGATACATTGTCTTAACATTTGCCTGTGGAGGTCAATGTACTTTTACATCACATCAATCTTTAATTAAAAACAAAACAAAAAAAATCCTTTGCTAACTATTTTGCAAGTGTATAAGGTTGATAGTCTGGTCCTAAGTCTCAAATAAATTGCCACAACATCACTTTTGAACATGTAATTGTATAATTTCTGAACATTTAATTCTAAGATATACGTGAGCTTGTTGTTATTTTTCTTATTCCATGCCAGATTTTCTATTGACACATTGTAAACCTTTGCAAAAATTTTACATTCCTTCCTTATCTCTTTTTCTCAGAATTCTCTGAGACTGGGGAAAGAGCAACTTGTGAGATCTATCTCTTGCATTTGAACAATATGCAGACACAGAGTTACAAGGGGCCCATGTATACAAATTCAACATAATAAAGTACAAAACTAAATCTAAAAAGAAATTCATCCATATGATTTTTATTAACTCCGTACAAAGTCACAGGCTAATTTAAATCTATATTGTCACAAACAAGGCCACAAAAAGGAAATAATGTTGTTCTTTTGTAACCTTATTCCTGTTTTTAAATGGCTAGCATATTTACTTCTACAGTTGCTTATTATTGATGGACAGCAGCTAAGAAGTGACCCAGCTACTGTGATGGATGAAGTGCAGAAGTTTCTTGGAGTCTCTCCTCATTACAATTACTCTGAAGCTCTAACGTGAGTCTGTTCCTTTATTATCTGCCCCATATGTGTACACCCCTTCCAAAAACCACACTCCAACAATGATGATTCTGCAAAACTTGTTTGTTGGGGTTTTTTAAGTTATGTTTAACGCTCATCCAGTTTTCCCTTAACTTGCCTACATATAAGAGGTTACAGAATTTAGTTGCATGGTTGCATACATTTCCACATGTAAATTTAGTTTGCACAACATACCGAACAAATGACTGCTCAGTATTTTGTACTAGATGTAGAACGAAGGCCCAGATGCACGTAAAAAACGTTTGCTCTAGTTTGAGTGTTCAATTGGCAATGCCCGAGACTTGTTTTCTCAGGGGACCTAGTTTTGCTTTCATAGCCGTACAGCTTTAAAATGTAGGTTCAGTTGATGAGAGCTGAGCATGTAAGAGCTCAGCACACATTTCCAAATCAGACTGTTGAACATTATGACAGCCTCCAGAAGGTGAAGACCACCTAGTGTCAGGTATGAAAAATTTTGTCTTAAACATTTTTACCACATTCATGTAGGAGCCTAAGGACAGATATTGGGTTGGAAGCATTCAGTATGATAGGACTCACCTGTTTGTGTGGTTTCTTTGCTTGTTTGCTTTAAATGTGGACCAAATATATCATTCCCTAATCTCATTTTCATAAACGGTTGAGCCATTTTTGCTGACTTTTTAGCTGGTGGTAGCCAGGCACATGGCATAGAAAAATTCAGGCAGTACACTTAAAATTCAGTAAAATAATTAGATCCCTAACCTGGAAGTGCAGGGCTCAAGCATAACACCTGGAGTGTGAGGGAAGCTCATAGTTGCCTGTGAAGCACAAAACCGTGAGCAGGCTGGGGTGTTGCTGCCAAAACCATAGGTGCTCTGCAGGGGCCCAAATCAAGGCCCCCTGAACTTAGTGAAAGCCCTTTGATTGACTTCCTGCAGCCTTCAGTTCAGATCTAGCAAAAGCAGCTGCAATAAGCCCAGATCACATTTCTCATCCTCACCACCCAGAGGATAAGGCTTTCCCTGAAAGGGGATTAACGGCCTGTGTGGCACTCTCTCTTTGACATTTTTTCTTCCCCACAGGAAGGCAGAATCTCTGCAGGGGCAGGAGAGGGCTGAGTTTCTCTCTCTCCTCTTAGTCCAGCAGAAAATTGTAAGAAGCTTTTGCACTGAGCCCCTCCATGTGAGGGGCATCGTCTCATCAGAGGCAGAAGCTCTGTACTGGGAGAGGCTGGGGACGTCCGTGGGCTGAGCAGCCTGGTGCTGTGCTGGAGGTTCTCCCAAACCAGTGTGCAGGCACAGAGCACAAGCCCTGGCCACCGCGCAGCCTGCCCATGACTGCACAGGGGGTGGGATGTAGAAAAGCTTGTACCTCACCTTCCCCGCAGGCTGTTCATGGGGAAAATGAGACCATGGACTTCCCACCTACTCCATGCTGTCTCATGTCTGCTCATGATTACTCTTTAATGTTTCCTTCCCTGGGAGGGTTATGACTATATATATATATATATATATATACACATATATATATAAAAAACAGGTATAAAGTGAGAGGTGAGTTCTTGTTTTTCTTTGAGTCTTAAGCATGCTGCCTTGCCAAAATCTTTTTTGAGAGGAAAAATTGTGGATTTCAGAATGTAATTTTTTAAGTCATTGGTTTCTGAAGTGGATGAAATAAAGGAGGAGTTTGAATACGCAGCTGAACTACTGATGTTTGAACAACTGCTGCTGCACATCTGCACTGCCTTCTGCTAGGTTTTTAAAAATACACACCCATATACATATATCTTCCTCTCTGTAACTAAATTAAAGTCAGTGGAGCCACACACGAGGAAAAAATTTGGCCTCTCATATTTGTTTGGGCAGGAAAAAATGGATTGTAAACAGATCTATAAAATTATGCAATCACTGTTTAGAGAAACGAAGAATGCAAATGTACTGTGGAAGCACACACTTCTGTATAGATTTAGGATGGAAGAGAAAAATGCATTAAACGATGTAGTGGCTTCATGTTAGGACTGTCAAAGTAAAAAAGATTGCATAGGATCAGTCCTAGTCATTGTTGCCTAATAACTGTATACCACACATTTTTAAAGTTGGCACAAGGCAGCCTAAGGACACAGTCCTGCAAACAGTAGTGAACAACAAGTTCATCACCCTGAGTAATTACATGAATGTCTTACAGGAGAGTAAAATCAACCCAGGTGGAAGGAAGGCACTGATCAGAACACCTGCCCCTTCCTACCCATGGAAAGAGAGCAGAGAGGAGAGAGAAGCAGGGCTCAGGCACAATCAAATAATGTTGCAAGGCTTTTACACATAATACCATCAACAGAAATACATTGAGATCCCCAGATGAACTGCCAGGAGAGGGAAACTAATCAGTGGTCTTCATGAAGTTCCCACTTGGGCATTGAAAGGATGTTTCCTACCTCTCGCCCACCCATTCTTTTTCACAGGGAGTGACTGAGGCCTTAATTTTTTTAAGTATCTGAACCTAATGAACAGAAAACTAGGACACATAGTTAAAAAAGACCTTTCCTTTTAATCACAGAATGTCCCTACCAAAGCTCTGCTGACTGCTAGGAAGACGTATTTTGTGCCCAGCATCCTCAGAATACTCATGGTCCAGGATAGCATGGGCTGGTGGTCTCCTCCTCTCTTTGTTTTTCTCAGCAGGCAGCAAAGGAGGGAGGCAGGACAGAACCTGGGTTTGGCAAACGGCAGCCAAAATGACACCTCCTCCAGCCCAGCTCCTCACACCATGCGCTGCCCACAGGCACAGCTCCATGTCCAGCCTGTCAAGGGAGATCTTCCCCCAGGGCCATTGCTCAGCCCTTCCTATGGAGATCACCGAGCAGCCCGCAGCCAAGGGAAAATGAGCTTGCTGGAAATTGCTAAGCACTAGAGCCAAAGGAGCAGCAAAACTCTGAGCTTTTTGCATAAAGGAGTAAAGCTGGAAAGCGAGACTAGTCTGGGCGTGGGTGCAGCCAGGCCCTCACAGGCACCCACTCCACCCCTAGCATTGGGTACCCGCTTCCCAATAGATGAGGTGGGCGTCCAGGTTCAGCCCCGCATCTCCCACGGGCTGACACTGCAACCCCGAGGAAGTGTCCTCCTCTCCTTACAGCTGGTTCCTGTCCATGCCATGCGGCCGTGGCCCTATCACCAAATCTGCCCTTGCTGAGAAAGGAAGGGCAAGAGTGTTCCCTGCGTTGGTCGAAGGGCAGAAACATAACGGCGTCTGGAGGAAAGGTTTCTGCTGACTGCTTTAAAAAGCCCACTTGTAACTTTAGCCTTAAGGCTATCACTATTTTAAATAAATACTTCCATTGTACCCAATTATGTTTTCAGGAGTTCTGAAAGTTTCCTAATACCCGAACGCAGTGGGTTGAATTCAGCCTGAGCTGTCTTACCCTCTTTTCCCCTATGCAAATTTGCACATTCTCTTAATAATGTTCAATATGCTCCTTCTGAGGCAGAAATATTGTTTGAGAGAGAGTTCTGCAGTTTTCCTTTTACCCAGCACACTATATTGCTTCTTCTCTTGGGAAATTACTGCAAGACAGCTAAAGTACTTCACTGTACAATGAGCAGATGGGAAAGGCGCAAGTAGAGATAAATCTATGATCAATATATTCATTTAATCAATGATTTATTTATTTTTAATTGATACAGCTACTGAGACAATTTAGGGAACCCAGGTCAGGCCTGAAATAAGAGACTGGGCAAGAAAAACAGGTGAAAAAGGTTCACCCTTCTCCAGAAATTAGTTCACTTATGTGTAGCAGTAAATTGCGGGTGCGCCTGTGTCATAAGGATAAACCCAGGGCGAAAGGTAGTCTGTAACTAATTAACTCTGTGTTCCAGCCAATTATACTTCATCCTTTTCAAACATCTGCTGAATAGCAGAAATGTGAACCTTTTCAATGTTTTATGCATGCTGCAATCCCTTAGCAATAAATTCAAAACGCTGCATGTTGTTCATTCCTTAGTGAATATGTTTTAATGCCTTAATCTCTAATTCCTATATCTTTGAATTTTAGACATCAAAATCAAATTGCATATTTCAGATAAGACTGCTAAGGCAGTGTTTGTGTTATAATGCAGTCTTTGGAATGAAAATTTTATTTAGATCTAATGATATGGAACAAACAGCTTCTCAGGTGCAGTTAAATTATCAACAACTAATCAGCAGTTCTTTCAGAAGACCTAAATGTGGCTTATTTCACTCAAAAATCAACATAAAACATTTCAATATTATATGTCTCATCTTTTCATAGTTATGCAACAATCACACTTCTGTAGAAATAGACTTATGGATTGAGTCTGTGCCTGTTGAAGTCAACAAAAAGATCCGCTTGACCCTTTTAACCCCTCTCACCTTGACAGTACTGACCTGCAACAGCATCAGCTCCAACTGGCCAAATGGAGAGCTTTCCCTGAGCACAGCTGATAATGTTCTTGAGAATATAGCGCATAAAATTCCAGGAAAAGAGGCAATTAGTATTTTTTTCAACAAAACTTTCTTTGTTCAAGTGTCAATTGGTCAAAACATTAGCAACCTGCAGGGATACACAGAGCAGTTTGACATGAATGAAATCTCTGATCAAAACCAGACAACAAAATATGAGTCGCAGTCTGGAGCAGAGCCACATAAGATCCTTGAGACTGAGGCTGAGGACTTTTACTGACATCCTATGGGTCAACACTTAAAACTTGTACTTTATATGCTGGACTAGTAGAATAAAAATTACGTAGTGCGGGTAAAGTGAAATCTAAAAAACAACTTGCCTTGAGCCACTCTCACGGCAAATTTGTGGAACATATAAATACTCAGAGCTGCACAACAGAGGAAAGCTTTTCCCCACTCTGTCCTCAGTATTTCAGTGATCTAAAGAGATGTATGCAGCAATCATCTTTGGCTAACACTGATGGTTTAGTATCCAGAGATTCTTCTGTAGTTAGATATTTCAAAAAATATAATCCTTTATAGGTTTGACCCTCAGAAAGGCTTTTGGTGCCAGTTGTTGGAAGGAGGGAAAACAAAGTGCCTGGGAAAAAGCAAAGGTCGAAAATACCCACCAATGGACCAAGAGGTAAGCGCTTTCCAGAGATTTCACTTAACATTTTTTAATAGGGACCCTGCGTCTGACTCCTAAAACAAACACGTTCTTCTTTTTTTTTTTTTAATTATTTTCACGGACTTGATATTTTTAAAAATCAGAAACTTTTAATGACCTTTGAGTGACGGGAGATTAATTGCCTCCTCTTAAGGGATTCTCTATGTGAGCAGTGCGTAGCTCTCAGGAGGTCACCACGCTGCGGCACAAATGCATGCTGAAAACTGGGATCATGTGGGTGTCCTTGTTTGACTGTTGGTTTTTTTTCACCCTTCTCAGTCTCGAGCGTTTCTGTCAAGCTACTACAGAGACCACAACGTGGAATTGTCCAAGCTGCTGCACAGGCTGGGGCAGCCCCTGCCCTCCTGGCTGAGACAGGAGCTGCAGAAGGTCAGGTAGCACGCAAGGGCAAGGGACCCAATAAGGACGATTTCCTTCACTGTCAAACCCCTTGCTTCTCCGACTCACTTGTGATCGTCAGTAGAGGACCTCATGAATAATGCTGTTTCTATTAAAAAGAAAAAAAAAAAAGCAACCGACAACTGTTTGTATGCACGCGCTGACAATTATTAGCATCAACCCCTTTTGTCAGCTTCCGGGAGACAATACAGAGCTACGTGACATTACTCTTTATCTGGACCGGGATTCGTGCATAGCCTAATTCATCTGTTCACCAGGAAGTACCAGAAACTCTGTGTAGGACGGATTGACTTCATTGTACATGACAAACTGCAGTCTGTCAGGACACAAGCAAAGGATGGGAGCATCTCTCGCTGGATTGTGAGGTTGGTCATCCATTGGGGTTTTTCCACATTTGTTTTTGCTCTTTTTTCCACCCAACCCGGCAGGTTTTCCTATCATTTTATGGGTGGATATTCAGCATTTTGCAGTCAGGATTCCTAATGGTTATGATATATGTAGTATTCATGTATTATCATTGCTTTCTCCACAGAAAGAGGTGGTCTAAATTCTTGCCTAACTTCCTTGGGACTCCTGTAATAACTGACGACAGTCTATGCTCTTTCTTTTGATTTGTTTGAGGTTTGGTGGGTTTTTTTTCCTTCACAAGAAGGTGTGTCCTTATTTACTGGAGCCGTGTGGGTTGTTGAGGTGCAAGGCAGTGAGGTGGCCCTTCTCCCAGATCCCAGTGAAATCTACTCCCTGTCTTTTGGACACGGCTAATTTACCACCCTCATAAGGTTTTTTATTGCATCTCTTGGGTTCCTACAGCAACTGTGACAGAGCTCTGAGATGTAAAATCATTTCAAGTATTTTGCCACAATGCCATAGGGCTCTTTAAAACACTACCAAAGCCTCCTAAACTCTAAGCAGGCCACGCAAGCAGTGTACTGACCTAATATCGACAATTTTGTTTCTATTTGGAAAGCAAGCTTTTTGCACTGAAGCCTTCAAAGTAAGAAATTAGTTTAGTCATGTAGGTGCCCAGTCTGCAATCTATTACAGGGAAAACAAACAAACAAACAAACAAACAAACACCTTTAACAACCAAAGGTATTTTTTAAGGTTTTGAAAAAACTAGTGTCTGTTGAAGAATAAACTCTTTCCACAGACTTTAACTGAGTTGAAAGGACAAGTATATCCACTATATATCACATATGCATATATGATGCATATATTTTTATGCGTGCATATCTACCTATTTGGATCAGACATCAACTTAATTTTAAATATATGCTTTTTGTTCCTTTAGGTAAATGAAAAAATGAAATGGTGGATTACCAAAAATAGGCTATTATGAACTGTGCTTCCTCCTCAGATCAGTGTGGACAAGGTCAATGAGACTGGGCCGAAACACACTGGGAAATTTAAGCTGGGTGAACAAATCATATTTAGGCATTTTAGCCTTGTAACACTTTTTCTTCAAGAAAAAAAAATGCTGACAAAGCCTTGCTGCATGTTCTTTATGCAGCACAAAATGGAGCAGGTTTCAGTTTTCAAACTTCCCCATCTTAGTTCCTGGGCACAAGCCATTTCAGGTGCTGCAGAGGCTTTGTGCTTTCCCTCCCCATGAATTTGACGCTTCGCTGCCAGGTCAGGAAACAGAACTGGAGGGTGAGGTTGCACCATGAATTCAGACTAGCGAGAGATAGCCTTGGGGAGCGCAAATTAGTGCAAATCACGGACTGTGGTATCAAAGGACACTTAGATTAATTCATTTAGGCTTCCAACCAGTTGATACATGGAGATGTCTATCTTCGCGCTTCCAGACTCCTAAAACATGAGACTGTCCACCAAGACCATGACACTAGGTTATTTTGGACTGGCAAGTCCAGTGCTTCCCGGAGCGATCCTGGTGCCACCCGTCCTGTTCCCAGCTGGGCGGTGGTGGCACTTGCCGGCCAGTGTCCTCTGACACCACCCATCTCCACAGCTTTTCTTTGGCCTCCACCTCTTTCCTCCACCACTGCCCATCTAAGCGTGCCTGGCTGTTTCTTCTCTCTGTACCATTTCAGCACTTTTCCCGGTCCCGCACTGCCCTGGTCCATGTACCTCATTCACGCAAGGAGCCGGCGCTGCCCTCCTTGGCCCCACACACACAGAGGAGATGTCGAGGTGTAACCAGCACCAAGTCCCCGCAGAGCCCTTTCTGCTCCTGCTCTCCACCTCAGCCCTTGCTCCATCAGCAGGAGGACCCAGGGCAGGGGTGGGAAGAGCCCAAGGACAGGTCCCTCCTGCCCAGCCCCACCAGTGCTGCACCAGCCTGCGCACAGCACAGAAAAGCCCAAAAGACAAGTGTTACCCTGTCTCATGTTTGCTTTTAAATACTGAGATGGGATTAATCTCACGTAAGTGAGACATCCACTTTATTTTGTAGGTGATGGAGGGAAATAGGGCTTCTAGGACATCATTCATCTGATCACAAAGCAGACTTCTTAAATGAGCGAGATTAATCTTGCCTCTTCGTCTCTATTGATTGTAAAAGGACAATAGGCAGCTTGTTCAGAGGAAGAACTCAGCTGTGTAGGTCTAAAATTAGGTGAGCTGAAAAGGACACGGCATTTTATCTCACAGCGATAGTTGTTGAAGATGAGAGGGAGCTAGGTGGATCTGAGGGAAGGTTATCTTTTTTTTTCATATTCTTGAAGTAATTTTCCTAGTTCTTATATTTCAACTCTTCAAAACAAGATAGGGCAATCTAAAGGCCAAATAAAGGGAACATTATGTGTATCTTTCTGGGGTTTTTTGTTGTTGGTTGGTTGGTGTTTGGGGTTTTTTTGGTTGTGGGGGGAAGTCGGTTACATGCTTTGTTGCAAATTCACGCTCTTTTAGCACCGATCACACCAAAGACGACTAGTCTGTTGGGAGTTTTGCATAAGTAAGGTTTGGTCAGAGAAGAATATCTCAATCAAACTTTGATAAAATTTTAGCTGTTAAAATGCATTAAAAGTGCCTCATCTTTAATTAAAAGATGAGTTCATAACTTCTTGACTAAAAGCAAAATAAACATAAAATTGGTTTCAGGAGTTTTTAAGGATATAAGGCAAATGCCTTAATATCTGGAAGATTCTTTCTTATTCTTAACTCTTTTTTTGTAAATGAAAATCTAAGTCTTTCCAACTCTCAGCTCTGTAATAGCATCATGTCCTTAAAACACACTGGACATTTTTATACCTCCTTGTTATTTTTTAAGTTTGAATGGGCATCACATTTCTGAGAGATCTCGTGTTCCATTGAAAACTGACATTTGAAGTGACTTCATTATGTGTCGTATAAAGATGAAATAACAGTATTTCAAAGCTTCATTCCTTCCACTTGTAATAAGATCCATCAACACAGAATTTCTCTAGACCACCGTATTACAGAGAAGCCTGTGTGAACTAACTGTAAATGATCTCTATTTCTTTTATGCCTTTCATATTGCTGACCACATAATTGTTGAGATTCTTAAAGACCAGCAAAACAAACGCAATAAAAATGAAACATTTATTCACAGCAAGGGGGCTGTAGCTGGGAAAGATACTGCTGGCCCTTCTTTCCTGTTCATAAGCTGCAGGATTCATCTCCACAAAACCTCCATGTGGTGCAGGCTGTAAATCAGTAGGAGTTTTACATACTGAAGACCTGCAGCTGTAGTTTGCTCCCATTCCCCTGCAAATACTGATTCCTGCAAAGGTTTGAGGGAGCTTTGCCGCACCGAGGACCTGACTTACTGCCTGTGGAGACCAGCAGGAGTCTTTGTATTAATTCCAGCACATTCTGGCTGGCCCCCCGGGGCCGGTTTCATAAGGCACGACCCATGTGGTTCAAGCACCACGTAGCCCTATCACTGCTGGAAATCCATCACTAGTTTGATTTCTGTTACCGAGTGGCAATTTCTTCCCCCGCTCCCACCTTCTCGGTCGGTGCTGTGCCATGGTCGGGGCCCCCGGACCTGCTGCAAGCCATCCCCACCATCTCTGACCTTGTCACACCATGTGGGTCTCTCGCCATCCCATCCTCCTGCCTCAAAGACTATGAGAAATAGAAAACCCTATGGACTGACGCAGGTGTCAGGGTCTGTGGCAGCATATTTGATGATTAAAGCAGGACTCCAACCCTCATAAAACTGAGCTCGTATAATCGAGGCTGTCTTTGAGCGAGAAGCAATCAGAACGGAATCCAAAAACTTCTAAATTATGCATTGACCTCTCAAGGTCTAAAATAAAGTTGCCGGATTAACTGCTCATAGATGTTTTCTAATAAAACAAATTTTCCCTCTGATAGGGAATCAGACTGCTGAGCGCCCCCAAAACAAATTAAGATGGCAGAATTATAAATTCTTGGGGGAGGAAAATGTTGCGTAATGAAAGTGCTGATGGGTCTAGACTCTCCGATGTGATAACAAGGCAGCGGGGACATGCCCTGAATACAAAAGCAAAGGCTGAATATTTTCCCTTTCCCTCACCCTTCCTCCTCTTCCTTCCCATTCATGTTAAATTTTGAGCCAACATACTGCATCTGAAAAGCACGTGATAGACAGAGCTTGCAAGACAGGGGAAAGCTATTAATATCCAGAATGATCAGCTGAGAATAATTTGGGTACAAGGTGCTTATTTCACCCAAGCTGGGCCACCTTAGAGTTAGACATCAAGTCCAAGCTAGTCATTTAGTTTCCATCAGTAACAAATTACGTTTATAATGAGTTTAATATTGATGTTTATAATAGGTGTGTGAGAGTGTGACAGCTGCGTAAAACAGGTATAGTCTAGGTATATAAATCAGCAGAGACTCAGTGTCTAATTTTATTGTAGTTAAGATTAAGTTTACTGCTGGTGTCAGGAGAATCTCTCTTTGCACATACAATTTAGCTTTGCCATTTTAGGTCTTGGATTATAGTGCCATCGCTTCCTTCACCGGTAGACACTTTCTTTCTTAAAGAGTTGAAATCACATATGATCACCTCACTATTTTTGTCCTCATTGGTATCACCTCCTGAAACAGCTTTAACAGCCTCTCAACCATTATATTAGCTCATACCTCTCTGCATAAATTTGCCAGGAGATATTGTTTCAGAGATTTATTATTATTATTATTATTATTATTATTATTATTATTATTATTATTATTATTATTATTATTATTATGTAAGTGTATATTCTTGGCATAGGAATTTCCCTGTAGACAACATTTCTTACATTGTCTTTATTTTCTTTTTTTTTCCTTTCAGTTCATCCTTTTAGCACAACTGCAAAGGTGTGGACCTGTCTACAGATTCAGTTCCTTCATCACTATCCTACCCAGAAAAGCTACCAAAAACAAATAAGGATTTGCAAGTGACACAGGTTCTGAAGTATTCAATGCTTCAGTGACTGGACAACTTTTATAAGACTTAGTATCATTTCTGTAGTATTTCAAATCAAAATATGTCCTCTTGACAGACCTGAGGAAAAACTTCACTGTCTTGCCCATGCCCCACATGACGACAGCAAATCCAGTTGAACAAATACTTGGTATTGAAGAAAAAGGAATCAAAATAAATTTTGAACACTCAAAGTATTTTTGTTGGGGGGTGGTGAGGGAGGTCAAAGTCTGTATTTGCTGGAATTGTTTTAAATAATTGATGTGCACACCCCTTACTATTAGTTCTTCTCACTGCCGCAGAATAAACACTTCTGATGGTGTATTATAGAGAGAGCTTTCCTTCTTCCCTTCAATTCTCTCTCCTATTTCCTGAGCCAAAATCTGCTCTTCGATAACCTCTGCAATACATTTCAAGTTGTGCACTGACTCAGCTCCTCCTGCCTCAGCATCACCTCAAGGTTTCTACCTGTCCTCGACACGCTGGCCCCGACGCTCTGGGATTTACAGCGGCTGCTGCAGCGGTGCTGGGAGCGCCATCCACCCCATCCTCTGCCTCCCTCCTCGCCCACCAGCTCCCAGGCAGAGAACGTTAATTCAGGCACCTCTGACACACCTTTGTTACGCTGAGTAACACGCATTTATGGACCTGCCTTTCAAAAGTGTTACCTGCCTGCACTCAATGAGAGGTGTGGATATTCAGCTCACCAGATAAGACAGCCCTGTGCAAGCTCTTTAACTATCATGCCAGGATTTTTCATTACTCTGTTTGAGGAAGCTTAAAAGGACCTGGTTTCAGCAGATGCAAATTGCCTTGAAGGTGCCTTAAACCATGCACTCAGAATTAAGAGATCCTGACTTTTTTTTTCCCCTAAAATATCATAACGCTTCTACATTTTACTATAAAATATTCATTTGTTTTACAGATCTATGTGAGAATGAGGTTAAATCATATCAGAGTCAAGAATTCTTAGTACAAGCCTTACAGAATACAAATTACACCTCACTAGAGCTTTTATCGTTAAGCAAATTAGAATGACATTACAGACATCTTAATACTGGTTTTGGCTTCTTTCCAGGTTTGCTTGATGCTTTCAGACAAGGGAGACATGGTAGGTGGTAGATAATATTTTCAAAATATTTTAGGGCTTTACATCTGTTTTAAAAAAAAATTACTTGTAGTCCCTTAGAAACTAAAAAGCAATTGGCTTTCTATCATAATTATTTGTTATCAATTGAATTTGACAGGCACTTTTAAAAGCCCTCAAAGACATTCACCTGTCTAACACTTTGGATCCCAAACACCTTTATACGTTTAAATAAAGAGGCTACTGGAAAAAAATATAGCCAGTTGTTCCTCTGTCTCACAGATCTCTGTCCTTTCTTGGCCACCTCTTGTATATCCTTGGTGGGAAAGGAAGCCATATGGAAATCATGTCTCGAACCTGAATGATGCTTAGATTTTTGCCTAAAACAGAAATCATCCCAGGCTCATTGAGATTCCTGCCTGAGTCTTATTCAGTGAAAGCATAGCAGAGTTCTTCTGAAAGTTTACCACTTCTATTAAATTCATTAAGGTTTGCATTTTCCCTTCTAGCTTCTGGAATCAGACTGTTCCCTCCCAGACCACTGGAAAGCTGGAAGCACTAAAACTTCTGAGCTCATTCGTTTGCAAAAAGGGCTCTTTCTATATGCGGTTCATGGGAGGAGAGGTAGACCACTTTTTCATTTATGTAAATATCCAAATTCCAGTTAGAAATTGGCTTACAGAATTAGATAAATGACTTCTATGTGTAATTTACAATCATTTCTGCTCATGAAGAATTAAAGACTTCCTAGGAAAACTAGATTGATATTTACATTCTGGTCAGCTGCAGCTGCTGGGCAGAGAGAAAAATATTTAAATTATCTAAATAAACCCATATCTTCCAGTTTGGGTTTACAAAACCATTTCTCCTGATACAGCGAAGTCCAATCAAGCACAGGCTGATTTCATAGTACTCCTATTCCTTCTGAAATAGGAATGTGAGATATTAATATACAAATCTGTTTTCGTCACATAAGGTCAACTACCTTTATGAGCTGGTAGTTTGAATTATCCTGGGTTTTTTTCAGAGTTTTTTTCAGCAGAAGGAAGGTCAGCAGTGGGTGGAGTGGGATTCCTTAATCTGTCTACTTGCAATTCCATAAAATGCTATGGGGCTTGAAAAATGCACTTCATAATTTGGGAAATAATTGCATGTTGTTCAATTGACTTTGTACTTGATGCTGTTCTAACTCTGGTGTATGCTCTGCCGTCTTGCAGAACTTATCTGTAAAACACATTCCCTGTTGGGTAATTTAACTTGCTTTCATGGTATGATCTGAACTACAAGAAAGAGCTGGATATATGAGATGATGAGTTTTACAGAACTTCCTGCGAGGCAGATACTTATTTACCAAAAATTTCTTTTTTTGTTGTTTTACTGCGTTTGCCCAGGCCAGGGAATCATCTCAGTATTAATCTGCATGTCCTCCAAAGAAATACAATTCCCATCACCATCAGTGAGAATTAGATATTCTTGTGAAAGAAAGAACAAACCCACCAACAGAAAAAGTTTTTTAACGACATTGTAGTTACAGCACATCTTCCTGCAGAGTTTTGTGTAATCACACCAAGTAAGCAAAGAAAATCATTCTGCAATGTGAAGTATTTAAAATTTCATCAACAATTTGGTTTAAAAAAGCAAAAAAATCACCTTTTAGTTGCCCCATCATGACTCAGGACTGAAGGAACCCAGTGATTTTTATTGCTATGAAAGTCCCCAAACACTACCTAGCTGGAGGGGCGTTCAGATCAAGATCCAAAGCCGAACTCCCTATTGCTCCATTTCATTGCAAGGCAGAGAATCCGTGGCTTTCAGCAGCCCAAGGCACATCTAAACCAACATACCACAAACTCGTGGTTTGAGAGGTCATACATTTGGTGCTCTGGCTATTTTCAGCAGCCTATGTCCTTATTATCAAGTCATTACCCTCCATAGAGTACCCAGACGTAAAAGTCACCTGACTGTTTGTTTAACGCTTACATCTAAATCCATGGACTGAAGGTGGATCCCTTTCTGTGCAGGGAAGGCTCTGGAACCCCCAGGCTGCTCCACAAGGCTGGGAAGGAGGTTAAAAGCTGCCGAGCCCCTGCCTGTGGCCACATCTGCTGCCCGAGGGGTCTGTACTGCATCTGGCAATAAGAACCACTCTGAACTGAAGGAAGGGCTTTTTATACAGGAAAATAAAAACATGTATTGAAATAGTCTTCACTCATATTTGTTGATTATACAGATACACTAGGCTCATTATTTTTATATTTAAGGAGAAAGTTTTCTGTCTTAGATGTTTTCTCCCCTCCTAAAAGGCCATCTTCCCTGCTGTACTGTAGCCTGCTTCCACTCCATTTCCTCTTACTTACCCACCCTCCTTGAGGCTACTTCTCACCATCAAGACCTATTACTTTACCTGTAAATCTCAATACCAACTGATTTTTTTTCTGTACTACTTTCTCGTGCTCCTGGTTTTCACAGAGGAAAAAATGCAAGTCTCCCAAGTAAGCATCATCTTTCGTTTTCGAAACTACACTCGCTTAAATTACTTTTAAATATCCTAGTTAATGAAGGCAACGGGCACTAGGAGCATGCTGAGGTTTTCTTTGATGTTGCTAGCTTTTCTGCATTATTTCCACAGTTTTTCCACTGTTCAGATGCCCAGTATCAATTCAGGGAAGCTACTTGGTTACAAAGCAAGGCAGACTTGGATGGCACCACATGTATATCTGCCATCATTAGGCTGAGAGCTGCAGTTAAATTATAAATTGTCGTCTTAAGTAGGAAGAACATTTTTATGGATCTCAGCTCATCCTCTGCAGACTTCAGCTATTTCCAGTAACTGCCACACAGAACATACTAAAATTTGTCAGCTACTTGGAAGAAGAGAGAGCTGAGCCTGGAGACTTAATTCCCTTCAATCTTCTGAAAAGATATGATCCAATACCTCAAGATAAAAACATTGCTAGCCTAAGAAGATACGGGGAGGCAATCCAAAGCAGCCAAGACAATCAGGATGGACAAGCACCCCCACGCAACACTACAACTCATTTTTCCAAAGGTCAGATGCACAGACAGGGAGCCACCTCTTCCCTTTGCCTTCATGTTAGAAGATCTAGCTGAAGAAGAAATATTTCAGGGCTTGCTTGCATCACTGTAGGAAGCTGTAGCGTAAGTGCTATAACACAGACCATGTTGTCACCGTCTTTCTAAAGCCTATTTCACAAGAAGCATTTTTTCCCCACGTGGGACAAGCTGAGATACGAAATTTTGACAGATGTGTTTTATATTGGTGACATCTTGCAACAGTGTTTTTGCTCTGGCATGGAAAACACCCATATAATGGAGAACTTTTATGACCACAGGAGCCTGTTCAGCAGCTGAAAGTTTTAGTGCAGATCTTAAATCACCATTTATGTAGTGCTGCAGATTTTTTCAAATAGCCCTATATTTTCATGAACCCCAAGTACTTTTCCTTAAGTTTTAGCATGTTCATGTAACAGAGCCAACTACTAATCAGGCAACAAAGTGAATTGTGCAATGAGATAAAGCATCCGCAATCACAGAATCACACACTAACAAGCCTATGCTACCCTCACACTAATAACCACATCCCCCAGGCCCATAGGAGAGGTGTGCACAGCAGCTGAGCAGCAATCCCATTGGAAAAAGAGGATCGGGGCTGAATCCACTCTCCCACAGCAACCGACGAGAGAAATCGACATACAGGCTTTGAATCTCAAACACCTTCTCGCCATGGGCTGGCACAGGGGACGTCCCTCATCTCTTGGGACACCCCAGGACCAGAGCGGCTGTAGCGTTTCAGAGACATTTCAGTGCCTCTGGTCCCCCGATACAGCATCACTGGTGATAACGCAGGTTGAGTCCATAAGTGAGCTTAGAACAGAAGCAGAATTCAGGAAAATACTCTGAAGGTGATTTTGTAAATCAGAAAAAAAGGCTTACTTTAAAGGGAAATCTTTACAGAAGATAATTGTGTGACCTCTTGGAAATTTCAGCTGTGTTAATAAAAAATTATGCAAAGACCTCACTGGCTTTACAGTTCTGACTTGTCAGAAAACTAGAGCTATTAGAAGCTGTCAGAAAACTACATCCTGTGAAATTTTTCAGCCTTCTCTCTGCAGTCAATTGCTGATACACATGAAGGTACCTGGGGTTTCCAATCCTTGTGTCAGACAGCCATCGGCACCAGTCACAGATGTTCAGACCACAAGGGTCTTTTGTCTTGCGTACCACAAAGACCCCTTGCACATGGACATGTCCATGCTATTTTCATGTTCCTTTGTAAATGAGAAACTAATTTTTGTCCTTCTTCAGAAATATCACCTCATTAATGCTTATAAATATATAAAGGGTGAGTATCACAAGGTTGGAGCCAGGCTCTTCTCGGTGACAACCAATGGTAAGACAAGGGGTAATGGGTGCAAACTGGAACACAAGAGGTTCCACTTAAATTTGAGAAGAAACTTCTTCTCAGTGAGGGTGACAGACACCGGAACAGGCTGCCCAGGGAGGCTGTGGAGTCTCCTTCTCTGCAGACATTCAAAACCCGCCTGGACACCTTCGCGTGTAACCTCATCTGGGTGTTCCAGCTCCGGCAGGGGGATTGGACTGGATGAGCTTTTGAGGTCCCTTCCAATCCCTGACATTGTGTGATTCTGTGATTACCCTGGAGGATTAAGCTCTGAGGAGAATGAAGTGAAGCATTTACCAAAAGCCTAGTCGTTGATCTCTATTTCCATGTCTTCCTTAAGACATGATTTGACAAAATGCTGAGTATTAAAGCAAAAATATCCTTTGCAGACTTGTCTTTCCCATGGACCTATTTAATACCGGCACATTAAGCACGTTTTTATTTTACTCATTAAACAACAAGAATTCTGGACACTTAACAGTAACAATGAAGACATTATAAAATCCAATAATGTGCAATAAAACTACTTTCATAAATGCCCAACCTTAAGTACATCTACTTTCTGGTTTTCTTCCAATGGTGAGTTCTGCACTCTTGAACCTTCAATTACAGATCTTAGAGCCAATTTAAAGTGATGTGTTTATCCACAGGTAATTCCATTTCATATTGGCTGCCTTTTTCACTTGCCACCTGTTGATTAATTATCTCAATAATTTATTCCTTCATAGTTTCATGGTATTTCCAATAAAAGACAAGTTGAATTCCAGGGCAGGAAGATACCCATCCTTTTTCTCTGTAATAAAAGGGCAAAGGAAACCGCTGCAGTTGTGTGTGTCTGGATTACAGAAACCTTTCCCACAAGAGCCAGGCTGCCACAACAGTGTCCTACCCGCAGAGGCTGAGCACTGCAGGAAAACGTCTTCTCACACCCGACTGGGAAAGCTAGGAGATCCAGTTTGGACCAGTCACTTCCTTAGTGGCGTTGTTAATAATAATCACCATAATTAGACATGTGTTAATGAAGAGGAGACCATAATGCTAGCAAGAAGTTTTTGAAAACTATAATGAGAGGGAAATGACTAGCACATCCTGAAACAGAAAGTGCTTCTTAGAGAGAAGATTTTCACATGGTAAAGTCTGGAGTCCTAGTAAAACACCTCAGGAAAAGCAAGCCCTGTGATTGCCGTGTTAGAACCAGCTGACGAACCCGATAGGTGAGGCAATTCCCAAATAAAAAAGCATATTCTAATCTGTACTCACAGCAAACAGGCTTTGGGAACATTGTTAGAGGGTTAAGCCTGTGGCTAATTTAACAGAGGTAAGCACAATGTATTACTTTAGCAGGTGAGAGTAGCAGAAAACTGGTGGCAGCCTGAAGCATAGTCCTCAACAAAGGGAATTTAGTGGCAGACAAATTAGATGTCCTACCTTAAGAGGTACTTTTACAGGCACTAGATCAGAGGAGAAATTGCCACGTTTAAATACTCCGTATTATTAAATGCTTTAGCAGTGCTGGAAGCGGGAGCTGTTTTCTGACACGAGCCAGCCTGCTGGAAGCAGAGCAAGGAGGGCAGAGTTTTGCCAGGGATTTGCACTGCTGTGAGAGCTCCGGGGAGACCACCACGTGCATCACCCATGGAGCCACAGACGAGGGGCAGCCCTGAAGCTTGCAAGAGCTTTTTTTTGTTTGTGGACTTCCTGGGAAAGCCAAAGCTTGTTTTCTCCAGCAAGATCTACCCCTTCCAGTAGTAACCTGCATTATGTGTGTCTCGTAATTAGCTCAACGGATCGCACCATCACTCGCCAGCTTACGGAAATAATCAAAGCCTGTGGGAATCCAGATCTGATTTCAGACAGGCTTCTCTGAAGCTGGAATCATTCCAGGTATAAAAGCACAATCCTATTATGGTGGCAGAGTTTAAACGCTTTCCCTTAATCACCAGAGCAAAGGTTACAGCCGGCGCGGTGATCAGATCCCGGCGGCACAGCCCTCACACCGGCTGGGAACGCTCTGGGGGAGCCGGCCGAAAATCCAGCCCGTGGCTGTGGGCACAGCTGGGGTGGAGGGGGACCGTGCCCAGATCTGCACTTCTGGCACCACGGGAAGGAGAAAATAGGGATCAGAGGAAAAAGCCGCATTAATCTCAAAAATCCCAAATCACCACTTCAAGAATAAGAACTGTAACACCCTAAAATCCTTTGGCTTGAAAACACAGGATGACTCAAGGGTCTTGAGTCATAGGCCACATAGGAAAATCCGCTCAGCTGAATAGAGCTGAATGGAATAAAACTGAAATAAGGTGATTAGAACTGAAAATAACTGCATGTACTTGCAAAATTAAAGAGTTTTCTCAGCTGCCTCAGCTGAACATTATTAGATAAGGTCTATGTTATTTGTATCTAACTTAAGTCAGACATCGTGTCTCAAAGCAACTGCAAACTCAAAATGGAATGACATATAACAATGCCAAAGTACATTTTGTTTGCTTTGTCTCGTCACAGCATTATGTGTTGGTGAGTAATGCAAAAAATACCTTTTAATTGTATAATTAACTGAACATACTAGAATGCTATCTAGTATATAACTCTGACAACAGCTGTTTAAAAATACTTGACATGAACTACTTACTACCCTGCATTAGCTATTATTTTTCTGAAGACAGCATTCTAAATGTTTTAGTACCATTTTGGGAAATAAATAAAATCTCTCTCTTAAATCTAGGAGCTCTTCCCCACCCATTTACACACATTGAATATTGGCTGGACAAAAAGACTGTAAGTGGTGCATTTATGAGAGATGCGAAACAGGTAACTTTACCAACTTTGTCCACATCTGATGCCATGGATTTCATAGCATCTTGCAGGTATTATAGAAAATACTGATTATGATATGTTTTATATAAGGCAATAAATCTATTTAGGCACCAGGCAAAATTTTTTCTTACTGTAACTCTATTTGACTGTGACAGAGCTGCACAATATATGAACTTGGCCCAGTGTTTTCTGAAAAGTGGATTTTTTTGTCCAATGACGCTTCCCACATTCAGCAGAAATACCAAACGCTTGGTTTTTCCCACCCTGGCACAAAGCGCTTTCCAAAACACAGCAGTGGTGTGAACACAGCGTTTCTTTCACTTATCCAATGATCTTTTTCTTATCTCCATGCAAGTTTTCATGCTTTACTCCAACTCCAGCAGGTGCTCAAGGAGCAGAGAGAGTAGATCTGCCCTCCTCTCCCAAACACACAGCTCTCGGGAAAGGGTCAAGGGCTGCTGCTTCTTCCATTTCTGCTAATGAAGCCGCTTCCACACCAAAAAAAGGGTCAAAAAACAAACTGATCACTAATCATAAAATGCTACTATTAAAACAAAAACAGGAAGCAGGGGAAGTTTTGCCAAAACGTTAGCCAGAATTTAGCCCAATTTAGATAGAAATTGGCACGGTATTTAAGTTTTTCTTTCCTTTCACCTCTAAGTATCTTGCAAATGTTTAACAGCACTTTTCCAGAATAACCTTTCACTTTTTTAGACTCAAGATGAGCATTTCTTTACATAAGGGAAGAATATAAACTTTTGGTCCCAGAAAACAAAAATGGGGAGCTAAAAAAAAAGATGGCCTTTTTGTGTGTGTTGAGAAGCTGCAGGCATGCCAAACTTTTGTAAAGTTGGTTTCTCTTCATGTACCTAAAAAACAGCCAGTCAAATCTGAGAATTGCAACACTTGTTATTTGAGAAGCATGTCTGAAGCATTTCATCTGATTTCATCATGATTCTGAATGACTAGCCGTATCACCACCAGCTTCCCCAGCAAGGGCAATGGGGTGGTCCAGGACCTCCTACCACAGGACCCTGCCAGTCTCCAGGTCTCACCAGTCAGTGTCAACTCAGTCAAATTTTCTGAGCTCTGGGGCACATCTAAAGAGGAAAAACCCAGTTGAATGATGTACGGTACTGTGGATTTTGAAGCACTTTGGAAAGCGGGCACCATCTGGGAGATGTCTTCGGGGAACCTCATCCAAACTTTCGTCGATGCAGATGCGATCATTTTCTTGTCAGATTTTCACAATATTAGAATAAAAGTTCACCCACCAGGAGCCCTGTAGATGCTGAGTTTTAGAGGTCAAAAATAAGATGCCTCCAGATGCAAAGTTCCCCCCATATGTCAGCCTTAATTTCACTACCAGCCTAGCAGCAGAGGTACTTTTAATTAAGTGAAAGACAAGTATGGAAAACTGAGTTCAAGAAACAGGGAGGAATAGGATTATTATAATCCAATGAGACATAATTAAATGCAGAAATCAAAGGCACTTAGTGGCACAGAACTTGTTAGAGCCTTGAAGCGGGTATTTGCACTTTAATCTGACATGCTGCAGCTTCTTCAAAAAACAAAGCTTTTTCAGAATGAATGAAGCCACAGCCGTTTGTAAATCATTTAGAAAAAAAGGCAAAATGAGAAAAAAATCCATAAAACTTTATAGTAAAAGCTTGTTCCTTCCCCCCCCAAAAAACCCAAGCCTAATAGCACTGATGATATTATTTTTAAATCTATTCTCCTAATTGCGTCTTAATAATAATCTCAATGCAACACTATTAGACATCAGAAAAAAAAAATAGCATAACTTTGCCTCAATGCATCCATCTCTGGTTACCAGTCATCCTGAGTGTTTGACCCAATGGACTCAGAGAAATACAGACTTCATCCAAAGTTTGCTTTGAGTCAGTAAGATCTTATTGACACCAGATCAGCCCCACCATGACACCACTTCTGGCCCAACTCTAACGACTGCACCCAGGCTCATACAGCTGTGTGAGAAGGCTTCCAGCCCCGCGTCCCTAAAGCCCCACATCCCACCTGGCTTCCACCACTTTTAGGATTCGTGGTCAATGTTGAAGTGGACATTTGAGTGGCAAGAGAGGAAGGTTCTGTGGTTCTGTGCTGCTCCCAGAAGATTGCGGTACAATCATTGCAGTGAAAGTCAGGGCGTGCTGGACTCAGAGTAAGACACAAATAAAATCTTTGACTTCCATAAGCGACACACGAAGCCAGCTCAGCATTGGCCATAAAAATTCAGCTGAAGTACCCGCAGCCTTGTAATACATATTGTTATCAGCTAACAGAACCAAGTAGCCACAATTAAAAAAAAAAAAAAGGAATCACTAATGTCACATAGTACAGATATGTGAATGTTATTGCACAGATTAAGGGGATTAAATTTAAAGGTTATTTCCTCACATTCACCTTTTATTGTTTGCTATTACACTTTCAAGAAATACAGCCATGATCTTTTTCTCAGACTATGCTCATTGTAAAGTTTAGTTGTGGTTACCGCTGGAAAGAGATTAATGAATACATGGTCAAAAATGGATTGTAACAAAAATATGAACGTCTTGAAAAAGGTTGTTTCTAACTTTATGCTTTTCTGGGTAGAAACAGCTCACAGGATACTTCAACTGCTTTTATTCCCTAATAACACAGACTGTTTATTTTTAGTAGGTGGAAGGGTCGGATTGGGTAATAAAAAGGGGCCATGAAAGAGCAACACTTCATATTGGGAACAGCAATGATAAAGTTTTAAGGAAGAATCTATGAGGGGAGATGATATAATGGTGCTCTTCATGTCTCACCAAAAGCTGTCCCTCACATGGAGTACAACGCAAACCTGAGTTACCTCATTCAGGTGTGCAAGGAGGATTCTCCCATGAGGGAAAAAATGTTTTTCAATCTAACAGATTAAACAAAGCTACAATTTTTAATAGCCATGATGTATTTTAAAATGCAAAGGCTCAGATTCCCCTTTCTCTCATAGACATGATGCTATGGACATAACTGTCATAAATATGTGTGGATTTGTGCTTTTCCATTGTGCAGCCAAAACCATATAAACTGGACCAAAGTCCCCTGAGCTGGGGTGATCCCACCCTCCTTCAGTCCACCAGCCTTGAGTGCAGTCCTAGGCCGGGATGGTGCAATCAACAGTTTTGTTTCTGCAAAGATGATTCAAGGCACTGCCTGGGAAGCAAAGAATTTGGGATATAAAGTAGTAGGAAACTCTAGAGTCATGATTTTGCAGATACATTTTGTGCTTGAGCTCAAACTTTCTGTCGTTTTGGGGTTTTTTGCTAGAATAGTCTTAAATGACCCAATTAGCTCTTTCGTGATGCCTCTCTCTCATGCTGAGGCTGTCATCCCAGGAGAGCAAAAGCTTCCCGGCTATGCCTCTGGGCAGGGGGGTGCAGAGCTCCAGCTCTCCTTCCCCCCAAATCCCAAAAGGACATCTGCCCCTGCACCCACTGGGCATCCCCAGCCTCCTCTGGCTCCCCACACGCACCTCAGCCTCCTGAGGAATGATCTGGCTCTTTAATAGACATACTTTTTCTCTTTTTTCCTTTAAAGACACGCCTGACTATTTCCAGCTGGTGCTTAGAGTAGTTTCATACAGCGCTGGAGGGTGATTTAAAACAGGGTCGCTGTGTGCCCATCTCTGTGTCCGCAGGGAGAAAGGTTGAAATGAATGTGAGAAAAGTAATCAACAGTAATTCTTCAAAAGTCTATCATTAAATTTGTCATTAAACAGAGTCTGCAGCTACCTGCTTGCCGAGCCACCAGCAGCAGCAAGTTGTGCGTGCCGTGTAATGGCATTTTGATAGACTGTCTTTCCTGCAGCCTTCCCGAGATTGGACTGCATAATTTACACCACCAGCATAGCATTGCCTCAGTGTTATTTGAGCAGCGAGACCCTTGTCCTGGTGCGATTAGACTATGATTAATTGGAAGCCTGCCCGTGAAGGCAGGGTATGCTGATGGGGCCGATTGCCAAGTGCCTGGGACACGGCACAGAGCTCACTGTCCCCAGTTAAACAGCCTGGATGCCTGTGTTGATTCATCCCACCTCACCTACAGCATGAAAAGGCAGCCACACTTTTTATTTTGTATTTATAGTATTAAAAAAAACCAAAAAAAAACAAAAAGCAAAACCCAAACAAAAAAAACCAACCCATGAAAACAAAGCACAAACGAACAACAACAAAAGAAAAAAAATAAAAAAAACAACACAACAACAACAAGGCTAAGGGGATTAAAATGAACACAGCATTATTCAGAACTTATTTGCAACCCCAGAACAGGATGGGTATCTCAGGGACATGAAACCTCTCAGGAAATTTCCACAAGATCCAAAAGAGCATCATGATTTTCCCCAAACCCTATCCCCAGCACAAACCTCTTCCCACTACCAGACCTCTCCAGGATCTGCAGAAGAGGTGAGGTTCCCAGGCCGGCTGAGCCCCTCACCCAGGGACACTCCTTGTGCCCCGACACCTCATCCCCTCTGCCTTCCTCGCCACGTACATAACCTCTCCCTTCAGAGACAGTCATTAACACCACTCAAAGTAAGATTACGGCACATGACATTGACTATATAAAAGTCAATTTTTTGCATATTTTTAAAGGGAGTAAAAGAAAAACACACGATCTCCAGGCAGGCTGCACAGATTGATGTGCACACCCAGCACAAAGCACACTGTGAAAGGGTTTTTACTGAGGTGGTAATCCACATACATACACATCCTCACAAATGTCACACAAGTAACTTACCAGTACCTCCATTTTGAAGGTTAAAGCTTATTTGGGGAAGGCTTTTTAGATTTTGGTTGGTTGCAGACTATCCTCTGCAAGGGTGATGACTTCGATAAATTGAGTGCACTTCATTACCCCTGGCTGGTTCCAGCTTTGTCTTTTAATCCCAAAGTTCAACTCAGTCAAATCACTTTTGATTCATTCAACTTCATCAGCAGCCTCTCATTCACCGAGATCGCCAAATTCCTCATAACACCTATCAGTTTCCAGTATATGCGTGTAAAAACCAAAATGAGGTAATTTCACCAGATACTAGAAGACCTGGTAGACAGGTTTGTTATTAAAGGCTCACAGAAAACATCATTGGCAGCCTCTACTCACAACCTATGCAACTGTAGAAATCTCTTTTTTTCCCCCAGCAGACATGATTTTTCTTTTACCAGTGCCTCTTCACTCACACCCTCCAGCCACATGCCATCCTCCTAGCATGAATTCACAGCTTGATGAGGCTCATTTTTTTCAGGCTGTAACTCTAATCATCAGCAAACACTTACGGGAACAATACGAATTATGACTATGAAAGGTGGTCAGGAGGTGTGGTGGCCAGGCAAGACCCTCCTCCTCATTGCTCCCCTATTCAAACCAGAGTGCAGGGGCAGCTTCTCTTACCCACAAGCCTCATCCGAGGCCGTGCTGCACAGCCCCAGCATCCAACAAAATGACTGATGGGGGGACATTGCCATTCACAGCAGGAAAGTGGCCACCTCACATGCCATCTTGCAGTCATTGTCATCATGTTATCTGACCATAGGGCAAGAGTTATGCGGGGTGGCAATGGCCAGACCCAGAGGCACAGCAGATTTGATTGGGGGGTGGAGAGGTCCCCAGCTGCAAGCGTGTTGGTGGTGCTCAGTGAAAGGCAAAGGTGTAGGGCAGGGATGCTCTAGCTGAGTGTCGGTGGCAGGCCCAATCAGGAGTGCAGGACTGTAAAATGAAATTTAAGGACATCGCCACAGCCCACTTGAAAGGTATTTTATGTACTGCTGCATCCTTAGATGATTAATGTGGCTTGTTCCAGCCAGAAACACACGCTAGCTTGGAGATCTCCCCTTGCCAGGGGATGATGCCATGAAGCTCACTAACTTGTCATAGATACAGTTATTTTTTCTGGGCATAATTTTCTCCATAGGGGCCAAACTTTAGCAGATGTGAAAAGTCACACAGCCATACACATTTCCATTGGAAACTTTTCAGTGACAGGCAATATTTCACAGGGAACTATGAACCAGGGCACGAAGCTTTGCCTCTTTCCGTAGTAACACCTCGCTAGGCAAGTCACTCACTTCTCCAGGTTTCATATCCTCTCTAACCTGATTTACTATTTGTGTTGCTGCAGAGTTACAATCCCCAGACATAAACTCCTTTTTTATAGACAAACTCACATTCAAGAGGGATAGGCCATTTTCCAAAGAGCACCTGGTTTCTGAAACTTGGCTTGTTAATTTGGGGATGCATGGACCAGCCTGCTTGTGAAGTCCAGGCAGTACAAGTAATTCAAGGGATAAGACAGAGTCAAGGTTTTCCTTTCCTCCAGAAGCAGTTATTTAAAAGAAAAACAAACAAGCTCAGTTTAACAAAATGGCTAAGCAAATGTAAACAAAATGATCAAATTACGATTTCCAGATACACATGAATCATTGGACCATTTTCAGTTTCCAACATATGCACAGAAACCACAAAAAAACCTGAAGTAACGTTAATAGTAGCTGGTTTTATAAAGAGATGTTATGGCATGCTTTGAATCTTGAAATATTATATGGTAATTCTTTGCTGACAAGCAAGGAACATATCTGAAGGACAAGCTTTGTTTTGTAGATGTCCTTTAGTAAGCTCACTCATGTTACCATAGAATCATAGAATGGTTTGGGTTGTAAAGGACCTTAAAGATCATCTAGTTCCAAACCCCCTGTCATGAGCAGGGACACCTTCCTCTAGAGCAGGTTGCTCAAAGCCCCGTCCAACCTGGCCTTGAGCACTTCCACAGCTTCTCCGGGCAGCCTGTTCCAGTGCCTCACCACCCGCATGGTGAATAATTTCTTCCTTATATCTAATTCAAATTTACACTCTTTCAGTTTAAAACCATTATTCCTTGTCCTATCACTACACATTCTTGTAAAAAGTCCCTCTCCAGCTTTCTCGTAGGTCCCTTTTAGGCACCAAAAGGCTGCTACAAGGTCTCCCTGGAGCCTTTTTTTCTCCAGGCTCAACAACCCCAACTCTCCCAGCCTGGCTTCACAGGAGAGGTGCTCCAGCCCTCTGATCATCTTCACGGCCCTCCTCTGGACTCAATCCAACAGGTCCATGTCCCTCTTATGTTGGGGGCCCCAGAGCTGGATGCAGCATCCCAGGTGACGTCTCACTAGAGTGGAGTAGAGGAGGAGAATCACCTCCCTTGACCTACTGGTCACACCTGTTTTGATGCAGGCCATCAAAAAGCTTCTGATGTTTTTTTCTCTTCTCTGTAAAGGAGCAGACAGTAACAACCTGGTGCTGCACTTGCACACTGGTCTGATCGTGCCTTTTCCCTACAAACATCTCGCTCAACAGCAAGGAGAAGCTGCTGGTGCCTGGCTCAGGAGCAGCACCGAGACTTTGGGATGTTTTGTGTAAAGCAATGCAACACTTCAGTGTCAGCCCTATCCCCACATACACCCTGAAATTAGCTGTAACAACTAAGCTTTGTTAAAGGTATCAAGCTCAGAATATTCCACTTCTTTCATTTGTGTCCTTTACTTATCACAGAGCTTCTCCGAAATGCAAGAGGCACTTGCTGATGGAAGCAATTGAAGCTTCTGCAGCATAATTCAGGAGATAAACTGGAGATGAGTGTCCTTGAGTGGATGGCCTTCCTGCTTGCCTAGTTCTGCAATATGCTGAGCACATCCGGCAAGCCTGCACTCTTAGAGCCTCTGCATTTAGAGTGGGAAAAACTGTGCCAAATAAAGGTCTCGAGTGTTTGCAGAAATAAGGTTAGATCCTGCTGGTACAGAAGCCTGTGCTACATAACTCCCACTTTCCATAGCAATGAAAAGTAATTCAATTCAAGTTTTCAATAAGTCAATATTAAAACAAATATTGATTAGATTAATAAAAAAAAAATACAGGAGTCATCTTTTCAGGGTTGGGGTTTTTTTCCTGTTTTGGCATTCTTTCCCTTTTAGTCATTATCCTAGTTTTTTCTCTTTCCAAGACAGAAAAGAGGACAAAAAGTCAAATAAGAAATATATCAGATTCTCCCACTCTCTAATAAAATAAAACAAGACCCAGCATCCCCAAGCTCTTGCCACCTTTTCTTCATGTTGTCAGAACAGAGAAAGTGAAAACAAAGCAGAGGCATTTCTTTCCTTCCCCTTTCAGGTTCCCCTGTCTGCTGACAGACTGGCTCCCTCCAGGGGACTCGAGATGGTGACGGGGCCTGAGAGCAGCAGGAGCCACCAGCTCAACGAACCTGGAAGCCACCCAAAAATCCTGGGAGCTGCAGGGCAGTATGACCTTCCAGATCCCAAGCCCTCACACCTAAAAATCACCAGCCTCACAGCCATTCCTGAACTTCGCAGCAGGTAGGAAAGGCAAGGCATGATGAGTTTCGGGGGCGCACCTTAACAAATTTGATAGGATGAAAGGAGCAAGGATTTTCACAGGAGCGAATGTGAAGCTCTACATACAGACCAATTAAATAATGAAACTGGGGAGAAATATGTGCTTTTATATGGGGACTCTGACACAGAGGACTGTTGCAAAACCAG
Organism: Caloenas nicobarica; assembly: GCF_036013445.1. Lineage (NCBI taxonomy): Eukaryota > Metazoa > Chordata > Aves > Columbiformes > Columbidae > Caloenas > Caloenas nicobarica. Next base: position 10,348,308 of record NC_088248.1, on the reverse strand, counting down.
AGTGGCCCCAATGCAGCAGCCTCAAGATAGGTGAGCTCAGAAGCTCTTGTCCACATGCTGCCCGCAGCCAAACTGCATGTATCCCCTTCCCCAGGCGGTGTTACTGAGGGCACAGATAGTCCATCATGGCTCAGTTACAGGACAAGGCTTTAACAGGCTCACAGACAGAAAGGTAATTTACAAAAATTTATTGTCATCCCTCTCTTAGCAGCTGGAAATCAATATACCTGAAGAACTGTTTCATATTGATGCCTAAGCTCTTGTATCCTTGTGCTGGCGTCAACGCTATATACAAGGATCCTGGGTGGTGTACAAACAGAAAATAAAAGGCAATATGTCCATTGTGATATATTGATTAACTAGCTATAAAACCATTTTAGAAGAGTTATCTGTAGGTGCCTGTCTTTTACTGATGTAAAAAGCATGGTACTTTGGCTGGAAGCACCTTTGATACTTACAGAGATCACAGCTCTGGGAATAAATACTATGGCTCATTTTAGCTGACTGAATATCGAACAGATTTTTCTTTTGCAAGCTTTGTTTGGAGTGTGAGATATAGTCTGTCTCTGAATGTGGAAAATTTCTTCTCCCCACAAAGTAATACTGACAGTTTTGCACTGAAGTACTTGCCTGATTCGTGACTATAGATGTGTACTGGATAGTTTTTTTTTCCTTTAAAATAAGAAGATGCACACACCAGAACACTTGAAAATGAGTACACTGATGCCCTGTGCCCCAGAAGACACAACTACAGTACCAGTCCAGCATGCAAGCACCCAGAATGAGTCAAAAGAAAATACACAGGGTTACATGCATCACCAAGTATTTTACTGCATGTTTTGCTCAGCAGTTTCACTACACATCTGTGTTGCTGCCCTGGTGCACTGTTTGTCCCCCATTATTTATGGGAAGCATCTGCTGCTGTTTCCCAAGAACTCACAAACTTTATGCAGGCAGTGTATCCCACTCTGTCTTCAGCCAACATTTATATAAAATGCCCATAGCCAGAGACAACTGGAAGGGGATGTCATCTTTTTCCTTTGATAAATATCCTAATGATAAATATCTACCCACGTGATGCAAACGATTCAACTCTGAACACAATGCAGACAAGGAAGCTTTGCTCCTTTTCAAAACTACAGGATGAGAATTCAGTTCGCTAAACCCTAATCATTCTAGAGGATGCCTGCAGCAAGCCATAGGAGCTGTGGCTTTGTCGCAATACATCAGAAAAGCCGTGGGGATAACAGGGTGGTGGAAGACACAGGCAGCCAGCTGCGGGGCTTCACATGGCTCTGGCTGCAGGGACACACAGACAGGGAATGGAAGGAAGGGACCACTCTGGGAATTCAGGTGTTTAAAGCTGCCCCTCCACAGGGCTGGCCAGAGTCCTTTCGCATTAGAAACGAGAAACCAGCAGGAATTTACCCATGACTATCAGGAAAAAGAGGGCAAATATGCCCTCAAATAGGACTTTTCCTCCACTTCTCTTTCCTGGGCTTACATCTTTACAATGCTAGTTTTGCTTGCTGACGAGGTGGCCAGCTTCTTATACAGAATTCTTCTGTCTTCACTTTTAACAGCTTAAATACTCTCAGTAGCAAAGAACTGTGCTTTCTTTCCTATTTATTTGGAATCAAATGCATTTCCTTTTTTTTTTTTTTTAAAAAAAAAAAAGGAACTGAGTATTTTAGATACATTTCATGTAAGATCAGAGAGGTAGCAGTAAGTAAAGCAGAGCTAAAAAGCCACAAATACCTTCCACTCTAACACTATCAGGCGTCTCGGGTAGGAAGCTCCACAGTGCCACCTTGCCCATTTATTTTGCAGCAACAAGAGCAACTGCAAAAGACAAAAGAGAATTGGACCATTTTCCTCCAGGCTCACCAGGCATCCTGGTGTTGTGACCAAGGCACAAACGTGGAGCCTTCCTCCCCGCAAAGGGCAGGCACATCTCTGGCACTAGAGCTTGGCAGTGGGTACACGCAGCTCTTCACCAAAAGGAAGGGGAAAATTGTTGGCAGCAATAGCTTAACCTGAACCCAGTATTCAAATATAAATTAATCCATACTGCCCAGATGCACAGGTATTTTATTTGTCTTAGTCCTGCTTAGGCATGCTAGCAGTTGCTTCTTCCTCCAGCACCAGGTTAGACCACAGGAAAGCCATCAGCAGTAACTTTGAAGGCCACCCAAGCACACTGGGAGCCACATTCACACACCAAGTTTCACACTCACCTCACTCCCAGCAGTAAAGCTCCTAGACCTGCACAAACCTACTATGGCTCATATTAACGTGCCTCCTAATGCTGTTCTTATTAAATCTTTGCTACGCCTTCTGCTGGGTGACCTGCCTCAGTTCCCCCGTAAACATCCTAGATATACAGATCCAGGCTCCTAACTTCTTAAAGAGATTCGGCTTGCCTAAGCAAGCCACCACATCTTTCAGAAACAGAAATTTCTTTCAAACAAGAGCTGTATTTTACACATGCACAGCACTCCCCATATTACACATAAAAATAAATACAAAAATACAAACGAAAAAAAATCCTCCCCATCTCCCCCCAGCCCACCCTCCCAAAAAAAACCCAAAAAAAACAACAAAAAAACCCCAAAACAAAACAAAACAAAAAACAAAACCCAAGCAACCAACACCACCACCTTACGTTTCCACCCACCAGCCCTGGTGCAGACAAGAAACTTTCTCCTTTCAGCTCAGGAAATTAATTATCTGGGTGGTGTCCTAGGAGTATAAAAGCTTTCAGGTACTGCTATCAGCTTTCTCCCATTACAGACATGTATTTTTTTAAGCTGTGTTGATCTTTGGGAGGAGGGGGACAAAAAGTACCCAGAGCTACTGAGTGTGGCATTTATATATTATCCTTTATATATATATATATTTGTATTAAAAGGGAGCAGGGGAGAGCAGCTTTATGTGCAGTTTATGACCTAAAATCTTGTTATGGGCAGGCTCCATGTATTCTCCAGGTGTGAAATGTGGTGGTTTATGTGCTTTCACTACAGAGTTCACCTCCCTCCAGCCTCCAAAATCTCCTCTGCCATCCCCCCTGAAAGCCACTTCTGTGCAGCTATAGGTTGTCAGTATGTAAATCTGAGAAGTTGAAAGCGTAGACTAGTTTAACATTAAAACCCAGCAAAGTAACACAAGACAGTGAAGTAATTACAGGTCAGGCTGTGTTATTCGTTCTCATAAAGAAAAGAAAAAAATAAAATTCTCCAGTCTGTCGCACAAGAGGGAGACAGGACTTAGGTGCAGTCTGTGCAGAAGCTCAGAGCTGTGCCTAGAAGGGGATGCACCGGAGAAGGGCTCTGTGCAGCACAGCTAATCAGGGATGCACAATTCAACAGAGCTCCAAGTATGTATTCAGTATGGCATTTATGGGTAGAAACAGCACAGCGGAGCTTACTGGATTTATTGAGTGCAGCATTTATTGTATTCATTGAATTTCCTGGTTTTATATGGGACTCCTAGTAACAATTTCACTCCGGCCCTTACACATTAACATATCCAGAATTGCCCAGCATGGGTTTTCAGTGCTACAGAGATGTGAAAGACAGCACCACTCACAGTTAGAGCAGCACAAAGGAAAACGATAATACCAATATTACAAATAGCTTAATGTGGAAGCAATATCCAGTGCAGAACAAGAAAACTACTAAAATGTCACCAGGCCTCCTCGTATGCCAGCAAAGAACCAGAAACCCGGCACTGGAAGGGGCCTCAGTGGCTCCCCAGGCACCAGTCAGCCGCAGCAGCAGGCCCAGCTACGCAATGGTTTTTATTGGCAGATGTCAGTCCAATCCGGCTTTTGTAAGCGTTCCGCAAATGGCATTTAGCAGCATCCCCAGCCAAACCATTCCCTGTGTTATTATCCCCACAACAACTTCTACTCAAGGTCCCACTGGGAAACTGGTGAGGGGAGGGTGGGCTGCAGGGGAGCTGCCCCACAGGACCAGCAGCAGCTGGGGGCAGCTGCCCACCCATGTCTGAAGGTCTCTGAAGGGAGGACACATGGCTGCTAGTCCCCTGCTCCACCCTCTCCAGTTTCTTAATAAATTAAGCTTGTGACTCCTCACCATTCTCCAGCATCTGAGGAAAACAGCTGATTTTCATCCATTTTATTACAGCTTTTTACATGCCATTACCCTTTCCAGCTTCCTCTTTCTCCCTGCCCTTTCCTTCTTCTCCAATAAAAATCAACTAGTTTTCTTTAAACTTTCCTTCACTGACATTTTTTAAATGTTTCTAAACTTGATTTCCCAGCCATTCCACATGGAAGACAAACCAATGGGACAACCAATGAATACCAGACTCAGTCTTCAGTTTTCAAGAGGGTAATCTTCATCCTGTCGGCTGCATACATGTGCAATCACTCCTCCAGGCACTCCTGACATCTTTTTACAGATACCACTGTCACATCCCTTGGCAGCAATGTTGCTCATAGCCATTCTTAATGTAATTTAGTGTCAACGAGTAGCCAAGACATTGAATTAAAGCTAGAAAGGATTTATCGCCAGCCATTAAGTTAAGCAGAGCACAATACCCTGTAGAGGTAGCTTGTTCTAGTGAACAGGTGCTGTGAAGAAGACAAGAAAACCAGACCCAGAGCTGATTTCCTCTGTGACTGAGCGAGTCACTTCATATTTTGCTCTTCTTTCCCCTCATTGCACGTCTGTCTAGAATGTCTGGGGACGGGAGCTGTGTCTGATATGAGTTATATAGGGCTGAAATAACAGGGTCACAGACCCCATTGTCCAAGGGAGATAACTCTATTAATGAGAAGACTGGATTCCTAAAATCCTTAACATACACAACATTTTTGCAAAATGTCATTGACGACAATATGAATACCAGCTTTAGGGGGCAGTATAATCAAAATAGAAATGCTCGTTGCCTATGAGGATATCCTTCCTTATCCAGTCAGACTAGCAAGAGCAGCAGCTATATTCTTTATTACAGCTGGGGCCAGTGGCATTACACATGGTGCAGGCTACCCAGCACTTCTCTTGAGAAAATTGCTTGCAATGTTGCCAGGCTTTAACATTAGGACAGAAACTTTCCACAACAGACATCTGTCCAAGGCAGTTTTGCAGTGGGGAAGAGGGATTTTTGAACTGAAACGCTGCAGCCATCCCAACGCCAAAGCTATGCATTGCTTTTGCAATTCTTCATGCAGATTAAAGGGCAGATGTCCCCGCTTTGGTACCTGAATGCTCTCCTGGAGAACGCTGTCCCGTCTGCCACCAATGTCCTGCGAGAGGCAGGACATCTTGCTTAAAACTGCTCTTTTTGCTCAGGCTGCATGTCCTCCTCACCTTCTCTGGCTGCCCAGCCTCCCTACAGATACCTTTTGGACTAAGGAGCGAGCTACACAAAGCAACGTTCTCTGAAAAATGAAATCCCTATTTAACACTCAAAATGAATCAGATCATTTCAACATTGGCTTTCTTATCAACTCACAGTGAATAATAATAGTCATTGTCAAACAGAAGTAGTCAGTTCATACAGTGAGTATCACTTGGGAGGGTGTTCACATACTGTCAATTCTATGATTCTGTGCTGTGATACTTCAGTCACTGTGGTGGAGCGTCCTGTACCTGAGTACGCATACCACTGGGAAGCCTCTGGGAAATCATTCCCTTTGTAGCAAATTCACACAGCCACTCACTCATGGACCCGTTCTGAGCACTCAGTAAGTCAGAACACAATGCACACGATGAAATCTTTAATTACACAATTGCAATTTAATATGTACAAATAAGGACACCAAACTAAAATTGCTCAGTCAATCTTCATGCTGAATTTCTTCACTTCTCATGTTGGACTTAGCAGCTTCAATTATTTTTTAATACAGAGTACCTCTATGCAGAATAAACACATACATAAACTAAATGTTTAGCACACTAATAACTAGAATTTCTATAACTTCAGAAGTGCGTTTCTGGTTTTACAAGCTTTCCAGTTATGGAAGACTGCTGAATGTCACAGCATGTTGTAGCCTGGCCATGATCTTCAGGCCATGCGCCCAGTCACCAAAATGGACCATCCACATCCAGTAGGAAGCTCCCTGGTGGAAGCCCATAAGGACAAGTGTAAACACTACCCACCGGGATTTGGGGAAATACAAGAACATGGGGTAGCAACACTCTTAGTCCTTGTAGCTGATTTGTTTCTGGCCGCTGCACTTGCTGCTCTGACTGACAAAAGTGAATTCATACATTTTCAACTCATTCCAGAAAATTGCCCTCACACTTAGTTTGCATTGCAAATCACATGGAGCAATGTGAAGCACACATTATTGTTAGGTGTCTGAAACACCCCCAGTTACTCAGAAGGTGCTAAAGAGCTTCTGCCTTTCACACCTTCCTGTTCATTTAAAAGAGACTTTGACAAATTGCAAGCAGGTGCAAACTAACAAGCTAGCATGTACTGGATGATGAAGCAAAGGCCTTGATAAATCCATTTCCTCCGGGCCAGGCAATGTATGCCAAGTTAGAAAATTCACAAAAAGCCACTGAAGATAGTTTCAAAATAAATACCAGGACCGGGGTCTCCATGACTATCTGGGGCAGCAACTCTGTCCTAAACACAGAGGAAAGAACCTCAGGTAATAACAGTCTGTTTAAACACAGCACTTCTAAAGCAATTGATATTACCATAGTCTTTAAGGAGCATATTTGTATATTTACTTGAGCTGCCCTGGAAAGCTCAGGGTAAAACCACCTGGGGAGAAGCACAGGGGTGGGTGCGAGAGAGAGCAGTGCCCATCACTGCCCAGCTGTGCCCCCAGGCCAGGAGGGCCACCCCCAGACCTTGGATAACACCCCTGGCTGCTGAGTACAGGCTGAGTCCTAAATGACAGGTTTTCCATTTTATAGATAGCGAAATGGGACAGTACAGGCAGAAAACTCACACCAGAGGTCAAGAAAAACAGTGGTTTGGGGAACAGTCTTGTGGTCTTAATTCAGTAGGTCAACTGCCTTGATACCTGAACACACAGTTTGTGCTCCTCAAGTGCTTTCCCCAGGAAGAGGTATTGCTCTCTAAGGACAAGAAACTTCGCTTCCAGCAGAGAAAATTCATTTTCCAGGAATTACCGTGGTACAAACACAAGTCCAAAACAATGAGAAACAAGTGTTGGTAGAGTCCACACAAACACCGAAGAAGCAAACAAGCTAATTTTAATGCATGTATTCCTCTAAGCCTGGCCAGCCTTGCAATTTTAATCTACAGAGAGCACCAAGCAACATGTGTTTCAGTCTCAACTAAACATTCTTTCATATCACCACATGGCTTTAAACCTTCCCCTTTGAAGCAGGGCGTCAGACTCTTTGGACTCTCAGCAGTGTCATTATCTTGCACATGAAAACAGTCTTTTTGTCTTACAGCATCCCACCCACACCCTTACACAGCAGAACAGCACCATTTTACTGCCCAGCAAAGGCAGCCACTCCCACAGAGCTCTGTGAGAAGCACAAGAACATTCCCAAGGCGTATGCTAGTGCCAAGTGTACTGGCTTAGCTGTCTCTATACCGCACTGCAATGCAAGCTTATCCTAATAAAAACCATTAAATGTCTCTATCAGGCAGTTTGGTGGAAGGAGCTTCTGAGCCATTCCCACGGGCTCCAGCTTCCCCCGTTCTCCCTGTTGGCAAGTGCTCTCAGCAGCATGTAAAGTTCCTGCTGGTAGGAACGGGCACTGATAAAGGAGCCAGCATAATGCAGGGTTTGGTCCGTACAGCTCAGAAGTGCGTCCTTTAGAGGTGCAGGGACTTACCCCACATCCACGCCTTTGCCTCACTCCCTTTCTTCTTCATCAAAACCAGTATGAAGAGACAAGCATTCCTCATGCTGTGCTATCTATGCTATACGCTATGGAAAGATACACCAAATAATCAGCAGGTGTTAATGACTAATAGTCTGGAGAGTCAAATAAGGTCAAAAAGGTGACTGAAGTGTTGCTGGCACTTTATGATACCCATCATTCAAAAGCACCAACCCATCTGGAATATGTATATAGTCCAGGCTCTGTAGCCACTACAGACTAATAACATCTGTTCATCATTTATATACTACTTATACATATGTTAATATCAAGTTTCATCATAAGGCTAATAGCAACAATCTGTTCTTGCTTTGAGACTGTGTGGATGTGCTCAGCAAAATCAACTTGAAGGGCAGCAAAAACATGCCCAAACATTTCCTACTGAAAGACTGTTCTCTTGGTAGGAAGGTCAATTCTCTGGGGCAATGCTAGAGAAGATAGCTATCTTTTTTATGCCCTTTAAAAAAATTCCGTGAGTAGGAAGGCCATAAAATCTTGCAATGTATCTAACAAAAGGCCACTCCTGGATGGTACGGCATTAACTTGGTGAACTTCAAAATAGTTAATGAATCTTAGTATAAATCCTGAGGACTACAAATGTATCTACATACTTATTGTCTACCCACAAAAAAAGCAAGAAAATCTTGCCTTGTTTCACTAGTGGTTTGTGGTTAACAAAGAAATATAGAACCCAGATGGCTTATGAGGGTTAGAGCTAGCTCTTATTTCAAATTATTTGCACAGGGAATCACATGTCATGAGTTCAATGTGCTTATTTTCTAAAGTGTTGCATCTGTCAATTCCTGATCATTTCAAGCAATCCAAATTAGTATAATATAACAGAACATCTCTTTGAGTTTAATACTGAGTCACCACAAGCTTGTGTGTATGCTAATTGGAGGACCACATCTAGCCACAACAAAACCCAGCTATTAACACAATCTTTGCATTGAGTTCATTTGTTTAGGGTCTGCCCTTTCCCATGCATCCACACAAATATAGAGGAAATATGCAGCAGACCACCATGGCCAAGTGATGGGGGAAGCAGTGGGGTCTTCTTTCTCATCTCCACCACTGTGCAATGCTTCCCAGCTTCTATAGGTTGCCTAGGCTGCAGGTGTCTTGTCTGTAAAATGGATATATGGCTTCAAAGTGCCGTTCTCTGGAAGAAATTCAGAGAATGTGTGGATATGAGCTGCGACGCAAGGAAGACACTTGGATAACACGCAGCATTTATGCTCTTCTCCCCACACGTCTGGCACTGCCAAGGATAGTGACCATCTCAGGAAAAACTGGAAAAATCTCTCTTCTTCCTGAATACTCATTATAACTCAGAATCCCACTCTCCCCCTCTCAGCATGAACTCTGTGAATGTGTGAGTAGACCTGGGTGAAGCTTATCCCAGAGTAGGCCCCGCACAGCCAGCCTCCCCTTTCCTATCCCTCCCACCACCTTGCTTTTGCAAGGGCTACCAGCAGCGTGCGAGCTATCTGAGGACATATTTTCAAACGCCAATACTTTTAAAAGCACGAAGAATTAATTCGGGAAAACAAAAAGGCTGTGCCCGTGGTGCCTGCGCGCCCTGTGCTGATGCACCACAGGCACCGAGGCCATTGAGGCACCAGGAATGTGGAACTTTGTTACTCTGCCCAGTGCCATCTATCAGCTGGATTAACGTATCCAATGATGTGGACAAGGATCTGTGACGGTTACCAGCAGCAGCAGCTGTGAATTGGGCCCTTGGTAGCACTGGGTGATACACTCTTTGTTCGAGCAGGAAAATCAAGGCGCCCCATTTCTCAAAAGCACCAGGCAACCAGAGCACCTGGTGAAGTTTCCAAAACCTGTCAGCCCTCTTCTGCTCTCAGCTGTAAACAATTTATATGTGTTCAAACCTGCTACTGAGCCTGGAAATGTCAGCCTGGGGGGCATGCCAAGATCACTGACCTGTTGGAAGGATTTATAGCAAGTGGGAGAGGTGCAGCAAGGAGCCAACCGTGGCTTCTCTCCCACCTCTGTGCATGTGAGAGACTTTTAGGTGCATGTATCCTAAACAATCAGCACAAAAACATTCCGCCAAAAGCTATGGTTCCCAGAGGAGATAGTACGGCTGCCTAATCACTAGCTAAGATCAGGAAAGAGATGGGACTCTCTGTACTCACTTCAAACCCTCCGCCAAATTGCTGCTCCAAGAATGTACAGCTCAGTGTCATAAAGGGGAAGAAAAAAAAAAAGGCGCAAATAAAAGTTAAATTTAGATTGTTCCTATCTGCTGATTCACAACGGACTCCTGTGCGCAGGAGCCTTGATCCCTGGCCTGTCACCAATGTGCTGTAAGAACAGGCGACTCACAGACCATTTTCCCTGGCAAAAAGAGATTGCACAAGGTCAGGCTGGGGCTCCTCCTGGGACCGTTCCAGCAGCGGTTCAGGAAGTCACTGAACTAGGAAATCTGCTGGTGTTTAGATCATTGCCTGGAGCAGAATACTGATGAGCCGCTCCCGGAGCCAGACCAGCTCTTCCTGCTGCCACTAGCACTGCGTTGCATAAAACTGCAAATCTGCATTCTTCTGGTCCTCCCCTGGCCCATCCTTACCAATTTTGTAGAAATCACTTTGCACTTACACCAATTCATTTGAAATCAGAATCAAGCGTGGTTTTGGGGGTAGGTATTTACCTCCACAGGCAGGGAACACCATTGTGCCAGATGGGCAGAGCCTGAGCCCTACTTTCCACAGGTACCGCACAAGGTCCAAGGCAGCAGAAAATCTCACCCTTGGAGTTTATGATCTCAAATACTTAGAATCAAATTACTGAATATATTTTTTTCTTTTATTCCTTAAGCTCAAAGCTATCATAAAGCATATAACATTACAATGCCTGGAACACTTATAAGCTGCCAAAGAGAGAACCTGACTTTATTTTTTTATGTATTAATTACATGCTGCCAGGTAGGAGGCTTTGCTGTTCTAGGGGCACCTGCTAGTCTCATTATAAAATGTCGTGTACCAAGTCTAAAAATCTGATGACTCCACATTGGTAGACAGTGTTTATATAGACAGTGTCAAGATGTGGTGTCTCTCATTCTGCTCTGTTTACTCACCTCTGTGACAGGCAGCAATTAGCAGTTTATCAGTACGACCATAATGGGATTTTAAACACACAACATCTTCATCAATCCCCAAACTAGCAAATGCCGTTTCCAATACCTGCAACATCGGTGCCATGCTGCCTGCTTTGGTTTGCTTGTATTTCTGCCCCTACAGGCTTCTCTGCTGCAGTGATGGGGAAGGGCAAGGGCAGAGCACCTCTCCCCAGCCTTTTCCTGAGCAGAGCTGAGCTACTGCCTACACGACATCAGCGCCAGGACAGCAGGTTGGGGAGAAATCCCTGCTGGGCCCTACCCATGGTTTTGCTCTGCCACAGTCTGCTGCAGCGGGGCGAGCCCCCAGGATTGGGGGTAAATCCTTTTTCCCTTTCGCTCCCCAGTGAGAGCAGGTTCACTGAGGATCGGTGGATCAAGCCAGAAGGAAAAAAAGGATCCACACACACAGCCTCCTGAAATCCTGCTAGCACTTACCCAAAAATATCCATGACGACTGCATTTTTTAGTGATATTGCATTGCCTTTTGCCATCAGCACTCTGAGAGATCAGATGGTGCCATTTCTCATTACTGCGAGCTGGCTGTGCCTGCATCTCCCACTACGAGCCTCAGACAGCCCTTACACACCCCGAGCACAGGAGTCAGCAGGGCAGCCCTGCCCTGGTAAGAAGTTTATGTTGTTTGTCCAAAGAAGCATAAATAACAGCAGCTTTCAGCAGTGCTAGTTAAACAGACTGAGTCTCTGAGTCATTTGTATGAAGCTGTCATCTGTGCATCACCCTCTCCGCCTCAGCTTCTGGCTTTTGCAGGCTTAACATACACACATAATCTGCTATTAAAGCATTAAAACATAAAACATATTAAAGCAGATTTTGTCTTCTAGGAGAGTTAGCCAAAACTAAAATGAGCATTTACAACACTACTCCTCTTCCTAAAATTGCCCAGTGAGAACTTCATTGGGTTTATCTGCTTTCTGATCAAGCAGAAATTTAAGATGGGCTCTGAAAACAAAGTCACCTTTGGGGCACTTGTCAACAGAGCTTTATTACTGTTTCGATCCTGACGGTCATTGAGATAAAAGGAGGAGTCCTCCCAGATAGTACAATGGATGTAATTTAATAAGTGGTCAACAAAATTGTCATGAGCGAAGAACTGTTCTTTTATTTTTTTTCCCCCCTTCAGTTTTACATCCTTTGCAATTCCCTGTATTAACTCCGTCTGCGGCAACAGTGCCTACGGAGCAAACACAAGTGCACTGGGGAGACACCACGTCTGCCTCATCTTTTGCTGTGGCCATAGCTGCTGCGAGTCCATCGTCTTCTGCTCATGAGACTCCATCTGACCTTCCCCTCCTCAACACTTCATGGAGAGAAAGGTTTGAAACTGGCACATTTTTTCTTGAGGTCATTGGGTCTTGAACTTGAGCAGTTTGACTTTGGTCATACATTTTCAAACTGACCTTTTTTTCTATGCAGTCAGCCATATAAGTTTTATCTCAATTTTCCAGAGCAAGGCACTTAGGTTTTTAAGGACATGCTTAGCTTAAAGCAAAAGAATATATGACAGTGGAATATTCCTGGCCTTAAATTTTGGCCAGACGGATAAATGTCTACCTGAACCATGATCTTTTATGGAAAATAAAGATGATTTTCTGAAAAATAATTGGGTTTTGCACATTTATTTTCCTTGTGATTAATCCTCTATCTTCCCTTATATATCTTTTTAGTATAAAATTACAATGTCTGGCGTCCTCTTCTGAGAAAAATGTCATGACCTGGTTTTTTAGCATCATCTGAAATCTTTCACTCTCAGAAATGAAAAATAAAACCCGTTTTAGACTTCTTATTAACAGGAAGAAATGTGCTGACACTTTAGCAGTACATGTGAATTATAGCAGTGGTTGCATGAAGACAAGCATTGAGAGATTTATAGCCGAAACAGAACTGTCTACGCAGCCCTAGGGCTCCCTTTTTCGATCCTGATCCAAACACCATCTGCCTTCACCATCACTTGGTAGAATGGCTTGGCACTAGGTATATTCATAAATATCCTGCCACCTCATAAAATACTTCCTTAAAAGAGAGGTTTCTTAATTTCTAACCACGTTTCCGCAGTTTGTGGATTTTATAACCCCGATTTAAATTATTCTGAGCTTATTTTTTCCAAAGTCTCCACCAACAGAGGCAACCACAGAGAAGTACCATATACATTTCATAGTAACACTTCAGCAGGGAAAAGGTTATGAAGATCCAAAGATAACTAAACATTACAGCAAACCAACTACTAAATCAAAAAGCTAAATTGTCGAGGAAAAGAAAAGGTATCTTGTAACAGACAACAGCCAACCACCACTATTTAAAGGTAACAGAACACTCACATCCCTGCAGCATAGCTGCTGGATGGGTAAATATTACAAGGATGGGTTAATTGTTCTCAGAATAAACCTAGTTACCTTGGCTTGTGGTAAACAGACCTGTTGTCACTTCCTCTGGCAAACAGTTATTTTTTCTTATCTGTTTTGTTGCATCCAGCTTGTCAAACAATCATTTCCCGAGTGGCAAATCCACCCACTATCCCATGTCATTGGACTTGAGTATTTGGTAATCCTGGGTAAACCAGTACTCCAGCACGTGTGAGAAAATAAAAATTACCCTTTAAATGAAATTGGCTTTAAGGCCACTTGAAGAATCACAAATCACCAGAGGATGTCACTAGGGGAGAGGCTGAGCAGTACCACTCCCATGTGTTTTGGTTGACGACCAGGATGCCACAGGGCCACCCTGTTCGCACATCCCCCCCGAACCCAACAGCTGCGGGGAGAGACGAAAGCAGCTTTCAGATGGGAACTGATGACAAATCTCCTCTTCCCCCTCCTGCAGGGACAGGCTCCCTCCCCAGCTTCCTCGCACCCTCGCCTGCAGCTCTGCTGACTTTGGCATATGCTAATTGCATCCTATTGGGCCCACAGATGATCATCATTCCATGTAATTTTTCAGCTAGGCCAATTTTTAAATTATTTTGGGAACTATAATACTTTGTTCTGTAAATGTTTACCCGCTAAATATCAGATGTGTTAGTTTCCCAGTGCATTGCAAGAGAAATCTGCATATGAATGAAAGGGAAATAGATATGGTCTCTGGTATACAGATGCACAGAAAATTACAAAAGCTTTGAATCCAGACACTTGGAAGACATTATGTTGTCCCTCTGATTTATCTGGTGCTGTTCTAGCTGTGGAAAATAAAGCCTTAAATAATTTCATAATTTTTGATGTCCAGCTTTTATGAATTCCAGGGAACATTTGTGGGAACATTTCCCACTCAGCTGCTAATTTGATGGAGGTTATTTGAAACATGTTGAATATTTTTCTCTTTACAGATAAAACAGCCCCTCCAGGAGGATGTGGAAATAAATAGCAAGAGAAGGACTCAAACTGGAAAACTTCAGTCATCAGATAAAGACAAAGCCATGGGTTTTCCACACTGCAGTTTGTGCTATGAATACTTCTGCAACAGATATAGAGTGCACGAGAGATACAAAGGTAATTATTTTCAGGTATAAGTGTATGAGAGATGTGAAAGTAAGGGGTTTTAGTGACTGCACTGATAAAATTACTCTCCCCAGAGAAAGTGGTCTTACACTGAGGCACATAATTCTGTCAGTGCAGGCTGGGTGATCAGATGAGATGCCCATCCTTGTTTGAACTCCTCTGTTAACTTAAGGTAAGTTTTGACCTTCTTTCCAAGGAGAAGCGCATCATCCTTTGCCACCTTTGCTTTCATAGCTTTTGTTTTCCATTGCCATTAAGATGATTCGTAGCAAGGGATCAACTGGAACTGAACCAAGGCTACCTGTAGGCTCACCGAAGGCTTGAGAAAGCTGCGAAATCCCAAGGGAAGGAGAGTCATGTGCTCAGAGTTACAGGCTGGCAGATGTAACACGTTTTGCTCCTTCACTACGTTTATAGAGAAATTGCCTGCTGGCTGCTGCTGCGGTACGATACTCATGGCCTTGCCAGGTCCCCACCACCCTGAGGATGATACCCATGGCCTTGCCAGGTCCCCACCACCCTGAGGATCGTATGAGCTTCAGCCAGAAAAGAGTCCCCCAAGCAGAAAAACACGCTGCTCTGCTTCAGCCATTAGTACAGAGGCAATTTTGATCCTATTGTCTCTAAAAGATAAGACTTCTCCTGTGTCCGACTAAGCACACCTATTGTCTGTTGATGGTGAGTTCCCTGCAGACATTCACACATGCTGCTCACACCGCGCCATCGCTCCTCCCTGGCTCTGTAGTTTTCTAGGCAGCGATCCAAAGATTAACCAAACTAATGTAACTTCATAGTTACAGGGATAAGTTAAGTACTGTATAGCTACCGGTGCAATTTATTATATAGCCCTCTGTCATGACAATGTGCTTTGGACAACAAATAAAGTTATTAATTCTTTTCACCAGTAAAGTTAGACAATTTGTTCAAAATGTGTGGTTTCAAGCATATTCTGTAGCACAGATCTAAGCCTACTCAGTATTATTCTTCTTTGGGATTGTATTCAAATGTAAAGATTGATTCCAATTTAATCCTTATAGCACACAGGCAAAGTAAAGGGAAATAAAGTGACTTATGTTAAGCTCTTATTATATAGAGAACTTATTCAAATCTAGTGATATTTAATGAGCAACGAAAGAACATTTTAAGAAATTTTCGCATGTGCCACACTGGGAACAAACAGGAATTAATTTTACAAGTGTTTATACATTTTATTTTGCAATTACTATGTGTTTTGTAACTATTTGTAAATGAATAATTTCTCTAAACATTTATTTGTAGAGATAGTGATTTGGCTATCCATTAGGGGGAAAAAAAAAGTTACTTACTTTATTTGTGCAGCCACACTTATTAAAAAATAATTTTCTCTCTCTTCATCTCTCATCAGAGCTGGAATAGAGGCAGCTGCTTCCCCTTTTCTGTTGGTAGTCTTGGCCCACATGGTCAGACCATGTCCTATACGCTCAGGTCAACTGAGACAGCACCATCCAGTTGGTAATTTCATAGGTTCACCACACCGTTCCCACTTATCTCAAAAATATGCATGAAGAGAAAAGGCAACATTTGCTTTTCAGACCTATTTGTTTTCTTTCCTGTTAGCTCCAAGCAAGATGTCAAGAATTTGTACCATGAGCTTGTGGTGAGTGTCCCTAGACAGCTCAGATGGAAGACCCCTGGTTAATAAACATATCATAGAATCACTTAGGTTGGAAAAGACCTTTAAGATCATCAAGTCCAACCATTAACCTAACACTGCCATGTCCTTAAGTGCCACATCTACACCTCTTTTAAACACCTCCAGGGATGGTGACTCAACTGCTTCCTGGGCAGCCTGTTCCAATGCCTGACAACCCCTTCAGTGAATAATTTTTTTCTAATACCCAATATGAGCCCCCCCATTGTAACTTCAGGCAGTTTTCTCTCACCCTATCGCATATCTGTAAGTAAAGGAACATTTGCTTACTCTAAGTTATTGTCAAGGATTCCCTCCAGTAGACATGGTAGCCCTGTGGGTGCTTGGTATTTATCGAGCTGCTCTGATCACGTTTGCAGGTATTAGGCAGGATTTTACCATGTGAAGTGATTTTTGCAATTAGGGCAGCATTGCTTACATGTCCCCAGTTTATTACAGAACAACAATTTGACAGGGTTTCGTTACACCACCTGTGGGGCTCTTGACAAGTAAATATACTATGAAGTGGAAACAGTAGGACATGTCCTGCAGACTGTAGCTCTTGCTCATTTTGCGTTTTCATTTTCCTGGCATGCTGCATAGTGGTAGCCCTTTGCAATAACAAAGACTGTTGTCTTTCTATCACTATTCTTGATTCCCCAGAGGCAGCTGACAGAATCAGACAAAAAATACAGCTTTCAGTACCCAGTATTGGCATTGCCCTCCTTCCAGCTGACAGAAAATCCCCAGATCTTCCATATAGGTTTATTATCCACACCACAACTGTCTCCAATTTGCATGCAACGATTCAAGGAAGCAGGACTTTTGCAGTGGCACTCCAGAAGACAGCGGCAGGCTGGGGAATGAACCGTGAAGGGCAGGTCAATGCACTTAGCATGTTTATCCTCATTTAAATATAAATTTTGACTCATGGTTTTGTATATTTTATTTCCCTACATATAAGCCACTGACTGAACTCAGCCATCAGATGTCAATCCCTACTGTCAATCAGCTATACTGTTTAATTCCCAGCAGTGACCAACGCTACAGGCTTTTGAGAAAAAAATTAAGGACTAACATAGACCTTAGTCTTAAGGAAGCTTCTCCCTGCCCTGCCCTGCTTAAGTTTACTCTTCACCACCACATTCAACTCCCTGACTACTTCCATCCTGTCTTCCCTCACCCTTCAACCCCAAGGTGCCCAATAGGCCCACCAAAACACATAACTTTTGTGCTTTCCTCACGTTTTCCTCCAACCTAACTGAAGACGGGATTATTAAGGAGGTACCACTAGAGGAGAGCAAAATAGAGTTTCTATTAATTTTGTGACTGACTGAAAGCAAAAATACACCTTAAATGCCATCCAGCTGATCCCTTTCCAGAGTCCATCACCAAGAATGGGATTAACACTAACGTATATCTGGTGACCCTCACAACGGAAACATGCTGGGCATTTTCTCATCAACGGAACAGTTTAAATACACTAGGTTAGCTACAGTGGTACAGCTTCCTTAAATTAGGGCTTGATCCTACAAGAATTTCCTATTATAGGAAGAAGAAATACAAACATGAGCTCAGGCATGTAAATACTCCCCATAAAGGCTGTGGGACCACTAGTATGCTAAAGGGCGAGCATGCAATGGATTGATACTCCCTACTTTGGGAGGCTGAACAACTTCAGCTAAGGTTTTAAAAGCACAGAAGCCTGTGGTAGAGTTGAAAACACATTTTCTAGCCTCTTTTCTAACTGGTCCTGAGCTCTGTTATCCTTAGCTGGTGGTGCCAGGAATGTGGAGGAGGAGATGGTAGAGGAGAGCAATACGCGCCTTCCCATGTTTTTAATCAATCCTGACTAATAACATCAGGCAATAGCCAATCACCACCAGCACTTTGGCAGAGACCTTCAATGACCTCCGCTCACAAGTTTGAGCTTCGAGCCCCTGCTGGTCCCTCTCAGCTGGCCAGGGTGGCCAGTGAGACCTGTTCTCCCTGCTCTCCTGGGAATGGAAATAAAGGCTGGTGGTGGAGCCAAATGTCACTGCCACCCTCCATCAGGGTGCACGTTTAGACCTATAGCCAAGGGCTGTACAAAGCTCTTCTCCTGGCCAAGGCACAGCAAAAGGCCGTGCACTTGTAGCAGGGACAGCAATGCAACAACTCAGCTGACCGAGGCTCCAGGAGGAGCATTATCGAGACCTTCACACAGCCTGCAAGTGCCTGTTTCTAGCATTAAGTCTGTAAGAACCCACCTCCTTCAGCAAACTGCCCCAAACAGACTGTGAGGCCATCAGACCCCTGGCGCACACTCATGTTGCACACATACTCATGTAGAGGCTGTAGAATATACTAAAGCCCTGAGAAAATAGCTGCAATATGTGAAACTCAGGTCATCTTGGGAGACCTGCCAAATTGCTGAAGCTCAGATCTCCAAATTCATTCATTGAGAACACCTTGTCTACAAGGTAGCTTCTGTGTCTGATAAAATCTACCTGATGACATTTTATTTTAGAAAGTGTCATCCATCCAGAGTAAATGAACCTTCTCTTTATAATCTATTTGGTCCATGTCCAAGATGTGGCAGCACACTTCGTAAATGGGGATGTAACCAAAAACATCTTCCCTGTCAAAACTTTCATATTCCCTTGTGTGCCTCAGCTGCAAACACCATAGCCTCCCATTCCACAAGCAACATGACATCTCTGGTTTATATTTGGATTTAGTTATATGTCAGCTGTCTTCCTGGGTACTTCTTTTGAAAGAAAAGAGGGATTGAAATTACTACTGTAATTGAGAAGTGCAGTCTATTCTACTTCTTCGTCATAATCAGGAATTTAACAAAATCTTTTTCTCAAAGCCTTTGGCCAGTAAAATTATTTAAGCCATCAAGATTTCAGTCAAGCAGTGTAAGAAAGCCTATTTTCCTAGCTTAGAGTAATGACCAGAAAAGCCTCTATGCATTGCTGTTTATTATACACCTCATTTACTTCGATATAATGCTAATACTAAACCAAAGTTCAAAGCCTGTGAATGTCACATTTTCCTACACAGGGAAAGCACATTTTCCTCTGAAGCAGCTAAGAAGGTACAATATAACTCTGGAAGGGACAGACAGTGCCTGGACAAGCTTGAGGTGTTCCTCGCCCCAGGACAGCTTCTGTCCTCCCACATCTGCTTAGGTGCCCCCACAGACGTACTTGTGTCTCCTTCTGAGAATCATCCAAACAGGTATGGAGCTCTTGCAGAAAGTCCCAAAAAGCAGTACAGAGAACAAGAAAATGCAAAGAAAAAAAGTACCAGAAACATGATCATGTGGTTTCCATTCAAAGAGAGACACAGCAAAGCAGGACTCTGGTTCAGAAGAAAGAGCCCTGAGTTAACTCTTCAGTGGCCAGTCAAGCCTTCCACAGTTTGGAGAAGATGGCAAAGGAACAAATACCCGGCCATGACACAGGGATTGGCGGGGGAACGTGTGGAAAGAGACATTAGCAGGTTACAAATCACAGGGAGCATTTATCTGGAAAAAATATCAGTAGATGGGAGCACATACCACACAACTGTAAGGGGGACCACCAGCTGGCTGCAAATGCACTGGGGCATACACAGTTTGACATCTAGGAAGATGTAAAAGGACTGATTGATGGGCATGGCATGACCAGGATTATCTATAAAATTTCCAATACATTTTTCCAAATCTTTGGCTACAGACCACAGCTGCTAGGCAGAAATTTTGCCAGGCCCAGGTTTAGGTTTCCATGTGCACCAAGAGCATAGGAAAACAACAGTTACATTATTTTAGCATATGTGACCAATTTCTCCAAACTGTGATCTATCTTAATTATCCCTATCTTCATTCTGCCCAGGCTGTCCCCTTGCCTTCCTTCTTTTAAAACTTTGGGTCCTGATTTATCTGTTATCCAGCCTGTAGATGGTGAGCTCTCTAGAGAAGGACTATTTTTGTCTTAATTTGTAGAATAATTTTTAAAATAGAATAGATTATTTTAACATTAACATAATAAGATAATAATGAAAATACTTGAAACTCACCTGTGCAGAAGCGAGCTACAGACACACAGCCCCTCACAGACAAAAGCTCAGTGACATTATTTGATATTGGAATGCGCAATAGCCTCTAGCAGAAAACCCAAGAAAGCATAGTCCCTCCTCACCCTTAAAGAACTGGAGAAAAAGAGAAGTTTAATGAGAAGTCACTTAACCCATTCTTTAGCCCCAAATCAAGCTCAGGTGTACCTATAGCATTGCAGGAAGGTGCCTGGCTCACCTGTCTTGAATAATCAAAAACAATTACTGACACCAGAGCACCCCCTGCAAGCTCTCGCAAAGCCTCGCTGGCCTTGACATTACACGGCTTTCCTCACGCCTAGCCAGGACATTTCATGCTGCAAATTAAACCCGTTATTTCTTGTCTGACATCCACAGTTCTTCCTGGAGGGTACCCCCAATACAGCCCCCGTGGGGAGGGGCGAGGAGGACACCGGTGTGCCCGGGCAGGGAGGGCAGGTGGGCAAAGCCCAGGCCCCACGCATCCCCGCGGTGGGGCTGGAAAGCCAGAGGCTCCCTTAGACACAGCACGGCCATATTTCCAGCTCCTCCACCTTTCGCAGAGCGCCGTAAAGCCACCTGCTTCTTCTCCTGTGTGGAAAGTTTTGTCGGATCTTACCTCAGGCAAAAGCAAAAAGCTAAGGCCAGGAACAGAGACGAAGAGCTCCACCATGAGCCCAGAAACTGATCTTAAAGCTGAGCTACGAAAAAAACTTGGGAAAATGGGGCACGGCTCAATCTAACATAGCGCATGTAGGATTACGCTCAGCTATGAGATTTGACATGTGTTGAGGAATGTTTTCTGCCTTGTATTTAAGAGCAGGATATTTCATATATTTATCCTTCCTGAAGATGAAAAAGATGTAGAATTCTACATGTCATTTGGATAACATCTGGATTTCTCGAGGGCTCTTCTAAAGCCCTACCAGACTTCTGCACTCTTTAACCTCCTTCCTATAGCTTTTTCGTTTGTTTGTTTGTTTTTTGTTTTTGTCACAGGGGATTTCTTATCTCTTTGGGTGTCTTCATAAATTGGATACGTCTGCAGCAATGGAACTCCAGGAAGCAAAAGGCAAAATAACAAGGTTGCAAAACCGTATGCTTAATCTCACAGTCCAGTTCCTCAATGTGGAAGACAGAAATGTCTCTCTCCTGCATCCTCCAGCCTCACAGGCCTACATTATTCAGCAATTTATACTCATCAACCACTTGACACATTTTTTTATGGATTAAACTTGCAGCCCAGAGCCTATTAAAATACCAACTGACAACACAAAATTTATTACAAGTTTTAAAAAATTGTATCACCAATTACCTGCCCCCCTGCAGTTTCACTGCAGGTGACAAACACTTAGTAAACCAGGCTTAATACCCATAGATAGCACCTGCACCTAAAAATTTCTGAAGTTCGAATTAACTTCAGAAGGGCCAGGATTTCACTTTTTTTCACTCAGGAATACCTCCACCAAGGTCAGCAGAACAGCTCTGTGGCAGGAGAATTAGACCTTGTGTTTTGGCAAACCTTTCTACCCTCTCCTAAATGCAGCAGTGATCCTGCATCTTTGCAGCTTTTGTCTTTGCACTGCAGCTTTTCTAATACACCGATTTTTTTTTTTTTTTAGTAGAAGCTAACCCCTGGAACTTCAGGCTATACCCAACATGTATTTTAATCTTCTTTGCAATAATTTTTCCTATGTAAGCAGTCAAATAGCATGATCTGGTATGGGTAAATATCCCACTGTATTAATGAAGCTTGAAGCAAAAAGCATTGCTGGAACAAAACTACACATTAACAAAAAAAATCAGGAGGAAACATGTCCTGGAGGGAATCATATGTGCCACACGAATCATCTCACGATAAACGATATTGATATAGCAGTATGGTTTGTATACAGGTTAAATTGAAATAAGAAGCTGGAATTAAAACCCTTCACTTCTGTGATGGTCTGATTCATCTCTGCTGACAAAAGGCCTGAGGTGCTGCTTAAGCTGTAAAACCCGGAGTACTTCCCCTCTCTTTGCGGATTTAAATGCCTCTCGAATCTCAGAAGAACGGTCAATCACGGAAGATATTCCCCGTTCTGTCTCAAAAAGAAGATCTGACAAAACCCGTGTGTGGAGGCCCAGGCCTGGGGCGCAGGCCGCTGTGCCGCACTGCCTGAGGAGCGGCCGGCCCACCTCGTTCAGGATACGGCTTCTAGACAATGAGCAAACTCTGATTGTATTTTACCAGTTTAATTTGGTTTTACAATAAACTGACAGAACTATTGCGGGCGTTTTGTCTTGGTGTGAAATAATAGTTCTTGAAGAGCACATCTCTAAGAAACGAAACGTTCCCCGGTATTTTGAGCAAGATCCAGCCAAGCAGATTTCCTCTTGAGTCTTTAAAGTATTAACTCTTTTTTTCTTTTCTAAACTACTGCAGTTTGGGTGGAAGATGAATGTCACAGAAAAGCAATTCAACAATGCCACTGATGCTTTGAACAACCTTCAGAGTTGCCTTGAGAAAGTTACTGTGTTAATTTATCAGGAACAAAATATTATTTGCAATATACAGTGACTTCCACTCTGTGGCTCATTTGCATCTTTCCTGAGTAAGGACAGAGGGAAGGAATACACTAAAGTCTCCAAACGGCAACCATCCTTCAGTATTTAGTACCTGATTATGCTATGTACTCCATACAATCTACTCTATTTTTGCATCTGACAGCAAGGGAAAATACATTGAGAAAATGTGTTCATTCCTCATCAAAGAAGTTGGGGAAGTTGCCCAAATAAAGAGGGTGGCAATACAGTTTAAAAACATCTTTGAGACTGAGGACCCAGCATAATTAAGGGGTAAAACACAACCTTGCATATGTTAAAACTGACCTTGCCAAAGGAGACAGCACTGCACCTAGCCATGATTTCTTAAGGCTGACTTCCCTGGTAGATTAGAGAAACTGGTAACTTGTGTTTGCACTTGCATGCATGGACGTGGTTTCTCTGTCCAAAATAAATCCCTGTCTGCACATCCTGGCTATATTTCCATATCACATTTCTTCATCATCAGTAACCCCTTTCACAACTGCATTTTCCTCCAGATTTTATTTTCTTCAGATTTAAAACTGAAAATGGTGCAGAGCTGCAGCAGATTAGCAAAACAAGGCCCCATCCTTGGCATAACACAAGGCCTGCAATTTCATCCCTGAAATTCGGCTGCTCCACTTGAATTGTGCTTTTGTGTTTTACGGCATCAACAGAAACATCTCACTGAATCACTGCCTTGTATTCGGTTACAGACAGCACTCAGTATTATCCGGCTTTTTGCGAAATGGCATCTCTGAACATATCCCCAGTGCACTGGGAAGAAAAGCTTGGACAGGGCTGGAGGAGGGAGCAACGTTTCCTTTTTATTTTTGCGGAGCTGAGGTCAGGGTTATTTAGGCCCCAAACTTCCACTTCAGCAGTCACATCACTCATCAGAACCACAGTGGGGCAAATCGCAGGTCAGCGGTGCCTGTCACAAGGTGCTGTGGGCTGATGCAGACTCATTATTTAGGATGAAGCAGTCTAGAGACAGGAGCGATACTGTTGGTTTATGCTTCAGAAAGACGGTTGTGATCCATCCCTCTATCCTGGGAGTTCACCCTGAGCAGTGATTACTCAGGAGCGAGGCTCTGCCAGGATTTCTTCCAAGGGAAAAGGCTGGTTCTCACTCTTTGGAGACACGGCACCATCCCAGAAACAAGCGAGAGCTGGAAACGCCAGCTAGCATTTGCAAGGCAAATTTCTTGTAAAAAAGGGTCATTTCATATTATGCTGAGGGAAAACAAATATTACCCTTATCTTTCACTGGCCGTCAACTCCTAAGTCAGGCATATTAATGGTTATGACTTTTGCCTCATAGGAAAGGCCTAATCCTGCACTCAGGGACTTGCACGACCCAGTTGGTTTCAATATGTGAAATCTCCTGTATCACAGTGATCCTTTAGTAGGAAGATAATATGTGAACATGGAAGGCTCCACTGTACCAATTATAAGTATCTTTTACGTTATCCGTATTTAATTTTATGTAAATTTCACAAGCTTATCAACTATATAGAAAACATTACTGGCCCAAAGTAGGACAATGAAGCACTGCCCCTTATACTGGCCCCAGGGGCATTTCGTCTGCCAGCAGCAGAACCAAAGCAGACGGCTGTCTCTGTAACCACCAGACAGACCCCAAGTTTGGAGCCCCCTAACACTGCAGTGCAGGGGTCTGCATCAGGGGTGGCACCAGCAGGGGGGACACAGGGAGGCAGCTGGGATCACAGAATCACAGAATGTTAGGGATTGGAAGGGACCTCAAAAGCTCATCCAGTCCAATCCCCCCGCCGGAGCAGGAATACCCAGATGAGGTTACACAGGAAGGCGTCCAGGTGGGTTTGAATGTCTGCAGAGAAGGAGACTCCACAGCCTCCCTGGGCAGCCTGTTCCAGGCTCTGTCACCCTCACCGTGAAGAAGTTTCTTAAATTTAAATGGAACCTCCTGTGTTCCAGTTTATATCCATCGCCTCTATGGATCCCTATATGGATGTTTGCAAAGAGGCAAACAGCGGGGATAGGGAAAGGGACAGCACACTGCAGCAGGGCTCAAAGCCCAGCTGAATTATAATAATAATAGACAGTAAAGAATATATAATAACATCTAACAAAAACCTCCTCCAAATGAGAAAGCTCCAGCTTTTCCAGAGCTGCTAATAATTTCGGTCTGCTTCAATTTTTTGTGGGGTTTTTTAATTTGTTTGTTTGTTTGGGGTTTTTTTATTTTGGCGGGGGGTGTGGAGTTGGTTGGTTGGTTTTGGAGTTTCTGTTGGGGTTTTTTTGGAAGATACGGCCCCGAGAGGCAAAAGAAAAGCACTTTTTCCTACGGAGCGCCCGGCCGCCCGGTGCCGCCTCCGTCCCTCCCTCCCGCCGCCGCGTCGCCAGGTGGCAGCGCAGCCCCGGCCAAGGCCGGCGGCACCGGGCGGGGGCGGTTTGCAAAAGAGATGGGGGAAAGAGAGAAGGGAGGAAAAAAGCAGCAGGTTCGTAACAGGCTGCCTGCGAGGAATGCACCCGTCCGGCGCGAAAAGCGCCCGTGGGCTGCTGGTGTTTCCAGCACCTGAAAAGAGCAGCTCCAGTGCCCGCGCACACGGACGCATGGACACAGATGTATATACATTGCGGGGGGGGCGGGGAGGAAAGGAGCGTGTGTGTCCCTCCAATCAACGTGTTTGGTTTAGGTTTAGGCTTTTTAAAATACCTTTTCAAAGAAAAAATAGCATGCATTTCTAAGGGAAGCAATATGTTGAGACAGATAACTGAGAGAAGCAAAGGTCCTCAGAGGAAACACTGAAGTGGGCTGTTTTGGCACTGACAACTTTTTGCCACCTTATTTCCAAGCCCAGAAATGCCTAGAAATTGAGAAGGGGAAAGGCCCCCCCCGGCTTTTCCAATCCATCTGTGTGGCATGAGGGGCAGGTTGCACATTTATCAAGCTCCAGGGTGAAACCGAGAAGCGTTTCCCTCCCATAACTCTGTTTAAAAGACTGTTCTGGACCTG
The DNA here is from genome assembly GCF_036013445.1 of Caloenas nicobarica. Lineage (NCBI taxonomy): Eukaryota > Metazoa > Chordata > Aves > Columbiformes > Columbidae > Caloenas > Caloenas nicobarica. The sequence continues at coordinate 10,322,513 of NC_088248.1, read as the reverse complement.
CATGCTAAAATCAGAAAGTTACCAACCTAAATATTCTCCTGGGCAACTTCTACCCATCTGGTTTTGCCTCAGGACCATTCTTTGGCTAAAACACTTTCCCAAGTTCTTTTTTTCTGTTGTGCTGCTGTACAATCAAAGCTCCTCCACACCTTTGTCTTTTAGCTAGGCTGAACGAGCCAAATGCTTTGTTTCATCCTGAGAATTAGCTTGTCCTTTCCTGAAATTGATACCTTCAGTGTCAACAAATTCACAATTTTCCATGCTCTGCAGCCCAGGCAGGGCAGGAGTGAGGGCCTCATGCTGTCCTTAGAAACAGGTCTCGGGGTCAGTGTGCTAAAGCCTTTTGGATGCAGACAGCTCACAGGGCAACCACAGGGCACTTTCCATACTGGAAAATGCCTAACCTCTACAGTGGTAATAAAGCAGCCGCACCACTAAGTCCCCAAAATCACGTGCTCCAAGGCCACTCGTTCCCAGGCAGCCCGTGCCACTGGGGTTAAGCTGGGAGGAGAATTGGGACGAGGGAGATGCCCCGATAGCGCAACTTCTCCTGTGGCTTATCCTGGCTGTGCCTGAGCTGTGCAGAGGGACAGGACAGATCCTCAGTCATCACTGCCCCCAGATCAGGAGTTTTGCCAGCACCCAGAGCAAAAAGCAGCATTCAAATGCCGTGCAGGTGACATGCAGCAGCTGCGTGAAACAAGGCAACCATGACCTCAAATGGCCAGTCAGGCTCAATCCGTCCAGCTTTAAGAGTGACTATCCTGCAGTCCATCAGATCTCTTCTGCAGCAGAGATTTCTTGAGACCTCAGCAACCTCAACTACCATAAACACCTTAGATATCACAACTCCCCAGCCATTGCCCCTGGGCCCTGTGCCCCCGTCCACCTTTGGTCGCTGAGGATTTCAGGGCTTGTTTTCTGATGTCTCCTACCTCCTGTGATTTCAGCAAATCTGATGATTTTATCTCATGTATCTCTGTTATGAGCTCTTCTTGCGGAGCTGGATATTTGCCAAGCACTTCCTCAGCTGCTGATCTGAAGTTTGTTAAGCAGAGCGCCAAGCATACACTGTAGCAATCTAACCACAAAACCCAAGCAGCACAAAAGGCATACCCATTATTCAACACTCATTTCACAACATAACAGATAAAGGCAGCACCCTGTCCTCCCTTTCCCACACGTGTAACCTGTGTGTTTTTTGGTTTTTTTTTTAAACATCAGCATTCCACAACATTGGTGCTGGGGAGGTAGAGAGAAACTCCTGCTTAGGACGGACTTTTCTGGGAGGTCATTGTTTCTCCAGATTTCTCATGGAGACCAGGGTGAGGCCAAGCATGAGCAGGAAAACACAAAGGCAATGAGGAGGAGATGGCAACAATGCTTCTGTATTTGTAGGAATATTGATATTCAGCTCAACTGAACTGAATAGGGTTGACACAGAAAAAAAAAAAAACATGATTAAGAAGCAAACTGGTTTGATTTGCATGACCGGTATCTTGAAATTGATGATAATCTCACTAACGCAACATGATGTGCCTGCTTGTGGTCCGGTATTTGGCAGGGACTGGACACAGTGTTCTGGCAGATCTCGCAGCCTGAGAACTACTTGTACTGTATCAAATTTCTGAACCGCACAAATATAGGAGGCTAAAAGACCTCTCTCTTTATACCCAGATCTCCACTGGACACTGAAGATGGACCTACAATTTTGCCTTCATTTTACAAAGATCATGGGGATCAAAGTAACTCGGTCCCGAATATAGTTCAAATTGACAGTTTACAGTCAGAGGGCTGAAGGCTTGGGAAATGAAACTGCAAAGAGAGTGGCAGAAGTGATACGTTGCTTAAATAAGTACTCTCCTGAAGCCCTTCAGCCTGAACAACGATATTTTCCTTTTAATTTGACCTGAACATCTGAGCAGTCTCTAATTATGCTCACACGCCATCCATGCTCACAAGTCCTTTATTCCCCACTCCTGTACTGCGAGGTCGCCAATGCTCCCAACCATCGCTATGAGACAAGGGGTGTCTCCTGCCACAGCACTGGGTTTTTGGCAGAGCTGGCCAAACCCCTCCAATTCCTCTCCGTGAAAAGGGCGGTAAGCAGCCCCACACAGCTCTGCAGGCACGGGCAGCACAGCCACCCCACAAGAAACAGGACATCTGCCTTCTCCTGCCTCACCATCGATGGAGACCTGGCTGCTAACGACACTTGGGGAAAGATGGAGAAACATGGTGGTAATCGTTAGTGTATTTCATTGTAACATAAGGAAATGAGTAAGCTAGTTCCTAGAAATGGTGTATCTGGCAAGACATTGCACAGAAAGATCATATTTTAATAGGGGTGGGACAGCAAGCTGGGAAGTTGCAGGTACATAAACAGATGTTGCACAGAATGGTACAGGTCTAAAACCTGCTAAATAGCTCAAGAACGGCAGTCAGGAACATCTGCGGCAATATTTGATCACAGCCAACAGCACAAGGGAGTGATGTGGGTGAGAGAGGGGAGGACATGAGGGGGTTCTATGATGACACCCTACACAGACCAGAACATTGCCGAAGATCAACCAGTGCGTGGTGGAAAAAGCCCCTTCTGCCCTGCAACAGAAGGGGAATAATTCTGCGCACTGCTGAAGATTGCATCCTGAAATAGCTTGGCCAGAGAAGGCCCTTTTTCAAGAGGACAAAGATCTGAAAAAGGGTTCAAGGGCATAGAGGGAACATGAGGCAGACAGTAGAAGACACCCAGTGCCATGGTGGGACAGGCCTAGAGTTGAAGTCCTGTGAGCTTTCATAAACATGCTCCTCACCATAAGATGGAAAAACAGAAAAAGGAGGCGGCCACATGCTTGCTCTTCGTCCCCCACCCCTCAAGAATAATCTCTGGTTTTCTCTTACAGCAACAGCAGCATTGCACATATACCAAGGTGTGCCCTCAGCCTGAGACGCCATGCAGCTGGACGTGTGTTGGCTTATATTACACAATTAGAAGCTTCACACTTTACTTCCACACCCAGGAACGCAGGACTGCCCAAAAGCTATCCATAAGAGCAGCCTTGCTGAGGTTGTTTGAGTCCATATCCAAAGGAGAGAGACTGGTTTCGCTCCAGAAGAAGATCTAGTAATAAGTCTCTGCCTCTCCCTTTACTCTTGAGAGGTCATATGCTTGCTCAGGAGCCTCACTTGACTCCTACCACCCACATGCCCCTGTGCCAGCTTCCCCACCTCTGAAACCCCTTCAAAGTAACTTGCAGGATAGAAAGTCCAGCCAAAAGAATTTCCTGATGGGCAAAGGTGGAGAGGTGGAACTATGATCAGGATCCAGGTGGATCATTCTCCCCCCTGAATTACAACCCTTGCATCCATTTCCAACATGACGGCCCTTTGGTCTCCAGGCTGACGAAGGAGCAGTATTTCTGAAGAGCTCTTAGCCAAGCCCACTGTGGTAGGACTGGACCGTCTCCCTGGAGCTGGTTTCCAGCAACTGTGGCTGATGTTACCAGCACAGGAATGGCCCTGGGTTGTCTGTTCTTACCCTTTGCCCCATAAAACAACAGCTGGAAGAAGCCAGAAAGAAGGTTGATCAACAATCTGAGAAAAACAAGTGCTCACTTGACCTACATACAAGATGCTGACATGTGGCCATCCTGGCCTGACTGGCCACTATGAAAGGCAAGCAGGAAAGCAGCACCAGACATGGCTAAATAGCTGCTTCTTGCCCTGGAGTCACCCAGAGGTCACCGGTGGGCTGTCAACTCTGCTAAAATGCACCCTGAAAAAGCAGAAGACACTGACTCCTTTGGTGTGATCTGAGCAGATGCCTGCAAGAGGCCAGGAGATCCCAAGGCCTGCCGGCATGTCCACCCAAAGGACCCCCAGCACGCAGTGAAAGAAGAGTAGTCTTGGCCTCCCATCTGCACAGGGACTTTAAAAATTTTGTCAGGACCCTATAAGCCAAGAATGAAATGTTTCTTTAGGATTAGGGAATTATGGAAGAAGTTGGTCACAGGTCTGAGAATTACCTGTCCTAAAGGAAGTTGCTTTTATACCATCTGATCAGTGATGACAATTTATGACAAAGAAAGTAGTCTTACCCATATTGTTACTTTAACCTTATTAACTAAAAGCTTTTTTTCTTCACGCACTTAAATTCCTACAGCAATCCCATCAGTGGTCCCACATATGGGCTGGAATGTTTCCCGTTGTGGTTTGACGTGGTCTTTATGTCCACTAAATACATACTTTAAAAAATCAAAGAAAAAAAATGAGGAAGCTGATGAGTCTGTCAGAAACCCTATGTGCCACACACAGGCTGTGGATTCATTTGCCTTTTCGGCAAAAGCATGGAGTCATATGGTCCCTGCCCCTCATTATATGTCCTTCCTCACCCATTGCTTTCTTCACTGCTCAATCTGTTGTGCTGATACAGCTTTTGTAAGGCTGCTCTGAAAAAGAAACAAACAAACAGCAAATGACCTAGGTTTTATTCCTGCAGGATTATTTTTAACCTGGATTTTTTCACTGTTTTTACGTGCAGCTCCACAAGAAAAAAATAGTGTCTGCACAAATGAGGATGCAGGGAGCTGCGTCATGGCAGAATCAGTGGCCAGCAGCAAGGAGTCCTTAAAAAGAACATAAAATGCTCTTTCACCTGAGTAATGAGTGTTGGGCTGCAGGTAAAAAAAAAGTGATGTCTTTGCTGTGCCCTGTGATCAATCACGTTATAAATACTATGAAATGCTATATGATTTTATCAAAAAAAAAAGAAAAAGAAATATCTGTTGTCGTGCGTTCTTCGGTGTCACCGAAAGACCCAACATCGCACCTTCTTCTGAACTGTAAGACAGAAGCTGCAGAGCCAGAAGAAACAGAAAGGAAAAGCAAGATAAGCATTCCTCCCGTGGGGAAGGTTACAGGCAAGGCTCACCGCATTGGAAGGAATTACCTGCAATGAAAGCAAACTCACAGTCTCAGATCTGAGCTTGGAAACATTCCCTGGAGCAACAGAGCCCAGCGAGGACATAAGGATCTACCTAGGCTTTTTATACAGGTAGAATTGGGATGGAGCTATTGGGACAGCTTCTGGTAGTTACTTTACCACGAGGAGTGTTAACCAGGAAAGCAGTTACCAGAAGGACTGGTAAACACCAAGGGGCTTTGGTAAAGTGGAAAATCAATGCCTAATATGCACAAAACCCATATACACTAAAACTCTTGTGAGAAAGGTAACTGCACTAAAAAGGTGATACACGTGGAAAAAGAGGCATAAAGGTTAAGACTAGAAAAGCACATCACAGAGAAGAATTGCTTGTAAATATAGGCAAATGCTTTAGTTCCTTTGAAGCTCTATTTTTTCCTAGATAAATTTGCTGTCTTTTATAAAAGAGTTTTCTCAGTGTCTTTTCCTTGCTGTAAATCTCACAGGAGTTAAAAGAAAGGAATTTATTCACAGCCAGTATCTGAGATTATCACGTATCTGCTGCTTAGTTTCAGTAAGTAAACAAGTTGGTTGTGTTTTGAGTTAGAACATTTTCTTCCTATGAAGCTGCAACAGGAATTCAGCGTATCTTTCCACAATGAGTTTTGAAAATTATCATACAAGCTTTAGCCACCCTATAAGTACAGATAACAGAAAAAAAAAATTACAGAAGCATCCAAAGCAGAGATCTATCACATCTGTCTTCACTTCATATGGGTTTAATATTTAGTCCAAACTTGCCAAGCCAAATCTGATTAATGATCTTTAAAGTCCAATATGATGCCACTGCAGATGTAGCCCATCACTGAAACTTAAATACCAAGCCCAACAATTTGTTCCCAAACAAGCCATATTTGAGATACCAGGGAAAAGGGCAAAGCTTTTCAACAACAAAAGGGGAAACTTTCTTCCCAATTCTGGTTAGCTATTTCTTATGTCTTGAACAGATAAGGGAAGTCTACAACCTTTTAACCTCAGCAAGAATAGCATCTGGCATATGCACCACATATCTAGAACAACAAAGGGTTTTTCCTTCCAACTCGAACCATTCCACAAGTGTTCAAGGCCAGGCTGGGCAGGGCTTTGAGCAACCTGTTCTAGGGAAAGGTGTCCCTGCCCATGGCAGGGGGGCTGGAACTAGATGACCTTTAAAGGTCCTTTTCAACCCAAACAATTCCGTCATTCTTGATTATTGCTGAAGCCTTCTATTAAATGGCAACACGGCAATAGCTCAGATTAATTACATATTATGCAATACAGTATTTTGTTTTCATGATTCATTTTTTAATGTGCTGCTCCTTAATTTTCTTAAGAGTTTATTAGGAAAGGCAGGCATGTGAGTTCAATTTTGCTTTTGTGTCCTATTATTTCAGAGCCTTTCATTACATGAAGTTGATCACACAACAGTTCTGTTGAAGCAGTGGTTACTTCAGCCTCGTGCAATACAAACCATTTTTCTCTGCCTCTTATTTCTCCTCAGGCCAAACAATTTCCCTTCCTGTCCTCGTTCATTTCTGGAACAATCTTTTGTCTATTTTATCTGTTGAGAGAAACTTAGTGGTTTATCCCTGAGCACTGGGCTGATACATGCAAGAAGACGTCCAAGAGGATGCTGAACATTTTTATACACGATGCTTGCAGCTCATCTCAAACCAGCCACTTGTTTAAAGTTTCCTCTCTTACACTTCACCTTCGTGTCCAGATTACTGAGCCCGGTCAGCAGTTCCTACATGACCCTTGCCCTTCCTGCTTTTGAACAACCAATGTAATTCTGCATCTGTTTTCAACACCAGCACAGATAAACACATAAAACGCTACTTATATCTCTCCCAAGTTAACTATTACACTGCACAGCCCAGTCAGTGCTAGGCTGTGCCAGGCGATGTGGGACAAGGAATTCTTTCTTGATTTGAAAAGAAACATTTAGTTTTCACTGCCACCCTTTCACGGTTTCCTACTCTCATCTTCACCAATTTGTTTCCCATGGTGAAAGATTTATCTAAAAAGGATGAATATGTACTTATGTATTTAGCTACATTATATCACTGTCCTCATAAGTAACCTCCCAGTTTTGAGAGATCTGGCAAGATATTTTCGTAACAGAGACTAGAAACAATGATAATAATTTAAAATTGTTTGTCCTAGGTGAATCTTAAACACACAGGAATGTAGCAAGCTATTTATTTCCATGGAACTCAGATAACGAATTATATAAAACTCTAGTGAAATTTGGTTTTGTCATGCAGTAATTAAGCACAAGCAAAACAAGACGAATAGCCACACACTGGAGTAACTCCCTCTCCAGCTCCCATGTAGCCACTACTGGTACAGAGATGTACCAATTGTGAGATATATTCCAGTCTCTTAGTCTGGAATAAAAATGTCTATATGCATATTTATTTTGAGATCTTAATTTATAATGGATTTTGACAAAGTTCTCTCTCTCCATCCACAAAAGAAAGAAGGCGACAAGAATCCCACACCTGCGACTATGGCTGCAGTGTAGCTGGGACATTCGCTCTTGAGGGTTTGCCAGTATCTTGGCATTTAAAAGTGTTTTACTAACATTCATGGAAAACTACAAGAAGCAACATAATAAAGCCAGTTTAAACTGTGTATCTGCAAGAGAATCTAAGCTTGGTAAAGCTGACGATCAAGCATCTGCATATGTCAATGGATGTGAATATCCTTATGCAAGAACCTTCTTATAGACAAACATAACAAAATTATTTCTTCGCTGTCAAGCACTGTACCAGTGAAAGGTCTCCAAATCTGCTCTGGAAAAATGCCCTGAAGAAGGCAGAACTTTGGCAAGAGCTATTTCTACTTGCTTTTGCAATACAAGGAGATGGGGCAGTACTGGGAACAAGTCGACACATTGGGCTGCTGGATTTTGACCATATCCTGTAAATATAAGAGATATCCAATGCAAGAGAAAAAGGTCAGCAATGGAGTTTGAGGTGAATCATAAAAACTAAGGTGGTAGCAAATGCAACAGATGGCAGGACATCATCACTGGGAGAATCAGATAAATCTTACAGCGAGACGAAGACACTACAAGAATGTTTATTTTATGAATTGATGATGGTATCATAAACTGAATCTTGCAGAAAAGAAGGCACTGAGCACCTGGATAGAAGGGTGATAGAAATCTGGTTTCAAAATACCACCAAGCATGAATTAGACTATTTGATTGCCAAAAATCTTCATGCTCGGTTGCAAAAAGTTACAGTTTATGTTGCTGCTTGCTTTAGCAATCACTCCTCACCAGCCTCAGTTCTTACACCTACACATACAATTATTTCATTAACACATAATCATACGAACATTAAAAAGCCAATTAATGCTCCACGCAGGGCAATTATGGTCTGTTTGTAAGATGATGCTTTTGTCTGTAATTTTCATAGACCAGTACTTTTATGACAGTACTTCTAATCTAATTGAAGGCTGCTGTTTGTGGTTCAAACATCAATTTGATGCACTTTAATTGAGAGATCCTTCAATCCAGATTTCCCCAATTCATGCTGAAATGTACAGTGTTGTTCTTGTAAGGAACAATTCCTGAACTGGCTCACAATAACATCCTCAGGAAGCTTTGGTATGCCTCATCTCTCCATTTGTCTAGCTCCCATATAATACTTAAATAATATGAACCTCCTCTTAGCCATGACGAACATGTGAAGACAACAGTAACTTACAGCGAATACTTTCAGAGGTTTCCCTAACTATTTTTCAAGCTTCTGTCCCGCTCCATGTATGTGAAACACAGTATTTTCTAGCCAATTTTTGTTATTTGACAACAAAGCAAATAAAATTAAACACGGTTTGTGTTTAAAAGAGCAAACACACCCACAGCCCTAGATGAATCAGATACAGCTGAAGGGTATAATTTTCATTAGGATAAAATACACCTCAACTGGTCTGGGGTACTTACCAAGCAAAAATAACAGAAGGCTGTCTCAGAAGAGTAATTCTCTTTTGAGACCATCTTCTCTGCTCAATGCAAAATAAATGATATTGATCAAATAGTTAAAACCTCAGGCTTAGTATCGCAATTTAGTATGCAGTCTGCAGTTACACATTATTTTTAAACACACCTTTTTAACATGCCTTCAACAATCTGGCTGATGTCAATGCTGCCTAAGCACCAACACCAATCACCCAGGAGTCCCTTGCCTTGAAATACAGGAAATTTTGCTCGCTATGGCAGAGTGACATTTTCCCATCATTGTTCACAGTGCGGATTTGGAACCAAGATGGGGCATTTTGTTGTTAGTGGTTTTGCTTGGGGCCTTTTTCTGCATTTCCTGAATAAAATAATTACGCGAATAAAAGGAAGGAGTTATGGCCTCCTTGAATATAGCTCTCTTTTCAACCAGTGCTGCTGGACCAGAATTGGGAAAAAAAACAAACCAAACCAAACCACAAGCACCAGACTCACAGAAGACAAACACGAAACTTCTCTCAGGAAAATTCTTCCTCCCTCCTCCTTCCCCTCACAAGCATCTTCATCCTAATCCTTCATCCTGTTTGTGAACTGTTAAAAAAACCCTGAACATTTTTCTTCAAAACTCAAGTGCAACAGGGTAGGTTTCATGTTTGCTCTGTCACACAGGAATACCTGGAATAAAAAAGAGCAGCAACACAACTTCAGAGATCCTTCTCTCACATTTATGTAATTGAACATTCTCATAAAAGGTATTGCCTTCTTTCTTGGAAATTGCAGAATATTACTACTCCAGGCAACCCCAAATGCAAGTATTTGATAGTACAACCACCCACTTCTTTTTGCGAGCATGTGCACTGTTTATGCCTATGCATAAGCCAATACAGATAATTTCTTGTCTAGTACTGGATTTGTTGTATCCATCTTTAAACATGCATCCCACCCCCGTGCCCCCCAAAAATCGCATTTCTTAAAAAAAAAAAAAAAAAAAAAAAGTTACGTGATCTTATTGCAGGAAAAATTACAGCATCTTTATGTCAAAAATTAAGTCTCACAAAAGAAGAATGACACACCATATTTGTTGGCCACTATCCATCTGTACTGCTGCACAGCAAAGGAGATAGGAGCCATCTGTCAAGACACCAAAAAACCACTAAGATTTATTAAAGGTGCTCATCTCTTCTGAGTATCACCAAAGCAAATGAGGCACAGCTCAGATTCTGAAAGAAGCTGGCGACATTCTATTTGTTACTAGTACCGATGTGAACATGTATTACATTTCACACATCAACTTACAGGTACCCAAACAAATTATGGGGAAAAATTTAGCACCCTAGAAATAACAGGGCTAATAATTTGCTCAAATGTATGAACGCATGTACTTGTATTTTAATTGTGTCTCTTTGCTGCAGGTGTACAGATCAGACCAACTGCTGAAATATAAAATACTTATCCTATGGCATGGTAAAATAAGAATGTAATCAACTTCATGCTAAGTGGCATCTTTCAAGAACATCAAACAGATTAACACAGAATAGTATTAAAAAGCCTAACTTCGCAAGAGATCTGGGAAGAAAAAAAATGCTAGCACATTTACTGATTTCCTTAAACTATGAATACTTGATAACCATCTCCAGAACGTACTTCTGTAGGTGATAATTAAACTGTCTTCCTTTTATGGCTTTTTTCTTGAACCATTGAGCTATTCATAGGAAAGAAGAAAGCAGGATACCAAAACCTACGGTGAATGCTCAAGTCTCAAGCGTCTTTGAAAATCTTCAATGCAAGCGGCACGTCTTCTATACCTCTTATTGTGGCTATTTCTTGGCTGCTAGTTTTGCCCAGAGATGATGATTATTATTATCAGTTGATCCAATTACCGTTCTTTAAATACACAGATATTTGGGAGAGCAGTGAAGCCTGTTCAGACAGCTGCCGGTTCCACAACCGTGCTGCGCTGCCTGTCCAGGAACAGACAAGTTTTACACTTCTCCTGTCAAACACGTTTTGTCAAAATGTTTCCCCCCAAACCAGTGGCATTATCCACCCATTTTTGTCTAGTACAGGTTCCTGTACTGCTGCAGAGGAGGGAAATTAAAAATAGCTACAATATCAGATCATATGTGAACATACAAGACAGTACCTGTGAACAAAACAGGTATTTCTATAGTTTAGGTGAATCACATCCATCTAGAAGTTTGGTTAAAAAAAAAAAAAAAAAAACACACACACAACAACGCATCAATTTCCTCTTTAAGCAACTGAAATGAGATCATGTTTATATTCTGAAAAGACTACTCATAAATCAATAATCTCATCCAACAGATCACTGTGAAAAATCTTTTTGTTTTGCTTTCTAAGAAATGGGTATAACTTAACACGTACAGAAAAATACTTACATTTTACCAGGAATGTTTACATAAACTTAAAATAAAAAAAAAAGTCTGGTTAGGCATTCAGTCTTTCAATTGATTCAACACATCTATAGGCAATAGATCTACATTCACGAAATATAATTGTTGATTTCAGGTACGTATCATGCATCATGATACATACTGAGAACAAAGAATTTGTGTATCCTAACAGGCACGCACATTTATACACGCACACACATATACTGGGTAATTCGAAATAAACAGCATTCGTTTGAATAAAAATATACTTCCAACAACAGAATTTCTCTATTAAATCCATGTTTATTGCTTAAGTTTTATCACAGTGGAGATTAAATTATGCTTAATCATCCGGTCAGTGCTTTTGTACCTCCTTCAATGCCAAAAAAAAACCATTTAAACCAAGTCATTCATACACTCGAAGTCTTATTAGCATCCCACCATTCATCGCCTCTGTGTGCTCCTTTAGTTGCCACAAACTGCAAGATTGTAAAAAGGTATAGCTAATAGGCTTATTTATAATACCATTTTCTTCAAGTATTCAGAAAGCAGTACACGTAGCTGTACTGTATATTATAAACATATCTGTACTGTTATTTATTGCTATAGGATAGAGGCTCCTGATGGAATGATAGTGAAATATTACATCACCGTGTATGAAGATGATCTCAGCATCCTGTAATCATCACAACTCTTCCTATGTTAGTGAACATCACCAGGTAAATGGGTTTCTTTCCTTTCTCTTCCAGGCATGGGATTTTCAAACTACATATAAATAAAGCATACACTCACAACATGTGTAGTGCAAATCCCAAGTAAACAGAATGACATGGAAATAAACTCATAGTTGCCAACTTTGGTTCAGCGGGGCCGTTATGATTTTTCACGCCCTGGGCGCACGCTCTGCGCCCGTGGCCCGTGTCGGCGACATTGATTGACAGCGGTTGTCGCGGGGAGGGGCTGCGGGAGGGGCTGGGGGCAGCCGAGCCCCCCTGCAAACCTTGAGCCCCGCCCTGCAAACCCTGTGCCTGGGCAGGGGCGGCTGGGCACCCCCCAACCCCAGAGCAGCCTCCCCATCCGCATCCGGGGAGTCCCATTGGCAACTATGTGGAACATGGATTGCGTGGCCCAGATTAATAGAAGGTAATATTTTTTTTTCCAGATACAACCATTGAAAGAGAACATCTACAACACTGCGATTCAGAAAGAACTAAATGAGAATTAATAGGAAAGACATTCAACTGGGGAGGTTGTGGGGGGCATATGTTGTTTGTTTGCTTTTAAAAACAAATGCCAATTAATGGTTTGATTCTGGGCTGTTACAAAACCTCCTCCATTAAGCACAGGGCCAGATTCTCTTTTTTGTTGTTGTTGTTGGTTTCATTTATTTTTCTTAATTATGCAAATCTACTTCCCACACAGCCATAATTTAAACTGAAATAAAACTCCCTAATATTTTCATGGCATAAATTATGTATGCAGAGAAAGGCATCAAATAAGATTTTGTATAAATTAAAAATTAAGACATATTGTAGACTTGCTCAATACCCTTTTCTCCAAAGTATTGGTAGTGAGCAGAAGAGTCATGCAGCTTATCAGTAAAAGGAGTACATATTTTTGCCATTTTTCTTCAGTGCTCATTTTAAGATACTCTTTTTGTGTCTGTGTTCTCAGTCTGCAACTTGCTATTTCTTGCGCAAAGATTGGGATTTTTTTTTTAAGCGGCATTCTTATGCAACACGTTGAACCTTCAACAAAGGAAATAGAGCTAGCACTAAAGTTCTCTCAGCTAAAAGACAGACATCTTAAAATAATAAAAAAATAAAAGGAAAAAACCTCTGCAAATAAAACGAAACCTCTCGTTTGGGACACAAACACTTAGCTTTTAAAAACTGAAAATTCATAAATATGGTCATTGTACAACTTTAGAGAATGAAGGCTTCTAAAAACTTCAGTGCCAAAATAACCTCTCTGCATCAGTATTAAGAATAACATATTTTCCCTTTTAGGTTGTGCTTGCCTTTTTTTTTTTTTTTTTTAAAGGCCTCTCTTAGTTCTGTAGAATTTTGTCACATAATATTACATACTGTAGGGGAGTGTTAGAACTGCTTATTGAGGTTTTAAGTAGTTGTTAGACTAAGTTACAGCAATAAAATTCAATTACTCATCTGATTCATTATTACTTTACATGGGGCTGTTGGCTCATTTCACCTTTTTTTCATGCTTAATATGGCCATTTCTTCTATACTTGCCATTTGGTATCCCATTCTGGTAATGTCCATTAACAGCGCTATGTTCGTCATTGGACCAAAGATGTTTGCTTTGCTTGCGGATAAATTTTGTTATCCTGGCCAAAATATAACAAAGTAAGGCAGCACCTACTAGTACAACAAAGGCAATATCCAGTAAGAAATACTGATAAAAAGAGATGCCGTAAACGGCGGCACGTAGATGTTGCGCTCCGTTGTGACGGAGGATGTAATTAATCCAGTAGACAGTTCGGTTAACGGGATGACCAGGTTGGTCTTTGTGAATCTCAGACAGCTGCTGGGCCCGCTGCCGGTAGCTGACAGAAAAGGGAAGAAAGGAGAAAAATCATCGTCAGGGCTCTGAGCAATGCAAGCTGCAAACGCATAAATATGCTTAAGCCTCTACAGATCAAGCCGCATATTACTGCAGGGCTCTTGCAAACACCAGCATATAGAGGAACAGACATGGCGGATCATCTGTCTTCCAGTCAGTCCTTACAGCTCCTTGATGAAGAATGACTAGAAAAGCAGATTGATTGGTGCGTGATGAAAGGCAGAAATTCACCCTCCAGCGAAGCCATTAAGAGCCAAGCTGACCTGCTGCCAGAGAACAATCTTATCTAATCCAAAATGAATCCTATCAAAGTGAGATGCGTTTGCCCTTCCCACTGTAAAGTGGCAACGTACCCCGTCTAACACAGCGCTCGTTTGTGCTGTTGTGCAACTGAATTACTAGAGAAACACCGAACAAAGCAAGCAACTCGGTTTTGATTGTGCAAGAGACTATCTTCACCGGGGTCCAGAGTTCAGCCTAAAACTTTTTATTTTTTACCACAGGCTGTCCCCAGGTGCCGACCATTGTCAAATTCCTTCTCCCTCTCTGCAGCAGCTGCAAGGTCGGCAGGTTATTTATGCAGGACTTGCCTTTACGCTTACGCTAAGGATAATTGCACAAGGCAAAGGTGATGCAACTGATGTTATCGAGATCACTTTAGTAACATTCCCCATCCCTGCAGTTCTGCTGCTGGCTCCGTACAGGTTTCTCCTTTCCCAAGGCAAGTGGCACTTGCAGAGTTTGCTCCCATGAAAGCAAGAAGCATCGTCATCGCCGTGCTCCACAATTATGGTTAGCCCAGTGCAATAAGACACCGGCTAAAACACCATTCTTTTGAATCTGGAGATTGTCTGAACAACACAGATGTCTAAAAATTATCCAGCGCAAACTTGTGAAGTGACTCTCCTAGCACTTTAATATCTCTGAGCAAATTCATTTGGCTAGAAAGAGTTACAAAACCCAGTTCATGGTCTTTTACTTATTCTATCTGAATGACCAAAAAAATTACAAAAAACAGACTGGAGTCCTTATATTCATAATAATTTGTTAGAATATTGTCATTGCAACAAACACAAATGACCTTTTTGATCTTAAAAGAGGTATTACTGGCCAGAACAGGAAAATATTCTCCTTTTTTCTAAAGTTCCGTGATTTTATTTTAAAAATAAAAAAGTCACTATTTTTGAATATCTCCATATTTTCAGCTGTAACCCAAACCTGTCACCCGACAATCGTATAGGTGTATTGTGCTCCAGGGCCCTTAGGCAGCACAACGGACAGACTGCTAAATATGGAGTAATCAAGACACATAAACAGAAACATTGGTCTGCAACAAGGAATAAGGACAGGTTTGGTTCTATAATATAACCTTGCTGTCCTCCACATGGCAACTGTCACAAAAAATGAATGAGATCACTGAGTTTTGGTAGGCTGAGCAACAAGCTCAGCACCTACACAGAAACCCGATCAATTGTGTAATCTTGTGAAATGGGACAACCACCCTTTCCCCCACTGTACACGCAAATAAAGCCCAATCTGCATTTCTTTTCCCTTGCACAAAGGTTCTGTACGTGCTTATTTAACCCGTAACAAAAACTTGAAATAAAAGCAAGAAACGATTGCTCATTCCATACCTGGGGTCATTAATAACTTTTACTAGGGCTTCATACAGTTCATTCTCAGTGACCGTCTTCCAGTTCAGCAATATTCCCATGCCCTTGGCCTGCACGCGAGTCATGGTGTCGTAATGGTCTCCAAACAGGGGAATCCCCACCACTGGGACCCCATGGTACATGGTTTCAAAAATGCTGTTCAAACCTCCATGACTAAGAAAAGCCTTAATGTTAGAGTGCCCTGAAAACAGAATAAGCATAAAGATTTAAAAAAAACAAAACAAAAAAACCAACCAACAAAAAAACCCCACAAAACAAAAAAACCAAAAGAAACCAACCAACCACAAAAAAACACCCCAACATATTTACAATTCCTTAATGTAAAGTTATTGCGGCAAGTGGGTACAACACATTTGCTGCCACGTTTCTATGGCTGAGATTCAGGAAGGTAAAATGAGGGCAACTTGTTCTGATGTTCTCCCCCTTAAACCCGCAATGCTGAAACTTCCCGTGTATTACATTATTTCCTTATACACTAAGAGAGAGGGAATGGCAAAATGGCAAAGAAAATTCTTACGTATACAAGTTGTGTAAAAATTATTAATAGATTAATTAATACACTCTTTACTCTTGAGCAACTGCAGGTAGTGACTACAACTAGTTTAGCAGTACAAATGAATCAGGGAGAGTGTGTTTTTCCTTATTATTCATCTGAAACACAAGGGGTATTTAATGGCAAGACAAATGATGTTGCATTTAGAGTTTCACATGCCTTACACTTCAGGCTAGCAACATTTGACAATAACGAGAATAATGCAATGGGAAAATGAGACTGCCTCAGAGCAATTCAGTAACCAAAACAAATCCACCTGGTTTAGAAGTCATCTGCCTCATTACGGTAAATACTCCAGCAGACACGCACACACTGACACACACACTTCACGCGTTCGTCAGCACACATCGTAGCACTGGAGCCATTTTGTGAACACACAAACATCCCGGTATCCCAGAGACAACCAGAAATACTCTGCGGTCCCTCAGATCTGCAATGTATTCAGCAACACTTTGACAGGGAAGGAAGGGGGAAAAAAATAAAAATACAAAGACTCTTAACATAATCTTTACCAAAAGATGGAAGAATATCAAGTTTCACCTCTGCACCTGAGAACCCAGAGTACCTCAGGTTAATTAAACAGAAAGGTTATTATCAGCTCACAACAGATGCCCAGTTTCTGCTGGAGCTTTCCAGCAGAAAGCTCCATATATAAATAAATATGTATACATACAGGTGTATGTACACACCCCTAAAACCTGTTTGGATGCAATGTGAATAAATTTTGCATGCTCAGTTTCATGCCTTTTCCATGAAGAGACTAGTGAACATCATACCATGCTTTTTCATAACAGAAATTAACAGTTACAGTCACCAGCTCCCTAAAATGGCATACTTTAGAAAATTCCTACTTATTTATCTTCCATCTTTAATAATGACATTTTCTTGAACTGCATAGGTTCTATGGGATACAAGACTTTAAAGACATTTTCCCATTTATTAAGTCAAATAGTCTTTAGAATAACTATGTCCTTACACCCAATTAACTCAAGGAAAAAAAATGAGTTAGTACCAGGGAAAGACAATTATAAAGATGTTTTGATTTCATCATCTTGAAATTCTGACAAATTCTATACTCCTGCTCTATGACCTCCATTACAGAAATTATCCTAGATTCATGATGACTGCTAATTCAGCAGAATATTGTTGGAAGAGCAACCCTTCTCACTCAAGTGAGAATAAGCAATATGTCATCAAAATAGATACTCACCAAGCAGGTCGTTTTGTGGTAACCATTCTATAAGCTTTGTGTTGTTGCCTAAATTCCTCGGTTTGTTTCCTGAAAACCTAAAAAAAATGAAATCAAATTGATGTATAAACTCAAAACAGAGAATTAACCCAAACAATTCATGAGGCCTAAGCAGATTTCCAGTTACGTGGGGATAGCGTTTACTCACCATTACAGGACAACAAAATAGGCTCAACCAAAATGTTATAAATAGCTAATAATTTCAAAATTTTTTTTTCATCATTCAGTTTCCTTGCAGTCTGGACTGAAATGCAATGTTTTCTATTAATGTTATGGCAACATGGTTACTTCTCAAGCCCAACTGTGAGGGCAGGGGGTTTTATAACCTCTCTAGGGCTGAGAGTCCACCACTTTACTGAAAAATTTGCCTGGTACTAGATAAATAACTCTACCAACACATGAAAAATAAGCCCTACCATCAACGCGAGGCATTTCCTTTCAGTTGGCCAGTTCCCTGTACCTCTTGATAAATGACACCATCTTATTTTAAAAGGAGTTACTAATACCAGGAAGGGAAAGGGTGACATCTCAGCTTATGAGGCAAGGGGCTACCTCTGAAAAGGCTGCAACCAGCCTGGGAGACGGGTCTATTTTTCTTACTTGCTCAACTGCCTGAAATCCAAGGGCAACGCCTTGTTCACCTGAGCTTGATGGAAAAGTCTAGCCCATAAAAGACTGGCTCGAAGTACAAACTGATTTACATATTAATGTTACATGCATTTAATATAAAAATATATTCTAAACAGAAAAGAACGACAGAAAAAATGAACAGTGACTACTAGCAGATAGAGCTGGTTTGTGACAGCTCCATCGGACAACTTAAAAATATTCTGGTTATTAGAGAGCATTAGAACTATAGTGTCATAAAGATTCACCTACATATTCTCAATTAAGCAAGCCATACATCTTTAACAACTGGCTTATACATTCTATATGTTGAAAAAAGTCTATGTTACTTATGCTAGCTTACAAAAACACAAATAAAGTATGTTACTAGTCTGGGCTCTAACTAGTACTGCATAATCGGAAGCATATGAAGAACTACAAAGGTTTCCTTGATTTGGCATTGTGACATAAGACAGACAAGCAGTACTATCTTTCCCATTTTCAGACATGTCTAGTATAAAAACCACCTGCATCCAACACAGACCATAGGTCAATGATCTGATGAAGAATTAAAAAAAAAAAAAAAAAAAAAAAGAAAAAAAGAAAAATATCAAAGTGAAGTTGGGTTCATAGTTTCATATTTAGGTATTTAAATAAGGAACTCAAATTCCCACTAGGGTGACTGAAAGCCACTTGCTCAGCTCTTCCAAAGACGATGTCTTACACCTGGTCTCAGGGACATCTCCCTGTTCCACAAATCATGACTGAAAAAACCAGCAGGAGGGTTCCCTTATCCCAAAAGTCATAGATAATAGATTGCAGATAACAAAACCAGAACGAAACAAAAAACATAGCACACAAAACAAAAAAAAAAAAAACAAAAAAACACCAAAAAAAATAAACACCACAAACCCAAAACCCACACATGCTGGTAAGGAAATACTAGTGAGGAAAATTAGAAAACATGACAAAAAGATAAAACAAAAGTAGTAAGATCAATTGGGACTAATAATTGCAAGTCAAGCAGCACTGCAGGTTTCATAAGAAACAAACATAGCGGCTCTACCCCAAACAAAAACTGATGAGCACTTTACTACAACTACTAAAGATTCTGTGCTATGGCCTGAAGAATTTCCATTTTCCTGTTCGTTAGTGGGGTTCACTATCTCAATTACACACAGCGGCGAAAACGGCCTCTAAGAGATGGCAGGGAATGAGACGCTAAATAGACAGCTACTAACAGCTCCAGAAGGGCAGCAAGGACACCGGGTATAAATCATAAGACACTGATTATTTGGAAACCAATGGTTCACAGAAACTGCTCCAGAGCGACGCTCCACGTGAGGCAGAGCTGACTAAACAGTTCTTGGACTTTTACAGTAAGTGTAGAGAGCCACTCAAGAATGTTTTAAGAGCCAAGAAAGCTTATTACTGATTTTTACTTTTGCAGATTTTTCTTCCTCCAATTTCTCAAAGATAAAGACAAGAAAGAAGAGCAATTATTAAAGTCTATGTTCACAGATAAAAGAGGAGAAAGGGCCTGAGAAAGAGCAAAAGGAGAAGAAAGAGAAAGAAGAAAGAAAATCTATGATTAAATCAGCAGGATGTCATTCTTGCTCCCTGCAGTGGCTTCTTTATCAGAAACGATGACAGCATGTCATAACCTCAGCCTCTATTTTCACTGTCCACAGTCCTTCTAGGATATAAACTCAGTAAAGGAGTATAACCTATGCCTTATTCTGCCACAAAATCATCACTCCTCCTTATTACCAGGGGACTGCAACATTTCCACAAAGAGCATCTTTCAAAAGAGTCAGGTCCTCAGTGCCACTCAGGCTGTCACCGTCTCAGCTCCAGCAGCTCTTGATCAAGAGAGCACGAAAGGAAATGAGCGTGCTTGAAATCACCCCGAGTACATCTATCATTGCACTTACCTCCAAATAACTCTCTGAGGCAGTCTTGCCAGAGCATGTGCTAACTTATTTGCTATATCTTCTGACAGGTATTTCACTCCAGCTCCAAACGAGACAAGGACAAAGCCATTTTCGTCAGCACCATTCACCCACGTTTGGAGATCCTGTTAAAGTGAAAATTTATACTGAGCACTGTAGAAGCATAGGTAAACCACAGAAACAGATTAAATAAACGTTGATTAGGAGAAACAGTTGTTGGTGCCTGTTACTTCACAAGCCAAGTTCAAAAGTCAAACATTTTAGAAATTATTGATACAATGACTCAATGATTCGAAATCCGTGGTACAGGCTGTAAACAGCAAAATTCTTCCTGGTTCATTTTAGCTTCTGCATTAACAACCAGTTTCGTAAGAGAATTTGTCCCTTCCTAACTGATAGGCTGACACATATTCACATGTTAACACACTACATTTTAACTCAGCAAAACAGAAAAAGATGCATCTCATCAGCCTGGAAGTGCAGCACAGGGAATACAGGAATGAAGGCTGGGACCCAACTATGTCTCTGCTAGCCTTAAAGGAAGTGAGAGGACTTCAAATGG
Organism: Caloenas nicobarica; assembly: GCF_036013445.1. NCBI lineage: Eukaryota > Metazoa > Chordata > Aves > Columbiformes > Columbidae > Caloenas > Caloenas nicobarica. The sequence goes on along the minus strand of NC_088248.1, from coordinate 10,302,015 downwards.
GTTGTTTTTATTTCATCTATATAAACATAACAAACACGAACTGAAAGAAGCCAGAGCTTCAAAAAACACCTCCAGTTTCCACTGCTCCAGTATTTCAAGGAGCAAGGAACGACACTGCATCTGTACGGCAAGTTCATTAGGGGTGAATGCCCCTCCTTCTTGGACCTACATACTTTATCTAACTTAGGCAACTGTGTGCCTCTTCCATGGCAAGTTACCAATATTACATTAAATACATGCAAGTGTAACAAAGGCCAAAGCCCTTTAACATCCTCAAGCTCATCCTTCTTTTGTAATTGCTCTGAAACGGAGTCTCCCACAATACCAATTCTTGCCAACTCTCTTGATTCAAGGGCTGCCTCAACTTAGGCAAGAAAGGTAACACCAAAAGCAGACGTGTGCAGTACTGCACTGCTCGCGAGTACTCCAAAAGCAGAAAAAAAAAGTCAGCCTGCTGGGGGTAACTTGACAGTCACCCAAAACCACAGGTCAGAAAGCCTCTATCGGCACAGCAGAACCCAAAGCAGCTTTGGGGGTGGCACCCGGACACGCTTTTCAGGATGCAGCTAGCACAGGCCAGGCCTGATGGAGGAGCACAGCGAGGACTGCAGGACCTGCACCTGGGTCCCAAAAAAATCCCAGCAAGTCTTGTCAGGGAGCTCTTTGGGTCCAGGTTTCATTGCATTGAACACCTTCAGCACAGTGGGTCCGGCCACATGTAATTCCTTCACAGCTGATGCTTCAAGCAAGTCACAGGTTGCAAAGGGGACAGCAACACCCAAAACCTGAGGCTGACTTTGTGGAAAGGGGGTTTGTGTCACTGATGACAAGCAAGCCAGCAGATGTGACTACCAACCACCACGGGACAGCAGGGAAGCCATCCTAGGACATGAGACACAGCAGGGCTGCCGGCTAATCAAGTCTCAGACACAAAAACAATGTCATTTAGCTTCAGGGCTGAGGGGAAAAAAAAAAAAAAAAAAAAAAAAAAAAAAAAAAAGGCACCTCAGTGTATCCTTTGCTTTTGGAAATGCACATTTAAATGCTATTTTTTTCCAATGAAACTATTGGCAGCAGAAACTAAAAAAATGATGCCACTGACATACAGATATGTCAGTCTGCCAAAGAGCATCTTTTATTTCCTAGGATATGATTTAATTCTGGTCTCACCAAATTTAAGCATAAGCCTGCTCAACTCCAGTACAGCAATAGGAAATGAGTAAAAGGAAAATTAAGAGCCCTGTTCACAATGCATCTTTTGTCCTGGTAATAAATAGCAGGCCAGACAGGAATAGAGTAATGCTGTGCTATCGTATCTGAGCACAAAACCACAAAAGCTGCCACAAAAACCAGCAGGCGAAACAAAGACCTGCACATTAGACTGGGAACTGTACACTAGTCTCTGCTATGCACTGAAGAAGGGACTTCTATTTTCTGTAGAATTCACACTTCTTCATTTTTCCTCATCTATTCCAGTGCACTTTCTTTTCCATTTTTTCTCTATGGCAGTGGAGAGAGGGGGAAGAAGGAAAAGGAGTAGTGTCTGAAACCTGCCTTGAAGCTGAATCATTTATTATGAGCTAAACTTCTGACATGAAAGTTTCCAACTGATTTTGTGATTTATACAGAGTTTGTCCTTGAATTTTACCTAAGGACCTAAAGCATTCTGCATATGTAATTATATTATAGTCACTTTTGCTTAGTGGTCCAACTAGTTAAATCTTGAACTACTTCCTATCTGTTGTTTAAAGGTAAATAGAAAATAACCTTTTGCGGGCTCTAAGACAACCTGTTCTAAAAAGCAATCAAGACAGCTCTGTGCCCATTTGTGACATTTGATCTAGTTATATTCTGAGAGCTGAAGCTACCTGTTACAGGTGGTTTTCCTCCGACACCTCAAAGCGGCCCCGTATTCACGGGCCCTCATCTTCATGGAGAACTGACCCACCCAAACACCTGCCGGAGTGGCAGAAACCTGGCAGGTTCTGGAGCCCCTGCTCGGTGACAACTCCATGACACAGGTGCTCAAGAAGCCAATGAGGGGAGACACTCTGCTGGACCTCGTCCAAACAAGCAAGGAAGAGCCGGTCTGGGATGCAAAGATTGGCAAGCAAGGGGAGAGCAGTGGGTGTTTTTTACCTTGACCTGTGTAAGGCTTTCAGCATTGCCTCCCCCCACAGCCTCAGACAGATAGAGGAGCTACTGGTGACACAAATGGACAGTGAGGTGGGACTGAAAACTGGCGGGGCCCAGGCGGTTGAGATCAGTGGCACAAAGTCCAGCTGGAGGCATGTTTGCTTTTTAATAAGGACAAAACCAGGACAGCTGGTGCTCTTTATCGCTCAGGTATTTCCCATTCAGCATCAGGAAGCCCTTACCTATGACTGCTTAGGCTGGGTGAGACACATGGCTTCTGAAGCTAGAAATCAGTCTGCTCCAGCTGAGGAATGGCTCCCAAGGCTACTGCTACTGTTCCTCTATGCTTAATTAGAAATTCTGTACAACTGCACAACTCCGATGTATTCACATAATAAAAATGATACATCATTATATACACATAGAGGAAGTATAAAATATTTCCTTGTAAAGGAATTTCTAAAAGACCATTCAAAAATCCCCACATATAACAACAAATACCTATTAAGTACTTAGATTTTTATGTAGGGGAAAAAAAGAAAGGTACCATGGCATTAGAGCCACCCTACACCACGCTTAGGCATTTTATTGTTGTGCAATAGCAAAGCAGTCTGATTTGTGTTATTATGGTTGATTTCATAGCCAATCCTTTGTAATCCTTTGCTTTGAAGGTAATCCAACTGGTTCAGTGGAACATAACAAGTACTAATGGAAATTTAAAATCTTGACAGGCAAGACAAAATCCTGCCATCAGGCTCAAAAGATGGAATTTGTTTGCAATCTTAAACGGGATTATACCTATATTACAAAGTCATGAGAATACAAACGGTTTCACTTTTGAGAAACTGAAACTTATGATGCGAGTGCTCCCTGTCCTGACCCATTTCCTAAGCGTGGCAACACACAAATGTGCACTTGCAAGTTTTCAAAGTGTGTTCTAAGCAACATAAACGTCCACGGAAGGTTTTTCATTAACTTCAGGGGAAGCACGCCTGACTACTCCAGATGGGGTCTACACAAGGAAGAGAAGTGAAACCAAGCTTCCCATGCTCCAAGTTGGACAGGTGCAAACCAAGTCTGATCTTACAGGTACATAACTGGATTAACAGGAGTGCAGCAGGTGGGGACTTAAGACAGAACAACAGCCCCCATGGCTACCATGGGCTTGCCAGACTGTAGCTGGCCAACCAAAATCAGAAGCAAAGGAACTTGGATCTGTCCTCGGGTTTTCTTTTAGGATGCTAAACTAGAAAGAATAAAATTTTAATTCCTCACACAGAGTCAAAGTTGTTCTGTGCCAACCTTGAAAGGATCTAAAAGAGTTTTAACTCAACTTGTTATATTTTGACATCAGCTGAAAGACTCTTTTTTCCACACAAATTTGTCCTAATTTTACTTAAGCTTTATGTTGTGCTGGTAGTAAGAGGGATCAGAGCTGTACATGGGCTACAAGAAATTAACCATAGACTTGTCAGGACAAGGGTTCTCCTTGCAAACATCCATGTAACTCCTGGTGTAACACAGCTTTAATTAAATGGGAACACCAAGCATTGCTAAAAATGCAAGAGTGGGATAAAAATGATGAAATTAAGAACGGGGGACTTAACACTGCCTCCTTGTAGAGCCATCTGAGTTTGTGACCTGAAGAAGACTATTAGTCTCAGGTTCCTTTAATTTTATAATTATTTATTTTGACAGCTTTTTAGTACAGATTTTCTAAACTGAAGATGTAGCGAAACCGAATCCGAGTGGTGTTCATAGGTCTTTGGTCGCAAAACAGATTTGAACATCCTGATACAACTACCTGCGTCACAGGCAAAGGCTCAGCATTTCCTTGTACTTTCCCTGTTCTCTATGTGGCCCGTGAGGTACAGGAGAGACGCAGCAGATAAAAAGCAGGCTATGATCTTGGCACATGAAAGACTGAATACTTCACTAGCATTATTACTATGACCATGTAGGTCACTTAATTCACACATCTACATTCTTCATGTTTACTTCAGGAAGCACACGACAATGACTGCTGCAGGATGAGCAGCGCAACGCACAAACTTTGAGCTATTCTTGCAAAACCTGAATTGAAGAGAACACACTGATGCTACAGGACAGTTTTGCCTACAGTTTCAGCATACCTAGCCAGTATAGCCTTTAGTCACCTTCCAACCTTTTTATTAATTTAGACCATATTAGCCTTACCACCACAGTATTAGTCTCAAGGGATTTTCTGCAACAGAAGAGGAACCAAAGAAATCAGGTTTGAGTTCTGCAGGAGAGAGAAAGAAGGGACACGCCAAGTTATTGGTTATTGAGCTCTTAAGACTGGTAGCCACAGAAAACAAAACAAAACAAAAAGCCTCATGACTTTCACTGAGAATCAAGCAAAATCACCACTCCAACACTGTACTAAAAAGTACAGACACATAAGCTCAGCCCCTATGAATTCACCCCTTTCTTGTTCCTAACTCCAGTTACACTTTTAACCTCCAGCGTGTTTTGTCCTCCCAATATCATAACACACCGTATGAAAACACACCGTGTCAGGGTGAGTCGTCACGAGCTGCCTTTGTTAAAAACCCTGTTCTCTGTGCAGGCAGCAGTTTACGGCTCCTCCCTTGCAGCAGGAAAACAACTTCCTTTTGCCCAGTTTAAATGATGTTCAGGTTGACTGTAAATTAAGTGTGATTTTTCTTTTAGTCTACGGAAAGGATACTTCATATTTGAAATTATAACTTTTGAGGTCTAAACCTACAGTGAAGATTTGGAGAAGTGGTCTTTTACATGAAGAGCTGCATTACTGAGCCTTCCTCAAACTCTTCGAGCTTCAACTGAACACAAAAGTGAGAAGGGAGCACCTTTGACTTTTGCAGTTAATTCAAACCTTAGACATGTGGTAAAGCCAGGCACATCTTTGAACGGTTATCTCTTTCAATGACTATTAACAGAGCATTTATTATTTATTATTATCAGATTTATTATTTTTTTCCCAAATAGAAGCATTTTCAATTTTTGCTATGCAGAAAGAAAAAATCTTGCCTCAACGACTTGAAGTCCTAGCACAGCCAGTGGACAATATTCGCTTTGCTGAGGCTGCCCTGAAAACTTGACAAACTGGACCAGAAGCTTAGAAACAAAGACCTGGCTTTCCCTTTCCAAACCAGGAATCGAACCCCAAACGATTACGACCCCTGAGCCTTGATGAACTTGAGAGCAAAATTTTCAGTAAGATTTCTGAAAAAAACTTAAGACCAGGCACACATATAACTTCTACTTGAAGAAGCATTAAAAAATGTAATTATTATTCTTTGTAAGGTCACAGTGAAAACAAGATGACACCAATGAAGTATTAAGTTGGATACACAGGTGCATATCAGGATTTTCCAGAAAATTTAAGATCCTTAAACATAGCTAAGTCATCCTGGGACCAGAGAGGTATTCACAAAAATGACAGGAGGGAAGAAGGCTGTTTTCTCTGGGCTATCTCAACAGTCAGTGGAGAGGCTGATGCGAAGGATAGATCTGAGCACCTACAGCTGGACACATTACACCGATTCCTACCCATCCCCACCTCCTCACCAGCCACAGCACAACCTCAGGTGAGGTTAGACCATGCGAAAGACAGAAAACCTGTCAAAGTCATCGACTATAGCAGATGCTGGGTTTCTGAACTAAATAGTGGAACAAATTTTCTATCTGAATTCTGGTTTCTATCCAATTGGCATTAATTACTCAACACTTTCACTTGAGTTAAGTGATTAAAAAAAAATAAAATCAATGCATGCTAGGTTATGAAAACCTTAAGTGAGTCCCAGTTATAATACTGTGCCAAACTCTGTCAGGTGTCTGCCCGTTTTCTTGTTACCTTCCAAGCAAATGCACATTCTTTGGGCAAAATAGAAGAGTAAGAGACTGAAACTATAAACTTCCTTTTGAAGGTCCCAACCTGCTCGTTCAAATCTCTAGTTTTGCTTACATTGACTGACTGATCCTGGGACACCAAGTCCCAAAGGAGGTACCGATTCATCTTCAACTGTATTTCACATCAGAGGCACTTTCTAAACCCTTTTAATAACTGACAATTAAACAGCTTAGGGGTTTCTCAAAGAGGCACAGCACTTGCACAGACCACCAAAGGCAGTCGGCAGGACACTGTTTTTCCTTCCTTCTCCAAGAAGGGAGCTCCCATGCAGCAACAGACTGGCCTCGTGGCCATTTCATCCCTTTCAGAAGTTGCACATTTGCTTTTAAAGCTCTTCCTTGAGCTTATCAGATAGGCTGTTCACAGGCTGCCTCAGCAGGCTTCACCTTCTTCAACGTAATAGTTATTGTGGTCAGAGCTTTGCATATGAGCAGACACTGTGACCTTGCCTTGTTCTCTTTTCCAAGTCCAGTTGCCTGTGATTTCTGCGTGACACTACGCTGCCGAAGAGTGAAGGTTTTTGACTATGTACTGGTCTTTTACTGAGCTTCTCCCTGTGCTTGTATAGGGAGAATACGCACTTACTGATCTATGCTGTACTATAGACACGAAGCAGGGAGGAATAAAAAAAATAAAATAAAAATAAATAAATATTTTTACCATTCTCAGACAGCAATGCTATTGTGCCAACCCCACTATGTGAGCTTTGTTCTGTTTGATTTTCTAATTAGCTATTCTTAGCAGGCTTAGATGCTAAATGCACAGCTGTGACTATAGAGTGAGGGCCCAGCTGGCAGTAACCAGTGGTGCCTAATACTGAGCTTTGTTTCAGATAAACAAAGTACACAAATACAAACATAACCGGGTTTAATATCCGAAGCTTTCCCTGTTCAGCTGCTCAATTCAAATGTGTAATAGCACAAGTGGCTCTTCTTTGAATATGGTTGCAAACCACCATTCCCCAATGGAGAGCACAGGCATACTATGCAATTTCTACTACAAAATGCCGCTAAGAGTACACAAAACCAGATCTATTTCAAAATAAATAAATAAGAAGCCACGTGAAGTGATCTTTAGAGACACTCACTGATAAATAAACAGAAAGGTACACAGACCAGTTTTACTAGTGTCCTAACTTTTCTGAAATATTCTACATAGTACTTCTCTTATGTGAAGTATTTAAATGCTATCGTAACACATTTTTAACCTCACTTCAAATTTTATTTAAAAACAATGTTTCAGCATGAGCAGTTAAAGGTCATACACATGCCATTATATGACCTTTATTATCACTGAACAAATGGGGTCCTATCATATAACCTGACAGTTACAAAATCATGTGTCAGTTTACAGCAAACCCAGAGGAACGCCATCACTTTATGGCAAAGTACACTGCTTGTATTTACTAGCCGCAAATTCCTAAATCAGTTTATAACCAAAAATAGGGTTTGGGATTTTTTTTTTTTTTTCAATTTTCTGTAGCGAGCAAAGGACACAGGATGGCCGAGGGAACACGTGGCCGTCCCAAGCAGAGGACGCTCACACGTCCCTGACTCGACACCTCCAGCCGCTGCTGCTGGCTCAGCCCGACCGCCCCACATGGACCAGCGCCCTGCGCTGCTCCCAAGGTTATTTTTCCGCTGACCGAACCCCTGCCTTCTGAAAGCAATGGTCGCAAGGCAAATGGGCTCATTCCATTTTATTTGTTTGTTGCTTTTCGTATCACCAGGCTCAGGCAGTTCAATCAGCAGCAGCCAGGCTGCTCCCAACCAGGACAAGATCCTTCCCCCCCTTCATTTCCCTCGGATTAACTGCAAGTTAATTGTTCTGTTTCCTCAGGTACAGGTCACTGTCAGTCTTTGTAACTATACATATTTTTCCTGGTCTCTTCCCTCTCCTCTCCCTTCATTTATTCTCCTGTCTGAAGTCAAACTGAAACTGAAAATGAAACAGAAAAGGTAGTGTTTCTGAAGTGTCTCAACATGCTTTACATCTTGTCTTCCCTTAATATATTGGTGTTGGCTGACCTGTGCCACATACTATTAAAATGCTGATAAATCTCATTCTATTAGTGACATCTAGAATACACAAAAAGTCCATGCAGTTAATATTCACATTATTTTGTAGTTCATATTAGCACAGAGTAATACAATTCCCAAACCAATACTTTTAATGACATAAAAAAAAAAAAAAAACCAACCAAAACCACCCTCAGACTATGGAATTAGACTAAATTCCTCTATTTTCTTGCTGGCTAAAGCCATGCTAAAACTCTCAGTTGTGAAACACACTGTAAGGTCTGAACTGTTTCCTATTGGGACCCCAAGCACTACTTGGTGCACTGTCATCACATATTAATCTAACAGTGCTGTTGATAAAGTGCTTCCTCAATAATACGAGACACAGATTGAGCCCTGTTGAAATACAGACTGTTTCCCTACCATGTTTCTCACTAATTATTTGGTATATACAGTGCATATTTGGCTTATCAAAATGCATTGGGGAAAAGGAAAAAAAACCAAACAAACAAAAACCAACAACCAAAAACAACAACAAAAAAATCCCACAAAACAAAAAGTCTTTAAAGTCTTATGAAGCTTTTTAATGCCTAAAATGTTGCATTTTCTTGTCCCTGACCTCTACTACCTTTTCCTATTTAACTTCCAATACTAACAGTGCATTTAAGTCCATTTAACTTTAAAGAGGAATGAAATTCAGCCTCAAAACGCAGGCAAGAAATACAGTATCGCAAGCCTCTGTCTTTTCTCCTGTAGCTCAGCTCTCTCTAGAGTTACAGGCATATCCAATGAAGCCTCCAATAACACAGTCTGCCTAAAACTAGAGGTCAACCAGAAAACTGCTGCGCAAGTACTTCCCTGATGCAACACTCTTCATCAAAAATCCATTACTCACTGCACCTTTGGCAAGCACTCTGGGAAAGCAACCTTGCCTTTCAAATGAATGGAAGGTAGTAGAAAATAAGAAGCTTGCCCTTCAAGAGAGGTCATTAAAATGACTGCATAGAGTAGCAGGTGCAGTAGATGTCTCCTCAAATCCAGGATTCAAATAAAAAACTTGTTACCACAGGGGCAATGTTCTGTTAAAAAAATACCAAAACCACCTAACTTTCCTAAGTGTGAAGCCCCAATATGTAACTTGTAAGCATACACAGAAAGGTTTATGATTCTTAAGTGTAAATGCAAACCAAGGTTTTGCCAATCCTCCTACAATTTCAGTAGCTGCATATGCAGTAGCAAAGCTGTACAAGTAACAGCTAAGACAGTTTTTAAGTATGGAGCCTGTTTTTATCTACTCTGTCTATGGAACATCGGGTCAAATTACATTACAGTGAATACAGTAAAAAGAAAATTGAAAAGAAGCTGAATTTTAAATCTGGACTTCTACATTACGAATACTGACACACAGCCCCATCCATAAATCCACATTATAAACTAATCCAGGGGTGAAATTCTGTCTTTCATTGTTCCAGTATGACACCTGTGCTCCGTGGATGGCAGGAGATAAAACTTCCACCTGCAGCTTTGATTTAATAACCGCAAGTCGTTGTTCTTTTCTTCTGCAGATGGAACAGCTTTTCCTTCTCCCGGGACGCAGCCCCGCAGTGGTGGGTTGGTGGGCACGGTCTGAGCAGGGAGCACAAGCACGGGGCTGTCAGCGTGTGAAGGCTGATACGCAATTAGATGTGCGTTCCTGTGTTAAAAATTAATTCTACTCACAAATTTAAAGCAAACAAAACAAAACCAAAACAAACACAAACTTCTGTTCAACACGCTCTTGTGACCTACAACAAATTCGCTGTCAGGGTTGCTCAGTAAGGATAATAAAAGGAGGACACCCATAAAGTACAATAAATCCACCAAACCTGGGCACTAAAAAAAATTACCATACACCAGCTTTCTGCAAAATGTGAGTTGATTCCCCAAACTCTGCTTTCCTTTAAGGCAAGTTTTAAATGAGAATGGTGTTATTTGGAAGCCAGATGCTTTTTAAGGTGCAGAAGCTGAAGGTGCATTACTGATGTTCCCAACGGCAGAAGAGGACACAAACCACCTGCTCGCAGCTGCTAATGCTGGGGCAGGGAGCCAAGCCTCGAACCGACCCATTTCTCCTCCCCATCCACCCTGTTCGGTTCTTCCTCAGAAAATCGCTGGTCTCTCCCAGAGGCGCCCACCTTGGACATGGACACCTCACCATCCCAGACAATGGGCGCTGCCTCACGCTGACCCAAACACAGGATGTATAAGCACCTAAGCAGACTATTAGCAGAACACGAGTTATCCGCATCACCTAAATAACCTTTAAGTAGCTCGGACATCCAAGAAGTTGGCTTCATTGCAAAGATCATTTCTTTTTTTAATCAATAATATTACTAGCTAGGCTTGCCGCTCTTAAATGTCAGCTTTGAACATATCCCAATGTCCCAAACTATACAAACACCGTGTTCAAACTCAAGCACATCCCAAATACAACAGAAAAAAAGTATGCCTTTGGAAATATGTTCCTATATTTTGTTTCTCTACATGTTAGAAATTGTCCTACAGTATGCTAGAGAAGTAGACCATGGAAAGAAAACCAGCTCATTATTTGTCCTACAAACAACTGTCTTAAAAATTCAAAAGTAACACTCACAGCTAAAGCACTGTGCATTACCAAAGTGAACAAATTTTGTTGATTTGTGTGTTTCAATATGACAATGAAAAATTAGAATGTTTAAACCCAAACTTGTTTGTAATATTAGTTTACATTAAACTGGGGTTTTTTTGTAGATAAAGAAATAGGGTAAAATAACTTCCGTTGCTTTTAACTTTCAGAATTTGACCCGCAACGCTCAAGGCGTGAACCTTGCATTTTCCATTCCCAATACACACAACCATCTTATTGCTATCTGTGAACCAAGTAAACTTGCTTTTTGATGGACAGCACAGGCTTGCTGAAGGCTTGTTGTTTGCTCACCAAGAGCTGGAAGCCATCTTACAGTCAGCATGGGAGGACCTGCCTTCCCAACCAAGTTTTCCTGGAGATACTTCACTTCTGAAATCTCCTTGGCATCCCCTCCCTGTGCCTTACACTACCAAGACGGATGCTGAGTCACGTATCTTCCCAAATTTAAAATGCGGCAGTGTGGCTGTTACAGACACAGTTCACCAGCCTCACTATATTGAAGCATCCCAGACTACAGCAGCTCTGTCACTGCGCATCTGAAGAGCTCAGGCAATGCTTACTTGTGTAGCAAAAAATCAATTGTTGGGGGGGTTGGTGAAGAAGGTGTACCTGGAAATGTATTTCACAGCCAAAATACACGATAACGTGGTTCAGCACAGAACATAGCGCCCCATCATCTGTAAAAAACTTTTTGCCTTCCAAGCTGACAATCACATGCATTTTAAAACAGCTCTAGAATTGCTTCACATCACCAGAAATTTATTGTCAAAAGTAGCTGTATAAGAACTGTATCCCAGACTTTAAAAAAAAAAAAAAAGATGGTGCTATGCCATGCACAAAAATCTATTGCTATAGTCTGCAAGAGCTTATAGACTGTGTCCTTGAATTTGAGTGAAGGAGAAAAATCTAAGGAATAAAATGTCTCTTTATTCTTCCACCTAATTCTAAAGATAAACACCAGTATCAGTTAACACTAGCCTAGTAAACACAAAACTGTCAGCAAGACTCAGGAAAAAAAAAAAAAAAAATTAGAGAAGATATTTCAAAGCCACCAATTTGTTACATAGATCTAGATCTATATAATAACAAGATTAGATAAGAGATCTACAGGGAAACGAGTAAGTTACTGCAATAACTCTTTGTTGACAGCTATGCCTGGAAGGACAGCTTCTTCTTCTGAAAAATGAACCCCGTCCTTTGTAGTGTAAGTTTAGTTTACTCAGGTACAGAAGAATTAGAAAAAAAGACAAAACAAAAAACTGCCATTTGTTTCTCTTTTCCTATGAGCAACAACAGTCCAAAAGAAGTACCTCAGTAACAGCACTGAAGAAAAGTATAGTGTTACACAGAGGTAGTTATGAAACTTCTGAACTTTTAAAAACTATGCTGATGTGAAAAAGGAGAAGCGCCACTCGCAAATTGCATGGTATGTGTCATTTTAGTTTCAGTGATTTTTTTTTTTCTGTAAACACTGACACAGCTTATCTCAAGTTCAACTGTATCCAAACCAGCGGGATCCAACCTACCTCCAAACACACTTACATAATCAACTGATGATGGAAATTACTCCTTCTGAAAGACCGTTCAACTGCTTTTCTTGTGGCAAAGACACCTCCCCATTTCTAGTGCCCTCTGCCCCCTTCTCACCAGGTATTTCCCAAGGCAGCTGCTTGTAGTGCCCATTGGGTTTCTGCCCTAATTCAAGGACGTATCTGATCAGGCTGATTAATGCCTAACTACATTATCAACCTAGTCACAAAATGTAAGTGCCATAGCAGAGGTTTCCCCATTGTTTAAGATGTGTGTTACTTTAAAAAGCCAGTTTCATTCAGCTTCATAAAATCCCTCTGGAGAAGTGTAATAAGAAAGAGACAGAAGAGACTTTTACTTTCCTAATGGCCACTGCCAGTTATCTGGAAAATACTACCAGCTAACACCGCACACTGAATAATTTAAGTCAACTATGACCTTAAAGATTTGGTATTCAGTCTGTCTCTTGCTTTTGATCTTTTAAGGCTAATTCTGCTCACATTGTCCTATACGCAGTTCAAAGAACACTCTTTTTGAAGTTAACTACACAAACTCTGGGCCCTTTCCCATGTACATAGAAGATTTTATTCCCTTACTGGTAACAGGTGCAGCCACATTAACCATCTCCTTGCTTTTAGAGGGGACACAGTATTTATGCATGAAGCACAGTCTAAATCTATGTACTTTAACCAGGGAAAATAGCATGCTAGCTACCACAGAAGATGGGGTGGGGTGTCTATTGCCTATTGTGGGGTGTCTATTGCCTAACACTGAGCTTTGTGAAGTGACGATCAGTCCTCTTGCCACGACGAAACAGAGCGACACAAGCTGAGCTCAGCTTCATCAACCAGCAGCAGGGATCGGAAGAGCACAGGCCGGAATGCACCATCGCTGTGAATTTTAGCCAGCCACCAGCACACCTCCTCTCTGCAAAGGGCAGGGCTAACCCTGCTACACCAAGGAGAGAGGTCCCACCGCCGCGGGGAGCCGGGCAGAGCGGCGCTGGGTGCGGGGGGCTGACCTCCAAAAGGACCTGCCGCTCTCCCCGCTGCCTCCTGCTCCTTGGCGTGCTGAGGACTGCAACTGCCCCGAGGGATGCTGCGCCAAGCGCAGACCCACATCAGGGCACTGCCTCAGAGGGAGAGCAAAAAGCAGGATCAGAGCCCAGCAAGGGCTTCCCGAGGCATCCGGGCAGGCTGCCACCCAAAGATACATTTGCAGTTTGCATACCACAGGCGGGTGCTGCACACTGCAGCTGTTAATTGCGATAAGAGCTCAGCAGCAGCTAAAAATCATGCCCATCGCACGAACTAACAGCATGATCAGCTACTGCCGGTTCCTGGCCTGTGCGAGGCAGTAAGGATACGTCCCGGTAAGGCCAGCTCCCTTCACAGGTGATGCACGAGATGCACAGCGAACATACGGTCCCTGCGAGGGACCGCAGCCTGTGCCAGCACGGCAGCATGGACGTGGCTCTGGCTGCATTTATTCTGGTCCCCAATCTGAGCGTCCCCCTATGAACCGCGTCACTTAAAGCCACCGACAAGGCCAAACGCTGCTACAGACCCTTATGTCTCCTATCGGATGCCAGCACATGTTTCGTTGGCAGGTGAAATAAAGCTTGCAGCTTAACACCTTCCAAAATAGATGTAGCTTACCTGCACCAAAAAATATTCTGCAAAGAGAACCCACATACAGTTAAGTGGGGATAACCAGGGGATTTACAAAGCCCTTCCACTGCCCAGAACCAAAATACTAATGTCGATCTGACAGGTACAGAACAAAGCAAGAGTCAGGTTGATATCTCCACACACGCACACACTATTACATGTCTCTGTGCCTTTTCAAGACTTTACTTAGTTACAGAAAATCAGGGCTTTTCAGCTATCTGTAGGAATTTTCATTTGGTTAAACAAACTACATTTTGTTTACATTTAAAAATGTAAGAGACCTGAATGGCTTGTAATAGCAGATTAAATTAGACTGCTAAAACTTATCTCCAGCCACATACCCCTCTTTTCTGATGACCATGTCTGGGCAGGAACATGACTTTTGTTTACGAGACGGCTCCTAGAGCATCACCATTTCCAGCCCAGTACAGAAATGTGAACCAGCTCCACTTGTGGCTTACCTTAAGACACCAGGCTAAAAGCTGCAGAAAATAAATTAGCAAAGGCTCTTCCTTTAGAGATACAGCAATAGCTGAAAACAGGCACAGAGCTAGCTATTCAATTCTAATCCGTCACAGTAAAGCAACAGTTATGAATTTTATCTAACTGTTCAGTAAAAACAAACTGATTGACCAATAATTTAACTATAAAACACACCACAGTGGAATTATGTGTAACAGTTTAGGCATGGACAAATTATATGATAAAACATGAACACACTCACTTTGTGTTTCTTGCATTCAATCGAATCCTGTGCTTAGAACACCATGAGAATGAATATCCCAATAAAACTGAATAGAAGGTAAATAATGTCTCCATTCGCAAATAATTAAGTGAGGGGTGTGCGGTTCTCCCCACTGCAATAAGTATTTGCCAGCATGTAGCCTACCTACACGTATATTTCAAGGTCACTGTCAGTCTGGTTATATTGAACATTTTAATTACTATTCCACTTCCTTGCATCTTAAGATTTTGTAACAGGTTAACATCCGTGGTTCCAGAGTAAATTTAGAAAGTACACGGAAATATAATCTCAAAGGCTCAAAATATTTATACATGTGTGTACAAATATGCATCTCTCTATCTATACATGCACAACACTGTAGCAAAATATTGAAAGAAAACTGCTCCTTCATTTTCTTCCACCCCATTTTAAAGGAAAAAAAACCAAAAACAAAAAACAAACACACAACACAAACCAAACAAACAAAACCACACAAACAAAAAACAACAACAAGCCCCTATCTACTTTTGGGGACAGTTAATTTTTCACCCTAAAGACCAATCCACAGAGACAAAAACCAGACAATGTTGACGTAGTGCCCAAATTTATCATGCAGCAAAGATATTTTTCTTCTTACAGAACAAGAAAACATCAGTTTGGAAAATTAAGAGCTGAAACTCAATCAATCCAGCAATGTTTTTCTGGAGATAACACAGCTCAACTTCAGACAGCACAGGGCTACCTTTAGTCCACCTTCTCGGTCTGTGAGGCCTGTCACTTTCTAAACACAAACACATTAAAATACCACAGGAAGAATTAGGTAGGAGCAGCGCTGTTATGGTCATCTCTGATGACACCTCAGAGAACAGTAAGAGCTTCTGCAAAAAAAATAAAAAACAAGTAACTAACAGACTTGCATCCTCTGTCCATCACTACCCACATTTCCTTATATTGTTACAGTGCCCTAAATGAGGCTCAAAATTATCCTAAAATGCCAGACACACCTTGCAAAAAAGGGCTCCAAGGAAGAAACTTGCATGCTCCTCACTCCCAAATTGCCATTAGAAGGCTCACCCTCCTGAGCGAGTTAGGCGACCCACACAAGGTCTGAACCAGTGCTGAGCCTGGACCAAGCCAGTCCACTGACAAGTTGATCAGGAGATACACCAAACAGCATATGTTGAGATATTAATGTAACCACTAGTGCTTCCAGAGTTCGATGCACAGTGCTTGCTCTCATTCAGCTGAGATGCATTTGAAGTTGGGCAAGGGGGAAGAAAAGATGAGGGAACTGGCACAGCACTCCAGATCCTGCAGCCCAAAGCCGAGAATTGCCCAGTGTTTCTTGAGTTTGTGGACAAAAAGGCACTGTTAAGTCAATATACTACTGACAGAGTAAAAAAAAAAAAAAAAACAAACAACCAAAAACCAAAACCAACTCCGCACAGCCTTCCACACCAATTTTCAGACTAAAACAGATGAACAGCAGGCCTGACATTTTTCATGCAAAAGGCAAAGGCTGAACAAGGCATTTTTAGAAGCAAATTGTTGAGCATTGCAGGTCTACCTACCTATTTATCACCCAGACAGAAGCATCTGTTATTAATCACCTCCAACGCAAGATCCATTTGTTCATGTACACATAAATAGAAGTGTAAATGAGATGGTTCTCTGTTAAATTTTGTTCTGCCTGTCACTCACCATTGTGTTGCTGAACAGAGGCATTCTTGTGTATCAGGTATGAAGGACCACATGGTGCACTGAAGTAAATCAAACTTAATTATTAATTTGTGCAGCCAGGATTTCTGGAATCAATCCAGTCACTATCACTATTTCAGTCTGAAGTTCAGTACCTGATGGCCAGTAAATGTACTGAAAAAATTCACATCCAAGTACCATACTGGTACCAGTTATGTCAGCTCACATCACCGCCATTTGATGGCCTATATGCAGTTTCTTCTTCATACATACAGCTAGTTTTAAAGACATTTTTACTTATCAAATCAAGGAAAACAAACTCTCCATAAAACACTAATAAGACAGTATAACCTATTAGTGGACTTCTTTAAGCATAAGCAGTTTGTTCATTATCCCTTCTGTCCATTTTAACCCACACTTGGTTAGAAGCTACAGATGTAATTTCCAAGATAGTGTGCACTGCTTTTTCTCTACTGTACCATTAAGTACCTAATTTGAATAGTTCCTGCAACCACAAAAGATTCATTTTGATGAGTTCGTGTTTAGTAGTTCCCCTCACCACCACCCCAAGATACTTCCAGTGACTTCAAGAGCATATTTCATCAAGTAACAACAAAAGACCCTTTGAAGTGTCAAGACATTACACCCCATTTGAAATTCACTACTTAAAAACTGCCACTCATCATACGAGGTCAACCAGATACCACAGAAATTACTGTAAAGCTCAGCAAACCTTACTTCTGGCAGAGGGCTGGCCGGTTTGGTTAGGATTCCTCCCACATAAACAACATTGGGTAGCGTGGGTCTTGGAAACTCCAGTGCTACATCAGTACAAAGCATCCACAGGCTGGATCCATGAACCAAGTCATACATGGACCGTTCTGGAAGAACCTTGTGTTTCTGCATTATCCTTTCGTATTTTGGCAGAACCAAAAAACTGACTCCAAATCTTGAAATAAGATAAACAACAGTATTTTTAATCCTCTCAAATAGGTTCATGTGATCTGTAAGCAGCGAGTTAAATTCTGGAACATAAGACAGGGGAGCGGGAGCACCCACTTCTGCTGGGTACCAGAGGCCAGTGGAAAAGACGGCATATTTGACCCCTAAAAGGTGAGCTATAACAAATCCACACATCTCATTGGGATCTACCAGGAGCAGGTCAAATTTTTCCTGTTTCAGGGCACGCATGAGGTTTTGGTTGCCAACGATCATGTCGCAGTTCTTGGAATAGTGGTCCAGGATATCAAACAGTTCGAGGGCTGTCAGTCTCCCAGAGAAGATACTCCTCATCTTGGACTGGAGAAAATCATCTGAGGTGCTGCTGTTAAAGATCCCTGGGTAGCGCTGAAGTCTATAGTGATTAGACGGAGGAATCTCTCTGCCCTCAGAGAGGAGAAACACTGTCTGGTGACCTTGGTCATGCAAGGCTGAGGCCAGAGTCTTGAAAATATAAAGATGGCTTTCAAACATAATTGGCGGCACAACAACAATTTTGGCAGCCCTTGCTATCCCAATAGCACTCCATAGGAGAATGAAAGCTGGAGCGTACGGCTTCATAGCTGAAATGAGAAATAAAAGCATTACATCAACAGAAAACAGGTTTGTATGCTACCTGGAAACTTGAAAAAAAGAGTTACTATGTGGCATCACCAAGTACGTCCCAACAAAGCTGATCACATCTCCCTATTTCAAAGACGCCTTTGCAGTGGTCACGAGTAACAAGACAGCCACTCAGCTTCAGAGCGCATTTGGCAGTGCTTGGTTTCCAATGAGTTTGCCTTTTCTCCTCCCCTCCCATCTGGCATTAAGAGTAGACAAGAGATTTCCTCCAACACGGATACAATACGGCACCTCCATATTTCTTACAAGCGCAAGTCTGATGAGGAGCGGCCGAGGGAACTGGGGCTATTCAACCTGGAGAAAAGGAGGCTGAGGGGAGACTTTATCGCTGTCTGCAACTACCTGAAAGGAGGTTGTAACATGGAGGATGTTGGCCTCTTCTCCCAAGTAGCAAGTGATAGGACAAGAGGAAATGGCCTCAAGTTGCACCAGGGGAGGTTTAGATTGGATATTAGGAAAAAATTCTTCATGGAAAAGGTTGTCAGGCATTGGAACAGGCTGCCCAGGGCAGTGGTGGAGTCACCATCCCTGGAGGTGTTTAAAAGGTGTTTAGACAAGGTTCTTAGGGACATGGTTTAGTGCTAGAGTTAGGTTAGGTTAAGGTCGGACTCAAAGATCCTGAGGGTCTCTTCCAACCGAAATGATTCTATGTTCTATTCTATTTTTTAACGTTACATGGGTTACCAGCTCACCAGCAGAGCATCTCATATTTGTATAGCTATGATATAACATTGGGCTTTCTGAAAGATGCCCCGATTTTCTCCTACTCCAGTTTCCAGAAGTGATTTGACTGTGTAACATTTATAAGGTACACTGACTACTTAAATCATGTTTCTCACGTAGAAATTTTTCTTATAGCGTTTGAAAGCTCTTCCACACTTGTCTTCAAGAAGGTGTTAGCCACAGCCTAGGAGATTACCAATCACCACTTAAAGAACTCTATGAATTGTAAATGAATTATCACCAACAGTAGGGTGTGCAAACAGACATGCTTGCACAAATGAGTTCATTCAGACAGAGACGTGTTTTTTGTGTGTGTATTTCTTTTCCTGCGACAAAGCCACAGCACGAAGATGCACAGCAAAACCTTATGGTACCCATGTGCAGGGAGTGGGGAACTGATCCATGGAGAATCGATTGAGATCTTACCACCACCACCACATTCACAGGCTGAAGGAATGTTTGGGGAAGTACTCAGAGCTTCACTGTTTCCAGCCAGAAAGCTCAATTTTACAGAGATGAACACTTCAGGGGAAGAGAGAGGAAATTACTTGTTGCAAATATTACCAGTAGCATATGAAATCTTCACTATACTGCACCATCACCTGACATCCAGAGAGATTAATTTGTTTTTTAAACTGTCTCAATTAGGGCGTTGGATCTCACCCTACAACATCTCCTCCCTGGCAAACAGAAGTAGTTATAGTGAACTAAAAGCAACCCTTTTCACTCTCCAATGAAGTTGGAAAAAGCATTTTTACTGCACTAGAAACCGCTTACCTCCCAGCATGAAGGCTTGACCTGCCAGAGAGTTTAAGGTAATAAATTGCCATTTTAGTTTAAGCCTTTCTAGAAAACTGCCGCACCCCAGAGAGCTCAGCTGCCCTCCCAGGAGCTCCAGTTCAAAGGATGTGCCAGCGCTGAGTCCCGCTCACCATCCCACTCTGCTCCTGCCCATAAAACCCGCAGGTTCCAAGCTGCAGCAGAGGGTTGTGCAAGTGCAGAAGTACATGGATTTGGCACAGCGCTCAATACTGGTACCAATAGGCCATACACAGATGTCTTCAATGGGGCCCCACCGACCAGCACCACTGGAAGATAACACTCACTAGGTGAGGTTTTAACAAGTAAGTAAATACGGGTTTCTCAATGTAATATCTAAGAAAAACTATTAACCAAACTTTGAAAAAATCCATTACTGATTACCCCTCCTCATGCTATAAGCATTCCCATGGTATTAAGTTACAACAGCGATATTACAAAACCATGAATGGGGGTGTAGGATTGGGAAACTCAGTTAACGTTTCTATTGGCGGTATAAATCAAAGGTCCTGGGAGCCTAAGGGCTAGTCACGATCCAAGAGGTTGCCAGATGCAGGCACGCCCGGCTGTATTTTAATTTGCCGACCTGATGCAGGCCCAGAGCACAGTGCCGGCAGGGAGATACAATCCTTAGCTCCGAGGTGTATTCTCCAGAGACGAGGTCACACACCCGCCACCAAAAGCCACGGGGAACTACAGCTGCACTTCCCGGGGAGGACAACAGCATCGCCGCACCACCTCCTATCCCCGTCCTCACCCAACAGCAGCGTTTCACACGGGATTCACACTGGGTATTTTACTCTTTATGAAGGTACTATAAAGCGCTACCTACCTAACATAAAAATCTGACAATATAGCTACAGGCAATTTACAAAACATGAGCTTTTCTCCTCTTGCGGTGTATCAGCATCAAGAGATGACACAACACGCTTCCAAAGAAGTCTGTAACTTGCGGTATCTTAAGAACTTATTAAAAAAAAAAGAAATCAGTTCTCAGAAATATATTATGCAACTCCTCTCTTCAATGTAAGCATCTTCCATAGGGACAGGAAAATAGATGTACAGGACCTACCAAGCCACAGAAATATTCAACACATGATGCTATTAGAGAAATGCTGATTTCGTGACATTTTTTTCTGGGAAAAAGAGTGTTGACCTTATATTGAACTTTTGGCAGGAACCTCCAGGATGAAGCCTCAATTTCATCCCCTGGCCAGGCAGAAGCAGGGAGCTTGGAAGGTCTGTATTTAGCAGGAATGAGGGCAAAACACAAAACATCTAATCACAGGCCTAACTCCTATTTGGCAGACTGGGGAGGAGTAAGAGGAAGGTGCTTGGTGTGATCGGCAGGACAGCAACGTGCAACTACGTGAGCTCAGCTCCAGCCTCAGTCCCAGCAATGGACGGTCCTTCGACCATCCTCAGCAATGAAGTCTTCCAGCATGCCAGGTATTTCTGTCAAGACAGGGAGAACTGCAGAGGTTTCCCTGTTTTAATAGGAATTTCTGAACCTTCTCATCTCCAAAAGCAGTTGGCAGCTCCCAGGCAGAGCGGGCTTTGAAGGGGTGGGGAAAATTAAGGGGTGATGCTAAGCTGGAAGCCAGCCCATCAATGCCAGACCACAGGGACTCTTCCCACTAACTTCCAGTCATACTCCAGCAGTCAACTCCCAGAATATATCACCTGCCAAAATAAATAAAAAGGATCAACACCCAATGCAACAGCTTCCTGTTGTTGAATACCAGGCATAAAGAAAGCAAGCCCAATGACAGAGAATGACGTGTTTCTCCCAAGTTCACAACGTAAAACCATTTTCTACCTCTATCTTAAGTCTTTCTGCTTAGGATATGCCTCCATTAAATAAGATGGTTTAGTCTGAGCTGGTATATATCCTTTTATAATAGATGGTACAAAAATGAAAAGAAAAATCCAAATTTTCTGAAGTTTTTACAAAACCCAACCAACTAAACAAAAAACACCCCACAAAATTATTACTGAATTGAAGCCGTTACTACTTTCAGCCAAAAAGCCCTAAAAGCAAAAACAGATACAGAGGGGGAAAAACAAAACAAAAACAACAACAAAAAACCCCACACAAACAAAACAAACAAAACAAAAACAAAAACCCACAAAACAAACCAAACTGAAACAAAAAGGCAGAGCAGATTTATATGAGTGAACCCAATCGCTGCTGTAAAGAGTTCACCTACTGGAGTGCAGCAGAAAAAGTTAAATATTAAAGAAACACCATGAGGTTAAACATTAAACCTATTCCAAAGGCTTCTCATAAAGTTAATGACCTACATGTGGCTTTTCAAATGAAAAAGGAAGTTTTAGAGTGTGTTACAGAAAACCAAGCACATCCACAGAAGGCTGCTGGAGGGGCATTTTCAGCTGACCAAAAGCATTCTAAATCACGCCTTTTTTTTTTTTAATAAATATTTTTTCCATTCACCCAGAAAGGCCAAGCAGGATCTAGTACAAGAAGTGTGAGTACACAGAAATCGGTGACTTTCAGAGGAAAAAATAAGAGGATCCTTCCCCTGCATTGTTCAAAGACCTGACACTTGAAAATGGGGCAATGTGGAAAGCAACTGAATGACACTGACATTTATATAAATTATATGAAAAAGTCTTAATGTTTAAATTGATATTATACAAGTGAACCACAGCTATATTTCAAACTTTAAAATGTTTTTAAAATAATTCCAATTAATAATTTATGTAACAGTCAATTACAGTATTTGAATACATACCAAAGATTACATTTACTGCCAATCCTTAATAAGCTGTTAATCACTCTGTAATTAAAACTTACAAGCATGTTTGAGGGGGTTCTTTACGCTTTATATCCCTGGCTGCCTACCTACTATTTCTGAAATCTCACAAAAATAATCATTTTCAAGCCAGCAATACCATTTTCAGTGTTTTTCTCCATTGCAGTGAGATCTAGAAGCAAAAGAGGCTCTCAAACAGCTCTGTATGCAGCACAACTTGAATTCAAACTGCACAAATATTTATCACTACTCAAAAAAGTAAATTGTTTTTATACATTTACACATACCGTAATGATACAAAAAGAGTCCTTTTTATTTACTAGCAATACGTAACGCTCCTGACCTTTGAAGAAGGAAATTAAGTTTTACAGAGACTGTGTTCAGTGATGCAAGTAGGTTTTTCAAGGTACTCCCTTCCTTTCAGATTTTCTTCAGATTTGCTAAAGTTTGTTGAGTTTGCCTGGGCAGCTTGGTCAGAAGACCAGGACCTATGCCCAGGAAGGCGCCCTTCAAACTAAACAGCATCGCTGCGCTGACAGCAAAGGAGCAATCCTTCCAGCTGCTGATCACTCCCACCTCACCCCAAGGTCTCCAGTTACTCACTACAATTTAAAAGGTGTGAGTACACATTAAAATGAGCAGGCTTACTAACTAGATTTGCATTTGTGCAGTGTCACCTCTGCAGCCAGCCCCACCCTACCCTGCTCAACAACAGCATCTGCCACAGATAAACATCTACTCTGTGTTTACTTCTTTTAAGACAGTACATGCTGTAGCTGTAGAAAGGACACAGTCAAAAGGATGTTAAGTAAAATCCTGAGCTAGGTTATGAGTGAAATACAACTGGTTACTGACAGCACTACGAACTCCCTCTAAAAAGAACTGTAGCAGCTCCTGGCTTTGGTTTACTACTGCTCTTAACAAAACAGAGGAGAGAGAAATGAGCACAGATCTATTTTACACAGTGGAGCATGAGACAGTTCAAAAAGCAGATTGTTACCTGGTGTGTTACCTGTGTTACTTGATTTATTGAAGCCCCAGTCCTACTCTGCCTACTCAAAATCCCATTGGCATTACCTTATTTTATGTGCAAATCTGTTTGCTTTAGCTGTTATTAAACATAGTTTTACAGATAAAACATGGTATCCAACCTTCACAGGCTTGTAAACATTTCAGTTAAGCAAATACAGAACCAAGCCCTACAATACTAGTTGCATGACCAAAGGACCTGTAACGAAAGCATTTTATCAAGCCTAAGATAGCAAAGAATGACTAACAAAAAGCACTTACAGTTAAGTATAAAGCTGAAAGAGGAAGAAAATATTCCAAGACAAATAAAAGGTTTTCTAACAATGCTTGCAGGATGATTCCGTGATAAAAATACATGCACTCAACCCAAATTTTAGCTGGACCAGCCACATGCAAGCAGCTGATATTCAAGACAAAAAATATATATATATACCTACACACAAGCATGAATGCAGTGAATTTATGCAAAACTGGGGAAGAGTGAACAGAGAAGAGGTCACACTTTATAGTTGTGATGTCTTCCTAGACATCTCTTGAAACAATAAAATACTTTTTCAAGTCCCCGTCAAAACACTTTCTTTAAGATTTAATACCAGTCCACATTAATATTTTTTGCCAAGCACCAGAGTGAGGAAATGCTACCAATGTGAAGAAATGCACTAACCAAATTACATATAACAACAAATCTCAGGTCATCGAATTATCGTAGACACAGGAAGACTTTAATTAGTGGCATAACAGACAAGAATAAGACAGACCACATTCTTCAAGCTAAAAGTACAACTTGACACCTAAACCCTTTAATCTAGCCATTGTAAAATGTGTTCTTAGCATATAATACTGCCTGCTGTACTGTACGTATTCTGTAGGTAATAGGAAATACTCCTCCATAATCCTTTAGGAGCATTAAAGTAAATCAGGCCCATAAACTGACTTCAGGGAGCAAATTGCAGTTTAAGATTAGGAAGCAGTTGCTACTCAGCAACCCATGTGCTGTAAAACAGACGAAAGCATCAGAAATGAGTGAATCAATACACAGAGCCTTGGAGCAGCAAGCCATTATATCATCCACAAAGAGGCTCTGATAACAGGTATTGCAAAACCTTTGGATTTCTCTTCTTTAGTTTTTCCTACCACACATCTTGTTACTGATTTCTACAATAGTTATTTTGTGTTGCAATGTTTTAGATAACTTTTAAGATTCGGCTTGTAACTACAGGCTCTTACTTCAACCAAGTAAATTAAGAAATTAGTGGAAATGATTAGTAAGAAATCATGTGTGCATGAAGAAGAGGTGGCTTTTGCATTAACTTCATATAGTTTCTTCAATTCTTCTATCCAATGACTGAGGCATTTCAATGAGCACAAGAATGCCACACACACAAAGTGAGAGGGGGATTTATAGGCACTACAATGTCACTGTCACCATCCATCAGAGACGTACTGTGTCAGTTATGCAAGCAGCTAATGAGTTATTAAGGGGGAGTCAAAGCACATGCAATTTATGAAACCCTTTTTAGTAAAAACTTATTTGTGTAACAGGTTTTATCAAGAACTGAAGGATTTTACCTAAGCTTTTGTACTCCAGAGTTGTGGGAAAACGATTACAGAAATCCTCACACAAAAGGTAGTGAGGTAGAAGAGGCATTTCTCTCTCATAACACGTTTTACAGTTAGTACACACAAATATTTTTTCAATAGAGGTGCTAGCAAAGAAATCTGTTTTAAAAAATTACATGAGTATAGAGCTGTTATGCAAGGCATAATGTCCTATTAAGACAAATTTATAGGAAGTGACCGATCTACGACATCCTTGCTAGCACTTTGCCACTGGCTTCCCAAAATAATGGCTTTAAGTGAGTCTTCATGGTTATGGAAAACAATCCTAAACTTCTGAAGAGATTGATTATATCTAAAAAGGTTATGGATTTACAAGGATTACCTTTATTATTCTGTGAATATATTCTAAATTTATATAAGATTTGTAAAGTTATTAACAGTAATACATTCAAGCTTTTAAATGAAGTCACTTGTAAACCATAGCAAGGCCAGCATATTTTGGGATGATAATACTGCAGTATTGACAGCAACAGTCAAGAAGAGATTTACCTGAGGATAAACGATTAAAGCCTAATTCAATGTTTTCATACAGGGCAAAGGCACATTCCCCTTCACACAACTTGCATCTCTTAACACCCTATGCACTAGAACTGAGCAAAGAGTATTCAGTTAAAAATCTATACTTTACTGAATATCATAATTGTACCAGTATCCATTTTCAAGACTCAGTTTAACTAATTGCATTAAAGTCAGTTTCATAAAGATTTTGCACCCTATGAAATGCTGGTGTTTGCAGACCTACCACATAAGCTAGTTAAAACAATTCAAAATACCTCAAGGATATATATTAACCCAAGTGAAAGTTAAAAAGGCAAGAAGAGCCAAGTTCTCTTTTGTCCTGCTGTGCACTGGGCAACTCAAATGGGGTATTCTAAAGTCCTTATAATCTATACATCTTTCACCTTACATACTAGAGATTGGCATTTGCGAATACTAGGCTACCAGTCAACATTTTGGTAAAACTGAGTGCTACTGTAAATTCTTCTGTAAGGCTTAGCCAGGCCTAGAAGTGCTGCATGAACAAAAACCTTTCTGCTGCTGGCCTAGGTCCAAAGCAGCACAGCAAGCCCAGAACAGGCCACTGGCCCCAGCACCCCGGTACCCGCGCTGTGTCCCCAGAACCAGGAGCAGCGGGGAGGGTGACGCAGAAGACACATCAGTGGGACAGTTCAGGTGCCACTGTGCTTATTGCTCCAGGCCCTGCGCCAGAGCAAAGTTGATCACGCACGTGGTGTTGCAATGGAGCTGATGTGCCATCCTGGACCTTAGGACAGAAAGGAAGCACGGTGCAGAAACCCGAGATAACGAAAAGCCTGCTCCAAAACCTATGCACCTTCAACCAAATGCAACCTGAGTCAGCGGGCAAGCAACTTGGATTTCTCTGCATTGGCTCTCCCTATTATGCAGGTCTTCCCCCTGCTGCCCATGGCAACTCCACCTCCAGCACCTTGGAAAGATAAATGCTGACTACATACAGTGAAAAAGCCATTTGAAAGCGAGACATCTGAAGTCCTTGTGAGGGGACTTGTCTAGTTCATCCAAAACGATGTGACAATGTTTTCTGGCAAATTATACATCATCCTCACAGGTACTGCAAATTCAAAGATGACACAATATTTTGGCACCAACATACAAGTCGCTTGACATAGTTCCCTCAACTTCTAGAGACTTTTCCTCCACATAGTGAGATGCGAGAGCAGCGTTTCTCAACCTTCTCCAGCCGTTTTGCACCACAAAGCAAGCAACCAGAAATAATGTTGTGACATTAGGGGGGAAGGATATTAACACAGAAGTCAACAGGTTACTTGACATTTCCTAGAGACACCAGTGCTGCTTAAGATGGTATTTACTGGCTCACAGACTGCTGGCCCTGCTCCTGCCACGCGACACCGCGCTGCCCAAAAGAATCCAGTAACAGAATAACTCATCACAATCTGCTTCACGCTGCACAGTCAAGAGCTACAGGAGTAAGTGCAGGAAGAAAAAGAAGAAAATCTTTTATGTGGAGAGAGCAGGGGGCATGAGTATCACAGCAGCAAATGTAGAGAAAGAGGCTTCTCCGGAGCGGTTGGAGCTGCCCAGGAAGCGTTCCCTTTCACGCTGGCATCAAAAGACTGGTTGAAATAGTGGCTGAACAAAGTACTAAAAAAGAAAAAGTAAAAAAGAAAAAAAAACCAACTGATTCTTCCTGACTTTAAACACTTTCATCAGCGGCAGATTCTCTTTTGATAAAATGACTCTCTGAAGAACAGGTTGGAAGAAACTGCAAAGCACAACTTTGTAGTTGTTGGTGTGAAAAACACAGCCTATCGTTATAGGCTACCATCATTCGGGCATGAATTTCACCTCCTAAGTGAGCCTCAGGATCTGAAATATTAGTTTTAAACTTAAACACATTTTACTGGGATCTTATTTTAACCATAATAATTGTTTGGGAGGATGCTTCATTTTTCACTACAGCTAGCTTCAGCTTGGTACAAGCTCTCCCTGGTCACACCATCACATGACACTTAGAACCTCTGAATGAATTTCTTTGTTCAGTTTCTGACTTCATCTTACAGCAAATTACATTTTAATAAGTCACACAAACAGAATCAGGAGAGAAAGTATAGCAGGTCCTTTCTTCAATGGGAAATACAACTTTATTCAAAGTTAAAATACATGATTTAATAATGTTTTACTCTTATTCAGCTCAATTAAAATAATTGAATTGCTCAAGACTATGCAGCAACAACACATTCCATCAACGTTCAGCTTGTTCAGTCTGTTCATCATTAGGTTCTGTTTTGAAATTTACAGGTAGGTTTTTTAACTACAAGTTAAAGCAAATGCTCTCAGATTTGTGTTTTCATAGTGTCTGCTTTGAACTACTTCCTACTATAATTCAGTAGTTAGAATAAAGATAAAAGTACCGTATGCAATGGCTTTTCTCTCTACATAATTTAATCCCCAGACTCTGATTTTAAGAGCAATACCACATAATTTACCAGCATGAGAAAGGACAGAAATCAACTCAGGAACCTTCTTGGAAGGTGCTGACTACACTCCAGTAAGGGTTAAAACAAGACTCAGGGGTGGTTTTGCAGTAGATGTATAAGCATTTTTAAATACGCAAACTTCCTGCCAATTTCCAGTATCAGTAGTTGACTAAGACCGGATTATAATTTCAGAAAGGAAAGGATCTAAAGATAGGGTTTGTGGGGTTTTTGGTAATAAAAGTGAGATTTTCAGAAACAACCTGAGAAGTACAATCTGTTAATTTTCAAATATTGGGGAAAAAAAAAAATAGATCCAAAGGTTGCAGAGGATCAGGATACAGATGACTCACAGCTCTAAGACTATGATTCATAGAGGATGACCGGGGTGTAAAACCAAAACAAATCAACAATAAACCACATAGAGGCGCATCAAGTGCTTGTACATGCACACATGTGTGTGCTCTTACCGAGTGAAACTGCGCCTTCTGGGACATG
Source organism: Caloenas nicobarica (assembly GCF_036013445.1). Taxonomy (NCBI): domain Eukaryota; kingdom Metazoa; phylum Chordata; class Aves; order Columbiformes; family Columbidae; genus Caloenas; species Caloenas nicobarica. The sequence continues at coordinate 10,273,594 of NC_088248.1, read as the reverse complement.
GGAAGATCCTCCTCCACTTCTGGAAAGAAACTATAACTTTTTGAACACTGTCACTACAGCATAACAAACACTGGAACTACAGCCCTGCTGTGGACTGTCGAGTTATTTCACTAGTGAACAGTTGAAAAATTACGGTAACAATGTAGGATCAACCAACAGCTCACATTTACAGACTTTCAGGCCCTACAAGCAAAGGATGCCCCAAACACTAGATTTGCCTATATAGTCATGTTACTAAAAAACACCTTAAATTTTCCACTTTACAGTGGTGTAAAGAAAAACTTCAGTAAACAAAACTTCCCACAAGCACTTCATGCTTGATTTCTTATGAGAGACTTCTGTGCTCATACACCTCTTGAAATTTAGTTTGAGTCCACTGAAATCTCCCAGGCACAGGAAATACCATTCTTCCAAGGACCAGCAAGGCTTAATCAAGGGTCTAATTCTGCAAACCTTTCTCAGTATTTACCGTACACTGATGTACAAGTTTTAGACTACTGTGACAGTCTCCTCCAAGCTCATCCAGGCATAAGAGGCTTAGTGGAAGAGAACCCTAGAAAAAGCAGAAGACATTTGAGATCTTTTTCGCCAGCAAGGTGTAGAGCAGCAGCATGATTTGCACGACCAGCAGCCTGCTTCATGGAGTACCAGCATGGCAGGCTTCCTCTATGAAAAGATGATGCACCTCTTACACTACAATAACATTTGCAGCCAGCACTACCTATGGCCCACAAGCTATAACCACAACTTCAGCTGGTGCCCTGAGGACCATCAGTCACATACAAAAGCCTGACTTGGCAACCAGGCAGTAACCCATTAGAAACAAGAGTTTTCAAAAAAATTGCAGAGATTGGAGTTGTTGTTGCTGCCATCTTAGACAAGCCACCTTGCAGGTCTTCCCATTTAGCTCCATAGCCAAACTCCTTGGCTATCAGTTTGCCATTAGTGGAGAGAACAGTAACTGCAGCTTAAAAACTTCAGACTGACACTAGAAAAATCTTTTCCATTGGAAGAGTGGTACAGCACCATAAACTACCACCACAGCTCAGTAACAGCTGTTGAAAGGAGAAAGAGAAGCCAAACTAAGTGCTCGCTTGAAATAATATTTCATTAAAGAATTTTCCAGCAGTATGAAATGTTTATGTATTTGGCACATCTCCCGTGTTTGCATTGCTATTCCTATGCCTATTTCCCACGCTTCAACTTAGACAAAAACATTTAATCGAACAATGGTGGGGCAAGGGAGAACATTATTTTCCAGACTCCAATTAACAACTAAATCTGCATTCACAATCGGTTCAGAAACAGGTGTAGCCAAGAGGAGACACACATAACTGCAGTGAGAAGAGCGGATTCCCCCTCCAGGCACTGCACGCTGCAGAAAGCACATCCAGCTGTGCTGCTGGGTTTGACAGCTGCACTGGGCCCGTCCAATGTACTTCCCACTTCACCTCAAAAGCGACCTGTGCATCTACTTGCTGTTCAAATTATTCCGTTTAAAGCAGTATTCTGGCCAGAATGCCTGTTCCTAACCCTAACTTCATTCAGAGAGATATGCCTCTCTGATCCCGTTCACAGTGCAAACTCGGCAATGCCCAACTTTCCTCGGAATTTGAAAATTTCTCATTTGAAACATTAAATTTGGAGGACAACGATGATATCCTGAAAAGAAAGGTAAAGGCAAGTAACAACACATGAGTACCGGCCACGTTTTTTTTAATGATAGTACTTTTGTTGAAAGTTTATACAGCTAATTTTTAAATATAATACCTTTATTTTATGAATTGGTGTTCTTGGCATTAAATTACAAAGCCTTACTCATTTGACTTAAGGCATATAACTTCCAAGCTGGGTAGGGGGGAGAAAAAAAAAAAAAAAAAAAAAAAATCAAATTCAGCAGACTTAACTGCATTTTAACCAATATCTTCACAATTGAGGTCCTGAATTTCAGAATTTAATGTTTTGTGCTAGAGCTATGCTCTCAATCCTCATGAATGTATAAAGTAACTTTTTTAAAACTAGTGTTGATGTATGGGTGAAAAAATGTCTCTAATGGAATATAGCATCTTAAGTTAAGGAACTCAGAAGGTCCTCTACCTTTTTTACTTCACACCGCTACCTCCCCTTCAATACACTAAAAGACAACCTTCATAATTTTTTGTTTTGATTTTTGAAAAGTTCATTGTCTCACCAGGGCATCAAGGCTCATTTCCAACTCAGTTCAGAACCTGAAGCTGACCCAAGATTTCCCATTAATTTCCCCTTCGGTTATTGAGTGGGAAAACAGTCTTAAGTCACTTATTTCTATATTTGTTTGTCCCCCTACACAAATAAAATTATGTGCATAACAACTGTGCTACGTAAGAGAAATTGTCAAACAAATCAGGTTATCACTACTATTTGCAACTCTGAACTGTAGAATTTAGAAAACAGTTATCTACATTGTCTTTCAACTCCCTCTTCCACACCTTAAACTGAACTGTAGAATTTAGAAAACAGTTATCTACATTGTCTTTCAACTCCCTCTTCCACACCTTAAATCATAGCTGGTATAGTTAGTTGTAAAAATGCAAAGTTTGGTGGTATTCTTTCCATTTGCCATCACTTCTTCCCCATAAAAACCCCACATTTTTTGACTGGTTTGGTAGCTATTCATATTCTAAAAGAAACCAATCTACTGCGTCAAAGAGTTCAAGACTTAACAAGGACACTGAAAGTGCTCCTTAGTTGCAGATATAATTATTTAGGTGTACTGTTTCTAACAGCTAAACAATTATGTTATTTCATTAAACAAAAGGTAACATCGTCAACTCTTCCTATACTTAGGAATTAAGAACACACATAAAACTCTGTTAAAAACTAAAAGTCTCAAAAGCTTCCAAAGAAAGAACTCACTAATATTCCAATTCACTGGCTCCCAGTCAAGAACTGTAGCACGAAATCCGTCATGTAATTATCAAAATAAAAATAAAAAATAATTTCAAAACAGCATGGTGTGATTATGTAACAGCAAAAAGGAGTTTTTAGTAACTGAAAATTATTTTCCTATTAGATGATAAAACATTATGAAGAAAAAAATTTTAATGGACTTGTGATGAAAAATACTGGTGATCAATCTCCAAGAGGTTGTCTTTACAAATTTACAGACAAGTTTGAAGACTTCGTCCCTACAAGGGAGTATTAACAGCACCTCGTACACTGAATATTTAAGATATATACATCCTAAATACTTTAAATATTTTGTCAAAGGGTTCAAGAAACCTTATAGCACAATTCATGGAAATTCACTCCAAGCATAGTTGTCCTGGTGGAGAAATGGAAAAAACATCACACAATTTAGGACAGGGAATTTTATTAAATGGTTCTAGTGTATTTTACTTCCTGGAAAACAGGGCAAAGAGCCCTCTACAATGTCTACTCACAAATACTTTGACCTGTATTAGAATGTCAGTTTTCAGCCCAGACAGTTTCTAAAATTTAAAAAAAAAAAAATCCATGCTGAAAATTTTTCAAATAAAAATCCCAACAAAAGAAGGTGAATGATTACAAACACTTCTAACGTATCAGTATTTCTCAAACACAATCCTTTTCTTAAATATCACTCTAATACTGAAACAGCAATAAAAGCATCTCTGTTAAGAGTTAGGATCTGGAGAGAAAAGGTATTTCATTTAGTAAGCATCTCTCGAATATGATCTTACAACAAATATCTCAATAGTTTTTCATACCATAGTGTGATTTTCTAGTAAGTAACTGACAAGGGACTCACTCAAGATGGAGTAAACTGACATGAATTCTTGGTACTATTCTAAAGAAAGCAACCTGACTAAAACAATGACGTGGAAAGGAGCACTTTAAAGAGCCTGAATTAGAAAACAAAGGAAAATAAGTGCTGCTAATAAAATACTCTGCAGTTCAAGTCAGAAATAATGTAGTTGATTCTCAGAAACATCAATTAGAAAATAATCAAGTCAGGATAGGCAATGGTTGCTACGCTCATAATTATTTGCAGAACATTTTTGAAGCGACAGGAGGAGTGTTCCAGCAAAACGCATCATCTGTACAACTCTCAACAGATACAGAAAAGGCCATACACAAAACGATGCTCAGTGGTATTGTTTTATGGATGACAAGGCTTACCACAGCACCTTCTCACCCAATGACGGCACGTGTAGTAATACAGCTACCGCACAGAGAAGACTTTGATAAAGGTGGGTTTTTTCCATTCCTGGAAGTAAAACATATTGCTAGAAATCAACCAAGTCAATCTGTAGCAAATTATAAATGGCAGAGAATTAGGGGAGGTTCTCTCACTTTTTCTTTACAAACTAATCAGACCATGTCATGAGCCACAGCACCCCCGGCATTTGTTTACTAACCCAGTAGAATTCCTCCAGGTAAACTGACTAACACAGTTATCATTCCAAAGGGTCAGTTTGGATAACATGACCTGTAAAGTGTTTTAGATCTGATAAATGTGGCATTAACATTTCATTAACATGGTAGTTCTGACTACCTTCCATTTCTCTAAACAATAACTAAAAGAGGTAAGTTTATCATAGGGTACCGATCTGAGTTATGACAGAGTCCTGCTTCGATCCCAGGCCAAGCCTAATCTGTAGCTGCAATGACTGTCAATGAACTACAACATCCAGTAGCCATACACTAAGCTGGAGTTGCCACTAGCATATAAAACCAACCCACTGCTTAGTTAGCATCTCCTTGGTGAGTCTGCTGCCCTCCACTCCATTTGACCAGGCAAGGAGAGGACATTTACAGAGCTGAGGTGACACAACCCTGCATTGTCTCAGATGCCCTCTCCATAAGCCCTGGTTAGTCCCATAGGTTTCTCCATCCAAATCCTACTTCAGAACAACCCAATTGCTTAGAGCGCTCTAAGAATATAAAATGTAAGGGGCATTTATGAAGCACTCCAACGTGATTCTCACCTTACAGAGATGTCTACTTAATAGACATCCATGACAAAGTAAATCATTTTCTTTCCTGGCTTCCTATGAGGGGCTTCTGTTGATGGCAAACGTTGTGCAAAAGACAAGAATAAAATGCAAGCATTTCAGGCCAATTAGTCAATTCCTAGTATTTCAACAAAAATATTTTCACAACAGCAAAAAGGCCATCTGAAATAAGGCTCTAGCAGGAACTGGTTAGTAGTTTTGAAAAAACAGCCACTGCAGTACCCAGTGTTCAGCCTGGATCAATGACCAAAACAAAAGACCAAAAACCAGGAAACGTGAAGTAAAGGTAAATTACATACCATGTTGTGTCAAGGCTATAAAACTAAATATTTAAGTGACCTTGTGTGACAACTGCCTGGAGAACCAGGCAGGGAGCTTCAGACTGGAAGTGTAACCAAGACAATTCTTAGAATAAATGTCTAGGAACAAGTGATACTACATAAATTATTCCCAAAACTAAGTCACCTAGTCACAACATGAAAAACAAAATTACTAGTTTGAAGGTGTGTGTTTGTTTGGGGGTGGGGGGAAGGAAGACCTTCATGGATCTCTACTATTAAAGTTACGCACTGCTGTTCATTCCCAGGCAACTCCGGTGAGCATGCAGAACGCTCTGCGTATTTTTTAATGATTTCCTGTTGTTCCACAGTCACTATTAAAGTACGTAAAACAAATAATAAAAATCAAGATACTATTTCATAGCTGTTTAAATACCACAACTTTATTGACATATTCCCTTAAAAGTTTATGCTAAACTCTTTTTCTCCTTTTTAAACCCACGGGGGAGGCAGAGCAGCAGTTATGCAATGTTCTTCCTTCAAAGGCAAGGCGGTTCTGATTGAAACTCGGTTAACGTTCACAGAGAGCACAGCACGACCCAGGCCAGATACTCATATATAGGTCCCTCACGTTTACAAGTTTGCAGACAGGTAATAAAACATTTATTTGTCATCCACAAGCAAACGTGGCTGCCCGACTTACGTAACTTCAGGATGGCTGTGACAGCGACAGCCCCTCATGGCAGTACCAAGGGCCGAGTTGCGGCTGCGATTAGTTAGCAAAGAGGGTCGAAGCGAAACGCGGGGCTGAACTAAGGCAAAGCCGGTGCCTGACAGGAACCGCCCCCCGTCCGGGCCTGCGGCAGCGCCGGCCCGAGCGCCCCGGCTGCGGAGCGCCAGGTACCGCGCGCGCCGGCCGCGCCAACGGCCGCGCCAACGGCCGCGCCAACGGCCGCGCCAACGGTCGCCGCCAACGGCCGCGCCAACGGTCGCCGCCAACGGCCGCCGCGCAGGCCCCGGGCACCCCCCTCCCGGCACGTACTGTCACCGCTCGCTTCATCCCCCGAACTGCTCCGAAACGCCGGGCGCTCCGAACACGAGTAAGTGTTCGCCTCGGCGGCCACGGCCCCGTCCTCCTCCTCACACGGGCTCAGGGGGCTCAACTTGTTCAAGGCGCAGCACGGGCACCGGCACCTGGCCGGGCCTCCAGAGCGGGCGGGGGGCGCCCCGGCACCCCCCTGCGCCTCCGGCCGCACTCACCGCTGCGGCACCGGAGCTGGAAGGCGGCCGGCGGGACAGACCGCCCGCCCCGAGAGGCCGTGCCACACAGGTGCCGTGCCCCACGCGCAGGAACCCCCTCCTGGGGACGGTAGGGCTCCTGCCGTGCCGCCCCTCCAAAAACCCTCCTCTCCCTGTGGCAGCAGCCCGAGCTCACCTCCGGGTGAGGGCGGGGGAGTGTCCTTTTTTCGCCCAGAAATGACGCCCCTCAGCACCTCTGCAAGGGCACGGCGCTCCCCGCCCTCCCCAACTCCCGGGTCACACCGTCCCCTCCGCGCCGCTCCCCTTGCTCAGGGACACCGCATCGCCACGGCCTCCCGGTCCCCTGCGGCTCCCTCACCCCCACCGCCTCCCTCCTCCTGCCCCACCGCACCCTCTGGCCCCTCCGCCGGCGGTGATGCAAGGCGCCCGCGGCTTCCTCTTGCGTTAAGGGAGGGAGGAAGGAAAGCAAGCAGGGGCAGAGGGGTGACTGAAAAAAGCAGCAAGGTGAAACAGAGCCTCCCTCCTCCTCGCCCACCTCCCCACCGCCGGTGCCCGGGCAGGGACCGGGTGCCCGGGCAGGGACCCTTCGCCCCGCCCGGGGGCCGAGCGGGCCGCCCCCGCCTCTCAGAAGGGGGACCCCGGAGCCGGGACCGCCTCACTCTGTCCCCCGACCCCCTCCCGCCGCCCCCGGGGGTATTACCGAGCTCCCTCACCGCTCTCCCTTCAGGGCCGTTTCTCTGCGTCGCTGCCTCTGGTAACGAGCCGAAGCCTGGAGCGAACCGCTGTTCGGGGCTCCACTTGCCGCTCTTTTCCTTCAGCTGAGCGGGCGCGGGGGCTGCGCGGCTCCGTCCGGCCCGGCCTGAGGCCTTTGCTCCCGCCGGAGCCCCTCCGCTGCGGCGCCGGGCCCGCCTGTCCCCTCCGCCCGGGCTCTGCTGCACCTGCTGGGAGGCTGGGCTGCTCCTGCGGTGCGGCCCGAGGAGAGGAGTGGGCAGCCTCGCTCCGTCCTCCCTCAACTTTTCATCACTTTCCTCTGCCCCTGCTCCGCTCCGCCGCGCTGCCGCCCCGGCACCCCACCGCCCGCCGGCCGCATGCACCAGTGCTGCCGTCGACCCCCGCGGAGGTGCTGCCGCCGGGCCCCTCGGCCAGATGAGGAAAGGCTCCCCTCAGCCCTTCCCCCTCGCTGGCACGGAGAGCTGCCGTGCGGCTCCCCCAACACCCTCCCGCCCCATGCACTGCCCCGGCTCCTAGGACAACGGGGAGTTCCCGGCGGGGCAGGTCCCCTATGCCCGCCTCTGGCGGGTGGGACCGGGGCCGCCCTCCGCCAATCAGTCCGGGTGCGGCGGCGAGGCCGCGGGAGGTACCGCCGGGCCCGCCCGCGGGAGCGGCCGAGGTGCTCGCTATCGCCGCTCCCCAGTGCCGCCCTGTTTCCTCGGGGCTTCGCGGCTTCTCGTGTCTGCGGGCAGCCCAGCACGCTGCCGTGTATGCGCTGAAGCACATGCTGTGAGGCGTGGGGGATCTGCAGGGCACAAGCCGGCACCCCTGCGGGAATCTTAATCTCCGCCTGTCGTAACCGTGAGGAGTCGTGCCTTAACATCGGTTGTCCTTTTCTGGCTTTGTTTAAAAAAGAAAACACACAAATGCTCAAAAACTGCTAAGCCTTTGGTTTCCCACCGCTTCATTGGAGCTAAACACAGTTGCCCGATTGATCTTGGCTACTGAACTGATACACGGTCCTTTATTTCCTCCTTCCACAGGGAAAGGTGTTCAGCTCCCTGCCGCTCCTTGCCTCCTCAGGTCCCTGCTTGAGGAAAGCTGAATAAAGGGATGTAATATTCCTATGTCTCCTGTGCTTCATCATCCTGGTAAAGACCTACCAGTGTCCTTCCAAGCCATCACCTGAGAAAGTTTAAATAGAAACGGTAATTCTTCAATTAGTTTTGCGGGTGTGGTGGTTTTGTTTTGATTTGGGGTCATAGCTAACAAAGTTCTCTGGAAAAACAAGATTTGTCCCCTGCCTGCCACACGTTTTAAAACCCGTACTTTCCTCCTGCTTGCTTTAAGTTCAAAACATGTTTTATGGACCCACTGAGGTAAATGCTTCTTTCTATAATGGACCTTAAGGGAAAAGATGTTCCAGAGAGTCTTTCTGATTTCACAGAATATCAAGTTACTCCTTTAATAAAAGTGAAGGTTTAAGTTTCATCAGACAAAACAAGAAAGTTAATGAAAATCGAATGATAAGTTAATGAGATGCATGATAAGAAAACTGAACATAAGCTTTACATTGATCTCCATTCTAGTAAAGGTGGCGTGCAATAGAAAATGAAACTTAAGTTTCATTCAAATTAATTCATTTATTTGGGACAAAGAACTTCTTATGATATTCATTATAGAGCCTTTGAAAAGCTCTGCTGTTTCTTACATATAGAATAAATCATTAAAGTTTCTCAAATCTCATGCTCAATTTGACATCTAATTAACAGTAAATTAGCTGTTAGGCTTTAGCAGGTGATACTCAAATCCTACAAGCCAATAGTGGCCTTTGCCTTTGAGGTGCGTATTGAGCTTCTAAAAATGAGGTTCTGAAGTTGAACGTTCCAGAATCAAGCATACAGAACCACTAATGTGTTGATAGTTTTAGTTACTTCCAGGCAAAATAAATTTCAAACTCTAATGCCAATTGAAGGCAATAGGTAATAGTTGAATAAATTCAGCTCCTCTGCATATCTAAACTAGCTGCTTATTCCAGTGGTAACTGATTTAGTAAAATCCAAATAGGACAGAACCATTCTTAGGTTAACAGTAGGCTTAAGTCTAGATTTGAACCAAGTGTACGTGTTGTTCAGACTTCTCTGAGATATGTTGGTATCTCCTGCATGTTTACGAGTCTTGTTTTTGTTTCTTTGGTAGCAGCTTTAATAAAGCTGTTCTTGCTGTGGATGTAGCAATGCCGAAAAGTACCAATTGGTGCAATTACCTGGGGAATTTTATTAAAATTACTTATTAGACCTTGGTAAAAAATTAAGAGCCATTTCATAGAATGTTGTACTGGAAATGTCTCACAGCGGTGGTAGCATTTTGAATTTAATTACTGTATACTATTTAATACCAACTCAGGAAAGAATCTTACTTCTAGGAGCTTTTTTTATTCATCCCACGCCTTCTACCTTTCCTGCCATTAAGTCAGAGTTGCTTGATTTTATCAATGTTCTGCCTTCTTATTTTCCTATCTTCAGCAGACTGGCCTAGGTCTGATAAAACATTGTCTTGAAAATTAATGTGTTCAGAGTTAATGATTTCCTCATAACATTGTAGATTTATTTGAACATGATGTACTGATCTTTCTTCAGTGGAAGTATTTCAACTCAAAGTACATGGTATTGTCCTGTCTTTGCCTGTTCTGGTTACATACGATTGCAAAATTGTTTTTATTTCAAACTCCAGAAGTGCATATAACTTCATATTTAACAGTTTTGCATTTCTTTCAAACATGATCTTTTTTTTTTTCATTTGAGAGAAGCACTGAAATACAGGGCGTTTTAGAAAGATGGACCCAGTGTGAGAGACTGTTGTCTCAATGTTGTCCATACAGCAGGTGGAGAGAACATAGAGCATTTATTAAAAGGCTACTAAAACTTAATAAGTCATTAAACCATTTGTGATTTTGTTATGTAATTGTAACATGTTGCCATCATGAAATATACTGCTTTGAAATTGGGTCCATCTTTTTGAAACACCCTGTATATGGTACCTAATGTTACAATAGCACCTGATGTCAGAGAGGCTGTCTTTGAGTCGGAGGAGTATCAAGCTTGAACACTCAATATAATCTCAGTTTACAGAATGTAACACAGAAATTCTGTGCTGCAAAAATTTTGGCATCTTGGATTTCCAAGTTGTGATAAGGAAATAGGATTAAAATTTTTAAAAAAAAGTCACAAAAGGCTATAAATATGAAGCATTTTTAATCTTCATCAAAGTTTTGCAAAGCTAATAAACAGTTCAAAAATGTTTTTGAATAACCGCCTATTGTTGTCCAAAGGGGCACTTTCATATTATTTTTCAAGAGCAGAATTTATTTCATTTGCTTTTAAGTTGGACACCGATGTCAGTAAAGTTATTTTTACTAACTGAGGAACAAGAAATGCATCTTGACCTGAAACGTTTCTCAGAGAGATTTAGAACTTGACTCTATTGGATGAAGGCAAGAGTGCAGCAGCTGGAGAGCACTGTTTCCCATTATGTTTTCTTCCCACTCGAGTTTTCTATCATAGTCATAACAATACAGAAATATTACACTGTTAATTCCAGATTTATGTCTCTTTGAATGTTTGACTGGACAATGTATGGAAGTTAAATTGGAGATTATTTACTTGTGCTTATTTGCGCTGGTCTGTTGGCAAAAGTGAGAACAATTTCCGCAGTGGATTTCTGGATCATGATGATTCATGTACAGTTTTTCAAGTGTACAGTTCTTTCCTAGTGCCGTGATTGTTTTGATTATAAATGCCCATACTTTAAGAGTTTCTACTGAGCAAAGTAGAAGTACAACTTCTGTTGTAACTCATCTAAGATACAGCGTTAGCTAACTTTGCTTGTTAATTGGTATGCAATAATAAGCAGCCAAGCTGATTTATTTAAATAAGGTTTTTTGTTCTATTGTCTTTGCAGTTTTGCAGATGGAACTAATCATCTGAAATGTATATTACCTAATTTAACTGCAGCACTACCAGACAACCATCTCTTCCAGATGTGCTTGCTGTGTCTTGTGACCTTGTTTGCAGATGCCTATAAACACAACAGAGGTGCCTTTGCTGTAGGCAGCTGTTAGCCTTATCTCATATAATTGACACTTACACAAAAGTGACATTTATTCTACCTATATAGGTGACTCTCATAACTGTATATTACAGCTATGAATGGTGGTTCCCAACTGTATGATCACGCTATGTTTTGTGGATCTTTTAAGTGTGAAATAGTAATTTCTAGTTAACTGATGTATATCTGGGTAGCAGTAGGATGTGGGGCTTCTCCATCACTCTTTCACCTAGAGGAGAAACCCATTACGTGCCTGCAGTTGTTCTCTCAGTGCAGCCTGTGTGTTTACAAAACATAACGTTCCATATCCTTGAAAAGAAATTTTAACAAAGGAAGAAGGAATAATTTATAAACAAACTTAACCGAGATCTCATCTCTTACTATTCTTCATCTGGCAGTACAATAACTTTCTGTGGAGATTTTTGTTCTGAGTGGTTTTTGACCACAGACTCAGAAAACTTTAATGTAGGAAAGTGTTAAAACTATTAATGCCATTTCACTGTACCTTATTATGAAGGACATACTGTGCTTAGAGAAGGTACAGAGAAGAGCGCTTGCACTGTTTAAGGGGATTGAGTAGCTGCCTTAAAAGTAAAGGCTGAAGAAGCTGGAACTCTTCAGAGTGGAAAGGAAACAGCTGATGGTTGATATGGGCAAGGTTTGCAAAACCATGAAGGGAGAAGAGAAGGTAGATACACAGCTGTTACTAGATCCTGTAATTCAAGAACCAGGTGGACTAACTGCAGCAAAAAAGCAGCTGAGCTTGATTTTTTTTATTACCACAGGAAGTTAGGGAGGCAAGCTGTTTCAGCAGGGTCACAAAGGAGAAAGCAGCTCCATAGGCAACAAGTCTATAAAAAAATCTTTAGAGGCACGGGTTTACCCTGCAATTGTCCAAATACAATAACTGAACATCCTGGGTGAGTAATAGGGGAATTGATTATAGAAAGTGGCTGTGCTCTTTCTGAATCAGGATTTTTTTTTTTCCTGCTGTCAGAAGCTGCATAGTGGCCTAGAGGGACTTGTTTTGCCTGTGGGGAGAATGTTCAACTAGGGTGCATGAAAACTCATGAATTGAGTCATTTTTCATTAGGTTTGTACTGATTTAGACAGAGTTCTGTTTATGAGATTGTAGTTGGAACATGCAAAGACTCTGTGGTTTTCTTACTATTAGGAAATGGAGATAAGTGCGTTCTTAGAAAATCTGGGCTCTGGAAGATTAAGCTATGTTCATGTCTTAGCACTTTGAAGTCTTAAGTTAGTATAGATGTTGGGTTGAAATGTCATTAACGGGCAAGAAGTGCTAGGTATAGTGTAGATATTTGTTGATTGAGTAGGGTTTTATTTATGTTGCCTACTCTGGTGACTTTTTGTTTATTTTATATTTAGCTGTGATTCACTGAAGTCAGTCCGAAACCTGTAGAACTCTCTGTATCATTCTCACATTTTAATATTAGTCGTCTGACATTGCACATTCAGTTGCTTCTTGAATTGTGCAATAACCTGTTTCTTGTCATGCTTTTAAAAAGAAAGGTAGACGGATATTTTTATTCATCTGTTGAAAAATTGTTTTAAATTCAATTTCGAAAGAAAAGTCATTAAGTATATTTTAAAAAGTTGCACATGAAAAATCATGCACAAGATTTTATTCATTGTTATTGTTTGTAACCATAAACTTCTGCTTTCAGTTGTACTCTTTAATTCTTTGGGAGTTGAAATTAGAGCTGAAAATTGAAAAGCTGTTGGCATCATTCAGGTGAATGTTCAAATGCTGGATGATTGTTAGATCTCTGACCAAGCTGGTTCATATAAACTCACAAACCATCAGTGTGATTTTAAGCTGATTAAAATACTGGTTTCTTAGTTGCTATTAAAAATGTTATATTATTTACAAATGTAATTTGTAATTTTGCAGGTTTCTAAGCTGTGTTCAAATAATGCTATTTATCTCTCTTAAAAGAAGATAAGAGCAACAATTTTATCTCTTAAACTTGAGGAAAAGTAAACATGACATGTATTGGTGGCAGTTTTTGTCATTTTAAAGTATCAAAAGGTGTTCAAAGTCTATTACCTGATGGGGCTTGCTTAGTCTGATTAGTTTGCTAAAGAAGCAATTACAAAATGCTACTACAATAAAGTTTTTTTTTTTTTTTTAGAAGAAGAAGAAGAAAAAGGTCTTTTAAATAGTTAGCAAAGCTTGGAGCGAGTACTAATTTTATGCATAACCAATGGAAGTAGCTTTTTCAGAACCAAGTGATATTCTTTTGGTTCATATTATCTACATATTGTAAAAAGTAGTGAGTTCAAAATCTGACTGCAGAGAGAGTAAATCAATCCAACAAGATGCCTAAATGTACTTTGGCTTTAAATTTCCTTGGTAAGTGACTTTAGGAAGTACTGTTTGGGCTTGCAGATACAGTTACAACTTAAATCATACATGATGGTAAGCTGCGGTTTATGTAATTTTCCGGTATAAGCAGAAGAGGTTAGTAGTATATGACCATAAATAAGGTAATTAATAATGCTTGGATACTCTACTAAAACATGTCGCTGTTTGGCTGAAAGAAACAAGAGAGCAACAAAACAAATGTATTACTCCAGCAGTAGTTTATTATATTTGGTTCTTGCAACATGTCTCATTAATAGAAGCACAGCCTTACCACACCTACTAAAAAAACCCCACCAAACCCAAAAAGCTCTGTTCATCTTGTTTGTTCTTCTTACCTCATCTGAAAAGCAAGAGTAATGAATAGAGCTAACACGTAAAACCTCAATAGGGATCCAAGGAAGTAGTTAATTTACCTGAGATCTAGCTGGTCATTTGATACTGGGATAATTGAGAGGGGTGTGGTATGGTGCGTATATGTGTGTTTTCTGTTATATAAATGGTTGTGCAGAGTATTCATAGCCTTAATTGTAGAGTGGCAAAAGCTTGACAAAACAAATACTTATTAGTCGTCTTTAAATGTAGTTCTGCGTTCCTCTGTCTCATGCAGGTGGGTAGTTTTCTTTCTCTCTTTTTTTTTTTCCCCTTCCTGTTTTCAGAGGTAAGAGAAGATGAATAGGCCATATTGGGCTCACTGTCGTTATGCCTTTGTATTCGAAAATGACGCTAAGCAGTAATCTGGAAACATTTGCTAAACAGCATTAAAGCCTGCAGAAAAGAACAATTCGCGTCTTTCCTTAGATGTCTGAACACGTCTTCTGTCTCCTAGGACAGTGCTCTAGATGCATAATTATAGGCTCTACTTGGTAAACTAATAATGGCTGTAACCTTTTGTACCTTTTCCATTTTTCATAAAAGTACTCTGTTTTTAAGATGAGCTTGATAAGTCTATGAAAGGCATTGTAGGACTGAGTTCCCGCAAGAGTAGGATAATAGTCTCAACCTGGGAGGTCCCTTTCGACCCTAAATTGCTGATTAGAGACTCACAAGACCTGAGAGAGAAAAAAACAGAACAGTACTCTTTAGCCTTCTTTTTAGAATGTTTGCAAGGGGTACAGAGCAAAGATCCCGAACTGATCCAGTGCCAGGTGATTATTTAATACAAATACACTGTCCTGTTTACGTACAAAGCTGGAGAGGTAGGTGACAGTGATTTCTAGCAACTGATATGGAAAAAAAAAGATAACCCAACAGTGTGATTAATCAAAGCCACTAAAGGTAATAAAGTATGGCCACTAATGAAAGTCCACAGAGCATGGAGAGAATATGGTGTTCCAAGTGCCATAAGCATATCTCACCAACTCTGCAGTACTTTGGTAAGTCAGTAGTTTCTAGTACTCATTCAGTGACAGCTGTGGGTCTCCACTAGAAATGCTTGTTAATCTTGTTACAACTTCTGCATTGGGTGTGATAGGAACCATGCCAAAACTCACTCTGTGTACTTACAACATACCAATTAAGTTGTTTCCCAGTGTTTGGGTGGCCACCAACACATCCTCATGCCAGCTATCCCAAACAAATTCCTCACTTGTGTATCTCTCTTTCATTCTCCAAACATTATGATGTAGAGGACATTTTTGTGTTTCATCTAGAGAAGTAGTCTTTCCAGAAAGGTACTCCTTTTTGTTCTTCAGTTTCTGCAGTAGCGGGCATCTTCACAGAATTTCCTTGGCCTTATTTCATCTTTGTGCATTATTGTACATGTTATGAACTATTTGCCATCTTCCTTGCCTTTAAGCAGCCCTGGTAATAAAAGCGTTCTGTCAAGGTCTCTTTCGAATGCTGCGGAAGCCTTTTTTTTGTCTTGCACCAAATATCAGTCCCTCTTTCTACATCACAGCTACATGCTCCAGGCATAATAGTGGGTGTCATTTCTTCCACTTGCATCTAAGAAACGCATCCATACTCTGCAATTCCACCATCAAAATCTGTTTCAGAGGCTGAAGTTGTTAGCAACTAAGGCTGTGTCTTGTTTTTATAGTTACCTCTTTGGAATACCTGCTGTGTAATTTTACATTGCCTCTTCTGTATAAGTGGTCTTAAAAATACATTGTGTAATTGTTTAAACGTTATTTCTGTCCTGCTTGATCTGTTTTTAAGAGTATATCTGGTATGATTTCCTAAAATGTTAGATTTTTTTTTTTCCTGTTCTTCTTCCACCTATTTTATGCCACACTTGGGCTCAAAACAACCAGAAAGCTCATAGGCCTGAATGTATGGAATGCAGGGAATTCACTTTGGAGCAGAGAACAAATTGCAAGTCCCTTTCTCTCCAAACTGCTCTCATATGTATATTTGCCCATGATTTTTTAATGAATATCCCATGCTCTAACCTTTGATCTTGTTTCAAACACTTAATAGTTTGGGTGTAATTCTGAACAACATAATGTCAAAAGGCTGTATTAAAACAAGAGTATTAAATAGATCAAGGAATTTATTTTTAAACAAGTAGAATGTATGTATCACTGCTGTTATTCTATACACACTAACTCTGGAAAAATGTTTTAAAAAATTGTAGAAAATATCTTACCTTATTGAAATGTGTTATCCCTCCTTTTCAAATATGCATTTTGTCTGCTTTTATTTTCCAGGGTCTTTTCTTCCTTTCTCCTTCTGGAGAGGAAATCTGTCTTGTATTAATCTTCTGTTTATTTTCTTTGCATTGTCTTTCCATTAGTACATTCTCAAATGTAGCTGTTTGGATATGGAACTATTTATCTTGAATCTTGCTTGCATCTGTGACCTGTGGAGATTTAACTAATCACTTCTAATACACATGATCCTACATCTCCTATGTTAATACTTATTGTTTTCTTGAAATTGCAGTTATTTTCCCACAACTTTACAGTTAAATGTTGTAATCATGTAGTCAAGAATCCTAGCCAGATGCTGTGTCTAAGTTACCCCAGTTTTCTTTTTGGCAAAACTGCTAGAGCAATGCAGCTTATATCTTCTTTTTTATTCTAAAGAAGTCACAAGCATACATTTCCTGTTCTTTGCTTAGAGAGTAATATGAAATCGATGCATTAATTTGAATGCAGTGGAGGCTTACATTTTACATCT
Source organism: Caloenas nicobarica (assembly GCF_036013445.1). NCBI lineage: Eukaryota > Metazoa > Chordata > Aves > Columbiformes > Columbidae > Caloenas > Caloenas nicobarica. The sequence continues at coordinate 10,256,753 of NC_088248.1, read as the reverse complement.
GAAGTACTTTAAGATCTAGAACGAAGAAATCTGATCTCTATTTTGTTTGGCTTGAAATGAAATGAGAAACAAGAGAAGAAATTATTTTCCACCCAACACTGACATATCTGCTTAGAAACAGTCAATTATTATGTAACCCCATCTGTGCTTATGAACTACCAGGGAAACCAAAATTGAACAGGAATAGTAGAACAGATAAATGCTGAGAGATGGGTTGGCCTTAACTTGTGAGGGAGGGGAGAGCAGATGAATCATTTTGCAGTTACAGAAATCTTTTAGTTACTCTGCAGTCCTGTGTTGATGCTGTCATATAATGATGCATTTCCTGCGGTTTTCTCGTCATATTAATGTTCTTCTGCAGGACCCTGGCCTTTACTGAACCTTCTGTGATTTAATTGAAGCTATTACGCTTCTCTCACCATGTACACTTATAATAAAGTCCTCTTGGGACCCTCAAATAATATATTGAAACATTTTACTACGGGAAGTTGGATCGTCTTAGTTTCATTGCAAGATTGTGTTAAATCACAGAATGTTAGGGATTGGAAGGGACCTCGAAAGATCATCTAGTCCAATCCCCCATATGCAAGAGGATCAAGATGTTCGGAGCAGTAACCTGTTACACTTTCATTTGTTCCTTTATCCTATTCAATCTAGTAGGAATGATTGAACACCAGTCAATCAAAAGCATATGTTTAGGGAAGAAAAATCTGGCATTTAATGAATAATCTCTGCTTCTACACTAGTAGTTCTACCAGCAATTTTGGAAGGTTGGTTCTTTTATTGGTAAGGCAGAGCAAAGTTTGATCAGTTTGCAGTTAATATAATTTTCCCTTTGTAGTGAGAGGTTGATTTCCGCACCCTCCCTCCACCCCTGCCATGCATGATTGTCCACTGAGATTTTTGGTTTTGTGAGCGAAGTGTACCAAAATCCATTACACAAATGTTTTGTATCTAGTTTAGAATACTTGGAAGCCTTAGTCTTGCTTCTGTAGAAGAGGGGCCTGCTGCTTAATGTTGCTGTTGTAGAAGTTTTGGAATTAAGTTCTGGAGATTCTGTGTATCCGTGGCCAGTAATAGTTTGATCCTTGAGCATGGGAATCGTAAAGTAATTTAGATTGGAACGTACATCGGGAGATCGTGTAGTTCAGCCCCTACTCAGAGCAGACTATACTAGTTTGGGGTGCTTGGGGCCTGACCACTTGAATTTTGGACATTTCTAAGGATGGAGGTTCCACAGCCTATCTGGGCAACCTTTTCAAGTGTTTGACCACCATCTTGGTAACACTTTTTTTTTTTTTTTTTTTTTCCGGGTATCTAATCAGATGTTCCTGTGTTGGCCTTTGTGTCCTTTACTATCACTGTGTGCTTCCAAAGAGAGTCTGACTCCTTCTTTGTATCGTCCCATTAGATAGCCAAAGACAGCAATAAGATCTCCTCTCAGCCTTCTTTCAAGATACAGGACACTAGAGAAGTTATTCATCTGCATTCTTTCCATCTTTGCCTGAGTATGGATTTTGCATGGTATTTGCATGCGAATATCCCTCTGTACCTGCCCAAATCTTGGGCTTATTTTGTAAATCTGGATGCACAGGTTTTTATGGGGAACAGAAGCAGTGTTTTCCAGAAGGACAGAGTGTTTGGAGACTGAATTTAAATCCTATGTTCTTGACTCAGATTAAATCTTGAAATCTGCAAAGGCTGGAGGGATGACACAAGTGGTTCCTTCCTTTGATTTATTTCCTATCTCTGAAATAGCTGAGAAAGCACTCTTGAAGGAACTCGTTGCAGAGGAGGCAGTTTGAGGGATGGAGTAAGGGACAAGATTAGTGAAAATGAAGGCATTGGTGATAGCAGCACATGACCAAAAGTTGAGTATAGATGAGGCAAATGTAAAGAGTAAACTGGAACTACTGTGTGGTGGGAACATGGTCACAGAAATCACGGTTTACATCTTAACAGACTCAGGCTTTCATGGATCTAAGTCATAGAGGAGCAGGAAACTTTTCCTTTTTTTTTAGCTCCACAGAAATTTAATTGTGGACAAGTAAAAAAAATTATACAAATATTGCAAGAGGAGTAATGAAAACCGTTAAGTTGCATTTCTAGAGTAGTGGGGCAAGATTATTGGTAGAAGGGGAGGAGTCATTTGCTTTTCAGCCACTGCTTTGAATAATGAAATATTTATTCCTTGGGAGAAGAAAAGCTGAAACAATAGAGCTGTGTTTATAGAAAAATGGTCATTTGTCCAGACTCTGATTTCTGGTTCATCAATACCTCTTTGTGAGAGGTGGTTCCCTGAAACATTCCTTTGTTTCAAATGGAATGCAACCAGGGGCGTATAGTGCAAGGAGTCTCAGTTGAACAGGCTTAAACAAACAATAAGACAGTGCAAAGGCTGAAATTAAAATGTATATATTTTTCTGTGCCGTGTCCTATTCATTACCTGATTGAAGCACAAACCAAAACAATACAACTTGAAGCTTCCAACCAGATGGGTTGTATGTCTATACAGAAATGTTAGATGTTTTTTAAAACAAAATGCAACATCATTCAAATTGTAATTGTGAAGCTTTTCGTGCTTTTTTTTATGAGGTTCTAAATGACGAGGGGGGAAAAAAATCAAAGCTCTCTTAATTTGTGTGTATTCACAAGGACAAACACCAACTTTGTCATCATTTCCCAGACCACTGAGCCCAGTGATTCAGTGTTATACTTGGAGGGAATATGACAGGTGGTAACTGACATGGCTTTAGGTCACTTTCAATGTAATACATCTATGGTCTCAAATTGACATCTGCTTGCCCAGAGGCTGCACTAGTTTATTTTCTTCTCTTCATGACCCAGGATTCTTTGTTGGAAGCAATTCGGAGCTAGGAATATTTATTAATAAATTTTTGTTGGTCATGTCCCTGTTGTGATGGCAGTGTGGGTTAAGGCTTCCTTTCTCTGTCACAGAACCACAATGTGGCAAAACCACAACAGAAATTTAGGACTGGTAGTTTAATGGTGTACAGGATATGCTTCTAGTTTTATTTGTTGTACTTCTTTCTCTCCCTCCTGAAATGTTGACCTTGGCTGGTATTTTGACTTTTGTTGTTTGATTCTTTTTGAAAGCACCATCTAGTGGTAAAAACTCATCAAGGAGATTTAGGAATAGGGTTCTGTTTCTGCTTCAGTGCTTGCTTTCTATGGTAAATGTCTCTCTTGTTTTTTCCCTTCCTAAGAATAAGGCTTAAGAGCGTTTCCAACAAGTGCATCACCAGCAGAGATAAAGAAGTAATTATCCTACTCTGTTCAGTGCTCATCAGGCCACACCTGGAATACTCTTCAGTTTTGGTCCCTGCTGTGCAAAAAAAATGTGGACAGGCTGGAGAGAGTCCAGAGAATGTCCAGAGATGATCAAAGGACTGCGAAACTGCCATATGAGGAAAGGCTGAGAGAACTGGGTTTGTTTGGCCTTGAGAAAAGATGGCTTGGGGAAACCTCATCACCATGCTCCAGTTTTTAAAAGGTGTCTACAAAGAAGATACAGATTCCCTTTTTACAAGGAGTGACATGGAAAGGACAAGGGGCAATGGGTACGAGTTACTCTGAGGAGATTCTGATTGGACAAGAGGGAAACTTTTCACAATGAGAACAATCAGCCATCGGAATAATCTCCCCAGGGAAGTGGTGGGTTTCCCAACACTGGGCACTTTGAAGATTTGGCTGGGCAGGGAGCTGGGCCATCTTGTCTAGACTGTGCTTTTGCCAAAAAACATTGGACCAGATGATCCTCAAGGTCCCTTCCAAACTGTTATTCTATGGTTCTTTGTATATTTTTGATACAGACTTTTGATACAGGGATATTGTGATCTCCCCGGCAAAAAGACGCATAGCAGAAGGCTGGCTTCCAAGGTACAATGTGTGCGTAGTTGAGAAGCAGGATGTGAAACAAGGGCAAGGATGGCAGGCAGGGCAGAGGAAACTTCTGCTACCTATTGTAAAACCATCATATGTGTCATAGGGTAGAGAGACAGAAATGGCCAAGTACCAGGAAGTAAGGAACTATGTGAATGATAAATAATGGAGAATACTAATGTGAAGCTAGTGAATTAAAAGCAGTTGAATACAACAGTGCTTATGCATGGTGAGTTCATCAAAAGCCATCACAAATTTGTTAAATGGCTTGCACATGTTCGTGACAAGGTTGGCAATAGTTACTTTCTTGTATCCAAGTGGCAGCCTGGTTTTAACAGCATGAACATCACTATGGTCTGCACAAATAATTGATTTGTTCTGGCCACTGAATGGAGCATAAATATACGCAGCCCACTCTAATGAACAATATTTTATTTTGACTACTTAAATACAAATGTTAAGAGTTTTGTTAGGAAATAGAACAAATGTTTGCGGACAGCTACATTTCATTATCATTGACAATGACAGGGATGAACAGATGGTGTCACACCTTGCTGTCTTGCCTGAATCAAATACTTCCTTGGACTAAAGGACCCTTGAAAAAATCTCTCTCTCCTTCCCAGAATAACACTACCTTGCCTTTGCGTCGTCACCATATTATAGTGTACTAGAGATGTCTTTCAATTTTATTAAAAATACCAAGGGAAACGTGTTTTCTGATGATCAGTGAGTATGCAAATATTAACACTTAAGTGCAATATCTTATCAGAAAAATCATCGAAGATTTGACCTACAATATGTTATGACCCGCCGTTTTGAAGATTTGGAGAGGAACATATGAACTTGAGCTGCTTTAAATAGGAAGGAATTTGAAATCCCGTCTTTTTCGTGACCCAGGAAATTGGCACGTAATTACTAAGATTAAGAGCTTTAACGTTGTTGATTCTAGAAATATTTTCAGCCTAACATCCATTCAGGTTTGTACCACATTATACCATGTTTCTGGTGTAACCAAGGATCAACAATGAAAGAAAAAAGTTGCTTTGTTAGAAGTATTGTGCTACACACAATACATCTAAAATGTAGGGAGCCAAAACACTTGACAGTTTTATGCTTACCTATCATAGCTATTTGTTACAATGAAGGTATAACACTAAGGTGTGTGTTAACTTAGACATAGGATTCATTGTTAGTATAAAGACTTATTTGAGTTCTGCCATAGTACTGTAAAATTGTATTGTCATGTATCTTCCAGGCACAGATGTGGAAAAGGATGAAAGGCAGTTGTGGGTACCTCCTTCCTTTTGAGTATGGTGCAGTGGTGCAGTAAGTTATCTTTAAAGTACATAGCAAGAGATACATTACTAACAGACCAGTTTCTATCTGCTGTGGGATAAATATCTCATAAATGTTTTCTTAAGTCGTAAAAGTGGGTGTATCCTCACAGCATGAAACTTTGAGCTATGACCAGCTTTGCCATCAGAAAGGATCACTCCTTTCTTGCCAAAACAGATGGGACAGAGGCAAAAGGTGCTTGAATAAGTCAGGTCAGCAAAGCAGATAATGAAACAATGTCTTTACGATATGTGGCAAGTAAAGTCATGATACAGATAGTGACTCAAATTCTTTTGCAACCAATGTTGGACTGTAAGTGTTGATTAGAAATAACCATCAAAAACTTGATTCCAAATTATGATTGTATGAATTATCATACAAACCTTAAGGCATCTGTGAAACTGTGTGCAAGTGTGGTGATTAATATGGTGATACTGTAGCGAATTGCAACTATGAAATGTAGACAGGCGTTGCTGAAATGCTTTTAAATTACATAGTAAACACACATGAAATTAAACTTACGTTACCAGTGACTTCTGGTATATGATGTGTAGTGATAGCTTATGTATGTGGAGTTGAGCAAGTAGTACAAAGAGTAAGAAAGCATTGTTATCTGTTCCTTGAATGTTAGTGGTGAGATTCTCACAGAGCAAGTGTCCTGCTTCTACTTAGCTAGAAACATGTGGATAGTGGTACTCCTAGATCTTGTGTGCCTAGTGAGTGGCTGTGGTGCCTCGCACGATTAAATACAGTCAGTGTTAGGGGTGCCCCAAACAAATGTCTGCATAATAATAGGTGATTCCTCTTTAAAATTACACTGCAAGTTTTGCTAGGTCACTAAACTTTCCAAGTGAAGGAAATGAAATTTTAATTAACTCTTGCATTAGTGATCACTAACATTGCTTGTCTAATGGGGGATTTTAAGATGTGTATGAAAGCAGACAGTGACTCTTGGACCAGGCTCTTTAAGGTTGCTTACTACAGAGCCAAAGCCTGTAAATCCTCTGGTGCCAGGATTTAGATGTAAGTGTGAATGAAAATCTGTGTTTAGTTTGCCTTTTGACAGTCAGACGAATTTCCATTCAATCTAGCTTTTGAAAGAAATTGTAAAATATTAATACATTATCATAAAATACCTTGATTAAAATTAATTAAAATTTTCCAGTGAAAATATTTTACACTAAACCTCCAGAACTTCTCTAAATGTCCCCAGCAACTCTTCTCGTATGTAGACATTTATGTTGTATTCTGATATTGGCTTCTGTTACTTCAAAACTCTACTATATAGTTTCACTACAGTTCTGAGCAAACTTTACAACATTGTTAACAGACAATAAAATATATACATATATAAATGTTTATTTCAGTATGGCAACTAATCTAACAGCTGTTTGGATTGCCATGTATTGGAAAGGATAAGGATTCATTATATATCTGGAAACATGTGGATTCTGTCTAGTACAGAGGATTTGTCACTTCCAGCTGTGGACAGACAGTAGCATCACAATTGTTTCATAGGAAGTATATGAAAACTTTTAACTTCTGGTGTAGCTCTGAGGAAAAGAAGTGACCATAATTGTCTGTTGAAATTTTTGTGAATTTATATTGTATATTTATTGGGCATATTGTAGAGAGGAACTGCACAACATGGCATCTTTTATCTGGACTTAGGCAACAAAATTCAGCCAGATTATATTTATGTTGGTTCCCTTGTCTTTTTAGTAATGGTCTGCCAAGCACAGCCCTCAGGAGATGGTTCTTGATCATTATCATACAGTTGCCAGAAAATACAGCTATCCAGGAAATTTACTTTGGCTCAGCAAATAACAAATTCTGTTTCTTGGTGCTGTAGGTGATGTGATTTACTATTCAGGAAAATGTTCCACTCATGTTTTTAAACAGACAAGTTATTTTTATAGACATACAAGCAGGAGCTAACAATTTTTTTGAGTCTAGAGAGAGGATAGGGTTGATAACATCTGTAAGCATCTCTTTTTCATGTGTGGATGCAATGCATGGGACTACCACTGTTTGACTGACATTAGCAATGTAAATTACATGCTGTTGCACCTGATACCATGACAATGTATGCTGTGAAAGGAAACACAGGATGAAAATCTATGAACTGAAACAGGGAAGACGAAAGCACAGTAAGAAAAACCCCTTGTGGAAATGCATTGTAGCTAGAACATTGCTGAGGCAGGAACAATGCAAGTAAATGTAAGTACATGAGCCTTGCCAAAAATAATACTAACTGCTATTCCAAAATTGCAGCATCTAGTAGATGAAGCATTTAGTTAGTAGTCACACCACTAGAAAAAAATGACTGTTAAAGGTTGGAAGATGTAATACAATACTATTTTTAAATTTTGCATGTAAAGGTCAGTGTTATGTAGTGTTGCAATCACAGAATGTTAGGGATTGGAAGGGACCTTGAAAGATCATCTAGTTCAATCCCCCTGCCAGAGCAGGAACGCCCAGATGAGGCTGCACAGGAAGGTGTCCCGGCGGGTTTTGAATGACTTCAGAGAAGGAGACTCCACAACCCCCCTGGGCAGCCTGTTCCAGTGTCTGTTACCCTCACTGAGAAGAAGTTTCTTCTCAAATTTAAGTGGAACCTCTTGTGTTCCAGTTTGAACCCATTACCCCTTGTCCTATCATTGGTTGTCACCGAGAAGAGCCTGGCTCCATCCTCGTGACGCTCACCCTTCATATATTTATAAACATTAATGAGATCTCCCCTCAGTCTCCTCCAAACTAAAGAGACCCAGCTCCCTCAGCCTTTCTTCATAAGGGAGATGCTCCACTCCCTTCATCTTTGTTGTCAAATGTTGTGCAATGTCAAATACTGTGCTAGAAAAATAGTTAATTTATATAACAGCTATATGAGATAAGAAGCTACAGTTAATGCTTTGGTATCCCTGTTGTAGACTAATCCATTGGGTTTTAGAGGTTATATTTACCTGGTCAAGTTTCAGCTCACTTGGGGCGTGCAACAATGCAGATTAGCCCTGAAAATCAGGGAACTGTGCTTCTCTTCTGCTCTTTGTACATCACCAAAACCAAAAAAACCAACACTATCACCCATAGGATAAAAACCTGCTCTGTGAAGCAGCATCATTTTTACTTGCTAACGTTTCGTATAGTTGCAGATTCTGATCAGGTTAAAGACTAAATAAAAGCAAGTCATTTATTTAGGGCCTTGTGTGTCAACAAGGTAGATGTGGCATAATGACTGTTACTATCTTCAGTTCGCTATGTTTGCAAGTCAGTCAATTCTGTGCAACTTCTTATTTTGACTGACTTGATTTTCATTCACAATAGCAGACTGATGCTTGTGCCATTGTGTGGTGGCTGATGAATAACGTAATCTCCCAATCGTAGTTGTATTGATGCTTGCTTTTCCTGTCTGTCCTTTCTTGGATTGTTCTGCGTGATGGCTGTTAATTTAAGTTGTTATTTTCTTTATTTTCCATAGAGGTGCTAATCTTCCGTTAGAAGGGAAGGATGTGACACATTCCTGTGAGTCTGATTCCACTATAATGCAGCTAGGGTGAAAGAAATGTTGACTGTCCACTGATCTGAATACTTAAGCTGATAGCTTTTAGAAGAGCTGGCTTATTGGCAAAGATGTTCCCAAATGTGATTTTAGTGATGGTTTGTTCAGACTGATACAAAAAAGGCATTTATTGGTATTTTGGGGAGAGGGGGTTGTTATAGGGTATATCTACACATTTCTATTAAAAAATGGATGAACTTCCAGAAATACCTCAGAATTAGCTGCCATAGAATGCACTTCATCTGTTCTTCTCCTTCGGGGCAGATCAGCTATGAGGGAAACCCTGTGAAATGTGTTTACAGAAACCTATCAAGTAGAACTTTCAAATGCAAAGCACTGTCCATGGTGGCTTTTGCTGAATATTTTTGCTTGTTTGTTTTTCCATTCCTATACATTTTCTATCTCTTTATTATACTCAGGATATCTCTGTGCCACTTGCTTCTTATTTGGTCTGGTTTTATCTTACTCTTCTTCCAGTTCTACCCTTCTTGCTTTTACTTTATCCCATTTTGTTTTCTTTGATTCCTCTGTCAGTTGGAAATTGTAAATATGTAAGTAAGTATTAATATACATATGTATATATATTTTTAAGAAGGTAGTCTTTACTGAGAGATGGATCTGGACCCAAATGTTCATTCTTTCTTTCCACTTGATTCTGAAACATTCTGGTGAAATTAGGATGAGAATTTAAGCGTAAAACCATGAAATTGATAGTGACTTTGTGAGATCCCAGAAGGACTTCAGTGAGGCTTAAATACAGGCTTAAATCTGGCTCTCTGCACAGGGGCATACTTCCTGCTTGGAATCCATAGTTTTAAACATTACCTCCTAGACTTGGCAGAGCAAGGAAAGGGTTCTTGGTATGTGATACTGTGTAAGGAATCTTACAGTAACAAACTCATGTGCTGCGAGCTATGCTGAGCATTCAGATTTCCTGTACAATATTCAAGGACATCAGGCACTGGATACTACATAACCTCTGGGTTTTAAATAACCCTCTAAGCCGTATTGTCTGCCAGTCATCTGGACGGAGAAATCTTCTTTGAATCCCAAGGAAGATCTGTACAAACATTTCAATTTTTCTTGTTAATGGTATAATAACAAGTGCTTGGTAAAGACACTTCCCTTCTTCATCGTGATGCTTGACATGCTTACTCTTAGGTAGAAATCACTGGATCATGTCATAGCCTGAACTTTGTCTTGGCAATCAATGCCATCCTAATCTATTTACAGTGGCTGGACTGGATTCTCCCCCAGACACACCTGTAAACGTCAGTGCACTGATATGCATCTGTGCCAGATGCCTATCTAACTAAAGCAGCATCAGTTCAAGAGGCATTAGATTTTGTCTATATGTGGAGCACTGGATTCATATGTATACTTTGGAAGTCATCTGTGTGTGTGACAAAGTATCATGAGGACCTGGAGAGCAGTAATTGTCAAAGATTCACTATTCTTTGCATGAGTACTTAGAGGGGGAAAGCTTAACACGTACATAATTTCTTTCCATCAAATAATGGTTTTCCGAGGAGTGGAAGTGGTAGATAAATTATGCATCAAAATGAATATACAAATGCTACAAATTACTGTGATGGTCTAAGTAATCTATAAGGAGTTATAGGAAGTCTTCAAAAAATATTATTTCCTAGTATGTTTTCCCTGGGAAGAACAGCAACTTCCTTGCCTTCCTTGACATAGGAAGCTGGCTACTGTCACTCTTTTGAGATACATCTTGAAAAGATAGTAGAAGTGCACTGAGGACCTCTGAAGCAGAGTGTCCTGAAAGCAATACACTAGAAGAGAGCGCCATCTGAATTTTGGTTCAGAACATGAGTGGACAGTGCTCTTATTGTTTAGCTTTACAAACTTGGGATCAGATAAAATTACTCTTGAGCATTATTTCAGTGTGTGTACTAGGTAAAACTGTTAGGTCTGTGCTATTCTGCTGACAGATAAGCTAGGGATCTTTCTGCTTATTGAACGTCTGTAAATGCTAAACAAATCTCAGATGCATGCTAAGGCTTATCATGGAATGAGTATGAGTCATCATTAAGGTATATTTTATCTGATAATAACTGAATGTATCTCAAAAAATGCTGTATGTTGAGCTTACATATATAATAAAAACACTACAGAACAAAATGTGGTGGTGGGGTGGGGCAGGGACAGGACAGGCTTTTAAATCATATTGGGAAATATGGTATCCTTAAGAGTATTTACATCAAATGGAGCTTTAGAGGTGTAACTGATGACAAATGTGATAAGATCAGGGCAAATCCAACTATTCTCTCCGCATGTCGTCTTTCATTCTTGTGAACAAAAGTTGTTACAGGTCTGCCTTAACCAGGTAGAGAAGTCAGATAAAAAGCTGTTTTGCCTCGCTACAAGAGCATAAAACAGCTGAGTGAATGTAGTGCTGTAAATAGAAATAAAACAATAGGTGAGGACAACCTTCAAATTATTGGGCCACACGGGAGTCAACGATGTTAGTTACTGGGATTATTGTAGGACTCAATCTGTAAATTTTTTTTTTTTTTTTTTACTTTTACTGACTTAGGAGAAATCTGAAAATAAATGGTGGCTTGCAAGAAGCCTATAGAACTTTTGTAAGGCAAAGTGGCTTGACTCATAAGAAATTAATATGGGTATAACAGGAGCGAGCATCCCTACATTACCTATTCCCACTGTATATCCATTGATGCGCTTTACCACAAATGTTTTTAAAAAGCATTGGACTTGGAAGTTTAATTATGTATTGAGTTAGTACTCACATACTTAGTAAAGTCGGTCAAGCTTGAGGCTGCCTGATGTTTCCACAACAGAAAGGTGATCCCAACAATAAGTAAGTCAAGGTAATTAGAGTAACATGATAAATCAGGCTAGCTGTGGCAGGGACTGTCTTCCCAGCCTGCTGCCATTTGCTTAGTCATTTCAATCTATTGTAAGAGAAATACATGATCTGTATCAGGATTTTTCAAGTGAAACTGAAATTCTGTGTCATAAGTACGTTGTTCACAATGCTGAAGTAACCTTACGGGTTTTATATTGGCTTTTTGGTTGATCTCGCTGCAAAACCGTAGTCTACAAAATAATTTTAGAAACTGCTCAGCAAAATATTTTTGAAAGTATTTCACATGAGAATTGTGCTACCTTCCCCCCCAAAAAGAAGGAAAAAAAGTGTTACTGCCATGCAATCACAACTTAGGAAAGTCTTAATGTATTTTTGATAGAAGCTACATTATCATGCATAATCTGTATTGCTAACTCTGTGTACTTTTGTGCACACTGCCTTCGTGTATGTAAATGGTCAATAAAATCAACTAATTCATAGTTTAAGTTCAAAAGACTCCAGGTCAGAACTCAGGAGATATAGTTCCAGTTTCTTCCCTTGCCAAATTTTTGTGACCTCATTCAAATTACTTGATCTTTTGCTGTCTCAACTGAGTGCCTTTGAAATTACCATAAAACCACTTATTCCCTAAACTTTATCCACCCCTCTTTGAGGCATAAAAGATAACTAATTTTAAGTGTTTCCCTTAGCAGGATTGGAAAGGTATGCCATCAACTTTGCAGTGTCATTCAGAAAAGCTATTGGGGAGAAAAATGCAAAGGGTTCAGTGACAGTAGAGATTGTATCATCATCTGAGCATTGAATAGTGATTGATATTCTGACTATTAAATGGCATTTATTTATTTAAAATATAAGATGACCACAGCTAAAAATCCAGCTGTTTGTAAATTATTTTATTGGGAAGAAACTTAATGTTATAATGTTACCTCTCAGACTTTCTCTTTTGAACTACATAGTTAAGGAACAACTTGTTTTAACTGTATTTAAAAGCTGGGTCAGGAATGCAAGTAAAGATCTTCCTTTAAGCCAAGTCAGACAATGGTAATATTCTGTGGTATTAGAAAACCCTCTCTGTCATGGAATCCTTTAAGAAAAGTAGGCTTTGTTGTTTTGCACAGTTCCTGTACAGAGCTACTGCTGCCTTTGTAGTAGCTTTTCCCAATGTGTTAAGCACCGGTGAGGCTGTACCTGGAGTATTGTGTCAAGTTTGTAGGCTCCTCAGTATGAGAGAGACATGGACATACTGGGGAGAGTCCAACAAAGGGTCACAAAGATCATTAAGGAACTGGACTGTTTCTCCTGTAAGGAAAGGCTGAGAGAGCTGTGGCTGTTCAGCCTGGAGAGGAGAAGGCTCGGGGCATCTTATCGATGTGTACAAATTTAATATCTGCAGGGAGGGTGCAGAGAAGACAGAGATGGGCTCTTCTCTATGGTGCCCAGTGTCAGGATCAGAAGCAATGGGCACAAACTGAAACACAGGATGTACATTCTGAACAGCAGGAAACACTTTTTTACCATGAGGGTGACTGAACACTGGCACAGGTTGGCCAAAAAGTCTGTGAAGTCTGCTTTGTCAGTGTCAGATCTGTGAGAGAGACTGGGACAGCACCAAAGTACGCTCGAAAGGCGTCAGAGCATAACCTCCAAAGGTCCTTTCCAACCTCAGCTATTCTGTGATTCTGTCAATGATTCATGAACTGTGACATTGCAGGACCAAATTAGTTATGCTTTAATGCTTTAAGTTCTGACACTCTGACATAGCTATACTAAATGGATGCCTTAGTGTAAGGAAGTGTGACTTAGCCATTATGCACAGTTAAAATAGTGCTAGGACTAGGAAATTCTCATCAAATTATCTAAACTTCCTGAATCTCTGTGTTACTCAATAGTTTGTCCAGCTGTGTAGTTTGGCCTCTTAATCTTTAAAGGGCAGAATCCCAAATTTCTGAGCAAGTGCTGGGACAGTGGGAAACGTGTGACTGTATTCTAGCATTATTGACCATAGGGGTGTGCTCTGGCCACATCCCTGCAAACCCAGAGGGCACGCTAGCCCTGTGTAACACCCCACTTCTTGTTGAAAGAAGATCAAGGAACAGGGAAGACAATTCTAGAGAATACAGCTGAACAATAACAAGAGCAGAAATGCAAAGTTGGTCAAGAGCAGTGATCAACTGCTCCACAGTTTAGATGCATGCCACAACAGATGGCGTGTATGGAAAACCCGGCTGTTGATTTCGTTGGCTGAGAGCTTTAAAGTGCTGTTTGGAAAATCTAGGTCTAATCTAGTTCAAAATCAAGATACAGCTTTGAACTTTTTTATATGTTTTGTATTTCAATCATTGTAAAGTCTGGGGTTTTTTTAAGTTACTTTGTGTATTTATAGAGAAATGTATTTGTGATGTTTATCTCATGAACAAACAAAACTGCTTTTTTGCTGAAGAGGGCTGATGGGGCAACAAAAGTAACTCTTCAGTTGCTTTTGTCTGTGGAGCTCTAACTCGCTCTTTCATTACTTTACAGTGAGAATTCTAACTATTCTTCCTGTTAATATAAATTATATGTATTGTCTAGGCTTCTGAAGAATAATCATAAGAATCTAATGATCCAATGTGTGTTCGAGATCTAAACCCCTGCCCATTTTATACTAATTTATATTTTTCTATTTTAATGGGATTTTTTACATTGGCTTAAAAGCCTTTTGTTGTATCTCTTCCTTGTCTTTGACTTCACTATGTCATTAAACACTGTGCGTTCCATATTAGATACCAAGAAGTTACAATTTTCAAGGTTTTACAAACAGCAGACTTATTGTAATGTCACTCATTAACCAGTCATATGAGCTATTAAAAGCCCGTTTTCCACTCACACAGTACTGCTCCTACCAAGCAGGACTTTGAGAACCCTTGAGTTCACCCAAGCTGTGGCTGTATAGAATAAGTATATGGTGTTTATGCCTGTTCAGTGGAAGGTTATTAAGTAAAGAATACAACTCTATTTATGAAAAGAAACCAAATATTGACATTTGTCTCGTTGGTCTTAAAGATATGCCTATAAGATGAGTAAGTAATGATGCTATGAAATAAAAATCTGTTGTATAAATCATTAACCCCTTGGCATTGTATTAGTAATATACTTGCTGCTCTGATTTGGGATAGTATCTGAATAGCGTACATAACATAATAGGTAACATCCTGGGGTTTTTTAATACAAGTCGCAAACACACTCCTAGGATGCTCTCAACCTTTTCTTTAAAGTCAGAGCCTATAAAGATTTCTTAACTTTCAAGAGAATTCTCTAATCTTTCTTCTAAAGTCAGGGTTTAGTCAGATTTCTTATTTTTCAAATGCATCTTTTGCAGCTTTGGATATATAGTTATCATTTCATTAAAAGTGTTGTGCAGAAAATTGGCAAAAGCAACCCAGAAAACCCACTGCATTTTTTTAAAATATTGATTCTTCCAAATCTGTTTTACAGTGATTGTAATAGTACTAAATATGACAATATTCTGTTAAATATATTAATCAGTAAAGGTGAGATTTCATTCATATCCCTAGGAAATAATGGGTATTATCGTTGTGATTAGGAAGACCCCAGAAAGCACTATTTAGCCAGGCTGTTTGTAGATAATGAAGACTGTTTGTTTTCAGTAGTGCAGTTGTTTGTGTAAAGAGTATTGTGGTACTGCTGCCTTGGGTGCCTGGTTTCATGCTCTCATTGCTTCTTGTGCAGTGGACTTTGCTGTTACATATAACAAATTGATAAGTTCAAAGAACTGATTTTGCACATTCATTAAAGGAAGCACTCAGATTCAAAACTGATGATACTTCTGTCTTGGACGGAAGAGAGAGCATATAGCAGTATCTTGTTGCAATATTATGGTACAAAAGGCTTTTTGTTTTGTGTTTTTTCTACACCTTAGAAGTATTAATGAGATCTCATTCAGCTGGTCTAACAAAACTGCTCCAAGGAACAGCTGTGAACTAACAGCCCCAAAGATGATATCCAAATGAATGTGAATACAGACAAGATATTTAGCAGCTTCTTCACAATGTGTTCAGTTTGAAAGGTACATTTAAAAAGTAAGATGATGAGCAATCATAATAGCAAGATTAAACACTTCAAATTATTACAAATTATTCTTGTCTCTCAGAGCTCTCAGGGGAAACTCCAGTGTAAGTTAAAGTAAATGACTGGGGTGGGAGTGGAGCAATTTAATTCACTAGCTGCTTTGGTAGTGATGGCTTGTGCAGAATTTTGTTTATGAAGAGACTTTATGACAGCAAAACTTGGGTCCTGATGCTTTCAGTCCTTTTTTTTCATTATTAGTATTACAACAAAATTGCTTCCTTGCAGAATATCTAGTAGCTGCCTACTTGGTTTTACCCTGGTGGTGTTCAACCCACACAAGAACATTTTGTCTAGACACAAATGAAGAGTTGATTTTAGTAGCAAAGGATCAGAAGGAGAGGTGTTAAGTAGTCTTTAAAATTTCAATTTCTTTAGGCATATGCTGTGCAATTTTACAGCTCTGTCTCTGGCCTTGCATTAACTGTTTTTCAGTTAACTCTGTAGTAGGGAGAAGCAGCTAAGAATGTTGGATCGTGAATATTATATCTTACATATCCATTTATATAGAGACAGACAAAACTGTGTCTGGGAATATCTGGACTCAGATTCATAGGTGAAAAAGTCCAAATTATCCTCTGTGCTCCCAAGTAACAGAAAGAACGCAAGGGGCTCCCACTACCCCATTTCTCTTTCCGTTCTCAAGGGCACTGAGTGAAATTAGTTCCTCATAATCTGCTGAGAAACTTCCCAGAAGTCCATGGCAATGCAGCACCAGAGAACAACGTATTCTATCTCTAGCCACCTGTTGAACCTCCCTCCCATCACTCACTTCAACAGCACTGTTATGACTCTCACAAAAAACAGATTCCAGTACTGCAGTTTCAAGTACTCTGGATGCACCAAAGGAATGTATATACAATAAAGATCATTTGTGAAACAGAGTTATTGTTAAAAATGTAAAATAACTTCAATGTCAGACAAGTTTAAAATAAAGAAACATCATCTTCTGTTTCTCTCCAGCAGATTAGATTCTAATGTAAGGTCTTTATGGCCACATCCTCTTTCAACTAGGTATTATGTATGTGTAGGGCAGTTTGGTAACTTGACTGTATACCGCTTAAAAGCATAACAGTTTGAGTATAGTAGGTTTAAAGTACCAGTCTGGGAATAGATCTAGATTTGGTGAGGAGTCCTCCAAATCCTGGAAGAATCTTACTTAAAAAAAAAAAAAAATCCCTAAAATGTGGCTTAGAATAACAGAACGTATTCTGTCTTCTCTAATCAGCTCAGACAATTTGACTGCCCAAGGACACCTAGTTTACCACCTTCTTCTGACATCTGATGGTGACACTGAATGTTGGTAAAGCTTCTACTTTTCACAAAAAAATAATTCCTTTGCTGTTGCTGTGCAACATCCAGTGTGTTGGACCCTGCCTTTGCAAGGCTGAGCACACTCTCTGCATGTTCAGAATTGCCACTGGAATAATTCTGCCTCCCTCCAAAGCCTCAGGATATGCAGCGTCGGAACCTGTTATGCCCTCTGCCGCCACACTTGCCAGTGGACCAAGCAGAGAGGGGACATTATTGTCTTCTGGCTGTTGTGTTCCTTGGTGACTGCTGGTGAGAAGTCTGAAGTAGAGTTTGTAACTGTGGTTTAAACTCTAAGTAAGATGAATTCTTAATGCTAAAGATAGCAGACGAGGAAAGAGGTGGTGAAGAAAAGCAATCTCTGTTTGACTCAGCAAGTCTTCTAATACTCTATCTATAAATGTTACAGCATTTTTAGGAGACTGTTGGTTTTTTGATATAAACCTCTGAATAGCTCAGTTACTCTGCCCTACCTAGGATTTTCAGCTGTTGGAAGTAAGCAAATATATAGTAAGCAAACTATCGTTTCAAAGGTGCAGACTGAATTTGACTATTCATAAACTACTTTCATGGGTGTTGCCACTATGCAGCTGAATAAGTCCCTAGAGGATGTTCTCTTATCTCTCACATTTCAACATTTCATTCTTAACAAACTATATGTCAGGTCTGTGGTGCATGGCTTTCCCTTTTCAGCTCTAGTTCTAGGAGTTTTTGAGAGACCACGATTTGAAAATCTGTTCTAGAGATTACAAAGTAGATATCAGTAATGAAACACTGTTGCTTCCACTCGCTTGTTGAAAATGGTGGCATTCCCCTAAAGTTAGTGACTTGGAGCTTTGCCGTGCTCCTGCTGCTTTTGCATTCCTCTCTACAAAGTAATCAATAGCCTGAGCTGGTTACCTTGCGAATCCCATTGTGTGTCACGATAACTTCCTCACAGAATCATGTATATGCATGAAGGATTTCTCATGGGATTAAGGATTCTGGGTTTGGCCGCACGTTGTCTCACTCATCTATAGTCCTTTGTCTAACACCTGGTAACCAGGTGTGTCATAGCAGCAAGAAGCCCGGAAGAGCTGTGAGGTGGTGCGACATAAAGATTTCACAGAAGTTGAGAATCCAGTCTGATAGATTTACATCCAAATAAACAAAGTCAAAAGTTTGTTTTAGTGGGATTATTCAGTGAGTGGCATTTCTCAGTGAGACCTGACCTTGTGCTGGTGGGGATAGTGTGAATTCTGGAGCATTGGTAAGGTGTGGTTAGTTAGAACTGGAATGGCATGATACAGAGACTAAGTTATCACTTAGCACTTGGCACTTTAATCCCCTCTTACTTGCTAAGAAATAAATAAAATACAGATCACCTGTCACTTCAGTGCAGTTTCGTTGCAAATCAAGAGCACATTAAACTTTTCACTGTTTGCCGAGGATATATATATTTTTTTTTTTTAATCTTTGCTGTGGTCCTAAAAGGATCAAAACAAAGAATTGTACTGATACAAAGAGCAGGACAGTCACATCTGGTAGAACAAGAGAACAAGCTGTACTTACATGTTTGATTTTCTGAATAATATACCTTTCATCTTATGTCTTGTTCCCGTGCAAGCAGAAAATACTGTTTGTTGCAGAAACGATTTCTTAGTCTTCTATTACTGTTAAAAATATGAACAGTCAGTCAAGGGGTGTACACTCTACTGGAGGTTCTCAGTGGTCAGGAAGGTGCTAATGGGCTCCTGTGAGTCACAAGCTGTTGCAAAATGCCATTTCTAGCTATTGTGTTTGGTGGAAAAAAAAATTTAAAAGATGGAATTATGTAAAAAAAAAAAAAAAAAAAAAAAAAAAAGCTGCAAGGAAAGTGAACTTCCAGCTTTCATTGTCTGTGGAAAGGCCATCTGATTTGGGTTTTTCATTGCCCGTGAACATGTTCAGAATATGTTTTTAAAGAGGTGGTCACCTTTCCTGGGACCACAAACTGTTCTTAAAAGTCTGCCCAGTGCCACCTGAGTGTGAAGGTGGGCTTCATCTGTCACTGAGTGCTGATTGTTATCTTGCCTTTGTTTGTCAGAGACATACCCAGGCAAGGCTGATTCCAGAGGTACAATAGTGTTGGAGAGGGGGGCTGAAAAAACCCAACTTCTTATGTATGAAAAAATGGGACTTGCAATCTACCCTGCTGTCTGTACAGAGCAGAAAACATCATCACAGGACTCCAGGGCATATAAACTGCAGCTTAATGAGCTAATGCATTCAGCTGAGCGGCCAAAACTGACTTTAGGGCATGCTACTAGCCCAAGGGAGGCTCTGTACGTAGGGTCTGCCTATGTGATAATCTGTGGCGTTTCTATATACTTGACATTGCAGATCCACTGGAGTAACAGAGATAAGACTCCAAAGGTGGTTTCTCGTGCATGAGGAAGTGTTAAGCACTGTTGCTGCATTCTGGGTCATGGGAGAACAAAGCCCTCTTACTAATGGGGAGGATAGTTTTGTCGGCAGTTTTCTTCCACAAGGGAATCCAGTTATTTAGCTCCATTAGAGTGAAGTTACATTAACAGGGGGAAAAAAACCCCAAAACTAAATGAATAAAAAAACACAGACAAAAACCAGAGGGTATGAAGGTGTGGGTTTTTAGTGATTCCAGACAAGTGAGCTACACCAAGGCATTTTTCTTTCATATGACACACTGCATAGCTTTCATTTGTAAACTTATGTTTTTCCTTGAATGGGTGAGTTGGTTGGTTTTGTTTTCTGTTTGTCTTTTTTTGGGGGAGGGAGGGAGAAGTGCAGGAGAATTCTAAAGGTGATTCATCATGGGAAAACTAGAATGGTTTCAACTTTCCTAGGTTTCTGTTGGATACTGTTGGGTTTTTTTTCTGTACTGGGCAAGTCTGGAATGTTTGCAGTTCCACTTATGTCAGTGCATAGAAATTAATGAGTAGAGATGATATTCTAACTCGGATATGAGGTTGTGTTTTAATGAGTAACCTATTGTACACCTGACAGTCATTAGCAGAGGTTAACATATCAGTCAAAATCCACAGTACAACTCATGATTTTGTATATGACAGCTATGTGTCTCTGATCTTATACTAGACTTGTTATATTTCTGTTGATCAATATACACATTTCTATGTATTAATCAAAAATATGGGTGTTTACCATTTGAAAAATGATTGTGCAAAAGTGTCATTTTTATTTCTATGATCACAGCTGTCTAGCACATTCAGTTTCAGTGGACCTGACAGTCTCCAACCAGAATTCAGTTTGTGGTGACAGAGTTAACTCCGTTTCAGTTACAAAAGTTATCAGTACTGTTAAAAGGGTAGGCAGCTGTTAGCTGTCATTTGGACAAGCAGCCTGGTGAAAATCACAGTCCTAGTTGATTGATCAGCAGGAGTATGACTGTTAGGACAACTGCAGCTTTTCTGCCTGTGTTTATTCTGAGGACTTTAGCATGAAGTTAACCCATGTAATACTGTACTGGCCATGTCATTCTTGTGCCAAATCAAACAGCACATGTTGTGTTTGAATGTCAAAACTTCTGGTTTGGGAGGAAAAGTTTGATGTGGAGATGTTTAACAAATTTATAGATCATGCTTTGGTTATATTTAGTAGGTGGCTAAGGATGCCCTTTAGAATTTTGACTGCTCAAAAAAAAAATCAGCAGTTGAATGAGATTAGTAAAAAAATTTTGGGAGGATTGTCTGAAGGGAAGGTTATTGCAGAGCTAAAAAGAAGCACAGGCCATCCTCACAACTTGGTCATGCTGCTACACAGACTAAAAATTACTGTTACTGGAGGCAGGATGGGAGGAAGTGGAGAGGCAGACAATATCAAGTAGGGCTGGCAGATGGCACAAGACGTGCAAGAGGTGTGTACTTTTCTACAGTGAAATCTGGCAGTTGGGCAGGAACTCCCAAAATAGTTTTAGGATGCCTAGTTGAATTATAGCCATACTATCCTGTGGTTTCAGAGAAAGCTGGATATCCAAATGTTCAGGTGAATTAGGTTTCAGTTCCCGTTGTGTCCTGTTCTGGTCATACTTTCAGAGTTTTGTTCCAGCTCTGGCATGAATCTGGAATATGTTACACTATCGTCCTACAAAACCAATCTCTATAAATGTCACCTTTTCACAATTTACTTCCATGGGAATAAGTTTGGGCCCTATCTTGAGCTATTGTATTTTATTACTGATTAGTTGGGGAAAATAAGCTTAGGTGGAATAGGTTAAATATCACAGGTGAGAAATTGCAGTCTGATCCCAGATAATACTATTGAAAGATACTTTATTTTTCCTCCAGTGTGAGCTGGTCAGCTTCTGAACTATTCACCTTAAAACGAAGGTCCAGAAAGTTTCCTTAATATTGTGTATTTATTGTAAAAATAATGTTAATCAGGTAAATAGAAAACTACAGATAATAGCTGCATTTTTGTTCCAAGCACTACTGTTCATGTGTAGGAGAGTAAAAAAAAGATGCATACTGAATTCTTAAGTCCTAGTTGTTTCTAAAAGGTCCATATTTAAAAAAAAAAAAAATCATTCTGAAAGTTCAGTCATGCATGCACCCTGGAACTGCTGCCGCAGCAGGAAGAGCCTAATTTGAACAGCTTGAGTAGCACGATTGCTCACAGCATTGCAGCAGACTGTAGGTCAGTCCTCTCAAGGTCTCACAGCAGCATTTTGTGTAGATGTTTGTGGTGTTTTGTTTAATTTTTTTTTTCTTTCAGGGAATTATGATGCGTAGGCAAGCTTGTCAGTATTAATAGTATTCAGAAAACCTTTACAAATTATTTTTAAATGCCTATTGTATTAAAATCCTTTCAAAAACAATGAAATAATCTTCTAAAGCTCAGTAACAGGAATATGGTGATATTTTCAAAATAATGAAAGAATGCAATAATTTATCGTAAGTATTCACTCATTATTTAGCTAAATCACTTCTGAATATACAGCACTTCTATCCGACAGTTCTGTTTCTTCCTAGATCAAGACTATAGTTGCCTTCTATGCTCAGTGGTACTCTCTAGGTAGCATAATGTAGTATTTGTGCACCAGAAATGCTGAAAATAGTGCTGCTAGACTCAAAATATTGAGAATGAGGGACAGAAAAAACAAGAGTTTGCGTTAGTTTTTGACAGCTATAGTTACATTTGTTAATTCACAGTAAAGTGTTACAATGGACAAAGTCATATTTGCATACAAATGAGATCCTTCCTTCATCCTTCCTCACTGGGGAGTGTACACCAGCACTTTCGGTCCGTATAAAGGTTTGCTGTGGGAATGGGGTGTAAGTAATATTGGGAATAATAATAGATGGGGTCTAAGGTAGAAGATCAGAGTTAGGTGGGAATTTATCGCTACCTTTCAATATGTAAAGGAGACTTACAAAAAAGACAAAGACTTTTTTACCAGGGCCTGTAGCAACAGGATAAGGGACAACAGTTTTAAACTGAAAAAGGCTAGATTTTGATTACGTATAAGGAAAAATCTTTTTACAATGAGTGTGCTGAGGCAGGTGGTCCAGAGAAACTGTGGATGCCCCGTCCCTGGAAATGTTCCAGGCCAGGCTGGACAGGGCTCTGAGAAACCTGCTCTAGTGGAAGGTGTCCCTGCCCGTGCCGGGGGGTTGGAACTGGGTGGTCTTTAAAGGTCTTTTCCAACCCAAACCATTCTATGATTCCAAGTGTCTCTTAGGCTACTCCATCTAACCTATGGGCTGCCTTTCTGAAGCAGGATTTTCTGTCAGTTTTTTTTAATTGTAAATTTTCCCATAGTCCACTATCAAGTACTTGGGAGAGGTCAAAATAGCAGAAATAATTAAATGCAACTACGTCAGTGATTACTTCTGATACAGATAATTTATGCATTCATCACAATTATGTAGTATTAACGATGTGTGAAGTCACAAGGTAACAACTAAATGGAAGTGATTTTCCCTGTAATTAAATGGGCAGAATTGCTTTTTAATAAGTAAAATTTGAACCCTAAAAATAGTCAGAAGCATTTCTTCACCACTGTGATTATGTATCTTGACAAAGCATTATTATTTGCATTTTCAGACACCTAGAATCAAAATAACAGCAAATTATGCATAACTGTTTAGTCATAGAAAACCAAAGGTGTGATTTATGTTATCATTTCAGTTTTAAATAAAAAACGTTATTTGAGGAATAAGTTGGCTTACTTTATGTTTACAAGACTTACAGGATTGAAGCAGTATAATCAAGTTGTAAGTACACAGGATGCCTTATTAATGTAAACTTGTCTTCTAAATCTTCTTAATTATATTTTAATATCTTTTTGCATATTAATTTTTTTCCATAGCGCGTTTCATAGGCTTGTATCTTATTAATGCTCTCGTTGTAGTAATAGCAGATGCGGGACATTCTGTCTCTTAAAAAAATGCTTTCATTGCAGAGCTAACACTGCTATACCCTGCTTTGGGAATATATGTTCATACCTCTCAATCCTTATAGAGGGTGTCCAGCTGAAAGTTATATAGCCTGTGAAATTGGAAAAAATTGGCATCCTCTCAGTTTTTCTTTGCTATTAAACAAGTAATGCCCTAACATGCAGATGACCAAAGCCGTCCTTGTATTATGTGTATGTTATCTTTTCAGGCAGTGGGAGAAGGAAATAATAACAAAGATCCAAAGAACTAGCTGTGCTGTCAGCTCTTCACAGAAAATGTGCATTAGTGTTATTAGGCAATAGCTCCATTTCTAGAGTCCAATCTCTTCCATTTTAACCCAAATGGAACTGAGGTTGCTGGGAGTAGGAGTTAGCTATATAGTTAAAAATAACACCTTGTCATTTTAACAACTTTTGCTTCTCAGATGGGTGAATGGCTATCATTCGGAAGAGGCTATATAAGTAATATTCTATATACAAGTATTTATCTGTCTACATACACATAATGTTATAGATAATACATAGTATAGAAAATAGTAGGTAGGTTCTAAAAAAAAATTACAGAAATTAAGATGGATAGGTTATATTTATGTAAGTAAAAAAATAATCCTCTTGGCATCGCACATGTAAAAACAAGTAACCATAAATACAAGTATGCCTTGTGTGTTGTGGGTTTTGTTTGGTTTTTTGTGGGGGGGGTTTTTTGTTTTGTTGTTGTTTTGGGGTTGGTTGGTTGCTGGGGTTTTTTTTGTTTGTGGATTTGTTTGGGGTGTTTGTTTGGGTTTTGTTTGTGTGTTGTGGTTTGTGTTGTGTGTGGTGTGTTTTTTTTTTTTTTTAGGAATAGTTTAGTAGACAGAAATACTCTCTCTTCTTTTTTTGGATGCAAAGACAGCCTCACAGTATTTCATCTGCCGCCCTAAACAGATGTATAGGTTCTGTTTGTTTGGTGTGGGGTTTGAGGTTTTTTGGATTTTTTGGTTGTGTTTTTTTTTTTTTTCCAATACTTAGGACTTTCTTTGCTCGAATATTTGGTCATGGATTAGGGGACTGATGTCATACAGTGATATCAATGTGTATAGAGGCCTGGGTTGAGTCTGAACTTGTGTTGAATCATCCTGTCACATCAGTTGAAGACAGGATTAGCTTCTAAGATCTTGAATTCTTAAATTTGTAGAGCTGTAATTCAAGCTCACTTGCATTCTTCTGATTCATATTCAATCCAAGCTAATTCATATTCTTTTACTGAAGGTGTAGAGACCATATCAACAATTAAAAATTGTGGAACTGTTTTCTAGCAGCAGTGCTGTTATACCATAGGTATTAATTGAATCCAGCTCAGGTGTGCTCAGCATCGCATCAGCCCAGAATTCCCAGCCACAATCTCTACTAATACTCAGCCTGTTGCTGATTTACCACTGCTATGTAATGAAGAGTTGAACAATTCTTAGTTGTATCCATGGTGAAATATGATTTGCCAATGCTGTTTATAACTCTTGACTTGGCAAACACAACCAGTGGCCAAAACCCAAGATTTGTTTTTTGTGGGGCATGGTCAGTAGAACCAGCAGTGAGACTTTTGTAGCTCAGAAGAATAGCTATTCTGAATATAAAAGTTGATGATGCAAACTAATGTGCAGAAAGAGTATGATTAGTTCACTCGGCCTTTGGTTGGTTGGTATGCTCTTTCATTAAAAGTGAGCAGCTCTAACTTTTAGTGTGCCTGAAAGGCATATTTGCTGAACGTGTTTCTTGGTTATATTGTTACATCTCAAAGAAGCGTGATTGGAAATGATTTGTGGTGCCGGCACAAGTGTCATGTGAAGAGCTTTAATAACTTGCTTTCAAGGAGCTTTAAAGCCATGACAATCAATCAATAGGAGAACCCCATTTGTTTTTAATATGCTTGCATGTAGTTCTTAGAAAGGGGCTCTGTCCCGTGTTTAAAAAAAAAAAAAGTAATTGTTTGCTTTCGTTATGGAGGGTATACTAAGTAACACAAGTAACTGACCTGAAACGAGTCAATACCCACGAACTTCATATCTTCTTATATGGGGCAATGGGAATCTCAATAAGAGGTGTGGATAGTGAATGGCCCTGAAAAAGAAGCAGCCGGCAGGATGAAAGTAGTAAAGGAAAGCTACATGCTTTTCCCCATAAAAATTGGTATTATTTAGGAGTAACAGAGAGGTAGATTTTCTGAAGTGTGGCTTTTCAGGTAGAATACATGCCATCTGTAACTGTAGTCAGATTTGATTGATTGATTTCTAATCAATCATGTTTCAGTAGATTGTCTCCTGTTCCCCCCTCATCCACACTGTAACTTTGACCTCTGGTGTCCAAATCCAGCTCATTAGCTGAAGGTAGTTACATGTCCCTCTAACTTGGAGAATCACTGTTTATTACAGCGCTGGTTATAAATACATTGCAAATGACTTGTCAATACTAAGTCAGTTGTTTTCCCTGTTTTATTTGTCACAACTGTGTGATTATGAAACAAGAGTTTTATGAAGCATGGCAAGTCAGTAGTACTAATTTATTATTAGTAAGAACGTGTCAAGAACTGAATAATATGAATGAAATAAAAGAAATTCTCTAAGAAGCTGGTCCATCCTTATTCTCACCAATGTTGCTGAATTACTGTCTAATCATTTGACTGACATTTGTCATTCAAGCACTAAGTATAGACTAGGAATGTGGTTTCTGTTCCTTAGATGTTGTAGGGAGGAAAATGGTAACGTGAGGTTCTGGTAGAACAGGATGGTATATTTCTTCATTCCTTCCCTCTGCCACTCCCTGACTACTCCTCCCCCAAAAGGTAAGGGAAAGACGTCTTTCTCCAAAATAGATGTCAAGCATGGAGGCAGAGGGCGAGGCTGTAGAAACAGCTACTGATAGGAGACTGCCTTGAAGTATGTTCTTAGGCATCCCATTGGCTGTCAGTAGGGTGGACCTTATTGTTTCCTCTGTAAATAAATACTCCTTGAAAGTATGTATTTCTCCATGAATAACAGCTTGCGTGTTGTCGTGTAACCTGATATGTTACAAACTGAGCAGTTTTTTCACTACTTTGTGAAAAGCACCTCTCCCTACAAACCTATTTGGGTGTTTTTTAGAGAAGCTGGTATCTCTCTCCACCACAGTTCTGTTTTGAAACTGATAAATATTTGCAGCAACAGTATGAAAAGTTTGTTTCAACAAGTAAATCTTTCTGAAAATTCCAGAAAAAAAAGATAATTAATTATGAACCTCACTTATATTAGGAAATATTATAAAACCCATTAATGACAGAAGCAGCGCCAACTCTGCGTTTTCTTTCTGCTCTATATTGCCTTTTTCCTATCTAGTGTCCTAAACCATAAATATAACTTTTTTCTAAAGGCTTTTTGGAAATAGTATATATCACTTGATATGTTTGTTGTACTACACTTGACAGTTCTATAGAAATTCAAAGAGATAGTTAAGTGGAAATCTATTATTGCCTAAAAATATTTTGAAAGCAGAAAGGAACACTTCAATGAAGGATGTTAGTCTCTAGGAAAAAAGATGTAATTTGCTATTTTTAAACCATTTGACTGACTGGAATTACTGTAGTTTTAATGCCTCCTTGCTTTTATTCAACTAGGAGGAAAAAAAAATGCACGACACACACAGGAGGGATCTGAGTTTTCCTTTAAAGGTCCAAATCTAAAAGGGGGAAAAAAATTAATGTATTCCCATTTTGATTAAATCCACCCCAGTGCCAAGAGCTTCAGCAAGGCAGATGCGCTACATGTAGTCAATTTCAGTGTAATTTTTGAGACTTGTGTGTGACAAGTATTCAGAGTCCTTTGCCTGGATGGGTTAATTCTTCCCTCCATAAGTTCAAGATTTTAAGTGTGCTAAGTGAAAGTAACATAGAACAAAGTGCTTTGATACTGCACTGGATTTTTTTGTCTGACAACAAAGCAGCACATTCATTGTGTATAATGAATTTCTCTGACCGTTCTGGAAAAGCTCATTGTTTATTCATGAAGGAAGGTCAGTAAGGCCTGACTAATCCAAGCATTTATTTTTTTTTAATTTATTTTCTAAAAGGGATGATTCTTGCCTCATGAAATAAAGATTCATAGGAAAATGTGTGTGGCTTGCAGAAGGGAAAATGAATGGGAGATGCAAAGTGGGTATGTGTTTAGAGGAATTTTAAATCAGACCAGGTTGTATTTTTCGATTGCATTTTTTGTTCTTTGTGATCACTGATACAAATATCGCTTGCATTTTAATTTTCATAGCTGTATTGTAACTGGCCTCTGTTTCTACCAGACAGTTCAGATGTAAGTTTTTTTGTGTTGTTTTTTTTTTTGGGGGGGGGTTGGTTTTTTGTTTGTGTTTGTTTTGTGGGGTTTTTTTTAGCTGCTAGGACTGGGTCTAGTGACAAAAACTTGTAATCTGATTCTTCCAGGGAAGAATTCTGGTACAGGAACTGGCAAAACCCCAGAAAGATGTAAAAGCCAGAAGGACTGGAAACACATGTATCAACAAGAGTTAAAATGATGGTGGGTGAAGAGGAAAAATATACAGCAGGGAACAATTCACGTGCTTTACCAGTTTCAATTGGGAGAGCTGGTTCTTAAACTTCTTATCTGGAAACATGACCCTGAGGTTATATGGTTATCTGCATTGTTTTAATGACCGAGGAACTCTGATTCCATCAAGAAGGAAGGAAGAGGTATATGTAGCAGGTGTCGTGACCTCCAAGCCACTTGGCACACAGTGCAGGCTACTGTTTCCTGGACTGTGACTCTGTGACAGATGCACATATTGCATTTTGATTTGTGCCTGAGGTAATTTATATAGCAACAAGCCTGTCCTTTTTTTTTTTTTTCTTACAAAGTTTCTTCTTACCTTGTCTTTTGCACTTGAAAAATTAAAAAGCCTATTAGATAGTTTAAATAATTTAATTAAAAGAAGCCAGAGGGCCAGAACTCCCTCTAATCCTATGGAAATAAGAATAAAATGCCAAAGTAAAGGAAGCTTCAGCTCCCCAACATTTCATTCTGACAATGTTCCAGTGAACAATGATAAAATTTTCCATTTTCAATTATTAAAATCCACTTAAGCAGCAATCTACAAGCATTCTGGAACACTTTCATCTGCTTTTAATAATTTGTTTCCAAGAGCATATTATAAGACTTCAGTGTTAAAGAAAATATAGCCAATAAATGCTGATTTTTTTTTTTTTTTTAAGTAGCAGTGAAGCCTTATTCTTATTGACATTGTTAGTGCAGCTGCCTCTGTTTTGATTTAGACTTATTGTTCAGTGTAGCTGAGAGAGTGAACTGAGAGACTGACAGTGTGGGAGTATGCCTTGGAGACAGAGGTATCAAGTGAGCTATTTGAGCTGCTTATCAATTCTTAATTGTCTACTGATCCTTAAACTAGATACCTAAACTGAAAAGACCACTATCAGCAACAGATGCAAATTATATGGATCCTGTAGGTGTCCAGGCCCTACAATATAAGTGGGATAATAAATTTTTTATTGCCTATTTGAGCTATCATATCTAGACAGTTCTAGTGTGGGCATCCAAACCCAATGTTGTTCTAAATTCACTCAGAACTAGAACACTTGAACTGAAACTGCATTAACAGCTGCATATTGACCAAATGTCCATAAATATATTTATTGTTGATTTTTTTACTATGTCAAATATGCTTTCTCTAGGATAGCCCAGTACAAAAACTTGACTTATTTGGCGCTTACCATGAGAGTGGTCTCTATGCTACCCTGACTTTTCTAAGTGTCTCTCGAAGCATCTGACTATTGTTTTTTAAAATTCTCAACCTGACAGTTTCGAATGCTGTGGTGAGTTTAGAGCACGTTGCTGGTACATCTCCATGTTGGTACTGCCTACCACTTTTCTGATGTAGCATTTTACTTTCCAGGAGAAGGCTTAGCATCTTCAAATGGCAGAAGGAAACAAAAGAAATGGATCCCATCTGAATATTGCTCTTTCAAGTACCAGTCATTACAAGCCCAAAAGCTGAAAATATTTTGTTTTTGAAAGTTCTGTGACTGTAGTTGTTTAGTGTCAAATGCCAAAGCATGAGACTTCCTCAGGCTGACCAGTCGTTTGGGATGTCCTCCAGCTCCCAAATCGGCCCGGCTTGCCTTGTCTCTATCAGGGTATTTATAGATTCTTCAGTTCCTGCTGAGTAAAAAAGCTGAATATCTTCAAGAAAAATTGCAAACCAGCCATAATGTCATCTCTTAGTTACTGTTGCATGTCAATGATGTGGCTTGGGGTAAGCAGAGTAGGCATCTAGAGACTTCTGTCAGATTGGGGCTTTAAGGTAGAGTGAAGCAGGTCTGGAGGAGGCTTCTCGACAATAATTCTGTGGTGGTACCTGCAGTGTGTGTGGAGCAAGACAAAACATTTACTTCCTGTCCCTTTTTAAAACAGCCAAAACCAACTCCAAATTAATAATCTCCTCACAGGTGCTGACACAAGAACTGCTCCAGTAATAGTGATAATTGTTGGGACACCTGCATAAGTGAAGAGATGGAGATCTTCTGGTTCTTTTTGCTAAACTGGAAATTCTAGGTGCTATTTCAGCTATGCTATTATTAATACTTCAAGACAACACAATGCTGCTGTTGTTCATGAAGGCTACCAAGACTGTTGTGGTTGAGGTTGTTATTGTTTGGGGAAGTTATTTGTATTCAACATGATACAGATACTGTATTTAATGATCAAACTCCTCAGAATGTCACACAGTTGCTTTCAGTTCTATGAGATAATGTGCCTGGGTTGGGAGTTTATAGTTCCAAGTTAGAGCAGTCCCTGATTTCTGTCCATGTATATTTTCCTTGATTGTTGTGTGTGCCAGGGGAGAGGAGCACTGCTGGAAACATGTTCCATGGTATTGTTTGGTGACAAGATATATTGTTGTCCTAAAAATAATCTGTTTTGGTTGTTTTTATTAAATAAAAGAACACAGTATTTTTCCACCTGTATGCCAGATTTTCTTGGATGGAACTGTGATAACTTAGGAGGAGAATGGGAACAAAGAGAACACCTGCTCAAAGGGATGGATCACGCTGTGATCTTTAGAGCCACTATGTTAGGGTGGAGTAAACTTCAGTAGTGTGAGTCAGTCTGACATTGAGTGGGACATTTCCCACCCTTGGAGATTATTTGATGTCTTCACCTTAAAAATGGCCACCACCCTTTACAGCAAGAGAATTAAGTGTCCTCTCTTTCCCCCCTCATTCTCTCAAATTTTCCCTTAATCATTGTCTACAAATTTTGCACTGGTACCTCACCTGTTCCACATTAGTCTGCCAGGTATGAGCCAAAGTGCTTTGGTATTGGTGCTGCTCTTTGCATTACACAGATAACCGAGGACAGAGTGATCAATCTGTGATCCTTCTGGGTGCAGCAGTGCTGCACAAGTCACAGCACTTGTGGCTGTTTCCAATACCATGGACTGAAAAGCTGCCTTTCTTTACGGTATGTTTGAAGTCTATACGAATAAATAAATAAGGACATGCCATTCCATGTATAACCAGATAATTAAAATAGCAGTGTGGATTTTATTTTTGTTTGTTTTGTTTGTGGGTTTTGGTGTGGTTTTTTTTGTTTGGTGTGGTGATTTTTTTTTTTTTTTTTCTGTTGTTGTTGCTTTATTTTCAGAGAAGCCCTGGATGAAACACTTGCAGTGCATCTCCCACATCTCTCTTGCTCTGCTTTTTCTGAGGTTTAGGTATAGATGCATTCAGTACTCTGGAAGTTACCAGCTGACAGCCATTAACTGTAGCTCCCTGTTGATAACATTTTTCAGGACTAAGTACTACAACATACCAAATTAATACTGTTTTCTCTGTCTCACCTAGTATCATAAACTTATTTTTTGTTTCAAAGTGTAGTTCTAAGTTTAGCTGCAAGCCAGGACACTCTTCTGTAATACATGTCATATTTTTCAGTGCCTGAGATTGCAGATACCAGCCTTATCTGTCGTCTTTGTTGCATTTACCAGTCTTGTGTAATGGAACAGTACCAATTTCAGCCGTTTCCTTATTGTTTGATCCAGTATATCCACAAGTCCTCTTTTGGGCGCAACCTCAATAGGATAATTAGGGTCTTGATTTCCTTGCATATATTTTAAGATAAGACATTTAGCTAGAAAAGGGAAGTTGCATTTCTGCTTCAGTGTGCATGTTTTGTCTTACTGAATCAGCTGTATTTTAGCTTGGCTGAAGACATTCTTGAGTCCTTTGAGGATAAACCAAAACTCGCACAAGACTACATCCATCACATAACAGTGCTGAGGAGAAATCTCAACAGGAACACAAGCAATAACTTTAATGCCCTGTTCCTGATTACATACCAGTTCATACATCTGCATAAAACTTCCTTCATAGAGTACCCACTAGTATCTTGGTTTGCTTTACAACCCAGTAAGTGTTGTCAGCATTTTGTACTTGATGTCCCAAACAAGATTTTTCACCAAATATCTCTTATATGGCACTCTGCAATGCCTGTGCTTGGTTAATGCATGTTTTCGTAGCCTCTTATCTATTTAAATGATGACTGAAGGGCTTTTACTGCTTTATAGAACTTGTAAAATCAGGTAAGCTCTTCTTATCGGTCTCATAGCCATTTTGTGTCTTCAGTCAGAAGTGGAACCTTCAATATGAAACTTATGTACTGGTATTACGGGGTGGGGGTCTACTGGCATAGGGTTCATTGTTTCCTTTGGGCTTCATTGAAAAGTAGCAGTTCATATCTAGGTGTACCTTCTTTAGGCGTCGACTTTCTAAACTTTTACGCTATACAGTCTGCACTGTCCTTTCTTTCATGTTTTTGTTTGTGGTTTGTTTTCGTGGAGTTTTTTGGTTGGTTGGTTGTGGGTTTTTTGTTTGTGTTGTTGGTGGTTTTGTTTTTTTAATCTCTAACTGTTAATTAGAATAGTGAGTCTCATCCCTCACCAGAATGGGAAAATATTTCTCACCATTCAGATTTTAAAATAAACAGACATCTTTCCTAAGCCTTAAACTGATGCCCCTGTGATTTATTGTAGTTTGCTAAAAGCCCCTTAAAATATGACAGTAGTTTGTCCTTATCAACAAAAGCTGCAAAACTGTTGCTTTTGAAGAGGGATAAGTGCCAATTTGCTAATTGCCTTCCCTTCTCCTTTCATCTTTCTGACCAATTTTTCTTAGAACATTGCAGGACTTCTCTGAATTCAGAAATTAAAAAGGAGGTGTCTTCTAACCAGCCTTAATGCTCTGCATAATTCTTTTTCCCTAAAGAAGCCACTTCGTAGCTCAACTGAGTAAATGTGTTTAAAAACACAATCTGGGTCATCTAAACAATAAAGCAGCTGGATGTCACGAAGTATGTTCCCTTCCAGTTTTCTTTCAAAGGCAAAATTCAGGAAGTTAAAGCAGATTTAATGTATGTTTGGGGGTGTATGAGAGATTTTGTAGCTCATTAAATACCATATCCTCTTCTGGCTGTACCCTTAGTGGTGAGGATACAGGCCATCAGTGGATTGACCTGCTTGCATTGGCATAGGATTATGCAATAAAGATGAAGTTGCAAAGTTGCTAATAGATGCACTTCCTATCATTCAGCTGATCGGGAGAGACACTGAACCAACAGAATAAAGATCTCAGGGCTACCTTGCTACAAACAGCTACACCCTTCAGAATGATACTTTTGTCCTTCAGTGTTCATTCAAGCGCTCTTGGAAAATGATAGCCTAGCATCAAAATAGCACAAAGGAGAGGGCAGGGGGAGGAAGGAGGAAAACAGATTTAACATAAAATGATGCAGTGTTGTTTTCTTCTCTTATCCTTTTATCTTTCATTTAAAACTTTTTTTTTAATTGATAAGGCTATTCCTTATCTGGCTGAATCATCCTGTCTAATTGCCTATGCTCTTGTTTTGTGTGTTGTATATGAAATCTAAGTCTATGTATGTGCAAATCCCTTCCCTACCACAACTGCAGAAATACCCAGTCTAGTTCAGATGTCATTGCAGAAGTTGGTCCTTTTGAATCACTGTCTGGTCCAAGCCCATCCATTGAATTTCATCTCTAGCTTCTTTTCCAGCTGAGCTTGGTTGAAAGCTGTTTCATTTGTAACTTACTGCAAATCCCAAATCATAAATACAAACTTAAGTATAGGAAGAAAAAGGCAGAAACTAACAAAATCTTTTATGAATGCACCTTCTTACAGGTGAAAGCCAGTTCTGGGGTTAATATTTTGCAGTCTCATGAGAGGTAAAACTGGTACATGGTGTCTTCTCTAGAAACAGGGAATGCAAGTTTGACAGGTAAATATTTGTTTTGCACAATTCCTGAGTGATGGGTAATGAATGTTCCAAATGCAGCTAAGCAAAATTGGGTGCAACTTCCTTTGAAAATAATTATAATCTATCTTTTAATAGGCTATAGTTATCAAGTATGTGACTGTTTCCACTAAGTGTGTGTTTCTGAGTGATAAGTAACAATGACATTCTTGTATGATTATGCAATATGTATCATTTGTATGAAATTAATACTATGTCATAAGGAATGCTTTGGCAGTGGCACTTAATCCAACTTTAACCAATAGCTTGTTAACTTGTTTGCCACCTTTCATGAGCATAAAAAGGAG
Source organism: Caloenas nicobarica (assembly GCF_036013445.1). Classification (NCBI taxonomy): domain Eukaryota; kingdom Metazoa; phylum Chordata; class Aves; order Columbiformes; family Columbidae; genus Caloenas; species Caloenas nicobarica. Next base: position 10,222,615 of record NC_088248.1, on the reverse strand, counting down.
CGCTATTGAGGTTGGAAGTGTGGAGTGGCAAGTGTACCTGCTATACATCACTGAGACATATATCTAATGCTACAGATTAATGTGCTTCTCATGCTGGTCCCTTACACTAAGCATTCTTGTTATTTAAGTGTTAACAACTGTGCAAGGAATCTTCAAAGAGAATTGTTTCCTTATAGCTCCTTTCTTTGCTATCCTTTAATGTGCTAAAAGCTGTGGACTACATAGGATACTGTTATTAAAAAAGCCTTATATGTTGGTAGTATTTACCTAAACAATTTGAAGTAATTTGACTTTTCCCATTCTGTGGTGTAGCCAGTATATTTCTAGTGGAGTTAGTATATCCCCTCTGGTGTGACTGCTGTGGCACCTGGGTAATTTTCTTTTTCCAATGACAGCATACATTTCTATAATATTTGCTACTCTTTTTCTAATATGATTTAGTCTATAAATCACTTTAATCAGTGAAACTGATGCAAGAGAGAGAGTAGTGTTACTTGCTATAGGCATCTGTCACGTGAGTTATGAGTTACTTAAGTGTATATTGCTTTCATGCATCCTTTTTTTCCATATGTGTGTACAAGAGAGGCAGAGAAAATTGCAAATTAAAATTAAATTAATTATTACTTGTATACTGTATCATGTTGCTAATGGGCTCTAAACCGTAAATGAGGTATGTATGGTTGCCTTGACTGAAGTCCTGTTTCTATTGTTAAATGACCCAGTGGAACAAATCAAATACTGGTGCCTATTATTGCTGTTCTGCTCTCTCTTCTGGTAATATATCTTTTAAATTTTCCAGCCAATAACTACATTTTGTTTTCTTAAATAGTAGACAGTGGTTCATCTTAGGCTGTATCTGAGTTACAATACTAGGTGATTTGGATTATTTTTTTCTTCTTGCAGAAATGTGAGATTATTGATGATTATCCCCACTATTTTGTTACACTACCTTGAGACGTTTCTTTTATTACATATCCATGCATTTCTGTGCACGTCCTAAATAGTTTCTCAGAATTCTAAGCCACTGTCAGAGGGACCTATGTTTTCCTATGTGGCTCTATGGTCTGATTTAAAAAACAAACAAACCAACCCCACAAACAAACAACAACAAAAACCCTATGCAGTGGGACACAATAAGAGTTTGGATCTGGTAACCAAGCTACCAAACTCCTGTGACTCCTTGTCTCCTTGTCTTTCACTTTTTCTAGGTTACTTTGGAACAAATATTTGGTACAGGTGAAGACAGATCGCTAATGCTTGTGTCCAGCTGTGAGTGCAGGCAAAAATTCTGCATATTTGAAGTTGCAGCAAGTAGGCATGGTGCTGCCATTTTATAGAGCTTTTGATACCTAGTAATGTGAAAAAGGAGAAACAAGATGATGGTAACTTCCTAGTTCTGTTTGAAGGGTAATTTTCAAGAAAGGCTGTGCACTTTGGGATTACTTTAGTGTCTTAGAAATGTAGCAACCCCAACTGATGTAATTTTGGAGTGAAGGTTCATTCAGTTTTCCTGGCTGGTTCTTTTGCTTTTATTGGGTTGAATTTTTTTTTTTTTTAATTAATCTTATTGACATTTAGTTGAAGATTAAACTGTAAGTCAGAGTAGTTTTCCTAGTACTCTTCTGCACTGGATAATGCAATAGACATGTGCATCATGTATTGTATTTGATTTCTGCCGTCTTCATAATGCCAACATTGGGAAAGGGCTTGAAGAGGCAGACAGTGGGAGGATGAACAAAATCAGGCTTAGAGAATGAAAGTGGCTAGAGATGTTGAAGGTCACTGGCTGTTGATTTGAGAGAGCAGAAAAATAATTTTTTAAGCTGTGATTCTCTAAAACCCATTCTGAGTGCAGTGATGAGAAGGGGGGTAAGTGGTAAGGAGACACAGTGTCTTTTTGATCCATACAGTATGGTAGCAGACACACTATTTAATCAGAAGAGGAGTAAAATACTTTTAACTCCTTTCTCTATATAATTGTAAATAGAGCACGTAACACTAACTGGCACACCAGCAGCATTTCCAGGTTGGCTGCTGACCTTCCTTCACAGCAGTTTGTACAGTTGTCACAACGCAGTGATTGAAGCCTTTTTTGAAATCTTCTGTTTAGATACAGTGGCACTAAAGGGCTTCTTAAATGTGGATTTTTGCTGTTACCTTGACAGCTGTGTGAATAACTGACCCTTGCATCTTTCTTGTGCTCCATGATAGCACTGATCACAAAACTGCAATGGTGGTAGGGATCCTTTTAACACCTTGACATTTGCTACTACTGTGAGAGCTCCTTTCATTGACTTGTCATTAGAAGCAGTTTAGAGGTGCCTCCTTTTTGTCTTCTGAACACTACCTTGGAAATACCTATGTTCCAGAGAGTCCTCTATGCCTGAAGTTGAACTGGCAGGACTCCAGTGAAAGCAGCCAAGTCTGGGAGTAGTTTTCATTATGGAATGGGAAGAACAGAAGGAGAAGAGGGTTGGCTTTTGTAGGCAGGCAAAAACACTGTTGCCTGCCATCACAGGGGAGATGATACCAAGTTGGAATGATCCTAAAGCAGTGGACATCATAAACGTACAAAGGCTGATCAGCTTACTTATAAAGCAACTGATCAAAAGTGTAGTTACAGGCATTTCCTTATTAATTGTACAGCAAATAAAGTATCTCTGTGAATGTGAGGCTTTTTGTAATGAGCTTTACTTGCTTCACTGTAATGTGTCTTGTCATTTGTTTCAAAAAATGCTTGTGCTGTGGGCATGATCTACTTTCAGGCTTGCCAACTAGTTAATAAAATGCAACATCCCTCTGGAGATAAAATGTGCAATGATTGAGCTATGGTTCTGTAGAAATATACTGGTACATTTTAAAATAATTTAGAAATAAGGGCTTGAAAGCAGGTTTATCCTGATGACATCTGCTTTTTCAAATTAACACATAATTCTGCTTTTTTGGTGGGGCGGGAGGCCAAACTAGTGACATCTTTTGTTAAAAATGCATGAGCAGGAGGAATACAAGAAATTATCCTATGAAACATAATCAGGCAAAACTGAGAGTATCAATCTGTAGGGGATAATGAGTGTGCAGTTATTTTGTTGTAAAGGACCAATAGGAAATTAAGTATGATTTAGGGTATTTTGGAAATCTTGTACAATTTTGTGAATTTGATCTGCAATCCAACATGAATGGCATCTCTGACTACTGGAACTGGTGTCATGACACCTACTGCAAAGCTGTTACGAATACTGGGTCTACTCTATAACATGCCACTCTGTACTACCACTGAGAAGTGCTCTCTGCTGCTCAGTAGTTTATTTCCCAAAAACTTTTGCAACTGCAGTTCTTCCATACTTCTTTAATGTGTCTGTTAGATTTATATTTTTACGTATAATCACCAAAGTGTTGCCAGCTTCTGTCTATAACTTCAGCATAGAGGAATGCACTTTTGGGTGCTGCTTTAAGTAGAACAGAAAATGTGAGTCTTGAATGGGGAGCAGCACAACCTTCCACCTTCATGTCAGGCGATTCTTCCTTCAGTTCGTTACCTTTGTGCCAGGAGGATTGCTTCATCCCTTTGGTGAATGCTGTAACTTAAGACAAACTCCTTTTTAGTTCAAAATCAGTCAAATGTTAAATGTTTTCACTATCTTCTTGCCTTCTGTGTGCTTTGCTGATGAAAATGTCTACTGTGTTTTCTGTCCACTTCTGGTTTATAATATTCAGTATAGATTTGATTTAAAAAAAAATCCATAAAATTAATTTTCCATTCTCTTTTTTCTTTTAAGCTACATTTAAGTAAATTCTGTGTAATCCTTTATCGAAGATGGTGCTGTGGTTCTGTGTAGCAAGAACAAATGTTAAACATTTGGAAAATTTAGGTCTCTTTGGCCTGCATAGTGTAATCATAAATATACATAGACCATAAGTATTAATTACACAAAAAAGTGATAGTGCCATCTATTGTTAAAACAGCAGGGCGCTTTGCATCCTAACATCCTGTCGGGTAGCATGTTACAATATTTCCTCTTTTCAACAGCTTGATCTGAAATTCTCCATGTATTTTTGCCTGCCTATAGCTAATAATATTGTGATTTTTGGCTATGAGACCTAGGCCATTTTAAAAGAGAGATCAGGAAGAATGCAGTACGTGACAATGTTAAAGAAGAAAATGGTAAGCATTGTTAAACCTTGACTGTCTCTATTCTGAAAAGCAGGAATTTGGCATTTCAAATAGGAATATTTTATTGAAAAAATAGATCTATTTCAGAAACATGACAGATCTTTAAATACTGCATAGAGACTTGTTAGAGTTTAGAAGTGAAATTCTGCTAAGATTGTGTGCTTGTATATACCACAGCCCAGCGTTGCAATCGTTAAGAAACTCTTTCCTGCAATTTAATCTCGTAAGAGGTAGAGGTGATTGTGGCACTGATTGTTTCTGGAACTGAGAACCTCAGGAATCAGTTTCTGCCTCTAACTGAAGACTGTGCTGTAGTGTATGCATGCAAGGGAGCAAAAATAACTTCAGTACTCTATAATTCATTTTTGACTTTGCAATGTTAACATTCCTTTAGGTACTTCCTGGCAGTAATGCATGTCTATTCCTCAGGTATGTACCTGTTCTACTCTATCATTAGTATACTAAGGAGTGATTGCATGAAAATGAGAACTTGAAGGGACTGAGATTTTTTTTCCCTGTTATTATCAGTGTCATTCACTTTTTTACTGACATTTTGGCACAATTAATATCAGGAACTCAGTGCCTAAAGCTTTCTTTTTCCAAATGGAGAACCAAAATGGAAATTATTGAGTGGGGATGTGACAGGGATTTGTCATTGTTTTTGAGGTAAGATAATCTTTTCACGAGATTTTGCTAAGGAAAATTTTCTTTAACCTAATGAGTGACACTTAGTGATTGTTCTTCTCCCTGCCCTGCCCACTGCTTCTTGTACTATTCCCTACAGGCTTCTGTGCTGTATGACATTACGAATCTCAACTAATCAAATAACAATACAATTATTAAATATACAGAGTTTAAGATTATGCCTAAAGGCAGTTAACGAGATTTGCTTTAATAAGTAGAGATTTGAATGGTGACTTTCCGTTCGGAAGTTTGTACACAAGCTCAGAAACAGATTCATCTGTCTTAAAGTTCTGAGCATCCTCCAAAGGCTTGCTATGAAAGTACAGAAAGGATATCCCAATGTGGTTTCTCCAGAGAGAACAAAAGATAAACTAGTAGGTATAATCCATTCACAATTGTAGAGATTCCAAATATCAATGAAATGCTGTATTTCAACTGCAGCTGAATTTTACCACTGAAACAGTGTGTGGCTAGATTGTCTATCTTTGGAATTTGCAGATTATGTCAATCTGTAAGGTATGTTTGAACTACAGTTTGGTGGTGTTGTATGAGATTTTGTAGCTTGTGCTATATGAAAGGTCATACTGTACCTTTTTCTCCTCATGACCCATGAATAAGGGCTGGGGGGCGGGAAGGAATAAAATTAAGAGTAAGAACTATGTTCCATAAACTCTGATATGCTAAGAGTTAATAGGGAGTCTTAAGGAGTCAGCCACATTCACAACTTAGGCATGCACTTTGCATGGAAAAACAGAGTTTACATGTACAGTTATCTGGTAAGATATTACGGTATAGGAACTATGCCATTTACCTCTTGATTTGCTTTGTTTCCCTTTGAATTAGTACAATTTTATATATAATTAAAACCAACAAAAAACCACAAACAAACAATCACCATTGTTCGACTTAAGCAAATATAAGTGATGCTGCAAGCCATTCAAGACAAAATAAGGATGAAATTTGGAAGTTAGAATAGCGTAGCAATGGCTGAAGGTAACACAGGTTATGTCTACGCCAGCTGCAGAGGAACAGAAGCTGGTCTTGCATGGCAGCTAGATACAAGCCAGCTTCAGCCTGGAAGCTCAATCTCTTGCACTAGTGAGCTTATCCTGCCATCAGGATAATGTGAAGCTTAACTCTGTGTCCTGTGCTGCTTTGAACTGGGTGATCGCACAGAGAAAAGGGCGTCTTTGCCAGCTCAGACTTCTCCCTTGCAGTGTCACAAGGAAAGAGTGAATGCAGAAACCTTTCTGTTCCTCAATCAGACACATAACTAAGAAAGACCCATGTTAGGGGAGAAGTGTATTGCAGAGCCAAACTGAGCTTTTATAACGTGTACTAAAGATTGAAAATCTTTGTACTTCCTTCCTCCTCTATTTAAGTATTTAATGTGCTTATAGTGTTGAAAGATTGTGCTCATTCCTAGACCTGTCCTGTTTTGTAACTCTGAGAAAAGAAACAAACATCGTTTGCGTCAACATGACCCCCAAAAGCATTTGTGAGACACAGATTTTATTCAGATTCTACACGGCTAACTAGTGTTTATTACATAATTAAATTGTGACTTATTTTGTTAGCTTTATACAATCACCTGAAAACATACATGCACTATTCTTTTTTTTAGCTACAAAAATAATGGGAATTGTTCCTCTGAGTACTACGTGGCATTCTTTTGTATCGCTGTATTACTACCCTACATTGTATTCTGTTACACTATTGTATCCAGTTGAACTTGAAGGAATACATTATGCAAATCTGTGACTGCTTCTTGTGTATCAGCGAGAGAGATCTCTGAAACGTAAGCACTGCTGCAGAGTTACTGATTAAAGTCAGATGCAGTCAAGCACCACCACAGTCCATTCTTTGTGAGAGGCAAGGGTGCTGGGGCTAGTATGGAGCCCTAACTGCTAACTTATCCTTAATGATGCAAAACAATTGCTGATTCTAATGAGCTATTGATCAGCAGTTTCCAGTGACCAAAACAGGTAACGTTGTTTGAAAGTAGAGATGTTTAAAAGAATACTGTGATATGTACATAGCAGTGATGAGGTCGGAGGAAAGCAACTACTGCAGTGTCAAAGGGACAGCCCAAGACTCTTGGGGAATGGTATGTTGCAGAAGCAAGGAAAACCATACCACACCAGCTTGGTCCTGTGTTCTGTTTGCTGTCATTGGACAAAGACAAAAAGCAAGGGTGAGTGCCGTTAGGCAGAGAATCATAAAACTGCACGAGCAGAGAATTGGAGTCAGAGGAGAGATGGCAGGCAGTCCTCTGTGGGAGTGCAGCAAAAGCAGAGAGTTATCTTGGGAAAATGGGAAAGGAAAATCTAGGTTTGTGCAATGCACTAGAGCCAAAATAATCATCAGTTAGGATAGGCCTACTTGATTTCAGCTGAGCAGTGCCTCAAGGAAGAATCCAGGGCACAGGATACATGCACAGCTGAGCTTACCCGAGAGTCAGTTTGAGCGATCCGTGTGGGCCATCATTGCAGGTATGTGATGATGGCAAAAATGTATTGGTGCTTTTCATTTACGAACAGGCAAATCACAATTCTTCTGTTTTATAATTCTGCACTCAAACTGATGTGCTTGATGTTGTACGTTTGACAACCTTGTGGTTAGGGATGTGATGACCGTGTGTTTTTACAAGCCACAGTTTTATTTGATATTAGATGAACATGGCTCCCAATTGAGACATGAGCTTATTGAACTATGGCATATCATCTGTCATGTAGTGCCATAGCAAGACACTTCAGGTGCTGCTATCATAAAACCATTTCAGTTGGAAGAGGCTCTCAGGATCATCGAGTCCAATCATAACCTAACTCTAGCACTAAACCATGTCCCTAAGAACCTTGTCTAAATGCCTTTTAAACACCTCCAGGGATGGTGACTCCACCACTTCCCTGGGCAGCCTGTTGCAATGCATGACAGCTCTTTCCATGAAGAATTTTTTCCTAATACCCAATCTAAACCTTTGCCAGATAATCAAGTGATGTCTCTAATCTGACTAGGAAAAGTGAAAGACTGTGGTTGCTGTTGCTGTAGTGCATCGGTGTGTAGACTTTATTGTAATTAAACACACTGTTACAGTTTTGCAGTTGTTACCCTCATTGATGTCACGGTGAGATAATTTGCAAAGGAGTTAGTTTGTTCTTTGTGGTGAACCTCCATACAGATCTATGCCTATTATATGGGGGGTGAAGTCACATCCCAGTATTGAGGTCTGTTTGTATTCCCCAAAATGGAACAGGGATGATATGTGAATATATCCTTTCCTGCTCTCCTGCAGTGAGCTAAGTACTATGTACTATGTTGTATCTTGAGGACAACTGGGACGCCAGAGCTATAGCACATTTCACTGATACCACATCAGTCCTGCTACCTAGATAGCAGTAAATCTCTGTAGCAATGAAGGCATCACTGATGTCTTATGGCTGAACAACTGTATATTCTGCTTCTCTTCTTACAGTCTACATTCTTTCTACCCGATATGCATCCTGTCCTTATACTCCACATCCCTGCAGATAGAAAAGAGATGGCAAAATCATACGCATAGCAAAAACACTGAACTGAGTTTAGGACTGAAGTAGAACAAAATCCTGTAGCAGAAAGCAAGGAGAGGAAGACATTTGTGACTTTTAGGGTCTCACTCTCCTCCACATCCCAGGCTGAGCAATGAGTCTGAGACAAACTTGCATCCCAAAGGCTGCTGAGAATGGCATTCTCCCTGGGTTTGCTGAGGTTGAAAGATCCACATATCAAAGACTGTTATTCTGTCTGATGTGATGATAAAGTTTGAGATCACTTTAAAAATTAATTCTGGATTCTAAAAAAAAAAATGAAAAATTGAGATCCTTGCTAAGGTTTTGGGGGTGATTTCTTAGCTACCACATACGCTGAAAAGATGATGAAAAGCCCCTAAATACAGGAACGTGTCATACTGAAAATGAGTTGGGTGTATACTTGTTAGGCCTTGTGTGTCACTTGCTTATTGTTTTTTAAAAATTTATTTATTGTGCGATATGAGTTGGGCCCTAACCAGCAGTGAGAGAAAAAGAATAATCTTTAGTTTGTTAACTACTTGAAGTATGTAGCAGGTTTGTAGGGCTGGAGTAGGGCGTATTCATAAGACATTTATAGGAAGGGTGTACTTCATGATGAACTTATCAGTCAGCATGACATTCTCCTTACATTTCCAGGACAGCGTAACTTGTTTTCTGAGATTTTACAAAACAGAAAGTACAGCTCCAGAATTTATGATTATGAAACTCTAAATTGCATGTCAAAGCAAATATGGAGGTGACAGTGTTGAAAGGGGATAAACACTTCAAAATCAGTAGGCAAGACTGCAGCTAAATCATATTCATATGCTTACACCAAACAAAATGAAGGGCAGTTTTTAATATCCTATAATTGTATTCTCAGTCTGAACCCTTCAGAGGTTTCTCAGGTCACAAACAAGGTGTGGTAGTCAGCAAATTTGTTGCAAATTCTTTTCCTACCAGCTCATTCAACAATTGCAACAAGTTTGGCGACTCACACCTACCTAAGTGGTTAGCCAAAAATAGTGAGAGCAGGGGAATTGTACAAAAAAGGTATGATAAACCTGATGCCCTGTGTGGATCAGATATTGTCATCCGCAACAGTCATTAAGTCTGCTGTGCCAAGAGGTTTCCTAGGCTTTTGACAAGAGATTGCTGAAATAGTCTCCCTTGCTCTTACTTTATGGAGGTTCATTTGCTTGGTTCACTGGGCAGCTGTAGTACCCAGGAGACCCTTCATGCTCTGAATCCAGATAGCAGGGTTTTTGGTTGTTTTACTGAGCGTTTATTGGTAAAGTAGCCTATGCCTAAGCACAAAATTTTCAAGAGGATGCAAATTAAGTGCTTGCGAGGAAAGAATTGATTTTCTTTCTGTTTGTGTGTTATCTATTTCCATGCCTTTTAGAGAAGGCTCATTGTGGCTTCAGAATCTCATTTCACAATGAAGTAAGGTTCCTGAGAAAAGGACAAAACTCTTTGGCATTCACATTGCACCACTCTCATCTTTCTGCAGAAGCTATTTCCTTGAGCACAAACCAGTGCTTGCAGTTAATGTGAAATGACATGAATTGCCCGTGCTGGGTGCGTGTTATAAACAGCTCCAAGGTCCCATGGCATGTTCAGTTATGAAGAGCCTGCTGGGTTGCCACAGAATCAAAACAGTAGAACATGATTCCAATTTTAAAAGTTGGTCAGTGCTCTCAATAGTGTCATTATCAAACCAAATAGCTCTGGGGAAAGGTGATGAAATAATTCTTGCCCTGAGGAGTTTAGATTCCCTCAGAAAGTGATAGTCCATTAATTTAGGCTCCCAAAACCTCATTGGGGCCGTAACCAGCTCACTGTGGGTGTAGATGATCTATACTCATTGCTGTTTGTCTGCTTCCACACACTGTATCATTCTGTCTCTAGGAAAAAGAAATCAGTCCTGAATATTCCTGAACTCAGGCCAGGATCTCAACTAACTTCAGACTGCCTGCATTTGCACTTTTGCACACATGCTGGTGCGTCTGCACAGGCACGCACACACACAGGCTTCTACTTAAATGCTTGTCATTCTTCTGCAGTTTATTGCAGTAGGCTGTAGATGATGCTGACTCTCAGAAGCCTGAAGAATGCCTTAGCAACACACATTCCCTTCCAGACAGAGTGGGCTGGTAAAGGAATGTATGCAAACCTCCTCTGCCACTTTATCTTCCAGAGAATACACAATGTCTGTATTGGAGATAACTCACATAATTAGGTACAGTTTGTCTTTTATAAAGGGAGTGATTATATTTTTGAAACTTGATTGTTTCTTTTAAGACCGTAACTATATGCTGTTTGAGATTTTGACAGACTATTGTCCCTTAGCAAGTGTTTGTGATGGTATTCTTTAATGCAGTTTAAAATGTCTTTTAGTAGCCTTAGCTGCCAGAAAAGGCTGCCCACTGCAGCAAGTAGGCTGAAGGCTTTTAACTTTAAAATAAAACAGGGGGGAAGAAAGATTATTGATTGTAGTTGTAGGAGTAAAGCTCTCTGCTATTCAGTAATAACTATTTGTGAAAGATTTCTTCTGTTTACTTAAACAAATGGTATAGATCATAGAGTTTGAGCTAATTGTTTGGTTCCACCATACAAAAGGTGAGTAGGTGTCCTGGAAAACAACTCTATGCCAGTGTCTAGACTGGAGCACATGAACTGAAAAAAATTTGTGTAGGCCACATGGTCATCTGAGGATTTGTTTTTATTTTTCTTAGTCTTTCTATGTTGCTCTGTCTGTATCATGTGATAAATTGTTCTTCTGTCAGCAGGATGAAATATTCTGAACAGCTGATTTAATCATGCTCTTACTGGATTCCATTTGCTTCTCGAAGACTGGAGGATTAAGAAATTGTGGTGATAAGCACAGCAAGAGAACTGAAATGGTTAAATAGGGGGGAAAGAGAGGCAAAGAGAGAGGTATTCCATTCTGTTCCCCTGGAAAAACCTTTCTTCAACAGTCTGTACATATACAATTCTGTAACAATTTGAAAGGTCCCTTAGGACATATGCCTATTTGCGTACTTTACTGTGGTGAGGTAGAGCAGTTTGTTTCTGCAGCTGCATAGTTACTGTATTACTGGAGATAACCTTTGCTGTCATCCTAGTTGTCTTTCTCATGGGGCTGCTGGTGTCGGTGCTCTTCTTTTCTTTTATTAACCCACTTATCAAATGTATTGCTTATGTTCCTTGAGTGAGATTGCCTGTGTGTTAAAAAATATACTTGAAGGAGGAGTAAAAAGAATCAAAAATACTTGGTGATGTTCCTCAACATGCTGTTTAGGGACCCTAGATAGTGACACAAGGACCCAGCAGTATCATACACTAAATTGTGGCTTCTGTTCTTCTACTCATGTTTAGATACTCTACTGCATTTTCAAACAAGGACCAGGGTTTAACTAATAGTGATTTGTTCTGGGTTCAAACCATTGTTAAACTAGTTTTGATAGGGGCAAATACAATATGGAAATCAGGTATTTGTTATAATCTTTAGTGTTTTGTATTGCCTTGCTAGCTAGTCAGTAAGATCACCCACTGTTTTTGCTGCTTAATGATAGAAACAATGCAACTTGTACTAGCAAACCCTGTATTAAAATACATGAAATACAAGTGTGCTGGCACTAGGGCAAGGTGAGTTGCAGTCAAACACTATGGTGGTTATGCTAAACAGTTTGTTATTCAGCACACTGTCTCTCCGACTTGGAAAGTCTATTTAACTGCAATACTTTTCAAAATGCCAAATAATGACTTTAGATTTAAGTAGGGAGTGTCTGAATAGCAACCCAGCTATCACCCAGGATGGGCATCCAAGTAACTATTAAAGTGATCATGTAACATTGCTGGTGCTCTCAATCTTTTATTTTTTTCACTGGCTGCAACCTGCCATGGTACTAGCTTTTCTTGAAAGAGATTAGACTATATCAGCCTTTATCTACTGGGGCACTGTCTGGTAAACCCCTGTGCCCCGGTTCCCAGGTCATCCAGATCAGACACTTGCCTGGGGTACTGTTTCTTCCGTCATCTTGCATGTCTGGAGCTTGTTTGTTTGTTTTGCATGGAGGTCACAGCATAGCATACGTAATGAGGTCAGATTACAAAACAAAGTTGGGATGCTGCCAGGGTGTGCATCCAATATGCAGAATCTGCAAGCACTCCCAAATCATCTAATCTAGATGATGTCACAGAAGAGGAATGACATCCCTCAAACACGTCACAACTCACCAAAACAAATTACCATATGTTTAATGCAGCCTATGTTATGGAATAAGAGATCCTCCAATGACGATTTAACCTGAATGTTTTTTTCCTTTTGAAAGAAAGCTGCTGGAAATGCCAGAAATTCGTATGTGCTCTGTGGGTGTGCTCAGGTGTACAGCAGACTGGGATGCGGACTATAATGGGTGGGGTATCAGAAAGAAGATTGTTGACATTTGCAGACATTAGAGCAGGAGGCAATGTGTCATAAAGCAGCACACCCAAGAATAAAGACTGATTTATGTATGCGTGGGAGAATAGTAAAAGGAGCTAATATGGTGATGTGATCAACGTGTGTTACAAAAAAGCACTATTACGTAGGAGGCAAAGTTTTGACCTGCAGCTATACGCCAGGAAATAGTAGTTCACTACTCCTGAAGCTACCACCAGTGGAGGCAGATTAGATCCTAAACTGCTAACGAAAAAACATGAAAACCTGGGGAAGCTAATTTTTTGTACTGTTTTCTTTTTTCTCCTTTATTCTCTTCTTTTAGAACTGTTTTTCTTGTATTTCCAGAAGGAAGAAGAATGTATGATTATTGTACTACTCTTTAGTAACATTGTTGAATATATGCCAGTTTATACAGTATTTAAGAACAGGTTTGAACAGAAACCTCAAACATTTCCAAGTTAGCTTTTTAAAGTATGACCTACCACTCTGTATATAAAAGAGCATGTGCCTGTTGTCTCATGCACTTTCTTCAGAAATGGCTTTAATATCCGTGACAACTTCAGAAATGGATTTGTAGTCGTAACTAAAATTGTGTTTGTTTAGGAGCTTTACTGCTTTCTCCCGATGTTGTTTTCCCAATGGAAAAACAAATATAAAAATCTTTCTTTTTCAGTTCCTTCAACATGTAGATGTGCTGTCTCCCAGATTACCTGGGGTGGTGGGTATAATTATGTAATTCTAGACATGTGGTCAGCTATGTACCCCATGGACTAAATGAAAAATTAATATTCTTGCAAATCCTAGTATTTCCCTTACCACAATTTTTGTGCGCATTTTTGAATGGTATAAGGTATAGTTTTGTCAGCTTATCAGAACTGTTGAAAACCTTTCATTTTTTAGCAAAGGGCATGCAAAAAGCAAAATAATTAAACATAATATGAATTATATTCTACTGATGGAAAGTGTGTGTGTGCTCTCACTTGTGTATTTATACTTATCAGCATTTTCATAGTCCTGTAGTTGGGATGTGAATTTAGAGTGTAAAGAAACAAATCACGTTGTTTCTGTAATTTTGTTTTAAGAGGTGGCTTGTTCATGGAAACAGTAAAGTAGATTTGAGATGTCTTGGAACAAAAGTTAGAAAAGAGCTCAATTTGCACAAAGGTTTTAACAATTTGAAAAATTATTTCCTCATTTTTAAGAAATGTTGTGTCCTATGTTGCTTCACAAAGAGGAGCAGACTCAGTATCATCCAAGATGAGGTCTGTTATGGCAGATGACAGCATTGAACTTCTTAAAGCTTCTGTTAACTAAGCAGCGCTTTATCTAAAAATCAATGCCCAGCTATTTATTTACTTCCTGCCCTTATTTTGGCTGGATCTTGGAAAATTTTCTGCACACTGATAATCTGTAATCTTTATCCATGATTGTGCCACTGAACTTGGCACTGGTGAGGCTGCACCTTGAATACTATATTCAGTTTTGGGCCTCTCATCATAGGAAGGACATTGAGGTACTAGAGAGAGTGCAGAGGAGGTGACAAAGCTGATGAGGGGCCTGGAACACAAGTCTGCTGAGGAGCGGCTGAGGGAACTGGGGCTGTTCATCCTGGAGAACAGGAGCTGAGGGGAGACTTTATCGCTGTCTGCAACTACCTGAAAGGAGGCTGTAACATGGAGGGTGTTGGTCTCTTCTCTCAAGTAGCAAATGATAGGACAAGAGGAAATGTCCTCATGTTGCGCCAGGGGAGGTTCAGATTGGATATGAGGAAAAAAATTCTTCACCGAAAGGGTTGTGAGGCATTGGAACAAGCTGCCCAGGGAAGTGGTGGAGTCACCATCCCTGGAGGTGTTTAAAAGGTGTTTAGACGAGGTTCTTAGGGACATGGTTTAGTGCTAGAGTTAGGATAGGTTATGATTGGACTCGATCCTGAGGGTCTCTTCCAACTGAAATGATTCTATGATTCGATGTCACCAAAGACGGAGTTAGTTTTTCATTGTTCTGAATTAATGGTTTGTGAAGCAAAACTTGTTTTATGTTGTAGAGCATAATGCTCAAAATCATTTTTTGTCAAAAACTACTATTTCCTCTTCCATTTCTGGGGAAAAAATGTAACCATTTTTGCTACAAAAATTGATAAACTCGGTACTGTAGATCCCTGAGCACTCTAGCTATAATTATATCTCGGTAAATGTTAGCTATTGATATTTTTGTAGTAAATTGAATCTGGTATCAGCAACAGCATCCTTCATTGACTTGAACTTTTATAGAGGAGGTGCTCCTGCTGATGAGCAGTTTAACTACTTGAAGTTTCAGTGACCAAAGTTGCTGTTTGTTGTGCAGTGTGTTGTAGCTGAATCCTGCAGCACCCTTTTCAACATCTCCTTCCATTTCATCCTGTCCTAGTGGTACATGTCTCATTATAAAAAAAAAAACCAAACAAACACAAAAAAACCAAAACAATAACAACAACAACAAACCCCCAAAAAACCCCAACACCCTAAGCTAATAGTATCTCACTGGCTTTAATAGCAGAGTTGTAAATCAGTGTATAAATAACTTTTTAAAAAGTTTATTTTAATTAACATCATTTACAAGTACGAATTATTGACTTAAAACAATTAAGGGCAAAGTCAGATGCATTCCCCACACAGACTTCACTTGCTTAGGTGATGTAGGATAAGGATGATAGATTATAGGAAAATATTGAAAGAAATGTTGAGTGCTAGGAAAAGCATCTCAGACTGTAGGGATACTGAGCTATTGAAATAAAATACTTCTGGAATCCAGGAAGCTGTAGAATCCCTTTTTCAGAAGCTTCAGAAACAATTAGATAATGCTTATTTCAAGATTGCATTAGAATACTTGATCCTGCTTCTAAGGAAAGGGGGTAGATTTGATTACTCATAGTTACTTCTATCATTTTCCCAAATGTATACAATGCAACAACTGCTTTATAGAGTTGAACGTTAAAGAAAGTGTTAGTTAGACGTCTCATCTTGAATTCCATCTTGAATTTACTTGTGGATAGTTTACAACCTCTTGCTACTTCTTTAACAGTGCTCTGAGGTTTAAATAGTGTTTCTCTGGTGTACGTTGTACTGGATGTCAGGAGGAACACACTATCTTCAGATTGCTGATTTGCTTTGTCAGTACAATTTTAATTTATCTCATTCATTAATGAAAATATGAAGTGAGACAGTTCATGAGAGAATATCAATAGTGACCCCATTGCAGCTTCTACTTTCAACATCTCCTGTTACTATCTCTCAGCCAGTTACTGCTCACTCAATATTTCTTGTTGTAATCTTTCTATAGCGTAGTTATTTGTAATAGAGCATTACATCAAAGCCTGACTTATGCGAAATTAGTCTGACCCTGTTTCCTTGATTTCCTTTGATGTTATCACTGAAATATTCTGCTTTATAGATTCTAAATTTACTACGTTTTAGTAGTATCATGCTACCATTGCATTGGTAGAGCATTAAAAGTCTTTACTAGAGTTTTCTGCAATTTGATGTTCTAATTCTTTCAAATTATTCATTCCAAAATACTGGAGGGAATCAAGAAAATGGACTCTTTTTCATCATCATCTTTCCCCCTTCATCTTCGTTTTCATTTCCTTTGCTTTATTTCCTAGGAAATTTATTCCATATTTACACCATCCTACTTTTGTACCTAGCAGTAGCGTGTTAACATCTCTAAGATTAAAAATGCTTTACAGACATTAGTGAATACATGCACTGTACTTCTGAGAGGCCACGAATATTATTTCAATCTTTACAGACCACTGTCAACACACATACAGTAAGCGTTGCTTGTGACGGCTTCAATACAAGCATTTACTTTGCTTTATGCTATGACAGCAGATTCACAACAAGGAATAGTGTCTGGTTTTTATTTAAAAATAAACAGGAAGCGATTTTTATTTAATGTGCAAACACAAAAAGAAAACATGCGGTTGTCCTAAGGATAGAGTCTTCAATGCTTATGTGCTCACATTAGAGAAGGATCTGAATGTTTTACATTGATTTAAGGGGACATTGCCATACATTACAATAGCTCCCAAGTTTGACCTGTTGGAGAATATTTAAATCATATCTTTCTACTTTGATTTTCAATTTGAGAAGTTACTAAGCAATCTAGCCTCAGGAAATGTAAGAAAAACATAAATAGTTTTGTCAAATTATTGCAAAAGTAATATATTGTATGTGGTTATATAGCTAGCCAGATTCCACTTAAAAGATGAGGAATGAACCCTGTTGTTGTCAGTAGTGACGCATGAAGGAAAAAACCCACAAAACCTAAATAAAAAATAATGACAGTGTACATTAGAGATAGTGACATGCTATATGTCATCTAATTGTAATATGTAATGTAGAACACAGTAAGTTTACAAACTCGACTGTATTTTTAGAGTGCAACAGGAGTAAGAAATTTAATACATACGTAAAGCTATATAAGTTTTAATTACAATACATACTGGTTTTAAAACATGCATCAACTTTTCCCCCTTTATTTTTTTCTATAATGACTGTGATGGGGGTGTCTACAGCATTTTGTGTTTTAATCACCCATTCTACATTACTTGTTGACTTCAACTGATCCGTAAAACTAAATTCAAAATGAAACTTGTCTGTGACACTTTTTGCATAGTATTTTCCCATTAATCCATGTATCAATTTTTAAATGGTGATGACTGAAAAAGATTCAATGTATCCTGACTTGGGCCAGCATGACAAAAAATTGAGGCGCAAAAACTATAGGCCTATGTATTCACCTCAAAATAGCATGATCAAGTGTGTTTATGGATGTTTCTATTATGTTTTCTATTTAGTGGAAGACAAGATAGTGCTTGACAAAAAAGTAGTATCTTTATAAGATTTTAAAAATTACAGTTCAAAGAAATTCTGGGACCTTCTGATATCAAAGCTTAATTGAATTGTCTGTCTTTTAACCCATCAAATAGCAAAAATAAAACACTTTTTCACTCTAATAGTTAGGCTTCCGTGTACTGAGGGCAGAGCTGCATCCCTCACTCCCTTTCGCTACCCTTGTGTGAGGCAGAGTTGATGCACACAGAACTTGGGCTCTATTGCTCTCTCCACCATGCCAGTGAGTACGGTAAGCGAGAATCTGGGAGCATCTTGTTGTTTCCAAGAGTAGTAGATCCATACATAAAATACCAACAGAAGTAGAACCATTTTGGGCCTCTTGATAGTTTCATCAGGTCCTTGACCAGATTATAGAAGTAAATCTTATTAAAACTTGTAATAAAAGTTGTGTGGTTTTCATATGTAATTAGTTGAAAAAACACTTCAAATTACCCTACTTGAACTATTACTTCTGCAGCACTCTTGTACAACCACTTTACTCAGTCTGCTCATGTAGAAGATACAGACTTGCTGCCCTACCCCGCTTTAAATTTTCAGTTCTGGTATTTGATTATTCCTTTTATATCTCCTTGTAAATAGCCAAGTACATACAGAGCCTTCTCACTGAGTAGGCTGCCGTGGTACAAAGTATACAGTTTGGATTTTACAAAGTCACAAATGTCAACATCACAAATATTCTACACGCCCATGCTGCATAAAAGAAAGCTTGTTTGAGAATAATTGATTCTATTTTACAATCTATTTCTTGGAATGCTTTAGATATTCTGTAATTCAGAAATAATGGAGCAAGTCAAAATACTTGAGGGTAACAGAAGTCTTCCAGTACAGTAAACTTTTGCTCTGTCTAACTAATAGTAAAGATAATTAACTTCAGATGAATATAGAATGCTGTTCTGGCTCTTTTGTACACTGATTGAAGTAAGGTAAGTGTGTCCTTAAAATTAATTTTGAGTGACAGTGAAGCTCTCTGTCTCTCAAGAGCAAATGAGAAAAATTTATTAGAATTCTTAGTCACGGTTGCTTTTAGATTACTGCATATGTTGGATAGTTGTTAGAACAGGTTTCACAGTGTTTGTTTAGGTTAAATAAATCTCAGTGACCTCTAGTTACAGAATACTGCAACATACAACAGCCTGGGCCAACCTCTGAAAGTAGATAAATCAAGATCCTCTGCATTTCAGGATGAAGTTTAATGTAGTTTTGGTCGTGTGAGATAGCAAGAGGTAGAAAAAGGGGTGTTTTTACTTTCAAATCAGCTTAGAGATCTGTCAGTACATCATTTCTATAAGAGGAAGAAAAATAAGCCAAGAATCGTTACTGGTGTGGCATGCAAATTTGCATATCCTAATAGTTTGCTTTGTGCCCATTTCCGAGGCTGTCTTTTCAATCTTGCAGTGTATTGCTTGGATAATGCAATAAGCACACGCGAACTACTTGACAGTGAAGTCCTTTCAGTATCAGTATGCTTCTAAAAGAGACAGGCCAGTCCAGCACTCTAGGTATGTTTTCACGTGGTGCTTTCTGTACTTCATCTTTTTCACCTTCCCTCCTCTGACAGCCACAGTGTGACTTCGAGCAGTTTGACAAACCTTCTTGAAGACTGAACACAGACTTCACAGACTGCAGCGCTTGCAAGGGCTAATGTTTCAACCTCTTAATGCTGTCATTAACACTGAATAGTCAGAACAAGTTTTCACAGCCCTTGGTCAACACTTTGTATGTTTGTGTTATATGTATATTTGTCATATTTGCATATTCATAAGTTCATATGAATATACATAGGTGCTCTTGTCACTACAATGTGCGCAGCTTCAGAAAAAGCCAGGTCAGCTAATTTTCCCAATTGATCTGAAAGTTAACCAGGTGGAAAATAGTGAAAATGCGAATGAATGATATGAAAAACATCCTGGCCTGTGTTTGTGGAATTGTTTGGATGTTGTTTTGTTGTTGGGGTTTTTGTGTTTTGGTTTTGGGTTTGTTTTTTGTGGTTTGTTGGTTTGGTTTGGGTTCTTTGTTGGTTGGTTGTTTTTTCTTTAGGTAGTATATGTGATTAAGGAGATAAGAACTGCCAGTAAAGCTAAACTGGCCTAATACTCTTTCAGAAGGGTCATAGTGAAGTTGTAATGCAGAATTGAGTCCTTACACTGAAATTTTCGTTAAGATATTTGGTAAAAAACCTCTACTTTAGACTGAATTCTCTTGTAGTAATCATGACTAGAATCTTCCAGTGTAACAGCTAAGGTTTATTTAGTAATTAAACAGAAAAGGAAATGAGGTTTAGATATAGTTTTCATTATTCGAATAATCTTTTATCACTTTTTTTCAGTCCCGTATTAAATATTTTATGTATCCTTTAAAAAGTCAAGACAATCTGTTATATTCTAAAAAAAATAAAGCTCTTTATGCTAGCATTGTGTGACATCCAGTAAGCATTTCATTAACATCTCTTTCAAATGGAGGTTACGTTTTGTAGGTTAATAGGAAGGCCAGGTTATCATTTGTATTGCAGCAACACCCAAAACTCTGAACTGAGACCCTGGCATGCAGACTCTCACACATGGAGAGACATGGTTCCTGCCTTCAGGTACCTCCCATCTAATTAGAAATTATATATGAGAATGACACATTGTAGGTGGGAATGGTGAAATTGAGGATAAGGTAAGTGACAGTCCGATCAAGTTAGGTTACCCTTGTGCACAGAGCAAAAGGCTGTAATTATCATAGCTATTAGCAAACACAGGCCCCAGGAATGTCTACCCCACCACCCTAGAAGCAGGGAACATGCTTTTATGCTGAAAGTCTGCCAGCTGACCAAGGAAGAATTCATTGCCCTTCCAAGATTCCTGTTTCTCAAATTGATGGCAGGGAAGAGATCCCAGACCATCACTTTAGGGTAGAAATATTATACTGGTGAACAGTAACTCCAATGGCTTGTCAGAACAAGTGCTCAGAGATCTGAAGCTCCTGCTGTGCAGCTATGAATGAAGCAGGTCTGTCGGTGGGGAAGGAAGAGTGCTTTAGAGATGAGATCAGAACTTCAAACTCCAGACAACTAGAATAAAAAATGTTACTTTATAATATTATTGCACTTTCGTAGTTCAGGAATGCCCATCTACATCAAGACTTATTCTGCCACAGTTATTTATTTTCTCCTTATCTCGTTGTATATGAACCTTAAATGAACAGATTTAAATTAATGGAGCCGTGCATCTAACTTAAAATGATTATTCGATTCCACTTTTTTCTACTTAATTAGCAATGATGAACAACAGAATGTTTACAACAAGCCCAAGAAAGTTAAACCAGCTGCTTGGCAGGAAGGATCCTGCAGCATGCCTATGATATTTTCCTTGACACTTGTGCTTTGGTGGAAAATGTCCTACTGAAGTGGGTGGTTTACAGTCAATTCCTATGGTATTGGAACTGGTGATTATAGAAACAGCATAGACATTCAGTGATCTTAACATGAGGTTGGGTCAATACATCCCAAACATGCACAAGAAGAAAAAGTGACTGATATCTGAAACTGAGAAAGGAAATTGTAAGTAATCTTAAAGAGGTAATTAGGCTCTTTAGATAGCGTTACAATGAATATGAAAGAACATTCTATAAAATACAAAAGGCAAAAAAAGGATTCATTTGTTCGTCACCTGCCGATGACCAAATGACTGCAGTCATCAGATAATAAACCATGGAGGCTGTTATCTTTGTACCATTTTCTATATCCTGGTTTACAGTCTGTATTGGGAGAACAAATTTGCTGCGCTTTTTCCTTCTGTCTCTGCTCTGTGTACTCGAGAGTACTGCTATTGAAATTCATTCTGAAAAACTTCCATTTTGAAGTGTGGAGTTTGCTTTTCTCAACAGACATAGCATGGGATCACAGGTTTTATTCAGTGGTTTCCACAGGCACCCCTGCTTCTCAAGTAGAGCCATATGTTCAGGCTGATATGAGCAGGGGCAGCTTTGTGGTGTCATTGCTGACAATGAAGTTCTAAGGCAGGACCAGAAAGCATCTTCCACTGTTGAAATGGAGTCCAATAAACCGTCTTTTCTATTAGTCATAAATGGTAGTTTGAGACATACTTGTAATGACTTGTGATAGTCATTGCCGCCATAATCTTACAATTGGTCACTTATTAAAATGCAAGCATGATGAATAGTTGTTCAGGTAAATGCAGAGAGATGATATCTTTTGTTATGGATACATTATAGAAGTACAAAGTTGCAGGTGTTCTGATGCTGCTCATCAGCACAAATCTGTACAGAACCTTGAAGTTAAGGCACTTTCAACTCGTGGAGGACCTCTAGAGAGCAAAAGCAGTATGTTGGCATTCCTACAGAGAGAAGAAGTGAGTCGCGTCTTATTGTCTCATATTTGTCCAGTACGCAGAACAGTGAGTCAGGATGCACAGTATTAGAAATCCAGAGGCGTTGAAGGGTTTTTTGTATTTACATAATAGTTGAGCCTCCCTGTCAAAACCCACTTTTAACAGTTCGAGCATTCATGCAAATTTTAAAATTATTTTCAAATTATTAAAGTTTTTGAGCACATAAATAACCTTTTTCCTTAACTTCGTATTGTGATTGTCCGAGAGTTTGGATGTTAGAAGACCTGCACTGGTACTTGAAATTCATCTTCAAGTTGGCCAGAATTTACAGGCTCATAAGCAAATGCCCAAGGATTTCAGTGAAATTAAACTTACATTATCCATTATCATTTAAGTGTAGTTGTCATTTAATATCCTCTCAGTCTTCATTATTGTTGCAGCCTTGGTGTTTAGGAAGGCCGCATCTTTGCAGAATGCCCAGCAATACTGTCTATCGCATTGCATACGTGACCAAGACTGTTTAAGTTCATTCTTGATCTTTAACATTTCAACTCCTTCATCATTTAGGCTTTTTTAATATATTAAAGTGTTCAACATTTCAATTTATGTCCTTATAAAATCCATTAATGATTGCAAAGCAATCAAAATGCTACAGAAATGAACTTTCCAAACAGTCAGGGTTTACGTTTGACTTCTTTGTCTGAACTTCTTCAAAGTCCTAAGTAACACTAGTAATCTTGCTATAAAGCATCTCAACAATTAACTACCAAATAGCATAATGGAGCTCTGGAACACTTGTCTGTGTACAACTAAGTCCAGATATGGTTGGGTTTGGTCGTTTGGTTGGTTTGTGGTTTTTTGGGTTTTGTTGTTGTTGTCGTGGGGTTTTTTTGGTTGGTTTGTTTGTTTTCTCCTCTTGCACATTTGAAAGTGGAAGTAAAACATTTGAGAAAAGATGAGTGAGAACAAACATAGGGGCACTGGTAATATATGATGAGTGATTATAATGTAGTTTTCTTTTGAAAAGTTAGCAGACTGATATTCATGTGTCACCTTCCTGGTCATTCCGTTTTAGTGTGAGAAATTAGAATTTTGCTGAAAAGCTGAAGCTTGTAGACTGTGTGAGTGGAAATTGTTTTGTTCTGTTGTCAACTCTTAAGTTGAAGGCAGTGGTGAGCAGCGAGCCCGTGGCATGTCACCTGAGTGGTTACTATAGGAGGATCCAAATCGGTGGTTCACTGACCTCATTCCAAGGAATCACATCATCTAAACAAGAAAGCTAATAGGCTGCTTGATTCATCAGCAGTGAGAAAACAATACTTGTTAAAAGTTTAAAGAGGCTTATTCATCGGAACTTGTTTGGTCAAGCAAGCCCTGTTGTGTCGTTGTTGCTGCTGTGGCACAGCAAGGTTCTCCCACAAAGGTGAGCTCCTCACACAGGCACGCCCAGATGGGCCGCCCCGTGCCGCCAACTGACACCCTCTGGTGGGTGCAAAACTCTCCGGTGGGAATAGTCAATATTCTGCACTTTCTTGCCTTTTAAAACATTATTTTATCTATTTTTATTCCTTTTCCATCTTCCTTAGTGAGGAGTTAATAATACTCTTTCTGTTGAACTGATTCCAGATAGGGAGAATATTTATCAGGGCTCCTCATTAATAGTATTCTGTTTAGTCAGACATCTGCAATGTTTATGTCCATATACTCATGTATTTTGTTTGTGGTAGTTTTAATCAGAGAGAAGAAGAAGAGCACTCGTTTGTTGTGAATAAAAATTGCTTGTGCTAATAATTTGACTTATAAGCACCTTAAATATTAAAATGCTTACAGTAAGCTTCTAAGGACTTTGCAATAGGCTTTTACGTTGTGGGTTAATGTTTCTTGAATGACCTGTCACTGAGACATCTGAGAACTATCACTTATTTTCTTTCCAACATAATTATGATATTCAAATCCAGAATAAAATTCACCAAAAGTCCTTATTATTAAAATTTTCCCTAATAACATCTGCCTGAAATGTCAGGTAAGCACCTGTGTGCTGAGAACAAGTGTTGAAAATCTATATTAACAGTGCCTTGGATATACTGGAATATGTGCTGCTGGACAGATACTGATTCAGGGATGAAAGAGAAATTTTCCCCAAGCAGACAAGGATTTCAGAGTTAATTCACATTCTGCTGTAGTTCCTCTTAAGGTTAAATTAGCCCCTGTGAATTTTTTGCTACAAGACTTCGATATCTTTCAACACTTATTCTAGATGAAGAGGAGCCAGTGTATCTCAGTATGACATTGCAGTCGGTCAAATCTGTGATAAGTGGACAATAGTTTAGAGGATGTATGAATAAAAGGGGAGTGATGCCTTCTGGCCTTGAACTCCACTGAATACTATGAAACTGAAGAGAAGATCAGGACCACAAAGCCATATTTTAATTTCTTTGTCACAAGTGTAAATGCACAATTAGTTTACTTGACTTCAGTCAAATTAATCCAAATATTGAGAGTGTACCTGATTAAAAAGGCCTGCTAGAAACAAGTTAGGAAATTAAAACTATGTGGGTTTTTTTCACTTATACCAAGATTATAACTTGTTTAGGAGAAGTTTACTTTCCCGTAAGGAGTCAATCCTTAAAAAAAAAAAAAAGGTTTTCATAAGGAACTGTTGATTTTCATTGATGCTTTCTAGGGTATTTTGTGAAGAACTTTCATGTCTTTTTACATCTATTTAAAACATTACTCAAATCACATATTGGAAAGGCTGCAGGCATTTTGAAAATGTATATGCAGCTGTACATAATTCATTACGAAGAAAACTTCTGTTTCAAGAATTATTTATAATTTTAATATTTTTTATTCAGCCTGTTCTAGTTTTATTTACTTCAGTAGCTCATCCACCTGAAGATGTCAGTATTTTACAGTTGTTGAACTAAACTTCAGTGAAATAGATTATATGTAAATGATTAAAGCCCTGAAAATTATTCTTGTAAAAATAAATGCCTAATACCCTTTCATTTTAATATGCTCTTGAGAAAAATCTGCTACTGTGTAAATGATTCCTCTTTGATTGCACTTGCTATATTCTTTTTCTAATTCTCTTATTTAATTTAGTGTAGAATGTTTTTGTTATCTAAGATAATTTCATGTAATCTTAAGCCTTAAAAAGCAGAAATGCGGATTACTTAGCACCTCCTAAATATCTTTTATAATCTAAAATTATGTAAAAGCTGAAGAACCTGGAGGGGGAGAAGCAAATCTGGAAGGCTGCTATCAAATCTTTTACGAAAGCTGTCAGGTTCTAGAAAATAATAAGCTACCAAGGAGCTTGTCCCTTTGCCAAGACATCTCATGGTAAAATTGAGCAGGTATATTGATGTAGAAACTGGAGAGCAAAGGCAATCTTAATTTCCTTCCTTTAAGCCCTATTTCAATGGAAATTTATTTTCATCCATTAATACATTTTTTTATTTGTAAAGCAGGATACAAATAATGTAATTTTCATTCTTTGATTGCTGGTCTTTTAAAAGATGAAGAAATCTGTATAATTTGGCATTGTATGTAGACATCATGGAGAGGTTTTAGTACTTTGATTCAGGGTGCAGGTTCTCTGTTTTGCGAACAGTGCTGTTTCTAAAGAGATTGTGTCAGTATGTTAGTTGTTACCAGGTATGTCATCTATTTGTCATGCCTGCTTAGCTGATTTTGTCAACATTCTTATAAAGAGATCGAACGGTGAACCGAGCATTATAATTTTCATTTCATCAGTGTGAAAACTGAAAATTAAAGGTCAAGTCACTGATGTAGGAGTTGGTATGTGAGCTCAGATTCCACTCCCTGCCTTTCAGAATTCGACAGTGCTCTTTTCTGATCTTGAAGATGAAATAAATTAGCTGAGACCTTTTTTTTCCTTCTTTCCCTTGCTGATCCTTGAGTTTTCACTTAGTTTAATGGAGCTGCTCCAAGTGCACTAGCAGTGTCCAGTAGGTGGCACTCCAACAACATGGATATAGTCATAACTAAGTTGCTTTATGTTACTGTATTCTAGCATTATAGTGCTTTTAAAATGGAAAATTAATATTTTAATTTATATTAAAATAGTTTTATATTTTGCTTACTATTCACCAAAGTTCAGTTTGTTCATGCAAAGCTATCTTCTATTAAATATATCAATTCCTGTCATGATAAACATCATAAAAATACTCTTCTTGCTACTCACTTTTACTAGCTGGGGGTTTAAAGAAAATGCTAAACTTTGTGGAAGACCTTCTTATTTATATTAGAAGATAGTTACACTTGATTACTATAAAACTCTTACAGCAATTTTTAAAATGATAGAGGTTCATCAAATAATTGAATCAGTCATGGAAAAAACTCTAAATGAGGGATGGAAATTAGAGAACAAACAGAGGTCTTTGAGTTATGAGGTTAAAGCCATCTCATTGTGTGCAACCTGGCTATGTGATCCTGTCCTTACAGTTTGTCAAGATCCATACCTAAGCTTGTTGGCTTCTTTGTCCCACAAACTCCCATGGATCTTTGTGAAAGCTTAATACAGAGTTTCACATCTTCAATAAGTTCAAATTTTCTAATTTCCAGCATAAATTTAATCATAATCAATTTATAACTATTCTTGTGTCTGCATGGTTTTACAAACTCAGCACACTTCATGTTGTTCACATAGTGAATTGTTCACAGAAACCAGTCTTGTCTCAGCTTCGTTTTGAAAATCAAAACCAACTGGAGCCTGTTTAGGGTCCCTTTTTTTTTTTTTTCAGTTTCCCATTACAGGAAAAAGGCATGGCCAGTTCACACTTTCCTGCTGGAAATGTTTGCAGAACCAGAGTTAATATGTCACTGACCCCAGAACAGCTCTATCAGGTACAAGAAATAAAGTAAGGGTTGCAGCTGTGTAACAGGAATAAAAATTGCACTGAAAGTGACAGAAAATAAAGACACTGCTACACAAATACAAGCTGTTCCGAAATGGATCTGCGATAGAAGAGGATAGCATCCCGTTCCTTACATACCTTACATATCCAGAGTTTTTGATCCTTGTGATTTAACTGAACTTTTCCAAGGTAATACCAGATACGTCATGCTTACTTCCAGAGACATAGTTGCTTTAAATCTTGTACATTCCATAGCTAAAGGATAATCCATGTTAGGAGTAAGACCTATTCAGTTTTCTACCTGATGTTGTACTACCGAATCTAATCGTTGCATGTGATAGTCCCATGAGAATAAGGAGACTTAGCTGCTGTTTTGATAAGCAGAAGAAATACACTTCATAATCTTTGCTGTTCTGGTCTCAGAGACCAGACTCTACTGGTACTTTTAACATTTGTGTAATAATCTAGATTTACACACATAAAATAGTGAACAAGGTTGTCCAGAAATAGATATGTACTGTTAGAGCTGATGGAATAAAAACAACATACAGGTTTGCTAATACGTATGTACCTTGATGTAAACTCTGATTCAAGCACATTAAAAGAAATGCGATTTTATATTTTTTTTCTCTTGTTCAGTTTGAAGACTATTAGCAGAAGCTTTTTATTCAGCATCTTTTCTTTTTCTTCAATATATATTAAGTAACTGCAATGAAACACATTGAACAACATTTATCTTTTAAGTGAGGAAAATTCTGGACAAATGCCAGTGAAGTTGAGTCATAAGGCTCATGAATTGGCGAAGTGTTTTACTGTATTATCCTCTTCTCTCTGGTCAGTGCTCATATCCCTGATTACGCACTTCTGAGTGTTTCATGTATGTTATTTTTCCAGACAGTGGTTTGGGAGAAGAAAACATGTTTAGGAAAGGAAAAAAGACCTGGGTGGCGACTGAAATACCTCACACCTGCTTCCTGGTTTTAGACAGTGGTTTTGATTACTTTACCTGTTCAGGATAATTACGTCCACACAACCTTCTGCATGTAGAGTTGACTGGAAAACCTGAATGCCTGGCATTGAGCTGCTACGGTTCAAAAGAGAAGAAAATTCCAAATCAAGATGAAAAGCCGAAAAGTATAGTATTTTTGTAGCGTTCAAATCCCTCATAGTATTTGGTTTCACTTTATGAAATCCTTTTGAATCTCAGCAGTTAATCAGGCTGTACAGATTCAGCCTTGTAGGGCTGAGTAGTTTTTGGTATAAATTTTTTCTTAATGTAAGTTTGCAAAATATAAAGCCAGAGGTTAATGTCCTCTTATGTAGAAGATACTAGCAAATTAATTAAGATCACTGAGGGTTGTTGCTTTTTTGGATTATTTTTCCTTTTAAGCTTTTTTAACCAGACAGGAAAGCTTAGATTTTTATGTACCCAACATTAAAAATACCTTCCTGATGTGCTTTATAAGAGTAGAGGTCTAACTCATTGTAGTTGCCTGAATTCCTTTTCTTAGTGTAGCCAAATGCAGTTAGCACAAGCTATCTGGCAGCTCCTAGCCCACATCTCCATCCATAATCAACAGCAAAACTGTATTCTCTGCAAGCCCTCGAGCTTTCTCTGCAGTGTTTTCCTCTGCTGTGTTTGCCATCTAGCAATGTGTGTTTTCTCACTGTATAGTTGCATTGTGTTTTAGAAAAAATGTTCTTACATACTAATTGTGTGGAGTGTAGTTTCACTCCCTCACTTGGTTAGATTACTGTAAGTGACAGCCAAACTAACAGTGGGAAGCAAGGGATTTACAAAGATGGCTCACTTCTGAATTCGCTTCACATCAGGGAGGAATGTTCCATCTATTCCTAAAAGAAAAACAGCCTTTATAGGCTATCTATGGCTTCTCAGCCTGAAAAACTGTGGTGGCTTTGAAGACTGGGGAAATATCAGAGGGGCTTACCACATAAATAATTGTGCCTTTATCTCAGGTATGGAAAGCTCAAAATTGTAATCAGAAGACTGTGTGGACTTTATTTAAGGCTATAATTTACTTAGCACCCAAGAACATGTCAGGTGCTTCTCAGAGTAAGAAAGAGGTCTGAGACCATATAGGTTAAATGTGATTGTTCATAGACGTGTGCCAGAATGTTACCTAAGCATAACAGTATCTCTACAGAAAAATCATTAATATTATTTTTTCTTGTATCGGGATTCAGCGTTTGGGGTGCAGAGAGATCTGCTGTCACAATTAGAAACTAATAAATGTCATTGCATTCTATGACACTACTAATATATTTCACTGTTGTGGCATGGCCTTAGTTTACCAGCCCCTTTGATACTAACACACAGAATCTGCTTCTGAAAATTACTATTTCTCACACAATGAATTTGTTTTCTCTCTGTTCTCCAGCTGGCCTGGCTGTAGTTCCATCCCCTTTGTTTTTCTGGTTTGGGAGAAGTTTTTTAAATGCCAATGGCACACGCTGCAACCTTTGATCTTTCCCCGACTCCCTTCCTCTGCTACCTTAATGCCTACCAAGGAAGGAATAAGTCTGTAGACAGCATCACTTGTATAGTCGATAATTTCTGGCAGAAGTCATAGTGCAACTGGGAAAGCTCATCAAGAATTTCGGTCATGTCGAAGCTGAGGAATGAGGTTAGTGTCAGTCAGCAATGATTCTGTGAAAATGCACCTTCCTAGAGCATCCCCAGGCCTTAACGAGGGGAAGGATTCATTTGCAAACAAGTCAGGATGCTGTCAAGTTCAAGAAAAGACAAATTCATCTCTTACTTTGAGTTTCTCAGCTCCTACTTTCAGCCTCTCCCTTGCTGCTGGTCATGAGTTCTAGAATGCCTCACGTGAAGTTTTACATTCTTACTTAAAACCTACAAAAATTGATTTTGCATGAGGAACAAGCCTGTGTAAAATAGGTAACGCTTAATCATAGGCTGAGGTGTAAAAGGCCAAGTAGTTAATCTGGGAAGCTTTCTTTGCCCAAATGCAGGACAGGACACAGAATTATCCAAACTTCTCAGCAGAGAAAAAAAGATTATGGTTTGCTAGAACAAAAATGTAACCAGTGAACAGCAAGCTGTCCTGGGAACCTGGTTTCGTGCTTTCTCAGTACTCGGTGTTTAAAAAAAAATAATTAAGAAAACATTTTATAACAATTACTCAAAATTGGCCTGAGATACTGATCTTTAATTTTTGATACTTGGAGTAACCATTTTGACAAAGCATTCTGCACAAAATACAAATCTGTATGGAGTAATTCATATGTAGAAGTATATACAGGGATGTACGAGTCATCTCCAAAGCTCATTTGGGTTATGAACAGAAGTAAATTGAAAACACTGATTGGAACATCTGGACTCAATGCTTTTAAATGACTCTTTGCAGGATGGCATAAGGAAGAATTGTGTGTATTATGTTTTTAGGCCTGTTTGCAGACAGGAATAAGATTGCCAAGAGTTGAAGATGCATGAACATTGCTGTTACTATTTCCGGTGCTGAGGTAAAACAGCAGCAAGCAGACTTGAACACCTCGTTGTCAATCAAAGCTAAGTTAGTCTATTCAGGTCTATGCAGCAGTCTACTGAAATGGCCTTTTTGTTTTGAGAGAGAGAGTGCTGTTTGTTTTGTTTTTTAAAAGCAACGTTCTTCCTGTACAGCATAGCCATTTGAAATTTTCTTTCAGATAGTATGTGTTATTTCTTCCTTGTGATGTGTGAAATTGAGGAGGTCTTTTGAAGTACTCAGTATGAAGAGAGAGAACTCAATAGTCAGAGGCTTAAACACGGAAAGATCTGTTTATTGGATAAAGGATGTACGCAGTCAGGTCTCTGACATGAGAGCTTGCCTCTTCTATCATGAAAGTGCACCTGACTTTTGTAGAAGTAAGCCTGTCGAACTCAAACACTGTTGCTTGCCCAACAATTTGTTATATTTGGCTGAGGTGGAAAAAGTTCATGGTCACAGTAAATCAGGTTTTTTTAATTAGACAGATTAACAGTAGCATCAAATGTGTGCTGTATGAAATAATGGCTGAGACAAATCTAATAGTTTTAAATACTATTTTATGAAAGGATTAGAGTTTAACATAAGCGCATGGGATTTTGGAGTGGTTTTATTCTTCTCTGCAATGGCTGCAGACTCAGTACAAATGGACTTGTTTGATGACCACATGCTGCTCACTAATGTGAACATGATCCAAAGCAGTCTGTATACATCAAATCCATGAAGAAATGCTGTCCCATAATAATAGAAGATGATAAAGTCTTGTCTCTGCCTGTAAGATCTGTTCCAAAAAGCATATAGTGACCGCTGAAAGACAAGATAGTGGAGACTGTGGAGGTGAGATGGGTTTTTGTTACTGCTTTGGCAATAACTGGTATTTTCATTGGCACAATGGTTTGTATACTTATTGGAAGTGCAGAAGATCCATGTTTAAAACTCTGCTGTGCCTAAATTCAACAGAGTTTTGTATTCAAATATGCTTGAATTATTTTAAGGAAGCCTCTTATCAGTAACAGTTTGTACAAATAAGCAGTTTTGGGGGCAGGAAAGGAAAACAGGACTCTGCAGTCATAGATGAAAGAGCTTAAGTCCTTGATTCAGTGTATACTCTGTTTTATGTAACATTATATAGCTTCTCCAGCTTTTTTAGTGTGGTTCATTTGCCTGAGGCGTGTGTGTATATCTATCTCTCTCTCTATATCTCTCAAATCACCATCCAATCAAGCAGATCTTCCTGAGAATATTCAAAGTGGTTTGAAACGAGAGAGAGGTTTCAATACTGCTGAAAAAGCAGTGACACTGAAGAAGTGCCTAATATCATGGGAGACTTAGAGATAAAATACCTGTGTGAAGGCAGGCATTACCTGCTATCACGAATTAACTGCTTAATCAACTTTGAAGGGTAGGACACAGCTTCACTTCTTGGCATTTCTTATTTGCTCCATTCTCAGCTTACTGACCCATTCCTTATGCCTCCACAGAGAGTTCGGGAGTTTAATATGGGACTATGAAGAGCTCAGGTATTGCAGAATTCACTCATACAGCTCTTAAGTTCCTATGTGACAGAAATAAACTGTCTCAAGTAGTTCATTCAGGTGAAGCTAACGTGGGGAATATAGTACGAGTGTCTAGATAACCAGATCCTACTGCCTCTAATTTCTGCTGTGTTGCTGTACTCTTAATTTGTGCAGGTCAGGCTGTTGTAAAAGAATTCAGATTATAATCTAGGGTTTGTTTGATTTTTTTTTTTTTAACATTTACATTTTTGCAGCACATGGAAGTTTCCTTTTGAAGAGCTGTTTTTCTAGTTTCTGACAAAAATTCAACCCAGTCTTTTGAAAAATCTAATCCAAATGTTAAAATGGTGTTTGAGAAATAACATTTCTGTTTCATAATTTCCCCAGTTCCTTTTTTCCGTAAAATAGAGTATCTATAGGAAAAAGGGAAAGAGGTGTTTGGCTATTAAAACTGTATGTGTGACTGAAAATATAGCAATTTTCAGTCTGGCAAAGACAAGGCTTTCTGCATTTGTACTTTCTCTCAGTGTTCAAGGTCACCCATGGATAATACTGATGCACTTTTGGCATCCTGACTACTTACTATGTATGCATTTGGTCCTGAGGGATGTCTTAATTATATGCACCTTTGCTAGTCTTCCAAAGCAGTCTAGTGAACCCGGTTAATCATTTTCTGAATAAAAACAAACCAAAAAAAACCCAACTCAAGAATTCTAAACTACACCGTTAATTGAAATAAACTAGGACCATAGACCTTGCCTGGCTTTAAGTGGTGTTTTCCTCAGAGTCAAGTTCCCTTTTCCACAGCATCACATTCATTATTATTTTGTTCACCCTGTCAGAACTCCATCCTTGTGTCCTTGACTCAGCTTTATAAAAATGCCATTTCTCTATGCATTCCTATGAAAGGGCTGAAGTTCCTGACATTCTTTGTGTCAGTGCCTCTTAAATCTTTACTTTATCCTGGATGTTTGTCGAGGACTGGGAAACAGTAGTGATTTTGTAGATGGTAAGGAAGAGCTGCTTGCTTCTCTACAGTTTAAAAAAGAAATAACTGCAGAAACCCTGCAAGTGGCTCAAAATCATGAGCTATATAGTAATTCAAAATAGAAACACAGGTTATAGGGAGCAATTAGATTTCCATTTTTCCTTTTTATTCAGTCACATTAATTATTATTATCACATCTTGAGCCGTCAGCACTTAATTTTATTTTCTGCCACTAAGGGATTTTGATCCTAAATGGACCTCTGTTGAAAGAAGAGTGTGGAAAAATAATAACTATTGGATTTAGTGAAAGATCATTTCCCAAATATATGGGTTTCCATTTTTTTTAGTTCTTTGATGGAGACATGCCACTTGTATTGTTTCTCTTTCACTTTCTCAAAGAAGTCTGCTCAGAATGCTTCACAGAATCACACAGAATCACAGAATGTTAGGGATTGGAAGGGACCTCGAAAGATCATCTAGTCCAATCCCCCTGCCAGAGCAGGAAAACTTAGGTGAGGTTACACAGGAAGGCGTCCAGGCGGGTTTTGAATGTCTCCAGAGAAGGAGAATCCACAACCCCCCTGGGCAGCCTGTTCCAGTGTTCTGTCACCCTCACTGAGAAGAAGTTTCTTCTCACATTTAAGTGGAACCTCTTGTGTTCCAGCTTGAACCCATTACCCCTTGTCTTACTGTTGGTTGTCACCGAGAAGAGCCTAGCTCCATCCTCGTGACACCCACCCTTTATATATTTATAAACATTAATGAGGTCACCCCTCAGTCTCCTCTTCTCCAAGCTAAAGAGACCCAGCTCCCTCAGCCTTTCCTCATAAGGGAGATGCTCCACTCCCTTAATCATCTTTGTGGCCCTGCGCTGGACTCTCTCCAGAAGTTCCCTGTCCTTCTTGAACTGAGGGGCCCAGAACTGGACACAATATTCCAGATGAGGTCTCACCAGGGCAGAGTAGAGGGGAAGGAGAACCTCTCTGGACCTACTAACCACCCCCCTTCTAATACACCCCAGGATGCCATTGGCCTTCTTGGCCACAAGGGCACAGTGCTGGCTCATGGTCATCCTGCTGTCCACCAGGACCCCCAGGTCCCTTTCCCCTACACTGCTCTCTAATAGGTCATTCCCCAACCTGTACTGGAACTGAGTAGTTCAGTAAACAGAAACTTGAAAAGGCCGGTTTGGGATGTTTGATCTGAGAAGAAATGGCATGAAATTGTTGTGAAAAAATGCTACATGTTTAATGTTGACATAGAGACCTGTATTTTACCTTTCAAGAACACTTACATCTGCCTCAATGTCTCAACTTCAGCAAATTTATTTCTTCTAGTGTTAATAGTAGGAGAAGATATATACCCCAAACATTCCTTTATTTTATGGATGGGGGAAAAAGAGTGAGAAATCATACAAGAAATATTTTGGAGTGAAATCTTCTGACAGATAATTTTAGGTGGGTGCATACTAGTTTTTCTTCTGTTTGCCAGCAGAGAAGCAATTCTCATTGTGAACCTTTTACCTGGCAGCTGCAGTAGAGCACATGGTCATCATTTAAGTGATTATTTCCTCATGCTTGCTGATAGATTTAAACTTCTATATGCAGTTCGAGGTGTCCTATTCCCATCAGTCTAACACACATAGAATATCATTCAATAGAATGTACACAGGATATTTAATTTGATGTGGTTTTGAAAGAATTAGTTAAACCTTTCACCTGCTGTTAGGCAAATGGTAATTAATTTCAAATTAGTAGACCAGAAAACTGAAATATGTGGAGAGAAATGGGTATTTTGTTTCAATTTGTCTCTACCTCATACATAAATGTCAATATTACTCCACCATGGGTGTGGAGAACAGATATAGATTGGCAAATCCTTTATTTCAAGTTAAATTCCCATCTACAATAGCAGAGAATCAGCTGCTCTTTCCACTGTAATGACTTCTGACGGTTAGAGAAAAACAAATTTGAATATCACCAGAATTTGAGACCGTTAGGTGAAGCTCAAAGATGTTTGTATTATGTGATCCATAAAGACCAATTCTGACAGTATACCTTGCCCAAAAGTGGATCTTCTGTGCATTGCAGAATAGGAAATTTACAAGATATATTTGAAAATTATTTTCAAAGTTCTTGTTTGTGTCTTTGGAAAAGTTTCTGTTTGCTCCTGTATTTTATCGCTGCAGAGAAAGCAGGCCAGTATGGAAAAAAAAAATCGCCAAAGACTTAAGCATAATAGCTGTCTTTTGAACCTCTTACATATTTAGGGGTTTTTAGAAGAAAAAAAAATCCACTGAAGCTAATCAGACTGACTGTACTAATCTTAATGGGTTTAGAGCTAGTCTTCACTATCTGCTTTTATATTTGCCAGTACAAAAAAAGGAAGCTGTGGGGTTTTTCTTAATGTGCTGCCAGCAGATGTCTCACACATTTTCGTACAAAAGCAGGATTAATGATTTAGCTCACTTTGATCATGCAGTTCCAAGAAAGTAAAAGTTGATGACATGTTTTTCATTACGTTATGGACAAATCTGCAGTAGCTGCAGCATCAACTATTTTGAGTCCTTTTCTGAGAGACACGTTAACATAGTAATCAATCCAGAACAACATTTCAGGGGTTCTTTCAGTGTTTTCATGCTCGATATGAAACTTAATGTACCTAAAAAAGTCTAACTCCTCACATTAAAATTTATTTATATTTCAGGCTTTCTCATTTTTTATTTATTCTTATGCCCTTCATAGTACTCATGCAAAGGGACTCCAAAATGGCCTGGAAATTGTGATTTATGACAAATGTAAAGGGTTTGGCAGAGTACTGTGGGTGCAAATAAGCTTGGCTGTGTTCTTCCATAATAACTACTTGCAATGATTATTCTTTCTGCTATCAAAGAAACACTCTGTATTTTACCCTGTTTGGCATCATACAGAAATTGTTAGTAAAAGCCTGGAAAGCCTGTTCTGCTGTGCTGTATCAGCCATTTTCACAGGCTCAGTGTTTATGTTGTGTGCCTGAGGCCTGTGCAGGCCGCGGTCTATTTAGTTCACTTAGCCATAGAGCCAGAGAATGATCAATAAAAATATATGTACTCCCTAAGAAATTCTTATTAGCCTAATTAGTCTGATTTCAGAGATGTAATGCAGCAGTAACAGTAGACCAAAAAAGTAAAAGAGTTGTATCTGTTCACTTGAGGTACAAGAGTAATTATGCAAAATTGAGAGGTACTTCCATTTTCTATAGAAACAAAAGAGATCTGTCTCCAGAAAGAGAAAAGCTGTTAAGGTGCTTTTATGCTGGAGTATTTGCAGGAGAGTGGCAGAGTTGTTATTCTGCTTTCAGACCCAGTAAGCTCCCATATACCTGGAAAAAACAGGCTGTGTAACATGACCCAGCTGTCCTTATTCATGAGAATGATGGTGCCACAATAATAATTATGCTGAATATATTACGTTTGCTTGTTATTCTGGATAAAGAGGGAAAATAAGTGGGAGGATGCAATGAAAATGGCATCCCAAACAGTCTGAGGTGCAGGTTTTTCCGATGGGTGGATGCCTTTCAAGGCATCTCACAACTAATCGTTTTAGTCGTCGTCTTTTGTACATCCCAAATGGAGTCCAAAATTTCTAAAAAGAGAAAAGCAAAGGCCTGAGTCAAGGGCAGAAAAAAAATTAGAGAAGGGAAATAAAAGCATGTGCAGCAAATAAAACATGAGAATGCAACGCCATTGTTTTGTTTGTATATTATGCACCTTTCTGTCTTCTCTTGTATTTTTTTACACTGTAAATTTCCTATTATGAGCTTGGAAAGTAATAAATTGACCTGAAGCAGATATGTAGAAGGTGAATGGAGTATAGGCCATCATTCTCTGCTAAGCACACTTGCCCTTCTAAAGCAAGAACAATCTAAGAGCATCACAAAAGCCACTGCGAGTAGTAACAGTAATGAATCAGACAGTGGGTACTGTATTCCTCAAGGGCAACAGAGAGCAGCATAAACTAAATATGTAGTTCAATCATCACCTCTCAAACTCCAGAACAGAAATCCCGGGTGCTTGTCTCATAAGGCTATTTTGACCTGTGCCTCCAATGTAATAAATCAGCTGGAGATTCAGTTTTTAGGATGTGGGAATTTGACACTGAGTTTTAAAATCTTAGCCTTTGGTAAATATCTGTTTCTGGATGGAAGTGTGCTGAGCTGCCTTAAAATGCAAACATTTGTGATTGTAACACCATCAACAGTTGGGAAAATAATTGTCCTTGGTTTTATGAGACAGCTGAATTTAAACACGTGAAGACAGAGAAATGATACGCAACCCAGAGCCTTTCCTTCATTCTGCAGCAATATTTTATTCAAATGGGAACGGTAGCTTCAAAGCTCATTCAGGTCTATTTTACAAATTCTACAGAGCTCTCTCACCACTGTTTTAGTTTTACATCATTGTTTAATGAGTAGGTTACATATAATTTTACATGTGTTTTGTACTTCCCATATTATTTCAGTACTCGTATCTACAGTATATCAGTGTTGAAGAATTCCTACCAAGCAAGGGAATTCCTGTAAAAATATAAATATTTTCAGTGGAAAGATTTAGAAAAAAGGCAAAACCCACAAACAACAACAACGATGAAACCTCACCACACACGTCCCTAAAAACTGTAAGTTTTAGTGACTCCGGTTAAAATAATTCATAGATGAAAATGCTAAATACTTCAAATTCAGCTTTTTCACAACATCAGTCCTTTGTAGGATAGCAGCTTGCAGTTGCATGTACCATACAGATGTGAGCAGTGCAAGACTGGTGGTTTTCTCAGGCACAAATGCTATCTCAGGCAAAGTTATGGACTCATTGATGCCAGTTAAACCAAAGCAAAGGAAGTATGGAGTGCATAAGAGGTGGCCTAATATGGCCTATTGAAGTTTATTTGGCCTTCATCAGGGTTATGGACTTAACTTGCGTTTTGTGGTTTGACCTTTAAGCCTTTACTAATGTGCTAAAAGATCTGCTCTCCCCATCCCTATCCTTCATAGTATGAGAACTATGCTCATGCAGTAGAAACAGAACATTTTGTGTCTGGCGTGATTTCTAATTTCTATCTCGAGGAGAAGTAATTTGTCAGAAATACAGCCTCAGGTTTATGTCCATAATCCCCACTATTTGTCTCTTATTTCCCCCACTGCGTTGCTGTGCCGTGTCCCTGAAGGCAGAGCCAGACCTGCAGCCGTGGGCTGTTGCTTATGACTCTGCTTGCAATTGTGTGTTTTATTTGGGCTTCACTGAAGCCTGAACATTAGGTCTTGAGTAACAGGAATCACTGACAAAGGAAATAACTTTGAACCACTGAAATTTATTGGAATGCTTACTAACTTTTGAAAAATGTGCTGGAATCTCTGAATTTAAGAGAGGGATTATTATGGCAACGAGCAGGATAAAGTGGCAGAACAATGCACAGAAACAAATGTTTGTTGTGTGTTGCGGCCTCTGTGTCCCTGAGGAAGCGTTTGACATGTCTTAGCTGACCGGAATATTTTAGAAGTAGTCAGGAAGCCAGATTTATGGGCAGTACTTGGTCACGTTGACATTCACATAGTCTGTATGGCTTTGCATGCTGCTTTCTTCTTAACGTGTGGTTGTGTTTGCCATTCTCAGAAAATCCAGGCTTCTGTGCAAAGAGCTGACGTGTCTCAGAAGGAGTGGAGCACCAGCATGCTTCTCACAGTTTTCAGAGAAAACCTCAAGTAAACTGATGCTGCTTGGTCTGATTAAAGCTATTGTTTGTCTCAGCCTTTAACCAGTGCACTGAAGAAAAAAAAATGCCATCCAGCGTTAAAAACAGATAACTTAATGTTAGTGTGAAACTAGCTTTGTGAAATGCCATTTTGAAATAATGCCTCTGTAAACCAAACAAGCAGAACATGCCTGAAATGCTGTCTTCCCGCTGTTCCCCAGGTAACTGCAGCATTTCGCTGGTGCGCGCTGGCTGGCTCTGCCCCATCCAGCCCCGTATGGCGTGTGTCACACCTGGAGGTGCCGTCCCTGCCTGTGACCTCCCTGCCCGTGCAGCTCAGCCTGGGGCAGCTCAGTGTGGGCACACAGGTCTCAGCTCAGGCACAACAAAATCAGGCAGGCTCACAATAGACCTGGTAGATGTAGACAGTCTATGTTGTAAATCAAAAGAAATGAACCGGTTCTGTCAAATAGGATTGCGCTCCTGCTTGTCATACTTCATTATGTTCTGAAAAAGAGATGAGACTCTGATAGGGTCTAATTAGGGGAAAAGTAAATTTAATTTCTACGTGCCTTCTTCATTGTATTTCTGCCCAGATGTTTTCCACGGTGGTTTCCAAGTAACCACTGAAATAATAATATAACTGTTGGTACTGATTACATATGTTGCTTAATTATCCAGTTACGCCAAAGGTTTATGCTATACTATAAAATTACGATTACAAAATATATGATAAGAAGAGGTAAAGTTATATTGCTCACAAAAGATAAACAAGCTTAAAATTTGTTTTTAAAATGAGTATGGATTTTTGTCTCTACCTTTCACATCTTTCCAGGGGCAGAATTGTGTTGTAAAAATACAATTCTCATTGAAGTACTATGTATAAGTCCAATTCGATAACGTAAACTCCTTCAGTATTACAAATTCTTGCACTTCCAACTCCAATTCAACATCCCCTACCTTCCTTTATCTGAAAATCCATCATGGAAATTATTTTACTGAATGAAATGGAGAAGACTCTGAATAAAATGACATTTTTGCAGAACATTCATAGTAAAAATGCACTAAAGTTTTATGACAAGATTTTTAAAGGCACAAATACTGTTAGATTGATAACACCATTAATTTAGCATAGAATCATGAGCATCTACTAGGCTTCTGCTTCTTCTGTAGGCTTCCCATTGTATGAGGGCGTTTTAAACTATTAGTTGTAATAAAATAATAAAATGTAAAAAACAAAACAAAAAACCCCACAAACACCACACACTTTAGTTATGGTATTATTATAAAAGACACTTTCCCTTGTCAGTCTTTCCAGACTGTTTTGTTACTTAGAAGACAATCTCAATGGAATTTCTCACTGTAAAAATCCCATCAAAATATATCAATTTAAAAAAAAAAAAAAAAAAAAAGAGTTTTACGCCAGGGGACTTCCTCTAATATACAAGCAGAAAATATTTTTTTTTTTCTCTTCAGGAGCTACAGTTTTAAATAAAATTTTTTAAAAGTCAAACTTGATATGTTTTTGACTTGAGAGACTTACAAAGTTGTGTTTTTCTGAAAAGCAAAATAAAGAATCCATTTACAACTCAGAAGAAAAAAAATGAGAAAGAAAATGTTAGTGCAAAATAATAGTTGAAATAATCTTTCATAGTTCTTAGTGATTTAAGTATTGCATGAATTTTTAAATATTAAATGCAATAGATATGGCAGCTTAGAAACTTAAGCTGACATTTTAAGCTGACAAAATTTGCAAAACCAACAAAGCGGGGATGTGTTTGAAGGCAAAGTGTTTTAGCCAGCTTTGCTCTCCAGTAGTATTACATGTATATAATAGTAAAAGCATTCAAGTCTATCCGCATGTAATGAGCTGCTTTAAGCTTGAAAGTTTTAATATAGTAAAAATTACAGGTCAAGGTTCACATCTTAAACCCACTGAAATCCAGGGGAATTCTGGTATCAGTTTCAGTGCAGGTATAAAAGCAATTGTGTTTAGAAATGTGTGTGATTCACCTTGACCTCATAGACCAGGCATACGTGACATTTCAAAGCATCAAATCTACTTGTTGGATGTATGATATTCTGCTTTTACTATCATCCAGTGTATACTAACCTTTTCATATCTGACAAAAATGACTGTCTTAGAGGCCTTACTGCCTAATTTATATTATAGTTCACTAGGCATATGATTTGACAGTCAAAAGGTTAGATGATTGTTCAGCCAAGGCTTTGTTGGAATGTAGTGTCTTTTCCAGCTGTTGTTTGGCAAATAATGTTGTATTGTTTGTGTCCCTGTAGATCCAGAGGTGGGAATCTACCCTACAGCCCCCAAAATGGGAACCTTGCTATAGTTTGAATAAGTACAAAATTGCTTCATGTTTCTTTCAAGTCATGGTAGCATTTTATGTAAAAAATAAATCAACAAATATCAAGCTATTCTGGAAACCTGCAACTGGATGTACTACAACTGCTTTTTAGAAAAACAGAACGACATTACAAGCTGTATTATGGGCAAGATTATGAAAAAAAGGGTTTTTTCTCTTTTTTTTAGATAATCTTAGATCCTGAAAGTGCACATCCAAGAGTTTTGAAACAGTTGGCTGCAGATCTGTCTATGCTGTTAATGTTTATTTGAATAAGTCTTGGAACACTTAGAACATTTCAGAGCAATCTTTTATTGATACTGAGTTGCATAAAGGAGAAAATTAATACTAATGCAAGAACCTGGGGAAGTAGTTCCTGCCAAACTAACTTGGTATCTTTATGTGTAACTAGAGGATTGTTGGTAAAAGATAATAGTGGTAAAGTAACATGCCTTGTAACTGGATATATAATTTTTAAAAACAGTGCAATATAAAATCAATATGAATTCTGTTTCAAATTATTTCAAATAACTATTAAGTTTGAAATTTGAGTGAAGAATGATAATCAAAAGTATATGGTGCGAATTTCTCTGGATTTAGTGATTGTTCCTGTAATTGTGTTGGAGGTATTTGTATGTTTATAGAACACTAGGATATAAAATATACTTTTATAGTGCAGTTTTGTGTGTGTAAAAAGTCTGAAGCAAAACATTTCTTTAATGGAACAAGAAGAGTTTAAAACCAAATAAAAATCTCAAATAAAACATGTTTTAGGAAAAGTCAAGGTGGTATACTTGGAGATACTGCATAAAGGAGGAGAAAATACCCGATTTTCTTTTTCCATTTTTATCTATAGAATTTATCTTTCAGCTTTAGACACAGTAAATCTATACATACATGGTGGGGAGTTAGGAATATGTAGATGTGTTTGTCTTGTTCAGTTGCCTTTGGTGAGCCGTTCTCCCCGCACTTTGTGTCCTCCATTTCACTCTGCATAGGAGATGTAACTACTAATATATTTTCTATCTGTTTCTGATTCTCCTGCATTTCCCTTATGTGTCATAATTAAAACAAGTATTTTGAATGCATTAATGTGCCTGTAGGGCTATGAAAATTAACATTACTGTATTCTGCTTTATCTCTATAATTAGTCAAATGCCAGATATTAGCTAACATTTATTAACTAAGTCCAGTTTTCCCTCCAGTAGCTATATTTTCCTCAGGTCTGAAACAGCAGTCTTAAAATCTGTGCTGAATATTAAGCAAAGAATGTATTTTCTGTTCATTTTGATATATCAAGTTACATAAAGCAGTAGATCTTTTCAGTCTAATTATTAGCAATATTTTCTTATATTTGTACTGATGGTAAATGGCAAGATTAATAAAGTTGAGAAGCTGGAATTTTTTTTTCACTTTAAATTGTCCAGGACAACAAAAATAGAATGGTTTTTTTAAAAGCTTTTATAAAAATTAAAGGCAACGGAATTATCCTAATTGTAAAGACCTATTAGTAGTAATAACTACTAATAGGTGTAATATTAATTTACAGGATATTAAAAGATTTCAAAACTTAATATCCAGACTAACAAACCTGAAAGATGTGTTTCTGCTGCATATGATCATGCTTTGCTTTTCAAAGTGTAACAGGCAGTAATCGCTTCACTGACTCTTACTAATAAATGCTGATAGATATATATTTATAATTCCATAGGTGAATTAATTGAAGCCTGAAAAACAAGAATAAAAATGAATCTTCAGGAAGTTTCAGAATGAAAATGAAGTTCAGGCTTCAGGAACATCCTAGTTCAGGTATGTGGACAGCATGTGATTGGAGATAGCCCTGTCATGTGTCATCTCACCAATAAATAAAATTTGTAGTTAGGAGGTATCTGCCAAGCAGTTCATACCTCAGGCACTAGACAATGCTGCCATTTATCTCACCCTTTAGGACCAGAGTTATCCTTTTATATTTTTTAAATTAGTTTCTCATTTCAAGCTATGACAAGTTTAAAAACTGAAACAAATATATTCAAAGCATTTTGTGTAACAATTATGGCCCATTAAATGGAATTAGCATGAGGAGCATTGACACTTAAACCGAATAAAACTATTTGATCCGTGTTGATTGATGAGCTTGTCATCAACTAATACAGAAAACTGAAGTGATTATTAATCATAGGGTGCTGTGTGTAAATTGAATTTCACAACTAACTTAAGATTTTCCCCCATATCAAAACATAAAGGTAATAAACATTAATATATTTAGGATGTGGTAGTACTAACATAAAACACTGCTGCTTTTCAGAAGTCACTAATGAGAATGGAGAAATTTTCCATACTAGCCATGTCACCAACATATCTGTTGTAGCTAATGTCATGTTTTCTACATGCTCTTGCAGACAACTAAGGAAAAAGTTCACTCAGTTCTTGAGCACACTGCAAAATCCAAAATTTCAAAAACTATGCCAGCACTGGTCACATTCATGCCACACACAGGAGAAGGTTGTGTTTTAAGTGCCTCACTCTTCATGACTGTCTACACTCCTAGCAATCTTTATCCCTGATAATCTTGAAACATGACCTTCTCTGGCTGTTACCCTTTAAATTATAGCTGCAAAGGTATAAAATTGTGCTGTTCAGGTGTGAAGCCATAAAAGGGAATTTAACGTCTACATCCTATTGGCAGTTTCTT
Source organism: Caloenas nicobarica (assembly GCF_036013445.1). Taxonomy (NCBI): domain Eukaryota; kingdom Metazoa; phylum Chordata; class Aves; order Columbiformes; family Columbidae; genus Caloenas; species Caloenas nicobarica. The sequence continues at coordinate 10,178,867 of NC_088248.1, read as the reverse complement.
TACAAGAGGTTTGCCAACGACTCTCTCAAATGGTCTTCATTGTAAAATGCACAAACTTTTCTTCAGCCCCCAAATTAAGGTTATTTTCCCCTGAAATTTGATACAGTGCAAAAAATAGGGGGAGCAGGAAACAAGGGAAGGATGTCAAAGGAAGTTAGGAAGAAAAATGCCAGCTGATCCTTCCTGGACAGATGGTATTCGCAGATTAATCCATTATTTGATATTATTTGCAGAGTTTTCTAGAATCTTTCAGAAGCCTAAATTCACATATAATATTATTCTTTCATTATAAACTAAAATGAAAGAAAAATTTCAAAGCTTGTTCTTTGTGTGTGTGTGGAAATACGCTGCCAATGTGCTTGCTCCATTTTCTCCAGTGATTGGTTTGGCCAGTTTATGACTTTATACCATTGTTTTGCAAGTGAAATATTTTTCAGCATTGCCTCTTAAGCTTTTCAGATTTTTGTTAGCCATGGGATAAAGTGGGATAAGTTCAACCTTTCCTGGACTTATAAGCAAATATGCAGCTTTCAATTAGTTGTTGAATCTTCCGTTCTTTGGGTCAGCTGTTTTGCTTAATCTCTTTTTGAGGCTTTTAATGCTGTCATTCTCTGGAGAATGACAAGAATTCATTTGGGATTTATTGGCATCAGTCGGCTGCTGCCATCTGATTCTAATGCTGTGATCTGTCAATCGCAGGTAAAGTGATTTAACAAATTGTGTCATGCTTTGGATGGATTATTTAGGGCCTGTCTATAAACGTAAAAATCAAACCTTATGATTTCTTAATTGTTTAATTATTGGATCTTGTAGTAAGACTATGTGATGTCTTTTTGAGATGAGACGTAGTTCTCTAAACAGAACTGTTTTTATTTTCTTTGGCTAAAGAGGTATTACTCCGCATTAAGTATAGCCAGATGTACTGGTCACTTCCAAGAGTGCTCTGATGTTACGTTCAAGAGTTTTCACAAATATCTTGCTAAAAATCTAAGTGATAATCTTGGACGTGCTTTGCCGTATCAAATAGTATAAAACCCCTGTGTGAGAAAAAAAATCTATGCTGTTATTGACAGAGCTAAACTTATGCTGCATGAACAGAACTGAATATTCATACTTTAAAGTGGTTTCTGATAATTTGTGAAGTGTGGCAGGACTTCTCATGCTTAAGATGTAATATTCCACATGAAGATGTACAGTATGTTTCAGCTAAACAACAAAGATTGTCACAAGAACAAGATACGTATACATACATACACAGTATTAATGACTTTTAATAAGGATATAGTAAAATACTAAATTTGAAGTTTTTAAAGTAACTTGGAGCACTAAGGTCTTTTCACAAATGAGTTTTATAGTGTTTCAACTTTTCTGAGCCAGACTGGGAATAGTACTGATCAGTGTTTAGCATCATGATCCTGCATACGATTTATGTTGTTGAACAGTGGATTTTAATTTTGAATTGTTTGTCTGCTTAATGGAAAACTCCGAGGAATTCTACAGAAAGATCTGACTGACTCAGTTTGGGGTCACTTGTTCTGAAAGAAAAAAATCCAGTGTTTCTTAGAGTGTTCAGTGAGTTCTACAGTGGATGTTTAGTCATGTCTACATAAAAACATCACAGAAGCTTTTCACATTCAAATTAAAAGCAGCATTTTGTAATATAAGTAAAGATGTTTACTGAAAACTAGTGATAGGTGGCTTCCTCAAGGCAAACAAAAATGGTCAACTATTTACTGAGTCAGAGAAAACGATCCTTAATTTATGATTGTTGCCAAGCTGACAATAAAGAGAAAGCTGGACAAATTCATTAAATAGAAAGTTTCCTAATAAGTTCTCAGCCCTAATCCATTCAGAATTTGTAATATTTCAACCCATGTCTGAAATTCACAATCTGATGTCACCAATGGAAATTTTGTTTTGTCTCCATCTGAAGACCGGATATGGATTTGTAATAAAGAATAGTTTAGAACTCTCTGGGCATGTCTAGCTCCTGAACAAAATCCTTTCCTTGAGTCATCTTCTTGATTTCTGTTGCTGAATGAAAATTAGAATTATCTGAATCTCGAGTCAGTTTCTTTTTGCCATATTTGAAGTATGTAGAAGTGTGTTGCACATGCAGTCTTATCCTAACAGGAGATCCATCGTACACAGATTATGCATATGGACAGGAAGTTAGATTTTAAAAATTTCATGTCTAAAAGGAAAAGTATGCAGAATGCGTCTTTTCTTCACATAGTGCTGACACTTACTTTTTAAGATGGTTTTTGAAGACTATGTCAAAGCCATGGCTGAAATAGTTGCATGCCCTACTGTTTTCACCCTGTTGAACTCTGCCACAGACAAGGTGTGCGTCTTTCAATATGAATTCCAAGTACTTTAAACAATAAGAAGGAAAACTAGATAAATTGTGCCACTGCTAGATTAGACTATGAGGGTCTCTGGAAAGCTTTTGGAAGATGTAGCTAGTAGAAAACAGTTACCTTGAAAGGCTGGAATACAAAAGTGGTTCGTGATCAGCAGAGTGTTCATTCTTATTTACCTTGAGGGAAGTGTCAGGCCTTTCTGGCCTATGACGCTGTAAACATGCCTGACAGTAGCTTCTCTTTGAAAATGTTTGTCCTATTCTGTCTTGTTAGTAATAAATAATGTGCAGATAATTTTGGCGTGGTCACTTGCCTGAGCTGTGTTCTTGGCATTGGTGAATGGCTAGATACTGTCAGAAGAGGGGCCGTAGGTTCAGATTTTTTTTTTTTTTTCCTGCTATTGCAATTTGTCAGAGTCAAAGTTCAACCAGTTTCAGGATACAGAATAAGATATATCTGCTCAGTTTGGCTTTTTTCTAGGCAACGGGGAGATTTGTCATTGAGAAGGACATTTAACTAGTTGGAAATGGCTGATAATTAAGGATTTAAAGTAGGAAAGGATTTATTTTAATGGACAGATTAATATTGTTTGTTTTAAGGGGTTTTATCCCTTTACCTGTTGAGCTATGCCTCAAAAAAGAAATGCCTCAGACAAATCCTGTGTGACCCAGCTTTTATTCATATGTATATATTTAAGGTTGAAATAACAGTGCCTGTACTGAAATCTTTCTCCAGACGCCTGGGACTTTCTCCCAATGTTTGCCAATACTTGCCAATGCAAGCAGGATTAGAACAGCCCCATAGAGCATTTTTAGCTAACCTATGAATATCATATTTAGGAGCCTGTAGCGTTGCCCAGGAGGTATGCAGATAAAGGTAGAGCCTTGAAATATATGTCAACACAGTGCATACGTGTCCTTTTTCTCCATAAAGCATTGATTTGTCTTGTCACAGTCCAGCAACGGGTTGCATTACCAATACAAGGATTTTCTTTTCTATAGAAATGGCTATGGAAAAAGCTTTAAAAGGAGGAGAAATATCACCAAGATACCCAAAAGGAACCATGTGAAATAAAAATCGATGTTTAGGTGTCTATCACTGATTCTAATTATGCCATTTTAGAATATTTTTGGTAATGCTGTACAAACAAATGGAGAGAGAGCTAGAAAGAGATGAAGAAAAAAGAATGATGAAAGGGTAGATGCTCAAAGCTTGCCAAAGGAAATTGAAATCTGATTTGTTTCTTCTCGTAGTATTAAAAAAAATCGTAAAATGGCACATTAGGAGTTCCTCAGCTTATTCCTCAGTAGAGAACTCAGTAAGCCAAACAAATTGTTCCTAAAAGCTCTCTGCACAAGATCAGCTACCTCAAGATAGAACTGAAATAGTTTATGTTTGTATTAAGTATATTAAAAATATGAAAGATTTTTTTTATTGTTGTAATATTTTAAAGCTATCAATTAAAAATAAATAATATGTAAAAGAAAAAGATACCAAGATCAAAATGTTCCCTGTTAGATCACACTTTTTAGTAGCAGGGGTTAATGCCAATTTTTTAAGTGGCACTGAGCAAAAGTTCCAAGTGCCGTAAATACCACCCTTATGTACCCAAAGTCAAATGAGATGTAAGTCTTTAAACTCTCTGTAAAATTATTAGCAAGTATGGTTGTTCTAAGAATTATGAGTTTGGAATTTGGGAGACCTGGATCAGTTATTTCTCCAACTTCCTGTAAGCTTAGGCTAGGGAAAAAATAGATGTTCATTTATTAATTTGCTCAAATACATCCAAGGAGATTATGCAAAATATATATACATTCCTAACAGCTGAGTGGTTTTTTTAATTAATTCGTCTAATCTGTTAACAAAGTAGAAATAATTTGCTACTTGTAAAATTTTTGGAACATCTCTGTTTAGTGATATTATAAGCATAAAGGATACAAAATACTTTGTCCACTCAAATATACCAATTTGAAAATAAGAAGTTTTAAAAATTCTCCTGTTTCCTTTTTAGTGCAGTGGTATTTAAGCTAGGTGCCTACCTATGGCAGAAGCAGAGCAGATATATACATTGCAGGGAAATTTTTAAGTTATAGACCTAATCTTACTGATGTCAGTGGTAATATTGGTGCTGACTTTAGTGGGAAGAGGTCTTCATTCTAAAAGCATCTATAGTATGAACTCAAAACCAGTTTTATATTTAGCTTATAAAAGTACTTGAATTCTGCCTACAAGAACTGGTCTTCAGATAATACACTCCTTAGTATCAGGGGTCATGACTTTTGTGTTTTATTCAGCAGAAAGCACGCTGATGCAGAAGTTTCCACTAACTAGTGTGTTCAGGGTAGAAATAGCATTTGCGTTTTCTGCTGAACTTGACCTTCAGTCTTTTCTGTTGGTTGATTTGTATTGTTATAGAACACTTACATTTGTCAATCCTGGTTTTAAAATAAGAAAAGCAATAGACTAAAGGAATACTTACTGGGCTGTGCAGTGATTTTTTTTTTTTTCATTTTTAAAGGAAATGCTGCTAGATCTCTTTTGACTTTGCTGTCAGTCACTTACAAGTTAGTGGCAGCTTTGAGTATCAAATCTCAATTCTGAGTTTAATTGCTCCTTCTGTACAACTCTTTCTCCTCTCCTGTCTCTTCCAGCAGGAAGTCCCAAGCACATAAAATTAAAGGATTTGTTAGACTTCTGTATCCCGTATGTTTATGAGGTTATAGATAAAATTCAGTTTTCACTAGACATTACCCAACTCTACAGTCTTCTTCTGCATCAGTTTCTCAAGTGACATTTTGGTAGCTGACTTCTGCAATCTCTTGCTTTTCACTTGGCATGTGTTTCATAGGCGGTAAAATATTTAACATGTCTATAAATAATCATAACGGTTCACTAACCGCTTTCCAGAGACTGTATAGTACCTTTCAAAGATGCATATTTCACTCAAAAAGATCATGATTTGTCCAGAATTTACAGCAGTTCAGTGGTAAAAATAGTATTAGAACAGAGTTAAAACAAATATTTAAGTTTCCTAACACTGATTTTGTTCAAATAAATACAAATAACACTTCTGTTAGTTCCTCTCATTTTTTTTCTGCAACCTCACTAGGTTTAATCGTATTTAAACTACTTGTATTTGTCTCTCAAATTGCTTTGTGTAACCTTGGCATTTCATAAAAGCAGAAATGTACAAAACATTTCTCTTCGCTGATCATGTGAAAGCCCAAGATTTGTCTATCTGTAAGGAGCTGCCAGTGCCATACAACTCCACAGAATCCTCTACAGAAATTAGCTTTAAACTCCAGCAAAGAGATAGGGAAATACTTTGAACTGAGTTAAAGCTGAAAAGGACTGAAAACCTGCTGCAGAAGAGAGGAATGTAGTTAGTTATACAGAGAAATATAGCTGGTACATAGGAGGAAGGAAAATAAGCAACAGATAAATGCAGTTCTGTTGAACTTCTGTAAATAACAATATGGTAAGCACCTTGGAAACAAGGGGTTTGTAAAATAGACAGCAGTTCAGAGTTCTGTAGCATACGAATTTGTAAAAATAAAGCAACTGAAATGGAAGAAAATGCCCTAAAATGGAAGAGAATTCTGTGTGTGACCAGAACTCCTTCTGTAGCACTTAAATATTTTGGCTCTCTCTTTTGTATTCCCTAACCTCCCCTTGGCTTGAAACTGCAGGTTTGATACAATGAATGTAAATGGAAAGGAAACCTCTAGCTTGACCAAGAAAGAGAAGCCCCCACAAAACCAGCAGAGACAGCTAAGGGCCCAACATCCAGCCAGCAAAACAGGCTGCAAAAGTACATTTTAAAGTAGAGATGCTGTTAGATAACAATATTTTACTGGAGCAAATAGATCAATCTCTGAACTCATAACAGATGAAGAAACTGTGAACATTTTGTCATATACAAAAAAACCAACCACTTTGAGAATATTTTTTTTATGTGAGCAAAGTGTGAGTTATTTAGGAAGATTCAGGCAACTTCCTCCTCTCATCTGTTGTTCTCCTGCTTAGCCTCTAACTGGCTTGGGCTGCCTATTAGAGAGCCTTTTTACTGGCTACCATGGGTGTTGCAAGTTTATTTAGAATTAGATATTAATAGTTTCTTACCTAACCTACCCCCCTGATATATTCAGTTCACCATCTTGTGGTTTTAAATTTGGATACTTAGCAGAGCTGATTCTGTGAAGAAAAGAAAATTTGGCTTCATGCATACAGTTCGTACAGACCAACATGTGTTTGCTGGGGCCATATTCATCCAGAGCTCAGTTTCATTGCAAAAATACCTGTGGTATCTTATGTAAATCTGTAGTTCTGGACAGAGAACGAAGTGAAACAGAAGAAGAAAATACTTTTGTCATAATATGGTTTGCTGATGTGTGTTTTATCTGTTTCTCTTGACTTTCAGGTTTATCTTTGCTCTCAAAAATGTCAGTTCCATTAATTTCTCCTTCACAAGTGAACTAAGAGAAGACTTTTTCGGCCATGATCTGTCTATTTAAAACAGTATGACTAGATCAGTAAGAACTCATTTGTGATTTACACAAGGCAGCTGGCTATACTGTGAGCTGAAAGTACTGTTTGGTGAGAAATACATTCAAAAATATAAAAATATATACAGAGATGTCATTTTCAGTGGTGTAGTGGTGTGTGTCTCACCCTATTGTCAAGTATTGCAGAAAATACTTGGCACATTCACCCATCAGTTTTAACAAGCCTTCAAAATCTGTCTGGAGTTAGCTCTATGTTCCTATTATAATTTGTGACTAATTATATACCATAATTTATTCCAGGTTACCAAGTTTTCAAAGGTCAGTCTGCTTCAGTATTTATTGCAGAAATATAAGGCCACTCAGAAAATACACAAGAGTTGTTCTAGTAAATACCATTCACAAAGCTAGGATGATATCATCAGTGGTACTGTTGGATAAATAAGGCTTGCTTACCAATATTTGAAGATTTTCAAGAGACACCTGTCCAGAATAGCTAAAGATAGCTTTCAGTTTCTTTATGGTCTTCTCTATGTTCTGATGGGTTTGTGGTTATTTTTAAATGTATGTATTATGTTTTAGCTGAGATAAAATTTGTAAGATCATCTTGTTATATATGTAGGGTTGCCTATTTTTTTTTTTTTTTAAAGGCAAGATCCTGCAGTCCTCACTCACCTGAGCATTTACTTTCACTGTTGCTTATATGTAGACATGGTAACTTCACAGGTTTGGGAGCAAAAAAGAGTTACCTCTATGAAATAAGGTTCAAAATGTTGCTGCCCAGTCTATTATGCATGAAAGCAGAAACTTTCCTGAAAATAGTTTAGTCAAGGTGGCTAAAATCTGCCTTTGAAAGCATCACCCTCGATAATTCTCCAGCATAGCTGTATAAATAATAGTTGCTATCTGAAAGAATGAACATTTATCAACTATAGTGTACAGTGGTATTTGGGACAGAAAGATTTTCCAGCACATTCCTTGGAAGGAGAAACGCATGTCTCTGAAACAATCGTTTTACTTGATCTTGTTAGTTTTAACACACTCTTCTAATCTAATTTTTTCATTTGCTTCAAACCAGTATCTCTAGCTCTTGTGGTGTCCTGAAGAACCTTTTCTCCTTCATCTGTATTTAAGTCTAGCTGCGCTATTTGGCACATTTATTTCTAGATAAAATAATCATGTTAGTGGTATCTTTCAATAGTATCTTTCTGGGGGAAAAAAAAAAGCATGTGAGTGAAATTGCCCTGTGTGAGACTGCGTTGCTGATGTAATCCCACAACCATTGCCCGGTAATTTGAAAGTGAATATAGCAGCAAGCCTTAGCTTTAGCAGGAAACATGACAGCATGATACATACTGTAACTCTTTTTAGCTGAAGCTGAATCATAGATAATTATCTGTCTGTAGTGTACAAATTGTAGTGTAAATTTATTTGCATGTCCATTGTAATGTATTCTGGTTGAATGTATTCTGAAGAAGTCTTAAAACAGAAAACTGTAGAAAGCTTCACAAATAATCAGAACAATAAAAGGAAACCAGAACTGTGATGAGAAAATTCTAATTGTAACTACTCGGCAGAGGTAATTTGTGACCAAGGAATGATTTGGCATGGAGGGCAAGAAGGCCCAACTACAGGAAGGGGTTAAACTGGCTGGCAGCAGGAATGCCAGAGACAGGACTCCTTTCAAGGGAGTAAAGTTTCCCTTGGTGATGAGATAAGAAACAGCCTCAGCATTGTCTGGTAGCCACCCTGGCATGGGAGTGCTCGAGAGCCACCTTTGGGCAGCAGAGCTGGGCAGGGTGATGGACCCAGGGCTGGGCTGAGGTGCCCCCTGCAGCCGCTCTCAGGATTGGTGCTGGTGCGAGTGCATGTAAGGAACATGCTTGTGACATGTCTTTGCAGACTCCTTGTAGAAGCACTTGTCGACGTAGGACTCTGCCCAGTGCATTGTTCCTGAATTTTTCATTTTACATTTAAGCACAAATGTGTGTTTAATTCGCCTTGAGGGGTACCATAAAAATTCTCCAAGAAATGCAAAGAACAATAATTTTGATGAGACATTTAAAATGTTTTTTCTGGAAAGTTAATATCTCTAAATTTCTGTCAGTCTAAATGCAGGTGGTTTTTATTCCAGTCTGTAAGAAAGTGTAAGTGTGATACTGCTGGAATTAATCCTTTGATACTATTAAAGACATGACCACTACTTCTGTTCATTTTGGTGTACTAAAGTTAGATGTTTAAGAAATACTGGTTTTCAGCTGTAATGCAGGATTTTACAGCTGTGGCGTATATTTTTCAGTAAGTCTGTCTTTACAGTAATCTGGAAGAAATGCCTATTGCATGCAGTTGCTGCTTGCGTAGTTGTGTACCCAAGAGACCAAGACACACTGCAAGGTTCCAAAATAATATGATGACTAAAGTGAATATTCTAGCACTTAATTTTAAATATGAGAATTTTGAAACCTATGAGGGCTTAATGCCAATGGCATAAATCATCTGTTGATATAAATTGATAAAACTCCATTCAACTGAATGATTCATGTTCACTTACACCAAAAGTAATTTAATCCAATGTAAATTCTACTTGGGCTAAAAATCTGAACTTTTACTTCCAAATTATGATTACTTTGAGAGAATTACATCCTTCTTATTCCCAGCTGGTGTTTATTGTATTTCTGATAAATTACTTTTCTCAAACATATATGAGTGGTGATATGTTTTGGTTTTGCTTAGGCTAATATTTCATAAACTGTCAAAGTGGCCACAGACTCTGTAGGAGGTTATAAGAATACGTAAACCAAGCTCTTAGTTCCAATATTGTCCTAAACTTAATTACACTTTATTGCAGTTTATGGGGCTTTGCTCCTGAATGCTTGCCATTGATTTACACATGTAAAATAACGACTTAGTCATTAATCCGGTGTTTGCATGTGGCAGTTGTTAAGATCTGTTAAATTGGCCAAACAAGGAGATCTACATGAAGACTTCAGGCCCACGCATCAAAACTTATTTGGAAGGTGAGAACCAGTGGTACGGAATACCTGTAAATGACATAGGAGCATAACTGATCTGAGGATGGCCTGTCAACGGTTATCTTGCATGTATGTGCTTAATTTTATTAGAACTGCAACGTCATTGGCTTTTTGATGTGCACTTTGAGCAAAATGAGTGCAGCACTGGCCTCTTCCCAACACTTTGTAACTAATAAACTGGATTGGATAACAGAACACTACAAGTAATGTAAAAATGTATTTGATTAATTTGATAGCTTTTGACAGAGCTAGCATTTTGCCGTTATTGCTCCACCTTGCCTGAGACTGGGGAATATATTTTAATTCACTTGTTTCATTTAAAGGCTTAATCAAAAACTTTTTGGTTATGTTACTATTGGCTCTATGTTAATTAGAAAACATTAGGACCTTCGTTTACTGATTTTATTGGAATAATGCCTTGTATCCTTTCCACTAGTAAGAAAACATTCAAAGACTTTAAAATAGAATACACAGTCTTGTTTGAGAATACATGTTACATGTAAGCCAGAGGACTGAAGAGTAAACAGAAATCAACATCATTAATATATGTAGGACTAAGCCTGCCTTTATGTTAAAAGATACACAGGAGCTGAACAACACAAAGGGTATACCTCTGGCCAGTCAAAATTCACAAAGAGTTCTGGACTATCAAATATTAATCTGTTTATGCACGGTCTTTCAATGTGGCTAAATGCCTCCAGATCTTCATTTTTGCTGCATCAGGAACTTCATGTAGACAATAAGTTGTGTGGAAATGGCACCACTGTGTCCAGCAATGCCACAGAGCCTGTTTGCCTCTGGCACTTATAGTCTTAGTTTTGAACTCACCAGGAATTTTCTAGCTATCTTTCCATATCAAACATAAGTTTGAAACTAAGGGAAAAGGAAGTGGAAAGGGAAAAAAACTTTTTGTAATTTGTCAGGGCAAAGTGTTTGCAATCTCTAGAATGAAAGACAGTGGGGAGTGGGGTTTTTTTGGTGGTTGGTTGGTGTGTGTTTGTTTGGGATGGTTGTTCTTGTTTGTTTTATTTGACTAAGTTCTTGTTTTGAAATATTAGGTAATTTTAACAAAAAACATTGGTAATGTTTACAGTGGTTGAGTTCGAACTGAAAATTTTCAAATTACTCAAAGTGTATGAGAGTTAACTTGCAACAGTATTTGAGGTTTTCAATTTTCTGTGCACACTAGAAGTGGAAAAACAGTGTATCTCCAGAATGTTCAGAGATAATAAAATTCTTTTCCTTCCTACTCTAATGCAGTATCTAAACGCCAGGAATCATCTGTGTGGGGTCTGATCTCTCCATCACATCTTGTTTATTACAATAAGATAAGCGATGAAACTGAGCACTCTAACCTTTCTGAAAATGAAGCAATATATATATTTTTTAAGTCTATTGGCTGCTTGGGTATGTACCCATTACTGCTAGATAGTGAACGAATGAAAGTGCACATCATTGAAAACTAAAGGAGGCAAACAACAGAAACATAAGACATAGAAGAATTGAATATTCTGTTAACAAAAAGTGTAACATTTAAGAAGTAACTGAAAGTTTGCTATACAAGCAAATAACAAGTGAGAAATTGCATTATGTTCATTTAGAATAGAGGAAAATGAGTGTGGAGGCTTGAATGTTATTTGTGACTGAACTGTTGAATTATAAGGAGTTGGATGATTTATTTGGATTTCAGTTTCATTTCTGTTTCTCGTCTCACTAGTAACCATGTATATTTAGATTGTCACTGAGGAAGAATTATTTCTTTATGTTTTTCTGCAGAGTGACTAGTACAAGTGAGTCTTGAGCTCAGTGTAGGATTTCTAGGGACCCTATCATACAATAATAAGTAAACCCCTGGTTTTATGTATCAGCTGCTGTACGTTGATCCATGTGAGTGTGACCCAGCAGCCGTTCTCAACTGCACAGTGATCTGCTTGGACAGGCAGAGAAAATAACACATCTAGTTCCATCTGCACATCCATTACCCAGAGTTGTCACTGGCCAATGGTTCTTAGTGTGTGCTTTCAAGAGCATTCACTCATTTTCAGTTGATCAAGTGGCTATTTTGACCCTGGCATGCAAAGGTGTGTTACTCTTAGTACATTTATGTGGATTACTGTTTATTAAGAATTAGGCGACTATCAGGGTCAAATTGTGGTAAATGGAGTGGCCATTTATTAACATACTCAGTCCAGTAATTTTTACGATCCTGACCTCAGTTGACCATTATTTTTGCTGTCAGTAAGTAAAATGGTCTTCAATTCCTAGAGAAGATTGAGGTGAAACTAAGATCTGTGAGGTTCTCCCCACAAGATGCTGTTGTAGCAAGCAAATGGCAAAGCCCCAAGATGAATGAATTCCCTGTGGTCTTCAGACAGGGCTGAAAACTGCTGCGTTGCTAGGATTTTATGGATTTGTTATTATCAGCAGAAGCTCAGTTCTGTGAGTGTTCTCAGGAGCTGGCAGAAATGGGTCATTCTTTATTCCTAGACTTATTTTCTGCCCACCAAAAAGTCTCTCTAAACTCTAAGTGGAAGGTGGGGTGGGAAGTAACAGGTTTTGTCACAGACCTGTGTTATCTGCATTGCAGTAACCCACTGCAGTTGTACCACTTTTTCCTCCCTTTCTGCCAGTTCACAGGGAGAGCAGTGCATAATAACACCATCCTGTGCCTCTTTAAGTGCTGAATGATTTAGGAAATGTAATTAATAAGCCATTCATTGGTGACTGTTATAGATTACAAATTTCACACACGCACTTAGCTTGCAAAAATGAAGTAAAGAGGTCCTAACAAAGAGAGTTTATAGCTGTGAAAGGCAATGGCTCTATGTGGACTACATTTTTTCCTACCTTCCAAAGGAGGTTTACCTCTTATAGTCCTCCTGAGATTTTGCAAGTTTTTTGACATTTGTCATCTTTCTTATCACACTCTTCCTCTTTCCCTCTTACTCTTGTACCTCTTATTGTTGCATTCTTTCTGTTATCCTTTTTCCTAGATTTAAGTTGTTTTTCATCTGCTCAAGTTTCCTCACTTTTACTTTGCAGTTTCTTGGGCACTGCTGTTATTTCAGCTCATACATAAACTTGCCAGATGAGTTTGAACAAAAATCTAGATAGAAGTAGCCCAGCTTACAGCCCATTTCAGGTGTCGTCGTAAATGAGTCATCTGAATATTTCATGACTGGGTTGAGTTCCAGCCCAAGTACTTGATTTGCAGCTGTGGTTGCCTTTCTCAAATAACTAGAAGATCTATTCGTGTATTAAGTCAAAGGTCTGACAGCTTTTTTTCCACAAGTAAAGCATGTTCCTGTTTGATGAGCTAGTACAAAACATATCTAGGAAGGATTTAAGTGCAAATGCTATCATGACTTAGAAGAATATAAAATTTGAGCAAAACCTAAAATGTAAATCTAACTGAAAAGATGCTGTAAAATAATATGGAAGCATGGATCTATTTGTATATCTATTTCACATATTCAAATAAGTATAGAAACTATTCTGCTGAGAAAGGCAATCTTTTGTCTTTTGGAGTACTTAAAAATATTTATTTTCTGCTTCTTGTTTTCAGTACGTACTATAAGATATTACAGTGGAAATGAAGCTGTTGTTTCATTGTTACTGCTTAAATGAAAGGAAGATCATGGGAGACAAAACAGAAACAAAAGAGATTTTCATTTGACTGCATAGAGCAAAACAGTCTATTTTCGATGTGGATTATATATACCATATTGTATTGTATACTTGGGAATAGATGTAGATTTCAGATTAGTTAATATGCACACTTGTAGGCTGGATATGCATATAGCATAATGTAACTATGACACGCTATGTATCAAATATATATGCAAGAGTAGTTTTGGCCTATATGAATTTGGATAAACTTCTAAGCATTTACATGCTTGCAGAATATCTGATCAAAAGTGTTGGAAAGGGAGCACTTTGTTTTGCACCACAGAAAAAGCAGGACAAATAACTGTTAAGATTTCCATTTCTGTCTGTCAGGTTTCATTGCCTTCTGAAGTTTCATCTCTGATTCTCAGATATTACACTCTGTTTCTCCTTGAAGCTGATTGTATTTTTATTTTGCCTGGCAAGTCTTGAGTGAAGGTAATTCAGCTGTTCATGAATCTGGTGAAACTGAGGGGTAAAAGAATCTCTATACCAAAGTAAAACATACATGTATATAATTTATATGCATTTATATTTATAAAGAGAGTCACTTTTTAAACACTTTTACAGCCAAAACTGCTGGGAGTTTAAACTTGACATATGGCTTGGAAATTGCTCTCACCAAGAAGAAAGGCTTTTGAGTTCTCTAGAGAAAATTGGTTTTCATTGGAGTGAGTTACGAGCATTTCATATTGAATATTGAGAGTGCACTGGGTTTGCAGGAACTTTTGAAATGGGCTCATAAATTGAGCAGATAAGGATGTCTTGTGCTAACGGTGCAAACAGCTCCTTAAAGGAATTCTTTGTACAGTAAAAGTTTCACTGGTCCAACAAACTCCGCTACTAAGGTACACACAGATGAATGAAGAGCATTTAATCTAGTTGTGGTCAAGCTTTAAGTTGACAGCAACCAGCTAACTCATTCTTCAACATTAATTTTCCCCTCCATTATAGTCAGAGTATATTTAGTAGAAAAAGTTAACTAACAGGTTTTTCAGCTCAATTTACTACTTTAATCCAGCTAAATCCTTAAAATAACCATGTGATGATGTAGGTACATGGGCAATGCTCTCGATCTCTCTGGTTTTCATCTCTATGGGAACATTTCAGGTTTTATGCCCTCTGGTCTTTTTTGCCGAAGGTCAAAAGTATGTTATAGGAGCTAAAAGAGAAGGTTTTGCCTATGTTCACAAACATAGGGCTTGTCTTTCAAAGAGAAAAACATCTAACTCTTCAGAATTTGAATGGGGAGAGGAAGAAGAGATTTGAAGGTAAATAAACACAGAAGGACAGACCAGAAATTGCTACTCCTGAGGGCATAGGGGGGGAAAAAGAAGCTGCTTCTCTGCTTCCTTTCCCCAGATAAATATGAATCAGAGGGTTTTTTTCTAGACTGAAACTGTTTTTCTCACCACAGAAACCAAACTTTAATTATATTATAAATGACAAGAAAAATTCCTACTGATAGCTGTCAATTTTTTCCTGACATACAGACATCAAAAATTTCTTTTTTTTCCCACTCCATCAGCATAGCTATTTTCATACTATTTCATCAATGCTTCAGCTTTAAATCCACTATAAACATACACCAGCATCCAGTGAATACAACCCAGCTAGAATCAGTTTTGCTCTGCGCTTTTTTTCCTCGTTTAGACTTTGATTTAAAGACATTAAGTGAAATCCTGATCCTAATACAGTCACAGGTAAAATTCTCTATTGACATCAGAGGAATTAGTTACAGCTACCATATTAGCATTAAGACAAGATTACTCAGGAGCCAGTAATGAAACAAGATAAATTAAACTTTCTCCTTAAATTATAGTAATAGGTTACTCTTTAGTATAAATAATTGAGAAGTGTTGATTATTACTCTGGTTTCTTGACTTAAAGAGCAAAACCAATTATGTGTTAGAAGTATGAAAGGAAAAATTCTGACCACAGGAGTGATAAATGTTTTGATTATTATTTTTTCCCTGAATTTGAAGGGCCCAAAGAGATGGAAAGATATGCTGTGTGGGGTTTTTTTGATAACTAGGTATTCTATTATTCCAGAAGGTTCCCAGGAACAACAAGCTGTAATGAGTACTACCTTGAATTTGACAAATCTTTCATGAAAGTCATTATTATCTGCCAGTTTCTATAATAGTCAAATACAACCACCTTCAAGAATTACTCTGTCTGATGAAGGCAGAATACCTTCAATCAAAGTAGATCTTCAGATATTTTTCAAAAGCAGAAAGCAATTCAAAGAAAATAAAAAATTATGATATTCTGATTTTTAATTCCTAAATAGTTTTCTGCTTAAATTAATAGAGGAGTTACGATAAACAATATCAAGTATCTGTTTAAGCTGCACTGAGAATAATAACATTGAGAGAACAAAGGAGCTAGTAAAGTGTCTGCTAGAGCATATAGAGGATGTTTGCTAAACAAAAGTGACTAGAGTACTAGAGTGCTTTCTATTATTAAAAAAAAAAATTGTCGAATAGCAAAGTTCATTAGCTATGTCAACGAAAGTTCAAGTCCTCTAAAGCAATAGGAGTCCATCAGAAGAAGAAGGACATTATTTAATTAGGAGACCTCGGCTTTGTCACAATGTCGTACTGCTGCTCCCATTAAGACGTATAAAACTGTCTCCTCCACATTAACTGTATTTGTGGGCTTTTATATATTTTCATGGGTTTAAAACTTTGGCATCTGTAATAAGCTGGTACATCTAAACCATTGGGCGGGAGTACTCCAGTATTTTTACCCAAGGTTCTTCTTACTTTATCCTTCACACCAAAGATGTAGCTAAAGCACACTACAGCTGTCTTCAGTCCTGGGGCTCAGGTTTCCTTCTCATGGAAACAAACTTGTGTGTAGACTGGCAAGAGAAGGAAACCATGTGCTGAGCCTTGCTTCAGCACGGCGGTGGGATGCTGGCCATGTCTGGGCCTGGGCCTGTGGGTTGGAGAGTACACCCAAGTCCCATTTCTTAGACCTAGGTGCTTCACTTTCCTATTTCATTAGACAGTCTTGTTCATTAGTTTAAAACATGGCATTCAATTTAAATAACTGGAAGCAAAATCTTTTAGGTAACTCTGGTTAATAAAAAATTAACATTTCACTTGCTGAACTGAAGAGTAAAGCCCTGTATTCACTTGCGTCTTTCCTTCCTGCAGCCAGATACTGACCCTCACTGGCCTCATGGGACGTTAGTCCAATAGTGCAATGTCTTCAGATCCCAAAAATTCAAAAACGGAACTCAACTCCTTAAGATACAAATTTATTCACTTTCTAGTGGAGACTAGAATTGTGAAGCCGAGCCTTTCTTTTTATTCCTATGTTGTTTATTTAGCGCGATTTGGTTATTTGGCAGTAACTTGTGTAAATACAACTGCTTGTGTACCTCCCTTCAACAGCAGCAAGGAGTGGTGTGACAATACTGAGGCTGTGGTCAGACTTGCTTTTGACGTTTTTACATCAACTGTGTTACTCTCTTGTTGTTTCAAATGCTGAAAAAAACTGTATGGAGATAGTTTTTAGCAAGCAGAAGAGCTGGACTAATCTTGCAAATTTTACTAAGCTCAAGCACTTTATTTCAGTTCTAACCTGAACTTTCTGCTTTTCTGAGCAGCAGTAAAGCATACTGAGTTGCACAGGGTGTCTGTGCATTGAAAGATCATTCTTGAAGATACAGTGCCCCCAGTCAGTCCCAAATCCATTTCTCCAACCCCAGACTCTCAAATTCCCTGTGAATTTCGGTCAGGAGGTGCCTTCACTTTGTCCTTCTTACAGGTCTCTGTGGTATAGCCCAGTCAAATAAATTGAAGGTGAAATCATTCTAGCTGCATTAAGTACAGACCAAACATTCAGATGTTGGCCTGAAACAGACATAAAAAAGCAGCAGTCCATCCATTTTCAGGATAAATCTATCATGATGACCAAAATAGATAATCACAGCAGAACTGAACAGGCTTTGTGAAGGAACACCACTTGGTAGTATGCCAAGAAATTACTTTGCAATAGCAGCAGGAGTTGGCACACCAACAGCATTGTGTTTCTGCCATTCTCCAGAGTTAGTAAAATGTGGAATTTGAGGTCCTATCGATAAATAGCTTCAGAGAGGTTCTAGGGAATACTGTACCAGATGAATCATTCTGTGCTAATATCTACATGGTGGTTTGTGATTTCTACACACATAGAGCATGCTCTAGTAAATGCAACAGGATCATGGAATCTTTCTAATTTCCTTACGATTTTATTGATTTCATCCCTGCTACCATTCAAAAAGAATAGCTCTGCACATTAGATTAGGAGAACCAGAAATTAGGGAATGCTATCCAGGCACCATATTTGTCTTGAATTACATCCAACCAGCTTCCCTGATTTGCACCTTCCATTCCTTGTTTCCTCATGAATAGTTCAGTATAAGTCTTTTCAGAGTGTTGGGTTGCCTTTTTTTTTTTTTTTCTTTTTCCCCTCCACTTCTCCACCCTCACAGATATTCTCATTCTTTAGCACAATTATTCAGCTGCTGCCACGATACCAGAAATATTTGGTGAATAAACTGCAAAGAGAAAAAATTGTACTCTGGATATCTATGAAATTTTTTTACTGTCTGATAATTACCAGGAAAGTGTCATATTTTCACTGCTGAGTTTTATTTGGAGTGAAGTAGCAATAAAACCACAGGCCAACAACCAGGGTTGCATTTTTCACAGGTGTCAGCTGAACAAAAAGATGTTGCTGATGCTACAAGCAACCCAGAGTGCAGGGTGGAGGTTATGGAGGAATTGCAATGTCTTGTTTTCAATAAATGTGAGTTCCTGGCCAGTCACAGTCCCTGGCAAAGCAAGCAGTTTCATGGTTGTTGCTTACACAAAAGTTGGAGAACCGTAAGACTCTTAGTCTATGTTGTTATCCTGTAGCTACATGTTTCTCTTGGTTTTCAGCACATTGCTACAGTTCTTTATGAGACTGATTCATTTTCCCCCACCACTTCATAACTGTACGTGCCAAAGGATTTGCAGGTGAACAAATGAGCTTTCTGAATAAGGCTGCCTTTACAAGTAGTTTTCTGATTTCCCACTTTATTATCTGAAGAGTCTGTCATTATGCTATTTCACTTGTCTAGGAACAATTAATCAGTGAAGTGTTCGTAATAATCTTGTTCTTTGTACTTACTTTTGCATCAGCATAGCAAAAACCACACTCCAGAAGAAAAAAAAAAGAAAAGAAAAAAAAAATATAAACTATGTTTTAAAAAACAGGTAGAGAGGGACAATTTTGATGGTGCATCAAAACCTACACCAACGGCTTTTGCGCTAGGCAGCTGTTGTGCTCCTTTGGAACTCCCCTCTATACAAATATGAGTAGAAGACCAGTTGTGACTTGTGAAATTGGGTTCCTCTTGCCTATTCCTCTGTGCTGTGAGAACAAAGATACTGAAACAGAAACTGGTGTGCTGAGACTAGACAGCTAGAGTGGAAAATTGTTCAGAACAGACTTGTGCTGCTGGAACACTGGGTATGTTTTTGTGCTCTTTTAAGCATGAGAGCTTCTGCCGAAGGTCTAAATCAAAAGAAAGGAGAGGTATAGACCTCTATTGCATAATGTTTCAGGTACACTGTATTCAACCAACCAGCTTATGTGAATTAGCAGACACTTACAAATTTGTTTATGAACTGCAGAACAAACAAATTAGGTTTGTGCTTCATCTTCTTTCTATGAACCAAAACCAAATCTGTGGGTATTTTTTTTCTTTCTTCACTAAGGAAGGTTTTTATTCTCTTTTTCTTATTTTGTTACTGCTATGTCAGGTTTAATGTTGTTGGGTTTTTTTGCTAGAGTTATCAGAGAGAGAAAATGACAGTCATCCACATCTTTTTATACTGCCTTAGTTGTTTATTTTGCCTCCCATAAATCCAGAATTTATGTGGACTTTATGCTGCTCATGCCAAAGTCAAGTAAGACACTCACTGTAAAATCTACGATGGCTCTTATATATGATCTCAGTAATAATCTTGTATCAGCTACACCGTTGCTTCTTGTTATGTTCATTGATAGATTCTAGATATTCTTCCTTATGTTTCTGTCACCATGATAAAACATAGCTTATATTTGAGGGTCAGTTTGTCTCTTCAAATTTGTAACTATCTTCTGCTTTCAAGTAAAAAGACCCACTCTCTTCCCCTCTTCTTAAGGCCTAAAAAGTATTCTCAATATAAATGACTCTGCACATAGAACCAGATTTTTGCCCTGTAGCACAGAGTGTTCTGGGTGGCAAAAAGAGAAAGGTCGACTAGTAGAATTCTTTCCATCTAAATCTTTCTTTTATTCATGGTTTACTTTTCTTGTTTTTCTACAGTCAGTATTTCTGTTACAGTCTAGACTAGTTGTCATGTATCTCAGTGGAAGTAATCCTTTTTAAAGTCTAGTAACAGACTTTACAAATTAGCTTTGAGAGTACTCCTCTATGCATTTCTGGGATTTGCAAACACTCTCTTACAAGTAACATATAAGAACTTTCCTGCTATATTTTCTTTGCTTTTTTTATCTTTTGGGTATCTGCACATGTCTTCAGTGGATAACTTAAAATAAAAATATCAAAAACCACGTGACACTATATTGCAATATCTTTGGCTTTCTTTGCACCAACCGTTAGAGGCATAGAGAACCGTGAGGGATGAATGATGCTTCTGGACATATGTTTCTGTCAAAAATAGAGTTTACGGTGTTTCAAGATGCACTTAAAGTTTCATGGAAGGCCTACTGATAGTCTCCCCATATTGAATTGTCTTGGTTATGCCATCAGTTTGATGACGCTTTGGATGCATTGGCCCTTTGTAAGTTCTACAGTACATAGACAGTTCTGACTAAGTTTGGCTCCTAAAAGGCCTCTGACGGACATGCAAAAGGGTTGGTTGTTTTGTTTGGTTTTGGTTTTTTGGTGGTGGTGGGTTTTTTTTTTTGCTATAAGGAGCATTTTTCTGGTAGAAATTAGGATTTGAAACCAGGTGCTTGGCTATTTTGAGTAATTCTTAATTGTTTCATATCTTAAAATATCAACAAGTCTGAGTTTCTATTATTGTGTGAAAATATTTTCCTTGGAGGCCCTTAGTAAACTGTAGATTTCCTTTATGATCCTTCGCCTTAATTTGCTGATTTACAGCACCAAAAGCTAATCTGCCCGTCTGAACTATTGTGTGAGAATAATTTTAACAATGTTGGAAGTTCTCTTTCTACAGTACCAATTTCCCTGAACACGCTTTGTCTTGATGTGCTTTCCAGTGTAATAAAAAGACATGTACACTTCAAATCTTCTACTTTTTCTACAGATTCTTCAGCATCAGCCTGGTTTGCAAATTTTCCCCGCTTACAACTTGTCATACTATTCTCTCACACAATCTTTGTTTTATATAATTGCACCGAAATTATTTTAGAACATCAGCCTTTAGTGCTCTCTTTCTGCTTCTGGTGTTGAGATATGAATGGTTTACAGGGGTCTGGGGATCATTTTGTAACCTGCGATGTTTAGCTGTTTGTGGAGTAGATGTTTACCAACATTCTGGATTAACCATCTAATCATCTCATGATGACAGAAAAATCTTCCTCTCCTACGTAGGGTATTCTGAGTTTATTGAATGACAATAGAAGTTAGCTCTCACATGGTATCTATATTAACTTCAGAAACTGTTCTTTTTTCATTAGCTGGAGTGGTTTAATTCATACCTCTATCCTGCCACTTCATTTATTAAGTTCTGCATCATGTGAACACCACACGCTGTTCCCCAGCAAACAACACAACCATCATACGAGCAGTCCAACAGTGGTCTTCTCTCAAATGGCATAATTAATATTTTTCAGTTGTATATACACTACTCAGAAAGATGCCACCTTAACTCATGAGAACACGAAACAACTCATAAAAATGCTTGGGAAGCTAGTTGCTAGGCAGGCCTGTGCTGTTTTTCTTTTTCCTGTACACTATTGTGCTGGTTTTGGCTGGGATAGAGTTAATTCTTTTCACAGTAGCTAGCATGAGGCTGTGTTTGGGATTTGTGCTGGAAACAGTGTTGATAACACAGGGATGTTTTAGTTACTGCTGAGCAGCACTTACACAGAGTGAAGGCCTTTTCTGGTTCTCACACCACCCCACCAGCCAGTGGTCTGGGAGTGCACAAGTAGTTGGGAGGGGACACAGCTGGGACAGCTGACCCCAGCTGACCGGAGGGATGTTCCACACCATATGACATCATGCTGAGTATATAAAGCTGGGGCAAGAAGGAGGAAGTGGGGGACATTCAGAGTGATGGCATTTGTCTTCCCAAGTAACCGTCACGTGATGGAGCCCGGCTTTCCTGGAGATGGCTGAATACCTGCCTGCCCATGGGAAGCAGCGAATGATTTCCTTGTTTTGCTTTGCTTGCATGCATGGTTGTTGCTTTACTTATTAAGTTGTCCTTGTCTCAAACCATGAGTTTTCTCACTTTTCGGAGTCTCTCCTCCATGCCGCTGTGGGGAAATGAGCAAGCAGCCCCGTGGTGCTTAGTTGCTAGCTGCGCTTCCAGTTCTGTTAAGTTTTATTTGCACTAAAACTAATCTACACTGCCTTGAAGCAAATATGCAAAAACAAACTTTGAAATGTAGATACTTAGAAACAGTTTAGTTAAGTGAAAATTGTTTGTGGGATCCGCTGAGTAGGTTTTAAAATTCTTCTGTTAATGGTAAAAAAAATTTTGAAGGAAAAAAAAATTATAAAAAGAACCATGACTTTTTTCTAAACTCTGATGAATCTAATAATAGCTCCTGCAAAATGTTAGTTAGGCTTTGCCTAAAAATGAACAGAAATTGTTATATGCAAAATATTAAACTGGCAATGTATACACACAGTCAGCTATGATAAGACTGCATTGCGTAGCATGAACTCATCTAGACCGATTCCTGGGGTGACTACTTCTGAAAAGTGCCATTGCAGTCCATGCAGTACATTTAGGTGCCCCATACCCAAGTATGTGGCTTCTGAAGCAAAATATTCAAAGGGCCTGATCTGACACATATTCAAACCAATGAGAAGCTTTCAATATGAAGCATATAAAATCACACCTGATATATATTAAATGCTTATTTGACGTGTTTTCTCATTTTACCAGAAACCCCTTTCTAGGTGATGACAAGAGAGAAAAGCAGATTCTGTAGAACATTGATTAAAAATGAAGGTACCATGCAGACACTCTACGACAGGCAAATGCATTCAGACACAATTCTGAATAAATCAGCGTGGTGAGCAAAGAGGAAAGAAAACTTTCATGTGCAGAGCTCTCGTACTAAGATATCAGCTGCTAGACATCCTTAATCTCTACACAAACCCTTATTCAGGTTTAGGGCAAAATAATTTTGAAGTTTAATATACCATTACTGCTAACGCATGCCATTGAAACCTATGCATAGTCTAGTTGAGTGAAATAAAGGTTTTCCCCTGTGCTGGTTCTGTTCATCATCTCTGTGCATCCTCAATATTGCAAGGATTATGTATAAAAGAAGCTCAGGGATTGAACTGATATTGAGTTCTGTCACATGGTAGTGCTATTATTAGAAACAAAAGTCAGTATATTGTACAAGACTGAGCCAAGAAATAAGGCATGAGGCGTTCTTAGGCATTCTTGAAAGTCTGTGTTGTTTCTTCTCCATTATAGTTGGAGGACATAGATCATAGAACACTGGCAACCTAAATTTTGGAACTGTGCAAAGACAGTTTCTTTTAGTGGAAGATTTAGAAATTTTGAAGTCTGGCTACATGAGAGAGTGGAACAAAATGCTAGCATTTCAGAATTCTCATGAAGAAAAAAATGTTTAGTACTTCAAACATAAAAATGTTTTGTTCTTAAAGTGACATACATTTCAACTTTTTTTCCTGCTTTCTTCTGAAACAAAAAGATTAAATCCACGTGTTTTCACAAAGTTTTGCATATTCAAATAAAACATCCTTCCAGTGCTGTTTTTCCAACAAACTGTATGAATTGAACGTTCCTTTTCAGGTGGTTTAACCCAGCCCTGTGACATTATGTGTTTTTCCTTTATGTATATCTAAAAATGAATGAACTTTTATATATCACAACATTTTCCTACTATAGGCTCAGGATCCATGTTGCTCCGTGGGGAGGTCGGAGCCTCTGCGTGGAGGCCTGGCAAGGTTGCATAGCTCGGTTTTCCACAAAGAGGCCAAAATCCTTTCGATGATGGGCCTCATCCCCACAGGGGAGATTGGCCTTCCATCATTGTACAAGACCTAAGAGGCATGAAAAAATTGCAGTGGTCTTGGACCACATGCACAGAGGTATGACATCTGTGTCTACATTTATTTATAGAATTCCAGGCCACTTCTGGTCAATTCTCAGTGCGAATTCCACCCCAAGGCACCTAGAAACAAGGGGATGATTTGGCTCTCAGCCTTTCCTTTTTCTGATGCTTGCGCAGAGCAATGCGTATCTTTGGCTTTTGACTCCGTTCCCCTTAGACAGAGCATCAGCCAGCTGGAAGCACAAGTAGAAACTATAATATAACCTAACTAGCAGGATTTTTATGTTGTTATTAAACAGCTGTCCAAATACCATGTAAGAGCTATTTAGAAGAATTCTTTCTCTCAGGTTATAGTGCAGATTTTCAAGCAGGTTCATAGTCTCACATTTTTATTTAAGAGTAGATTTATTTTTAAATGATATTTAATTATTTTTTCTTGAGCAGGATTTGGGTTGATTGTTGTATGGCTGTAAATGGAAAGTGAGCTTGGGTCATTATGTGACATGTGATGCATTATTTGGTAGATATTGGCACAAGAGTTCCAAGTCCTGTAAAGAGAATACTTCATACCACTGCAAAATGTTAATTGTCCTTTACAATGATGTAACTTTTTTTATTTTTACCTATCCAAGAAATATTCATTCAGGGAAACAGTGGAATATTTTCTGATATTTATATGTGATTTCTTTGTTATTTAGTGCTGTGGCTTTAATCTCCAGGATTTCATCCTGTTATTGTTAGCAAAGACATCAGGTAGCACACTAAACAAGCAGTGTAAGGAAGGAAAGAGAACATTAAAAAAAAAAAAAAAGGGATTTGAATTGTCACTCTGCTGCTTCTCCTTCTTTCTTATACTCATTTAATTTGTCATGGTTCAAGGCTACAATAGTAGCTCAAATGTGCAAAACTATGCTTTGCAAGGTAAATACTTAAAACTGAAACCCACACCACCTGTATAAATGCGTTTATTTTAGAATTTTAAAAAACTAAGGCATTTATAAATCTTAGGTGTGGAGAACCAGGAATTCAAAGGAATATGAGGAAAACAATGTGATGTGGAAGTGGTTTAATTTTAAAATCGAAGTATCACATGATAATTCAGATTGGAAGAAACCTCTGGAGATCATGTAGTCCAGTGTCCTGCTCAGAGCAGGTTCACCAATGTGGTCAGACTAGCCTCTTCAGGGCTTCATCCCGTCAGGTCTTGATAACCTCTAAGGACAGGGACTGCACAACCTACCTGAGCAACCTGTTCCAGTACTTGGCTGTGAATTTCCAAAAGACTAAGAATATGTCAAAACATTACCCACCAGTTATGCTTCTTAATGCTCTTTTTCCCAGAAGAAAAGGGGAAAAAAAAAAAAAATGTGGTTACTGAAAAACATTCAAAACATTCAAAGCATTCATTCCTTCTACTTTTAACAAAATGTGACACTGCCTCTTAATTCTAATTGAAGTTTTTCTGGTGTGTGCGTCACATACTGAGCCCACAGCAGGTGACAGAATCGTTAGGAGCTGGGAGCATGATGAGGTTTGTGACCAGCAAAGCTGGGTCTGGGTTCAACCTGCATACCTTAGCAGTACCACAGCAGTATCCACCATCACAGCAGTTGTTACCTCAGATATTTCAGGCTTTCTCTCTAGAACATCATGTCCTGTGATAAGGAAATTGTACCCTTTCTCCTGTGTATCAAATATCAGCCTCCTTTGCTTTGCCCTTCTTTCAGTTGCTAAGAAAGTCATCTGTTCTAAGCTAAAGTTAACAGCATCTGGTTTGTAAAATGTCTAGAAATTTCTTGGCGTGCCAGAGCATTTTAAAAGAACATCCTACCCCTTCTGCAGGGCCTCAGCACAACTCTGCGTTAACGATGGCTTGTCAGTCTGAACTTCAGCCCTTCCTCGGAATCATTTAAGGCGGCCACTCTCAGAGAAAATTAAAGAGATAATTGATATCTGTAGTTCTTTATTTTTTTTGCATTTAGCACAACCTAGACGTAGGTCTTTCTTCTCATTATGATAATCTATAACAGCACATTTCAAGAAGGAGGAAGTCACAAAAGAGAGAAAAGGCCAAAACTACCAGAGAAGGACATATGATCTGCCAATATGGGATAGACAAGCATAGCTGGGGTTACTGGGAGGATGTCTCCAGTTTGCAGTGGAAAATATACATTAAGTACTCATAGAGACATCCTTAATAAGAGCTAGCTAAGTTGGTTACTCTGCAAAAGTTGAACCTAGTTTATATATAAGTATCTGAGCTGGTTTTTTCTCAGTACTGCTGAATATTGCAGGATAGGTTTCACCTTGGTGACTGCTTTGAAAACAAACAAACAAACCACTGATAAGAAAAGGGCAGACTGGCATAAAAGTTTAGTGTTGTAACATGTGCGAGCTACTAAAATTAGCTGCACAGTTTGGGCAAAGTAGACCTCTAGAGCAAAATCTTTTTAAAACTAAAAAGAAAACGTAATATGTATTTGTAGCAGTAAGAGAGGCACTTTTTGCAAGGTCTGCTCTTCCCCACTTTGCTGCTCTATGTGTGTGTTTTTGTGAAGTTTTTATACTTTGGTGTTTGCCAGGAGTAGAAACATTAGCTAGATTCTCTGCTAGTATAAATAATTTATTTCCATGAACTGCTGTCTCTTACACCCACTGAGAATCTGGCCCAATTTTGGGGGATATATATGTGCATATTAAAGTGACTAATCTTTCAAAAATGTTCTGTTCAACCGTTGCCCACCCTTCTGCTTCTCAGCTACAGATTTGCACTTCTGAGTCTTGTTTTCAGTTTATTTTGGAACAATAAATAAACTGAATGTGCAAATTGATTTTATCTCCCTGACCTACTTCAGCTGCAAAGATTTCCCTTATTTCCTGCCTCTTCCCCTTTTTGAGCTATGATTTGATTGCATTTTTTTAAACTTCATATCCCTTTTGGTCTCCAGTTTCCAGCTGCAAATTCCCAACATTATATTCAGCATTTTCACTGTATGTTTAAAATAAAGAGTCGTCCTTTCCCACCCCTTTAGAGAACAGATCACTCCAATGTAACCAATAAGAATGTAGGGAAGGACTTGCTAAATACTGGAAGGCACAGAGGCAAAAAGGTGGCATTCATACAGATTCCCTTATTTCTTCTCTCGATCAGTGCTTGCTCATTGAAGCTGAGCATGGTACGAAGTTATTCCCATAGGGCTATGCCTTCAACAGAGTCAAAATTTATGTTATGCTAGCCCTTTTCCTTCCCACATATGCACATATAAAGGAAATTATTTTATCTCTTGAATCATGCAATATATACATCAGCAACTTGTCTGAAATAATAGGAAGAGGATATTTCTTGGCATGCAATGCATTTGCATGTTAAGAAAGTGAAAAATCATTGCATTTACTTACACCTTGCCTCTTCCTGTCAGCATATGGACACTACTCAAAAAACTGGAAACCAAAAATCACATTTTTGGAGGTACTAAGAAACCTCAGGGGTAGCTGATGTCATTGGATGACGTGGTTAATGGCTGCCTTTTAAATGAAGACTCCTCTATCTGGGATGGCTAAACTACTGGCGCTGCTAACACCTTCATATATCAGAGCTCTGTCAGCTGAATGTTTTGTACTCCTGAGAGCCATCAGCTGCAAGGAATCCAGGAATCATGGATTACAGCAGCCCCTGGCAGCCCAACCTTTCTCTTGCAGAATGGTACAGGCTTGTCCCGGATGGCACAGCCAGATCACAAGGTATATAGCGTTCATGTAACTTCAGCATTCCCTTTGGTTCACCTACTGCCATTGCTAGAAATTTAAATTATCCAGTCAGCTCAATGCCTCCCACAGGAACTGCATTTTAGACTGCTGCCCTAGCAAAATCACCCCACACTGGCCACCGGCATATGCAGCGATCCTATGGTGTGCACCAGGGTGCTAGTTTTCCAAGCCAAAATCACAAGATCTTTTCAGCCCACAAGCATCACAACAGACACTTCAAGTTTTTAGGCACTGTATGGTACAGCTAGTTGGAAGGGAATTGGGAGTGAGAGAAGATCAGCCTCTTAATCTTTTAGTGTGTCCTTTACCATTGTCAGAATTGCTGATCTATTGCTTTTGCTGCCATTCTTACATTCACTTCTCAATTTCTGTATGAGTTCCACTTAAAGTTATTCTGAGGGACATAGATCATATCTCAGAAATTATTCCGCAGCAGCTATGGTTGCAGGGTGATTTTTACCATGTATGGAAAATCTCAGTGTCAGCAGCTAGCAGCCCTCGTTCAGTGTTCCACCTCGCCTTTTCAATGTGTAGCTTCAGAGTTCATAACATAGGCTATACCAGTTAATTAACTCAAATAATATTTAAGGCCCAGAGACAGCTGTCCTAGAAGACGGGACACCCCTACATCAGCAGTGATAGAAATAATAAGCTGGATGCTTTTGCAGCCCTTGATTAAAGAAAATAAAATTCTTTCTTATTGTACCTTTAAACAGATATATCCTGCTTTACTTTCAGAATATATCTGTTGTCTACTGACAAATTCCAGACATAGTGGATCTGGTCCTGTATCAAACAGAGATGCCTCTGGTGAATTGCTGTCAAGAGCCACCTGCAGTACTTGCTGTCTTGGCACTTCTTGGACTCTTGGCAAACTTTGTCTCTTTCCCAACCGCACCCGGGGCAATAGAAGAGAATTCTTCAGGTCTGTACTGGAGTCCCTAAGTCTGGAGAAGAACCAACAGTTACCCAGGGTTACACACTAGTGATACATAGCATGAGCTGCTGCCACAGTTGTGATCCACAGAGATGTTTCATTTAAAATTGGATTGTTGGAAAAGGCTCTCTTGAAAAGGGCCACACACCTTTGAAACTCACTTGCTGTTTTTGGCCAACAGCTGGCCAGGTTTGTTAACCCTCCATCAAATTTTTATTCCTAGTCTACAAGCTGTGAAGAGCAGAGATTATCTGTGATTCTGGGAATAGTTTTAAAGTTCAGACATTTCAAATATAGTTAGCACAATACTGTAAGTGACTCATTGGCAGAGCCTGTGTGAGGCATATTTTCAAGAGCCTGTCAAAGGCCTCTAGAGGGGGGAACAGGCAGTTATTTGCAGTTATTATAAAGAAATAATGGATTTGTCAGCAGGGCACCAGTACATTTACTTCATAGCAAGTAATCTCTGGAAAAAGTTAATCTTTGCATGCTATAAAGTAGAAAAGAGCTATAGATTATTTATAGCACAACCATATTCTTCTAAAGACCTAGAAGATATAATATTGAAAGAGAAATAATATTTCCTTGGTTTTATGAAATGAGGACTTAAAAATTCTTTCAAAGATTAA
This sequence comes from Caloenas nicobarica, assembly GCF_036013445.1. Taxonomy (NCBI): domain Eukaryota; kingdom Metazoa; phylum Chordata; class Aves; order Columbiformes; family Columbidae; genus Caloenas; species Caloenas nicobarica. The sequence continues at coordinate 10,149,686 of NC_088248.1, read as the reverse complement.
AAAAAATAACTCAGTCCTTTTATAGCAGGGACAATTCTTGAATAACAAATTAGTATCTCATAAAATACTAATTAACAAGAAAAAGGGCAGGAGATGTGGATTATTGTGAGCAAAAATACCTTTTATATCTGTCTAGCCTTCCACTGCAGTCTCAAATTATGAAAGAGCAAATTCAGCTTCAGTGTGAAATCAGTGATTTTCATGAGGCTGAATTGGGATTTGAAGTGAAGAGAATGGAAGTGTTCCATTAGCCTGTCTCAGCTAAAAGAAACTGATAAATGGTATTTGCATAAAAAGCATGGAAATAGTTTTCTGGGTTTAAAATTTTTATATTATGTATTTACTTAGTCACTGTAATTGCTAAAACTCTTCTTCCAAAATACTGACATTAACTCCTTTGGGTGACTGTTTGTAGGTGAAAGACATCACGCAGACATATCATTTGAATCATTTACCTTGGGCCTCCCAGACAATTGCTGGGCTAGTTGGGTAACAGAAAACAGACTGTCAAATAAGACTCGTGGAAACGTTACAGATGGTAAGTTCTAAGCCTCAGTTGAATTGTTAGGTTAACTCTTAGCTGTAGGTGGAATTTGACGCCGATTGTACATGGTGAAGCCCTGTAAACTCCACCTGAGCTCAGTGAAGTCAGAGTAGCATAAACAGGAAAATAATTTGATCCAGTCTGATGTTTATCTGGGGAACAGTATGTTATTCTTCATCTCCTTTTAAACAGGAAACATCAGTTTTCATCCACAGCTTAGTAAAGTGGTGAAAAATCAGTATCAGCTGAGAACCTGGCCTAAAGTCTGCTGAAGAGATTTACAGGTGTCACAGACTGCTGTGATGCTACAGCTGGAATGTGTAGTTAGGTGGAAAGGCATAATTGCATCTTTACAGTCACGCCTATAGTCGTCTAAGTCAATCAACTGCTCTGGAAGAGCTAACTGCCTAGATATGGTTCTGGTAAGAGTACAGATATTCTTAAATATATAATCCCTAATCTATTTGGGGGCTGTTGTGGGATTTTTGTTGGTGGTTTTTGTGTTGTTGGGGTTTGTTTTTGTGATTTGGTGGGGTTTTTTTGTTTGTGGTTTGTTTTGGTTCATTCGTTTCAAGTAATACAGCGGCAAAATGTCCTAAAATAACATAATATTACCTTCTGCTTTTCCATAAATCCTAGAAAATGTGTAAATAAATCATTACCAGTTGCAGGTTGTCTGAAATATGACACCTCACCTTTGATTCTCTTGTGTTTGTAAAAGAAATGCAGGAACTTCAGAGTTTGGTCAATGTCCTACCAAAACCCTGGACAGCAATTATATCTCTCATAATTAGGCATGCAATTGCCAAAAATAACATTAACTAAAGAGCTAGCTGACAGGAACAAGATTTGCTTTCTCTTACTGAAGCTTGTTGTTGTTGTTACTGCTTCAAGCTCTAGACATGGGAACCAGTTTCACTTTTATTGGAATAAGTGACAGTTCCCCATTCATTTCATCATGCCTAAGATTACACTGTGTCTTGATAAGATCTGATGAAGCTTTCTTCTTTTTATCTCCATGCTATGGGTGTGTTGTCTCAGCTAGTACAGTCTTGTAAAGGGTAGGGCCTTGCTTCATAAGTAACTTGGTGAAATAACTGAGCATATTGCAGAGGAAAGCACAACTCTACATGCAAAAGAATGTGAAAAGAGACCATTAATCCTCCTCAAGGTGATGGTTATATGTTATTAAAGGTGAGTGGGCTGATGACCCCTGAGTTACACAGAAGTCTCTTTATACACCATGGCGTGTTCAGTCTTCTTTATAGACTTGTTACTTTTAAATATGGAATAAAAGTATTCTTTGCGTTTCACTGGAAAGAGAATTGAATTTATGTAATGAAAAAGACCGTATACAGTAAATTCTGAGTCACCAGAGAATAGTTTGGTGAGTATGAAGGTACATGTTATTCTCATGCAATACTTAGTTTGCAAACTTACAATTCTACTAAATGTACTCAAGCTTTCTGCTAGTGTCATTTTATATTTTTATCGAAACAATCAGAGAATAATTCATTTTTCTAGCTTGCCAAAAACTCAGCTAAAGCAATACATTCCAGCATGCACAGTTAGTAAAAAGATTTGGGTTATTTGAAAGCAGGACAAGAGAGTTTCAAAGCCAAGGAGAGCTCACAGGAAAATAGCAGCCTTTTGATCCCTGCCAGGGACTCCATCCATCAATAGTGTCAAAAAGAATAAATATAGTGCATCTTTACATTAGAGTTCTGTAAGGGAGAGATAGCCAAGAGAACAGTAACTGTATCACGGTTTAAAGCAGTTCTGGCCGCTGGAGGGCTCCTGTATTTTGCTGGCTGGCTGGCTGGAGGCTGGACTCCTCTTTTTGCCTGCTACTGGTTCAGACAATGGCTCTCAAACGGAGTTGTCAGTAACGGTGCAGCTATCTCCTATTGTGTAGAACAAGCAGCAGAGAAAGTAGAGCACTTCTCAGGTCAATCACGTTAACACTTCCTTTAACTGCAATCAAAAAATAGCTTTTAAAAACATGAAGATTCCTGTTCTTCTCTTTTGTTTGGCTGTAATGTCATTATACTGAACCCCTGTAGCCTGCAGTGGAAAGGTGTTTAAAGCATGTAAATACACGGCTACCCTGGGGAAGTGGATACAAGATAGCACCAGTGACCCATTCTATCTCCTGTCCTTCTCTTTCCTTAGACCCTGAGCATCACCAACACTTCAGCTCCCACATAGCTCTGAGGATTGCTCAGCCTGCTGTGCAGCCAGCATGTGCAGAGGCATCTGGTTTGTGCAGCCTATGTTGTCACGCAAACAGAGTTGGCCCCGAATGCATCTTTCCGTTCAATGCCAACAAAGACCAGAATTGATTCCTAGGCTCTGTAATGAATAACTATTATGTATGAAGGTATTAGCACAGTGACATATAAATTAAATTCAACATTTTGGAAATGGGATATGAAGTAAAATGCTTGGAGCAGAGGATTTTCAAGAACTTTTGGCTGTGCTCTTCTTTCCAAGTTAGGTCACTTCACATAATGAGTCCTTGTATGTGATACTGGCAGGAGCAGATCTGCACAGACACAGTGAAACAAAAGAGCCATGTGGCAGAAATTCTTGGGGCTGCTTCCCCAGTGCCTCCCACGATGCTTGGGGAACTGTAATGGTACTAATATTTCTTTAAAGGTCCATTCATGCCGTGTCTTTTAAGGAGAAAGGCCAAGCACTGAACTGCAGTCTCTGAGCCAAGACATGGCAGGTATGTGCCTAATGAGTTACTAGTTAGGCAACTGGATATAATTAAATAGAAAAGCACCTGCAGGATTATTATGGGTCTCAGAACAGGTTTAGTGATGGAAACTATTGAATATTGAAATAATGTGCATTTCCTAGACTTGAATGAGATAGTCTTCAATTATTACAGATTCACATCACTAACCCTGAGGAGCTCTATCTATAGATATCTATCTATAACTGTGTTGCACAGTGTAGGGACTTTGAAGAGAAAAAACATTTACAAAGAATTTTACTGTCCAGTTAGGAGATAATTAAATATAAAGTTAAGTATGAAGAACCAGTAAGACAATACGGACTGCTCTGAGAAACGGTTTGACACAGATACATCAGAAACTCCCTTACCACAGGCTATCTAAATAAACTGGCACAAGTTTCTGCTTACTGCTGTTTACTTGCCTTTTCTTTGTCTTAGTAAATCTGATAATTCTGAGATCTCAGCATTTACTATATGTTTGTGCATAACTGGGATTTTCATTTGAACCCTTTATCTTATTGTAGATTCTTTTGCTAACATTTTACTGAGAGCTTGTCATGTGAAATTTGTCAGCAGTCTCCCAAAAAGCTAAGTGAAGTATGTGATATGTTCCGCAATTTATGTCCTTTCTTGAGTGTAATCAGGAAGATTATTTTAACAGCATCTTCCTCTGCTGAAGCTGTGCTGGTTAGAGGATGACTGTACATGCTCTCTATCTTCCCTCATCTCTCAGGATGTTATTATGTTTAATGTTATAAATATCAGGATAATGACTCAGTGGTCTATTAGGTTTTCTCAAACACTCTAAAGCACAGCGTGGTCAGAAGCTTCTTTGAACTTACCCCTTCACTGATTTTTAAAAATATACCAGGGCCATCTTTCACTCTTAAACACATCAGAGAAGCGCCATAGATTTAGTTGATGAAAATCACAAGATCTAAGCTTACACTGAGATCTCAATCTTTCTCCCTGAGGACAGCAAAATGGCAGGCTCACAGAACCTCTCCTGATAGAGGAAACAGAGAAACATCTTCATTGCTTCTCTGAGTTCATTTTCCGGAATAGGCACAGATTTCTCACTCCTCATATGTTTATTTCATCTGTTTCTGAAATTACACGATTTCTGAATTGAGGGGATCTTTGTGTAGAAGAAGCACAAAAAGAGTTGTTCCTGCAAGGAGAGGACTTTATGGCAGATATATAGAAGGGCCTGTGCACCTGAGATCTCTCCAGTTCCCACTTAAGGCATCGGGTCCTAAAATACACTAAAATACTTCTGCTTTTCTTTTACAGTGCTCTAAAAGCACCCAGACCTTTAACTGATATTTTGTACAGTAACATGGCATTTCAAAATAGGTCTGTAAATGGCTCCATCTTGACAGCAAATTATCTGAGCTTCTATGTGACCTGCATGTTCTGTCTGAATGGTTCAATTCAGTAGACGCAGGCTGCATAAGACTGCCACCTTATTTTATATTAATTTGCCTATCGAGCATTAGGCATGCATGGGAAGGACTGACATCCAGGTCTCTCCCCTACTAACTGAAATCCCAAACTTTTATTCTATAGTCTGAAAATGGAACTTCAGCAGGAACCTGCTGATGAGTTCTTAGCCTAGTTGAGATATATGATAAAGGGTTTATCATAAAATTCAAGTGGTCTTCCACCATCTGAGTAGAAGCTCTAACAACTGTGTTAAAAGACACAACCAGTCACTTCTCCTCCTGCCTTTAAAAGAAAGGCCCAGACCCTTTACCATTTTTGAGAGAAAAAAATGAAAACTTGCCTCAGCAGTGCTTTTAAGGCTGTGAAATTCAAATGGAAGAAGTCAGCCTACTAGAAGACACTGATATTTTTTGCAAGGTAAAAGCCCTTTAATTACTACCTTTGGCGTCTAGTAGAGCTGGTATGGTGGCAGCCTTTGGCAACCCTTACCTCTGCACACTGAATGGAAGGAAATACAGGTACTCAGTTAAGGACTCTGAACTCTGTTCTGGGCTTGCCTAAAATTCGGATGTTGCAGCAATGGGACTTGAGTTACCTAAACCCCTAACATTCCTTATTGTATTTTGAAACACTTTATCAAAACAGACCAGAAAGCAAATGATTACAGGTGGATCTCCTATCTGAGACTATGCTTTTCGTTTTCTGAAAACACTGAAAATATCTTTCTTCCCCCTAAGCTTTCTTAGGACAGAAAGAAAAAAAATCTTTTGCAAATGTTAGCATCATTGTGATAGAAGTGGTATTTTATCTGTGTGTTTTTAAAGAAGCGAGAAACTAAATTGGATTTGGAAGGAAATAACTTGTTCAGAAAGACAATGGAAAACCAGTACTTCTGGCTCCTTATGAAGAGACATTCTGCAGTGCGAACTGTTACAATTTTCTCTTTGAAAACTTGCTCCAAGACAGAAGGAACAGACTGAGATAAAGTGACCCAGACAAATAAGCATATGTGGTGTTACAGTGAAAGGGAATGACCTCTGCATAAAAAGTGGTAAATGCAAAAGCATTTACATGCTAAAAATATTTTGAGAATCCCAGGGATATGTTTAGTGAGGGCTGCAGCAGCAATACCAGAGTCTGAGTGAAGAGCGGTTGAAACTAAGTGTTCCCATAAGCTCATTCTGTAACTCTGAAAAATCACTTACCTCTTTTTTTTTTCTCTCTTGTCAGTGATTTGTGCATGGGGAAAATGCAAAAGCATTATGAGTCTTCATTCATAAATACTAGTAAAGCACTTTCCATTCTCTGAACTGAAGATGTTATAGAACATCAAGACTAGAGGACTTTCTCTTCTGCAGTGAGCAGTGTTCTGACATTAAAAGAATTAAGATTCAATGTATCTAAGACATAGCAAAAATTAATGCTGTGTACAAATGTTTCACAATTCAGTCCTTATGTGATCTAAGTTTTGAACGATAACTCTAATCAACAGTTTTCGGGCCTGAAACTTGCAAGGAAAAGAGGAACAGGAAGCACCTCAAAACTGAGGTGCAGAGCTAAATGCCAAGAACAGCTGGCAAGATCTGAATGTTATGTTATTAATCATTCACAGGCTAGAAAGAAATGGTATTAGGTATATGTGAACCAGCAGTGGGTGCTGCCTTGGATTTAGAAAAGTGGTGTCACCTGTTAGGCTTGCAGCCATTATGTTTTAGAAATATTTGTTTGTTTGTTTGTTTCCATAAACACCCTGTGATGTTGAAACTCCACTTCTTGCTGCTGATGGATGTAGTGAAATTTAATCTGAACTCTGTGACTTTGCCCATTTGGCAGAGGAACCACTTTAACTATAGAAGAAGTGTCAATAGGAAGTTGTCAAGTATTTATTTGAGTCTGAACTGTAAGAGTGTTTCCTGAACTGCAGCTGTAGGCACAGGCTCAGGGTTTGCACTGGTGAGAGGGAAATTGAGTTCTCCTGTTGGAAATAAATTAATTCAATGTATATGAAACAGGAGAATTCCTCCTGTTACATGATTCACATTCCAGCTCTCCTCTTGCTGTGGGTCATTTATTATTGCTGCCATGCTTTATTGAAAGGCTATTTAACTCGGGGAAAGTTTAAATAAAAGCAAAAAACTAAGTAGGAGAGTGCAATATTATAATATTTATACTGAATATTAAGTGAATGGACTATAATATGAGTAAGTAATGAAAGAAAAATACGTAATTCCTGAGACAACTGCTCTGAACAGTAAAAAGTTAAACATGTAGCCTAATGGTATAGAAGAATGTACCATGAAATCAGAGAATCACAAGGCTAGAAGCAACTTCAAGAGATCATTTAGTCCATTCCCTTTTACTCCCAAGGATGTACCAACTGTATTTATCTTTCCTGACATGGCTGTCTAGCTCTTTCTTAATTTTCCAATGGAGATATTCCAAAACCTCCTGAACTAATCTTGCTGATGCAGCGCTTTTTCTAATATGAAAATTTGCATAAATCTTCCTTGATCCAATTCACTCCTTTTTTCCTTGTCTTATCTAACATATATGTGAAGAAAGAGAATCAGTCTTCCATTTTCCAGCACTTTCCTTCATTCATTCATTGTGGGGCATATCTTCTAGACCTGTTATAATTTCTGCTGATTTCCTCTGAACGTTCCAATCATTCCAAGATTTTACTGAAATGCAGAATCCAAGCTGATCATAGTGCTCTAGTGGAGGTCTAATCAGCGTTAAGTTCAAAGAGTTTTTTACATGCCTCGTGAATACTATGATACAGTTTTAAATTCAAGTATAACTTGTGTTGTCTTCATGATCCCAGATCTTTTTCATTCCTCCATCTTATATTTTTAGGCTAAAAATTTCTAAATAAATAAAGTCTCTTGCAGTGGTGTCCTTTCACTCCAATCTGTGAAGATTGTGTCATGTTCTAATTCTGTCCTCCCAGCATACTTCAATCACCCCAGTTTGATGTCATCTTCATAAACATATGCTCTATCCCATCATAGAAGTCATCTTTGGAAATACTGAATAGCGCCAGAGCCACTGTTGGTTCCTTTGGAGCTTACTTGATGCAAACTGCTCCTCTGATAATGAACCATTGATAACAATTCTACGGAAAATTTTTTAAGAACCTCTCCACCCACCCTGTATTAGCTCTGTAGTCCAGACTATTTTTATTTGTTCGTAAGACTACCATTTCAAAAAATGTTAAAAGCTTTTGCAATTTTTTCTCTTTCTACAGGACTTGTTACTTCACTCTCTGAGTAAATTTCATTGGCTTGGTGTGATTTCTCCCTAACAAATTCATGCTGGCTTTTATTCATCTCTTTCTTTTGGCCACAGTCCCTGATTATCCATTCTGAAATCTGGGGTTCTTTTTCCTAATAAAGTATGCCATTCATTTTTATTTGAAGGTTCTGTTTGTTTCTCCTCTTATTTAAGTCTGTCTTAAATAGCACCACTTTTTATTTGCATCAGTGTAGAGGAAGAGGAAAATATAGACCTCTGTATATACTCTGACAAAAGTGTTGGGTAGCCTTCCAAAGCTTTTAAATGTAAAAGAAAGTGTAATAAAATTAAGAATAGAGTCTGATATGATGTAGATTTTAAGGCTTTTTAAAGGAGAAAATAGATCTTCTGTCCAGTGGGACACTACAGAATTAAATATGAGAAGACTCAAATCTCATGTACAAGATAGAGCCTTGTGGTGCACAGAACTGGCACATCAATCCTGAACAGAAGTTTCCCTTGCCAGTTTCTGAAGAGCAACCACCACATCCACATACAAATCAGAGACGGTACAGTTAAGATCTAACAACCCTTTAATAGAGTGTTCTTATTTGCTAGCAGAACCAGCTAACTACTCTTTTTTTCCTCCTCACTCTACATTGGATTAAATTATTTTTAGTGCTTGCTATTCCTGCGGTCCTTGTGTTTTGTTTCCCTGTGCCTGGCAGAACTGGTGCGGCACCATGGTTCCCTTGAGCATGGCTGTTGTTGCAAACATGCTACTGTCGAATGATCCAACTTGAGACTTCAGAACAATGTGGGGGTTTTTCTTCATGGAAATGATACCATGAAATGCATATCATCAAACCTCTGATGTGCTGTGCTCATAAAAAGAAGATTCGAAGAAGATATTCTTCAAATACACCAGTTATATTATAAGGGTATCAGGCATATTGTAAGTGCAGTGTTAGAAAAGAGAAGCACAAAAGCAAATGGCTTTTCAGTGAGATGTTGCGTTGTGCCTGTGACATGAGCTTAGTTTTGGAAGCATAAAGACTTGGAGTTTGCTTATTTTATGGCCTCTGTAATCACAGAGGAAACTGCTACTTGTTTATGTGCTGATTCTTATTACCAGGTAGGCAGTTTCTTCTCAATTCTAAATGAAAGAACATCTTGTTCTTTCTACTATTCCAGTGGTACAGTAGCCACATGCATTCCTAGATATTCATTGTAATTTACAAAACAAAAACAATTTTTGTTTTGCATAGCTGCTTTTCATAAATAGAAATAAAAAGAACCAAAGCTGTCAAAATTAATCCTTTTGGCAAGCTCCCACAGTTGTGCCAAAGGAAGAAGTAAGGATTGAAAACCCATCCAGGAGATAATAATAATGAAAAATTGGAACTTTTAAAAAATATTTAACATTCTTACGAGGAACCAGATACAAGATACATAAGTTTATATATTCTGAATAATTTCTTGGTAACTTCAATTAAAAAAGAGAATGCAAAGTGTTGTAGCATAAATGTAATGATGATATGTGCAATGAATCTGTATTAGTGAGCAATCTGAGAAAATTTAGAGGTATCGTTCCTACATATGCAAAGTCTTCAGAAATCTTTATCTACTTTGCCTTACCCTATGCTGCTGCCTTTGGACAATTATTCAAACTCTCTGTAACTACATTGCTAGGCTTGGTAGAGATTCTAGCACTGGAGTGAAATGTCAGCTATTTTGTGGCATCCTCAACCTGACCACAGATAAAGTCACCCCAAAGGAGCCATACTCTGTTCATAATGGAAATTACAGCCACTACCAGGGCTAAGTTTGTTTCTACTCTCACCCGTTTGCGACGGCCTATGACTTTAGAGCCAGAGACTTTCCTTCTAGGGTTTGTTTTTATCCAAGAAAGCACATAGACAGTAACCAAGGGTTTGGATTTACTGCATGTAATTACCACGTATTAAAATCTTACATGCATGTTTTTGTCACACTGTAACATGAAGAGTAAGCACTCCGCAGAATCATTCTTAGTGCGTGTTAATGCTCTATGGATGCAATGTCGGCACTGGGAATGCATGCCGCAGCTTGCTACCTGCTGTGCTAAGGTTGTCTTCCCCAGGAGCAATGTTTAGTTGAGAGTTTTTGCTCACAAAAGCTGATCAGCAGTTTTCAGGGAGCAAGAACAAAGGCCACTACAGAACTTTCATTGTTCTACCAAGTGAGTTTGGAGATTTTTTTTGAAAGGTCAGTTCAACTGAGCAAAGGCAAAAGGTATACATCTGGTTAGACAAATAGTTTTATTCATGGAAGTGGTCTTTCCAAAACAGATTTTCGACTTACAAACCTTTTCTTTTCCTCATAACATTTTAAATTAACTGTCTTGCTCAGTTAATCGGGTTTGAGCCTAAGGAATTTGTGCTGTATCTGGTAACCCAGACCCCAGAAGCAAGCAATCTATCTCCGCTGAGGTGCCTATTTTCAAAAACCACTTCATACAGACCTCCCAGGAGCTGGCAGTAAGAGATATCCGTGCCAGTCACTCAGCACAGTTGCTTTTCTATAGGCCATTGCACTTTTTTTCATTTTGGGTATCATAGAAAATAACCTTCTCCTTTCCGCTGTCTTTATCTTCTTGCATGCCAGGACTTACCAGATGTGTGTATGAGGTTCAGCGTTTCCTGGAAGCACTGGACCTGTGTGCAAACTGCTCACGCTTTGGCCATCTCCCTGCTATGTGACTGAGGCAGTGGGCTGGGAGGAGTCCTGAAGGACTCCGAAGTGGGTGGTTGGGACAGGTCCACTGACAGCTCAGAAGTCATCTGGCCTGCATCGCGCTCTGTGAGGACTCACAGATGATCCCCTGGGACTGGCTGTCACCAGGCGTGGGTGCAGGTCAAACTGCTTACCCTGGGAGGCTGTCAGGCTGAACCCTTCTCCCATAACACTCAGTGCCCTGCCCTGGAGTCAGGCGCCCACTCTTGTCTGACTCTCTGTTTTGGCTGACTTGGTTCAGGTCAGTTCCTATGCTTTTTCCTATGTAAACATGTGCAAACAGGCTTTAACACTCAGACTGTACTATAACCTGGCTGGCTGTGAACCACCTCAAATCAGCAAAATGTGTGGCTGCATTTGTGTGATGTGATGCTCAAGCTAATGTTCTCTGCCGATCACTCATGCAGCTCTGTTTGTATAGACATAGCCTTAGTTCTCCTTCCAAAAAGTGGAGATAGTGATACAAACCATTTTTTGTTAGGTATAATAAATATACTAATGAACAGCAAGATAAAATATCTAGACATTAGAATTATCCTTGTTATATGTTGGCCTTTTAAGAATGGCAGAATATACCACACGGTGACCACTAACTCTCACTCGGTAGCGAGAAGGAATTAGGGAGAGGGCGATCCAGTACTCCTGAGCCACTAAAGGAAAAGCCTTATCTGGCCAGTGCCTGCTTTCAGTAGTTCAGGATTTCTGCCAGTTCATGTGTGAAAATATATGCACTCAGCGTGAACCTAATACAGTTTTCCACATGAATCAGTAAGATCTTTTTATGTACTTTCCTGATCTCTTACTACTTACCCAAGCAGTGACATTTCCTTACATGTAGAGAGGAGTGGAAGATACGTGCCTCTTTATTTGCTAGCTGCTTTCCATCTCTGATCTCTTCCTAAGCCTGTCATTTTGTAATTGGTAACCTAGACACTGATACTGGGCAGCACACACAAAATACATATGTTGAACAGTTATCAGTTATAATATGTATATTTACCTGGAGTGTACCTCCTTTGTGATCTGTGGAGATATACTGAAATAATACAGATAATAAATCTTGTACAGAACAACAGAGTAGCTAACCAGTGATTTCTCCCTCTAAGTGAATATTCGTTTCCTTTCTAAGTAAACATGTTGCATGAAGGGCTGCCTCTATTCAGTCCAGAGATTGCTGTATTTCAAAGATGAGTCAGGTAATCTCTTTGTATAATCTGTGAATTATTTGGTCCATGTTCTGCAAAACCCAGTCTGGCAGAAGGTAGGACTTTTCTATCTTCCTGTTTTATAAATCTCTGACTAAGCTGTTGAGGATACTTTGGTGTAACATAAATATTTACAATAGTATCAAAAATATTATCTTTCTTTTCCCCTCCATTTGTCTCAAACTAGCAAACAGGCTGTATTGCATAGAGTGGCTGGCAACAGTTATGCATTTTGTTTACTCCATTCACTGAAGCTTTGCTTTCAGTGCTGGTTTTTAATGAGAAAGGTGCTCCTAGTAGGTAACTTGTCTGTTATAACTCCTAAATACAAATACTGAATAAAATCCCTAAGCTTGAGAGATAGTTTTTCCTTTTTTTTTTTTCCTAAATTAGCCTGTTGTTTTTCTTAGCACACATGCTGATATTTGTCACAGTTGGATAACATAAGAAGTGGAAACAATTTGACCTGGCAGTTCTCAAATGAAACACTCTTCTAACATACCCAGTGGCCCCTCTCCTTCTATAACAGTCCAGTTATCTCCCAGATAATGAGGTCTCGCCCCCTACCCCCAGTATTACACTGTAAGTGGCTTTATAGAACAGAATTCTGTAAAAGAAATCCAGCTGGGTAACAAAACTTGGTACCTTTACAGGCACTGAATCATTAGGGGTTTTTTTTCTGCATTGGATTTTATGGTTTTGACAGCCTTCAAATCTGTTTATGCAGTCTTCTGTCTTACAGAAATGTTAATGAAACCTATTTCAAATAAACAAATACAATGACAAGAACGAACTTCCAATTTAACTACTCAAGCAATGTAATTGTTTGTTTAAATGCAAGATGCAAGTGTGGGTTATGGAGGAGAGACAGTCACCAGGCAAAGTGACATTCTCATCAATGATTTGGAAGCAAACATTGAGTCACTGCTGATAAAATAGACGGATGACATAAAGACTCATGGAATGGAAAATAATGATAGGGACAGGACAGGTGCAATCTGGAACTGTGGAAAGCTGGATCTATGTATATGAAATATGATTAAATGCAGCCAGATGCAAAGCGGCTCATTTAGCAACAAGAAACATTGGTCATCATAATTTCTGCAGAAGGAGGGATTATCTTAAATGGTATTTTTTAAGTACTAGGTAGAAATTTGGAAGTAATTTTACCTCATAGCTATCACAATTTTTTTTTTTTTTTTTACATTTAATTTTGATCTAGTTCTACATACTGTCTGTGAGGAGGTATGTGTGTCCTGCTCTGTCTTTGTGGGTTCCTAATATACCTCAGAGACAATATACTTAAAATGGTTGTGTCCAAAATTTTGCTGGAACGCTAGAGTCTATAAACTTGGGTCCTTCCAGTAGACTGGCGTTTAAATAAAATCTACTTTTTTACAGGTTTCATACATAGCAACACAATATGCAAAATGTTTATGCATATTGTTTATGCAGGGATGCAGAAAACACAATAAAGAGATTGCAAGTTATTTAAGATCTGCTGTTGAACCATTTACAGAACTTCAGTTAAAGATTTTTCATGACTTATTGTGTCAGGCAGTAATCAGCGGGTGGTATAGGACCCAGTGCTAATTAATTAGCAGATTAAAATAAGCCATGAATATATGCTTAGAGCTAACTCGGTAAAAAAGAAATATTCTTTGTCTAGTATTTGATGGCTTAGAGTTTAGTAATGAGATTGTAAATGTGAAATCAATTTTCTGTAAATTATTCTCTTAATCAGATTAACTCACTAAAGAACAAAAATGCTTCTGATAGTTTTCAGAAATGAGCCAAATAGCCTGTAATATAAAATGTCTGATTCTATGTGGCATTCTTACTATCAAAAAAGCCAAATACAACAGCTTCACAGAGTAGGCAGCATATTTTCATGGTACTGCCATTAAAAAAAAGAAAAAAAAAAGAAAAAGTAAAGATGATTGTGCTTCTCTGAGGGTTTGCTGTGTAACCTGGACCTAATCTGTGCTTTTTAGGTTCTCCATCTCTAATAATGGAACAACACTGCCTATATTTTTAAGACTCCCCGTAAAAGAAAAGAAGTTTAGAAAATAAATATATACAATTTGAACGATGTCCAGATTTGTATTTCTTCCTCAAGGTCAGGTGATCTTTCTGTCCTAATGATATGGTGCGGTACAGGGATAATTGATGTGCTATGATCCTGACAGCTTACATTGCCAAAGCCTCGTCTTCCCTCTGTAGAGGATTTGAAGGTGAGAGCTGAGAGCGCCAATCAGCACTAGGTGAATTCACTTCACACTGACTTTCTTGCTCTGTCTCTAGAGTTAGGAAGGAGTACAGGATTGCGCTAACTCTCCTCAGTGCTCACTGACCTGGCGCAGTTCAGCGAAAACATGAAAAGGCTGGGGAAGTGAACCCAAAGGCTCCCCGGCATTTCAACCAGATGTGGGCAGCCGCAGCCATTAACTTCCTGCCAGCGGTTCGCCAGTTTCCTTAATTCTGCTGTGGGGAGACCAACTTCCCCAGCAGCCCCAGCCAAGGTCTCTCCTGCTTGCCAGTCCACTGTGTACATAGCCCAGCAGCATGGTCAGGACCATTTGCATCCAGCTGAAAATTATATACATAAGTCTTTCAATTCAGGAGATGAGGTGAAACACATATGTCTGTGCTAAACTGTAAATTGATTCTGAGAGGAACTATTGAGTATTGCTGGTTGGAGCGAAAGTTTTAGTTTATAACTCCTTTTCCCTCTACAATTTTGTTGTTGAATACTTCCAATGACATACTGTCTTCCAGTGTCTAGGGTTTTTTTCACAGTAAATACATATTTGAATCTGTGAGAAGTGAGCTCTGCTCTCCACAGATCCCTTCCATCCTTAACTATTCTAATTCTGAATCAGCTCCCACAAGCTGCATATTTTCATTTAAAAAAAAAAAAGCTACAAAACAAATATTGAGCTGGTTCTAGCAGACATATAGACATGTTAGATTTCTTCACAGTGTTCTTACCGGCATTTCTTATGTAGAAATTCCTGGAACTGGCTCATTCCCAGGTTGTCTTTCTCTGTACCATTTACCCTGCAGGACCACCTATTTGAAGCTATATTGGACTCAGAATAGTGTTTAAGACCATTTTCTGATATCATGTATTCTGTCATCTAAATTTAAGGAAGGATTATAATCTAAGGTCATTCTCTTTTAAAGTCACTGGCCTTACAAGGTCTCACAAAACTTTTAAATCTCCCATACATTTTTTTCGTGTGCTGTGTTTGCCCCAAACGACTTCATTTTTCTTTCCCTGCTACTATTCAACATAAAGCGGTAGTTTTTCCTGCTGTTTCCTCACAGTGTATTCTTATGTATATAAGACGCCACTTATTCTTGCCACTGGTAACAGAAAAAGTTGGTTAATATCAGAGCTATAGTGAAGTTTTTAATTGAATGCTGTCTCAGAAAGGAAACATTTTCTAGTCAAGTGTCCCTTCTACAGAAATACCCAGGCTGGATTATGTATCAAAAGCCTGTCTTTTAAAAACAATTCAGCTGCTTGAATCATGAACTGGAAAATAGCTAGGGTTGTAAGAAACATGATTTCATCAAAGTTCCATTGTATCAACATGAAAAACATCTCAGCAAAACCCATCATATTTAAAAATATGAATGAGTATATACTGTAGAGAACAGGGGAAATCCTTTGAGAAAGATTTCATAAATATTCATTACAGTAAAAAAAAAATAAGTTTGGCTTGCATTGTTCAGTGCTTCTAGAAATGGCTTTCTCAAAATTCTGAAGTTTTACTTAAAATAAAGGTCCGAATGTTGGACATTCGTGGGCAACAGGTAGGCATAAATGGTTTTTGTTTGATGAAATTTTTGTTTAAGAATGAGTACGTAACAGGGATGATTAAAAAAAAAATGTTACTTCTTTGAAGAATATATTTTTAATCTTTTAATATGTTTAACTATCAAAATATTTCAAAAAGTTGCAGAAGAGTCTCTCAGTCTGAGTAACAGATCCAAACCCAATATTATTGGCATAGATGATTCAAGCAAATGCCACCTTTTGCTAATCTTCTGGCATATTTCTACCTAGGACTATACTCTGCTCATGAATATATAGTTGGTAAAACAAATCTGGATATATGGATCTGACATTTTTGTGCTTGAACTTGTTTGCCAGAGTAGGAGAAACATGAAGCTTGTCATATTTCTTAATTCAAACAATGCCATTGTGAGATTATAGCAACATGCTTCTACCTCATAATTCAATATTTGAGCCAAAATCACTTTTCTGTGCTCTTGCTGTTGAATGAAATGTATTATTTACTCTTTTGAAAATCTCCCAGTGGTTAGGCCCAGTTTCTCCAAACCAAGCAAATCCAATTTGCTATGACAAAGTCAAAAACCTAATAACTTGTGAAAAGTGTGGTTTGTTATTTTCCTGACTGTCTTGCTACTGTGAACATTTCAGAAATATTCCTGCTATTAAGTTCTGGCTCTCTGTTTCCCTGTTTTTAAAACCGTTACTCAAAGCACATCCCATTCTTGCCACTGCAAGAATCTAAATGCCTGTGGATTTACTGTGATGTAAATGCACTATATTAATTAAATGTTGTGATTGTTTTCAGATATAAAAAGAATTGAACTTTTTGCATTTTACATAGCAGTTAGCCATTCTGTTAAAATGGAAATTAGAGACCAGGTTCAATTTTACCCTTGACAGTCTTGCCACATATTTTCCCCTACAAACCTGACAATTTGTCTTGTACTCGAATTACTCAATATCAATCTGGAACGATTTACTTTTTGGTGCACCAGAACCAGAATCAGAAGATGATTACAAAGTGAGCAAATGACTGTAAAAATTTGCCTGCAAAAGCAGGCGGCCTTGTGGTTTATTATTAAATATTTCAAAAGCAGGTTTCTCCTAACCATGCCACATCAAGGCTTTACTTACAAGCCATCTAGGTCCTTCATTCTGACTGGGACCACTGTATGCTGGGTAACAGTCCTTGCCCCTTAAGAAATGAGACTAGCCTGGATTCTTGAGGGAAGGAGAATTTCAAAAACAATTGTTCAAATATGAGCTAAAACAACATGTGATGTTTTCACTGAAGAAACAGTCTTTGGTTTTTGGTACTGGTATTGTAATATATTTTCTAAAGTCAATAGTTATTTTGACTAGTGAAGTATCTGATCTGTATTTGGTCTATTGGACTTTCCAAATATTGCAGAGTAAACTAATTGCCATTGGAAGTATTAATGAATACGCACTTGGTAAAAATACAACATCAATCATAACACCCCATTTTGTTTAAATCAGGGAACAGGAATAAATAAAAACTGTAATGTAGAATGTAGAAAGAGGTAGATTAAACATCATTGTTTATTTTTACCCCAGATTCCTCCCACTAAATTGATGTTTCCTGGCCAAGAGTAAATATCTAGCATTTGTTTCCTATCCAGAATAACTGCCTGTCCTGCTACTGAAATAAAACAAAATTCCTTTGAATAGGTACAGATGTTCTGAGCCTCCTACAATAGAGAACCAGTGAACAGGTATAGGACTAGGTAGTTATCTCTGAAACAACTGGCAGCTAGTGTAAATGAGTTGGACACTGGAGCCAGAGATGTTTTATTGAACTGGTGAGTCAATTCTCTTTTTTATGTGTGGTTTCCATGGCTGTATGTGGATCAGTCTTCTATGTCTCTGAGGCAGCTTTTCTTCTGATTTCAGCTGTGCTTAATGCTTTCTTAAAATGATTCTTCAGGAAATAGGAAAGGTCCTAAGGCTCTTGGTCTGGATTCTCAGGGCCGTGTAGGCATTTTTCTAAATGGTTTTAACTAAGGCAGAAATTCTGCAGGTGGATGGTGACCTCACTGCTGCTGAAAGGTAAATTTCCCCTCAGACCCTCCCTACTGCACACCCTTGCACTTTACCTTGCACTGTCATGTTCGTCCTACCTGACCAGTGCAGAACTAGTGTAGGAAAAGGTGGGACCGTGCAGCAGTGTCAAAGTCACCATTCACGGTGGCAGAAGTTGTCAGACTGCCTCAGCCATTTCAGAGGCCTTCCCAAAGTTGCTTGAAGTAAAACACCTAAACACTTCAAGCAATTTGGCCTCATACCAGTAGCATAAACTCAACTCTTTTCTTTCCTCTTTTCTTCTTTTTAAACAGCTTGGCAGAGCTTTCTGTTCACTTCATAGCTGTCCGAGCTTTGCCACCAGCTTTTTACCACCCAGACAAATGGCAAATCCCGAAGAAGTTACACCCATTTTGTTTTCTTCCTTTCTTTCTGCTTTTTAACAAAAACTCTGCTGGATGCACACTGGCAAAGCTCAGGTCTGAATAGAAAAGCCTCCACCCAGTTGATGCCATTAAGGAAGGGTGTTTTTATATTTACTTGCATGTTCACGGTAATTTTCAAAAAATTACACAGGACTGACAATCTGTTTCAACTCACAGCCAATAAATACTGGCAGCATTTCATGTAATGTTTCACTGGAGAATCAACTTCAGGGGAGGAGAACTACTGAGCGTTAATGTTAGCTGGATTTCAGTACACAGGTTTTTTAGGAACTTGCACCTCAGAATGAGAGGCTCTTCCACTGAGCAATTTGTTGTTGACTTTAATAAGAATCGCATTGCCAGCATTGGTCCCTGTTGTTTTTATTAGTTCATTAACCCAGTCCTATAATTACCAGGATACTTCTGGAATCTTTCAGAACAATTAAAAGCTTCAGTAATAATTTGCAAAACACCTTTTTTTCCCCCCCTCCCCCGCTCTGTTTGTAGGGATATGCTTCTGCCACTGAGGGGGTGCGTGTTGCTGATGGTCTGATGGAAATGCGTGACCTGCACAGTGTGCAGAAATGATCAGGGGCCTGAGAGGAGAGGGCAGGGCTGGGAAAAGGGAGGCACAAAACAGAGCCCAGGGAGGCTGGAATGCAGAGAAATAGTGTTTGATGAGAAGCATCTTGATGGACTTAGGAAAGAAGCAGCAAATGTTTAGGCCAGCTATGAAAGTACTGAATGCGTGAATAAATGTATACAAAGAGTGCAGCTCAAATAGGCTCAAGGAGATGGATGTAGCTTGTAACACTTGCAGATCCAAAAGTTGTAGTTCACAAGTGCAACAGTAGTTCTTAGCACAGATTTCTTACTAGAGGTTTCCTGTTAAGGTTAAAAAAAAAAATCAGTTGTGATGGGTGTGCAAAGAACCATAAGGCTCTTGAATTCAGCTTGCATGCTCAGTAAGGTTTGGTGACTGGAAGATGGAGCATAGAGGAGTGAAAAATGTCAAGCTCTAAAATCCCAAGAGCTTTTTGACACTTACGAAGTGTAGGCCACTTTCAAGACTTCTTCGAAAGATTCACTCGCTTCTGTCAACTTTCCATTGCTTTTTACACACTTATGGGATGTACAAGCTGTTTCTTACTCTAGCCACTGTTGCGAAATGATTCTGTTGCCCTGTGATATAATTCCATGTAAGTTACCCCAAGCAATCTGTACTTTTTAGGAGCTTTAGTAGCTGCCATCCTGGGAGATCAAAAAGCTATCTTTATTTGTGGAACAAAATCAGTGTAATAACCAGCATGGTCCTTCATATTTACTTGCTTTACTGTAGTCCTGATTCACAGGATGTGCCTAATATTAGTCCCAATTTTGTTCCTTATATAACCTCTACGTTAGAATGACAACGACTGTAACACTTGTACTGTGTGATGCACCCTCCAGCAATTGCATTTACATCTATCAAATTATTTTACATATAATGGACGTAGTACTTGAAACAGTGCTACATTATAGTCAACAGCCATAACTGGATGCCACCCAAAAATGACAGTAAAGACATTTCAGATTCATTTAAATGCATTTTATTATAAGACTTGCTTTAAGAAATGAAAAAGATCTATCATGTACAGGAATTATGCTTCACAATAAAACTCACATTTAGTATAAGCACTATCCAGGACAAGCTGTGAATTAAAAATGGCTAATATTAAAAAGTAATGTGAAAACCAGAAATAATATGTTACATTTTTTATCAAAATTCATTTTAGAAGATACATTATTCTTGTATCTTAGTGGTACAACAGTAGAACAGCATTTTCTGCTGATTATGGAGACTTAAACATACTAATGTTCCCCTAATGTTTTACATGCACGTCTTATATATGTGGACAGACTTTATATAATATATACACTTACAGTTCTAATAAGAAACAGTTATATTCCAGGGGAAAAGAGAGGCCCTCTTTAATATGAAAGTAAACCGTATGTAACTCCCTTGCACTTCACCTCTTCCCTTAATATTATATTTAAGAACTTTCTTTTGAGTTAAGCAGTCAGTGAAACATTAAACCTAAAACCAGAAATATCTAAAATCCAGCCTCTTAGCAATTGAAAATATCCAAAACAACATTGAGTCATTTATTTTTTTAGTATAAGCTAATATCAGCAAATTGATTACTTCTGTATTTTAAAAGGTTACTGAAGCACACTTTGAATTAGGAGATACTGAAACTTGATAAAACATATATCTCATACATATTTTTCAGCAAGACAACCACCTGCTGTAACTTTATAGGACATTTCTAAAGGACATCTCTGCCACTGGAAATAAAATATTTAATAATAATAAAAAAATAATCAGCGTAAATAATGGCCTGGAAAATCTCATTTAAAAGGATGTTTTATAAATTATTTAAATTTATTTGAGATCTGTAGGCTTGGTGGTTTTCCCAGAAAATTATGCATTTTGTACGCTGGTTTATTTTTTTCACTCAGTTTGGAATCTTTTCAAGAGTATTTCTGTATGCAGGTGCTAATCCAGCCTATAGCAATAACGCAGAACAGAAAACTGAGTGTGTTACGCTGTTCTTAAAAATTAAGGAAATTGTACATATCTTAGAAAGCAGTATGATATGTTTAGTCTTCAGAAAAGTAAGCATTACTATGATTAATGAATTTCAGTTCTTGGAGAGGATATATAACATTTATTTTCTCAGAAACATCATCAAATAAAAAGCAAGATCAGATAATTTTGATTATTAGCATTATTAACATAGGTTCCGGTATTTGACTGCATCCTCTTGCTGTGGTAAACGATAGCTACTTTTGTGATTGTTAAATGACAGGAAGGGAACTATGGAAAGATAAATTACAAGAAATAAACCTGTGCTGAAAATACTTCTGAATTCTGCTTAACGGGAGGGTGACCCCGTCTCTTCCATAAAAGGAAATTGCTTTAGGCTGATATTCTGACTTGTACTGGTGGAATCTCTAAAGACTTGGAGTTTTCACTTTAACTGGATAAACAGACAGATATTCACATGCAGTGAACTATCTTTTGCACCTGCTGAAAGGTACTGGAAGTCCTGTGACAACAGGTTTTTTGGGAAAAGTCGGTATTTTGCTTCCAGACATGACTAGACCTGAAAAGCATAAAGGTGCAAAAAAATTGAAAAAGGAGAAGAAAAAGGCAATACAGGTTTTAAATGTGAGAAAAAAATTGCTTGCTGGTTTTTGTGGTCATTCAGATTGGTTTATATTTCACCTTGTACCAGTTTGAATATTTTTTTATTTGTAGTAAAGTATGTCAGCCTCTCACAACTTGTATGTTTGCTCATCTTGTCATTCATTCCCAAGCAGCCTACTCCTCCACACTTAGCTTCAAACAAGTAAAAATATATGATATGCAATGGACCTCTAGCTTGATATCTAAAAAGAAAAGAGAGGCTTTCAACAATGATCATTTAAATCTAGTTCCTCAGAAAAATTCAGGAGTGCAAATGTGCTGAATGTCAAAAATGTAGGGGACAGTTTCCTCACCGGAAGGGTTTTAAGAGTGTCAGTCATATGATGGCAAACACAAGTGCACCTCCATGGACTTCAGTTAAATTGCATGGACTTATAGCAGCGTGATTCACCTGAGCTTTGATTTTCAAGTTGGTCCGTCCCATTTTATTTCATTTTACAATATTTCACCTCCTGCCCAGGCCCTTCTTCTCAGCAGCCCGTTCATTTCTGGGCAGCTATGTACAGAAGGCTTCTTTCGAGTATTGTATTTACAAAAAGAAAAAATTGGAATGTATTTATAAGAACTGTCCTATTTCATCCTAGAAATGTGTGTTTTAAACAGCCTGTTTTGTTCTTAAATTATTTTGTGGTAACCAAGAATTTAGGGAATGGAAGAAAAGGAGTTATGGTCCTTGAGGCAAAGGTGGGCCTATGTAGCTCTTTAGAAAATTTCAGTTTAGGCATCTGACACACTTATAGAATGTGCTGTGCTCACAGCAACAAAACACAGCCATGGTTTATACTGTTACTACTTTAAAAAATTAATTGAGATAAGTCATACAGTGCTTGCGGTAACTTTCTGTTGTTATTGTTTTAACAGTAAAAACATTTGGGAATGCTCTTGTACATACAATTCTAGATCCTGAATTACTACAGTATTTGTCTGGGTTTATTTTGGCACCAGTTTAAATGTGCTGGTCTACAGCATTTGTTTATTTGCTTAACTCCTGTCCTAAATTTCCAAAAGAAACGCTCAATTTCCATTCAGTCACTCAGTTGCTTTTCTGAAAATCAACACCATTGTGGCTTTGGGGAATACAGTAACAATGAAAATCTCTATGTTTACATGGATTTCTTTTTATTCTTGCTGTCATCCAAATTCACTGTGACAAGTACATCCCAGAGACTGAGACCCTGGGTATCCAATGTCAGCCAGAATTTTGCAGTGGAACATCCTAGACTCTCTGCTGTAGTAAATTCCCTAAAAGGAGACAAAGTTAATTTTTCAGACCAAAACCAGAAAGATTTATTAAAAAATAAAAATAGAAGTCATTTTGAATCTCGAATATAAACTCAACAGAGACGAGAATAGTTTAAACGTAAGTCTCTCCCTGCACACTATTTCTTACTAGACAAGTCCTAGCTTGCAGACTTGATTTCAATGGACTCAGAAACCTTCTGACTGGCAACACCATATCAAGAATCTCTCTGGAGCTTTTATATCACTTCTTTGCTTCCAGTTGTGTCTCATTTACCTTGTGGCTTCTTGAACCTTCTCCTCCCAAGCATGGTCAGTCAGCCCACCCAAGTAAGGAGCAGTTTCTCACTCACAGAAAAATTCACCTGACACAGTCCTTTTCTCAAGACATTTTTGGACACAAAGGAACAGTTTAAAAACAGTTGTGTTGGTTTTGCTGTTTATTTGTTTAAAAAAGAACCGCCCCAAAATATTTGTCACACTGTGTTTCATTAGAAAATTAAGGTTTTGAAAGCACAGGCTGAAAAATGAAAGCTCAGAACTAACACCCAAGCTTCCTGCAATACTGCAGGTACACAGCTGCTGAAGTGTTAAAGTGTTCCTATTTTTGCAAGCAATTGCAGGGAAGCATAGAGATGTTTGTTGAAATCCCAAGAGTGGTGATCATGTTACAGAACTTCCAGGAGAGTGATTTCTGGTAGATATCATACAGCATCTTGCTCAAAAGATGATTGAAAAAGGACATTTCCTCTTTCTCTGGCATGACTATCACCTAATACTACTTTTTTTCAGGACAGCTTTACTGCTTTCACATTAAATTTTCTTCTCAGTGCATGTCCGAAGAAGCCCTGCCTCAGGGAAAAGCAAAAATCTTTCCTGCTGTTTCCCATGATGCTGGCAAACATTTCTTTTATGTGCATCTATTCTATATCATGTCTCGTTATCTAATATTATTTGCCACTCAAAAGTTTTTTCTTCAGGATGCATCTAAAGATCTACTGATGATATTTGTCTCTACCATAATTTTACCTAAACCCATTCTGTTTTCTCCAGCAAGAGAGGAAAATATGATGGCATGGTTCTCATCACTGAAGTCAAGGTTGTGTCCAGCCTTTCCATTATATAAACCCTTATTTTGGAGAGTTTCAAATTCAGCTATAAAAATTCAGTCTAGGCTGGAAACAGGCGAATTAATTATTTGCATGAGATGTGTTTCTTCCAAAAAAAGTGTTTAAAATTGCATTTGATTGCCTTTATGTTTCTTAAGGCCTTGAAATACCTGTCAGGTTACACTTAGAACGCTCTTCATGTACTTGCAAGATCGCAATTTTCAGAGATGATGAGTGGTTTTGCCTCTCACTTTGCTGCGATTGCTCAAATTTAGATTTTCAGTATTCTTCGAAAATATTTTGTTGTTCTGTCTTTTATTTTTACTGTGTTGATCCCCCTACAGCAATTTTTAAAATTCTTTCTTTCCTTTCAGTAGCATACTTACATTAAGAATGTACATTAATTTCTTGTTCACTTCTATTCCTATGCTATTTTAAAATAAAATAGTTCGAGATTCTTTGTGTTGGATCACAACCAGTGTAGTTCTAGCTTCGAGAATTAATTGCTACAGAGAAGGGGAACAGGAATAATTTAACTGACTCTTTTGTTTTTATGGTCAAGAGCTCTTATTGCAATCTAGTCTGCTGCCAAACTTTACTCAGTAATTCCTTCACCATAATCAGTAAGGTGTGAAGGACAGGAGGGATACGCTTCAAGTTGCTGACCAGCAGTTGGTCTGGCAGATCGAAACTCAATTTAGGTCAGATGTTGAGGGGGATCTTCTTTGTTCTCAGACTGAAAAACCTTGGTGGTTAATGTGGAAGGATGGAGAAGACAGGGAAAGGTGTACTTCCCAGTGAAATGTGATGTCTGATAATCCTTATTTGTAGAGTTACAGAAAAAAAATTAAATATATTCTTCTGTATTGGACTTCTGACTTGGTTAGGTGGTGTCAAGATTGGAAAAGCTCTTAAAACCCGACCTTTATTATTTTACTTTTTTTTTTATAGCTGATGTTGATATATCCACGTTAAGTGGCGAGGTATTTTACCACAAATAAACACTGAATCACTTGTAGATGAAGGAAACAAACCGTGAAATTAAGCCTGCAGAATGGGCAAAATGCCAAAGAAGTGTAGGTCACAATTCAATAAGCATTTAAGCATATGCTTAAGTTTATCCCTTTCCACTGAAGGACTTACATGGGCTTAACTTTAAGTATGTGCTTACATCCCATTGAAATCACATGATTAAGTGCTTTGGCAAATTTAAATTACTCAAAACTACAGTGGGACAATTAATGGAGATAGTATTTTACAAGACCAGAAAGTGGATATTAATGGTAGATTGCAGGCTTGTGCTTACTCTCCCCATCTAATTCCTCTTTGGTATATATACCTTTATACTGTAACTGGGTTTTAATGACAAAATCTTGCAACCTTCATGTACCCATTGATTTTAGGTCTTCCCTCATCTGCTTTGCTGTTTCAAAGCGGGATGTTTTGTTTGTTTCTTTTAAAGAAAACTCTTCCTGAAATAATCTAATCGCTTTTAATAAATCGTTTTGAGAATGCACCAATTGTCATTTGGGAATTTAGTTGTGGACTTTGACTCTGAACTTCAAATACTGAATTCCAGAACTTTTGAGTCAAAAGAATTGGACTTTGATTCTTCAGAGGAACAACTGACATTAACCTCTCTCTGTGTCAGTATAGCCGTAGAGCTTTCATGTTACTATAAATATCAACTGTTAAGTGATAAAGCCTCACTTCTTAATTGAAAACTATTATTTTTTCTTCAGTACAATGCTTCTTCAATTTTTAGTCTTGGAGTTTTACATTTCTTTCTTTTGCTAATCCACATTTTCTCCCTGGCAGTATTTCTGTGTTCTACTGTAAATCAAACAATTTGGCAACTAAATGAGTGTTTGAAGCTGATTTAATTACATTAGCATGAGATGCCAATTAGATATTTGTAGAAAAATTTTACTGAATGTGATTTCTTAAATAGCTTAACAAAACACACTGGCCCACAGTTATTCAATTCCAGCCAGACTGACAATAATGTAAACTGAATCTCTTTTTGCATGTAGTCTCTCTACACAAACAGTGGATGCACTTCAATTGAAATGGTCTTTTGTTTTAATCATCAAAAAAGATAAACTCCCAAGAAATGTCCTCAGTTGTATTTTGCCTTGATTCATTTTTATATGAAGCCTTGGCAGATTGACCAATTTTAAAGATGAAAATTGGATAACTGAGAGCAAAGGACTGTAAGCCAGCTTCCTTAAATTCTCTTCCAGCTAGGCTATTCACTCAGAAGTAATATATCAAAAACTATGTTTATTCAAGTTAGACAGAGATAATGAGCAAGCACAGTTCTCACAAAGGCAAAAAAGATAGATTTCCTGGTTTATTTATGGTTTTTATGCAAAGAGTTTCAAGAATGGGATTGCAAGTTAGATCTAACATCCATTCAGGCTGTCAGACGATAATGCTCTGATTCCAATAATGGCTTTTCTCCTAGTAATTCCCAATAAATCCCATTCTACAACCCTAAGGGCTGCGGAGTGTTCAGCAGTTCTAAAATATGCAACTTTTATTTAGGAGGCTGGTTACGAATTTCAAGCCTATCTGCGGGCTTTATGAAATCTTTTACCCCAAGCAATCACAATGATACTGTTATTGAAGTAAGTCAAGGCAAACTCTCTAGTTTCAATATATTGATATAGTTCAAGTTTAAATATTGATATGGCTCTAAAGGTGCTTGAAGTCTTATTAAAATTAATGAATTGGAAAGCGTTTTGGTAACTAGGATGAAACCTGTGGAAGTATAAGACTTTTATGTACTGTATTAGGCACTGTTGCTACTGCTGTTCTTTGGTCATGGAAAGTTTGTCTTTGGAATTTTGCACTGAAAGAATAAAGAGATTTGCACAAAGGTACAAAACAGAGCAAGATATGGTTATATAAATAGCAATGGCTTTTGTGGGTCCTTTGCTCTCTTGCAGCTATAGCAGTTGAAGTTAGAGTTTCTCATCTATGATCTTTTGGCAATATCCTGCAAAGAGCCATACTATTGTATTTCACAGTCTGTTACTAAGGATACGAAAATATTTTTAGTAGTGCCTTTAAGCTGAAAATCTCAGTATTTCTAACAAACCCTGACGGAGCCTCACAGCACCTGTGGGGCAGGTCAGTGCTTCACAAGAGGGAGTGATAAGACAGAGCGAGCTAAATGACTTCTCTGAATTCACAGAAAACACTCCCCTTAGACTGGAGTCCATATCTCTTGGCTTCATCCCTTGCTGTAATTGCCCTTGCGGAGCACCTTTTCCCCATGAATGTGAGCCAGTGTGCAATGTAGTAGAAGATTTCATGAGCTAAAAAGATAAGCTGGATTTAAGTAATAATGCCTTTTATTGCTAATTACTTGCTAATTACCTTTTCTTAAAATTAAGAATAGTAATAACTAAGTTAAATGTTTGGAAGTTTTTTGTCTGCAATGACTATTCACTTCTGTTTACAGAAATGTGAAAACAAAGGATGTCTTCCAATGAGAGAAATCATTTAAGGTATGTTATTAGTGGATTGGTCTACGATCCTTTTATCCTTTTCTTAATCAGAATTTCGTCTTTGTTGATAGTTTATTTTTGCTTGCCAATTCTAGATCTAATCCATTCTATGTAATTCATGCTTGCACAAAAACCTGTTTCTTATGGTTCTGTGTTCCCTGTACGCAATCCCTGGTGGTTTTGGTACAGCTAGAATGCAACACAAAACACATGTCAGTAAATCACTGTTAATATGCAATTTCGTCATCAGTTGCTGTAGATAATACAGACTAATCTATCTTCTTATTTGAGAACAGCCTGTCCAAAGCAAGGCTTATGTGAGATATGGCTGAGAAACCTGTCTTGATGCTATGGGTTTTTTATTGTTGGGAAGTACACTTAATTTTTAAACCAAATTCCTGCAATACTACCTTAATTCTTTTTTCCCTTTTTTTTTTTTCTCGAAAAGAGCTGCCTGAATTTTCTCAAAATGAGGAATAACTGTACCATAGAAGTCATTTTATACTCTTACAGAAATTACTCCTGAAAACACACCCAAACCTCCAACTACTTTGGCAGCACAAGGGGTGAAATGAATCCAAAACATAGCAAAAAGCAGTTAGAAAACAACATCTTGGCTAGAATCCAAAAAATCTGTTAGTTATTCTGCAGTGACATCGTTATCCTCCCTGCGCTGACTTAAAAAAGAAAATTGAGAAGATATACTAAGGATTGGGAAACTGATAATTTTATCTGGAATGTCATGGCCAAATTCTGAGGACAGCATGTAAATGTTTGTAGAGGGAGAAAAAAGACCTCACTTCAAAATGACCTCATCCAGAAGAAATCCAACTGCCATATGTTCATTTGGCCTGCATTTGATACCACAAAGATTCTAAGATACATGCAAGGAGGAAAAGGAGGTAGTTTCTTTCTTTTAGGAGAAAAAACATGTAATGAAGTAGCTGTAAATCTGCATCTTGGTTTGTTTACACTAATTTTTAATCTGTTCCAGAGGTTTGCTGAGATGTAAAGCAATCATTTTAACCAGAAAAATAGACATATCCTGTAGCAACAGCTTACTGTTCTCCCTCTGCCAACCAGAGACCATCTAATACGTAGCAAACAAAGACCAAGGCACATTTGCCCTTTTATAAACCTGGAAAGCACAGGCAAAACAAATTAATGTTCTCACAATATTGGGAGATTGGGTAATAGTTTTTCCACTGATTGTGTGATCACCCTTAATGTTTTATAGCAATATAATTTGTGATTTTTTTTTCCTTTGAGTTTAAATCCAACTACTATGAAAACAATGATAAGTGGAATGCGAATTCAGTTCAAAAATATTTCTCTAATATGGGAGAGGCCTCCGTTCCCATACCCTTTTTAAAATGAAATGACTTCTTCAGAAGCAGTGCTGCTGAGAGGCTTCCACCAAAAACACATCAACACTTAATTAAACTGTGGTGCTATCTGAGAACAGAGGTGCAGCAATTTCAGTGGCTGACAGCTGAATTTATACACATTGATTTCCATTAGCTATGGCCCTGGTTTCACAATGCCCAGAGTTTGGCGGCAGTTGGACTTCATGGCATTGTGCCCTCACATTGTAGCTCACTACACCTGACTTGTGCCAACGCAATCTAATGAGTCTGCAGGCTCTTTTCATGAAATAGATGGGCTCATGTGACTTAAAATGTATTTTTTTCCCAAAAACTTCTCTAAGACAATTCATGGTGCAACCTTTCAAACTGTCACAGGAAAGGTGCCATGGAACATGAAGTCAAGAACAAGTGCCAGGAGGAAAGCTGGGAATTGTTGCCAAATCCTTTGTAACATGAAAATGCAGCCTGGGGCTGCATATGCTGGTTTGCTCTGTAAATGGGATTGTGCTCGAAGCTGCTTGCCAGTTCGTCAGGGGAGTTTTTATACCATATTGTATGATTGAACTTAGCTGTCATTGTTCCTTTAAAAAAAAAAAAGTCAACAAAAAACCCCCTTGTACCATTCTCTTTATCTTAGGATGTGTCAAGGCTTGTGTCTTAATGCAGTAACTGAACGGTTTCCTTTGAATTTACTGCTTCATTCCCATTGCGCCTTGTTCGTAGATACTGGAGTGGTGATAAAACATTGTTTTTTTCCCAAAGGCTGGGGGTGAGGTATAAGTGGAGATGAAATAATTTAAGGTTTTCAACTTCCTGTGATCAAAGATAACTCATGAGTAAAATCCACATATGTGTCCAGGTTAGACTTCTGGGCAGGTGCTGTGGTTTAACCTGGCAGGCAGCTAAACACCGCATAGCCATTTGCTCATTCCCACAGTGGGATGGGGAAGAGAGGTGGAAAAAAAGACTTGTGGGTTGAGATCCAGACGGTTTAATAGGACTGAAAAGGACGGGGAAAAAATAATAATGATAAAAGAATATGCGAAACAAGTGATGCATAACACAATTGCTTGCCACCTGCTGACCAATGCCCAGCCAGTCCCTGTGCAATCAGTGACCCCCTGGCAAGCTCCCCCGAGTTTTTAATTCAGCAGGATGTCATAGGGTACGGAATATTCCTTTGGTCAGTTGGGGTCAGCTGTCCTTGCTGTGTCCCCTCCCAGCTTCTTGTGCACCCCCAGCCCACTCACTAGTAAATATGAGAAGCTGTAAGGTCCTTGACCTAGTGTAAGGAATGGTCAGCAACAACTAAAACATGAGTGTGTTATCAGTGTTTATTCTCATCCTAAATCCAAAACACAGCACCATGCAAGCTACTAGGGAGAAAATTAACACTCTCCTAGCCAAGACCAGGACAGCAGGTGATGTCGGACAGTATCACCTAATACCATAACTCCAGCACCGAAGCTAGTTTGAACCCCAGCAAAATTTAGGTAAAATTCATACCTTCTCTTCCACCCAATTTTTCAGCTGTTCATGTATTTATCTTCTCTTTCTGTTTAAATTAAGAGAAAAGGTAGAGGCCCAAGCTTCCTCTTTGTTTATGGGGAAATCAATGTGCTGATATTAAGTGACTGCTTTAAAGGGAAAAATGATCAAACATGCAGTTCTTGTGGTTTTCAGCTCACAGTTAATCGCCAGAAAAACAGAAGACCCTTTTTAACTCAGCCTTACTTTCAGGGAAACATGTAAATGACAATAGATACCTCAGTAAGGAAGGAGCTCTTGGGAGCAAGAGGAGATTTGTGATTTGTCTCCAACAGACAAGTATGGGTTGCTAATGTTACATAGAAGCAGAGATGATTTTGACAGCTTGATGATGGAGTTGTTACGTACGAGGTCCTGTGCACAGTGAAGTAAGTAAGAAG
Organism: Caloenas nicobarica; assembly: GCF_036013445.1. NCBI lineage: Eukaryota > Metazoa > Chordata > Aves > Columbiformes > Columbidae > Caloenas > Caloenas nicobarica. The sequence goes on along the minus strand of NC_088248.1, from coordinate 10,119,055 downwards.
GAAATTTGAAGTGTATGGGAAGAAATTATGTCAGGAGGGCGAAGCCCACAAACTACATGGGAGTTATTGCAGTTGAAAGGAGAATTTGCTGTTTCTGGATGGTACCCAATGAACCTTCCAGTTTCTGCTTGTTTCTGGATATCTCATCACTCCTGTTCTAGTTGAGACTCCCTTTCCAGCAATTATCTTGGTCTCCTTCCTTACGTGTGCTTTGAAACTTTAATTGGAGCCCAGTTGTTGTTTTAAATGTACAGAATGCTACTGGCAGAACCACTTAGTCTTCTTCTTCCCTCCCACCCCGCCCCCCAAAAAATCTGATTACTAGTAAGTTTGTTAAAAGGAAAGGGCAACTGCATCCTAAGAGCCGAAGACCTTTTTTCCCAAATGGAAGAGAGGGTTCAGAAAACACTACTTGGGACGTACCTTACAGATTCAGAATGGTGGCATGACTCCATGGTTTTTCCAAAGTACAACAGCAACTCTAATAAAAAAAAGAAACGATCCTCCTTTGAAAAAATCTCCTTTAGGTCAGTGGTCCCCATGCTGTAGCCCACCCATGACAAATTGCAAGTTTGTAAGGCTCACTGTAACCCACTGTGTCTCACACAGTGTATTAAATAAACATAAAAAGTGTGACACAGTGTAGGTAATGTTTGACATCTATGAATTCAGTCTATTCCACTTTCTTTTGCTTACCCTTGAAAGCGGAAGCAATAATTTGTCTTTCTAGCAGAATCCCCAAACAGTTTTTAACAAATGGCAGTACCAGCCAGTACCACTAATTTTTCTCTAGAGGCTCAGAAAACTCTGCAATTCTATATTTGTTTACTAATTAATTTGGCAAACTAAAAAGCTCCTGTTGTATCCAGAAATTAAACTGTATCAACTCAAAACTTCCTTTCCTTTATAATAGATCTGCTTTTTCTCCTTACATAGTCATTAAGCCTGTTTGGGTTTTTTATTATTATTATTTTTGCTGTAATACCTTCTTAGCATCTGAACATTCTCTTGGCTCTTTTCTCTCATTAGACACAGATTTTCCATAAATGTGTCCGATTCCCAAGCTGTTCTTTTAGTCCATGAATATAACTTCTTACTAGAGAAACAGTACCATTTATTTTCTTGGTTTTGGTTTGCACAGCTGTTCGCCTTGTATCATGTTTGAGCATCAGACTGTGCCAAATTTGTTACCTGATGCTACTAATTCCTTCCAATCCATATTTCATTCTTCAACTATTTTAATACTAGGAAATACCTAAGATTTCTTCCTTGTTTGGGGTCATTTTAACAGTATCTGTGTGAACAAAATTATTCATATGGCGACACTTACTAGCTTGTGCTCTTGTAATATCTAATGTCTCACCATCATACAAGAAGTCTGTACCAGGCCTCAGAAGCCAATCTCTCAACCCCAGCCCAGTTTTTCAGCCACATCCTTTCTTTCAGTAGCATGGGCTGGAGAAACCGTAAAAGGAGAAAAGAAAGGGAGAGAAACATGAGTGCTTTATAAAGTGAACCACTCCCTTTGCATTTTTTTACATTACTTCATCACCTTTGCCAAATATGGTCTCCAAGCCCACAATTGTGTTTGGAAAAGCAGAAAGAGATCATGCTGAAATGATTTGGGTCTTCCAGGAAAGAGAATTAAGAAAAAGGCAAATTATTATCCGGTATTTACTTCTGCCTGTTTTACACAACTTTACATCCATAAAGAAGCAGAGGAAAGCATGACCTGGTCTGTTTTAATTAGGCAGTACTAGTTGGATTTTTTATCCTGTTACTTGCTTTCCTCCTCATTAAACTTTTTGTGAGAGATCTTTATTCCTTAGTGGGGTTATGGTGGCTGTTATTCATTTTTGTGATAAAAATATAGATTCTGCAGTTTGTTTTTACCTCATATTTTTCTGTGTTGTAAAATGTCAAAGGACCCAGACCCATTTCTAACCCGTCGGCAATTAGGTGGTAACGCCAAAGAGGCATGATTTCCCCTTTTGCCAACCGTTGCATGCATGTTTTACTTGCTTCATACGAGTAGTGGGACTGTTCATGGTAGAAACCTTGAGCATGTATTTAAGCATTTGCAAGATCAGGGTCACAGTCAGAGTATGGTAAAGGAGATCCTGCAGAACCAGACTCCATTTCACTACACTCCCAAGTACTGTTAGGAGCCAGGAGGGAGAAGGTGTTTCCAAATGCCTTTAGGCGACTCTTGTACATTGTGAAAATCCTTATTATGCTGACAGACTTACCCTTGGGTTACATATGTACTGAATTACATCACCGTGCTACATTTCTGCAAATCAGAAATGTGTTATCTATTGCATCAGTGTTTCTGCATTTCTGTTTCCTTCTTTGTAGATGGTGCGCTGAAGAGGTTGCGTTTGTGTGTTATATTCCATATAAGCTGTAATGGATTTCTTCTGTGCCTGTAAGAACTTCTTACAGAATTGCTTGTATAGCATTTACAGCTTATGTTAATGATGACTATAAAGTTGTTTTTCTTTATGGAATTAGATATATCCATCATACATTTGCCAGTTCAAATGTACTGAGACAGCAAAGCAAATTCTGCTCACATTTCTCACAGCAGTAATTCCCAAATAATTAGTTTGTCATAATAGGTAATAGATCCGTAATGTGTATAGATCTGTGATGTGTCTCAGTCATAAACCACATAGTGCATGGTATAGGTATAAAACACTGCTGCTGTTTGAGAAATGTAAAATGAGAAATAAAATTGCCCAAGTTCAATAAGGAGCCACCTGCAAACTTCTCTGTTTTCATATCTCCTTGTGGAGCATTTTTTTGTTTCTCATATAAGGAAATCCTAGTTCTTAAAGTTTTCACTGTTCATGCTAGAAGAACTCCCTGTAGTGCATCCACACCATTTGACATTGCACAGTTCAGTCAAAAAATGTATTAGCAAAATCATGCCTCTTTGGCATATAGTTGTATTTATCATACAGTTTTTGTCACTCTCTCTAGAGCATCAAAAACTACATGACTGTTGTTAGTTGTGTTGTTATGCCAGCAGATTTCTCTCAAGTGGATTTCCTAGTTTTTTCACTTCTAGTCGCTTATTTGTTACTCGTAAGGAGTTATTTATATGTGTCCATGTTTCATTTCCCTCTCTTTTCAAAGAGGAATATCAATGCTTGCAAGCGGGAATGTGGGTGGGGTTTTTTCCCCCCAATTTCACCTTTTGGCTGACTTTCTTCTATCCTGGCATAAAAAACTTCCCAGGGTGTAGTTCAGCCTGTAAATTGTTGTACATAGTGCTCACAGTGTTTAGTGAATGTTACATACATAGGAAATTTACTGTCAGAAAATAAATCATCCTGAATAGATTCCAAAAGCATTCAGCAAGTGCGTGTGTTTGTGCTTGGTTTTTGCCTGTGTGGATTTAGGTTTTGTATCTGTAAAATAGTGCTCGATCACCATAGAAACAACAATATTCGTACATACACTAAAATCACTTCAGTACAGGATATTACAGCAGTTTGCATCAGCGTTCAGTTACATTTTCTTCCAGAAGAATTTCTAAAACAAATAAATATGTCCTTAAGCAAATCTCTACAATCAGTGCAATAACAAAAAGGAGACAGATTCCTTGAAGCACAAAGTGTCATACAGTAATTTCCAAAGGACTAACAGAGAAAATGCTGGTGCCAGCTTTACTGTAACTAGTTAAATTTTACTGTGTTACTGTCCCTAGATGCTGCCCTTAATTTTGTATGATTATAAAACCATCTACAGTTTGAAACTGGTTTTATAGTTTACCCTTCTTATAGGCAAACAGCTGGCAAAAAAATGCTCAACTAAAAACACTTAAAATGCAAAATGTGGCAAAAAATATCATAAATATAAAACCTATTTGGTTTGCTTAAATTTGTGGTAATGACCTCACTGGATTCTCCAAAATGCAAAATAATGTGGATGTGTAGGACTACCCTGAGTGTTACGAAAGTCAGTGGAATAACATGTCTCCATGAAATCCCACGGGGAAGGTTAATTCTCTAGTTGATACTGTTCTAGACCCAACGTTAAATTGGTCCAGGGGATGGGAGTTCCCAGAAACAGGCATTCTCACTGCTTTTTCTATGCATTGGGACAGAACTATTCATAAGGTAACAATAAGATAAACAATGCGTGAGAAAACATTTTGGAATCTCAGTTTTATGCTACTGTCAAAGCAAGCACTCCATATCCCTAATGCACAGCTTTCTGTATCATAGCTTTTTTGGATTCACGTTTCTTAATGTGTTACGCAAATTAAAGGGTTCCAGGGACCTAATTGGTGACTAGCAGCTCTTTACAAGGTATAGAAATTACTCTAGGTAATTACTCTAGGTATAGAAAGAATTTGTAGCAGAAAATGTTTGGGGTCCTGTCACTTCCAATTAAAAACAAACAAACCAACCAAAACAAAAAACCACTTGCCTATAATTATTTTCATGCTAAACTAGTCCAACTCACCAAGTTGGCTTAATCTATTCGAATGACGTAAACTGACAGGACAGGAGAAAAAGCAGAGACAGGCTCTGCAGTGCAAACAATTAGGAGGGAGTTACACTGGGGTATCCTGGCAGCTTTCAGCACATCTAACCAGTCTCAGAGCAGTCTAAATCAAATCAAGGTATTTTAACTTTGACTACAAGTGACCTCACAGGGAGTTTAACTAATCCATTTTAACATTCCTAGCTGCAGCTAACTCGGATTGGATTTTCTGGTGTATCCCTAGGCAGACAGCTCTCTCTGTGCATAATATATTGAAATTCTGTGGTTCAACAGTCTGTGGAAACCATTGGCAACAAACAGGTGAATAGAAAGTCTTGTAGTCTGGAAATCATAGGAGTTACGCATGCAAACCTTCAGCAACTATATGTTAAGTGATATAAGAATCTCCACTGACCATGTATTATTAGTTAGTATGAGTTAGATCCAACCTTGCACACTTCAATCTTTTTACCCCAAAAATATTACCCAAGGGACTCTTCTTCTGAGTATCATGCTGTACACTGGAAACAGTAGACTTGGATTGAAGCTCCAGAACACAGCCTGATCAGCACAATACCTTGCACTTGAGATTTAAGATGTCCACAGAATTAGTCATTAAGTACGGAAAGTAACAATGTTTCCAGTTTCATGGACTGAGCACATCCAAATCCCTGTGTCCGTGGAATTAGGGCCTGCAACCGTGGGATACTTGTTTGGTATATTTGAAATGAGCCATCTAAGAGTAGAACTGAGGATTTGATATTTATTGTTAATAGTTGTGAGAGGTCTGCTTTAACCAAGAGGTCAGTCCGTTTTATTGTAAACTAAGAAATTGAAATTAATGCCTGAGGAGCAGTATAGTTAAAACTAGAGAAAAGAGCAATAGGACAATGGAGCTGGTTGCAAATAAGGCCATTCTGGAAGGGAGGTCCTAGGTTTCTGGCTCCAGGTTTCTGCTCTAGCAGACATTTATGTTTTCAGGTCACATTTATGCAGCTGCCAAGTCAATCTTTAATCAGTGGCAGTCTGTATATTAAGCACACACAAGCCTTTTTGTTTTTCAGTAAGCAACTTGTGTGGTTTGCCTATATACAGACCATGATTTTTACAGATGAGTTTGAGCATCCAAATAATAACTTTAAGAGCTATTTTTAATCTATGTGTTCTGCTAGCAAAATCAAAATGTATTTTGGGGTATGTGTGCATTCTGTTGATCAATATTTATGGTTTACGTTGTTTAACTCAGTTACAGATCATCTAGTGAATCATACAGCTTTTCTTTTATTTCTTCCTTGATTGTTCTAAACCTAATATTTTGCTTCTATGTAAAATAGGTGTCTATTTTTATCATGAATACTGACTATCATATTTGGGTTTTGCTTTTGATAACTATTTCTATTAACAAAAGCCCACAGAGAAATGCAAACAGAAGGTGAAATACAGCTAAATGCTGTGCTAGTGGCTTTTACAGTTTTATCACTGAAAATTTATTTACAGACTCAAACCTGAGTGTGAGCAAAAAAGAAAGGTAGATTTCCTTTTTCTAGCTTTCTTGCATAAAAAGTTAAAATACAATGCGTTAACAACTCAAAATTCAGAAGACATAGGATCCGAAATGTATTAAACAAAAATATTTTTTCAAATCCCTTGAAAATTAGGTGCCTCACCCATGATCTGAAGGCATAGAGCTTTGGCAATATTATAAATGTCCATTAATACATTTATTATTGTTTGCCTTAGAGATATTGTTTGAAGTAATTTCCTGTAGTGACAGACAGCTTGTATCTTAATATCTCTTTTCCCAAAACCAAAAGAAGGATACAGCTTTAATGCACCTATAAGTAAACATTTCTACAAGTCAGAAAAAAATACTTAGACATGCCTTCTTGATTATTATATTTCACGCTACAATTCTAGTGTACAAAATACAATTTATGTTTTTAATTTGTGATTATTATAATAGTGGAAGTTTAGACCACACATGCCATTACTATGTCCAAATTTCTGAGGTTTTATGGTAGCAGGAGTTATTGGTCTTGTAGTGTGATTGAAATAAACTTTGGAATACAGAACATCAAAAATCAACAGCAACAACTGTTCTATATCCATATATTTTTTTATTTGTATTAAAACTTGTGTGTGTGTGCGTACATACATATACATACACGTAAACATTGACCTACCAGCTGAAACTGCTGACACTTGGTTAAGGAAATGACAGTTTCTCAGGAATTTTTCCTCCTCTTTTTCCTTTGCATGTGGCAATCGTTTCTATTTCACCACATTTATAAGGCAGATCACTGGGGAACTGAGAACACAAAAGAAGTGCAGTTCCCTGTAAGCTGTGGTGATTGTTTCGACAGCTGCAGAATCGTGATGCTGTGGTGGCTTGTGTCATTCCAAGGGCTTCATGCACAGCTCACCAGAGAGAGGACCATTTCCGCACACTTAAATGGATTTCACTTCAGGCTTTTTCTGGACTAATCAACCATTCCTTAGTCAAAATACCTTCCTCATATCTGTAGGCTCTGTGGAACAGCATGTCTTTAGTTGCACACTGCAAAGTGAATTATTTTTTCCAAGACTGTGTTTGGGAAGCTACCTGAAGTTGTCGATCTGTTCACACAAGGATATCTGCGCAAAATTTCAACTCGTCTGCAGTCTGTGGCAGAAACTCAGCTGTTTATTCTGAACTCTAAGGAAATGGTGAAGAAATAGGAGATATCTGTTCTGTCTTTTGAGTACTTCTGAAAGAAAAGGAAATGGTTGCTCTATAGAAACACATATAGACATCTAACAATGTTTGCTTTGAACGCTCTGCCCATTACTTTTTCTGCACAGGATAGGTATTTGCTTCCCTATGTAACATGCAACACCGCAAAACTCATTAGGTAACATAAAAGTATTACTGTTCAGTGCATAAAAAGATTTGTCCCTGGTGGAGCTAAGCTTAATGATACTGTCAGGAGTACAGAGCTGGCAATGAAGTATCTGCATGGGTAATTCATCCCAAATGGGAAAACAAGGGGACAGGAGGTTTTCATTTCAATTACTCCCTATCTGTGGTGGAGGAAATGCTAACCCACCTGGGAGAGCAGCTTGATTTTAGTGCAGGACTGTGTCTGTCTGAAGTCCTCTCACAGGAGCTGGCCGGTGTATAAATGAGTCTTGTACAATACTGCTTGCTTGGAAACAGGACGAAGGAAGGAGCAATTAATGAGAATAGATAAGAACTGATCTGTGCTGAGGTGAGAGGGCAAGATAACAGACCATGCTGATGAATCTCAAATTTGTTTGTATAGTAAAGCTTGCTTTCAGTGATCTTCCTGAAATGGGATTTAAGTTTCCTCTTTCCTTGCAGTCTTTGGTTACTTGTGGAGGTGTTTCAAAAGGCTTGCGTGTAATTGAAAAGACAGCCTGATGCGAGTCATTAAACGTGCTTGACAGGAATTTGGGGACGGGAATGGCGCTGTTTGGGAAAGAGAATCAGTGAGGCTTCATCCATGAGCATGGGACAATGCTCGGGTTGTAGTTAATTAATCCAAGCAGTGGTATGTGTGATATTAGCAAAGCAGAACACTATAAAAGGTTCTGAGAAAATTCTTATTTTATTACATTTTCAGTTTGGGAAAGCAGGGATGGTATGTTTTCATAAATTTTGGCAATCATCCAGGCCAGTCTGAAATCCCGTTTAATGTATGCAGCTATCGCTAACTTTCTGAATGCTCATGAACTCCCAAAGGAAGTGATAGAAACCTCCTACCTGCAAAATTTAAGCTGATTGTTATTACTTACACTGTAATAGTGCCTTGAGACTCTAATTTGCATGACATGCTCTTATACAGCAATTTGGCTGGAACTTATTGTCCTCTGTAGAATCCAAGAGGTCACATTTTATGCTTTTTAATCACTAATTGAACTTAATCAGCAATTTTTTATTATCCTAGTGTTCAGAATACACCACTGCCTACAGATTTTACATTTCTGTGTGATATAGAGCTACACTGAATTTCATTCTAGGTGACTTTTGTAGTATAACTTGATTAATGCATTCATTTATTACCTTTTGATTCCTAAGCAACACCTATTTTCTGCCAAATTAGTTATTCCTTCACCTGATGCTCTATGACATGAAATATACATTAGTTCTGCTGAAGTGATTTGTAGTGTCGCACAGGGGGATTTTTTAAGAAGGGTTCCAGACTTGGATCTGAATCAATGTACAAATGGTTTATTGTCACTTACATGTATAGCTGCTGTATTAATTTTAGAGAGCTGGTGATTTCATCCTAGATTCCAGAAAAAAAGTGTCTGTATCAAAAAAGGCACGTGTGACCATTATTCATAACAATCAATGGACTCAGCAACACAAGGTAACATAAAAGAGTAGATTTGGAAATTGCTTTTCTGTCCATTGTGACACTCATGCCAAAGGTGGCTATAAAATCAAAAATATGAACAGGTTCAATATAAAACTGTTGTAATTTCCATTTCAATTATTGATTGTGACACAACTTGTAACTCGGGAAATCCCAGAACGGCTGGTTGCTGGAAGGAGCCCATTTTTCAGACAAGAGGCATTTGTTCCTAGCTCTAGGTAGATAAGGAACAGGCCAGATCAAGCTTCACTGCTTTCACCAGTGCCTCCAGAAGGAATGCAGTTAGTGTCTTTTGTGATTTGACTAGTTAGTTCTGCTTTTGAGTTTAGTCCTGTTGTTTGGCATGTGAATAGCTCCAATTACTGAAATACACAGATTACGTTTATGATATATTTCCCAACACTTTTCTACAGTAATGACGTTCTAGCAGTTAATAATTCTGAACTAGAAACCAGCTGAACTAAGTGATCTGGTTAAAGTTGAAGGAGTGAGGTGTTGGGGTTTTACATGGGAGAGGGGAGGGAAATGGGTTGGTTTGGGGTTTTTTTTGTTGTTGTTGGGTGTTTTGTTGGGGTTTTTTTGTTTTCTGTTGGGTTTGGCTTTGTTTGGGTTTTTTTTTACTGAGAAAGGAAAAAAAGGAAGAAATTATATTAGCAACTCAAGAGCATTTTCCTGTAAAACCTATTATCTCTTTGTGATTTCTTTATCGACTCTCCTCCAATATTTATAGTTAGTGATGTCAACAATTTGATGTTGAAATAAGCAAACAAGTCTCAGAAAAATGACAACTTGTCCTGCTCAATACATCTGTCTTAATTTCATTCAACTGCTTAATGTGGTCACTCCCAGCCCCATTCAGAGACACCGCTTTGGCAAGAGTGTAGTGAGGGGATTGTTCCACCTACCCCTGAAGAAAAGGGATGAGATAAGAAGCGGCCAGAAATTTAAGCATTTCACACAACTCCATTGCTCAGTTGTCTTCTAGCTTAGAGAAAAATCAGAAAAATCTCAATGAGAAATTTAGTATTGTTTTTAACTCTCTACCTTTGTACACTCAGTTGATCATCAGAATGCAGAACAGATGTTTTTGTTCAACAAATTGTTGTGGCCCATGATCAGTCTTGTGTATTCAAAAGATAATACTCTGAATGACTGCAAGATTTTAGTGAGTTTGAATACTACTGTCCTGCTAATCCATATGGATCCTGACCTGAGACATTGCTGCCAATAGCAAAAAAGTTGTGGGGTTTGTTTTGGTTTGTTTGTTTGTTTTTCCCTCCACTTGCAACAACTCTAGTAAAAGAATTGAGAAGTGGATGAAAGAAAGCACTTGGTCAAGTAAGGTTCTTTTGAGTAATACATCCTGGGAGCAAGAGCCCAGTAACTGTGCTGTCATGCATTTTTAGCATACTCTGAGAATTTTTTACTTAATCTTCCATGTAGATAAAATAGAAATTAATCTATTCCATTGTTCAGAAGACACTTGCCCATGTGTGTTCACTCTATCATCAGTATGGAAGCAAATGCACTAATTTAAAAAATAAATTATTTTTTATGTCAAATTAACTCGGAATTTTTAGACATTTGCATAGGAAGCAAAGAAGCGGTCTGATGTTCCGCAGAGCAAGTTGCCAGACTGAAAAAAAAATATGCAAGGGAAACCATATGGTCAGTATTATGAAATAGGAAGGCAGGTGATTTCAGACTGCTGTGAAGAACCATGGTTGTGAGAGTACAAGTCTAAAGAAAATAAGAGTCATTATTACTTTAAGCTTTTGAAAATCGCATACTTTAAATTCAATGCAGGTATTATTGGTTGGCATTATGTTGTCCTAGCACAAAGTGAACGTAAACGTAGGCAACTACTTATGCTTCTGTCTGCTCTTTATTTTTTTTTGTCAGTCAATGTATTTTCCAGTATTAGCTTAGTATCAAGGAACTCAACGCAAATTAACCCAACTGCTGTATTTTAAGCAAGCTATATAGTACAAAATGAAGCTTAGCACAACTCCGATGGTTCCAACTGGATCCTTAGAATGTCATTTTCCACATTGTTTTTTCACAACCGGAGAAACCAATAGGAAAAAAAAATAAAAAACAAAACTGATAAAATACAGAATTTCAAGTAGTCCTATATTTAATAACGATATCTCGAGTTCCTTTTGCTGTTATGCAGACTTTCAGGATCTCCTAAAACATCTGTGTGCTTGTTGTCAGACCTTGTATTCTAGACCTCAGCCATCTCTGTTAAGGACTACGGTCTTTTGGACATATTGTTACAACTTAGTGCATGTTACCTATCTTAACGCATTTTTCTTGGTATAAAACTGCATTCTGCAACCACTGTCAAGTACATAGGTTTGTTTGTTTGTTTGACTGCATGATTACCTTTTAAGCATCCATGATACCTCAATAACACTGAAATAATCTTCTAACAGCGTATGCTTCAGGTCAGCCACAATTATTTTAATTTTGCACTGGATAAAATGTCAACACTGGGCAATTTGTTCTGCACTGGGGCTTTTGTGTGATACAGCACTATTATATTCAATCAAATCCTTATTAGAAATGCTCTTTTGGGGCAGTAGGGCATAAGAAGTATAATTATGTAGGGATAGTGGGAGTAGCAAAGGCATAAGAGGAAGAGAACCTAAACCTGTTTATCTTCTGCTCTAAGTCGACGTGTCTAATAGGCAATCTGTAACATATATCCAATCATTTTCTATTTATAAATTTCTTTGTAAGCTTTACTTGACTATTGGAATTCAGCTGACCGGTCCTAGCGTTCTGCAGCATTCATGAAAATTTAAAAGTCATACCTATGAAATATTGTTTCACTGCTGTTGCCCTGCTCTAGTTGTGCTAAAAAATTGTAGCTTCTGACTTGTCACATTCTGGCTGTTGTTCATCTTCCCGGGCTGCAGTAACAACAAACCAAATCGCATTCCTTTTCTTTAGCAAACGTTATAGGAACCATTACCATTCCATTTGTGCTTGCCTCGCCTGTCACGTTTTTGACTGGTCGGTCATTTTGAATTAAACAGGAAAGAGAGAAAGAATGTCATCAGTTCTGTTGTTTAACATTGGCAGCCAGGTACAGGCAGGACAGAAAGCGGGCAGAGCAGTTCCTGCGGCAGCAGCGGGTGGGACAAGCGACACTCGCAGGCTGGTGTGTCAATCAGCGTGAATGTAATTCCAGGCTTACCACCAGAAATGCTGTCTCCTGTCCAGTGGGTATATCAAAGACTGTACAGATGAAGCTGGAGAAGGAAACAAAAGTACTCAGAGAAACAAGTGGCACATAGTTATACTAGCATGGTTCAACATGTAGCAGTCTGCCTAGTATAAACCAGCAGCAGAAGAAAACACAATGCAGCATTGTGCAGCTTCAGAAATTGCAGCAAATATAGGCTTATCACAGTTTGTGGGCATTCCTCACAGAAAAGGGAAATTTGCAGAGGCTCTGAAGCCAATATCTTCTTTAACAGGAGTTCCAGCAGCTGCATAGCATGAAAATATTGTAGATTCCTAGCCACTAAAACATTTTGGGGCAGGACAAAACTATAAATATCAAACTAGATGTGGATTGTTCCAGAATATTTGTTGCTGTTTTAAAACACATCTGAGAGGATTGAACCATTATTGGCTATATTCCCAAAAGAACAAAGGAGAATCACTTACAAAACTGTAACATTAGACTATGGAAATGAAGAATGAAGACATATCTGTGATAAATCTTTCCCATTGCCCTCTAGGCGAGTACAGGACAGTACCTATAGGAAGCGCTTATAAGTGTATGCAAACATATTTGTATGTGCTTGTTATAATTATGTTGTAAACTCTCTTTTGGTCAGGCACAGCTGGTAGAATTAGAAGACCTTCTGAAAATGTATTTACATTTATTTTAATTGCCAATCATTATAAAGTATGATTAAAACTCATTACCAAAGTAATCTCTGACATTATAATGTGTGAAGTTCTCTATGCATGACCTGAAGCTTGTATTTTGTATAGTAGTGAGTCATCCAGATGCCATTTCTAATATTTAACAAGTATTTAAAACATCCTTACAAGCACTTCATTAGCATTCCTCCTTCTGAAGACCATGCACCATTCCGAGTTAAAAGCATCTCCCCCTTAAAGCTCACATTAGAAAGGAGCAGCTTTGTTGCAGCTGTGCACCATAACCTTGAAATCAAATACTTCATGAGGACAAAAGCAATACTTAGAATTATATTTTGCTGCAGTTGTATCCTTTTGACCATCTTGTATTTTCAGCTTTACTGCTGTCTGGAAAAAAAATGTTCAGTTTTGTGAATGACAGGCAGTTGGTAAAACACTTGCAGCAGGTTGTGGTATTATGCCTCATAAACTATAATTTTTTTTTCTTTATGAAGGGAAAGCTTTATCTCCACTGTAATACTTTAGTTATTCTGAAAAGATCCATCCTGTTTAAATTTTCTAGATTTCTGTTGCATTATAAGGTCGTGCCCTGCCCCAGTTCTCTTGCTCTGGCCTTCTTAATTGCACTAATATTAAGACAAGTTTCAAACAAGACAAGGACCTTGTGTATAAGAACCTGTGATCTAGGAACAAATGAGACTATTCCTTCTATAGTATGTGTGGCATGGAAACCATATTGGAGATTATAGCTGTTCTCCGAGAAAGAGATGTTAACAATAGCGTACCAAAGCTTCAAAGCATTTACACGCTGATGGCTGTGGCAGCCTCCAGAAGTGCACTGTAATCTATTCAAACTATTTGGCTCTTCAGAAACTCAGTAAAACCAGAAAAATGTCCACGCCCCTCACTCACTAACATCCAGACTGTGGCATTAAAAAAAAAAATCAAAGGAGATTTTGTGTCTACATTTGTATGAGGTTAAGGGCAAGCCTTAACTGAGAACTAGCGTTGTTGCAGCAGAAACCCACCAACAGTGCTTGCATCGGTGGCAAGCCAAAGAGTCTGCCCATTCAAGGGCACTTCCCACGGTGTTAACACATGTTGTTGGCAGTATCAGAGGTGGGGGCCAGGCACAGGCACGGGTGTGACAAACCACCAAACTGGGTCTGTAAGGCTCGTTCCTTTTTCAGTCCTGAGAGGTTCCCAGGATGGCGCTCAGAAAAATGGGTAGGGGAGCTGTCTCACTGTCCATGCAAAATAAATTATTTTGTGCACATCCTTGGTGCAGCAAAATTCCTTTTTGCCATTACAAGTGAGAAACCCTAGCTGTGAATGGATGGTATAAATGCAGCTCCTTTGCAGACTGGGCTTCATAACTGGTAAGTAAATCTACCACATAGTGGGACAGCCACTTCAAGTTGAGAGGGGTTACAGCATCTCCAATGACACTGAGAACTGTGTGACCCCTTTTTCAGTAAGGGCTTTCCCTGGCATCTGCTACTAAAATGGCCCCCTTTTCCTAAGGAAGCACACTAGGCAACGTATCATCCCGTTGCTGTTTCCAGAAGCAGTAGGACTATACAAATTTGAACACTTGGTTCTGTTTTGTTAGGGATAATGAACCTTACATAACTGGGAATAGGAGGATCCTCTAGAAAGGCAGCTATCAGCTCCGAAGGTTTTGTTGTTTCGGTTATTACAGGGATTGCCATGAGACCTATATCTAAGGTCAAGTTCTAAATTTCCAGAGTGACTTTATGGGCATCAGTTGAGTAACTGCACATCTACATCACCACAGGCAGCTGAGATCAGAATCTGGACCTTTGCCTATGAACTACAGCAGGGAATTGAGGAAAATCTGTGTTAAATATAGAATAAGTTAACAGCAAAATTCTGGTTATGTCATCATAAACCAGGGAGTAAGCCATGGGTGGAATCTGATAATTCACAAGTAGCACATCTGTAAATTAATTACCAGGGTCCCCTGACGGAGGCAAAGGGAATGATGTAAGTCCCATGACTCACCAGGTTTTTATTCATGTTCATAATACGCTGTTTCCAGTGATGAGTGCCTGGCAAAAGCACAGCATCCACCTGGGAAAGAGCACGCAGCGAAGTCCTGCTTTTTTTCCTTTCCCAACAGGAAGGTACGCTGAGGTCAGTGGCATGCAAAAAATTAACTGGGGTAAAAGGAAATGCCTAGTTACATTTCCTCCTCTTGGAAATAGGAAGAATATTGTCTGTGTGTGTAGGCCAAAGCCCGCTTTGCTCTTACTACAGTTGTAGCTATTAAGCTAAAAATAACAGTTCAAAAAGCTGTTCTTGACGCAGTTTTCTGGCCTCGGGCGTAACCAGGAAGAGAATTGGAATGCACATCCTGAATCAAAACCTTTCTTTTGTAGTACCTGACAGCTCTGACTGGAAGGTAAGAAGAAACAAGTAGTCCCCACCTAGTAAGAATTACCTTTTTATTGTGGAACTAAGTGTTAGAAGAACAGTTATAATGTTATCATAGAACTGTTAGCACTTAAATCTATTTTTTTCTGCAAACTGTCCTCCCAAGACTTCATTTACCATTATTATTTCTGCTCCTCTTGAACTCGTGGGGAGATTCCCTCTCAGGACGTGTACTGGCGCAAGGAATGAGAGGCTGCATCTTCCAGCCTTGCATGCTGCTCGCGCTGGACCTGTGTGCCAGTCGCCTCCTGCACTGGAGAAGCATCTCATTTCTGCACCAGCTGGCAGACAGGGCTAGGTAGGGCAGAGAAAGAAAATAAAACGTGTTTTTTCCTTTTTGGAAAATATTTTTATCTGCATTCCCCCAAGGCATGTCTCGTTTTAAAATAGTTGTGGGTGTTGGTTGGTTGCTTGCTTGCTTGTTTCAAAACGGCCCTTTAGGTTCCCCGTTCCCTGAACCTGACCCAGTCCAGCTGCAAGTGGCTTGGCAATGTGGAGGGAACAGGAGCGGAGCTGCGACTCGGAGACATCCCTCTGAGTCTCACCTCCCAGGGGCAATTCCTCAGAGCTGAGGCTTCGGACAGAAACTCATTCAACCAGACTAGTTCTTTGCTGTCTGTGCTGGTACTGACTCTTTGGTCTCTGTCATGATTGGCTTTGAAGGAACAGCCTCATTTAATTTTTCAGCTGTACTTAACTTTATGAAGCTGCTATCTTCTTGGGCTTATTTTTGTGTGGCACATATGTATATCTCAGAAACAGAAAGGTTAGATCTCAGCCTGAACTGAAACAACTAGAAAAGGGAAGGTTTAACAGCCTTACCTTGCCAGACAATAACTACAGATGAGTCTTCAACTAAAGTCACTTTCTCTGCACATGTTTAATTGAGTTAATTTTATGGTGTCAACACACGGAGACTACATCACAAGTACTAAAAATATATCATTTCCTAATGGTATAATAAAATCAGTTTTAACTACTGTATATTTGAATTAATGTATTCACTGCACTCAAGTTTAAATACCAATGAAGGTTCTGTGTTTTTTCCCTAAGGGAAAAACGCTTCTTCCGGCTTTCACAGCTGTTCTGTTCCTTTCGCTGAGCATCCTGAATGGGCTGTACAAACCATGCTTGCAGCTCCTGAGCGTCTACAAATATTTTCTTAGGTGGAATATTAATAGCACGTTATCTTCCAAGGCCTCTTTACTTATAGGTTAGCAGAATATTTTGCTGACATAAGCCTACTTTTGTTTTCACAAAATGGGAAAAAAAAAAGGAAGTTTTGTCAGGCCCATAAAGAAAGAAAGCCAAGTTCATAGATGTCTGACAGACACGTTTTCATTTGCAGTTGGGTGCTGACTAACAGGATTTGGTAATGCTAATGGGGCACTGCCATAAGGCAGCCCTGGAAAATTGCAGGCTATGTTCTCCCGCTGTCCGCTAATAGATGTGCTCTTTAGGGAGATGAGCTCTCTTGCGTCTGCATAATTTTTTTTTTCTACTATTCAAAAAATCTTAATTCCAAGCTCTCCTTCATATGATTCTGTAGTTCTGCTTACTGATGTTGGTCACCTACTCAGGAATGATCCCCTTTAGCCAGCCTCCTACCAATCTGAGTATTTTGAATGTGTTGGAAATATTTTGATTTTATAAGCAAAATCATATATGGCTAGTCACAGGTATGTGGATATCATAAAGCATGAATTATATCATAGGTGTACTGTAATAGCTGGTGTTCGATATTTTTTGAAACAAACCAAAAAAGAATTAATGAAAAATATATTTAACTACCAGAAAGTATGAATACATTTGATCAGATGTTTAGTGTGATGCTCTAATGTTTGTCTGGGTCCACGGTGCTATTACAGCTTATATTATAAGGACATTATATTTTGTTTGCCATTTTGCAGTAGGTGGGTTAAAGGCAAAATAGCATTACTAATCCAATTTGTGTTTTATCATGTATAGTTTTAGGTTACTATATATATTATTTCGGTCTTGTAAAAGTGGGAGAAAAGCAGGACTAAAAAATGTGAATACAGAATTCTTTTAAACTGAATGTAATTTCAGTATATAAAAATCAAAGGGTTTCTTCAGTTTAAGAAGCTTGGGTTTTCATTTTTATTTGTTTGGGTGGTTTTGGTTTTTAAAAGAGCTCGAGTTAACATGCTGTAAAGTTCCTCTGATTTCAGATGTTCTACCTCAGAAGTTAAGCTTTGTAGGTTTTACAATGCAGATGTAACTTTGTCAATATCACTTTCCAGTGTGCACAAGTCCTTAGGTAGCATATTAAAGTCACTAAATCCACTTTTACTCCTGTGTTTTTCCTGCTGCAGCATTGTAAACTGCAGCACAATGCTTAGTTCTTTCTAAATAGCTCCTTTTCAGTGGAAATTTTAGAGTGGGGACATCTCTTTTCACATTAGGTTGCACAAAATCAGTTACAGTTGACTCAAATTTCCCTCAAGACAGCATTACTTTATTTTTTCTCCCCAGAGCAAGGACACCAAGTGCTGTTATGAACTGAATTACAGCAGACATCTAGGCAGGCAAAATCCAGACACTTGCATTACACAATGTTATTGAAGGGAATCGAAGTACATAAGCCAACATTCAACACCAATACACACGCTATGGATCTTAGAAGCTGCTTCTCGTGTCTGCTCTGTCCATTTGATGCATGGAAGGTTCTTTGAAGCATCCACCAGAAGGTGTACTGGGGAGAAAAATGTTAACTCGGTGCCATTAAATTGACTGTCATGTTCTGTTACGATAAGGTTGGTGTTGGGAACTTTTCATTAGAAGTGCACAAGTGAAAGCCATGCTGTGCACAAGGGAAGTTGTGCTCCATAAGAGAAGACCTACCCCATCTAAAAATATTGTGTTCCACAGAAAACTGTTTGAGGCTGCGTTATGCAGAGCCATGGGGAGCAGAGCAAATGTTTAAGAGTATACTGAACTTTCAGTACCAGAATCCATCACCTTTTAAGAATCGAGAGACAGAAAGGTTTGTGTGGAGGGATACCAGCCAGCCCGGCTGTTCGCAGGGAGCAGCTGGAGCTTCCAAGGGCTGCTGGTACAGAGGTGCACTAGCTGTAGGATTTTGTCCAAGTGGCTGGTTAAGAGTTAATGCTTTATAAAATCTAGTTTGAGTAAAAGTTGTTCCTGCCATGATGACTCATGTTAGACAGGTCAAACCTGCACATTTACTTCAGTTTAGCGTAATCATGCATGAAGGTAAGTTTCTGCTTGTTTCGGTGTCTTTCAGGACTCGGGTGAAGTTGTATTTTGCAGCTGCAGCACATTCATACTTTAACCCAAATTTTTAAAAATGATAGTACTTTGAAAGGGTACATTCCTTACATTTGCCACAGCCTTACCAGAATTGGAGGGTTTGGGACTTGTGACTGGTTTGTGGCTGAAAAGAAATCCAGTACATTCATACCTTCCAGATGTTCGTGGCGATTTCAGAAACACTTAAAACAATCAATATTTCGGGGGGTGGAGGAGCGGAGGGCAAAACGACCACCTAGCTTGGGGAAGGAGACGTGGGACCCGCCGGCAGAAAGGGCTGCCCTTTGCAGCGAGGGAGATGACAGCAGGCGGTGCCCGCCGAGCCGCCCCGGGGGGACTTCGCCTCCCAAATGCGCGGAGCAGCGGGGGAAACAGCAACATCCGAGCGGGGGCCGCTGGCCGAGAAGGGGCGGGGGGCGCCCCGGGGCCGGGCAAGGAAGGGGAGGAGGTGCGGAGAGAGGGGAGAAAGGAGGAGAGGCCGGGAGGGGAGGGAAGAAAGAAGTTGCGGGGGGAGCTGGCCGGAGGGGAGGCGCGGGCAGCAGATGGGTTTGCAGAGGGGGCGGGCAGCGGGGAGCAGCTCCGGCTGCCTCCTGGGGCCGGGGTCCCCCTGCCCCTGGAGGGGCCGCCAGCCCGTGCGCCGGGAGCCGCCGGGAGGCGGCGGGGAGGGGCGAGGAACGGAGCAGCCCGGCAGCGCCGGAGGGGGCGGGCGGAGGGCGCTGCGCGGGCCGGGGGGGCGCGGGGGAGGCGGCCCGACCCGGCCCGTCCCGCGGGCCGCGCTGCGCCGGGGCGCCCTGACTCGCTCCGCCATGGGCACCGGCCCCGGGACGGGCAGGCAGCGGCGCCCCGGCGCGGGGCCGGAGGCGGGCCGAGGATGCTGTGACCCCCGGCAGGGCCCTGCCCACCCGGCCGGCACCGGCTCCAGCACCGGGCAGAGCGGCCTCCGGCGCC
This sequence comes from Caloenas nicobarica, assembly GCF_036013445.1. Classification (NCBI taxonomy): domain Eukaryota; kingdom Metazoa; phylum Chordata; class Aves; order Columbiformes; family Columbidae; genus Caloenas; species Caloenas nicobarica. The sequence goes on along the minus strand of NC_088248.1, from coordinate 10,099,577 downwards.
TCTCCCGCAGCAGCGGTTGAAGTTGTTGAAGCTGGTGGTGGCTGCGATGAGAGGGGTTCCCCTCCGCTCCCCCGCCCGGCGAGACCCCTGACGGTCCCCGGCCCCGCGTCAGAGACTGTTTCGGTTTGTTGTGGTTTTTTGGTTTTTCTTTTTATTATTACTTTTCTATCTCGCTCTTGCTCTAGCCCAGGTGAATGGCCCGCGGTGGGTGCAACTGGCCTCACCGCCTCGGCAAGGGGAAAATGCTGGCCGTGGGGGTGCTGGCTGGCCTCTCGGTGCTCAGCCTTCTCACTTACGGCTACCTGTCCTGGGACAGCCTCGGACTCGGCCCCGGAGTGACAGAGGCGACAAGGACCGGGCTGGGAGAGGAACTGGGGGCCGGCGCCCCCAGCTCGCAGCCTCACATCATCTTCATCCTGGCTGACGATCAGGGATTCAGAGATGTAGGGTACCACGGATCGGAGATCAGGACGCCCACTCTGGACAAGCTAGCTGCTGAAGGGGTTAAACTGGAGAACTATTACGTTCAGCCTATGTGCACACCATCCAGAAGCCAGTTTATCACTGGAAAGTAAGTTTACCACTTCATCGTTCACTTCACCAGTTTAAGCGCTGTCCCTGTTGAAAAGAGCATGGGTTGAACCTGGCTAAGTACACCTCTGTTTTATCCTGTAGGCAGAGAGGTGCCTTTCTGATTCACTTAAAAATCTGGGACAAAACGGACTTTCTAATACGTTTGAAATAGCGAAATAAAAACTCACGGTCTGTGAGCCAATAAGGATTCAGCACTGTGAGCTACTCCTGCTGTGAAGTGCTGTAGGACATTTACATTTACTGCATTACTAACATACGTGCTGGTTGTCAAGTAATGTTGCTAATATTGGGAAGCAATCGGCTTAGGTTTTCTGTGTGATTTTTAGAGTGACTTACAGGAGGAGTCTGTGTTAGGGAACTGAAAACTTTATGGTTTCTCCAGTACGTTCATTACAGTCAGCACATTGGATCACAAATCTCACTGAACCTTGACTTAATATGAGTTCTTGCAGAGGGTTATAGTGAATTTGAGAGGAATCTCCAGTGTGTCACGTGTAGATCAGTGTGAGGAATCCAAACTCTCTCTCAGGATCCTCTGAGCTGCAGTACCACGCTTGTCATGATGCAGTTGAAGCTTTATAAACTATTAGAAACTTTTAAGCCACTAAAATAGGTGCCTCACCAAAATGGTAAAAGCAGTGGGTTGGTATTGTGCACTGTGCTGTCTCTGGTAAATTGTGCTTTATTGTGGTCAGTTAAGTAAATAACCAATTAACCCAACCTAAGGGTCTTCTTACATCTGAAGGTTAATAAGGATCAGGGTGGGGGATGATGCATTTGAATTGTAGGAACAGTTCCCAGAGAACTCCAAGTGTGGACACATTTACTCTGGAACAAAACCGCCTTGTTTCTGTTTAGCTTAACTCACTTTGACAGGAACAGGGAACTCTTAAAAGAGCAAAACAAAATGAGAGGGAAAAAGTTACTTAGTTTATTTTCTCCTTTCCTTAAGTATAAACAGGAACAAGGCAATGTTAATATTGCTGGTAAAAGAAACACATGTTTAAATAAAACAAGCAACTGGCCTGGTCTCTTGCATCTCCATATGGTAGAGCTGGAGATAATCCCTGGTCTCGGTCTAGTTCCCAGACTTGCTGGAGCAGGGAAATTTTCACAGGGAGCTGACACATTGTCTAGAGCAAGACTTCCCAACATGTGTTATTTTTTTATTGTTTGTGGTTTTTTGTTGTTGGGAGGTTTTTGTTTGTTTTTGTTAGGTTTGGGGGTTTTTTGGTTTTGTGTGTATTTTTTCTCTTTTTTTTTTTTCTTTATGTGGACTGTGTCTTAGAAGATATTTTGAGGTACCTACTCACTCATTCACAAGAACATAGTTGCCCTGCAGCAACTTAAGTAACAGCTTACAAGGGAAATGTGTATCAGGATAGTGTTTAATGCGTCATGGTTGTCTTTAAGGCCATGCAGCAGTTGGAAGCAAGGACCCACGCCAGCAGCGTGTAGCCAGCCAGCTTTCTGAGGACAGTGGTTTGGTAACCAGCACTTTACAAAGGGAATGTCATGCTGCACAACAATGATTCATGCAGCAGCTGGAGGAATGGGATGAGTGGGTTCCAGAGGAACCAGGGTGCTGTGTTGGCTCTTGGAGACTGCAGACGTTGTCTAAACACACACAAAAAAGTAAAGTAAGGGATAACAGTAACTCACTTTAACTATTTTAGTCCTTTGCTAAATATGGACCAGTTTGTGTGTAACTTTATACCATACATACAAAGGTAGGCATGTTCTGAGGAACCCTGTTCTTTTCATCAGCTCATCAGGCGGAAATGGTTCTGCAAGTCTGCCTACTTTGGTTTTGGAACCTTTTAGAGGAAAAAAGAAATTTGCTTATACTTCATTTATATTTTCTTAGTCTGCTGGTTTTTTCGTGTTGTTCTATTTTGGGGAAAAAAGGAGCAGCAAATAGAAAGAACTGCCTCGCATGACTGAGAAGTGAGGATGGTAATGGTGAGGAGTTAATAGGTTTGGGTAGAGTATTAACAAGGCAGATCTAGAGGATACTGTTATCCCTTCTGTCTGGAGATAAATGCTTGTGATAACTACTTTCGATGCTTTCTTAGTTGAGGTATCTTAATTAAAGTGCCAGGACTCAGAATCTTCTAATCCAGGAGAAGTGCTGTTATATCTTGAATTCCAGAATATGTTAGTTCAAGGCTAAAAGCCTGCTCATCCACTGAAGGACCACCTGGATGCTCCCTGCCTCTTAATACACATACCACACTTAGCACGTGCCAAACATCACCTGATTGATCTATGAAAAACAGAGGGGCTTGTGTAAACTAGACTCATTAGGGAGCACTGACTCATGTTGCCAGCTGGAACTTAGGCTCCAGGCAAAGAGACTTCAAATGCTCCAAATTCTTCACAGGTCTCCAGGCAGTCCCTCTAAGGCTTGTGGTAGTAAAGTGACCCTTCTTTTGGTAACTGTCCTGTGCTGGGGAAGGAGGTTGGAGGTGACATGTTAGAAGGGAGCGGTAGAATTGGCTCTTTTTTCCCCTTCGTGTCATACCACAGCGTAACAGCTGGTGAGCCTGTCTTTCTGACCACTTTTCCTTCCCTCTCTTTGCTTTCTCATGTCCTGTGCTTGAGGCTTTGGCCCACTTTCATTTCTTGCTTTCCGCCAGCATTACCTCTTTCTCCATGTGCTCCATCAAAAGCCATTGCTTTTAGGCTAATAGCAAGGCTGGCTTCCACAGCTTTTTCTTATTTTAGGCTTTATTTATGGGTGTGGGGAGGGGGTTGCAGCTGAGCTGAATCTTGGGAACAGAGAAGAAGTGTGAGCCAGTGGGCTGTGAGCCACACGTGATGTGCTGTCCCGGCGGGGAGGTCAGGGAGGTGGCTCTCAGGAAGCAGCTCAACCCTCACTCTGCAGCTGCACAACTGCAATCGCAGGAGTGACCCGGGTGAGAGAGTTGGCTCTGGATTGTGCTGCTCCTGGGACTGCTGCAGTTCCTGCTGCAGCCCCTACAGCTGCTTTGAAAATTTGATAATCAGTGGGTTTTGGAGACTCATCTCTATTGTTGCCTTGTGCTGATTTGAGCAGGGCGGTGGCCTGCATATACTGGAGAGGTTATTGACCTGCTGATAAATTGCAGAAAGACTGTAGGTATGGTTGGCTTTTTATTTTTTTCTTCTTCCAGAGGATGTGAATGAACACAAGTTGTCCTCTAGACTAATTGTATTGTGTGATACAGTTTTTTGCTCTTGTTCTTTTCTCCTTGAAAGTAGTAGGCATGCCTCAATAAGCTAAATAATTTAAGCAGAATAGCTCGGATTATCTAGCTTTATACCAGTGCTGAGGTGACAACTATTTTACACCATCACTGAATTAGGTGAGAAGAAATTTGCATGTGCGCATACATCAACCATGCTGAAGTATTCTTAAGATACAGAGAGTCGTGAATATGGTACAGAACACAGCTAAACTAAAAGACTACTCTTAAACTCATCCTTATCTTTGAAAAGAAACGAAAAAGACACACATTTACGAAAAGTTTATTTTTATGAACATAAAAAATAATGGCTCAGACTTCAGGTCTTCAAGTTCTTCCCCTAGGAAAAGGGGTTAAGAATGCAGCTTGCTGGCCAAGTGCTTGTTGGGTTTGGTGTATCTGTGCGCTTAATGGCCTTGATGACTTTTAATTGCATGAATAATCTTGTAGACTCATTTGGTAGTACAGTTTAAGAAGAGCTGGGTTTATTGAACAATGCAGGTCATGTCATGTACTAAGAAAGTATAAGATTATTCGCGTGTGAAGTTTTGTGTGTGTGTGTGGATGAGAGTTGATTGGGATGAGGGAGAGGGTAGAAGATTGATTTGTTACGGTCAGCTGTGGTGTTGCTTGTTTAGATAATTTATTAAGTTACATTACAATGAAGAGTTATCTCCTTTATAAAGGAAAGATTATTGAGCATAATCAGTGTATTGACAGTTTCTCAGAGGGTGTTTTTTAAATTTTGAAAGATTATGACTGAAAGGAGGAGTATTCCTTTGAGACAAAAAGACTATAAGCTTAGATGAACATCTGCTGGGGCAGCTGACCCAATTCTATAGATGGTGTTATACAATGTAGTTGTATTTGCTGGAGCAATACTTAATTTAGCAAAGGAATTTGAGAAATAAGACTGATAAGAAAAGAAGGAATCTAGACATAATGCCCCCCAAATTTATGGCATATTATGTAGGCAGCAGACAATGACTTCCTATTCTAGGCTCCCACTTTTCTGCTGACCACCAGACTTGTAGCCTTAGGACCATTATATACCCTGGAATCCCTTTGCGCCACAGGAAGGTTCCTGACTTGTGCAAGAGTAGGAATCTCTGTTTGTCGAAACCGATACACAGCCAGGGTTACAAATCACCAAGGAATCTGAACGCCATTTTACAGTAAACACTTATTAATCATGGAAGCACTACATTAATCTCAAAAATGAGCTTTGCATGATGGACGGAATGTGGACATGGGAGATGTTGAGAAATGTCGAACGTCTGGGGAAATAAATCATTTTTTTCCCGGTGATAAAATGAAATACTGAGGATTTGCTCATCCAAAGCAGACGGAAATGGATTGTATAATCAGTAAGCATAATCAAAGTGTTACTTTAATATAAATAATTACATCTATGTTGTCTAATTATAGAAATATGTAATATTTCTATTTATAAATACATTTATAATAAATGTATATAAATATAAATAAATATATAAATACATTTATAAATATATGTAGCTATATATATAGTTAGTATGCATTCTCTTGTAGGCATCCCTGTGTAGCAATACGTAGTTCGCAGTAAAAAATTACGTTTCAGCAAACTAATTTGTTTTGACAAACAGAATAGAGGACAGTTTAAAGAACTTTGAATTCAAAGCAGTGCAGCTGACTTCCAAGCAAGCAGAAATATTGTATTCAGGGGGTTCAAACTTCTTGGTAAGCTTTCTCTTTTCCTGCCTCCTGGATGCATAATGGTCCAAACTGCAGTTTTGACAGTTTGGTTGTTCTGAGAAGGATCCAGTACAATGGTGTTGACTGGGAAGTTAATTTCTATGCTCTGAGTTGAAATGAAGTGTCTCAGAGACTTGATGGGATCTTGAGCCTTCCTGTGCCTTGAACAAACCACCAGTGCCCACCTGGTTTGGGGACTATAAAGGAGGGGGAGAACTCTGGGCCGTGCACTCTCAGCCTTCCTTGCAGAGGGGGAGCTCCAAAGGAGAGGGGTGCCAGGCAGCCCCATGGCCACAGCGTTTGTCCCCACGTGTACATTTAAGATGAGGAATCTAGTTGTGCAGAGAGAAATCTAACGTTACAATGCATGTTCTGAAGACATTTATTATACTAGAGAATAAATACTGGGAAGTGTATGTAAAAGTCCATTATATGTATTCCTTATTTTGTAGTTAACAAAATATGAAGGACTGTACAACATCAGCCCTAAGTATCAAGAAATGATACTTCATCTGCTCTGAAATAGAGACTTGGCAGTCATCGGTCCTGAGTTTAATTCTGATCAGTGTTTCCATTAAGAACCTGGATGATGAAATGAAATGTTCTGGTTAAATATGCCACTAAGATAGGAGGGGCCGCCAGCATGAGGAGGCTATATTGATATTGGAAATCATCTTGACAAATTAGAAAAATAATCTGAAAAAAAGCAGAATTAAAGTCAGCAGTGACAAATAGACAATATTATGCTGGAGCAGGAATAACTTTCCAAGCAGAGGATGGTGAACAACTGCTTAGACAGCAGTTCTTTAGAAAAGTAGCTGGAATTATAGTGAATTGTGCACTGAATAAAAAGTCAGCAATGTCATGCTGTTACTAAAAGGCAAACATCATACCAGTTTGTATAAACAGGGGAGCGTAGCAGATATTTGAAGCAGCCCTTTTGCTCTATAGCTGCAGCACTTGTTCCCAAACTTGGGCATCCGCTCTCCAAGAGCAGTGTGCATAATTGGATAGTGTCCAGATAAGAGTGATCAGATATCTCAGAAAGATAACTATGGATAAAAGATCAGAAGAAATGGAGTTGTTTAGTCTAAAGAAGAGAAAAATGAGAAGGGACGTGGTAAGTCTTCACTCTCTTAAGAGCTATGCAAAGAGAATGGGCATAATGTGTTTTCAGTGTCATGAGGGATGGTACAAGACATGAGGGGCTTTCTTGAGTAGAGGCAAAATATTGCAGTTAGATAATAGGGAAAACTTTCCACTGCTAAAGATTGTGAAACACTGGAATAGCTGGCTTCGGGAAATTGCTGAGTTTCTTCGTTGGAAGTCATTAAGAACAGACAAGACAAATATGTCAGGAATGACATAATGTAGTTGAATCTGTCTTGGGGAAAAGCATTGAACTGGATGGCTTCTCTTCCAACTTGTATTCATCTGTGGCTCATTTGAAGTACATATTAACTACAGAAGGCGTTCTGAAGGAGAGTGTTCATAAAATATTTTTAAACACTAGGAATGATTTCAGCATTCATTCTGAGAGAAGGTAGTCTGTGTGAAACTTTAATTTCAGTTTAGTCCTAGAAAGTCCTGTTTTCCATATCCTCACTTTCTCTGAAAAATTTCAATAGTTTTTTCCCCCTAGGCCTTCATAACTCTTGCAGTATGTAACTATTTATTTCTGCTGACTTCTTTCAGGACAATTTGTGGGACTGCTGCCAAAGATGTTGAGGTATCTTTTTTCCATGTTCTTGTTCTGTCTCTTGCTTAGGATGACATTGTCCATATATATATGTTTATATATATATATGCAGCATACACAGAGAATGAATAAATCATTAAATGCAAGGACTTCCTTTTCTTGTTTTGTTCTGTCCTCTCCTCTGTTCATTGTACAGAAAATTAGATCCTGTTACTGAACTGCTCTATGGTCTTAAGCTTGAAGAAACCTGTAAGAAACCTGTTCATATCACCATAATTACAAACGCACTATACAAAGAAACGTTTGGAGGAAAGAATTGGAAACTACATACGAACAATAGAGATTAAAAAAAGAAAAACATGGAGGAAGTAGCAAAGGGTAGTAGTACAGGTCGTGATTTTTTTTTTTTTTTTTTCTTGCACCACTTTCTGGTGACATTTAAGAATATTGCTTGATAGTTTAGGTCTACTGCTTATAAGACAAACAGCATTATCTGACAATATATAACTAACTAGATAATGGAAACTGACTTTTTTTTTTTCATGGTCTGATTTATGCAAAGTGAAGCTAAAGAAATTCAGTTGGAAATAAATTTACAAAATCTTTGATAGGAAACTGTCAGTACTCTGAGGAGTTTAAGTTGTAGACTTTTAGCCTATTGGTTTGTTGGGAGTTTTTTGGTTGTGGTTGGTGTTTGTTTGTTTGCTTTTGGTTTTAACTAGAAAAGATAAATTATATTCCATGGAAAAGTTAGGTTTAAAATAATTAAGGTATTTTGCTCATTCAGCATTGTTCCCGATAGGTTTGCTTTGTAATTGATGGTGCATATTGCTGCCAGTAACAACTACTTGAGTGAACCATAGTGGTGGACTCCTGTTACAACTACTCCCAGTTTTGAATGTTACTTTTCCTTCACGAGACCCTTTAAGTGAATCAAGATGGGAAGCTGCGATAAGTATCTTGAAAGAAAACTGTGTAGTAAAAAGATTACTTTCATGTCAAAGTATTTCGACCTTATCATAATACCCAAATAATGTCTCCAAGATAGTCAAGTTAGATGGGACTTAAAATTTGGACGAATTAAATTCATGTTTTCATTAAAATACTTTACATTTCATAGAAAGATTTGTTGGATTTATGAACTAATCATCAGAAGAGGGGAAAGATCTGTCTACTCTCTTTTTGTCTTTGTGAGTTTTTCTGCACTTTTGGTTTTTAATCAATTTTGTATTTGATTTGTTGAATCAGAGACTTTGCATATGCTAACACAATATTGTTTTAAGGTAATGGAGATGTTTAGACTTATAAAATGTTTGATCATTCTTGAATCCATTTCAAATGTGCCTCTAACTTTTGTGTGTTTTTAGCAAAGCCGTGCTCGTAGAATTGAGGACATTCTTGTAATAATATTTTATATCCTTAGAGTAATTTTTCATTAATATGTGGACAGGTACATAAGATTATAGTAAAATATGATAAATGAAAAGTGTAAGAATTTATTTTGTATTACCACATGTCGAGAAAGATGAGTGGTTGAAAACTAAACCATTAGATTTATGCAACTTGTGGTTACATTTTTTTAAAAAATTTATTTATCTTTTCAACAAACTAACATAATGTATCTCAAATTTTTGGGAGATGGATTTCTTTTTTCTTGTGTTATAGTAATTGGCATTAATTCCTTTTTATATGAAAAGTTCATAATTTGTTGTAGAATCTGGTAATTTCCATTAAAAATCTAAAATACCAATGTTTACTAGTGGATACTGTTAGACATGCATGAACAATTGCCTCTTCAGTGCATGATACATCACATTGATTTTTTTTTTTTTTTTTTTTCTTATTCTACTCCAGGCTAGAACAGTTTCTTGTGGTGTGAGGAGCTCGTGCTTTCTCATTCATTCCTAGCTGTAATTCTTTGAGATTTCCCTGTATTGTCCCTGCATTTTTTGCATTGTTTGGTTATTGATTCAGAGTCAGGTTTTCTACCCTGAGGTGAGTTTGCTTAGTTTTAGAATGTATGCTTCAGAATGAATAAGGTAATTTCACCAGCATTAGTTTACTAGATTAATAGAAATAGCGCAACATAAATGAAGATTACGCCTGTGTGTAAATGATTCTGTGCAGGATATGTTTGCTTTCTATATAACTGTAGTCTTTTCATAATAGCTACTCAATTTATTAGTTTTCTTATTTAAAAGTCAGTAGATCTGGCTGGTGACCTCAGCTTGCCTCTGTAAATGTAAATTGGTAGGCTGAAATGCAACAGGAGGAGTTCAGAAAGAAATCAAGGTAACGCTAATGGGTAACAAATTTAAAATATTAATATAAAACATGTTTTAACCATTGAGATCTGACTCAAATAGCTTTTGAATTTTTGGGGTCTGTGACGAAATTGAAAAATTTTAAATAGGGAACTTGATTTTACCTGCTGGCTCATAATAAGAAGTTAAACATGTTTCATCATTCTAGTTCAACTGCAATTGTAATACATTAACTGTGTCAGCTATCACTTGCTCATTAATTTAGGCTGTTATCACCATAATGTCAAGCTCTAGGTTGGGGAAGGTGGAGGGAAGCATTGCTAGAGTTAGAAAACAACTCTGGGAATACTTTTTAATATGCTTTACACAGGAAGTTCTCTTACTTTATGCATACATATTAGATCATAAGCATTAGACATTATTAATATCATAAGTATGCTGTGGCTCCAGAGCCTTTATTTTCAACCTAGGGTCAGAAGACCAATAGATAGGAACCAAACTTATACCTAATTTTTCTTACACTTAAACGCTTGATTAATGAAGATATTTGTGCCATGGCAGCTTTCCCACACGCATGCAGCGTGTGTGGATGGATGGTTGCGATCTGCAGATGTGCCGCATCTCGTGCCAGGAGAGGGCGAAGGCTGCAGAGCTCATGGCACCAGCGAGTGTGTGACCTGGGGGGGCCTCGTATGCAGAGGAGGGAGGAACGTTGGAGAGATCAGAGAGCCAATCGTGGTTGTGATCTGAGGCACCAAATGTGCATTCCCATCCTGCACTTTGGAGGAAAGCGCAGTCCAATGCTTCCTTTAAAAGGCATGTAATAAGTAATAGAAATGTATTCGGTGATTAAAGCATAAGTATAGAAGTGTTTATTCCAATATTTGGAAGCTTGAAATAGTATTAAAAACAGTACAGAAAACGGTTCCACAAATATTAATCCTGCTTAAAGTCACAATCCTCAGCAGATCTGTAGAAGAGGACCTCAACTCCCTGCTGTCTCGGTTTGCTTATGACACTAAGACTTTGCAACGCATCTTACTCCATTATCAGTTCCCAGCTTCTGTTTTACACATTGCATGGTCTGACTGTCATTCTGTGCACAGCAATCCACATGATTAAGGTGTTTCAAAATATGATTTATTAATGCTATCAACTTCTCTTCCTCTTAAGTGTTGTTTGTATCATGGCACGGAGTGATGGCGTACAGGCAGTTTCCATGATGGACAGTGGAAAACTGAAATTTCCCATTGTTGGACACTCACATATTCAAAAGAATCAAACATATTTCTTCTAATAATTAAAAATACCTGATACTTACTTCTAAAAGCAAGACAGTGTCCTTATTTCTTGGTGGCGTTTTAATCTGATTAGTTAGAATCTCACATTTCTCTATAAACTTCTCTGACTTTTACTTTGCTTTTACTTCTATGTTTTGAAAAAAAATTTTTTTTTTAAATATCAGTTCAGCTTTCTGCAGTACATTTTTAATTTCAATGCATCCATTTGTTGGAATATTATCTGTTTTCTAGATAAATCTCTTGTGTCCATTTTCAGATTCAGTCCACCTTTCTTGTCATTTCTGCGTGTTCCCTAATAGATAATATTGTACGGTTATGAAATAACTAAATATTTTTTCTTAACATTTACAGAACATAAGTGAGTACCAAAGTACTACTATAGAGGCAATCTCTGTGATAATAAACTCTTGTAAGAAATGAGTTCCCTTCAGTTTTGAAGAAAGAGAAAATTACACATTTGAAGAAACATTGCAAACTGAGGAAAATATGAAGCTGGAAGGAGTGGAGAAAATTAGTCTCAGGGTAGGCACAAGCAATGTAGTATCTTTAGACTAAATATACTTTAATAGATACACTGTTACCACACAAATTGTGCCTCTGAATTTAATACATTTTGTCAAAACAATACTATCTCTATTTAAATACTTAGTTTTAGTTGTTATGTATTATAGTTCATAGAATCATAGAAAACTGGGTTTGAGGGACCTCTGGGCGTTGTCTAATTAGGCCTCGTGCCAACTTACATTACATAGCAGGGACACACTGACTTCATAAACTCTTTTTTTATTGTTTGTTTCCTCCTGGAAATAAGAACATGTTGCTAAGTAATCAAGAAACTGAAATATAGACTGTTGTTAGGGAATTCTCTAGCTTTAACAGGTTATCAGTTTTAGTAAATTTAGGAAAACTGTTTCATGAACTTTTTCATATTTGCATTAATCTCTTAAAACCAGATTGTTTCTTTTTAAAGACCAACTGATTAAATTAGGTTGGTGAATTTATTAATGGTCACAGCATAATGGCAGCTCCTTCCTTAAATGTTCCCTTGTCCTCTTTTCAAGAGACTTCAGAGAAGGCTATTCTAGTATGTTTGCCAATTTCTCTTAAAGCAGAGTTGTTTGACTTTTGCACTTAGTTTACTACCATCATTTCAAAGTCGTCCTGATTTGCAGTCTCCTTCTAGAATTTACTGCCCTGCAGGATGCTTTTCTTCAGTTTTCTCACCGCCTGATGCACAAGGTGAGGCTGTGAGAGCTGCGTTTGTTACTGTGCAGAACGCAAGGCTGAGGGGGATCTCGTCCCTGTCTTCAGCCACCTCCTGGGAGGAAAAACGGAGGCAGAACCGGCTCTTTCAAAGGTGCCCAGGGAACGGATGAAAGGTGTTGGGCACTGGTCACGTCAAGGCCAGATCAGGCTGCTCAGAGAGGTTGTGCCATCTCCATTCTTGGGGAAATTTAAAGCAAACTGGAGACTGTCCTAGCAACCCGCTTTAGCTTGGAATTAGCCCTGCTTTTGTAGGGGGTTGGTCCAAATGACCTCCACAAGTTGCGTCCAGGTTAAATTACCTCGTGGTTCTAATTTGTCACAATAAACATTCCTGGTGAGGGAGAAGAAGCAACTTACTTCTTTGTTGCATCTCCCCCTATAGAAGTACTCTAGGCAAAAAATAAAGTATTTGGAGTGTTCGCCTGTTGGGTTGATGGCCCTCTTAACCAGCCTGAACACTCTCTCTCCTGAGTCGTTGTTATCACAGCCCTGTTAAAATCTTCTTTTCTTTAAGAACACAGCATACTGGTAAGAATGTAACACCACTAACTTTAGCATTGTATCTCAGTTCTGAACAGTCACTTGTACTTTTACCAGATCTATGCAGGAAGTATGTACATTACTAAGACAGAGAGACTTACATGCATCAGGTATGTACTTCACGGAAGCTGCTATACAATTTGTGAGATCTCTGTCGTCTTAACTTTATTGTTGCTGCTGTTACAATATCAAATTCATTTTAATAGGATGAGAATTCGATCCTGTATACAGTACAGAAGGAAGACGACGTTTCCTTGGTTCTTAATTTTGTAACTATGCAGTTTTGGCCCTTTTATTAATACATTGCCTTTAAGGTTTTGTGTAAGATTTAAAAAAATGTGATAAACTGAGGAATATTTGGCCGTCTTGGTAATACTAGGTGCTGTGAATGATGCAGGCTTACGTAATGATTAAGAGCTTAGGTAATACTGTTTGGCATCATTACAGCCTTGTTCAGGCTTTACTCTGTCATATATCTCATTTTATAACCTTTGGCAGTAACGTGCTTCCCACAGTGAAACTGCATGTAGGAGTTTTAAGGTTATCTGTTGATTTCAATTTTTTAAATGTTTTTGCCATCTGAGACAATTACATGGTTTATGTATTGGGTATCCATTGTTACCAGCTTCTGTTTTCACGTTCCTTGTATCAATTTGAAATTTTGTCACTGTTTTACGTGGTCATAATAAGGCTTTGCAGAATGAATCTTGCTAGGGTTGAGTTGGTTGCAGACTGGAGCCCAGCAGCAGGAGGTTTTTTAGCCTTCATTCGGAGGAGTCAAATATTTTCATAGTTTTCAGTAGAAATGCTTCTGCTTGCTTTGAGCTCAGAGCTTTCTATATAGTACATTATAGTTCTGCCATGCAAAACATCGGCTATTTCCCACTGCGGAAACGTAGCTCAAGTAGTGTGTTAATGTTTTCTATACTAACCTGCAGGCTCTTATCTGTGTTGTTACTACAAGTGCCTTTCTTCAGCGTCCTTTTGATACTCTGCCTGCAGCTACTCAGTGTAACCTTGAAGTGCACCAGAGCTTAATAGTCTGAGTTGATGCTGTTATCTCCAACACTGCATTTCTTAACTGGGCATGATCTTTACTAGTAAGCTGATTTAATGGTTTTGTTTGTATAGATGTAGCTTTTCTGTGCTTATAGTGCTTTTGAATCTGAAAAACTGTCATGTCAAGATGACACTAGTATTCAGCATGCTTCCTCTATGTAACTGAGTCATACCTGCTCACTTCAGTAACAAAAACATATATTTTGCTACCATTAACTATGGTGAATCAGCTTAACTAAGGCAAAATTAAGTTTGTGGGCTATTTTGCTTTGTTTTTCTTAAAGTCACGATCTGAGACATGTTCCCATGTTATAGTTCTTGATTTAAATTATATGGAACATACGAAGGGAAAAAAATAATCTTGAATGTTTTCAAATTCATGTATTCATGCCAAACGTATTTTGGTATTCGTAATGCAAAGATTTGTGTAACAAAAACAGTGGTAGCTGAAAATAATATGGCTGGCACAATGAAAAGCAGCATTTTTGTGCAAGTTCACCTCTTAAGGAATAATCAAGCCATTGTACATACTCTACTTCTGGCATCTAACTCACATGCAAATGAAAGCACCAAAGCTGGAACCCTGTATAGACATATGAAGATATAGTCACCGGAGATATATGGACATGTCTGAGGAGGTGACTCAAAACAACTTAGTTAAATACTTAAATTATATGACTGCTCTCCCTGTGCATAAAATGTGCTGAATAAAATTATTTGAGCCTTACCATGCATGCTTTCTGACAGCTAGAGAAAAAAATATCAAATCAAGAGCCATATTGCAGAGTTCTGCTGGATAAAATGCTTTCAAGAGGACAATGGCAGGTTTATTTACTGGGGCTGGGGAGAAGTGAAATAGCAGCTATAGCGTACTACAAGGATTACCACATCTGTCCTGGCCTCAGTCTCTCTTGGATTGCCTTTAAGGCTGCAGGCAGACAGCATAACTCATCCAAGTTTCACTTTGCACATCTGCATCAGTGAACCTTCTTATGACAGTGCTGTTACAGGTTTGGAGCAGGGGAGGTTTCTGAAATTTAATCAATATTTATTAGCTTGAGCCAGTTCCCAGTTTCCCCACAATCTCCCATCCTTGTAGGGGAAACCCATAGGAAATTATTATGTCCATAGTAATACTGGTTCTCTGTGCAGCACTTCCCCTCCCATCCTTCAGGATGCCTTTTTGACCTTTTTCAGGCTATTGTGAAAGAAAACATTTGAAAACCAAAAAAACCTCACCACCCACAAACCAAACCAACCAACCAAACAAACCCACAAAAACAAAAAACAAACAAACAAAAACCAAACAAAAAAACCCCAAACCTGAGCTTTGAAGGTTGTTACACAGTCAGTTTTAAACTTTTGCAGCCTCCCAAACATCTTCCAGTCTTTCCTGGATACCGGCCCACCAGGTTGTCCTTTTGGAGTCTTCTGTCTGCCTCCAAGGCCAGTCAATTTGGCTGCCCAGACTTAAATCCATTTTCTTCATTTTCTCCCTTATCCTGTCTCCGGCACCAAGTGAAGTGAGAGCCAAAGCAACTCTTCTCCACAAGAAAGAGAAAGAGAATTAAAGGGTGATACAATTCTTTCTTTAGGTAGTTTTTGGCTGAACAGCAAGCTTGATGTATCTTTCAGACACAATCCGAATTCGTGTTCATGTTAATCAGTTATCAGCATGCATGCGTACAGCTTTTGTATCTGTAAGGTAAGAATATTTATACTTGCCTTACCTCAGTATGTTAAGGCTGGATTAATTATAGTTGATCACAGTAATAAATACACTTTAAGGAGTATCATAGATAATACTCTTTGCACAGTTCTGAAAATATTTTTTAAAACGGTTTAAAAGCCTGCTGTCGAAGGATGTTTTCTAATAAATATTTGGTTTTCATCCTGTAGCTTTCTATCACTGTAGTATTTTAAAACTGGAAGAGAAAAGGTAATACTAACAGGGAGGAAAAGGCACTTCACAAGGGTTGTGCTAATCCTAGGAATGTTTGAAAAAGAAAACAAACCTAAGGCACTTGGAAACAGTTCAGGGGGTTCTAATTAGATATGACAAGATAAGATATGTGATGTGATATGATATATAGGCAAGATTGTTTACATTTTAAGTTCACCCTTCTTTATTCAAACCAAACCATGCTGCACTGATTTACTACAAGTCCTGGAATTTAGTTCTCTGCTACTGCCAGTTTGTCTTAGCAGCGTAGAGAAATTAGTTACGCTTTGCTTTGCAATCTGATATGAGAACAAGGTGTTTTCAGTAAAGCAGATGTTCAGTTTACATCTGCAGTGTCCTGGGTTCAGCCCCCCTTCACGACGGCTTTGCTGGACCCGGCTCTGGCAGGCGCTGCCAGTGTTCCAGTAGCGGGGAGGAACTTGCCATCTTTGTGCTAAAGGAACAAATTAAACCCTGTGCTGCTCAGGCTGGCTTTTCTCAGCTCTTCTCTGTGGATCTATAATAGTTGCTTTTGCTGCACAGCAGAGTGGGCTATGATTGAGAGAATCTCAGCTGGACCGACTGGCTTAGGCACAGCTCCTGCTCTTTTAATGCTTCTGTACAGCTCCTGAACTGAAGCTGCCTTGCTTCTGGCCGGTTAGGAATGGAGAGAACAAAGTGGCATTTTCTGCTTTATATCCATACAGATACCTCCAGAAAACAGGGATTTAAGAAATCTTAAATTACCTCATCCATCCTCCCTTAGGAAATTGTAACAGTAATATTATTAAAATATGTGGAAATAACTTGTTCTTAAAAACCTTCAACAAAGATTCCCATAATTTCCCCAGGCAGTCTTAGCTATAATTTAAGTTGTATAGTTTTTAAATTGCCTAACTTCCATGTTTCTTGCTGCAGTTTAAGCCTATGATGTCTTGGCAGTTCCCAAGTGAAGAACTTACTTTGCTACAAAAAGGTGATAAATCTCCTGTACGTCTGAGGTCTATTATCATGTCCCCGCTCCTCCCTTTTCTAGCCTGAGCAAAATTGGTTATTTCCATTTTTCCACATAGATCTTAGTTTGTATACCTCCAAGGACTCTTAATGTTCTCCTCTGGGCTTTTTAAATTTGGGCCTATTTTTTGTGGAAAGTGACATCCAGAACCCAGGACACAATGTTCCAGCTGAAGTTTGACCAGTACTGCCTCAAGATTTTGTCCTAAATCTCAAAGTTTCTGAAATATTTTCGCTGTTGAGTAATTGGAAGGCAGTACATCAACTCTTTTACTGGCATGAATTTACCTCGGCAGAAAATCTGGCCAAAGCATCTGTGTATCAAAGAGCGTATGACTCTTTTTTTCCGCTGCTGGTGGGTAGAAAATGTCGCAAGAACAACAGATCTTGTACTATTTTTACTAGTTAGGCTGTGATCTTCAAATTAAAACAAGATGATTATCCTTATGGGCTTGTTCCTGTTAGAACACCCGCGTTCTGGTGCAGGTCAAAGTGCACTCATGCCACCCGAAAGCATAATAAGAAATGAACCAAGTTGAGCTTTGTTCCCGCTCTAGTCTGCATGTTTGGATATGAAGCAAATAAATTTCATTTTCCTCTAACAGACCTGAAAAAACATTGTCAGCTGTTGTATTACCTGACTTTAAACAGGATGTCGTATATTCTACTTAACCAATCACTTTTATACATCCCAATAAGATGATGCTGTTTTTCACAACATCAGGTCATGGCTGACTCATCTTCAGATTGGGTTACCGGCAAGCCCCAGATCTCTGTTTTTTTTCCTATGAGAAAAAAAGTTTGTGCAGTTAATTATTCCAACCTGACAGCACTACTTTGTACTTGTCAGTCAGTTGCCTTCTGTTAAGTCTGGGCTATTCCTCTAATTCAAGTTCATTGTGAATTTCAACTCTCCTCTCCAAAATGCAGTGCAGCAGCTCTACTAGCACAAATTCACAGTCTGCACAGGTAATTAAATTTACTATGTATGAATTTCACCTTAAAAATGTGTATTCATAAACAATATTAAAATAGTTACTATAAATGTAATTAACCCAATTACTTCTATGTCTTCCTAAAGAATGTATTTTAAGAATGAGAGAGGCTGTAGCTTAAATATGTTTATTCAAAAGGCTTCATCTTAGAAGTCTTGGGTATTGGTTTGGTTTGGTTTTGAAGTTTTTTTACTCTCCCTTCGTGTTTCTCGTTCATCGAACAAAATAATTATCTCTGGTTTTGGCATTATGATGTCAAATAAACCATGCCATTGTCCGTGTATCTTGCTATACTAGAATTTTACTGGATGTCATCTGTAGGTAGGAAATGAAGATAGAAATAGTTTGTCTGATCTTTTTTTATTTTTTTTCCCCCTATATTTCTCTGAAGAAATGAGGGGAACAGTTACCAAAATGAGTGGACAGAACCTTCTCTGTAGCCATGTTGTGCTGAATCTGGCAGAACAAGGCCGGTGCACATCGGGAAACCAGGCTGTCCTGGTTGGAATCTCAGCTGGGTATGTCCGACAGTGAGTAAGGAAGGATTGTACTTTACAAATCGTAATTTCTCCATAGGTGGAGCTGAGCCTTGTGGCTCGTACACCTTCAGGATGAAGTTGCTTGAGTATATTTCTTCACAAAAAATTGTCTGTGTTGCAGATCAAGATGGTCATAAATCTTATGCAGGGCCAGAAAGCTAAATGCAGGTACAGCTCCTGTGTTCAACAATACGAGTACGCTTGTACTCTTTAGTATTCTTATTACTTTGTTTCTCTGCTGAGGAAAGACCAATATCATTAATTAATGGACATTAACGGATGAAGGCATTTTCTTAAAAGGTCTTTTGAAGTAGATATATGGTGTTTAACAGCAAGGACATTTTCTACCAAATTACTGTTGGGGCCTCATTAGGTTTTAAAGATTTGAGATAGCCAGTCAGACATGTTCCAGGTGTTTCCCGTACTATGGCTAATACCTAGTTTTATTAGCAATATGAGCTTTATTTTCTTTCGAATCATGTTCACCAAAATGGAATTGTCACTTATTCTCAGCAAATTGGATTTTGGTTTCAGGAGTAAACCATGCATGTTCTTAATTGTGCATAAGAGTGTCATCTCTTCCTGTCAAAAGAACATGGGTTATGATTAAGGTAGGAAAAATAATCCCTTACTAGATTGAAACCATCAAGATTATATCACAAAAAAATGCAATAGTTGGTTTCTTCATTTTAAACTAGCAATTCTGGTGATGGCAATGTCTGTTGTGCAGCCAGGGGTTCCTATGTTTATTATATCAGCGTTTGTTGTTGTCTTTTTTTCTTTAACTGCAATTAAACATCCTTGTGAATGGCAGATTCTGTGCACAGTACTGTAATTTAGTAAAATTCAGTTTTACTCATAGTTTTCAGAAGAAAGTGCTGAGGATCCTAAATTTCACTGTTCAAAATAATAAGTGCTGTGAAAGGCTTCCTAGAAGAAAAACTTCCACGCTCAAAAATACATTACTACTAAAAACAAATACTATCATTTTCATTCAGTGATGATAGAACAGTCTGTAGAATAGATGTCTGTTGGCCGCCTTAATGTATTGCCTGACCTGATTTTTGTAAAGTGCAACTACTCTATGAGGAATCATCATCCAAATTAAAATTATGGCAGAAGAGTTCTAGTTATAAAATGATTTACAGCAAATGATGGAAGTAGTTTTTTAAAAGAACTATCTTGTGTCCAATCTAAAAGGGAAAATAATGGAATACTGAATGCCAAGTAAAGTTTTGGTATCTAGAAAAAGATTAGCAAGGGAGACATAAAAGTTTTCATTTTCTCTACCACTGTTCTTCTATGGAAAATAAATTTGCTCTCTCACTTGAACTTTCAATCTTCTGGCAACAAATGTACATGGTCATAGTAGTTGGCTTGGGAAAAAAAAAATCCTAACTCCTTGTCTAGCCTAATTCTCTTGGCTTGCATGTGGGAACTTTTGAATTTAGCAAATGGAACAAGCATGGTCTGAATCTACTCTGTTTGGTAGCAGATTATGTCAAAACAGTCTTCTGTACTTGGAATTAAATTCTGAAGGTTGAAGGAAACACTTGCAAATATTACCACGCTGTAAAACTGTCTGAAACAGTTGGTGCTGGTACAACACTGGCCAGGCAGGAATGGAATTAAAATATTTCCCCTCTGCCGTCTGTTCTAGGCTTATCAGCTGGTAATGCTGTTCGGAAACTGTGTCTGTCTATAGTGTACTGATCCAAACAAAATATTTTCCTGCATAAAGAGTTTTATTTTCAAAGGAATCTTTCAGCACCTTGGGCTTTAGCAACCATGCTTTAACAGTTTGGGGTTTTTTTCCATTTTTCTTGCCCCAACACCTCCAATGCATCAAAATGCATTGCCCTTTACAATTAATTACTTAACATCAATTGTATTGACGTGAGTGGAAATACTCTGGGTTTACAGTGGTCCAGTGCAAACTAGTTAGTGACTTCATATTGGAAAGTATTCAATTTCTGAGTCTAAATGAACTAGACACTGAGCATAAATTCAACTTCACATCCTTTAAAAGTATACTAACATATTTTATGCAAATGGCCCAAACACTGAAGACTTCATACCATAAATTTCAATCACTTCTTTCAGGAAACCTTAGCAAAGGAAAGAGATCACATGGAAATGAACTCTAGAATACTGTAAATATTAATCAGTATAAGCAAGGACTTATTTTAGTGGTTCTTGCAGTTCAAAAATGTAATTTTTAAGATTTATTTTATTATTTTTTATTTTATTTTTGCCAAAGACAACCAGTGACTGTACTTGTCTCCCACCTCATGCTGGCTGTATGGGTCATGCTGAGTCAACATATGTAATTCCTGTGGGGAAGTGTGCTTCATGTTTTCCTCCGTGTTCCCATTCCATGGAGCAAGTGATGCTCAGGCAGTGTCAGGGACAAGGAATGGAACATGTTCAGCCTGTGCCACCTCCTGTTGTGGCAATATCCTCTCCATGCCTGCAGGAAGAAGGGGAAGAAGGTGATATAAAGCCATATAGGAGACATTTATGTTTTCTACGCTCACCATGACTCTTCAGATGCTTAGGACTGCCTTAAAATCTGGTAGAGAGCCAAAGGTACAGCTCAGTGCACTGATAACATTAAGTACAGGAGTCTACCTCTTGCATCACACACACAGGAAACAAAGCAAATGACCTTTGCCAGAGGTAGAACTTCATCCGTTTCCAGAGATGAAGTTTTATTTAGATCATTTGCTAATTTTCTTAATGACTGCACTCTTCCTAGTATTTGTTGTACATTTCAGAAATATCGTTTTTCCATTAGTGTGTTGTTACATCAGTATTTCTTTGTTTTGATAGCTAGATAAAGTAAATTTAAGAGCCGGTGAAGCTGTTATTTACAAAATTGTATTTAGTACATGTGGTTTTGTATGGTTAATGAAAAAGATATGACTTATTAAAATAGAAATAATTTGTTAAACATAAAATGTAATTCCATTAAAGCTATCATTTGATATAACATTTAGAAACATTGTGGGTTTTTTAAATTAGTTGTTTAGTTAAACATGTCTAAATAATCCCAGACAGTCTATTTAGGTAACTGGTAGGCACTTGAAGACAGATAATACATGAAAAACAGAGAAATGCACACACAGAAAACTGAATATGTCTTAACTGTGTGTCCCCTCCTGTTTTCTGTCCCCTGTTTGGACTGAGCATCTTGGTGAAAAAACTGAGTGTTCTGCATTTGCATCGTACAACTGGAGATTGGCAGGCCAGAAAACATGACAGGGAGAGAACAGATTGCTTCCCTTTACTGAAATAGATGATTTAACCTATTTACTATGTATGGCACGCAGTCGTTAGTCTTTAAGAAAAAAGATGTTCACAGGCAGTGTGTGTTTGCTGATACCACTTGCTTCTAAATTTGCACCTCGTCAATCCATCATTTAAGGAAGCAAGGAAGGAAAGAAACTCTGTCTTCAGTGGTGTAGGTGGCTGATAATGCAAGAGCTGGTGAAGCAGGAGGACAACCTGCTGCTGTTGGGCCAAAAGCAAAACTTCTGCTGTGGGCTGGGGTGCTGGGACTGGGGGGGATGGGCTGCCCTCCCCAACGTGCTGGTCGGTGATGTGGGTAAACTGGAAAAGGGAAAAAATAGCAAAGATGGTCCTGACTCCCTCATCTGTCTGTCGTTCTTCGTTGTAACATGCCCTCTCAACCTGGACTCACACTAGGAATTTTTGAAAGCTGTTTGCAGAGGGATAAAGGACAAGAAATCCAGTATCTGTAATTGTCATCACAGACATTTGAGAAAGTCACTGAAGCATGGAAACCGCAGCTACTTTGGTCTTAAAGCAGACGTTACAGTTTTGGTCCTCCATAGCTGCTTCTGTCAAAGGATTTCACAGAGCTTCAGAGACATTAATAGGTTTGGCTTCACAGTACTCTGAGAGAACTGAATTATTATTCTGGTTTGATAAAATGAAGAACTGTGGTGAGTGAGTTCATTTTAGCTTAGCTGTGTGACTTAATATACTTTTGCATTGCTCAAATCTGCTCCGTTCCTGAAGCCCAGGTCACTGCCCAGGTGCTAGAGGGAGGAAAAGGGAATGTAATTTTATCTTTGCTAAATTGGACCACAGTCTGGGGCATTAGCTTCAACTATCATTGAAGATATGTTTCTGCTAGGACTAAAGCAAATTTTCTCTGGGATGGGCAACCTCTGGGAGAGAGTAGATAGAGTAAGATCTCTAGAGGATGCCACTGTTTGTTAGAGTCTGAATCCTAGGTACTTTGTCCCAAGTCTCGAAGTTTGACACAAATCAATAGATTCCATGTTTCCTGAATCAGTATTTTGCTCCTTTAGCTGCCAGGATGGAGAAGTGCAATGTGCAGACGTTTCATTTTTTTGGTTTCTTTTCTAGAAAATAAACTATCGGCAGGTAATAAAAGGTCATCAAACGCTTTTTAAACAAGCAGCTGAAAACATGGCCATAATTGGGAAGAATTTTGAAGTAGGAGTTACTGAGTCAGGAGAAGTGGAATTTTGTAAGCACATTCCTGAGGGAGTGAGTGGGAGAAATCATTCTTTCTGGTGAGAGCGTGAAATAGTGTATATGTGTTTGGGGTTTTATTAAAAGGTATAGTATGCTTTGCATGATTCCGCTTGTTCAGCAACCTAATTTAAATCTTTCTTTTCCATCTATAGGCTAATCAAGAGCTCTGTAATAGTCATGCGCTTGAAATTTTTAACGTTGTGAGATTGTTATTTTGTTTCATTTTTCCTGTCTCAATAGAAATTTTTTTTTTTCAGCTAGAAAAGCAAAAGAAAAACAGGTGGACGAGTGAAATACAGTGCCACGTTGCACTGATGCATGAGAGCAGTAGAAAAACAGGTGTTTCAGGTGGTGGAGGGTGCTTTTTAACATTAAAGAACCTGGTTTTGAGACCGTGATTGGAATCAGGAACCTGAATGCAGGAACTTGACCCTGTCTGCCCAATATCCCTCGTAAGTCCTGCAGCTGTTCGAATAATGAATCTCTCCATTTCCCCATTGAAAGTGCTGCACTATTCTTTGACCTAGAGACTGAGTCTGCAGAGCAACAGAGTTCTCACCTGCAGTGTAGCTTGAGACCCTGTTCGGTGAATGTGTTAAAAAGAAAAACCAATAGAGATGTGGGCTTCCTCAGATCTCAGGCCACAGTGCTAATGATAAAGGCTGATGTGTATCTCTTCGAAGACATTTTTGAGTTTAAACTTTTGGTGGTATTATTTCTGTTAAAAGATTGGGTTTCACTGGATTTTCTAAGGAACGTTTTTTGATGGAAATATTATTTCACCAGAAAGCTGACCAGATTTAATTACTCTGACTTTTCAAAATTGCTTTTAGTGTGCTAGAGAAGCCTAACATGCAACAGAAGATAGCAACATGAATATCTATCCTGATTATCTACTCATAGGCTATATGGAATGTGGGAAACCTGTGGAAGATGCGCTGGTCTCCTGAAGCCTTGCAGAAAGTTAAATAGGTGAACCTAGGCAGAATAGGGACATTCATGCAGAAGAAAACCATATAAACCAGAGCAGAAGGCAAGATCAGAACTTCCCATAGCTGAAATCCGTGAAGCCTGTATTAGTTTGAGTCCGGAGACCCCAGTGACCCAGTGAGGATTTTATTCCAGCTCATAAAATCCCTGAATTTAGCTGACACAAAGGATATTTATATGCTCAGAATGAATACTGATGAGAGATTTTTCCAGAGCAAATTAAATAAAAAGGAGATTTATTCATAAGCAAGTGTTCTAAATCATAGTGAAGCTAAAGACTTAATCCTGATTTCAACCGTGAAACAGTTTGAACATCTATTTCAGGTCTTGTATAGGAAATGCAGCTAATCTCAGAAGAAAACTGAGTATTTCCTTGTCAAAGCAAACATACTAGGTTAGATTCTAGAATTGCAATTGACTGTAATTTCAAGCATGGGGTTTTTTCCTTCATCCCATAGAGAATGAAGTCAAATGGGAAAAACTGGAGGGGGATTAAAAAAGACACTTTTTCTGAACTTGAAAAGTTTGGAGGATTGTAGAAAGTGTAGTTGATGCAGACCTATTTAGTTATATTGGACTGAGTTACTTCGATAGGCTGTATAAAATGCCTTGCATTAGATATTTATTTTTCCATAACACTACAAAATCTTGTGCACTTTATGAAGCAATGAATGTTAGCCTGGAATAGCCTCAGAATAGCCTGAGTTTCACTGTCACCTGTAATTCCAGATGTGCAATACGATAAGTAGACATATACAGCCATGTTTTTATTTTTCTGGTGGAAACTGGGATTTACATTACTCCACTTTGAAAGACAGGATATTCTTCCCTTATTTCTCTTTTAATTGTGTTTTGGGGAGTGTCTAGCTTAAGGTTTATAAAGAATTAATTAAAAGCTGTTTGAACTTTACTGCTTTGAATATGTCAGAATATGATTGTCTTCGTGCAACCTTGATATTAAGTGCAAATTTATTGTCCTTCAAGTTGACCCGTAGCATTGGCAACAAACAGAATTACTGTTGTGGTTTTTTGTTGGAGCTTTTTTGGCAAACAGGGATGATGAATTTCTCATAGCATATGAGATACGATTTCAAAGAGACAAATGAGAATCAGTCAATGGGTCAGAGACACACAGTTCAAAGACCCATAGTTTGTAAAATATTTATGTACTGTTATGAAAGCAAAGGAGAAAGGGAGCTTATGTAACATACTAAAGAACTGAAGAGCCAACATAAAACTTTCATATCCTACCAGCAAACCTGACATACACATTTCAAGAGAAAAGTGTGTCTAGCTGTGGCTTTTGTGCAGCTGCCCCAGGGTGTATGTCATTTCTAAATATAATAATTAATTTCTTTGATATTCTGTTGTTCCTAGATGGATGCTTCATTTCCAAGTCACACTTATTGTGACCAAGTGCATAAAACTTGTTTACCACAGGATTTTTTTTCTGCATGATAATGCAATCTGCAAATGAAAAAGGGGCAGGAAGGAAGCAACATCAGAACACTTATTGGACTGTTTAAACTTGAATGACACTAAACCACAACCAACCAAAATAAAAACCACAACAACAATACCACCACTACACACACACACACAAAAAACCAAACCAAACCAACAACAAACAACAAACAAAACCCCACCCTCAAAGCAGAAAAGAAATTTTAACTTCCAGGCAGTAAAAGCCTAAGAAGTAATGATGTTGTCTGCCAGCTAGCTCATGGTGCCTCATCATGTCTAGATTAGATGCTTTTCAAATTACTTTTGATTTTAGATAAATAGCTATTTGTTTTTAAAATACTGCACTTACATAACAATACATACTACTGGCTCTACGGCTATAATATTATTTACTGAAAGTTGTAAAAGAAAAGTGTACCAAAAGTAATGAAAGGCCTAACTTCAGGTAATCTTAATAACTGGATGAAATATTGATGTTCTACTCAGGTTCTAATGTGTTTGCCATGGATTTTTCATCTTTCCCTTCTTTCTTTCATCTCCGTTCATCCTAATGTGGTGCAGCAGTTGCCATTCTTACCAGGAGAGATTGATGCTGTTTCCCCAAATGACTGTCAGTACTTCAATACTGCTCTGTTGGTTGAAGATATTGCATTAGAAAGATAGAAGGAACTTCATTTTCCCAAGTTGCAGCCAAAATGCATGTGTAGCCCACATTCTTAGCTCACCACAAATGCTAGCTAAGGCTTTACAGATCTGCTGCTGCTATCCTGTTTTATTGCTGCTGACTCTTTAGTATTTTGATTTTGAATGCACATATGTGAGCCTGGTTTTGAAAAGCAGTTGTTTGATTTTAACACAGTAAAAGCTAAGAAGTTGGTCCTGCAATTTGTAGAGCACCACTTATGAAAAGCTGGGCATAAAATGAACTGTTGAGGAATTTTAAAGTCATGCAGCCAGATTGCCAGAATTCAAAATATATGATGTGCTGAATATTGAACAAGTCAACTGGGACAGTTAGTGAAGAACTGGTGCGTTTAGGCAGCATGGTTAAGTTGCAGAACGAGTTGAAAATGTGTTTTATAGTGTGCACCCACTCTTGTGAGAAACCTGTTTAATTGATCCTTGATATGTCCGTTGCTCTCAAGCAGTATTTGCAAAGTAGGCAATGGCTTAATAAGCTCAAGTTCTCTATAGCAAGGAAATGCAGTACAGGAGGTTAATGTAGATGGATAAAAATCTGTAGAGAAAATTGTCAAGACAAAAACTTGATCTAGCTTGTAAGTGAAAATCAGTTAGCACAATGCATACTACTGTTTTCTTGCTTTTCTAACCTTTCCTTGTATGAGGCTGCATTTTTAAGAGCTTTCTTGTTTTCCATCTCTCGAGCCCTGAACATAATCGTGGACTTTTCTTAGGCCATTGTGGACCCTCAGGCTGAGACAGAAGACCAGGGCTCTTTCTACAGT
This sequence comes from Caloenas nicobarica, assembly GCF_036013445.1. NCBI lineage: Eukaryota > Metazoa > Chordata > Aves > Columbiformes > Columbidae > Caloenas > Caloenas nicobarica. The sequence continues at coordinate 10,072,953 of NC_088248.1, read as the reverse complement.
TACGCCTTTGGTGCTGGGTTACTTCTGTGAGATGCTTCATTTTTCTGTATCTCGGAGTGCGTATATTTAAAACAGGGATGTTGATTTATCTGTTTTCTGAGACACTTTGAAACGGAAAAGGAAAAGCTGTGTAAATTAGTTATATATTGTTATTGCTAATAGGAAAATATAGATAAGAATTTGTTACTGAGTTAGCTGACAGGCTCCCTGAAGGGTTTACAGCTTTTTCTGAGTTGCTTGCCTCCTATGTGACCCATTAGAGCTACACTTAGAAGACAGATTTGTTTAGTGAATGGAAAAGTCTCATACAAACAAAACGGAACAGATGTGATGTTCTGATATTCGGCAGTTTTGTTAACATCTTCACGTTCCCTCAAATGAAGATAGCTCTGTGGTATTGTCACAACTCATCAGCTCCGTGTGGTATTGTAGAGTCATAATGCAGACAATACTATGTAATGTCATCAAATTACTGTGCATGAGTTCAGTTGTGCGGATTTTCTCCTCCTTTAACTCTCTTGGGTCTTGAAGAGGAAAGAAATATTTTTGTCTTCTTATTCATTGCAGATACAAAGGATGCTTGATTCTTCTTTCTTCTCGTTCCCTCTTTTCCCTTTACAATCCCCACAACTCCAGTATTGCTCCCCTCACACAGAGATGAATGTTGAAAATAAGAACACTCTAAATGATGATGCTTCATTTGTATAGCATTACAGCATTTTGTTAATTTTGATGTTATTGCCATCATTATGAAACACTGAAATCCATAATTTCACAACCTTGAAAGCACATAAGTGATTTGAGAGCCACAAGTTATTTCCCACTAATTTAATAATGTTTGGTGTCTTTAATAATGCTTGAAAAGGGGTGATAGGTTATGGTCTTACTGTTGTCTTTTTCAACAAACGCTTGGCTCCCACAAGAAACTCTAAGGTTGAAGACCAAATGTGTAGGAGTTGCTTTTCTGTGATGATGATGATAATAATTTTGGTTTTGAACCTCTGAGAAAACAGTATATGTCCTTTTAATTTCCCTTTTGCAAAAGAAAAAAAAAAAGAGGGGAGGACTACATCATTCACGTATTGACTTATATGATATACAGCTCTATTGGGGCAAGAGGATTACGAGTCAAAATAGAGAACAATTTACTGATCTCCTTTGTCAAAATAAGCATTTTGGACAGTGTACGTATTTGCTTCTAATCAAAAAGCTGCCATGCTGCTCTAAGGACTTAGATGTCATATTAGGCCCCCGCACGCACACAGGAGTATATATAAGTTTGTACCCATCTTAACAAATTCAGTTGCCCTGGCTGGAGTCCAAGGGTTACAGAAAAATCTTGAAGGACCAGATTTTTTTAAAGGAAGCTTAATAACGCAGATTGGGAGTCCGTGGTCTTTTTTTAGTTGCTCTCACTTATATTGATTTTGTGGAGATTTACGGACATGTTTTGGAGAATCACAGTAATCACCTATTTGTGTCTTAGCTGTAAAAACATTTATAGACTGGTTTCTAAAACTCCCGCGATCTTGCAAAGACTGGAAGTGCACTTAAGCATCAGTTCAAGAACAGGCAGTTGTTTAAATCCATCCAGTTCAAGAAACCTCTTCTGTCTCTAAGGAATTTAAGCAGGTGTGGAAGGTCGATCTGTACAAAGGGATCTTCCTGAGTCAAAGCTCTCCAACTATTTAATGAAACAAACACTTTGATAAATGCTAAATGTGTTTCCTTTCTCCTTAACAATTAACGTTTCTCAATCATTACTTCTGCCTTTTATTTTTAACTTTTAAAAGGGTTTTCTTTCTCACAGTTCCAAAGAAAACTTAGAAAAGTAAATGCCTCATGATAAAAGATCATGATTTAAATTACTTCCATTTTTCATAATTGTTTTTAATTTACAATATTATGTTGATTTTGTCTTTCAGCTGTTGAAGTTAGTGAAGGAAATTAATGGGCTATGACAATCTATGCAATCAATTAGTAACACAACATCATAATTTATGCTTATTCTTTCTTTGTAATATACATGCATGGGATGTAGTCACCTCAAGAATAAGGACAGCATACAGCTGAACGAGATAAATATGAAAGGTACGAGCATCTTTTGGTTTGGCTGTAGGACAAACTGGGTTACTATCAAGTGTCCATCTGGTAGTGACCCTTTTGAGTGCCTTAGAGTATGGAAATGGCAGCTGGGTCCAAAGTACCAAAATAAGATCTGAACGAGGGCCCTGTGAAGTCAGTGAAAAATTCATCCTTAGTTTTGATGTCTGAACCAGACTGATAATCCCATCCACCTCTGCCAAGTTACTGTTTGCCTTGAAGTTCTTTCATAGTATAGTATAGAATATTATACATATAGAATAGTATACCTCCTGCCTCAGTACGAAGGATCTACGTTTTGAAGAGGATATCAGTCCTTAAATCACTTATCACAGGGTATGTAATGCTAGTATCACTCTATCAAACAAATGTTTTCAGGTAGGGGGGAAAAAGTCCCTCAGAAGGCAGGCATATAAGGTTGTCGGCATTGATACATAGGTTCCATGAACGTAGTAGAATTTAATTGTTTGATATAATGAATGCATACTGCCAAAACTTTGTGTGTCCGATTTGCACCTCACTTACGCTTATCCAGCTCACTCCATTACCTGAGTCATTCTTGTGGTATTCTGTCTGGGATCAAAATCACCTAGTAACATCTTAAATAAGGCATGGTTTCATTAGTATATTAATATTTTTAGCAAATATTTCATGTATGCTTTGTCTGGATTTAGACATAAGTGATTCTGCCACTGTACTCAGTGCTGGTGAGGCCCCACCGTGAATCCTGTGTTCAGTTTTGGGCCCTTCATCATAAGCAGGACATTGAAATACTAGAGAGAGTGCAGAGGAGGGAACGGAGCTGGTGAGGGGCCTGGAGCACAAGTGTGATGAGGAGCGGCTGAGGGAGCTGGGGCTGTTCAGCCTGGAGAAAAGGAGGCTGAGGGGAGAGCTTGTCGCTGTCTGCAACTGCCTGAAAGGAGGTTGTAGCATGGAGGGGGTTGGTCTCTTCTCTCAAGTAACAAGTGATACGACAAGAGGAAATGGCCTCAAGTTGCGCCAGGGGAGGTTTAGGTTGGATATTAGGAAAAAATTCTTCACAGAAAGGGTTGTCAGGCATTGGAACAGGCTGCCCAGGGAAGTGGTGGAGTCACCATCCCTAGAGGGGTTTAAAAGATGTTTAGACGAGGTTCTCAGGGACATGGTTTAGTGCCAGAGTTAGGTTAGGTTATGATTGGACTCAATGATCCTGAGGGTCTCTTCCAACTGAAATGATTCTATGATAATTGCTATACATGTAAGTGACATGGTTTCTAGATTTATGTTGGACTAACAATTATTAGGCACGTATTTCCATTCAAACCCTGTCTTCTACTCCATTTTATTTCCAGGCCTTTTGCACTGTGGTCTCAGTTTCTGTTAGGCTTTTGGACAGTCCTGCAATACAAGCAGTAAAGCAAGATGTTACCGAGCAGCAGTATAAATAAGAAATTACTGATCATTAGAAAGGATTAGCGAGTGCAGCACTGACATCCAAGATAGTGTTACTTGTTTTGCTAAGCCAGATTTAGGAGAGAAATAAAGAAGCGTTTGTCCAAATCACTTCATTATTCAGTTGCATGGAGGCCTAGAAGCAGATGTTCTGTTAACTTCAGTCCTTTATTAGCCACAGTTCTTTTCTGTGGTGTAGGAGACTGGGGAAAGGAAAAGTGTAGCAGGATGGTGGGAGGGGACTTCATGGCACCCCATGCCCTGGCATCTTGCAACCATCAAATGTGTGGGCTGCCACTAATTACCAAAAGGAGAGCTTTCTGATCTCACTGCACTCCTGGTCTACAGAGCAGCCTTATATTTTCCCTAGTCTTTGCCTAATTTGAGCAGAGTGCAAAGATGGCAACTTGAATCTGTTTGGTACAGGAGTAGAAAACAACCCTATGAAGTACTAAGCTCCTGGCTTTACGCTGCCTTGTGATGAGCAGAGACAGCTGTGCAAGCTGAATCTTAGGGCCATTGTAGCATTTACCCTGGTTACAGGGGACAGGCTGCAGTGAGCTGCACGTGGTACCTGCCAAAGTTGTTTCGCTCCTTTTCAGTTCCAACACGTGAAGCTTTTAAGAGAGAAGCTGACCAGAGCGTTTAAGAGTTGGAAGAGAGCATTGGAAGAGAGTTCAGTTTGTGTTTACACTTTTATTGCTTTCTAGAAATTTGAAAATCCCTAAAGTAACAAAGACATTGTGCTTTGAATACAGACATTTTACTTTCCTTTTTATGCCGTATTATGCAGTATGTAATATCTCTGATGTGTTAGTTAAAAATTGTCACACAAATGACTGACAGCACCGAAACACTGCTCCCCACTCCTTCCTGCCTCTGCTACAAAAGCGCCCCTACGTCTACATACGCTCAGATAATGGCAGCAAAAGCATTTGATTTCCATGTTGAGTTTCCCCTGTGAATAAACAAAGATATTTCATTTCCTCATGTTGTCAATCAGGGACCTTTCATCTGGGACCACAGTTAATAAAATATTTCATTATCTTAATACAGTACTACTTTGGGAACTGCACACAGTGTCTTCAACACCAGCCAGTGTCTCAGTCAAAAATGGACTTGCATGTTGTGACCAGTTCTGAAAAATGAGGTTTAGTACAATATTTCTCAAGTGAATCAGGAAGTAGAAAAGAAAATCCAGTAGCACTAACAACGGTCTGAATCCAATGAGGAAGTAGGATCTAGTTCAGAGGCAGCAATATGTGACAGAATTCATACATAACTATCAGTAATCACTGTAAATAAGTAGCTGCTTCTAAGTGCTGTGTTTTAACAAATCCAGTTACAAACTGGTTTTAGCATCAGGGTGATGCTCCTTTGCATTCTGCCAGTGTTTTTTTATCTGAAGACTAAAAAGCTCTTTTGGAGCATAAGCTGTGTTGTACAAGGGACATAGTACCATCCCTGCTTGAAGGAATGAGAAACACAAAAGACTAAAAAAATATGGAAGTGTCAGAAGGGCAAAAGAATTAGAGGTCAACTGCAATGCTCAGGCTACAGACTATGCAGAACCCAGAAGCGAGTGTGTCTCTTGGCTTCCGGCCCTCTGTTTCAAGTCAAGGTTATTCCTTTTACTAATGAGTCAGTGCCACTGCTGTTGCCAGTTAATGTCAGGCCAGAAAACTATCCATGTTGTTGAAAAGTCACAATGCATTCTTTTCTTCAATCCAGATAAAACTGTTCTTCATATTATCAGGGCTGTAGCTTTTCTCAGGAAATTACTTCAGTTCTAAAACTAGCTCTGGAGTGGCACAAAATGATTTCTGGCATGTGTCTGCCCCAGGATACCTGTAGAGACAACAGCAAATGGCATCTTTATCTTGCGGAGAAGAATCCTGGTGTTCAGGGTCTTAAACGGGAGGCACCTGGGTGAGCGTAGCAATCTGTGTAAACCTTGAAGTTCTATTGTGTAAGTGGATTACGCGGGTTGCACAATCTCACTTTTTCAGTTTTGAGTAACAGTTTATCATTTAATATGCAACTGTGTGTCTAGAAATTTGTAACTGAATGTTAAATATAAATGCTCAACTATCACATTGCTCTAGGTGGGTATCCTGCCATGTGATATATGGGAGATGAAAGAAGAGATAATTTCCTTCTGGTGCAAATGTACATGTTTTACAATAATGTTATAGAATAGAAGGCATTAGGCAGAATAAATAGAACAGCAAAGTTGAGATAGAAATAATAATCAAAGAATATTTCTTAATCAGCATTCAGAATGAATCTCTACACTAGAACAGGGGTTTCATGCGTTCATCCAGGGGCTCATTTTGATATTTTGATGACACCAAGCAAATATTTATCTGAAAGAGTATTCAATTGAAATGGATGGAATTGATCCTTCTATTTAAGTAGCTACATATTAAGGGGGCTAGAATCAGTTCTCTCCTCTAACAGATGCTTTGAGACGGTTGAGCTTGAGACATGTAACAGAGCAGGAAAATGGGAATATTATAAATACTGAAGAGAAATTGTGGACATTACCACTTGATTAGCATACTTTCAATAATAATTTATTTCTAATTTTAAATTAGAGTCTTAAAGACTAATCTAAGGTTTCAAAAGAAACTTAAGGGCCTATAGGATACTTAAGCTCAGTAAAGCAATGAAACTATGGCATTCTCCCATGTCATGCTCAGAAATGGTACGTTTATGTAGTTGTTCAGTGGTTAATAGAAAATTTTAGCTTTCACAGATTTTGGATGTTGTGTGGAGGTATCTAAAATATATATCTCTGAAGCTCTGAATAATCCTGATTTTTTTTTTTTTTCCAATGTCATAATGTTCTCTAATTAAAAAGCAGTTATCGCTCTCAAATGGTATCACATAAAACCATGGTATGGTAGTTGTTAACCTATATTTTACACATTGTCATATTGTTCTCAGTCATCCTTGCTGTCAATTCAAGGTCATTTGACAGCATTTAGATTTGATATAGACTCTAAGTACTGGATACATGAATAATACATGAAGACAATATTAATTCAGAAATACTAATAAAAAGTCAAAACGTGTACTTCAATTAAAGTGAATGGTAAGAAAATAACTGTTTGCCTGCTACCTTAAGGACTGCTATCAGGTATATCATTTTAATAAAGATGTCTTCTTATGAAAGGCAAGCATATGATGAATACCTTTCATGTCTCTTAGGTGCATCCACTGAATAAATTCTTCTTATATAACGATTAATTTTCCTAAACTGTCACAGAATTATGAGTTTCAAACTTGAGATTTGTAGCTGAAAAATATTTTGCACCTGTATACAGCATTTTTTTTTCCTGGTCACATAAAAATTCCTGATTTATTACCAATTAATGTATTTTTGTGGGCAGAATGCTTCAATGAGACACTGAAACATTGACATTTACCCTGTCCGTAGCAGTGGCTACACCAGGACATTAATAATTTCTGAGATGGTGTCTCTCAAGTGCAGCAGCGAACACACAGGTTAAAATGCAGGCTTCTTGGACACGCTTTCAATGCTCAGAAGTTACACATTGCAGCACAGAGAACAACCTTTCCAAACTGCTGTGTGCCGTGTCCCTGTTGTGACATGCTGTTCTTCTCCACCTTCATGCAGTGCTAGCAACAGGGTCTGTAGACGAGTTTTTGAAGTACCGGAGGGGGGAAATCTTCTGCACACCAATTTACGGCATTTAGACCCAATTTATGTCGTTCTCTTCTGCTTTTCCTCCTGGAAAAACGACTGAAGCGGGACTAAAAAAATTCACCCCTTACACTTTTCCTTTGCCTTTCGCTTGCCTTAACTTCAGAGGAATATGCAGGGATAGTCTGTTCATGTGAACTTTTTGTGACTGTAGCTCCAGCATCCTCCTGAAGTCACAGTGGTGCAGTTCTTTTCCCAGCAACATGGTGATTAAGTGTAATATCTGATGGGATCTATTTTTGCTGAGAGCCCAGAATTTGGTGGCAATGTCTGGATTTGTGGTTGGTATGCAAAGCATTTAGTCAAATGGTTTTCTTTTCATGTCACTTACATGTAGACATGAAACTGAGAGCGCTGATTATGCAATCACGCATTTTTTTCCCTTTTTTCTAAATGAATAACATTCAGTGATAAAGTTGGAAACGTGCTCTGTTTCCACAGCTGCAGCGAACTTGAGGCAAAGAAAACAATAGCTGCATATACACATGTGCATTCCAGCTGCTGCCGACTCCCACATTCTCCTTTTTCCTTTTTGTCCTCCCATTTGAACAGATAAACTGTCTCAACGACAGGAAAGGTTAGTAGTGGATATTCTGCCAGTTTCATAACGTTTTGTAAAAATTAGGAATTAGTGTACGCAAATACTAATTACAACTTAATTTGTGGAGTGATTTAAAGACGAAACTTCTGCTTGAGTTTCATTATATGAATTTATTTTTTCCTGCACTAACCGCTCCTTGCAACCAGTAAGAGTAACGCTGAGGAAACGCAGATGAAGGTTTCTGTTTCTTTTCTCTCCCAGCTTGGTTCTATAGTCAGCTATTTTTCCTTCAAAGCTAGCAGCTCTAGAGACAAGTTTCTTTCCTGCTGTTCACCAAGCTCTGCCTCACTCTTCGAGTGCCAGTTGTGTCAGCAGGACATGGGGAAGATAAAAGAGTAGAATTGTTGCATATCCTTGAGACACAAAATTGGTCAGAATATAGAGCCATAAAAATAAACATTTTCTGGCTTGGTTCTCCAGCTTTTGAGCACCAGGGTCCATCACTGTACTGGGACTTCTGAAACACCACAAGGAGACCACTGAAAGTCCCTCTGATTCTTGCTATTGATAAATGTTTCTTTTTGATAATGTTATTCTGAGTGGCATTTGACATTCAGTCTTTAGTGTTGTATTTCCTTCTCTGATCCATCTACATTCATAACCTGCCTTCCCCCAAAAAATCTTGAAGTTATAAGCCAGAAGATAAAAATGGTTAAATGATAGAGCAGATTCATAGCGATTTTTCTAGCGTACATTTAACGTTGATATGAGACTTGAGCAGAGAAAATGCTCTGAGGGGCCTATTCAGATTCCCTCAGGCTCCCCTGCTTATATGATTCTGGTTCTTTCCCAAGGAAAGTGGGAAACTTGAGGCAATGACATGCGTGTGGTGAGCACTCTGCATTCTGTCAGCTGAATAGTTGGGAACCAGGACTATGGGGACCAGAGGGATCATGTCTGCTCTGGAAAATGAACAGTCTTTGCGTCTCTCAAATTTAAAAAAAAAAAGTAGGCGGTATTGGTCAGGCTGTGGCACAGGATTCTGTATGTTCTTTGCTGCAGCAGAGCTCATTTGAACCCCCCAGCCATAACTCATATCCCAATGATGAACTGTCTCCATACTCTGGTAATAAATCTTTGCTCCTCTTTTTTCTGCAAGGAGATTTTCTTCTGTAATTCATGCATCCGCCATCTCAGAGAAGTAACTCGCTAGCTATAGTACCATTTGTACATACCAATAAATGTATTTCATGTCTAATTCAAACCACTGAGACAATACTGTAGATATGCAGAATATCTTATCCACAATCTTAAGCAGGTAAAAAAATAGGCAGCATAAGCCGCTACATCCTTTCTACACTTAATTTATATTGTTCAGCGAAAGAGTACATTTTGTGACAAATCATGTTCTAATCTATGAGGCATTTCCTTCACTCCCTAGTGTTGTTCAGAATTTTAACCAGGATAAAATGCTACTCAGCTGACTGGAGAGTTATTTCCATACCTATAGCATCGCTCACGCTCATGGCACAGACTTCAATTGCTTACTTTGGTCCTGTTTCAGCCAACTACCTGGCTGAAATCACATTCTTATTTAAAATGTATGTTGAGCTGGAGCCTTAGCTGTAACTTTACTTTGGAACCAAGTATCCGGAACTTAGAGCAGAAAAGAACAGTTTCTCCTGCACTGCTGCTTAGCTGCTATTTTTAAAAGATGAACTGTAACTTATATGGTATAAGCTCAAGGCTCCTTAAGATGGTTTTCATGCAATATAGTCTTCTCAGAAACAAAAACTTTGGTGGTAGCATTTAGACAACATGTCACATGGAACAGTACACGGTTGACATGGACCATCAAAACTGAAGAAATGTGATTAACACATATATTTCCTAGAACATATGTTCAAACTTGCTGCCGTGACAAATGCCGAGATGCCAGCTGCCTGCTTTGCCTCTCACGGAAGCGTGGTAAATGGAAATTAGCAAAGGCAAGACTGGTCACCAGTCTCTAAGCTAGGAAAAGACTGGAAATAAAAAAGGCAGGAAAATTTAGAAATCATTTTGCTTATCAGCAAATATACTTAACACAAAATGAGAAAGAAGCGCTGTGGCTACAGGCGATGGCTTTCATTGTCATCAGTCTGAAGAGACTATGAATTGATACTCACTGACTGCTTTGCAGCAGTTCATGTCAGGCTGTGATACGTTTATTTGCATCTCATTTAAATCAGCTTAGTTCTGTCTCTCTGCCCCAGCGTCTCATGTAGCAATCTGCCCCTTTTCCAACTTTACCCTTTGATTCTAGTTTTAAAAACCTCAGCAGATTCAGCATGAAAAGGTTTTATGGCAAGTATTTCTAATGCAAAATCACTTTTGTGTGTTTCTTTCATGTTGGTTCATGTCTGATCCAGGAACTTTGCATATCTCTGCCATGCTCTTCACCAGCCTGTTTGGAAGGCTGAAAGCAGAAGACCTTCTGCACAGCTTCTGCTTCCCTATGAGCATCTGACAGAGCTCAAAACAATTTGAGGCAGAGTAAAAATACCTGCCCAAAGTAATAGCTTTCTCCAATGATTAGTGTGTGTTGACCCCATCCCAAAGCCTCTAGTCCACTATAAAGAAGTCTTCTTTATGTCTGTTTTCTCTTACTGGTCATTGAGTCCCACTTCTAATCATTTTTTGGCAGCAAGTGAGGGGCTGGATTTTGCTTCTCTGCACTAACTTCAATGTCTGAGGAATCTCCAAGCAAAAAATGTCACTGCTTTCTATATTCTTTATTCATCTTGAGTAGCTATATTTCAAGCTGTTGTGTTATACAAACAGCTTCAGGTAAGATGCCCTAGACTTTCTTTAGCAGTTCCTACACCTACTTTATAGACTAGTATCTACTTGCTGTATTTTATTATTTTTAACAAGGAAATGTATAATCATCAGTAATGATCTCTTTAATTAATGTATTATGCATACTTCAGTGCTATCACTCCATTTGCAACTCCTTCTGCCAAATGATTTTTTTATTTAAAATATTTTCTAAGTCCTAGGCTAGAGTTAATTATTTTTAAAAAATGAGAAAATTTCTTCAACATATCCTGAGCTATGCAAGCATAAGAAAAATATATTTTCCACATGTACCTAAGTAAAACTGTGCTAGAAAAAGTTCCTGAAATTAGAAACTTCAAACTGTGCTTCTTTGTTAATCTTCAGTGAGCCTGAAAAGAATCTCAGTTTGAAGAATATTAATGCAGTATTTTAAAATTATGAAAGCTTAAAATCAATAGTTTTGTACACGCCCATTACAAAATTAGAAACATCCCAGCTTCTTTCTCAGTGGAGAACCTACTCCAAAGTTAAGGGGGAAAATATTCAATAGAAAATTCCTTAGGGAAACATTTTTTAAGGAAAAACTCTGCTTCAGGGGAATAGTAGTGAAAATGTGCAAAGATTACTGTCATTGACCAACTTCTCTACTTTGATTTGCTCTCCAGATGCAAACTGGGAAACTAGGGACATCAGAAGTGGGGAAATCAAGCCTCCAAATGTGAATGCATTCCTCAAGCTCAGGTCAAATTGACTTTAGTGTCCCCGTGGTGATTTACATCCACAAAGACACTGACACTTGAATGTGCAGTTGACCTTTAACAACTTAATGGTCTCTGCACCTTGAGACCGAAGGTAGGAGCAGTGTAAAAGCCACTGGCTTAGCTTTGTGTCTTTCCAGATTGAAACGGGAAGGGAAATCATGTTGGAAAGCAGTATCGTGAGCTCAGACTCAGGATAGAGCATTTATTTGTTTATTTATTTATTTTAAGAAACCTCTGAAATATTTCTCTCAGCATCCAAGAAGCAAAGGACCTGTGAAGTCATCAAGATACTCCCTCTGGGAGTCCGTTGCTTTAAAGTTTCCACTACAAACAAGTAAACAAAGTGCTGTAACAGTCACCTGGCATTAAACAGCTGCCTTTGCTGGAACAGTTATCACAGTGTAAACACTTGGACAACTTCCACGCGAGTAAAATAGAAATGAGTAGAAAATGTGCAAAGAAGAGGCACCCTTATGCAGTGAGGATAAATTAATTTTCAGTATGCATATGATTAGCTGAACATTTCACATGAATTTTACTTTGGTCCTTGTTCTGTAAATTGCGAGTTTCAGGTGTTAAATAGAGACAGCCGTGATCTAGAAACTTGAAGGGGCAAAGAGGAAGGAAGCATAGTACATATGTATAAAGTATTCACAAGTCTTGGATCCCTATACTTTATACAGTATGGTATCAGTCTATTACCTTTATGTAAATACTGTCCATACAGGTCAAAGTCTAAAAAACTATAAAATGATATTCTGTGGCCTGTCAGCATTTGCTTATATTTAACTTGTTACTATTGTAATTATAACAATGAATTCCAGACTTTCATGATTGTAACTTGCTTTCTGCATTTGGGATTAAATTCAATCAATTTATTCTCAGGAATTAGCTCGTCTTGTGGTAGAAAGTGTTGAAATCTATAGAATGTATTTCACAGGCATTCATGGCAGTTAGTGAGCTCATGAGTTTATCTTCTAAAGAACTCCCCCAAAATCATAATCTGCCTCTTATTTGCCTTGTTTTGCCTTGTTTTTTCTTCTCTTGCACGGTCTAAATACAGTTTCAAAACAGTAATGTTGAGACACTTTTCCTGCTGCTATTAATGCCGTTCAGTTCCATACAATCACTGGTTTTGCTCAGGTTACTTTGTTTTCCCATGAATGCTCTTCAAGTCCTTTGAAAACAAAATACTTTCACTGAAAAAGTAACATTGGCACATGACGGATCAATTAGGAAGGCATGTGGCACAGAAAAGTGAACAAATCTTGACCATTTTTTGTAATAGTGGAGATTATTCTGAGAATTATAGGTTGACATTTCTTTGAAACATTTCGTCAGTTGAAATATTTTACTTGTAATTGATTATTTTGCAGATCCTTTTTTACGTATCTATTTGTACGTATGCGTATATGTATATTCAGAAGCATAACTATGCCAGAAATAGCATGCACATACACATATGGGAAACACACCAGTCTCACGAGAAAAGACAACCGCGCAGGATCTGAGCAGGACTGCTGTGTGTGCGTTGTGGCCAGCACATCGAGTACGTTCCTGCGGGCGCTGCTGAAACAAGATGCATTGCTGTATGCCAAATATTTTTCCCAAGAAGAATACGTATAACCGAGGCTAATTCTTGATATTGTTTGGTTCAGTATTTGTCAGATTAACAGTGTAGGAATTTCATGCTTGGATATATAATTGATAAAGCCCTAGCTGGGGATTCTACATGTTGTTTATGAATTCTTTATGAGAATTAACTTTGTATGAATATCATACTTTCTCTGTAGGCTTTGTCAAGAGGCAAACTGGTTTTCAGCGTGTTGCACATTCTGTTGCCTGTTTCCCCCCAGGCTCAGCTTCTGTGTTGAGAAGGGTAGAAGGATCTCTATTACAACATCACCTTAGAGAAAATTCTGACTTCAAGCAAAATTAACTTATCTGGGAAGAAACTGTCCAGCTGGGATTGGGTGTTGATCTCAAGATAGAGGAGGCTGTCAAGGTTTAAGACAGCAGGAGCTATTGACTAAAACAGCAGGATGGGCCAAGGACATTTTCAGTCAGATCAAATAAGGGGAATTTACTGAAAGATTTTAACAAGGCAGAGGAACGAGAAGGGGAAGGAAATTAAATGTCTTGTGAACATAGTTGCCCGAGGACTCTCCAAGATGGAGTGAACTGCAGTATGGGGCACTGCCATTAGTCAGCGTGGTGTCCTCATTGTAGTTTACCAGTTTTAAAAGGAGAATAAAGTTATACTTGAATCATGGGAGAGATGTGGGTGTTTGTGCATGCATGACATTTCTTTTACAAAGGCAAAGTGCAGATCCCAGAAACCCGTAAATTTGAGAGTATGCTTCAACTACTGCAGTATCTCCTGTGTCGGCACCAGCTTGTGAGTCTGGGGACAATTGGATGGCAGGGCTCCAGATCCACAAACTGGTAACAGATAAAAACAATGCTCTGAAAAAGTGCCAGAGAGACAAAGAAAAGCAGCAGCGCTGCAGTGTACTGAGTACAGGCTGGCTTAAAGCAGAGGAGTGCAACACCCAAAGCTTCTGCAATAAATTAGTTAGACCAGAGCTTCTGGTTCTGTGAAAATAAGTTCAAGGATAAAATGGAAGTTACACAATTATTACAGATTGGCAGCCATTAAAGACATCTATGTTGCCTTCTAAGATCTTGGCCAGGAAGACATCATATAAAAGCAGACTTGTAGTTATTTATGGACAGGCAGAGCCTAATGTTTTTGATTTTCTAGATAGCTCAGGTTGCCAATCAGATTGGCAATACTAGCAGAATGTGTCAGGAAGCCCAAACTTTGACTACCAGAAATTAATTTAAAAGTATTTTTGAGGAAAATTCACAGTAATGGTGGACCTAGCTGTTTTCTTCAGCTAATCTATTCCTATATTCAGGGAGAAGTCGTCTTTGGTTGACAGCGTGCTGTTACATTTTATTTTTTAGCGTCAAACTGATATAAATGGATTTGTCCTTGATCTTTGATACTTACTACTGCCCATGCTGGATTCATTTTCTAATCATATGGGAGCCATATGTATTCTTTACACATAGACTGTACTGCACTGCAGAATCTATTATCCTATCCTTTAAATATACTGCTGTTGCATGTTCAAAGTCCAGCATATTTATATGCTATAGATGTGTTTACCACTAGGAAACTGAGGCATTGTAAAAGTTGTATTTATCCACATAGTTTTCTGTAATCATTGTGAAACGGGGACACGTGAAAGCTTTCTGTGGAGGAAAAAAAAGTACCTCAAAATATCTGTGCTCCTGCACGTATAGGTATTTTGACTAATTCAGTTCAGGGAGGGACATGTTTCATCAAACAGGTAGGCAAGGACAAAAAATGATGTCTGAACAAGAGATCCAGTGATGAAATTATCACTTCCTTTTGAGCGATCGCTCATAAACCCCTTTCACTGTAACCGCAGATGGGTCTTTGAGATTTTGGCTGGGCTACTTGCTGTACACGTATACGTACGGCTCTTACTCAGGAGATAAATGCCGGAGCATGGGACTGTAGGTGGTCCAGGAGGGAGCAGAGCCAGGTCCCATCATGTGCGCGCTGACGACTGACTCAGTTGTTATAGTGTTAGTAATATCTCTGCTAAATCATAGATCGTGTGCATATCGTGTGATGGATGACCAGAAATCAGCCCATGGGGCTTTGTGCACACTGTGAGAGCTGGTCCTGAGTCAGTGACGGGTACTTGTTCATGCTCAGGAAAAACAACACAATCATTCTGCTTTCCAGGGTTTGTATTATACAGAAGTGATAGTGGAAAGGTCTAGGAGTTTGACTGCTAGCTTTAAAATAGTAGTGCCCAAATAGTGATTCACAGGCAGCACATTGCCTCAGAGATCCTTTGACATTGCTCACAGCTACAAGGAAACTAAAACATTAAACATGAGGCCAGCAAGGAGAGGAGGGTGTGATCCTTCTGTGCCTTGTTTCTTGTTCAGTGTTGTTGCCCACTGGCCAAAGGAGGTGAGGCAACTGCACCTAAATGCTTGTGAAGGGAAACAAATGCCATTCTCCTGTTTCAGCAGGTATAGTATGACCTTGTTAGTTTTTGATATAGGCACTTCAAAATCTTCCCAGAGAAAATGACTTCATGAATAGGAATTTTTTTCTGTTACAGTTATGCACATGGGTGTCTATGTGTAAGGGCCTGAGCATTTTTCCCCCCGCTGCCTGATGTGTATGTCTGTCTCCTCCCTGCCTCCAGGTACCAGATACACACCGGCCTTCAGCACTCCATTATACGGCCCACCCAGCCCAACTGCTTACCTCTGGATAACGTCACGCTACCTCAGAAGCTGAAGGAGGTTGGTTATTCAACACACATGGTTGGCAAATGGCACTTGGGGTTTTACCGCAGAGAATGCATGCCCACGCAGAGAGGATTTGACACTTTCTTCGGCTCGCTCTTAGGCAGCGGTGACTATTACACTCACTTCAAGTGTGACAGCCCTGGGATATGTGGCTACGACCTGTATGAAAATGACAACGCGGCTTGGGATCATGACAACGGCATCTATTCAACACAGATGTACACACAGAAAGTACAACAAATCTTAGCTTCCCATAACCCCAGCAAACCCATATTCTTATATATTGCTTACCAAGCTGTTCATTCGCCTCTTCAGGCACCAGGCAAGTATTTTGAACATTATCGATCTATAAATAACATCAACAGGAGAAGATACGCTGCCATGCTAGCTTGTTTGGATGAAGCCATAAACAACGTAACCCTTGCTTTAAAGAAGTATGGTTACTATGACAACAGCATTATCATATATTCTTCAGATAATGGTGGGCAGCCAATGGCTGGAGGAAGTAACTGGCCTCTCCGAGGAAGCAAAGGGACCTACTGGGAAGGAGGTATCCGTGCTGTTGGGTTTGTCCATAGTCCCCTTCTGAAAAACAAAGGGTCTGTGTGTAAGGAGCTTGTGCACATCACAGACTGGTTCCCCACTCTGATCACACTGGCGGAAGGGCAGATCGATGAAGATATCCAGCTGGATGGCTATGATATATGGGAAACCATTAGTGAAGGCAGACGTTCTCCACGGGTGGACATCTTACACAACATTGACCCAATTTACACCAAAGCCAAAAATGGGTCCTGGGCAGCTGGCTATGGGATCTGGAACACCGCAATTCAATCCGCCATCAGAGTGAATCATTGGAAACTACTGACGGGAAATCCAGGTTATAGTGACTGGGTCCCTCCACAGGCCTTCAGTAACGCAGGCCCCAACCGCTGGCACAATGAACGCGTTTCTTGGACAGCTGGAAAAACAGTCTGGCTTTTCAACATAACCGCCGACCCATATGAACGAGTGGACCTCTCTGCAAAGTATCCAGATGTAGTGAAGCAGTTGTTGCGGAGGCTTTCACAGTTCAATAAGACTGCGGTTCCTGTTCGATACCCACCTAAGGACCCTCGGAGTAACCCGAAGCTGAATGGAGGAGTCTGGGGTCCATGGTTTAAGGAGGATGAAAAGAAAAAGAAATCAGATAAAAGTAAAGGTGCAAATAAGCAAAAGAAGAACAAGAATAAGAAAAAGGCAAATCGGAAAAAAGGGCAATCATTACACTGCCGTTCACGTCTTGCAGGTGGATAAACTCGAGCACACTCTTTTGCCAAGTCTAAGTCAGCTTGGTCCAACTTCCTTGAACTTCTGAGAGAATTTACTAGAAATGCTATCTCTGCACTATGGGTGAAAGTTGTCAACTTCTAATTTCTTCACTGATTTCACCAGCACAAGATATCTCAACACTCTGCCTTGAGTGTATGTAAATGTCCACACAACAAACTTTCTCCTCTACAAGAGGAATGGTGCTCATCCATCACAGTTACATTCCCGATGACAATGGAGATAACTCCCAACTTCAGTAATACTGGTTTTGATGGACAGATGGGGCTTCCTTGCCGAAATTAGTTGGGATATTTGGAGAGTATGGATATGTTAATGGTAAATGTTCTCAAATTGACAGATGATTCATAGAGAGAAAGGAAAAACAAAACCTGAGAACCTCTGTGGGTCAGAGCATGTTAGTCACCAACCTATGATACTTTGATACAAACACAGCAAAAACATGGAGCCATTGCAGTAACGTTTGGGGTGCTGGGGAGGGGGACATGATAGGAAGAAAGCTGCTTTGAATTAGACTTTGTCTGCCTTACATAAATCAGAAATATTTTAAAGATTTCCTAGATGTGCTAAGCTCCCCCCACTTGTCATAAATCCTGAAGGCTGTTATTCAACACACATGAAGAGCTAGCACGCACCACATAGAATTTATCATAGGTATAGACAAAAACACATCACCAAAGTGAATGTAATATTTAAACATGTTAAGATAACTATTCTGCAATACATAAAGTATGTAATTTATTTTCCAGCACAATACTTATTTCTCTTCCATTGAAACTTCAATTAATGGGTGATGCAAGATAATGGTTGTTTGGATTTTTTTTCCTTTGATTTTTAATTTTTTTTCCACTCTGTCTTTCAGATTTTTATTTAACAAATCCATATCCTCAGAGTACTGTAAAACAATAAAATACTGTATACACTGCTAGGATGAGAATGATTCAGGTGCATCATGTCATTATGTATTTGCCTCCAATTATTTTGAATGTAACAAAGTGATTATTTAATTTAGTAGTCACATGAATATTGTTCAGTTTCTGTACAGAAGCTAGGCCATCTTTGTTTGGGGGAAAAATTATACTTTAAACGTTTTATTTATGTATCTATTAAAATAGTTTATTTTTATGGCATTCATAAAAGTAGTCTGCCTTTTTGTTGTTGTTGTTGTTTCCAAGACAGCAATTCTGTCCTTGTTTATTTTCAAAGAACCTGATAAGCTTTTTTATTACTATTCTTTTTGGTGCAGGGATGATTTTATGACATTTTGCTTCTGAATCAGAATTTATTCTTCCATTATGTATATAATGTGAGAGTGGTTCACACTACTGGTTTCCAGCGTGTCTGCATAGATGACTAATGGATGTACCAATTGCATATTCTTGGTGATCTGTAATAAGTGATACAATATATATGCCCATATAAGTTTCAAGATGAATTCTGTTAAGTAAAATTGATGATTTGTTTGTTAAATAGCTATAACGTACTTTGATAAAGTTTAAAATAAGCATGCTTTTCAATTACATCTCGCTTGATGCAGAAATTACATTTATATAAACGGATTGCAGGTGGAAAATTAAACATTCATAAAATCTGAACCACGTCCAGCACTCCAATACCCCTTGACCTTTTTTGAAAAGAAATTAACTGCAGACACATACCACCAAAAACTACTAAATTGCATATTTGCAGCTATAGATCAGAATAAAGCTGTCATGAATGAACACTTAGAAACAAGTTAGTCATATTTTAGAGTTACTTTCGTAATGATTATATTGAGGAGAAAACAGAAATGGACTTCTTGGATCATTACCTGTAGATAATATTTATAAAAGGATGATGTGTATCTGCATAAGTGTTGAATGTTGTCACTGTTCTTTCTCACACTATGCAGTCCTCAAGAGGACTAATGGATTTCCTTAGAAATCTGTCTGGCTTTACTGAAGATACAGAACTGCTCCATGAGTAACCAGGAACTCAACTGTTCTCTGATTTCTCACTTTTTTTTTTTTCCCAAATGTACCACAATGTCCTTAAAAGAAATTATAATAACATCTTGAGATATTATACTCCCAAGTGTGGTGTGTAAAATTAATGTCTGACAAAATGCCTATCCTTTTTGTCTTTGAGAAAAGATGAGACTTTTCAAGTTAGTTTGGATCAGCTATCAATACAAAAGTATATTTACAAATCGGGCAAATGTAGAAACGATGACTTTTTATGATGTTCCTTTTCTAGTTTAGGGGAGAATCTACATTTCAGTAATGAACATTAGGAGAGAAGTCACGGAAGCAGGATCTGGTTTTGAAACATTATACTGTCTAGTTTACAACTTACCATGTAAATTATTGTTTATGTTTGAAATACTTGAGTTGCACACTGGGTTCAGCATTAGAAATAGATAGTAACATTTCTGACTTTCAGAGGTCATTTAGAAAAGGTCAAAATTAGATGTGTAAGCTAAACCATACGTGTAAAAGGACTGAGATTTTTTTTTTAATTTATTTTGGCATAATAGAAATAAAGGCACTGTAATAGTGTTATCCTCATAGCATCGATGACCGTGCTTTTCCACAAAAGTTTTATCATAGCTTTGGCCTTTATTGGACTGAAGCAAGCAGACAGCTTTATTCTCTGACAACATTTTATTCTATAATTATTTATATCTGTTCTTTCTCAGGCAAAATGGGAGTCCTTGAAAGTAATTGGTGGAAAACAGAACAGCGGATCGGCTCTTGCAAGTCTGGTATATTAAATAAGTGTGCCACAAGAGTAAGTGTTTGTAGAGTACACAATGGGAGTACGTTTTCTAAGGCTGCAATGGCTTTTAGTTAGGCTGATGCCCTTAAAATCAATACTCTGATCTGGCATAGGGCAAAGATTGGATTTAGAGTGGGTTTGAAATTACCCACAATTTGGAAGCCTTCCTGAATATTTTGTGAAAAGATCCTGATGTGAAAGTGCTGTGTTGCAATTTTCCTGTCTACTTTCACACATTACTTCTCTTTTCACTCCAACAATAGAGTGGTCTCTAGCTTTTGGTGATACCATAAAGCTCTCAAACCTGACTTTCTGTTTACAGAGTTCTAAGCAGTTCATACATTCCCACAACAGGATTTCACAGGTTATTTATGTCTTAGAGTGTGTAACATGTCTAATCTTGGGGAAGGTGTGAAAGGTAAACGCTGCAAGCAGTTCAAAAAAGGCTACTAGACTTACTGAGACCACAGTCCTATATTCTCAAGGAAAACCAGCAGTCCTCATCATTTCTGGGCAGACACGGAGGGAGTTACCACTCCGCTCAGGCTGATACATTTGTGCAAAGGTAGTCTGGAAAACTAATTGATATGTGGTCTAAATCAGTAACTGGTCTTTCTACCCATATTTTTAAGGGATCCAGAAAAAGACTGAGTGGGGAGAGGAAATGTGGGGAGGATTTATTTATTATTTTTAAGCTATCTCACTACTTCTATTCCCCGTATACTATTATGGGTACAAGACAAAAGCAAACCTGATAGTAACTCTCTGATCTGGTCTTAGTGACGCATTTGGGAGGACCAGCCTGAGCAGGGAGACAATATTTCTTCCTTTTCCGTGTCTTATTGGTAGCTGTGATCCTGGATGATCATTTCTACACCAAGACAACCTGAAGAGTGAGAAGGATTGCTCCAGGGAAGAGAGGAAGAAAGAAAAACTTGAGAAAGAAAAAACCAAAAATGAAACCAGAATCAAGAAAGCTTTGCCTTGTGATTTGTGCTCCCTGAATGTAGTACATCATGCTGCATTGCTTTTAAAATCTTGTAAGTGTGAAAAATACCTGTGGTGTTCTTTTCAGGCTTTCTCAATTTTATTCTAAAGCCCTTTGAATTACTTTTCTAATGGTTAGATAATTTTATCTTGTTAGCTTTTTGTTGTCGTTGTTACATAGTTTGATGTAAAGTTGGAGACAAAACACTCTCCTGGCTGCAGATACACACTAGTGGAAGGAAGTGCCAAGAACGGTAAGTAAATCTGAAATGTCAGTCTTTATCTGTGGATCATGTTGTAAGGTGTGAGGGAAAGTCCACGTGGTTGTGAAGCTCTGTCATGGAATATGAATTATCATAACTAATGGAGCCGTTCGTGTCTGAAGGTTCTTCTATAGCTGGGACATGAGGCTTTTTTGAAAGTGAATTAGGCTATTAGACCCAGCAACTTTCTCTGTCTCCTAGAAGTAATTGGGTCCTGATTTCAAGCTGCTGAAAGCACTCATGTTTCCATCTGTTCAGGATTGTACGTAATGGGTTGTCTGAGGTATCTAGACAACATTGAAACTTGGGTTTTTGTGATCTCACTGCACGGAACAAGCTTCTTTTTCTATGTTTCATGCGCTGCATGTTCAGCAGCCAGCACTCCCACTTTTACATATCCATCCACATTTCGAAAGTTACCTTTTATATAAAACACGAGCTTTTTGCAACAGAAAGTGAGACAGCAGCAAAAGTTACATCATGTAAGGTCAGATATTAGGCTACAGCATTTAGGGAATAAACTTGGGATGGACTTGCTGTTAAAATGTCTTTCAGTTGAAGTAGCTTCAGATTTTGTTGATGGCAAAGAATAAGAGTAGTTTCCAAAATGCAATTAGACAAAAGAAATGAGCATGGCTGAAGTCTTCTTAAACTACAAGG
This sequence comes from Caloenas nicobarica, assembly GCF_036013445.1. Lineage (NCBI taxonomy): Eukaryota > Metazoa > Chordata > Aves > Columbiformes > Columbidae > Caloenas > Caloenas nicobarica. Next base: position 10,051,206 of record NC_088248.1, on the reverse strand, counting down.
AGATACTGAATTCCTCCTAGTGGCAATCATGAGTGCAAACAGGAGTGCTGTGTCTACCAGCTTCTACTCTAATGACGGTTCAGAAAATCTCTGAAGAATGATAAAGAAAGGAAGAAAATAACATACAGTATGTTTTATAGGATTTTTTTCAGAAGTGGAGATCTGTGAACAAAGGATGTACCTTTTCTGACAATTGTTGTGCATTATACATAAGTCCTGGAAAAACTCTGTAGTAATTTTCAGTATGTAACATATAGAGACTACAGGTTCCTTTTGTCATCTTGCTTTAAAACCAGAGGATATTCACCGGCGATATTGATGCAAAGCAAGTTAAATGTAGTTTACTTCATACTGCATATACTATATATTATACTAGGTCTGCTTTTCCAAAAGATAACATTAGCTCAGAGAAAGATACTGCAATATACAATATTCCTGTTGGCTACTGACTTAATAAGCTGTACTTTCAGGACAGCAGTAACTTCTCTTTTTCTGCTCTCACTCTTATTTTCTCGTTTCCAAGAATAGGCAGAGAATGCATATTCCCACAGACAAAAAAGAGCATAAGATTTAATTTAGCAGTTAGATAACAGAAGCTTCACTTCAGTGTTCTGTTCTGTTCAGCAGAGTGCTCAATAATGTACTCCATTTCTGTGGAACATGTCAAGGTCTTGATGAAGTGGAGAGGTTGTGTAAAAGGCAGGCCACTGTGAAAACAGAAAACGTTCTCTTTCCCTGAATTATGCTTGTTTTCACCTCTGCCAAGTGAGTTAATAGTAATAGATACAAATACAGTTAAGAGCATGAAAGAAGATTTAATTAAGTGCCTGGATTTGAATTAAAGTTGCAACAAAGGTATAGCCCATAATATAGTTAAAAGTTATTTCATGAATTCCATTAATTTCAATTATAATCAGAGCAACGCTGCTGAAGTTTAGCTTGTGACTGAAGTAACAGAACTGATTAATGACTGTTATTACGGATTTCCATAACGAGTGGAGAGCAGGGTCCTGAAATGTCATACCGACATAACCTGAAAAATATATTTTTAAAATTTCTTATACACGAGAGTCTCAGAAAAAGTCAAGTATTTAATCACCTAAAATTAGTGCAGGCTGCGATGTTTGTTGCTATTCCCTAGGTTTGCTTACAAAGATCACTTTTGAGAATTACTTGGCAAGGCCATGTTTATCCCTCCTTTAAATGCAGCTTTGCTTCTGCTAGTTAAGATTAGCCAGTACAGAGCTGCATGCAGGAGAAAGTCAAAGGGGCTCTAAAAGTAAGAATGGTTCTTCATTGTAAGTATAGAGTACGCAGTTTGGAGAAGAACATCACTAGTATCAGAATCCAATATATTTGGAGAGATTTGCCAAAAATGTAATGTGATAGACTGATTCATTCCTTTTAGATAACCAAGATATATTTTTATTCTTTGAGATGGCTAGAGAAGGAGGGAAAACATGGCCCTGTGAGAAAATGAAGAGTGCCAAGCTGTGACTGGTATGGTACATGGAATGAAGAAAGTTGCAAGTTGCTTAAAAGGAACATTCTGGGAGGGTGAACTGAATGTCATTAAATAAATACTGCATCTATCGTAATCTGTTTTTCCTTTAAAAAATCCCAAACTTCAAAGCTCTGAATATTGGCAAAACTTTAAGGCCAAGGGTGTAACTAGTAATGTCTTACCTTTGTGCAACCCTCTGAAGTCTTTCTCTGACAGCATACCTTTTTGGTAGTGATTCGTTCCAGTTTTATCGGGGTTTTTGTTAGCAGATTTCGTTACATCTTGTCACTCTGAATGGACTGAATATAGTTAGTGTTGAGAAAGAGCATGTTGGAGCTTTTTGGTCAGCGTTGTTTATCTTTACCAAATTGTTGAGCCTCTCAGGTAATCGCTAAACAGTCTCTTAGACCTATTCCTAATATACTTAAATAATTGATCTCTTATTACTCTATGGGTAGCTATTGAGGATTTGAAAATTACATGTACATCATGTCCATTCTGTTTGGGCAGCAGAGCAAAGTATCTGCAGTTAATAAATGTTAATCTCCACAAGGAAGGGTTTGCAGAGATACAGAGGGAAAGCACAGCTCTGGCCTTCAGCCCGGATGACTTCAGCAACTCACAACCTTTTGTCTTTAAACATGATTTCTTTGACATTTTTACTGCCAGTGGATTTTTTTTCCCTTCTCTTTGAAAGGAAAAAGGCTAAATGACTAATTTTGCTTTCGACATCAGATGTGAAAGTCTGCTTAGAAACCCCCCTGTGTTGTACAGCAGCACAAGCAGAACAAGAAGTGCCTGGTTTGCGTCAGGAGGAACATGCTGTGATGCTTCCACTCCCACCGCTCTCCTCAGCCTCCCACAGGCCCAGCTACCAAGGCATCAACAGGAAAGTCATTGAACTTTTTAGCATGTGAGTATGCCAAGATCCAATAGTTATCCCCAGATAATGAGCAAGTCTAGATGACATGGCACCCGTTCTAGTTCCTGTATTTTCTTTCCAATCACTTTCTCACTTCCACACACTGACTAAATTTGGGGGATGGTTATATTAAAATCAGAAGAAGATTTTCTCTATTATACATTCATCAGAGTGAGATCTCACTGACATCTGTTTCCTTCTCATCCGTGCCAGCAAAGACCAGCATGAGGACCTGTACTAGAAGACAGTCCTTGAAGTCCAGCTAAAGTCATGTCTTTCTCCTATTAGTCACGGTTGTTTCTCAGAGGTACACAGGAAAGCATTTCAGATAATGTAATCCTAAATTCAGCTAAATTCATAAACGAATTATAACTGTTCTCATTGTCCTGTCTGCTTATACAGTAGACTTGTTAAATATACAGTGTCTTGCTAAAGACAAGCTTGCCAGGTTGCCGTTTCCTATACTTTTCTTTAATTCCCATCTCATTACTCAAACCTAGTAATTTCTATTTAACTAGAAGATAACTGTTACTTAATTAGACTTCATGGAAATCATCCAGCTCTGATTTAAAGCAGAAAAATATGAAGAATCTATTACTTCCCCTTTGTAAAGGTCTTGCAACAGTTAATATCTGAGTTAAAAACAGATATGTGCCTTCTTTCTAATTCGATTTGATTTTTTTACCTGGCTACAAATTCCAGCTTTATGTTATCTTTATCCTTCAAGACTAAAGAGTCCATTGGCACCTGGTGTTTTCCTCTTACAATTATACATCTGTATTCCAATCTTTATTTTTTTTTAGAAGCTGAACAGATGGGGTCCTTAGGATCTAATTATTGTATGTCACTTTCTCCAGTTCCCGAATAGGAGCTAAGGCTTTTTTTACACCTTCTCCAGCCTTTCAGTAGAGTGTGAAAAACATGGACAGATACAGTATTCCAGTACTAGTTTCACTCAAGCCATATAAAGGAAGAAATACCACCTCCTTAGAAGTAATGAGTGCTCCTCTGCATCTGAACTGGATGCTTGTTGTGACTCTCAAATCATTTTAAGGGTTCTCACCACTCCAACCGTTCTCCTGGTGCAACTTCATTCCTTATTACACATATTCTCTATCAGTCCATAGCTAGTTTCAGTAAAACACATTTTGTTGAAGAGGCTGAATTTCTCTGAGTCTGTGAATTTTTCAGGTAATCTGCATCACTTTGTGGTTGCCGTATCCTCCTTGTTGCACACCTCTCCAGCAGTCTTTGTATGACCTGCAAATCTTGTCTGCAGTCGTTTTGCAGGGCTGGACCCAGTACTGCTTCCCATGAAAGCACCTGCTTTTAATGATGATTTCTCGTTGCCAGCTACATTGGAGGCCTACTCCTAATGCAATTTGCTGCATGTCTGCTTGTACTATCTGAGTTATTTTAACCTGTTGCTTGCTTGGTTCAAGTAGCAAAACAGTTTGGCATCCAGGAGTCTTGAAAGCCTAAATGTGGTGTGATGGAAGGGAGCTGTAGTGCTCACACTCTGCCCTGGGCCTAGAGCATCCCCTGCTGCCTCAGTCTCGGGATGGCACTCCCCTGGGACTTGGTGTTTATTTTGGTTGGTTTGTGTGAGGCAATCTCTTACCCCTTAGGTGTTGTTTATTCTTATATGGGGAAAAAAAAAAAAAAACAAAACCAAGTTTGAAACTTCCCTGGAAAAAGTATTTGATCCACAGCCATTCTGTTCTTTGTCTCAACTTCTACAGCCGTTTTCTAAAAGTCCCCTGTGCAAAACAGAAGCTGAAAACTTATAAAATAAAGAGGATACAGAATAAGCTCTCTAATTATATTTTAAATCCCAAATTAAACTAACAGCAGCCATGCCTATAATGTCTAATTTAGGAAAAATATGGAAGTCTTTCTCTAAGGAGTGGATTTTCACTTTTGCACATTTCATGATTCCCGAGGGTAGTCACTGTTTAGCACACACTTATTTAAATCGGAGATATCATATTTATTCAGATATAACCTTCAGGGTAGCATGCAGAACTGAAGTGTTTTAACGGTTGCATTTTCCCCACAGCACATGTTGAAGATCATCTAGGTGAGTAATCAATGCCATAAAACAGCTACTCCATTTCCATCGCCATGGACAAATCTTCTTGCTGATTTTCCTGGTTCTGATTACAACCTGCTGCTTTACCACTGCTGAATGGTGAAACTCACTCCATCTCATTGATACACTACCATGATATAATGTCTAGTTATTTCTTTCACTGTTTTACTTACCACTCTTGATTTTGAGCAGTTTCTGTACAGTTACTGAATCTACCCTCACAGTTTTCAGTGCAGGGCATTATTTCTATCCCTGTTTTATGTATAGAAAATAAGACACAGGCTGTTCGAAGATGACAGAGGGAGTCGTTGGCAAGGGCTGGCAAAAGCCCTAGTATCCTGAATTGGAGTTTAATGTTTAAACCATAAGGTCTTCATTCCTCAAACAGTTCATCAAGTGTGCTCTACTGGAGTTTTGTGGCAGCAGCAGTTAAATCAGTGGGCAGTAGTACCACGGTAGTCTCTTGAATGCTTAGTTTAGCTGTTGCATACTGGGTTTGGAGATGAAGAGCAGATTTGGATGTTCTCACTACTATCCCAATGGGCTGGGGAGGCAAAGGTCACATTCCAAAATCAGCTCCTACTTGTGCTCACAGTTCAGTTGGGAGGAGCCAGGGGAAGGGGAACACTGAGGCAGACTTGATGATTTGCATCTTAAAATATTTTGCTGCATCTGACAAGATGAGTAATTTTTTTCCCTAGGACAGTATCAAAGATATTTGTAAAACTGTCATCTAATTCCAGAATTTATTCAGACTGTAATTGCCTAGTGATGTTATTTCCCCAAAGAGATTTATTTTTTTTCCACCAAGTACTTTCTGAAAATATAAACAAAAGTAGAGTTGCACTGCAAGGGCATCAGTACTGCTGGAAAACATGAACAGCTTTAATAATGAAAATAGGCAGGACAGAGAGTTTGTAGTTACTGCTGTTTAGAGTTCCAGGTGAGATAATACTTGTTAATACTTACTGGCTTAAGTGAATTACTAAGGTAATTGCAATTTGTGTGTTACAGAGAGGGTAGATGGAAGAAAAAGCACTGTAGGTGCAATGTTACCAACACTCTCTTTTATTCTCAGAGGAAAATACATGTCAATGACTCTCTTCTGCATTTTCTTCTGAGACAGAAGACTTCCCAAGGTACGAAAGCATGTTCCTAGTGCTGTTGTTGAGATTTATCAATACAGTACTATAACTGTGTCATATTAAGGTTCCTTAGTTTACCTTAAAGAAACAAAGAAAAGCTTTTTATTGTCTGTCAAATGTACTGCATTTACCCAACACTACTTCTACTGCAACATCGCAGTGATATTTTAAGTCTCTACCATTCATTACAATCACATTAGGTTTCCCTGGATTCACTCAGCCCTCAATCTCTCATTCTTTACTAGAATTTAATGTCTTGTTTGTCTTTCTCTTCACTTGCAATTTTAATTTATTTTCATTAAAAGCAGTAAAGCTCTTCATAATTCTGGGTCTGCACTGGTCCTGTAAGCATGTTAGTTTTTAAGCAATGCAGATATTTCCTGATCCGTAATACACCACAAACAGGTTATCCTGTGCAACTAGATGGAAGATTAAATCGGTGCTTTTGTTAGCTAGTTGAAGCACAGGCTTTTGCTAAATTATCCAGAATGCCTTTGCCTGACCATCTGTTTCAAACGGAAATGAATCTTTGGCTTTAATTATAAATCTCTTATGAATATTATTTTTATTTTCTTCTTTTCTAACCCAATCTGGCCTTTTGGAGATTGCTTGAAATCTCCCTGCATTATTTGAAATGGGGATGGGATTACCAGTGTGGCTGATAGTCTTATTTAATTTTTTTTATTAGCCTTCTTGTTAATGATTTTGAATCTATCTATGCATTTGCTTCAAGTTGAAGCAAAAATCTGTTACCAAACTGTGTTTATAAATTTGTTACAAGATACCATGTTATGAAGCAGTCTAAGTACAAACATGTTAAACCATATGGAAAATCCGCCCAAATCCTGCTAAATTGTTCCAATGTTTAATTACCCAGATCATTAAAAGTGTGCACCATCTTTCTAATCTGTTTTTATAATTTCGTGGTCTAGCCTTTAGATCATATTGTAATTCTTCATGTGTTCTCCATGAAGGTGTGCATAGATCGAGACCAAACACAAAAACTCCTGCTTCAGGTGCCTTGTCCAACAAAGAATTACTCATCTCGGTAAGGATTTGTCATTAAAGTGCTTTGTAGATTTTTTTTTTTTCCCAACGAAAGAGAGAAGTCATTCTTTTTATTTTAAATTAAATGGGGGGCAGGGAGAAGGAAACAGAGCTCTGGGCTGGGGTGTCAGGGAAAGTCCTTACTAGTGGTAAGTTATTCTCTGGAGCTTTGATCTGCTTTCCCTTCCTCTGGTAGAGTGACTTCCTTTCCATTCATGTTGTCAGCAATCCATTCTCCGTTTGGTTTCTTCTAGCTGCCTTGGCCAACATGCCTTTTGCGTCCAGCACGTACTTTTCTGCCTACCCAGTCCAAATCATAGTACTGTCCTAACTTGCATCTTCTGTGACGCAGGGCAGCAACTCCTTTTTATGACCAAGAAAGAAGAGAAAAACAGAGTTACGCTTCTTGGCACGTTTTCAGTCTTGACTAAAGAACTTGGCCCTTGCTAGTCAGTAAGAAGAGCTTGAGCAAGCAGAGGAATCTTTTTCCTGCCAAGCTGTCTTCCTGAGCAGAGGCCAACTTGTAGCAACACAGTGTGGAGATGAGTCAGTGAAAAATGGACTTAGGTAAACACTGTTAACTGATGTTACTAAAGTTTCTGCCGTGTTTCCAGAGACAGCTGCATTTATTTCTTCATCCAAGATCCACTGAGGTGGGGAGGTATTTGAACACTCCTAATTGAAATCCTACGGTGTGTGCTGGTCTTCTCCTCATAACTTTACCCCTGCAATTTTTGGTTCCCATCCCTCCTCGTCGTCAGCTGTGGTTGCATGTCATCACAACACAGGCCCACGCATAGCACTGCTTGTGAAAAAGAAAGCGTTTAGCTCATTCTCTTCAAAGGTTTTCCAGCTTAGAAGGGTGCTAGATTACCTTTTTATCTTCTTGAAGGTATTTTCTCTCCAGAATGACCAGAGTAACTTTTACCAAAACACACTTTATTCAAATGGTCTCATAAAATTCTTAAATTAAAAGCAATATTGTTTTAAAATAAGCATAAAAAGAAATGAAAATGGGAGTTTCTTCTTGTTTTGTATAGCTTGCTGTCACTCTGCAGAAGTTGATCCAGACAAGGCATACATAAGATACTTGCATTACATAAAAGGAGAGGAATTTCTCCACTCTTCCCTCGTGGTCAGTTAGACTGTACTTGTTAGACCCATTCAAAATGTGTATTTTATACCAGTATAATTTGCTGATGTGATTTTGCACCAGTGTAATTAAACCAATACATCATATCCATGATCTCTTCTACAGTGATGGAAAGGTGTTTTATAGTAACATTGCAATAGGCTTTTCCTCCTTTCTACACAGAATATAGATAGATATACCTACATGGGCTTCTTTATGGGCCTTCTCACAGGGCAAATTGCCTTAATTTGAATTATGCTTGGTAGAAGGCAGAGAATCCTTCCTGCACCCTTTGAAAGTGCCTGACCATCACAACGCTTCTCTCTTGCCTTTGAATTGTGTCGATCTGCCAGCCCTGTAATTTCACGTGGTGATTTGTGCAAAACTTCCCTCTGTGCAGATCTCCCAGACCTTCGATGCCATCTCCCAAAGTCTGTCATCTTTGTACTCACTGCCACTGTTACATCAGCCCGTGGGGTTTTTTTCTCCTGTATGATTTCCCTCTACAAAGTGTTTGTATAGAAAGTGTATCTACACTAAATGTTCCATACAGCTTTTAAGAGTCCTGAGGTTTAGCTGTTACTTTATAGAGCGACAGAGGCAAATAGCTGCACACCCCTCCCTTTTCCCCCTCCGTTTCTGTACTATATTCAGTGAGTGAAAATGATTCACTATGAATCATTCTCATTCCCTCCCAAGCTGTGTTCTACCCTGAAAAGTACAATATTTCTTTTCATATTCTCCATGAATACTGTGGCTGTGATGTGTTTCTCCTGTGCTTCTCCTGGAGAAGTTTAACAGCAGCCCCTGTAAAGAATGGACATCTGAGGAGCATGAGAGAAAAGCTGGTATTATATCTGGAACCAACACTGCGCACCTCTCGGAGAGCAATATATCTGCTCTTGGCAAAGGGAAACATGCTCTGAGAATTGTTCAGCTGGACCTTAAAGTTACTGTGCTATGAAATGCAGAATAATAGGATTAGAGAAGCAAGAGAGGGAAGTTACCTACAGAGTTCTCTTAATTTCCCTGCAAATGAAGGCTGTGGCTTTACACAGCCTCTGAAAAAAAATGTCAGTGACAGGACATATAATGGGTTTGTGTAAAGCAGGAAAGATGTTGATGCTTCATCCAGTTCTTCATCTGTGTTTGAAGGAAGGCCTCCAAACAACAAAAGCATTCGTCTGGATTTTTACACCAGTAGATGACTGTTTACAATATGTATTCTCAAACACTGTGTATGTGTGTATTTAGTACTAGGCAATAAAAGATAAGTCAAGAGACTTGCAAACATTATCATATGATATTAGCAAAGTCACTCTCACAGCAAGACAAATAGTTGTATTAAGCAACCTTATCCTGGAATTTGGGCACCCTTACTTTTCCATTCATAAATCTACTAAACCTATGGCTTCTGAGTGTTTATCACTAGCATTAGGTCTCTCTATACACATGGTCCTTACAAAATTCAGCTTTGAATATTTGTTTCAGGTTCCAGCTGCTCTGCTGTGGAATGCAAAAAGTGTGCTCAGACTCATTAAATCTGCGGGGCTTGGAAGCTCTTCTCATGGTTACACCATACATAATATCACACGTGAGACCCAAGTGCTGTGAGACTTTGGCATGAAGCACAGTGCATGCAAGAGTTCGGCAGCAGTTCCAGAGCCGACTGTAACGCATCTCCTGTTTTTCAGCTGCTGACGAAAACGTGCTTTTTTAAAAAGTCAGAAGTTAAACAGATGTTTTTGGAGAAGCTGAAGATGGAAATATTTCTCATGTGAGCAATCGCACACACACAGAAAGGAGGCCGCTCTGGTAGGTTTCTCAAGAGACCAGCAACCTTACCTGAAGGTCACGGGGAGCAGAGCTGCTTTGCTGTTCTCTGCCTTGAGTTTTGCAGGTGAAACATGATATGGTGCCTAACGTTAAATTCTCAAGCACATAGAAGATAAAGTCCTATGGGTCCAAATTTCCCTTGGCTAAGAGGGGCCAGTACTTTTAAAAAATGTGGATAAGCCAGCTATGCTACTGTGGCACATCAGTTGCTTCTAACTGCAAGCAGACATCCAGAGGCTGTTTGAAACCCACAAACTGTATGTTTATGGACTTTGTGTCTGAGAGGTCAAGTTGCAGTTGCCAGTATGTAGCCAAGAAAGTAGAAGCTTTTGTGCCGCTGTTGACAGATGGCAAGGAAATCAGAGGGAAATACTAAGTAGGAAATTATTAGCTGGTGAATGGAGGGAAAAAGAAGGAATCTTTTCATTTCCTTTAGGCTCGCTCATTTCTTGAATTTAACACAGATAACCTGAAATATTCTATTTTTTAAACTCTGCTTCTCGTTTGCTTTTGCATTGCTTTCATCTAGAGTGTGAAATTCCAAGTCACTCTGAAAGAGCTGCCCTAGGAATATTCTTGGCAATACTGCAAGCAGAAAGTACAGGAAACCTCACAAGCAAGTTTGTTCCAGCAACACTGCCATCCACGTTTCACGGCTGCAAGGACATTCAAAGCAAAACTGGACACTGTCTTTTCCCTTTTACAGAACCTTGCTGAGGTAAATGTACCTGGGACCAGAAAAGCTGAAGTTACTGCCACAATCACAACCCACTGAAATAAAAGAAAAAAAGTCATCCATGCAAAAAGTTTCACAAACCAAAGAGGAGGCAAGATGTTACAGCCCAGTTACTGCATGACACGCGGCCACCAGGCAGAGCAGGAAACCAGAGGGAAAATATTAAGAGCAAACATTTCTCTGCTGATTATTGCAGCCACATTTGGCAAACATCTGTAAGTGAATAAAAGCTGTGCAGTAATGACTGTTGGCAAGAGGAAGGTAGCGTTGTCTCTCCCATACGCCTCCAGTGCTACGTTGTACAACTGCTTCTGTTCTAGTGGGCCAGTGAAGTTTTTTTTGGACATATTTTTGGAAACTGATCATAGGCTAGCTCTCTGAAAGCATATATAAGTAAAGAAAGAGAGTGTATATGTTTATGGGGGGTTAACCTTTCCAGTACTCTTACAGGTGGCCTAATTTAGCTGCTAAGCTTTACTGCACAAGTATATTGGCTTCATCAGTGAACGAAATGAAATTTATTACTGGTACAAGACCTTAAATATCATCTTAAGCTCTGTGCCTCATCTAAAAAGTCTGTGAGATAGAAGAGGTCCTGACCACTGCATTCTGACCAGGAGATTATTCCTCCAGAGAAGATACTGTGGAGGAGACATAAGGTTGTATTGTGCCATTAAAATATAGAGGCCTTCAGTGCTGAAAACTGCATAAGAATTTGAAGGGAATAAATGTGATTCATAACTTTATTAGATTATTTCACCCTGTGTTTAAGTGCTGTCTTCCTTGAATGACACAGGAACTCAGCTTTGGCTTATATATACTGTGCTACAGTTTTCAAAGCTCCTCAGAGTGCCCCTAAAGGAAAGGTAGTATTGCCTAAGTTATACTGAGAAGTATACTGGCATAATTGCTCTTCTGTTTGGTTTTAATCTCAGTTTTGCTTCAAGTTTACAATATAAGTAACATGTTTAAAGTTCATTACTTTTAGAATTGTTTCCCTTTCAGGCAGTAGATGGGTTGTTTATTTTTTGGTATTACTGAATTTTCTCAATTCTCTGTTGGAATTGACAGATCTCTTTTTCTAATCTGACAGCTGTAATAACCCTGAACTTGCTATTTAACCCACTTGTGTTTATTTAGGAAAGATCATCAGAGGAGTCTCCCACAGTTGAAAAAAATACCTGTATAGCAGTGTGAATGTGTATATATGTAAACAGTGAGGCATATCAGGAAATAATGTATCAGTAATTTTATCAGTAATTTTTATGCGGAAGCCCAACTTATTATTTTCTAACATATAATATCAGAATAATACAGATTTCACTAGGCAAATTACATGCTGAGTAAAATTCAGTGACAATGCATATATTTGGCTCAATGAATGAGAATGCTTTACTGCTAGTCAGAAAAATGCAGTAAATGGTCAAATTCTAGGCTGGTGAATTTATTGTAAGTGTAATCTCTAAGTAAGAATGACTGCTGATGGACTAAAGTCTAGCTGGCACAGAGTTCAGAAATTAAAAGCTGTCCTCAGCATTAACAGTAAGATTTACATATATTAATATAATTTCGGTACAGCTCTGTTCCAACTTTTGAGGATACAGCACTGACTCCAAAAAGGCATCCTGGAGCACATCTTTATTTTGTGATGCCTCAGCTCCAGTTGATTCAGAGAGAAGTTAACTAATAGCATTTAACTATAGCTACATCAAAGTCTTGTGTCAAACTGTGTAGGTAAGTGAAAATGGAATAACAGTCAAGTTGTATGCTTCTGAGACATTTCCAAATATATTAAACTTAAGAAAATATTTAAATGTGTTTCTTAAGGAATTACAGGAACAGGAGATATAATTTTCTTGCAACAAATGACAGAAAATGCAGAAAATGGTAATCACAAAGAAGGGGAAAGTATTAACAGGCACTTGATTGCACTAAATAATCCTCCTTAAAAATGTTTCTGATTGTCATGACCTTTTCTCTCATTTACCTGATCTGCATGTGATGAGTTACTAGTTGAATTGAGTGGGAAAACAAAAACAAAACCCCCAAGTCTTTCAGAACTACTTAAGTAAAACCAGATGACAGAAGATAGCTATGCTAGAACAACAGTATTCATTATTAAAGAAATGTTATATAGTAAGCTATATAGAGCACTGGGGAAAACATTGGGAAGAGGGAGTATACATTTTTTCCAGTTATTATATTATCTTCCAAAAAAAATACAGTCACACACAGATACTATGTTTGCAATAAAATTGACACATGGAGAAAAAAAAAGGTCCTGTAAAAATTTCAGTGTTTAAAAAAATTATTTATTGTATACTGCACATGCATACGCAAAGCACCAACAGTCAACTTTTGTTGTTAATAGTAGCTTTCCTTGCTTTAAAAAAAAAAAAAATTGAATTATGGAATTGTGCCTTATTGGTCAAACCACTGCAAAAATAAAGGAATATTCTGTGTAGTTATATAACTGGACTGCTGTGGCAAGGAAAATAGGTAAATCTATGTATCAGGGTAAAAAAGAAAATATGCAGGATCTTTATGCCCTTCTCTTATTCATTTAACTTCAAAACCAAATTCTATTCTGTCTCTGATAGTACCTGTGCCAAATGCATCAGGACAAGATTCAAGAACCTACCTATAGTTTTCCATGCTGGTTCTTGCTGTGGTTTGCAACAGTTACATATTGGCCTAGATATCTGTACATGGCATTTAATATGATAAAAACTCAATCATCTTGATGTCTTTATAAATATCTGGTGTCTCCTTGTGAGTTTTGCTAAGATGTTGCGTTTGGTGACTTCTGGTGGTGTTGAGTTCCACCGTTTAGTTACTATGGAGAGGTATTTTTGTGTCAGTCCTGGGTTTTGCACCTTTAGTTTATTTGAATATTGTCTTGTTCCTGGGCGGTGAGGTGCAGAGACAGAAGCTTCTGAATCACGTTCTTTATTTGATGTACTTTGCCATATCCATCTTGTGAGTTTCTCTTCGGAAAGCGGAATCTCCATCTCTTCTGTCCTTAGTCACATCAAACGTTTTACAGCCCCTTAATCACTTAATCTTAATCCTTCTACTTCTGCAGCGCACTTCATTACATGAGGTAGCAAGTTCTGTATGGACTGGCTGCAGAGGGCCGTGCTTGTTGTTGCTTCATATGAAGGAATTACAACTTTTGCTTTATTTATTGGCTTATTCCTAATGCATCCTAGCATCTTGCTAATGCTTTTTTCACAGCTGCACATTCTTCAGAGACTTCAGTAAAGTTTATTTTGAAGTATCAGTGAAGTATGAAAAATAGTTAACTGATGAGAAAGGGGTGTAATTTACTAAATATATTCAAGATATAAGAGACTTAATAACCTTTTTTGCTCCCCGAGTGGTTCTAACACCACACAAAGGAAACATACATTTTCACCTTTTGCTAAGATTATTTTTTTCCTTTGTTTTCCTTGTATGTAAAGTAAATCATCCATGCAGAAAATGAACAGTAATGGTGTAAGTACTGAAAACTATTAATCATACAACAGGCAGTAGAAGGAGAGAGCTACCTGGAGGTAGAGGATACCCTCAGAGCTCATTACATGTATCTGGATTATTTACTTTTGTTTTAAGAAGCTGCTTCAGTGTCATTTTAGGTGTCTTTACATTGATGTAACTGTCATGCTTGATTTGTATACATATTCTCATATTAGCAATTATACAAAATTATAGAGAAGTGAAAAAGATGCCTGACAATTTCCTTATAGCTATAGGAAAGGTTTGTTATATACCATTTATGTTGCTGTGACTTTGAAACCAATGGGAGGATACTGGTGAGACAAATACCAGGTCTAGGCAAGTTGTATCTCCTGTTCATCATGTTGATTGCTAACTGTGACTGCCCGTTTCAGGTCTAACACAAAGGCTTGGCAAATACAGGAGCAAAGAGAATCCAGGTGCAAAGTGAAAGCATCATCTTAATGCAGCAAAAGCTCCAGGCAGGAAGGTATGATTTGGTATTATTAAGTGCAATGTCCAAGGGAATGAGTTGTGATAAGCAAAAGTTACCAAGTATTCATTTCCACCACATTTGGCAAATCTACTCTAATATTGTTTTCATATGTTGTGTCTAATCAAGCGTTTTTTCCTGGAAGGTATGGGAGTTGTAAGTTGGGAGTGGTGACAGGTTTTGACAGTCACTAATTCTTAGAATGAGAAGTGTTTGAAAAAATTGGCCTATCCAGTCAAAATGCTGAGAAATTTCTAGACAGGTGAGATGTAGAGGCATCCATGAGATTACACACTCTGATTCTGCATTACCAAAATGTTACGAGGATTTCTTTTAATAGGTACACCATGGTCGAAATGAAGTTTTACATCTTCAAAAGATTACATTACACTTTCCTACAGCATTACCTTAGCACTACATGAGAGCAGGCTCTTCCTGCCAGCTTAGAAAGCCATTTTACCTACTGCAAACATGAAATCTCTTTGAAATAAACAGAGCTACAAATGAGTTCTGCAGGCGTTGGATTACGTACAAAATGCCGTAGTTTGAACTGGTTACGCATACGCTTGCACAGAGACCACACAGGCTTCTCTTCGGTTTTGCTGGGAAACTCTTATCTACAAAACCTTCCAAAATCTCCATTATTGCTCAGAAAGTATCAGTATGGACTAGTAAATCCAGTGGTTTTTTTCATAACTTGGCTGGAATCACCATAATGACTCTCAGTATGCAATAAGATTTTCCCGTTGGAGTTTGGAGAGTAAGAGTTAAGAGAGCTCAAATCCTGTATTATTTTGGGCAGCTGTAAAGGAAAGTATTTTGCATTTGGTCAAGAGAAATTACTCGAGCATGTATTTTAAATTGAAAGTGTTCACAAAACCAAAGTGACCTAAATTGAAACTATCATAGTTGTTCACAAGCTTTAATATTTCCTTCAATTTGATCAAGGTGGGGGTGGGGATGCAGAATTATTACTAAAAGAAAAAAGTATAAAAACCCCCACTTTTTAAGGAAAGTAATTTTTGTACATGTTATTTCTAGAAAGTGAATCAAACCCTTGTTTAATCCATGTAGTGATCCAAATATTGTGACTGCGACATTTTCTATCAGATTTCAGTGGAACAGCTATTGAGTGTATATAAACTGTCAAGGGTTATTAGGCTTTCTGGTTTTCATAGTATTGGTAGATGAGCTGTTGAAGCCTAAAGCTAAAGAGAACTTCTGCATGGAGTGATAGAGGCAATGTTCAAAAATATTTATAGTCAAGAATAATGCAAAGAGAGAATACATGAAAGAGATTATATAATATCAGGGATGTCAGAAACCTCCTGACTTTATTGAAAGGGAAAGAGAATCGATATGCAAGTGGTGACTTAAATGTTCATTTATTGCTTTGATTTCTACATTTAAATCAAGTATGTATCCAAATACTGCTTTTCCTGACGCATAAATATATGGGTATCTTCGCTCATGTTAGAGGCTGAGAATGTTGTCTAGAGCCACAGTATGAATGTGCTGCATTCAACATTTGCAACATGTGAGGCTTTTGCTTCCAGCACTGAATGATCCCAGAGATTTACTTACTCCATTTTTACCACAGCTTAAATTTCCTTTTGATTCCAGTAACAGGAAACATGGCAATGATGTTTATCTCCTGAAGGAGACACAGCACATGGTAAAAGCAAACATCCATTCTGTCAGGTGGTGGCTATGAAAATACTACCCTACCTGAAATACCAGTAACCTATGTTTTCTGGCTCGGTGTAAATTTATCGTGTCCCAGGCAGAGAGTCAGTTGCATTCTTTCCACTAGAGGCTGACAAGATGATTTGCATTTCTTGTGCTTTTACTTTTATCTCCTCTCTGAACAAGTAGCAAATTTCAGCAGCTGGTATGGCTCTTACAGTCCTTCCATTATTTACATAACAGGAAAGGAGAGAAGGAAGAGGAGGATATCTGGGGAAAAATATAAAAGAAAAAATAAAATTGAAGTCGTAGGGAAAATACTTATTCTTCCTGAGTACAGCAATCTGAGTGTATAATAAGTGGGGTCAGATAAAATTAAAAAAAAAAAAATAAAGAACCATACCAAATATCATGTGCACTTATTATTCTGTAATGATTTAAGCTATCTGGCTTTTTCTGGGAAGCATCCCATATGGCGTGATTATTACTTGTGACAGCTGTCATTTGTTGGTAGTTCCTCCCAGATTGCTCAAGCCGATCAGATAAATAAACCTGCTTGCCTGCTATTACCAGTTAGTGCTTGTTTGGCTGCATGTTTTCCTTTATGTCAGAACTCTGACCAGAACACTTAAGTATTAAATCATGAAATTCTGACACAATTTGTGGAATCTTTGTAGACATGAAGTACTGACTCATTGATATGTTCCTACTGTAAAATATATGCACTCCTGAAGTGGAAACATATACTCCCTCAAATACCATCGTTATTTTCAGCCAGAAGCCTTTGTAACTTTTCTGTGGAAAGATCCCTCTGTCAGATTTAGAATGGCTACAGACCAGTTATCTTTATCTACCCAATCTGCCTGCAGTAGAGGGAAAATGATAATGCTTAACATTTTCTTTAATGACCCATCATCAATCTGTCACTTTGAAAAATAAGAAATAGTTAAATTAATTATTCTCATATTGATTCCTCTTTGCCAGATTCATTAGACTATCCTATCCCTGCATAAAAAAACCCCAAATACTGGTCTGGGTATAACTTGGCAGAAAAATGCATTGCCTCCACCAAATGACTCATTTATATTTCATTATTTTAAGAGGTTTCCTTTGTAAATATTTAATAGATGATGTATATATCTAGATGAATATCGAAGCAGAAAACTTAAAAAACCTTGACTGCAAACTTTCATGGTTCCTGATAAGATGAACTTTTTTAATCAGAAAGGAATTAACGGCTCATTCCTAGCACAAGCTGATCAGATTTTTTCAAATTGTGAGTAATTGCTTAAATACTAGGATCTATCCAAATACTTGCCATTAACAAAAAGCATGAATTTGTAAATGCTTGCAAACAAGATTGTAGCAGTCGTTCACCTGCGTTCTTGCAAATGAGTCTTATTATTCAAGTCAACGGTATTAGGCACAAGGTCTGTTATTTGAATCAAGATTGAATTTGTATCTCATGATGTAGAACAGAGAAGGTGTCCATGTATTTCTTCCACGCTTCTA
This sequence comes from Caloenas nicobarica, assembly GCF_036013445.1. Classification (NCBI taxonomy): domain Eukaryota; kingdom Metazoa; phylum Chordata; class Aves; order Columbiformes; family Columbidae; genus Caloenas; species Caloenas nicobarica. The sequence continues at coordinate 10,033,603 of NC_088248.1, read as the reverse complement.
ATACTTGCCAGCAGAAACCTTAGCTATTTCTTGGCAGTTTCTTTACATTTCAGCTGGTTCAGAGAGACCAGTGTGCTTATCATTTACACAGAGGATGACGCCAGTTAGAAAGCACAGCCATAGTAGCTCACAAAGGATCGACCCAGGAAGAGTCTCATCTGGTAATTGATATTCCCTGGTGAGACCTCATCTGGAATATTGTGTCCAGTTCTGGGCCCCTCAGTTCCAGAAGGACAGGGAACTGCTGGAGAGAGTCCAGCGCAGGGCCACAAAGATGATGAAGTGGAGCATCTCCCTTATGAGGAAAGGCTGAGAGCACTGGGTGTCTTTAGCTTGGAGAAGAGGAGACTGAGGGGTGACCTCATTAGTGTTTATAAATATGTAAAGGGTGAGTGTCAGGAGGATGGAGCCAGGCTCTTCTCAGTGACAACCAACAGTAAGACAAGGGGTAATGGGTTCAAGCTGGAACACAAGAGGTTCCACTTAAATACGAGAAGAAACTTCTTCTCAGTGAGGGTGACAGACACTGGAACAGGCTGCCCAGGGAGGCCGTGGAGTCTCCTTCTCTGCAGACATTCAAACCCGCCTGGACACCTTCCTGTGTAACCTCATCTGGGTGTTCCTGCTCCAGCAGGGGGATTGGACTGGATGATCTTTTGAGGTCCCTTCCAATCCCTAACATTCTGTGATTCTGTGAAATCTAAAGATTCGACTTGTAAGCATCAGGGAAGCATTCAGGGGCATCAAAATTAACTGTACTTGAGTGTAAACTGTTGAAAAGCTAAATCTCTTCAGGGAAGGATTTGTGGAAGTGCAATGTTCTTCAGGGAACCTTGCAAATCTGCATTGCAATAACCTGTTTCCTGAGACTTCCTTAGGGATCATAGAGAATTTATAGGAAGGCTGTATTTTTCTGTAGCTACTCCAGCTTTACCAGCTGCACAAAATTCCTTCTTGAATGACTATGTTCCATAAAAGCAATTACAGAGAATTCTGGGATTCTTATTTTCATTTCCTTTTCTAGCTCTGTAGAGATAACTTTTGTTTAATAAGTAACCAGAGAGTGCACATGCAATGACAGAGAATGGTATGAATGAGCCTGCACATTTATCCTTCTTTACACTGAGGATATTTGCAAAATGCTATTATGTTTTCATGCATACTGTATGCTATTCAATTGCAACAATGTATGTAATAAGAAATATTAAATAGAGCGTAGAAATATTTACTTAATTTGTGTATATATGTTGAGTGAAATGCAGAAAAGGAAATACTGGAAGCCTTCTGTGAAAACAATAGCTCACTCTTTGAGGAGGGACTGGGTACCTAAAGCCATGCAGATTTTATCTTTCCTAGTGTTGCTGCTTGGGAATATGCTACTCTTATCAACAGAGAAAAAGGTCTTTTCTTTCAAAGCAACAGCGCACTAAAAGAAAGGAAAAACTGACCTCATTTGTTAGTAGTAGTGTTGAGATGAACTGCAGCTCTGACCTATTTCTCCAGAGTTACAATTATCTGCTGTAATGGTACCACTTTTAAAATCCTGGAACACAGTACTTTGAGACTAAAAGAAGTTACTCTCTGGTTACAGACCTTGTTACTTGAGGGGCAAGCCAGCATCAGAATGAATCATGTGAATGAGCAACAACAAGGCGTGTGATCAAGTCATCGTAATGAGTTGGTAATTTTTATTTGAATGCACATCTATATATATAACTATAGATTTTTTATATATATAATTTGATTTATTTATACACACACACATGTACATATAAATAAAATATATATCCATATGTGTACTCACACAGAATGAGCTCAACTGAGGTCATGTGCTGAGGGGTTTGGGTTTTGTTCATTTGTCTTGCAGACTGCACTTTGCTGAGATCTGATCAGCCTCTGTATGCAACAAGGGAATGATAAATGTAAAAGACTTTAAGAAATCAAGTTCTTACATATTCAGAAACAAACCCCTTGGTGATTGAAGCTGACATAGCTGCCTTTAAGTCAATTTAATACCTGCTTAAATCAATGGAAGGAAAGTGAATTACATTACATGGGGATCTGGTATTTATGATCTGATTTTGGTTTTTTTAACAGTGTATCCAACCTTACAAAACAAACTTTCTTTCCCCGAGTTTCATATTTATCTGTCACCAAAATGAATAGAAAACCTGATCTTATGTTTTCCTCAAGTCAATTTTCCTTAGTAAGTTTTCAGTCTTCAGAACGTATAATTCATCTTTTTTGTGTGTCATCACTCAGGATACTGTTAGCAGCATTCACAGCAACATTGAGCTGGTAACAAACATTGAGTACTGCCAAACCCAGTCATGCAGAAATCATGAATCAGATTCTCACAAAGCATATGATTAGCTCTAAAACTGAGTTTTCAAGGGGAAAACAAAAAATAAACAAACAAACAAAAAAACCCCCCATGAACCAAAACACAACCTCATGTCTTTTTCATTTACCCTCTGCTTTTTAGCACATTTTTGCTTTTCCCCAACCTGTAAACACTGATAAAATACTTAGCACCATGACTCTTACACAATTATATGCCAACTGCTATACACATAACTCTCCAGTTTCAACAATAACAGTACACAGTCCGTTCAGGCAATTCATTTTGGACAGGTTAGATATATTTTACTCAATTATCTCATTTTTGTCTGCCTTCAGTTTAATGGAAAATCATCCCTATTTTGGTAACAGATCAACTCTGTATGAGGTGATCAAATAAAATGGTTGTTCAGGGCTTGTTGTTGCCCTGCTGCCTTTCATCCCTGTCACTAAGATGCTACGAGCACTGTCCACAGAATTCATGAATTTTAAAGAGAGAAAGCCTTTCAGTAGTTGCAGCAGGCTGAGTTCGAGTGAGGACAGGAAAGTAAACTATAACTTGAATTCCTCTTAGTGAGGGGCCTCATTTGTTTTTTTGAATCCTGTGCGAAGTCATTAAGTTTTGCTGGGAGGGGAACGGTACTCGATGCAGTTTTGAGGAGACGTTTATGGCTCCATCCCCGGAGGGCTGACACGCAGGCTAAGCATCTGCTAGCATCAGCTAAATATGCAGGGGAGAATACAAGTATTTGGAGGAGCATTAGGATAACATTTGGCCGAGGCAGCGGAGAAGGATGAAAAATTGCTGCTGTTATTTAAATTACTTAAATTTTAAATGTTTTCCTGTCCTTTTCCATCAAGGTAGCAAAGAAGTGATTCAGATTCCACTAATGGAAAGGTTTGGAACAGAAGTGAACAGAAGATATTGCCATGGTTTGCTCAAAAACGAGACAGAACATTTTCATTACTCTTAAGGGATGTTGTCTCAGAACATGCAAAAGGTGGGTGCATTTGAAGTGGCAATAGGGTTTTGCTATAGAAGTAGGAGAGTACACTGGCATTTCCAACACTTACTATAAGAATAAAACAAACATTTCCCTTGTTCTCTGAACAAAACAGCTGAGAAGATACAGCAGAAAAGGCAGATGAATAATCTGTTCAGTCTTGGTTCTCATCTCTCCAGAGAATTTCATGTACTCTTTGAATCTTGTGGCTTTTACCGTAGCAATAACGTGCATTTCTTAGATGGGACTCTTCTATAATTTTCTTCTTCTTTTTGTCTACATACAAACTTTTTGTGATAGCAAGATACATACATTCAGATGTCTTCCCCTATATAATCAATTACATAATTATTATGGCTGTTATCATAATCACTTACTTTGTTTCCCAATAAAATACTTAGTTACTTTCCAGCTCAAGACTACTTATAAATGTTCAATATCTAACAATTAATACATATTTAAGTAAAATTCCTAATAACATCAACAGAGATCTTGATAAAGACTTAAAATTTTAAAGTTTGTTCTAAAGTTTTCATGATGGATAACAGTTTCAATTAGAAGAAATACACATTTAACCCTATCATCTAGCAGGACCAAGTCTTATCAGAGACATCCTGAGAATAAAACAGATTGTATTGTCAGTCACTCTGTAGATGCTGTTGGCTCCAGCTGCATAGTGTGTTCCTCCTTGCATGTATTCAGAATAGAACACCACAAAATGAAGGTTGTGGTGAAGGTTATAGCAACAGGAAACATCTTTTCAAGTTTCAGTCCTTCAGAACTATCACCCTTGTCCAAATCAAACAGGGCTTAGTCCGAGCTAAATTTCAGCCACTGTTTTGTGTCTGTTACGAGCTGTACTTTTCCTCAAGATATCATGTATCCCCAGCAATGTAATAATCTAATAGAGACAGATGAAAATATATGTATTCATTTGTATGCATGCAATATAAGAACTAATTACTTCTTACGTGATGCAATGTTTAAAAAGTAAGTAATGTTTCTAGACTAAACGTAAAATTCCAGGTTATGAAGTGTATCCTGTGGACATTTTTCCAGTATTTACCTCATCTTCTTAGAACAGCACACTTTGCTACAAGGAAATTGTAGCAATAGTAATTCCTTCCTAAGAAAAATATAAACATTTTTTTACAATGTAGCTTAATTTATTTTTCATTATTAAAAACTTAGACTAACTTACCAGTTTTATTTTGACATCACTACATCTTAAAGACAAAATCACAAGAACTTTATAAAGTAGTAAACAGTTTGTCTGTTTTGAATCAGACTTCAGACTATGAAATTTTAACCAAAATACAGGAAAAAAATGCAATTAACTATGGAACTGGTCAGGTTTTAAATGTCAAATGCTGATTAAAAACAAATATGTTTAAAATCTGAAGCATGTGTTCAGCTCTCCCCTCTTCTCAGTTTTTCTCTGCTAGCTCAGATGGTAGTTTTTAAAGAAAAGGAAATAAAATTTCTGTTCACCATCTGTTATCTGACATTTGAAAAAAGTCATTGTTTGACCAGTAATGAGACAGTTAGCAGCATTTGGGCTATAAATCATTAGCCTCTAATTTGCAAAGCTGGTACATTTTTAAAGGCAAACCAGATAATGCCCTATATAGAAATGGCCCCATCACCCAAAATACAGAACCGCATCCAAGCATTAAAACACAAAACAGATGGAGGAAACCTTTCAAGGCAATATACATAAGGAAAAAAAGTTGCTGTGAAATATAAGGAAAGAAAACTCTGCCAAGCTCAACAGGACCATAGAAAGCGTTAATGACCCCAAGGATTATCTTTTCCAAAACTAAATGAAAGACACAACTATGAAGAAAGATGTTCTCCTAATACAGACATCTAATCAGGAAATAGCATATACCAACATGGGATTATCCCTGAAAGATGGAATTGGAAAGGATTTCCCATCCTAGTTATATCAACTTTTTAAGGATCAAGTTTAGAAAAAACATCCTGAAGCTGACTTAACAACTTCACATAATGACTAAAAGCAAAAAAACAAAACCAAAAAAAAAAATAAAACAAACAAAAGCAGATGTTCTGTGTTATGGGAGACTTCATATTAATGAATCATATGCATTATATAAGCAAAGGATTAAAAAAAGACTATCTGAAGGCCAAGAAATAAATGGCTGTTGTGCCAAACATTGTGAAAACATGGGGTATTAGATAGTTCCTGCCTCAAAGAATTTGAGCTGTAGATAGAAATTGGTAGAATGCAAAGCCAAGGAGAACAGTGTTGTAGCAGTAAAACCAATGGGCATTTACGTTTATTTCCTTTGCTCCAGGAAGGTTTCCCTGGGGGGGAATATGCAGCACAGTAGAAGGGAAATGAGAAAGGAGGAGAGGACTGGGCCCATTGCGGAGGGCTGGCAGCGCCGGTGGGGCAGCACTGAGGAGAGAGGCCTGTGGGGACGGCACAGCAAGGCCGAAGGAAACAGCTGAGCTGCCTGAGATGGCGAGGGTTCAGTCAGGGCTACAGAAAGTTTGCTGACTGTCCAGAAGCCCGGGCTTTTCTGGGCACGGAGCTGCACCCAGGGCTGGGGCCTGCGCCTGGCCGCGGGCTCAGGCTTTCCCAGGGGACGCGTGATGATGAGGAGGGATGGCACAGGCTGGGTCCTACCTGGTGTGAACGTTATGTTAATCCGAAGATGGTTGTAAGGATTCGTGCTGCTATGACATATTAGAAGATGATGGATGGGTAGATTAACTTATATATGTTCCTTTTTTTTTTTTTTAGCAGAAATAAAAAAGGTAGATCTCATTGACTGCAGTAGAATGTGATTTCAACATATGTAAACAGCATTTGGATAAGAAATCTGTGAATAATTTTCGTTGCTGTTTCTGCATTCTGTTTCATATGCTCATGAGAGATTATGAATATGCCTCAACATTGTCAGAGTACAGGCTTTGGGGTCACGCTTTGAAGTCTGTGAAGGTCCCCCCTAAATCCTTGCTTTCCACACAACCAAAGCACATATGAATGTGTCTTGGCGTTTTTACCTGCTCTACTATGGGTGTACAAACATACCATCTTGTATTGTTAGATTAGCAGATTGGTAGTTGTCAGCGCTTAATAAACAGACTTCCACAATGAGGAAACATTTGTATTACACAGACCACAGGAATTTTTACATGTGTAAGAGTGAAATGGGCACCCTGAACATAAGAAGTGACTGTGTCTTTTTGTTACTAAGAATGAGATGCGGTCTGTAAAATACATGACTGAAAATGGAATATGTTTCCTCTTCAGACATTCAAAGCTAATAGAGTGGGAGGGAGGAATAAGCAGATCTTTGCCCTGAGGGCTGTGTTAAGAAGGCACCAGGACTTGGTGACTGACAGAGAAAATGGCCTTACAAATAGGGGTCCATTCTTCATGACAGTCACCTCATTCTCTTTGATGAAACACTGTGAAGGATTAGTTTTAGCTGTATGGTTCTAGGCAGAGAAAATGCAGTGCATAAGCTGTGTAAAGCCATAAACTGTTCAGAGAGAAGCTGTTTTGCTTAATCACAGTATCTCAACTGTCTCTTGCTCTGAAAAAATAATTTTCTACTTTTTTTTTTAACATTCTGCCTTGGCTGTGGCTCTCCTCTTTCCTTCCTTACTACAGCTTTTATTTGCTTTCTCATGGGAGGAAAAGCAATAGGTAAGAAAAGCCTAATTGAGGCAAGATTAATGCAGTTCCACTGAGAATAAGGAAAAGATTTATTCTCTCCCTCTCTTCCACAGATTTCTTGTTAGGGACTCAGCCTCGCCTTACATATATACCTTTATTCATTTACTTCCTTCTCGTCCTCAGGGAGAAGCCTATCTCATATAATTTATTGACTTGGCTGCCTTGTTTGTATTCATGGTAATACTAAGATGTATTGAACACTCACATATTAGTCTTATTCTCAAATGCGAGTGAAGGGGGGTTATCTATGTTGAAAAATATGTACATTTGGCTTGTCACAACTAGGAGTTACCGTAAAGAAAATGTTGAAATTGGAGCCTCTGAGCTGGCAAGAAATGTAAAGGTTTGAAAGAGTGGGATCCAGCAAAGCTGCTGAAATAAAGCATCAAGTTCAGAAGAAATGGGTAGCCTTGTGATCCTGCTCTATGGTTTTCTTTCTGTTAGCTGACTCTCACCTCGGGCTGACAACTTTAGCTAAGGACGACAAACATTAGCAAGTGATGGAGGAAGGAAATATTTATTTTAAATAACGGTTTGGTGAAAGGCTGTAAGAGGAGACGAGGAGAATGTAGGAGTCCAATTTAATTTATATATAATTGACTTAAGCAAGAGGAAGGAGCTTGGGCCAAACACTGCATATATTGCTTTCTTGATAACCTTGTACTTGGGACTCTGGTATATCAGAAGATCCTTTACAGTTCTTTCTGGAAAGGACACATTTGAAAGTCACCCCATGGCGTCATTGTCAAACTGTACTCTGTCTGAGGAGCAGATACTTATATCAAGCCTAAAAAGGAGTGTTTTTACTCATTGTCAGGTTCAAAAACCTGTCATTGACATTACTAAGCTTGAAACAGGCATTGGGCCTTTTTACCAGGCAGCTGTATTTACTTAAATTGCTGATATTTTTCTGTATTCAAAATGACACATTCATTTTTCCTTTTGAGAAGAGTAACACTGCTATTCTTTGCTTTCTAATATGCAACCTACCATTGATATTTCACGAGATGTCATCTTGCCAAACATAAAGCTCCAGGAAACAAAGTTCTTTTGGGATGATGTGAGTGATGTTCCTGTTGCTTCTTCTCAAACTGTTCTGAAACTGCCATGGACAACATAGGGACCAACAGTATATTTTAAAAGCTTTCAGTGTTTCAGCTTTGTTTGCCACATATGTATTTTTGTGCCCTTTGCTTCCCTTTCTTTAAAGTGCAAGTCTTTCACTTATATTTACTGTTATTGGCATCTCTTTCTCCTGTTATGTGGGTTAGCCCAAACTTAGGAAGGAAGGGTGTATTGGTTAAAGGGGCAGCCTGACTTCAAAGGAAATGAAAGCACCAATATTTATCTTGCTTTATTGTGACTTTCATTTCTTTCAAAGCTAGGCTACTTTTTAACCCACAGTTCTCTTTTTCAGCCAAAGCTTCTGGTTTCGGCCGATCTAATAGAAGGAGGTTTTTTTATCAAGTTGTCAATTATCTGTCTCCTTTTTTTCAGTTTAATTCTTCTTCTCACATCTCATTATGCATAAAATTGTTTCTGGCTTGTAAAAATATCTCTTAAACACCAACTAAAATATACTATTATTCAATGTGGGAAATGGCTTTTTGAGTTAGGGAACTCTGCTATGATCTGTAGAAATTCTAAGGCTGTTTCAGTACTAGAGGCCCAAGGCTGCCGTCACACTATAGATAGGTACTTACTCCTACTCTCAGTGCTCAAGGATGTTCTTGTGGCACAAGGTAATGATGAATTCCTCTTTGTGATTTAGACTGTAGAGCTTTGCTCAAGACAGTAAGTGTCCAGCTTGTTGTTTTCTCAGGCCGTGATTAGATACATATATATATACATGTTTGTTTGTTTTTTAATGGGGTACTGATCTTACTTCCCTTTTATCCCCTTGATTCTGGCTCCAGTCAGTGATTTAGCAGTTCATTTGTGAAAAACAAAACCAGTCAAACAAAACTCCACCAGATGCAAGTGATACATGCTAAAATAGATGCATGCTAACTAATAGAAAATTCCAGTTGTTTTTATTTATCTCTGCAATAGATTTAAAGTACATCTTCATTTTTGCTAAGTGATTCCTTGATATTTTTGTTGTCATCTTGACTCCTGCAATGTGACTTTTGCTATATTTTTCCTGTTTATGCTTTTTCATTGTGTTGGCTTATGGGCCTCCTTGCCAGTGTACACTTGGCTCATCATAACATGTGAACTACCCAAGATGCCTTAAAACTTTTTATACAGCCAGTGGTGCATTTATGGATTTTCTCTTCTCCTGTGGGACAAGGAGGATTTCTAGCAAGATCCTTTAAATATTGTTTTCTTCCAAGTTCTTCTGAGCTATCTGATATTTTTATTGGGTAATTATGAGGCCATAAATACCAATGTGAACTGTTATTGATACAGATTTGCCTGTTACCTCCAGAAACATAACACTCCTATACCTCAACCACATGTCCTTGTTCAAGGAAGACCATTCATACTCCTGCTGATTTATTTTTTACTGCAGAATCTAAAATTAATCTCAGTTTATTGTAAGACACGCTAAACTCTCTCAAGTTGGAATGCTCAGCAGTCCTTGCCTGCACATTATAAATCTCTGCACTCTAATCCACCAACTCAGCCTTCTGAGATATTTTCTGCGCAGCCAGAAACCAAGTCAAGAACGCAAACTTGCCTGGTGCATCTCTTCATTCCCCTCAACACTCCTCTTCGTCAGTCTGTTTGCTACGGACTAATTTTCTATCATTTGTCTGATTTGCTACATGAGCACACTGATCACATTTAATACCTTTTAGGGAAAGCAAATGAGACAGTAATTTGGCAGTTGTGTCTGAACAATGATGTTCATTCAAACTAAGAAAATCCTGCTTCTGCAAGGAATTATCGATTATTTTCAGCTCACGAATAATCAGTAATATTTGAAAATTATTTGCACTGATCCATCTCCAAATAAAAAGTGGCATTTCTCCTCTCAATCTTAGATCACTGAAGATAATTTATCTTAATCATGCCTAAATCATCCAACCTCCAAAACTAATAGAGAGTCACAACCAGGCAGTTGGCAGGTCACAAACAGCAGCCCGGGGGGGGGTTGTCGTGATGGTGAGTAGGCAATTTTACTGCTCAACAGATCACCAAGAGACGTTTTAACCTTAGCAATTATTTTTTTCAAGGTCAATGACATCATGAAAGGAGCCAGAAACATACTTCTCTGGACAATAATAAGCAGAGATTGCTCTTGACCTTGATATTTATAGGGTCTAAACCATCAAGAGGCTTGTGGCGGGAGCTTATATGGGTCTCCAGAGCAACTCTGCCAAAAGTTTGGAAAAGTTCCAAAATAGCAATAATCCGCGATTTCATTATGCATGGCTAATTGTTTTTCCCGAAAGAAAATCTCATATAGTTGGCAGGTAGCTCTGTAGCAAAGAGATAGCAGGGGCTGTAAATCCCTGAACAGCTATTATTGCACAACCAAACTATGTAACTCGTATATATCTCCCCTGGAAATACAGTAATACGCTGCTGAAGTCAGAAGAAAAATGGGATTTGAGGCCATAGTATTTTGTTACAAGGTACAGAGCAGAAACTTGAGACTATTTTTAAGAAATTATTAGTTAGGAAATATATCAGTGTGATAATATATCAGTATGTAATATAGATACAGTCAAGAGGTCTACTAGTTCACTAAATGAAAAAAAAAAAAAAAAACAAAACAAACACTAGGTAGATTCTACTTTTATAAACAAAATTTGCGGCAGAAACACAACCATTTACCACAGAAAATTTCTTTCTATCACTGTTCACCAGTGAAAGGAGAACACAAATAAGAGGAAAAACTTTGATGAATCAGACAGGCCTGTATCTAGTGGAGTGCCTCCATGGTCAGTACTGGGGCCAGTATTATTCAATATATTCATCAATGACTTGGATGAGGGAATAGAGTGCACTATCAGCAAGTTTGCTGATGACACCAAGCTGGGAGGAGTGGCTGACACTGGAAGGCTGTGCTGCCATCCAGCGAGATCCCGACAGGCTAGAGAGTTGGGCGGGGAAAAATTTAATGAAATATAACAAGGGCAAGTGCAGAGTCTTGCATCTGGGTAGGAACAACCCCAGGTTCCAGTATAGGTTGGGGAATGACCTATTAGAGAGCAGTGTAGGGGAAAGGGACCTGGGGGTCCTGGGGGACAGCAGGGTGACCATGAGCCGGCACTGGGCCCTTGTGGCCAGGAAGGCCAATGGGACCTGAGGTGTATTAGAAGGGGGGTGGTTAGTAGGTCGAGAGAGGCTCTCCTGCCCCTCTGCTCTGCCCTGGTGAGACCTCATCTGGAATATTGTGTCCAGTTCTGGGCCCCTCAGTTCCAGAAGGACAGGGAACTGCTGGAGAGAGTCCAGCGCAGGGCAACAAAGATGATTAAAGGAGTGGAGCATCTTCCTTATGAGGAAAGGCTGAGGAAGCTGGGGCTCTTTAGCTTGGAGGAGACTGAGGGGTGACCTCATTAATGTTTATAAATACATAGTGAGTGTCACGAGGATGAAGCCAGGCTCTTCTCAGTGAGAACCAATGGTAAGACAAGGGGTAATGGGTTCAAACTGGATCACAAGAGGTTCCACTTAAATATGAGAAGAAATTTCTTCTCAGTGAGGGTGACAGACACTGGAACAGGCTGCCCAGGGAGGCTGTGGAGTCTCCTTCTCTGCAGACATTCCAACCCGCCTGGACACCTTCCTGTGTAACCTCATCTGGGTGTTCCTGCTCTGGCGGGGGGATTGGACTGGATGATCTTTCAAGGTTCCTTCCAATCCCTAACATTCTGTGTTTCTGTGATTCTGTGAACATCTGGTCTGGTCTACTCAGCTCATGCCACAGTCTGAACACTCTTGTCTTTCATGGGGAGGGGGAATTGTCCTCTTTTGGACTAAACCCCATTGAATCTTGGCTGTCTGTAGTTGGATGTCTGGGCATCTTGTTTCCTTCATCACTTGGAAAAGACTACTTGGAGATAGGCTTGGCTTTATCTTATTCAGGTGATAGTTATATGGGATTTGTGGTGCTAGAATTTATCAGAGTCGACATAAATATGGTTTTATATTTTAAGCAGAAATAGAGAAGGACTGATGAGATGTGTGTGTGTGTGTGCGTGCCCCAAATAATTATAGATGAGAATTAGATGTGTAATTATAAGTAATACATAGAATTTGGCTTTACCGTATTCAAGAAAGTCAAATCTGAACAGCTGCCAGGGAAATATCTGAGGATGACAGGGAAAAGGAGAAGCTGTATTCTGATCAGAAATGAAAAAAACAAAGACCAATAAAGGATGAAATAGCACTCTCAACACAGAAAAGCTTTAACAGCATTTGGGGACAAGTTTAATGGAAATTAAAGGACAACATTGGAACAGAACAAATGGCTCCAAGCTTAAAATGGGTAAATACAGGCTGAATATTAAGCAAAGTTTTCTAACCCTTAATGTGGTAATGGCATTGAGCTGATTTTTAATCTGATTAGCAGAAGAAGATAAGAAGTGAAGCTTGGCCATATTATAATGGGCTAAAATGGCCCAGAAGCACTCTTCTGGTCCTATACATTTAATTCCTGTATGTGGCATGCCTAGAACAAAGACAAGGCCTGGGGGCACGCTTACCTGCAAAGGAATCACAGAAGAAAAATTGGAAAGAAACCCAAGTAGCTCATAAGTTTCTTGCTGAGTCTTCCTGTTTCCTCAAAGGTTTTCGTCCACATTGCAATTTCATAGACTTTCATTTCTGTTCATTGTTATGAATCTGATCAAAAAGAAACAAACTAGCAAATACTCAGTTAAGCTAGTGTATTTCTAAGTTAATTAAAGATGGAGCAGTGAGCAAATGCAGACTGCTCTTGATGGCATGAAATAGAACCACTTTTGTTCTACACATATTTGCTCTCATCAGCCTCTTTCCTGTTTACCCTCTCAGAGGCCATTAATTTGGTAGCATTACAACTAATCTTGTGCATTGTGTATTTGAGGTGGTAAGAAATCTTTTTTTTTTAGGTCACTATAGGTTATCATAATCTATTTATTCATGCTTTTTCAGTGTAAAAGTTGATCCTTTTTTTCCAAAAAATATATTTTTAAAAATTCTATCAAGAATACTTGGATGATTCTTTGCTGAGAAAAAGTATCTGAAACTTTGCAATGAATATAAAACTCATAAGCTGAAAATAGTTTTATATATATATATAATGACCTTATAAACATGTTTTTCTGTACAGCAGTACCCTCAGTGTTTCTTCAATTATTTTATATTTTTTATCAAAAAAGACTAAACCTTTTCCTGGCTCAACAGGAAATAGAACCCAGGTTTTTTACATTTTTTTGTCTGTTTGTTTTGTTGATGTGAGTTTATTGTTTGTTTTTTTTGGGGGGGTTGGGGAAGGAGTTAATTATTTTTATGCATATTTATTTTACTTTTTTTTAAACTTTTATTTCTTTCTTTTAAACTGTTGGCTGCAATATTAACATGCCAATCATCTCTTGGATCTGTTCCAGGGGTTATCTGTTTCCTACATCATTATCCATGCAGATTGTTGACCATCGAATTGCATAGCAACTGGATTATTCTCTCTGATTCAGGATTTCCTACAGGAGCGCACTTATTCCCTTTCTAAATGAGCTCTTTCAGTGTTAATGACGACCAGGTAGTTTTCAAGCTACCAACAGGTGACCTCTCCAGAAGGCTTGGCTGGAAAGCCGGCAATTAATCCCAGGCAGGACTGACCCCGGCTCCCCTAAGACGCCACGTTCTCTGTGACACACTCATTACCTGCTGGCAACATGTCAGTTCTCTGGTGACAGCTATTAAAGCCAGAAGAGGTCATTAGATGACTGCGCCTGACTCTCTCGTAAAACAGACCGTTCTGCTTCATGCAGTTTCCTCTGCGCTAAGCCTTGCAACTCCTAAACCGTCAAACTGCCTTTGAGAAGGGCAGCCAGTGTTGCCGTAGGAGCATCCAAAGATGAACATTTGGTTCTTGAGCAGTTTGCCTCTTGTCTAATCATTAGGAAATCTGGGAGGTACTTCTACCTTGAATCTCCATGGTTAGTGTTATTCCATTCACTAGCTTGTGGTAACCTAAATTTTCAACTTGATCAAGAATTTAAACTGACAGGCAGTATCTATAGTGCCTATAAGTTCAACTATGGCATTTGCTTATAAATTATTTCCATAAAAGCACATGCTTTCATTCTAGAGAGACACATTAGATAATTCTCTTATAAGTAGTTCATTTATTAAACATAACCAATGATAAGACAAGGGGCAGTGGGTGCAGACTGGAACACAGGAGATTCCATTTAAATATGAGAAGAAACTTCTTCTCAGTGAGGGTAACAGACACTGGAACAGGCTGCCCAGGGGGGTTGTGGATTCTCCTTCTCTGCAGACATTCAAACCCGCCTGGACGCCTTCCTGTGTAACCTCATCTGGGTGTTCCTGCTCTGGCGGGGGGATTGGACTGGATGATCTTTTGAGGTCCATTCCAATCCCTGACATTCTGTGATTCATCCACATTAAAAAAAAAAAGTCTGAAATGTAAAGCAAATTTGCTGTACTGGGAAAAATGCTAGGGACGGATACTCAACCCTACCTGTTAAGAACATGAGAAACGCTATGAGAAACAGTGTATAAATCTCAGCTGAAGCCCTCTCCTTGTTACTATGTGTCTTTTTCATACCTGAAACTTGTAATGTTTCTATGAGTTTCCAAAAATGTGTGTAATTGGCAAAGCCAGCACCATTACTGATACTTGCTGCTATTTTAATTTTTTTTAAATTTGAGAAGAAATGAGTAAACTTTGAAAATGACTGCAGGGAGAGCAGAGAACTGCATAGAACTATTTTGCTTTAATCATCCAGAAAATATCTTTTCCTCAAATCAGAGGTTTCAGGGTCAAATAAGCATCTTATTATTTTTCAGCATAGATTGGGAAGGGGATGAAAGATGTGGTACAACTAGAGTCCCGTCTCCACATTCTGAAACAAAGAAGCAATCTTGCATCATGGGTGAACTTATTCTTTAACGGATGATGGGTAAGTTTATTCATCAGCTATTGTTGTTCATGCTTCCCGAGATGCTGAATTATAATGCAGATGAGATGTAATGCTCAGGAAGCAGCCTTTCTAAACCCTTTGGCAGGGCTGTTGAACTAAAGCTTTTCTCTCTCAGAGTCTCTTGGGGCATATTAATCCTTCACTTGTAGGTCTGTCAGATGAAAAGCTGCTTGAATGGTTTGATATTTTTTTGATTGTGTCTGAAATACTATCAGTACTGTATACAAAGCAGATGAAGCCAGCATCGAGACACCAAAAATCTTACGTGATGCCTCTTTCATTTGCAAGATGCCCAGCTGACGGGCCGCTGCTCAGGAAAATGATGGTTGGGCCTGAGGAACAGCCTATCACTTCCAGTCTCCACTGAAATGCCCACTGGTCATGGCTGGCAGGCAAGACCACTGTGGAATAAGAAACTCGCTTCTCTAGGAGGTTAAGCACAGATGCATGATGGCTACTGTGGGCTACTACTGTGTTTTACCAAATTGGCAGCTATAACACTGGATAAAGCACAGACTAAAGCACAGGAGATTCCATCTGAATATGAGGAAAAACTTCTTTGCCTTGGGGGTGACAGAACACTGGAACAGGCTGCCTGGAGAGGTTGTGGAGTCTCCTTCTCTGGAGACATTCAAAACCCACCTGGACACATTCCTGTGCAATCTACTCTGGGTTGGACCAGATGAACTCCAGAGGTCCCTTCCAATCCCAACCATTCTGTGCTATCAGGTGTTCAGTAAACTAATGAACTACTTGTGAGTGCTTTGAATGGTTTCCTTTAAAGAGACGTCTTCTAAGACATGATATAGGACTCTGTGAATGGGAAAATTTCACAGACCTATCCCCTTGTTTTCTCCCCATCCCCTCTTCACTGTTTATATATGCAATCTATCACAGGTACTGTTCTAAAAGCCAGCTGTGCATTTTGAGCAGGCGCTGGAGTGGAGCTGGCAGGCAGGCTCTGTACTCGATGCCCGCACGGCGTTTCCTCCTGCCCCTGGGAGAGACAACACACGGGGCTGGACGGGCCGCTGCTTTGAGGCAGCAGGGCTTTTCTTATGCTCTTATGCTAGTTTGATCCTACAAATCCTTACTTATAAAGCAATCTTCTCTCATATAAGTAGCTTTGAGCACTCAGGCAATATATGGTTCTTTATCTGAGCATCCGATCCACATTTCCGATAAAACAAAATGGGTCACAGTCATCATTCTGTCAGTCTTTCATCTGACAGATCTACACCAAAGGTAAATCCGGTTTGCTGTGTTTATTGAGAAGCCTGCTTTCGTATGCCAAGTACTTTGCCAGCCATTTTTGAAGCTTATCATACCAAGGTATTCCACACAAACATGACACTCATCTTTTCAGCAAAATGAGAGAGTAGCAGCCAAATTTAATGCAATCCCTGCAATGTCTTTTTTGAAACTCAGACAGGATTCAGAGTTGTTCAGACTGTTCCAGTTATGAATGGCTTACTGAGTTCTGAAAATCTATTGTTCAAATCTTTCTTTGCTTTTTATTTAGTTTGCTCCCCTTTTTAAAAAAGTATTTTCAGAAAGAAAGCTTGACCACTGTTTTCTACTTAGTTCTGAAGTTGGTAAGACAGAAATATGAAGTGTGCAAGAAGTTACACACCAGAGCAGCATTTAGTTCTGTTCTGTAAGCAGTCAGAGAAGTAATTTGTGCCACAAGAAAGCTTTGTCTCCATCAGATACCAAAAAATACCATTCCATTAGTGGCACTTTCAGATTTTCAGATTGCCATTTGTAACTTTGTCCTTTATCACATGTTGGAGTAGTTGTGCTTTCAGTGTGTAAGTACAAAAAGTGCTGTGACCTCTTCTTAATCCTGACCATTTTTCCTCCACTGTGCCCACCAGAAACCTGGGAAAGCCATCACTTGCTTCGTGCAGAGTTAGGCATAAATGTGAAAACTGAAGAGACCACATATTCACCATCGTTCTGTGCAAGTTGCTTGGGACTCCTGTGTATTTTGCATGTACATTAATGTGTAAGAAAGGGACAAATACATTGTGAATCTTACTGAAATTGATGATTAATATGTGAACCTACCAAATTAATACATCTCATGATGGCAAGAAAAATACAAGACAAAAAGACTATTATTTGTGCAGAACACTAAAGATGATGTAGGGACAAAAGAGTTCACATTTCACATTTTCAGGTTTTAGTTTTACGTTTTACAGTTATTATTAACTTTAAATAGTTTACAGTAAGAGAGAGAGGAAAGCAATAACATAGATACAAGCAAGAAATGAAATTATAAACCAAGGAAAGAACGTTGTCAGTGATTTGCCTGTATGGCTTAACATGTCCATGAAAGAATGTGCGTGTTCTTTTTTTTGTTTTAACTAACTCATGTGACTGTGGAAATCTCTCCTTTCCCCGTCCCGCCCCCTGCAGTGAGGACATATACCTGTAGGTCAAGTACAGAGAGTCTGAAGAACTACACCAACAAGGAAGCAATGCAGAAACAGAATCCTGAATCAATATTCAGTCATGCTCATTAATTATGCACTCATTTTGTACTCAAGTAGAAAGATCCTTAATTCTGAAGCAGCTTGTGCCTAGGGTAAAGGAGTGGAAGAGACTGTTATGTCCCTGTGGACAGCAGCTGTTGGGGGAGCATGATACAGGGAAGAGATGAGAGCATGAGAGACACGGAACCTCAAACAGTCTGAAATTTGGAGCAGTTATGATACCCAAAGAGAGGAGAAGATGGACTTCAGGGAAAGAAATTATTTTAGAAGCATGTAACAAGCTGAATTCGCGCCATCTTCATATCAGCTGGGGCATCTGACATAAAAGGAAATTTCTGCAATGAAGAAAAAGTGGAAGGGTGTCAGGCCATGGAAAAATCTCTTCATGGATTCATTACTTCCATGTTGGGATTCAGGAAGAGAGGAATGTAATATCAAACCAGCTCACATTCTGTAATTCTTAAAGTGGCTTTTTAAAAATAATAGAAATCATATCTGTTCTGTCCTTCTAAAAAATAAAAAGTCTCATATTATACAAAAATTTACATATAGTTCTGGATCTAATACTGTGGTCAGAACCTCAAGCAACATAATATGATGAAAACCCCAGTCAAGTTTTTTCAAAGGAGAGTTCAGATTCCTCTGTGTACGTGTCTGTGCTCAAGTGGTTGCAGCACGAAAAACATCCAACCAGAAATAGCTAACGTTATGAAACAGCTGAAATAGAGGACAATGACAACCAGCTTTGGAGTAGAATTTTAGTTGAAACACAACAAAACATCACCATTGTTGGAGAATTAATTAAAGTATGTCAGTCAATGTAAACATGAAACATAATACCAAATTATAGATATTCTTCCAAAGAAAATTACTTTGGAGAGTTCCTGGCTTCAGACTTCCTCAGTCTGAACTCTGTCTCTGGCAGCCTTCTGTCAGATGTACATAAGATACATATGGACAGATGAGGCTCACATGCTTCAAACCCTGATTAAAAGATACTGGGAAACAGGAATGTTTGCTGAATGGCTAATCAACACTCAAGGTTGTATTAAGTTTACAACCCCTCCACCCTCCCCACTCCCAGTCCTTCCAGTCTCCCCCACAAAACATCTGGGAGTACAATTGCTGAGATACTGATACTTGAAACAAGTAAATTGCAACAAGAATCCCATGGGTCTAAACATCTCCTGTGAGTAGGGAAAGGTGAACAGCATTTGAACAGGCAGCAGCCTGCCAGCTAATAAACAGCCCATTACTTTGCGTCTCATAAATCTCCATGAAGTTCATTTATTCTCTTCTGAGAGTGAGTAACTAATGTGAAGCCTCTTTTTGCCAGTTATTGTAGCACTGCACAATGCAATTTAGATGTGGAAGCTGCTATTAATAGCAGCGAACAAGCTACTAATTGGATGGTTATGTAATGGCATTGTTATAAAACCTTGTTTGGGTTTGACACCTTCTGTTTTCTAAAAACAACACTAAAAACCCCAAGCAGATCCATGGTTAGCAGTACATAACATGAAACAAAGACTAAATAATTACCAATATTTCAAAACTCAAACAGGATTAAAAAGAAAAAAAAATCAATTAATTTCTCGGAATTCTAGTAGAAATGAGCTGGAAGTGAATCATTCAACTGATCTGCTGTTCAAAGGGATAGTTTAAAGTAACTTTCTTTAATATCTGCCCTGCAAATACTGACAAAGGATTCAAAGTGGCCTGTTGCTGCGACTTGTGAATTCTCAGAAAGGTTTTTCCTATTTAAAAATGGGCTTTGAATGAGATCTAGTACTTACGGAATATAGTTTAAGGAAAAAGAACGAGCAGAAAATATTTCTGTGACGCACACTGATACAAATCACTTACTAGTATTCAGTATGGATCTCTTCTTTTGTAAACAACAATACAGATTTACCTATAGAGTTTGACATTTGTAAAGTAACTTAAAAAAAAAAAAAAGAAGGAAGAGAGAAACAAATGGGGATGACATTTTGTTCCCTGCCATATAGAAGGAGAGAAAATTGCTCTCCATTAGGAGAGAGGCTTTTATCCAGAGTGGCCCTTTGCAGTGCCTCCATTTTTGGTTATTCTGAAGGCTGGAGCATCACTAATGTGATGTACAGCACTGGGAACTTTTGCTGATGAAACCCAACTACTGTCCTGTAGTTGTGAGGTTGTTTTCCTTTTGATACATCAAATGCAACAGCACACAGAGCCCATAAGAAGAAGGATCCCTCCAAAGGTTTGTAGTTATACGTATGTAAGAATATTTAGAGATTAAAATTCTTGGTCAACACTGCACAGCTCTAACGCCTCTTGGTTTAATCTCTGACCGTGTAATTACCTCTCAGCATGCACGGTGCCAGCAATTGTTATTCGATCTGTGTTATCTGAAACGAGGTTGGAGGAGGTTGGTCTCTTCTCCCAAGTAGCAAGTGACAGGACAAGAGGAAATGGCCTCAAGTTGCACCAGGGGAGGTTTAGATTGGATATTAAGAAAAAATTCTTCACAGAAAGGGTTGTGTAGCACTAGAACAGGATGCCCAGGGAAGTGGTGGAGGTGTTTAAAAGGTTTAAAAGGTTTAAAAGATGAGGTTCCTAGGGACATGGTTTAGTGCTAGAGTTAGGTTAGGTCATGGTTGGACTCAATGATCCTGAGGGTCTCTTCCAACTGAAATGATTCTATGATTCTATCTATAACCTTTTGTTGCTGAGGTAAATCAAGGCTGTCTCTCCAGAACTACTTCCTTAATGAAGCAGCCCAGGATTCTCACACAAGCAATCTAACAAACACTTCAGATGTCTGTCTGCAAACACACATCCTCGTGTTTGTGCAGAGAAATCCATGAAGTCGCTTCCCATTGACTCACCTCTTAAACTTCAAGAAGCTGTGGGAGCGCTCGGAGTGGCATGGGAGGAAAGCAGGGTGCCGTGGCAGCATCGTGACCTGCACGTAAAGGAATTTAGTCCCTGAAATGGACAGTGGGTACAGGAACATGCACCGTCCTGCAGCCAGACACGGCCTCCACGTACACAGATGTACACCCGCCACATCACATGGATTGCCTCTGTCGTCTGCAGCAGTTTTGCAACTGGTAGGATATTTTGGGTTATGCTCTTTTTTATTGCTTTTAATCTGGCAACAGATACCATACTCAGTCATGCTGCCTCCATGCTATTTTTCATTCCTTGTCATTTTACATTGTCTACGTGATGATTTATCCAGCACAATATGTTAGGAAGGGTTTATATCAATATAGGAAAACTCTGCCTCAATTCCTTCATTGTTAAAGCACCAGTCAAAGGGCCTAGAGACATTTGATGCACAATGTCCCAGCACCACAGCAATTACAGCTAGCGTGCCTAAAAAGTGGTGATAACTTAGCATTCAGCAACTGTTGAAAGGAACAGGACAATATGGAAACCAAACAGGAATTTGGGTGGTCCAGATGTCTTCTGTATGAATCCAGTTAATTATCAAGAATTAGCATCTCTTATCCATTATATGTCTCTCTGTGTGTATATATATATATTTCCAGACTATTAACTTCATTAGAATATTTTGGGATCACAATGTGGCAAATAATACCAGAAGCTTCTCCTAAAATAAAGTATCAGCATGCTTTCCCACTCCCATGCATCAGATGAAATAAGTTTTCACTTAAATGCACATTTTCACTGATAGTATAGTCTGTGTTGTTACTGCTCTTTTGTAATTTCACTTGCGTGAGAAGAAAGAGGTTTGCAGCAGCTCCACCAAGTAGTAATGGTATTTCATGTTTCTGTTGTGGTAATACTAAAGTGTTCCAATAGGATACAAACGTACTTTGTCACCCATTTCACTGTAGGACAAGAGTTCATCACACCTACAAACTTCATTCACAATCCTGTGATTTCTCAATTCTCGATTATCCTGAATTTATACTGGTATAAATTTATGCTTTAACAATACTTCAAAAATTTTTAAATACTTCAAATATTTTCTAAATCTTTAAATACTCTTTATACTTTAAATACCTGAAAATATTTTAAAGTTACCTTTAAATGATGATTAGTTAGGAGAAATATTTTCCTGTGTCTGGTAGCACTTCTTTTTTCCTCTGTAATAGTGTTTTTTCCACCCTTTGCATTGCCCACCTTTCTGCAAGTGACCTGCAGTGACGGTACATCAAACTACAACTGCTCTCCGTATATACTGCTGATCACTGTTTTTCCCAGGGTACGACAACCCAAGCTTTCTTGTTGGTGAGTGCATATAATTGTTGTCTGTCTATTGTTTATTAACATCTGTCACAATTTCCTGCTGGGTTTATATACTTCATTTAATGAGCTGGTCATATTTTAACTGATTTCTGGCATTTTATGCTGCCGGCCAAAATTCACGAGAAAAAAGAGAAGTGAGAACTAGAACCTCTGGACCCAGTAATTTCCAAAGATAATTTTACAGTCAGACTACTTATTTGTATGGAGAAGCAGATTGTTTGTTTGTGACAGCCCTTTGATGCTATTTTGAGAACCCTGCTTACAGAGTGTTAAAACCCCAAAATGTTCCTAGGCCTTCTGGCCGTTCAAAGGACAAAACATTTAGCAAGGTGGTGACTAAGGCTGCAACAGAAAAGTCTTCCAGGTTGATTAAGCTATTTGGGTGCTCTTCTCTCCTTTGTGGTACTTAGCTGTGGAAGGTGGAATCACAGAGGGAAAATATGAACTGAAGGAAAGATGGTTTTCCAATTGAGAAACCGAGAAGCTACTTCTCAGCAGGATATTATCCGGGAAATACCTTGTTTTGTTGTTTTCCTCTGGATTTTACCAGGACTCTTTTATTAAAAAAACCCCAACCAACCAACCAAAACACAAAACCAAACAAACAAGCCAAAACAAACCACACACACCAAAAAAACCAAAAACGATCCTTGCACTTCAGGTACTGTGCTATGCCAATAACCAGTACTATGAGGTGTGGTAAAATGCATTAAAAATAGTTTAAAAAACAAACCAACCAACAAAACAAAACAATAAAGAAAACAACAACAAACAAAACAGTGCATTAATTCTGGCAATTTAAGTGTTAAATTGGTATTTGCAGACAAAATGACTAGTAAAGGTATACCTAAAGCATAAGTGAAAACATTGCATATATCTAATCAGTATTTGGGGTGTGAATCACCCTATATTTCATAATAATTACTAGAAAAATATTTACTTAAGCCAAAGCTTAGATACCATTAAGGAGATTAATCTAATTCAGCAGGTTTCTATGCCCTGTATTGGCCATCAATTTTACTTGAAATAAAAGTGATAGTAGCACATCCATCATATTTCACAGTTCCAAGAGAAAAACTAGTGCTGCAAGTGTGAAAAATTCCTTCTGGTTATTTATACAAGTTACTTGGTGTTAATACGTTGAAAGGAAGATAGGGCTGTAAAGCTGATAAGGATCCAGGCGGAGTTAAATTTCCTTCCTGTAACACAGTAGTGAATTTGCTGATTTTGCCCCTCATCTGGAAATGCTCTCATCTGGTCAAATGTCTCACTGTGAAATTTCTCCCTTCGTTTCAAGCGAGGGGATTGGGAAGGGCTTGGCTGCTGAAGACACTTGCCCTTAACTGACCCAAATGGTTTGCACTTTATATCTGGAGTGAATGCAGGCAGTAAAGTCTCAAAGAACTGTCAGGATCATCTTTAATTTGCTCAATAAACAGAGAACAGTAAAGATCTTTACAGTAGCCTTTTGTACCACAAAAGCAGGGAGAACAAAGGTCATGTTACATATAACTGATACACAGCAATCACATCCACAGCTGTGCCCTTATCAAGATCTTTCCCACTACAACAATAGATGTTTTGTGGAGCTCCAGATAACACGGTAAAGGAAGCATTGGGAAATGCTGGCACTCTTGTAAATAGTTAAAACAAACATACAAAGAAGGAAAAACAGGTCTCTTGTATTACCAATTTCCATTTTGCAAAGTAACTCCACTTGAAAAGGAAACCGAAACCTCCCTTATTCAAATAATTTTGTTCCAGTGAGCTGATTTAGACAATGTGCACTTAATTCAAGCAGTCATTTTTACTTGATATTTTTTGGCCAGTAAAGAAGAATATATTTGTTGCTCTGAGTATTCTAAAGTGTGCTGCTTGAAATACATAAAGACTTAAGAAATGGCATTCTGATAATGGTAAAATAGTCTACAGGCAGTTGTACATATCTTTATTCTT
Source organism: Caloenas nicobarica (assembly GCF_036013445.1). Classification (NCBI taxonomy): domain Eukaryota; kingdom Metazoa; phylum Chordata; class Aves; order Columbiformes; family Columbidae; genus Caloenas; species Caloenas nicobarica. The sequence goes on along the minus strand of NC_088248.1, from coordinate 10,009,725 downwards.
ATTTCCTTTCATTTTTCTCCCACCATTAGCACTCCCTGCTGTCTAGATCACTAAACCAGTTACTAGTATTTCTCCTCTACTTATATTTAAAGCCTCCACAAGTCTTACAACTGTGTATTTCTCAAAAGTCAACCTTCTTCACAGTCAACACTGTCTCAACATTAGCTCATGCACTGGTTCTTTCACTATCTTCCCTTTTCTGACCAAATCTTTTCTCCCCTCTTTGGTTCCATCTGTCCAAATGATTGCCATCAAAATATTTCAATTTTCTCACCATTCTGAGAATGTTCTCGGACTTCTAAAATCTCAACAGTGACTTATTTCGCCCATAAAATTCAAACTTGTCTATTTTCGGAGCTCTGATTAATTCCATTACTTTTTGGTTTTGACCTCACCTCTTCTTGGAAAGCCTTTTAGTCTCCAGTGTTGGGAATGCTGCTGTAGGGGAAGCAGGGGACATTATTAATATCCTTCTTTAAGCTTCTTGATCCACAGGATGCTCTGCATCTAAAATGCATTGTAGATGAAATTACTTTGAGTCACCTCCCTCATTTGTTTTAGGAAATGCCTGAAAATATTTACAAAACGATCACCAAGAAGCATTCAGAATGAAGATTCAGCATGACTTAAATGACTTTTAATTTCTACCAAACGAAGAGATATCTTGAGCTTTTATTTTATATCCTTGACTTTGGTTAGGCCAGACTAGGGTTTGCTTCTTCTTGTGATAACTGGCAATAATTTCCAGCAAGCTTGTGGGTGACTTAGGAATAACTGAAGGACATCATATAATTACCATTCCTTTTCACTGCCTCTTCCTGTTCCAGTATTTATCAGAGCTGTGGTACTGGATGCATAAGACCAGCACGTAGTCACAGTAGGTTTGGAGCATTTTGGAGTCTTCTGCAATCTCTGATGCTTTTACGTAGCTTGCTTAATGCAAGGGGAGCAGAGCAGACAAGTGAATGTAGACTCCTGTGTTTTCTACTTCATTTGCAGACCTGTGAGCTTCTGTGGAGTGTGTCAGCCCAGATTATAGTTAATTCGTAATCTTGATGATATTGAGGTTGTCATAGCCACCTTTTCCAGATGTGTATATTGAATTTATACGACAAGAGAACATTAAAATCAGCCCTTTTACCACGCCAGAGAAACACATGTATTTCTCCGAGTCTGTCACCACTGAACCAAAAGTAACAAACCCCTGGGAACGCTGGAAGGAGATACGCTGATCCTTTCTGAGTCATCCGGTCATATGGGGCACAAGGATGGTGCTGAAACTTCCAGAAACATTCAGAAAGCATCCTTAGAAATCAATCAAACAAAAAAACCCTCAAAGAGAGGTAAGGTGAAGCTACAGGAGCCCATCAGAGCCAGCACTCACTCGTCAGCCTGTCCCTTCTCTGCTCTTTTAGAGCAGAGACGTGCCACCTCTTCCAGCACACCACCTCCAAAACTGCTGGGCTTTTTGCTCACACCTGGGAGGCCTGACACCTCCTGACAGTCTGCCGGGCAGGTTGCAATGCCCCTGAAGCTGTGTCTCACTTAAATGATTGATCTGCTTATATTTGTCATTACTAGTTTCCATGAAGTGGTTCAGCTCCTCCTACATGAGAAATGAGCATTGTCAGCAACAAATCTATACCCTTACGCAGAGAAGATTTCATGAGCAATTTTCCAAAGGTAACTTGATTTTCTGGGGTCTGATCAGTTTTGCTGTTTTTTTTACTTTCCTTGGAAGGAGCTTTGTCAACCCGACGGTTGATTCTTCCGAGTGGGAGGTCTCTTTTCCTACTCCTCCTCAAATAAGAGTAGAGAGGAATTTAATGAGGTCTGGTTCTACATAAGTTAAGATAAAAATTCGTAACAGTTATGTCTCTTTATCTCATCTATGTTTCAGACCAGAGCAGTTTTTTGTTAATGTGAGCAACTCTGAACAAAGAAAGTATTGAAGTCATTAACTGTAAACTATATTAGCCAGCTGATAGGGAGGAAAATACAGACCATGTTAGTGGCATCTTGGAATCATTCAGTTTTAATTATTGAAATGAATATCAAAGATATTTTTCCTGTATGGGAAATTTTAATAATCTCTTTTTTGTGCTTATCTGTTCTTCACAAACTGCAACATAACTGTACATATGTGTGTGCGCATCCCTATATGTAGTGGCTGACAGCATTTGGGATATCAGCTCCTGGATATTGTATGAAGCAAATGCAACTGT